>NC_135075.1:23287287-24616454 GCF_051107435.1 Chaetodon auriga
TCACACCTGTCACTGTGCCTCTGGTGCTTATTTCACTGATTATTTGGGTATGAGAGGTTTATTGTATGAAAGACTGCAAAAAATAGAGTCGAGATTTTCATGATCCTGCTGTGTCCCGAAAGCTTTATAGTCTTCAAAATCAAATAGCAGGCCAGTTTATTCTTTCTCTGTAGTTGAGGTTACATCAGACCATGTGCTGAGCGACATGTTCTGTACAGAAGGCTAGGTCATTTAATATCATGTCAAAAGTGGCCTCAGTTACAGGTGAATCGATCCTTATCACCTCTTTTCACTGTAATAGCTCTGACATGGGCTTCCTCGACTTTGACAGTTCTCCTCTCACTTTGGAAACATCGGGGGAAGCTGTTTCTCCCCTGTGGGCCTCCTCAGAGCAACTCAAGACCTTGATGCGCCAACCTCTGCCGCACGCTTTATTACCCCTCCCACATACAAACACCCACCCTCCTCACAGTGCACGCACCTGCTCACAACACTCACCGGCTTGACATTGACCCACGCCCTGTAATTCAGATCTGAAAACACACCGGGGCAGGACTGACGAGTCTCCTCTGTCAGCCAGAGATCAAAAGACGCTCTCTTCAATCACTGTGATGAGCATAAGAATACAAAGGCACTTGTTGCTTCAGCCGGGGCCGATCCATGCTACACCTTCAAATAGCATGTTGTCAATTGCCTCCAGTAGCATTTTGTTTACTGTTTTCTTTCCTCCTTTTTCCTCGCAGCATCCATAGTTGCACAGAAGTGGTGGTGCCAGATGCATCCCTGCATGGATGGGGAAGAGTGTAAAGTGCTGCCAGATCTCAAAGGATGGAGCTGCAGTACAGGAAACAAAGTTAAGACAACCAAGGTGCGTTTAATTCACAAAACGTTTGTTGGCAGATAATAGATACTTTCAAATTGTCACACATAATAGATAAATATTAGAGCCAATGAAAAGGACTGTAAAATCACAGCCTTGGATAATAGTTGCAACAAAGTGTGACCTCAGAATAACAGAGGAGGGCTGAGTAAGTGTTTGAAAAAAGAAAGAAAGACGAGCTAAAGAGAGCACTGGAGAAGATTTCTTTTATCAACTTCAGATGAGAGCATAGCAGAGCAGGCAGAGTAGGAGGCAGCAGGAGAGGAAGATGTGACTCACAGGGGAGAGTCAGTGAAGTGTTTCTTGAAGCGATCAGCTTACAGCAGTAGAAAGAGGTGAGTTAAGTTCAGCTATCTATTTAGCTACACCTCGCATTGTGTTGTGCAAGTCTAACTAAAGTCAGTTTATTGTATTTTTGCTTAAGTTGGTAATTTGGTAGAGCCAGGTAGATCAGGCAGTCAATCCAAGAGCCCACCAGCTAATTGTGCACAGCTGTGGAGAGAGTGGGCAACGCTGCGGGATAGAGCAGGATGCTCTGGTGAACACCAAGACACAGCAGTATCTGTATATTTTTAAGGTATTTTTTACGTTGCTTTCACACCTAACCGATTTGGTTCGGTTTAAAAAATTTGTGTATTTGGCCATTTGGTTCAGTTCATTTCGTCTGATGCGAGAGCCTCCAAACCAACTCTGGTACGGACTAAACAACGGACTCTGGTGCAGCTCGGTGTGAAAGACAAACAACAGACAAACCATCAGCGTGATGTGAAAAGCTTAACTAAATCTATCAGCTGATGGGCTGTTCAAAAAGCAGTCTATAAAGCTAAAAAGATCAACGATCATGTCAATACAGAAAAGTCAATATATGTGAGACTGAGCTGTACGTTCCTTACGGCTGAACCAACTGGATGAAACGTAACAAACATGCGTCATTTTCAAAGGTAGCTACTCCTTGAGTTTGGTGAAAAAGGCTGATCATGATCGAATGGAAGTAAATCATTGAAAATAAATTAACAAATAAGGTGCAGTAACGTATTGCATTGCTCCAGAATTTGAAAACCCTCATGGGTACACGTAGCGCCGATGATGCAGGATGGCGGTCGCCATAACTGTCCAGTCAGTGAATTACCTGTCAGTTACAGCTGACAGTGTGAACTAACCAAGAGCCATAAATGTATAATTGTTGTCTTTTGTCCAGAGTAACTGAACCAAAACTAGAAACCAACATGCTGTTAATGTCTGAATATGGTCCATTATTGCTTCCTCGGAGAGTGAATGCAGACTTCAATTAATAGAGATTAGATCTTTAATTAGGAATCCCTCAAACACCATCAATGTTGAGTGTGGACTCAACAAGTTTTTTTGTATGACCTGAGACAAATCTATTCACGTCTCAGTAATTTATTGTACATTTAGCTGCTGTTAGTGTTCACATTCAAAAGTTCCTGTCAGTATTTTAATTTATGGCATTCATGGGGATTATTTTATCAAACTTGTGATTTGGACAAACTAAGGCAATTAAATTGTAATTTCACATATTTGATGGGAAATTGATTTGCGCTAAATATGCTGTAGTTGATGCCTGTTCTGTGATGGCAGCGCTCCTTCATTAATGATAATTAGATATTTCCAGGGTTTTCATCACAAGCTCAGATCTGAACTTGTGATTAGACAGAGCTTATCTGCAAAACAGACTATTTAGTGTCAAAATTATTCATGAATATACATGATGTGTCACATTGATAAATGCAACACAAGACATTTGTCTTGTTTCTGCATGGACCTACTGTATAATTTCATAAAAATCTGAATTATAGTGTTGAAAGAATGTGTCAGATTGATTCACTTGAATACTGATAATAAGTTAATGATATATATCATTAACATCAGACGAAGATCAGAAATAGACTGTCAGATGAGAACGAAAATATGTTTATGAATAGATGAAAGAAATGTAGAAATATATATACGTATTATCATGAGAGATTCTCGGTCGGTGGTTCATGTAAGAAATGAGGTATAGACTCACACAGCACAAATGGAAAAGCAATTATCACTTTTGAAATAAACAGTGTGATTTTCCATCAGGGAGTTCATTAGTACAACTTAGAAAACACAACCTCTGGGGGAAGTGAGCAGAAAGCCAGCTCACATGTGTGCATCCCATCCTCGTGGTTGCAGCAGTGAGGGGAAGAGAGAGCAGGCCTTGAGTCGGGTCCTGCCTTTGAAAAGTCAGAGCAGGCTTGCATATGACTTCAAAAGTGCGCGCGAGAAGCAAAACAAAGGCAAGCAAAGGCAGGAGAAAGACAAACAAACAACAAACAAAAGTCCCTCCAGGAGGCCAAATCGTCGAGTGGGATGTGCTGAGGCAGGGCAGGAGGGCTCAAGCTGTAGCGCTTTCAGAGATTAATAGAGGTTATCTGGACATGTGTTTTGGGTTTCAGGGTGTGGTAGACCTGAAGTGGATGGTAGGTAAGGAGGGGGGGGTGCAGCGGGTCCTTAGCCATCCATCACAGCCCAGTGTTTGACTCACCAAACGCCTGTAGTTGAGCTGCCTCTTCCATTATTCATGGCTACAGGAGGCCTGGACAAAGCAGAGCTTTTTATTTTAGCCGGGTTAATAATTCATGCCCTCTCACACAGCCACGGGAAAGCAGAAACAGAGGCACAGACAAGCAGGGGTCCAGGTGGCTAGTAGAACCCTTCAGAACCTTGACTCTTTTTTGATTTGGGAGTCAGCGGGGGTCGCCCCATGCTCATGGCCCCACTGCCTCCCACAGAGAGCCGGCAAGGGACGGCCTGTGTGTGCTGGAGGGCTCTGTGCCCAGGCTTCCTGGTCAGTTAGCATCATTTTGAGGAATAAGTAGAGGGCGCTGCTGAGGATGGAGCTCAGGTTCACAGGTATTTTACTGGTAAAGTGACACTGGTTCTTTCAAAATTACTTCAAAATCTAAACCTATGCTGGATAGTATCCCAAATAAAACTCAGGTGGTGGGAATTCTTGTGAGCTGAAGGAAGGAGGCTTCAGACGTCTTAAGCAGACGGGCCTGATGCATCGTGGAGAAGCTGAGCAGTGCGTGGCAGCACCACAGTAAATCCTGAACGTCCATTCTAACGAGGGTTATTGATACTCCTAATGTGACATGTTTCTGCTCTTTACTCCTCAAATCATTCCCTATTATGGATATTCTATACCTGTCTTCTACATGTGTGGTTCCTCTTTGGATACTCAAATCTAAACATTAGCTCCAACCGTACCGACGAATGTCGTGACTTTCACTCCACCAAACAACAACACTTTGACCTACTTCCTTATTAAAAATGTGAATACTTGAGCAATCCTCCTTGAATGGTCCTCCCTATGTGTGTACAGTTTGTCTATAAGACCTTGGTTACTATGGTAACTGAGCCAGGGAGTGCCTTCCTATTTATATTCTATGTCCTCTCTACCAATATTGTGTGAGACTGTCTGAGGTCTCTATACTGCCCAACGTTGAGTCACATACGTAACGATAACATACTTATTTTAATCCGTTATATTTTCCAAAACCTAACCGGAGAAATTTTGGTGCCTAAACCTTGGCAAACTGCAACCATCTCAGACCTGGCGATCGACCGATTCAGTCGTTTAGGCATGACACTTGCTGACTATTTAAATGACCTGGTATCTGAAGATTTTACGTACGATAACTGAGACCAAGTCCTTTCACTGTTTAGACCTAAAAACTCAAGGTGTGCTGCTATTCAAAGGCTGCTTGTGTCCCGGTGAAAACTCCAAACATGAAGGTTTATGGGAAGTAAGTTTAGTCAAACAGCAGTCTGCCCTCAAGTGCTAATTCTTGTCACTTAAATCTGCACTAATCAATATTTTTAGAATAAAAATGGGACAAATGGCTACATGTTTATGAAAAAGCTTATTGTGAAAAAAGTCACATGACTTTCTCTCAGCTGTGACGTAGCTCTCTGTGTCAGTCTCAAAGCTGGAAACCCCAGTTTTCTCTACCTGCTCAGCACTAAACAGTAAGGACACTGAGCATTTAGCAGCTAAAAATCTTTTAAAAAGAGGTTTTGTTTTTTTTTGTTTTTTTTTTTTTTACCAGGAGTTATTGGAAACAGCACACCTCAAATGAACAGCCAAAGCTTGGCTCAACCAGAAAGTTGGACAAGATCTGGCAACCTTTCCTGCTTAAATCTCCTCTTAAAACATACTTTTAGCAGAGAGATATCCTGATCCGACTTTATTATAAAGTCTATTGATTTGATCATTTTAATCACACTTAATAATGCTTTAAATCCAACCTGAGTCCAAGTCAAGTTACAATTTTTAGTAAATACCCTCTAAAAATGGACCCTCAGTTGCATTAAATGCCTCGTATACTCTATAGATTCTTCCTCTCTTGATGTCCGGTGATGATGCCGTTGTTGATAAGAAAATGATGGTGTCGTTTCACCTCACGATGAAGTCACGTCAATAAATCAGACGTCTGGACACCCTTCAGGCCTCCTCTTGGACATCTCCAGTGGTTCCCTCTTTCTCCGCATGTCCTGCAGCGGCTAGTTTTATAGTCCTGCTGATAATGTCAGGAATTATAACCCTGCCAGCTCCTGCTTTTCACTTCCTATCAATCAGAGGACAGAAGGCGAAAGTACCACAGAGCCTTTCCACTTGACAGGTGTTATGAGGCTTGTTCAGAACGGGTGGAGGGTTGGTGATGGATAGCTGTCTGGGGCAGATTTCTTTTCAGGACACAGTGAAAATATGCCTTAAATTGACTGAACCACAAGGCGTGCATTCTAGCCTTCATATTCTGTATAATGACTTGAGCTTGAAATGTAGTAACTGGACTGTACCATTGTGTGTTTTTGCCTCTTCCTTATGGGCCAATTTACCTTGAACTTGGGTCCTTTTTGAAGCCAAACAGGGCGGTGGGATTTCTATGAGAGCACTCCATTTAGAAAATAAATGATAACACAGTGATCTTGAATCCACAAAACAAAAATTACTCAGATAATTACAACAATCTCAATCGACTAGCACTCAAAACCAGCTTCGATCATCTAATTGATATATGGAAACACATCTTAAGGTATTAAGCTTCATTTACTTATGAAGAACTGTGTGAATAACAAGATTTTCAGAGTTAAAAGCCTGAAAGACGGTTTGAGACATGTAGTCGATGAGCAGCCTGAAAAGAGGAGCTAAATCATTCTATTGATGATTGATTTGTCTTTTATGGCCCATTAAGACATCGCCTGAGGCTGACACTGACCGTGCAATCTGCAAATTTAGAACAACACTGAAATCTGCAGTAATATGCTTCAGTGAAAGTCCGAAAGAATCAGAGCAGAGCATGCCGTTCAAAACAGAGCTCACGTGTTTTTTATTCTGTATCTTGATAATAATGAGTGTGGGACACGCACATGTGTGCTTTCCATCAAAGGTAGGGTCTTAGTTTGTTTATCAATGGCTGTTTGAACCTACAGCTGACCAGTCAAGTGTGGTCTTTCATCCCGAAGCAGCTTAAGCATCAAACCCTGTGGAGCTGCCTTCTGTTCTCCTGATTCCTCTTTGTGTGTTAACTCACCGATAACCCCCACAGTGACACCCACAACACCACAGCGTGCTAATTGCTTTGATAAGGTTTCGCTTTGCTTCACATTTTTGTTTCTGCTGCCATATACATTCTTTAGTTTTGTTTCACGCTGTTAATTTTGTCTGTCTAAACTTGTTTATCTCTTCCACTCACGAGGTGAAATTCCCTTTCAGAGATGCTCCTACAATTTAAAATGTGCCCCTCTTTGTGTATCTCATTATGCTGAGCTTAGAATATGTGTAAAATAGAAATTGTCAACATTTATCAATACTAAAAATCAATATTAAGCATAACTGTGCTTGTAAATGCATTTAGGGGTTGATTATTGTGCCAAGGCAGTATTCTTCTGCCAGTAGAAATATGCTGGAGTCCGTCGCTAAAAACGTTTGCCTCAGCCTAATGTAAAATTGTATATCTACAGCCTGTGCTGCAACAATAGCAACACCAAATCATTTCCGTGTGCTCTCTCACATCCATGATTCCTGAGGATTGTCACATGGAGGTGAAAATTAAATTGTGGCTCCCCACACAGCAAGCACTGTGTCTTCAGCTGCAGCTTTAAGCTGCATAAAAATCACACTTCCACAAAATATTAGAATTGTATTGCTTGGAAGACTGATTGTGTGTGCGGTAAACCACTGGTGAGACCCTGCAAACTGCTAATTGAATGACCGTAATGTGCAAATATTCAATCAGGACCACCTGTGTTTATTCCTCTAAACTGTGTGTGTTGGGGGGGCGGGGGTGTTTGTGTGTGTGCGTGTGTGCGTGTGTGTGTCACAGTGCCTGCTGCATCAGAGTGCAAGTCAAAAAGTTACTTGTGTTCTACTTTTAAAGGGCAAACCAACAAGGAACAACATTCACCTCCCAGAGTATTTTTAGAGCTATGCTTAAAGTGAGAGTAGTACAAACTGCATCTTTCAATCTTTTAGATTAATATTCATGAAAACATCTGAGAATACTTATGCCAGCAGTATGCCATCATGAATAATAATATTCCCCTGTTTGCATGGAAATCATTGAGCATGATGTACATTGCATTACATCTGACTTCTCGCGGCTCACTGTCTCCTCACTTTCTCTGTATAACACCACAGATGTTTGAATTATAAACATGCCAGCTGGGAATATGCACACCTTGCACCTGACACATTTTTGACAGGCAGGCTATTGCTTATTGTTTTAATGAGATAGCCACAGTTTGAAGTTGAAATTGAGCTGAAATGATTAGTCAATCAATCAGTTAGTCAGTAGAGAAAAACATGAATGAGACTACAGGGGAAGGGGTTGTTTGAGCTACATGCTAACGTCAGCAACATGCCAACATCTGATAATTAGCACTAAAATTCAGGGCATTACAACAACAGTAATCTATGCAATAGTTATTGAAATATTTCAGTCTGGACCAAAGTGACGGGAGATGGACCAGCTGACGTCGACATACCTAGAGCCATGGCTAAAATCATCAGCCACAATTTTAACAATTGATTAATTATTGAATCAACAGTCAATTAACTAAGAATTTATTTGCACAAAATTGCCAAAAATCCATTAAGTTCAGCTTGTAAAACGTGAATATTTTCAGATTTTCTTGGTCTTCTATGTTAGTAAATGGAATAACTTTGGATTTTAACTGTTGGGTTTATGAAAATAAGCAGTTTGAATGGATCAACTAAGGGTTTTTTTTCACTGTTTTAATGACATTTTATAGATCATACATCAGTTAATTGAGAAAATAATCTTGAGATTATTCAATAATAAAAATATTTTTTAGCTGCAGGCTTAATTTGAACAAAATGACCCCGACAGCGTATTCTTAGAAAAAAATTGACAGTACAGAGAAACAATATGCAGTATTAAATAGGCTTTTGTCCATGTTAACAAACACTTAATATTTGTTTGTATTTCTAAACTCATTTGGACGTTTTCTCTTTTTACACTGGATTTTTCTTTGTGGCTCACTTGTGATCGCTCAACTGTAATAGATACAGTAGGTTTAATTATTCCTCTCCTGTCACAGTGGTTTCTGTCACACTGCTTGTCAGATAGCACTGCTTTTGAGAGTGTTACTACTCCTATTTGTCATCGTTAATGACTCAAATCCCTTTTTATCCCCAGCACCCATTCATGTCACTGACACAATTTCCTTCTGATTCCTGACTTTTTTTTCATTCCTTTCTAGGTCACACGATAGTCGTCTGTTTTCCGGGATAACCTTGTTTGGGACCAGATCTTGTTTCTGTGCCCAACACCATAGGACATTTGGATATCATGTGTTTTGAGGATTGGTGGAAACCAGGGACCAACAAGGACAATAATCACGGACATTCCACTGAACGAATGGAAGAAAAGGACCAGGGAACATCATATAAGACTACATATCCCAAGAAATTCCTGACTTTAGATCCAGCATCAACAGTAGCTGTCTCTGAACTCTACTGCCCACCAAATCTCTCTTTGTATTATAGTTTTATTCCTATGGACTAGAAGACTCAACCATGAAGATATTTATTGACTTAAAGACTGTGGATTACACCGAGAAAAAAAAAAAAAAAAAAAAAAAAATCACCTCCTAAAACAAAACCATGTGATGTGAAACTTTTGTGTTATTTTCTTGCCACAGGACTCTTGATGCATATCTGTGTTGAAGATCTAGTGAGATCATAAGCATTTCCATTCCTTTTAGCCTTATGCAGCAGATATCTCCTCTGTTTCTTATTTGTTGATTTGAAACTATCGAGTGTTTGGCTTTCTTAAGTTGGTTAGGATGTCAAGTCTTCTTTTTAAAGACAAAAGATGATGCCACAACAACAAAACCCAGAAAAAAAATGTAATGATGTTTGACAACAAGTCACCAATGGTCAACACAGCTGAGTTCTGCCAAAATGTTTAATGGTATCTGTTGTTTTCAAAGCCTGGTGACTACCATTGATTACAAATGTCGATATTATCTCAATAAATCTAACTCAATGGATATCACTGTTCAGAAAAATCTGGGTTTTTACAGTCTGTGGTGATGCTTTTTGTATACAATACATCAAATAAGCAGGTCAAGCAAATAATTTGATAAAAAACAAGAGGAGGAGAGAGCGCACAGTTAATCAATGCTGCCTTCGTGATGGAACTGAATGTAAAATTCAGCAGATGCAAAATTAGGCCAAAAACACAAAGGAAAAAAATCTCACCACACTGTGTCTTTAAACCAACTTACTTCACAAAAAGCCATCTGAAATCTGGTCCAGGGAGAGACTGATAATTAGCTCTCACCCTAACACAACCCTAATCCTGTTTGATTCATTCCCCCAACTAGATGTTGTCACCATCCAAGCCTGCCTTCGTTGTGTTAAGTTAATGCTACCCATTGGTGCGAGTGAATTCCAGTAAGGCGTTGCCTGTTAGAAATCCCAAAAGGATTGTTAGTGCATGTCATTAAAAGGTTACAGAAAATAAACCTTTTGAGGGATACGGGGAGGGTATCGTGGAGCAGAAGGCTGATTAAAAAAATGGACAAAGACAGAAACCAATGAGCTGCAGAAAGGGATTATTTAGCTCTAGTGGCTTTGCAGGCTACCTGTGCAGTCCATAAGATGTCCATCCATTTTGACTCATATGTACTGTGGCTACTATCATTACTAATATCAACATGCAGCTCCATCCCCCGCTCTGTGGAAGCCAAACAGGTTAGAGGCAGGAGGCAGAAAATGGTCGGAGATGTATTTATATTTCGCCTGCATGTGGCATTTACACCGCTGAGACAGGAAACCATGTTTTATATAATACAGGGGCCCCTCCTCTGATATGATAATGAGAGACATCTCAGAAATGTCATTTTTCTCTATAGCTGTCATGCTTATGACTCCAAGACAAACGTCAACATCCCATCTGTGTATGAATGAAAATCAAAGATATTCCAGAACTGCTGCTGCAACACAGACTGAACTCGCATAAAGCCGCACGTTGAAGCAGAGAAAGCTTTAGTCAATAAATTGTAAGCGTGTTAAGACTACAAACAAACCGCCACTTTGTGGGGAATTTCATGTTTTGTAAGTCAATTTCTGTCTGTAATTGAAACAGCGCATTCACCGCAGAATGCTCCTTATACTAAACATAATTAATTAAGCAAAAATGTAGATGGCTCGCTCCCAAAGATCAGACCCAAGGGACCAGCGCTGAGGGGAGGAGTGCGGAGGGCTGCTACGGTTAGCAATCCAGGTTGCCTCTTGTTTGGTTAGAAATCATTAAATTACAGTAATGACTAATTTCTCATTCCTGCATGCAATTCGCCGGAGACCACCATGGATTTAATAAAGAGCTGGCGATGAATTACAAACAGCGAACGGCTGAGGAAAGGCTACGTGATTATACAGAGTAATTCAAAAGTGCATTAATAAAACAATACAGAAACATTGCTAAATCATTTGAGATAAAGGCTATTTGCATAATTCATTAAGATTAATCAGACCAGGCAATCCACCACAGTGCTCCGAGGAACAGAGAAAGGAGACATGAATCCAATCCCCTGGAAAACCCTTTCTATCTACAAACAATGATACAAATCTACCCTTGGATCAGAGAATTAACCTCTGTGCACTTTACAGCCCCTGCAGTGTTGAAACACAATCCTTCAGTCATTCACCTTTATGTGGGCTAATATTCTATTAATAATGAAAGATCTTTTCATACCACGGGTCCTCTGGGTTTTGTTGCTTTGCCATAAAAGACCTTCACAAAAGTTGAATGGAAATGTATTGTGCGTGTTTGGAAACCACAGTGTGGATCTGAGGGCTGGCGGCTCGGCACTTCTGTGTGCTGCCATTGACTTCGGTGTTTCATTCTCTGCCGTACAATGAGTCGGGCAGGATGCACATGGGATGAGTTTGGCAGTGGTCACGGATCACATACTGTAGATAATTCACTTGTTGTGCAGGCAGAGCCCACCTGTAACCACGGCGGTCTTCACAGCGGTAACTATAAGCTGACGTGTGACTGATACCATGTTTAACATTTTGGAAAATACATTTACTTACTGTCTTGCTGAATTACATGAGTAAATTGATTAGCTTGGTTAGCTTAGCGCAGTACAAGAACAAATCTGCCGACCACTAATTAGTACGTTATATCTCGTTAGTTTAATCCAAACAAAAATTGAGGTGTGAAAATGACATGGTTTGTGTGCCAGACTGTTTCTTGGCTGGGCGCAGTGACGTCTTGGAATCTCTGCTCGTTCCTTGACTCCAGCTCTCTGCTACCTGCCAAGAAATAGTCTGGTACATACACTATATGGTGAAAAGTCAATGAGACACCCCTACTAATTATTGAGTTCAGGTGTTTCAGCCACACTCATTGCTAACAGGTGCATGAACAGGTGCATCCAGCACAGAGCCATGAAACACCCATGGAGAAACATTTAGCAATTAGAATGTGTTGCAAAGAACTCAGTGACTCTATAACTCTGTCTAGGATGCCACCTTTGCCATAAGTCAGTTCATGAAGATTTCTGCCCTCTTATATCTGCCCCCGCTTATTTGTCAGCGGAAGCACCTAGAAGCAACAACAGCTCAGCTACGAGGTGGAAGACCATGCAAACTCACAGAGCGGGAGCTGATGAGTGCTGAAGTGCAACACGTTAAAATTTGTCTGTCTGTTGCATCACTCACCACAGCCTCTGGAAGCAAGATCAGCACACGAACTGTGCGTCGTGAGCTTCTTGAAATGGGTTTCCATGGCCGAGCAGCTGCACGCAAGCCTTACATCACCATTTGCAGGACTGGAGTGGTGTAAAGCATGCCTCAACTGGACTCTGGAGTAGTGGAAACATGCTCTTCGGAGTGATGAATCACGCTTCACTGTCTGGCAGTCTGATGGATGAATCTGGGTTTATAGTGTTTTATAGAGGTTCGTGTGGCAGACTAGCTCTGGTTTTGGTGGTTGCCAGGAGAGCACTGCATACGGGAGCACATAGTGTTTATTGTAAGGTTTGGTGGAGGTTAAGTAAAGGTAAGAGGCTGCTTTTCACGGTTTGGGGTAGGACCCTTTGGTAGAATGAAAGGTCCTACCCCAAACATCAATGCTACAGGATGCAAAGCCAGTTTAGCCAATTGGGCACTTCCAACTTTGTGGCCACAGTTTGATGAAGGCCTTTTGCTCATGACTGTCCAACATTAGTGCTGTGTTGGGGGGTCCAACTCCATATTAATGCCCATGATTTCAGAATGGGATGTTCAACAAGCTCACATTGGTGGGATGGTCAGGTGTGTCTACTGACTTTTGGCCATCTAGTGTAAGTCTTTGTGCTAAGCTAAGCTAAACTAACCAGCTGCTGGTGGTAGCTGAAAAATGAAGCCAATGTGGAAAAGCCAAAAACTGCAGTTCCTTGAATGGCCACTTGAGGCAAGTCAATCCCCACAGACCCTCATATTAAAATGTCCAACTTGAAGTTGAAGTAAACATATTTACAGCCTGGTATAAAAACAGCTTTGGTCTCTATGCTGTGTGGGGACTGAATTCTTAAAGAATTCCCTCAATTAAATTATTTTGAGACTTAAAGTTATACATCATTGTGGGCGTGATTGCTTTGAGTGACAGAGAGCCGCTTGGTCTCAGCAACCAGGCTTCATCCTGCCACCTCAGCTCCACCCACACTCCACAACGGGTGAAGTCACAGAAACTACGTCCGTTGTTTCATACGGTCTATAAGGCAGCTTCGAGTTGTATCAATCTTCTCACCTTGTATGAAAATCAATGTATTTCCAAAAAATTCAAACGATTTTCTTTTCCAAAAATGACAATAATATCAAATTATTCATCAGTGTGAAAAATGTCTCACTCTGCACATTCAACTTCAGGTATATCTCCTAATGAAATGATCTGAGGTGGGTATTATTATGTAGGTTATTATCTTATACAGTTGCAGGTTTAATTGCATGTTTTACAGACTTGCTGCCTCTGAAGCTGTAGATTAAAGTTCTCCAACACCTCATCTATGGATTAAATTCCCTGGTCAGGCATCTGAAAAAGAAATTATTAGTAAAATGGCATTTTGTTGCTCTGGCCAGGGAGGTGCGCTCATCTTTTTGGAAAAGGATGAGACGACTCACCAATCCTATTTTTAATGGAAGGCCAATATGAGAGCAACATTTCAGTATCTCAGAGTTGCAGCTTTCTATTTGTAATGTTCTCCTTTTCAATGTGTATGTAAAATTAATTAAGATGAAGGAATAACTGAATACAAATTAAAGAGCACTAACAGCCAATTTGGTTTATGGGCTTATCTAAATCAAGCAAGATAGTAATCAGAAATCGGTAGAGACAGCTTTCCTTCTCCTGGAGAAAAAAAGAAACGAAACATAATGCACATTTTGATCTAAATCAAGGAGGGTCTTGCACTTTATGAAATGTGCAAACTGAAAACAAAGCTCAGTTACACAAACACCATCTGGTGGGTTTGCCGGGGCTTTATCTTGACAGGATGAATTAGTTTGAAAAACTGTCAGATAGACCAAGCAAAATTAGATTTTCTCATTTCATAATGAAAGCTGACGGACTGTAATGAAAAAACGCTCGATCTTGAAAACACCCAAGATGAACTGTATAAATCCAGCTGGAAAAAACTTCGCTGCATTTTTTTAATCCAATTGTGTTACTCCCTCTTTTCAATATCTGGGGTATTTTTCGTCCCTAAATTGGATGTTCTAATTCAGTTTGGGTCGGAGTTTGATGTTATTTCTGACGGCTGTTTGTGTTATTCTCGTCATCCGTAAGCAGTTTATTTTGAAGTGAGTTGTGCCTCTCTGTGTGCACTGCTGTGACCTGAGGCATAATGGGATTATCCTGCTCAAGGCAAGACGTAGATGCCTTGAATTCTAATATCAAAGTATTCCTCGCTGTACCTGACACCTCCTCCTCTCTGTGTTTCTCATGCCTGACTGGACTGGGAGGCGATTAGCTCATGAATCACGACACAGCCTGCAAGCTGCTTCGGCAAGTCATTCACACATCCTGTTGAGGTTTCTTATCCAAAGTTGTTTTTCTTTTTTTCCTTTTTTTCTGGCTATTTACCAAAGCACATACTGTACCTTCACATGCACTGACAAGTTCTGCGTGAAGCGGGTGTCAGCTAGTCGCACCAGGTTTTTCTGTGGGTCAAAATGCTGCAGAGAAATCTTACTGAGCTGCCCAGCGCTACAAGTCTGAGGTGTGCAGTGTCCTTTAGGTGCCCGTATCCAAGCACGGTGCTGACAAGACGTTAGTGCAGGCCAACGCGTTCGCTCTCGCACCTCATCAGAGACAGTTCCTCGCTGCATTATCACAATGTCACTGGGTCAGTGAAAAAGGCCTGCTGCAATTTGAAAAGGAAATTATGTTTCGTGAAATTTACTCAAACAGACCAGAAGTAAGGGAGGAAGAGGAGGTCGAGGGTGAGTGGGTGTCTACAGGTGTGGGGAGTTAATAGAAAGGTGAAAAATACTACTTCCTCTCCTGGCAACCTGTGAATGGGTTAATGGCAGAGAGGTTTGCAATGAGCTGATATCTATCTGGATGGGCAGAGAGGGAGAGGCAGAGACACACAAAATGACATTCTGATGGATTTCTAACTGCCTTTTTTCTCCTTGGCCCCATTTTGTGGCACGTAACCGGGCATTTATTTATTTATTTACCTCATTTCTTGACGCCGTAAATAGCATCCATTTCTTTGCTAATGGTCAGGATACACTACACCAGGAGCAGGGCCGGCCCCATTGCGACATTTGATGATCGAGGGGGCAGTAGATGAAGGAAGTGGAATTAAAGTATCTTTAATATTCTCTTTTAGACGTAGGTGGGGTCAATGGACTGCCGTTGTGCGAAAAGGGATCCTCTAGTATGTTTGTGGTGTGCAAATGTGCCTCACTGCTTTGAGATGCAGCTGGATTACTTGTTTCTTTGTGGACAACAAATGGATGGATTTTCTTGACGTTTTGTATGGACACTCTGACAACTGTTGGAAGGATTGCCATGAAGTTTGGTATAGACATTCACGGTCTCCAGAGGATGAAACCCGACTTTGGGCACTGTGACTTTTCCCTTTCCACTATGAGGCTGGCATTTTTCTTTTTTCTTTTTTTTATAAAAACATGAAATCTTGTAACCACATCCATATCTCCCTGAGGATGAAGGATAATAACTTTGCTCCCCTTTTCATCAACACCACCATCATCAGGTCCAGTACTTGGTTTATTAGCAAATACCTTTGTCCTACTTAGCAAATGTTTGCGTGACAACATGTTTGGGGAATGTGGTGAATATTGTTCCTGCTATAAATCAGTTTGGTAGCAGTGGCAGTGAATTTCCATGTTATCTTCACCGTGATAAACACATGACAAAGCACCCACAACATCTCACAATCACTCAGGTAGACATCATACCTACATCCTTTAGCACAATTCAAGCTGTGGCTGAAAGTGGAGATCTACCCTTCCTCGTGTTTGATCCCATTTGATATCTTACATCTGCATTTCAAATAAAAAAACATGAGAAATTAGATTACCCACACACACACACACAGACACTCGAGGCTGTTTTTTAAGGCTTGAGATGAGAGATTAAACATTAAAGTGAAAAAGATGAGGTCTGAGAAAGTTCAGACTTGTTTAAAATGTTTCAGTCAGTTTTGATGTTTAGGTTGGTTTTTCACCACATTGGGACCGACTGAAGTTCACGAATCACCCCGTCACAGCCATATGGAAGCGTGCAGGTGGACCTTGGTGATTAATACAAATGATTTATCAAAGTAAATAGCTCGAGCTGCTCACTCGCCACTCTGAGCCAAAGAGTGATTTAAGATCTGTGGCCCATGCGGTTCAGGGGAACTTCCTCCAGCAGATGTTCCTGACTAATTATCTATTGTAGCGCAGATCCCACAATCCCTCAGTTCCTCTGCTGTCTTCCGGTGGGAGCCTGGTCATCCCTGCTTCATATCCTTGGCTTGGTATCCACTTACCTGGGGCACTCCTCTCCATCTGTGAGGGGAGCTGGAAAGACACACAGACTAGCCCACCAGCAACATACAATGCTGTACACACACCTTTAGCTGTCATTTTCAAGTGCAAACACCCCCTCTACCCTGCTGTTTAAGCTCAATGGGAGAGGAGTTATATAAAGTGCAACAGTCTACAGCTGTTATGTTTAAGTGTGCTTTGCAAAAAACAGCTGTGTTGTGGTGCACTGGGCTTTGATGAAGCCATGTGGTTATTTATGGAAACAGACCTTTGAACATCTTTGCGAGTGACTTATTAAAAGCCAATTCAAACAAGCTATTCATTGAGATCCAATTTATGCATCCATATCAACAAGTACAATAAATTCAATGAGTGTGAAAAAGCAGAAAACTGACATGCCACGCGAGCAGATGTGTCTTCATTCAAGGGTATTTTAAGTGCAGTGTTCAGCGTAAAGGCTGTGTGAATCCCTTTTAAAAGGGAGTTCAGCATCTGAGACAAAAATGAGTTTCCTGCTCTTAAGACCGTTCTCTAATGTACGATGAGCATGTTGGCACATTTATTCCCGATGAATAATTTAACAACAGAGCGTTTTCACGGAGAGCAAATTGAAACAGTGTGCACACTTTCACAAACACAGCCTGAATATTTCAGCAAGGTAAGGTCAGAGAAAAATGCCAGGTTTAGCTACATAACATGAAACGACAGAATACGTCTGTTTCTGTCCGCTGCCTCAAACTGCCCAGCCTTTACTAGCATCTTCCATTCGAACTAATGGACTAGCTGGTTGAGAAAGCCCTTCTTGCACACAGGGAGTACTCCGGCGGCACCTTAGAAAACCCAGGCCAGAGCAAAGCAGAGCTAGAATGGATTAAGATATGCTTGGCTGCCTTTCGCAGTCCTGTCAATGTGGGCTGTGGCTGTGGGCTGGCACAGATCAGAGAGGAAGGTCATCGCCGCTGGGAAAAGGAGGCAGTGAAAATATTGTCCTGACAAGATGTAGAGTGACTTTTGCAACCTGAGGCTTGTGTTTCAGATTAAACCATGTTGGCTGATAGAAGAGGTGAACTCAAAGGAGGTGTAAAAGGGGGACTTGAAGGGTGTTGATGCTGCCACCTTTTAATCTGCAGTCCCCTCCTCCAAATCAGGTCACATAAGAATTTGGGATAATGCGTGATGAAAGATTGTTAAATTTCCTGCCAGTCTCTCATGGTGTTAAATGTCAGGGGACATGTTATCCTCATGACTTAATGATGATTCACAGCATTTCTTCAACAAAACTGTACGATACCATTTACATATTATGCACGCTCTGATTTACACTCACAATACACTCAGTGATTCCCATGGTATACATGTCCTGTACCATAACATATATTCCAGTTCCTGACGTGTGTACACATCACATATCAGTCTTTGAGGAGTTGATCTTTCATTTTTCTCGTTGTCAACACATCTAAAGAAAGGAACAAACCACTGTCTTCGTCCATCTCTCAGCATTACCCTGTTTTTGGGACTCAGCCCCAAAACCGATTGTTCGTACTGAAGATGTACAGTAAATGTTTGAAAATGGGTCACAAATACAGAGTTTGATTTGTGATTTCCTTAAAAAGCTTGGCACTGTTTTTAGCAAACATAGCTAAAACAGGAGTAAATAGTGCATTTGCTAATGAGAGGGCATGTCACCCAGTGCACAAAGTTGGTCGCTGATGTGTTTTTAATAGTTTAACAACGCTCTATGGCACAGACACATACACAATATCACCCTTTGAATCGACACGGAAGGCTTGTGAGTAGAATTCATTGTTAGTTTGGCTCTTTCATAGAATTCGTCGACAATAAAAAACTTTGAGCAAATCATATTCTTCCAGTAATATTTCACCTTCTGATGCATTTCTCTCCGGCAACAAACAGATTTGAAAATCAGATTTCGAAACAGCTCAGCATAAATCTTCACTTTTCAAATTCATCGGTTCACAAAGGCTTGTTATTATTTTTTCCCCTTTATCACTCATTAGACCTGTCAGTTATGGAACCGTCATGCAGGTCTTCCTGCTTATTTCTCCATGCATTGGCAGTTTGCAGTTGGTCCAGAAAGACCTATGCAGCATTCTCTATTAGTTTGGCTGATTCAGGGTTGTTAGCCATTTTTAATTTCCCATTAGACCCACAAAAACTCTGTTCATGTTCTCTCTCAGGTAACTCATTAATTTGCAGTGATGCATATGAGATGGTGAGTGAGGGCCTCTTGCCAAGAGTTGGTTAGCATTTTATGCATAAAAGAAATACAGAGTGGAGCAGATGGTTGCATTAGGGACTGATGATACTGACACAATGTAACGTGTGAATGTGTCTGTGTGTTTCAGTGTAGGTATGAATAAATTACATACACTCTTTCAGTGTGTGTATTATATTAGGATAGTTATGATGTGCATAGATCCCATACTTCATACCTTTGCTGTATCTGCATATGTGCCCTGTATAGTCCTGCATATTCAGGCTGATGTGTGTGAATATACGCCGTTGACGATCCACTACTGTCTCTCCAGGTTAAGAATGAATGTGTACCACTGTAGAGAATGAAAGCAAAAATAAAACACTGAGAGATGCATCAAATCTGGCTTTGGACCACAAACAAGGGGAATGCTTGCTCATGTAGACGGCACATTTTTGCCTATAGTGTCAGAACAAGTGAGGCCTAGCAGAAGGCTTGGTTGACCCCACACTGCAGGATTTCACTTTCATTAAACTCCATGTGAGTCTCAGCATGCTTTCCTTTGCTCAGCTTGTTCTCTGCACAGTACCAACATTTTTCACTTTGCTGTATACAGTCAGAGTACCACCACATGACTCCGTTTTACAAAGGTACTGTAAGGTATGTTGGCTCTGTGGTTAATTATGTGATACAGTCACACAGTGGTGGACAAATTAAACAAATCTCATCAATTTACCTCACGTGATCTATATGAATATAAACTAGTAATGTCACCTAGATTTAGGGAGCTAATTAAGGATTATCTTTAGCAATTAATATGTCAAATTTTCCAGAATAGAAAAAAAATCCAGGGTTATAGACGTTATCCTCCAACTGCAGTGAGTTGTACGACAAACGGTCTAAAACTCAAAGATACTCAGTGGACACTGATAAACTGAACAGAGAAAAGCAGCAAATCCTCACATTTGAGAAGTTTGAGCCATCAAAGGTATTTTTGATTTATAAATGTTTTAAACAGTTAATCAGAATTGTTTGCAATTATAATTCTGTCAATTGAGTAATTGATTAGTTGTCCATTTTTCTTGTTGTCAACACATCTAATGAAACCCAGTGTCTCTGCAGTGGACTCTTTAATCAGACTCAAATCTGACTGACACGAGGCCATGAGGGAAGATATTGATTTTTTTTAATCAACCTGCCAATGACGCAACATACTAGCACAACATATAGGTTGATATTCAAGTCTTTGAATAGGAATTTTATTAGAAAGAATGAATACATACTAGATCAGTGGACTAAAAGTATTTAGGCCTCTTAATGATATGATATTAATATTAGTTATTATCAAAAAAAACAAAATGCCAAAGCAGTTCAGGTCAAGGGTGTCCCATAGACAGCTAATTAATATGTCAACAATCAATATGTCGATTACAAGATATATTTGCAAATAAAAAATGCATTATATCCACCATATCAGCAGGATAACCCTCACCCCACGCTGGCTGATTATTTATCAAAAGGCTCAATATGTGCAAACTATTAACCTGGTCTAACACCACAGCTAATATTCACTGGCTTTATGGTATACTTCTTTTTGCTTTTGATAGTCTGAAAATTACAGCCTACCTCTGAGAAATGTTAAAAAGGCACCCAAGGCCAAATAACTTTGCTGAGTGCTCCAGTCAAAAGACTTCAAGAGTGAAAGCTTGGATGTTTTCGTGAAAGTATTCCAAATGTCAAAGGTTGATTGTTCAGCAAGTTGTAGTGAAATATTGAAAAGCTGAACTAAAGTGAAGTATTATGTTTAAATGCATCATACAAACACCCTCAATAAAGCTTTAAAATACATATTTTTGTAATTTGCAGTCTTCCCAAGGATGGCAAAAATATGAGACATGAAAATAGTAATCAGTGGAAAGATGAAAAGAAGCAAAGGAGCCCTCATGGAAGATCCTCTGAGGGGCTGGAGACATTGCAATTATAGAAACTATTGACTTGTGTTTCCCAAGGTATGATCAATTGCAGTGAAATAATGACATCTCTGTGTTGTTTTGACCCATTCACAGTGAAGGCAATTTATTTTGTGTGACAGGAGGCTTGCAAGGGACAACTTAGCTGATGTGTGCCAGAGATCAGGGAGAGGAGAGTTTTCAGCTGGAAAGACATTGAGAGGAAGGTCATTCCTTTGTACATCAGCCTCTTTTAGGATGCGCCCCCAAATGTTTTTCTTTCAAATGTGTTCAACCACGCTGATGATGTTCTGCAGGGTTTACAGTAAATACACTGATTATTTTTTAGGCATTTAGCTTTAGTAGCTGTACTAAACCTACATCAGCTCAGACAGACAACTGCACTCACAGATGACATATTTTTCTCTTTGCACTTCTTTCCCTTTTGAACAATACAGTACTTTAAATTCCACCTATTCCAACTCACCAATAGTCACCTGTTTTGGAGGAGTGACATACCAAGTACACCATATTTATTGCTTTGACTAGTGTGAACACTGACTGGAAATCACATTTGGAGGCAATTACCTGAAAAAGATTTTGGCTTTTGCCTTTCTTGAATATGTACTAAGGTCAAAAATGGCTTATGTGAAATTCATCCAGTGAATTCTAACATCTCAGCAGATAACCCTGGTCTTGTTTAGGAAATGCTGATAAAAAGTCTTTTTTTTTTTTTTTTTTTTTTTTTTTTTTACACAGTGAAATAATATATTGATTTACATTTACATGTTTTCAGTGCTACTGATCATCATCATTTCTGCCCTCAAGATATTATTTGCATGATAATATGAGTAAAACATCTCCAGAATAAGCTATGTTGTTAATTCTCATTTGTAACTGGGCAAGATTTTTCCTCAGAAACAGAATTTTTTTGGTTCCCAACTTTCTTTCTCTGCAATTGTGTTGAATTTAACCCATTTCTTCATTCTCTTCCTCTTACACACTAAAAAAGTAGTAGGTATTAATATTTCATTTCAGCTTTATTTTTTCATTTATTTGTCATATTACTTTATTTATCATCAGCACTGTATGTAACAAATTCTTTTAAGTTGAATATAGTACAGAATTAGCAGGCATGGATATGTTGCTTTGCACAAGACAACGAATGGAAACCATCTTTGTTAAATAAAGTTTTTTTTTTTAAAACGGGAGTTCCTTTGAGGACTAGAGACATACTGCAGAAGAATTCTTGTGAATTATGTTTTAAATTTCTATTTTTATTTTTTGGGAGGACTGAGTTAAGCAAGAGGCTGTGATGTAGGAGTGTGCAGACCCACACTCCATTTCAGAAGGTGGCGGTAATGCACCGAACGTTGTTTGCCAACCGCCAAATATATACAAGAAGAAGAAGAAGTGCTTTAAACGCAGCTTAGGTGGCAAATGGGTGGCTTAATTGACAATCACTTGTTTGCTCTGTCCATACTTAGCACCAGTGATGGTTAATTTCAGCTACTAGCTGTCTGATTCTTTTTGTTTTGTAGAGGAATAACCATGTTTTTTGTTTGTTTTCGCTGCGTTATAACTGCGGACTGCTAGTGATTGCAGCCAGGTGTTTGTCACATCAATTAAAGGCCTCAAAGCGCCACTTCAGACCGGAAGAGGAGTTTTTCTGTCCTGCTGCTGGCAGCCTGGGACCTCAATGGATTTACCGAACTCCGCTGAGACACTGGGGAAGACTGCTCTTTGTCAAGCTAAGTATTTGTTGTTTGTCCTAACATGTATTTCTGTTCAGTTGGTGCTTGTTAACCGTAAGCTAATGCTAGGCGCTAGTGTGCAAATCAGTACAGGGAACGGGTATGTGACGTCATCAACGGTAAAACGTGGTTATGGAGGATACCCAACACTGCTGTGTAGTGGGCTTTAACAGCCACGAGCAACAAATTACATCCTGCTGAAGTGTTGTGAGTGACGGACATAAGATAAGATAAGATAAGATAAGACTTTACTGATCCCACACCAGGGAAATTAAGTGGTTACAGCCAGCAAGTATTACAAAAACCAAAAAAACAGTGGCACAGAAGGGTCAAGATAAAAAGAAAATCAACTATGTATTTTTACATTATGTACACATTGTTGAAATGCCAAATGCCACAAGAATACCACTGCCCATAAAAATACTATTGCCAATATTCTTATGAGAAAACTACCAATGTCATATGTTGTATTGCACTTGAGAAATGCTGTTGTATAGAAAGGACAATGAATTTCATGAGTCTATGTATATGCACAATATGTACAATTTATAAAAATACTGCTGCCAGTATGGATAATAAATAGTGTTATTGCACAGTTTAGAAAAAATATACAACCACTTAAAAATTGCACAGGATGTAATGGAAAAATGTGAGCATGTATTACCATTGATAACAACAGTGCGAAAAAAAAAAAAAAAAAAAAAAAATAGTTGGTTTGTGATGTATAATTGGGAAAGACAGCATCAAGACAGTGCTATGATGCTGTGGTTAAACAGTCTGACAGCTGTAGGAATGAAGGACCTATTTGTTAAGGGCAGTAAATATGTGACTACATCTTTCACATTTACTCACTGTTAGACAGATGCAGAGATAGATCATATCTGAAATTGGACATACTAGTTATGCAGACCATAAAATGTCATGTGTCAGACATTGAGAGGCTACATAGAACGATGAATCATTAACTAACTTAAGTTTTGTAATATATTACTCTCTCATGAACTCCTTTTTGTGTGTGTTTGTCTTTCATGAGTACTTTATACATTTATAGTGATGAATGATTGACAGATGATAAATGACTGGTCACAGTGACAGATAAATAGTGCAAAAATGGCGGCACCGTCCCAGAATGCTGTGTGATTCCCGTTCCATATTGTTTTCCCATGTGCTGTTTGTGATTAATGTCTTGGCATCTGTTCGCTGCCTGCAGATTTCTGCTGTTAAGTTGCTATCTACCTGCCTGTTCCCAGCATTTTGCCGTGCATTGGTAATGTCAAGTAATGTTTTCATGGCTTATCTTGTTCACCTTTTGGTTGTTGTTTGGCACATGCACTGTGATAGTTTCATGCATTGGTATAGTGGTGAATTTTATGTGAAAGAATCACTAGAAAATGATTTCAGCCCACATTTGAGTTCAGTTTTTTTTTAAATATGATGCCTTTGTTGGCATGTGGTATGGTTGAATTAAGTGCTGAATTAGTTTTGCAGCAGAGTTCCTCTTATTGTTGCCTTTGTTTTGGGGATTTCCTGCTGGTTTACTGAAAACTTGCTTATCTAGTAGAGCCTAGCATTGGGCATGTAAACAGAAGAGTCCTCTTGCTCAGAGCCAATATACATAATTATTTCACTGTTTAATAGGGAAACTCAGCATGGTATTTGTCACACATTAGGAGGGATAGTCACATTCACATTTTCTCCACACACTTCACACTAAACATTAGAGAAATATTTTATTTCAAACAAAGAAGAGGTTGCCTCAAGCCATGAATCCGTATGCTCATGTTACTGATTATTTGCTGCATCACTGTTGTGTCTTTGTGTCATGTGGAATATCACATTTAGATTTATCCTTTTGTTTTTTAATTCATTAATTGCTTTTCTAGTCAGTCAAATTACTGACATAGATGAGGGACATCTGGCGTGAAGTCAGAAAGTGTACTGGGGTTTGGTGTAGTATCCTGGTTGTGTCAGTTCATAGTGCCCCTCTGGGGTCCTCTGGAGGTAGATTGTAACTCACCAATCTATGAGAGCCTGTCAACACATATCAACCCTGGAGAAAATCTGTATTCAAATGATCAAAGTGTCTCACATGTTTTGACTGGCTGAATAGTGTATACAACTGGATAGTCTTGTGGATATACTGTACAGCAGTGTTGCCTAATCAGTTGAATGTGATCTACTAGGGGCTGCCTACAGGTTGATTACAAATTCCTTTTTGGATAATTAGTGTATGTATCACTAACAGTCCCTGAACTTTGCAGTGTAGATGTCTCACATTCTGGCTGTGCATGTTTATTTTGGAGACTGCCATCTGCTGTTTGGCTATTTAAAATGTAACGTCAGCCTAATTCAAGTACTGAATTAGCTGAACTTTAACGATGCTGCGCTGTGAGCCAAGCCGTGCCGACTAAGTGGACTAAGCTGAAACGTTAGCGTCCCTGTTTTAAGCAAAACAAATAATTGCTACTGGAACAGATAACATAAAACAGAAGACTTACCATTTTCATGTGGATCACAATCAGAATGTGTGTACGTGATATGCAGAGTGTACTTTGTGCTGGCAATGAAGGGCGACCTAGAACAACATTTGAAACCATGCACAAAACCGAGAGGGATTTCCCTGCCAAAACTGAGTTCAGAAAAGATTCTAGAACTGAATCTCAACCAGAATAAATTTTCATAACAAACAACATCAGAGAAAAAGCAGCTACCATAGCATTATATCAAGCGAGTCACGTTCTTGTGAAACACAAAAAGCCATTCACAGACGGCGAGATGGTGAAGGATGCCTTTTTGCAGGCTGCAGACTCGCTCTTTGGAGATTTTAAAAATAAAACTGATCATGGCAGTTGTCAAGGATATTCAGTTATCTAGACACACAGAAACATGACAATGTGTGGACATGGCAGGAAACATGGAGGATGAATGAAAAAAAGACATGACTGTTGCAAGTGTTTCTCCCCTCAGTTTGATGAGTCCACAGTCATCACAGGTCGGCACAGCCGTGCATTTATATCAAAATGGTGTTCAATGACGTGAGTGCCAAAGCAGAGATACTGGATATTTTTGCCACTAAAAGGACATGAGGAGGGAAAACTTTCCAAACTTTCATGAGGATTGTTCCTCCTGGACACCACTGTGGTGTAGAGGGAAATTCTCACCCTCTAGAATGATGAATTTTCGGCACCTGAGAGGAGAAGTGGCCTAACATAAGAAGATGTGCCTTTTGCCGGTCAGCCCTTTTTGGATCAACCTACCAATGCGAATCTGTCTTCTCCCACATGAAAACGATAAAGGCCAAGTTCAGACACACCATGACAGATGACCACCTATCCGCCTGCCTGAGAGCCTCGCCACCAGCTGCTACACCCCTGATTATGAGAAACTAGCATCCTCCACCCAATGCCAAAGATCCCATTAAGGTCATCACTCCCTTCTCTGAAATGGAAAACATGTGTCTGCAGTACAACAGTAGCTTTATGCAACTCCTCATGGGACACAGACTGGGATGTCAGGCTGGTAGATCGTTTGATGTTGAAAAATGTGAAAATAGATCTGAAGTGTAAAAATGTTGGGCACTCGTGCTGTACAGTACATAGCTTACTGTTTTTGGTTATAAGGCTTTGAAAGCGATTGAGACACCTGGAGTCCCCTGTCTTACATAGTCATTAGTGTGCCTTCAGATATAAGACTGCTGTCACATAGAAGGAGTTCGAGTCTCCCATCCCTTTTCCTGGTATCACTCTATTCTTCACTACAGAGGGAGGAACATGTTTGAAATTGTCTTTCCATGGGACTCTCTAGTCATTATACTGGTGTGTCAAAATTAATGTAGTAATGATTTATCGATGGCAAAACGCCACACGTAGCGCCTTAATCAAAGATAAAATGTTTAGCATATAAATAGAGCTTTCCTCGTGGTCTTGTAAGTGAATATCTGCTTGTGGGGAACAGATCGAAGTGATCATCACATGGTTGTGCGTTCTACCAAAATGCTCCTCACAATGAACTCCTCTCTTACACTCACACATCTGTATTTCGTCGTGACACAGACAAATGGGACAATGGGGACAGTAGAAAAAGTACTCCAAGTCCTCCCGCCTGTTCACAGAAAACGATCCATCAGGCTCCTGCCGACCCCTCTGCCTGCGCGTCTGCCTTGTCTGCAAATCGCTTAAATCCCAATCCCAAGTCCACCCACACATCCATCCTGACGTTATTGCTGCTTTCTCCATTGACTGAATGGTACATCTCGGGCTCACAAACCGGTAATCCTTCTATAGGAGGATCTTGAAGATAAGCTGAGGCTAACTGGTACCAGTAGCTTGGCAGCAACACTTATCACGGACATCCTGCCAGATGACTCTGTCATCTGACATAAATAAATGTACTGTAAGTGATATCAAGCAAGTGCATCACATTGTAGGTTAAATAGACAACTGACCCGAACACTTAATCAGAAAAGACTAATTAAAGCACTGTTACAAACACAGCTACAGCGTGCGTCATATTAGGTTCTATACTACTCTGATTATCAGTAACTTCTCTAAACTGTCATATCCCTGCTGGTTAGTTTCACCCTGTGGCTGCTGACACAAACGTGTCTCATAAATACTATTGTGATTTTCAAGATTGTGTTGCTAAGCAGAAAGCGAAATCATGCGTGTTTTGAGTCGATGTTATTGCGGTTTGGGCACAGATTATTTGACTTGTGAGCCTGACCTCTTTCATGACTGACAAATACAGATAATTTACATTCACTGATTCCATATAATACAGCACGCTTTTAGAGCAATGCTTGTAAATGTAATGGCACAGTACTTATGAGTTTAAAGGATAACGCTGATGTTGTTTTGTAACTATCGTTTTGTCAACAAATCCCATGAAAAGACCAAAATCAACTATGAATTGAACCGACTTTACTTGGCTAGTATTCCCTGTGAAGCATCATATACACAATTTTTCTTAGAAAACTCCTATTTATGAGCCTTTTGACGAATTACAGTGATCTTTTCATTGGATTTGTTGACTGTAATAACGAATAATGACAGCCCGAGTGTTTTTTGACTAGCCATGCAGTTTTGTATTTACATAGTGTAGACACTGAAGTTATAGCCTGAGGTTAAAGTCACAGACACTGAGCTCCCTGCACCTCTTGTGCTTGTGAAGTCCTTGCTTCCGGCCAGATTCTGTATCTGTGAATCAGAAACTGTCGTGTAACTTGACACATATCACATCACCCTTCCTCTTAACAGTGTGTACTGCTTCTTCATTACACCAGTTTCAATAGCAAACATGACTTCATTTGCCTTTGGTGGATCACAGCTTAAGGCTAAAGCAGAGGTGATATCTCACCTTTTACATTAAACATAACAAAAAATATTCTTTGGTGAATGTTTCTACCTCCATCATCGTTTTCACCTGTGAGTGGCAGCAGGTGATCATTCATAGTTTTTCCACACAGTTTTAATTTTCATATGTGAGTCAAACCCTGCAAAGGTCTGAAACCCTAGTGAGTATGTCTTGTCATAAGTGGAGCAGTGAGAGGGGGACTGGCAATCACTCTCTTGTTCTCTTAGTGATGAAGAACTAAGGAGTGATAAGAAGGAAGCACACATTTCATGATGCAGTTTCTTTAATTAGTCGCCAGAGTCTTGAGAAAACAAAGCAGGGAGAGGAAAGGAGGAAGAGATGGAGGGAGATGAGGTTGTTAATTCCACTGCTGTCTGCTTGCATTTGAGTACTCATTAATCTGAGACAGGGCACACCCTGTTGTCTTGCAAAGCGTTTTTTATAAAAACCAGCATTAGCACTTCTGCTGCATTGAGAAATTGTCAGTGATGTTTCACGGGAGAGATGTGCCGAGAGCGAGAGAGGGAGAGATGGACGCCTGTAGCATACTGAGCTTCTCCGCTCTCCCTCCTTGCAACACTCAGGGCCTCCCAGCCAGCAAGTGAATCCATAACACTTTTCCACACAAGTAGAGCTCCTGGACTGTGACCTTCAAAGTTTGCTCCGAATACCAATCAAGTATGACCACTAAACGTTAAATGTGTCGTTTTACAGTTAATTTAGTTATTGTTGGCAAAGATGAACAGCTTGCTCCATTTGTTTTGCCATTAGCGCTGATGTGATATCAGGAGCAATTTAGACATATTTTCTTTTCCCTCAATTAGAGGAATGTAATCTATGTTTACAGAATACATCTCCATGCACTAAAAATATCCATTGTAATTGGAAGCCAGACAATTAATTTAGCGCACAATAAGTCAATGGAAATTGAACAAAGGGTTATGTTTGTGTCATTAACTCAGTGCAATTGGCAATTTATATGCTGTGTGTTGAGCTTGTGAACATCATCTACGCATGCATGCATATTCATTACCATGGCCACTCAATTCACAGAGCATGAAGTCTGAACAAAGGTGAATGAGAGGCTGAACCCTCTAACCATCCATCATTATGCCTGCTAGAGGTACTCTGGGAGGCTGGTTGCAGTGGTGTGTTTGTACGTGCGCACACATGTTTCAGAGTGTGTGCGTGCGTGCATGCAGTTGTTGACGTGAGGAAGGGTGCAGAGAGTTTCTCCTCACTCAATCCTCTCTCCAGTCTACCCGAGGCATTGGCAACTCCTCTTCTCCTGGAGCCTTGTCAATAACACCTCTGCCACCTCCATTCTGCCCAGAGGAGAGCACCACTCGGCTGGGTCCAGGGTGCAGCCAGACCCCCCTCTCCTACTGCCATTAATCCACTCCTTCGGCAGGCAGAATCCATCTCCCCTCGGCACCTGTTTGACAGAGGGTAAAAACAGGGATGAGATAGCAGGCCGCGGATCAATCCCTTCGATCCCAGTCTCCATCTCAGCAGTCATTCATCAGCCAGTGGTTGTTGTTGTTGATGTTGGTGTTGTTGTTTGGCTTGATGCTGCCCTGTGCCCATTCACTGAAAATGGGGCAGATGAATTATGCCTAAGCATGGATACATATCAAAGGGTGGATTTATTTGGGCCATGTCTTTCGTATGTACAAACAGACATTCAAGCAGTATTAATGTTTTCATTGTTGTATGATATCTGCATCTGAAGTGCGATACCAAAGGTGCTTGTAAAATCAAAAACAAGTCGTTTGAAGGCTTCATCAGGGAAATTATGATGGACATATTTTCATAGAAAGACATAGAATAGCTCATCACATGGCAAGCTTTTAAAAAGATTAACTGAAGTGAAAAACCTGTCAAGAACATAACAACTTCGAGTCCCAAGTAATTAGGAGATTAATCTCTAATGAAGATAATCACGAGTTGTGTCCTATTGTGTGAAAATGGCTCAATATTTTCTCCATTTAGCTTTGCATTGTTTTCAGGCAGATCTTTGATCGCTCAAGGAGAAACACTCACCTTCAATAAAAGGAAGTGAGCTTTACTGTATATGTTTCTGCAGTAACCTGTATGCCCTAATGTTCCTGTCCCTGTCTCCGTGCCCCTTGCTTTTAATGATACAGTACCCGGTGCAGTGCAGCCACTGCTGACAAGTTGGGACGGTGGCTTTGATGTTTGTCCTTTGTGTGTCCCCAATAACATATTGGCGCTTTAAAGTGATTGGTGAAGGGTGGGGCAGCGGCTCCCCTCCAGCATGACTTCAAGGTGCAAATAAGACATGATGCATAGTATCAGTAAGAAGGCAATTGATGTATATGGCTGCTTATGGGATAATGTAAAGATTGTACACAAAAGCACTGACCAAAAAAACAAATGTTATTTCCTTAATAAATTGAAAAGTAACGACAACGCATTTTATTTTTTGACGTTGACGGAAATACATTTTCTCCAATAGTAATTGTGTCCTGCCTCATTTAATACGTTCTCTAAATGGAATTGCATTAGAAATTTGGTTCTATTCATTTTTGGACACACAAAATTACCTTGAGTAGGCAGCATTATAAAAAGATGAATTCAGGAAAAAACCAAAAAACGGAACACAGGTTACAGAGTTCAAGGCATCAGATTAGCTGGAATATGTTTCTTAGACTGCAAATTCGGGTTAGGGCCATTTAGAATTACTGGCAAGATGTTTCATTGCTCTTGTCAGTTGCAGGGATGTTTGTCACATTCCATGAAACCTGGATGATACACACATAGTAGTCGAACAACAGAAGTGGCAAACACAAGAAATGCAGAGATAGAATTGAAGATCAAGTCTGATTAAAAGCCTCGTGTTGCAACCTTTAGGGAGAGCATTCCACTGCCTGTTGCACACATTGCAGCACAAAGAGCCTGCAACATCTTAATGATCCCAAGGACCATTCGGCCACAAAAAAGCATCAGTCCACTGTACATCATCAAATGGCAAGAAGAAACAGCTGCAGCCAAGGCTGCACCACACACGATCCTGGATGACTAAAAAGGCTGTGAACTCAAGATATCAGCCTTTGTTGGGGGGATGAAAGGGAGCATTCGAAATGCACAAAACCTTCAGTCTCAGAAGTGAGTCTGGAACTTTACTTTTGAGAGGAATTAATGAAAGACATCAGTGTGGCCTTTATTCTCAGTCCTGATGTCCATCAACATGATGAAGAGGCTGCTCCGTGTTTGTGTCGACATACAACAGCTGTATGTCTAGCATGTTGCTTTTCAAGTCTCACAATTATGTGTTGGTGGGGAGGTTTTATTTTGATGGCTATTTCAAACTGCAGTAGTATTCATATTAACAATTATCCAAATGACTGTGGCATGGGAAATAGTCACTGGTGCTAAAGCCACCGAGAATCGACACTCGCCTCCCCCGCTTTACTCAGGTTTTACCTTGAATGTTGTTTTGGTTATCTGGTCCTAGCCATCATGAACAATTGTGCACGGAGGTAGAGGATTTTGTAAACCATGCCCATTTGCTTTGGTACTGTTTGTTTTGAATGTAGTCACGTTTTTGTTTTTTGTTTTTTTATTTCGCTGTGGGATCAGGCATCATTGTACTATTTTTCGTGCTTGAAAAGCTATTCAATCCAGTGTTTTCCTGTTTACATTTCGTTGCACTGGTTTTTAAAGAACATGTATGTTACTGTAAAAAGAAGACCATATTTTTCCACTTTTTGACTGAGAGGGTTAGCAGCTTTCCCCTGCGTCTTTGTGCTAAGCAAGGCTAAACATAGATGATGCTGATATTGATCTCCCAGTCTGACTGTAGACGAGATGGTAAACAAGTGTATTTCCCAATAAGTTGGACTGTTCCAGCAGTTTGGGAATTATACTGGATGAGTTGTCTGTGCTGTGCATTGAGAGGCTCTATCACAGAGGCTGCTCGGAGGAGTAGAGTCAAAGCTGTGGGTGTAATCAAACCCACAAAGTGTACAGGTCTACAGTATCTGCAGCCCTGAGCAGTAGGAATGGTAATAGCCGTAGTAAGCAGTAGTGGTAGAGATGACTCATTCTTTCACTGCTGTTGCGTTACTGTATGTGTAACTTCCTGTCCCAAACCTTGTCATTCTCATTTTGATAAACAACCTTGAGACTCTCTGCATGATGTCCACGAATGGTAAGCAACGGCAATCTGCAGCTGAAAAGATATTCACCACTATGCTGAAATATGATTTGTCTGCTTTTATCTGTTACTGCTTCGTGTCGTTGTTGGCACATACTGTATGCCTTCAGAAAGTGTGTGCTGCTTTTAAATAAGCTATAGGGGCTGATTAGCCAGCTGCTTTGGGAAAAGGAGCGGCTGTGGTTGAAGTAGTAGAATGAGTTATCCATTCATTGTCAGGTTGGTGGTCCTAGCTGCATTTCCGAGTGCCCTTGAGCAAGACACTGAACCTTGAAATGCTTCCAGTGTGGGTGAAAATGTTCAGTGATTCGGACACGTCTCCAAACGAATGTAGGTAATGGACAGGTTTTCATGGTGGTTGCTGGTTAAGCAGCACAGATACAAAAAGATATGTACGTCAGATCCTTCTGGAGACTGAATTACACCAAATTTCATCAAAAGAGCAACTCAGCCTGTGTGCGAATGAGACTCCTAGGTAGACCGTTGGGGTTGAGGGACCGACATCCAAGGATCCAAGAACTCATGTGGCTGGCAGTCGAGTTTACAAAGAATCGGTGTAGGAGTGGGCTGGAGTGGGGTTTGCAGTAATTAACCACAGAACACTGTTATCACTGCTGCCAGTTGTGTATTCATTTCTGAGCAAAAACAATAAAGAGAAAATAAGAAAGAGCAACTTAAGTAGTATTGCACACCAAAGTAAATTAATTTTTATTTGCCATATGAGTAGTACAAAGAGATGAATGTTGGTTTATCTGTTTACAGACGGTGTTGGCAGTCTTTTCTAAGCAGAATATTTTTTTGTGCAGTGATATAGAGTGTATCTACTTTATGCATGCTAAACCACTGGTGTCTGAGATGCCCTTGTGTGACTGAGTGGGCCATCATCACACCCCGGTGTGATATGCAGGCTTTCACAGTGTGCTCTGGGTAAGGTGAGAAAAACTGGGAAGTGCTATGATGTACTATATCAAGAGTGAGCTCTGAGGGCTGCTTTGAGCCATGAGATGAGAAAGATGACAGTACAGATGAAAGTGTTTCACTGTATTAAAATAAAAGTTCTGAATAAAACAGAAGGTGAAAGAGTTTTAAATTTACAATAGGAATTCTGGGTGGTTTGAACAGCCACTGTTTCATCCTGTTTATTTGAGGACCAATGGAGGCAAAAAAAATAAAGATGAAAACTCACAAAAGCAGCATAAATTCTGTTGTACATCTTACACTGGAGGCTAAATCACAGTTAACATAAGTTGGCAGTGGACCTTTAAGAGTGTCATAACGTCTAGTATTAGCTTTTGGAATTGAAGCAAGGCATGCCATGGGGTCTAATTCAAATCTTCAGTCACTCCACAGTGTTTTTCCCTGTCCTCAACCAGGCAGATCATTATTTCATTGACGAACATAAAAGTAATATGTAACCAAGCTTTTAATGACTGGAGTAGTCTTGTTTAAGATGTGACAGACTTGTTGGTGTCAGTGATAAAAGGTGTGATTGCTTCAATAAAAAGAGAGCACTAAACCCCAAGGATTGGAGTTAAATAATTGGACCAATAACTTTTACTGAAGTTTCCCCTCTCTCCCTATACCATTTATATGCTAACCATGTCCCTGAGGGTCCCTCCCTTTCTGTGTAATTTCAGCTATCCCTTTTTAATCAATTTTCTTTTATCTCACAGCAGTTTGAATGCAGATACATTCTATTTAATTTTTTTTAATCAAGGATACGTGTGTGAAGCATCAATGATTTATTGAAAAAAGACCCACAGAACACATTCGCATGGATTAAGTAGTCTCTCACCCAAAGAAGATTATGTTTTCTTAGAGGAACTGAATGCGATGCTCGGTGCAGTTTATTGGCTCATGAGGTCAAAGTCAAAAGAAACCGTCATCCCTGACGGAGAAAGAGAGAGAGAGACAGAGATAGAGGTACCGAGCTGGGCATGCTGCAGGGGATGGAAAATGAAAATACAAACAGCGAGGAAACGGTGAGTAAGAGGACAAGCTCAGGATAAAATCAGCTAGTTGGTAGTCACAGGGCAACACAGAACAACATCTAACCTTGCTGTTTTGATGATAGGTTACTGTGAGGATGGAGCATACACAGACAGCAGGTCTGTAGATTGACACATAGTAAATGACACCAAGAAGAGCTTTAAAAAAAAATCCATAAATCTGTACAGAGTGGCATATCGTAACTGCATAGCAGCATATCATGTACTGTTGATATGCTGTTAGTTACTGTTAGATACTTCAGATCAGCATGTGATGCAGATCTAAAGTATCAAATGTACCCACCTAAGTATGTATCTTGTGTGTGCTGTGCCAAGAGAAATCCCCTATGGCCCTTTTAGGTAAAGTATTTAGACTTCTCGTGACTGGGACGGAGGCACCGCCTTACATAAATACACTCTCAGGTTGCTCTGCAGCGGGTTTAGGGGCAAACCACCCACACCCGATTCAGTTCCTTCCAGTAATGAGCGCTGTCTCATTTGACCCATTTAGTGTAACATTATGCTTACCCAGCTGGTATGATTTCAGCCTCTACCCTGTCCTGCTATTTCCTCTCAAGCAAACTACCCTGATGAGAAATTCAAGCTACTGATGAACAGAGAGGCTGTTAATAACCCTTTATGTTAAGCCTTCAGACATTAGCACTCCCCTACCTTGCTGCTATTCGTCTGATGGAGGTGTAAGAGCCCTGCTTTGCGATGCAGCACCCACAGCAGCAGGCTGCCTCTGATCTGTGTGACCCCCAGAGAGGGGTCCCTGGGCCTGGCTCCCTGTGGAGAACACAGATCAACCTCCTTCATGTCCTGAACCCTGCCCTCTCCACTCATTACCTCTCACATTCACTTACCAGGGGGTGGTGGTGAAGAGAGAATAAACCTCCCAGTGGACACATTTGGTAACTCCTAAGGAGAATGTATAAGGTTGCTGATGCGCCTTGAAGAAAATAAAGCACTTTTATAGCGTTATTTTTTTGCAGCGGTGTGTCTGTGTTATTTTGTGCGATCAGCTTATTCAGCTGCCTGATGCTGGAGGATTTTTCTGTTGTAGACTTTTAATGTAAGTATTAATGAACAGCTCTCTAGTGTGTCAGCTGCAGTAATTGCCTACAGGTCAATCCATAGTCAATCAAATGGATAGTTTATTTTCATAATGTAGGAGATACAGTGCATCATTAAAAAAATGTCTGAACAGCACCCTACTGGAATCCAGTAGAGTCCAAAGTTAACTATTAATGAATAACAAACAACAAGGAAAGCAATTTATTTGCTCTCAGGACCAGTGTTCTGTGCTTTAGTCAACATCTTATTGTGTTACAGAGATATCTACTGAAGTTAGCATGCTAACATGTTAGCGCCAATTAGGTCTGGCCTGTCCTGTCTTCTAGTACCACTTTGTACCTCAAGAGGCTGTAGTGAACACTGAAATGGTTCTTGCTTGGTTTGGTTCGTGGTACCCTGTACCGATGGACGCTGACTGATGTCAACCTCCCTCTTACTCCTCTCCCACTTCATGCCTCTCTTTGTCCTGCCTGAACTTGTCTTTGTCATCCCGGAAGTCCCAGTCCTGGTCAGTCACTGCTGTACTGCATTCTCTGTCCTCAACATGGCCTCCGTCGTTCTTTGAGGCTGTGTTCAGTCCTTGTCCAACTATTCCTCGGGAGGCTGCTGAGCCCAGCTCTGGTCTTTGTGCCTATTCCAGCACTGCTCCTTACCAGCATGCTGGGTACCCCCTGCCCCAGGTCCTGAACCTGGAGCAGGGGGTACCCAGCGGTCCAAAGCTGCTGTGCTAGTGGTGAAACGCCAACACTCCCCCTGTGCCCCAAGCTCCAGTTCTTAGGACTGCTATGCGCAGCTAACTAGCTATTGGCAGCTACAGTTAGCAGCAGTTAGCTGTTACTCCAATGCCCCCTATTTGTTTGGAGTATGAATTCAACAGGTGGCCGGTTCAGACGTATTGCACCTTCAAAGGTGGCATTTAAACGCTGGCAGGTTTCTCCTTTAGAGAACAGCGGCTGTGGTCAGTTTGAATTCTTGTCAGTTTCAATTTACTCCAAAGGTAACACGTTGCCTCTGCAGAAAAAAAACTCTCAAACAAATCAATCCCTGCAGGATAATCCCCTTCTCTGCCGTTTGACGTTATATTCAGTATGTTCCACACAGTCATAGTTTTGCCAAAGTGTCGCTACAGAACCTGTTTGTGTTTGCTGCTCACTGACAAGTGTCATGAGCCAGTGATGTTAAATTCATTTTGGCCTCACTTGATTTCAAGTCCTAAAAAAATACAGAACACAGACTTCAAAGACAGTCAGTTTGAAGAATATACAATATTAACACTATCAGTTTTGTTTCCCATTATGAATGTGACATGAGGTTGAGACTGACTTTTGATCTGGACATCGTCATGAATGTATCAGGCTGAAAAATGACATGAGCATTCCGTGTTTATAAGAAAAGGTGCTAAAGTGCAGCAGCATTACACCTACAGGGCTGGATTTAGTCCGCATTCAGATTGTCCAGCTGTGCGAGCTCAAACAAAGCCCACTTCATCATAATGGAACTCTGTCACAGTGGATTGAAGGCCCTTGTAATGAATAATTATAGCACGGGGAAGGAACATGGCAGAATACAAAACAAAGAGGGAGTGTGGAGGGGGGCAACCGTCGAGAAAACAGGTGTGTGCCATGAATTATACATCTGGAGAAATGCCACAATACTTCAGATGAATGCATTTCAGATTGTCTTCTGCTCGCTTGTGTTTGCAGTCACAAACTGTGACTTGTTGGGTTGATGAATTCAAGACTTGTAAAAAGGTAAATGACACAAAGAGATATACTGTAGTGGTCGTTTTCGAGGAACGTGGCACATTTTTACATTTAGTTACTAATGCAATCCACCTTTGGGCTATTTTGTTAATTATGCTACACAGCGATTAATTAGAAATGACACATGCACTGCATGTGCACGCTGCCTTGCCTGTGCAAAAGGGCCCTTTGTTAATTACGCACAAACACAAACCAAAAGCACACCTACACACACACAGCTCTCTCTGGTGTCCTTGCTCGAAGCCATGCACCCTGTGCTGTGGGTCGCAGAGGTGGGAGCAACAAGCCGTGAAGCTGGGACTTCCAGCTCAACAGTTTTACTGGCCCCTGACATCCCCCTCTGGCCCTGATAATAAACCAGCTACTCCAGGAGCAAGGGGCACCTGGGCCAACTTTTAAAGAATAATGACCCAACAGTGCTCTCTGTCTTACAAGTCTGGTTACAAAAAGCAACCAGATTAAATTCTTGAAAAGACTGAATCATCCCCAGTGATGCCAAGATAAAACCCTCTGGCTACATGGCATCACTTGCCACTTTCAGTATCTTTTTTAATGTCCACTGCAGTACAAGCAGATGGTTTGCAGGAACATTATACACATTATTCTGGAAACAACAATCCAGAACAACATGAAACAAACATCATACTTACAGCACCTCCCTCCCAATCCAGCAGATGATCTGATAAGATTTTGGAAAATCTGACTGCATTAATGTACACATTTATGAATAAATGATCTTCTGAATGGCTTTATGTTACCTTAAAACATGTTCACGGATGCATTTAAAGGAGACTTTCCTGGACATTTTTCAAATACAATCGTCATTGTGAAGATAAAGTACTATTCTTCTGTCTACACCTTCTTCACTTCAAAACCTGCCCACAGATGCGTGCATATGAAAACAGAACCTAAAGGGAAGGGACAAGATTTTGGTATCATCAGCATTCTGCTTTCCATTTGTAGTCAGTTTGTAGTCCAAGTAGTATTGAGCAATCATGTTTGAGTGGGATTTGGTTGCATGCAGGTAGGCAACTGATGAGAAGTTAATGGCGCATTGCTGTAAAGTGCTCTCTGGTGCTGTAGTATTGGAGTAGTTCTATGAATACAAGTGCAAGTACTTGCACACAGTATCGGACCTGATACTGGTATCTTCATGGAGACATCCCTATCAACTCATGTTTGCAGTGGACATAATCTGCTTTTTACTTTTAAACTTTTGTAATCAAGACCAGAAATCCAACTTGTATTTAGATGTTGGTGTGGTTACAATTAGCCGTTCATGTGATTATGACAGCGGCACAAAGTGTTCAATGAAATGTGACGAGAAGATGTGTCTGCTGCTCAAGACAACCCCAGAAGACAGCTGTGTGGGGGAGTGCAATGACTCATATTTCTTATTTCCTCTCCGAAGGATGCCTGCTCAGAATAAGGTGGATTGTAATGTCGACAGTGTCAGTAATTGGTTGCTCATATGCTGTGATTTGATCATTCGTTCACAATCCAGAGTAAATTCCCCCTCATGTAAAGACACGGCTTTCCAGGATAGAGGTCTTTAATCCTTCTTATTCTTGAATTTTGCAAGAACTTCAAGATTGGTGTGTGTACAATATGTGTGTGTATTAGTGTTTGTGTGTGTATTCATGCATATATGCAGCCATGAAAGACATTGTCTGTCTCCTGCCTTAAATCCGCCATGCTCTGTCCGTCCTTGACAGATCGCATGGATATTGGCTGCCTGCTTAAGAAATAACACCTCCCATCAAGTTGATAGAGGAGCTCTGAGGAGCCAGCTTCTCTTCCTCACTCTCGGGGATGTTTACATCCAATCCTCCAGGCCGCCGTCTCAGCAATGATCATGTATTCAGTAGGGATTTGGCGGAGGGCGGGGTGGGGGGGGTGTAAGTGCTCCTATGGGAAATAAGGGTCACCTCTTTAATCTCCGACGCAGGGGATCTCTCCAGCCTGTGTACGGGATGCAAGTGTGTTATTTGGCACATTGTGTAGCCCACGTGCCAGCCACTCAGTGTATACATTACACATGTATTGTCGGTAATCTTGCTGTTAGTACCCGTTCTCTTGTTGATGGAATAAGGGAGGTCACAAGCTGTTGGTGTACAATACAGGCCTGGTTGATTATCCTGTGGATTATTCGATATATTATAGGAGGCTGACTTCAGACGTGCATAAGGAAACTTGGTGCTGACATCTAATTGTTTAGAATTTATGTTTCCAAGTAACTGAGACATTTACTTGGATGGGATTAATACCCATGAAGTTGACACTTTAAAGAAAACGGTTTTGCCGGTTGTGGCTCATTTATTTTATTACACCTGGTGTTTTGTAGAGACTGTCCTCGGCAGAAAAACAACAGCATTTGTTATTTGCTAAAACAGCGTAAAATGGCCTATGTTTACGTTCAGTCGCAAATAGGAGGTCGTCTGACGTTTTTACACTGCTGCAAGAAGTCAGAGGGAGCAGGTCGGGATGGATGGATGAAGTGAGGATCAGTCTGATCTGATCAGAGAGACTCTATTGAGGAGTTTTTTAATGGAGCTGGTGTGGTTAGCCAGGGGCTTCAGAGATGGGGGGCAAAATCCACACGAGACTTTTAACTTGCAAAACGCTCTTTGAAGTAGATTAAAACAACCAAAAAACTCTCTAAATTTTCCAGCCCAGTATCCTACAGCGTGCTCTGTATGTAGCAAGGTGGATAGTAAAGGTGTGGAGCATGTGGTGGTTGAGTCTGACTTTCATGCAGGAGAATAACCATGATTTGGAAATTAGTGGGACTTGTCTAATGCTGACGTTTCAGTACAGCCTTAGTCATTATATCTGAGGTTTTCAAGGTAGGTTGCACAGTGCTGTTGCTGTTGAGCACATCACCTCAGTTGCCGCTTACCCACTAATTGACAGTCAAATATGCTCCCTGAAGAAAATAATAATAAATGGCCAATCATACATTAAGTTTACTGCATTGTACATTGATATAAAGAGGGGTGTTAGGGAAAGTGGAAGGAAAACCGACAATGCTCAACACTCAACACTGCTATTTTACCTCCAATAATATTTCTCAACATCTTTAGAGCAAACAGTTCCCTGAATGCTGAGTATAGGTATGCTGACAAGCAGCTGCGAAAGGAATGGCGGTCTTATATTGCCTCATTGTCTTCGGCTCACTTCTCATGCTTATTGGAACTCCTGCACACTGTAATTCCACCAAACAGGAAGGTCTCACTCACTTAAAGTTTGCACCGTTATTTCTGACTTCACTCCCTCAGCTGCTTTGGCAGCGTTAGTGTGAAATCCTCTGGGAGTTGTTTCTACAAGAGTCACCAGCTTTTTAGGGTCGAAGCTCTTAATTATGCCGGGTGTAAATGAGAGGACTGAAGAGAGAGCTGGCGTGGCTAGCCAGGGGCCCCATGTGAGGGTGACAAAGCTTATAGCGGCACAGTGGCACTCTCAGCCTTAGGCTCTGCACAGATGAAAAGAGGACAGAAAAAAGACTGAACATAAGGCATGTATGCTAATGTGTCAACTCAGTAAGCTGGCAAGAGGATGAATAAAGCTGCTTCATCTCTCGCACTGCAACAGAAAGCTGATACAGTGAGACACGGACAATTTACTAATTACAAACTGTATGCATGTTTTTAGATTTATGTGTTGTCTCTTACTTTGACATTGAATCTTACTTTGAGACCCACTCTGTTGTATCTATCAATCTATGATTATACATAATTGTCAAACTATAATGCATTCCAACCCTGGATGCAAAAAGAAAAGCCTGACACTCAGCTCAAAGATGTACCGGCAGCATGGGAATTTGCAGTTTATGAATAATACAATTACATTGAAGAACTGGAAAAAATATTACAGTTTAATTCATCCTACTGTATGTGTCTTTTGGGAGCGATCTAACCATAGTGCATATCCACCTTTCTCACTGAGCAAGGTGCAGAACCACAGTAAAAGCAATGTGGCATCAGAGAACGATTAGACAGAGAAAGGCAAGAGGAAAATTATACATAAGCATAATAAAAGGGTATAATTTCACAACACATATTTACCCTTGAAGGCCTATTTATACGTCACATCAGTGGCAATGTATCATAAAAGTCCCATTGCATCCTATCATCAGAAACACTCGGGGAGGAGTGTTTTTATTAATTTCATCAGTAGAATCACAACATAATTATGTAGCAAGGACGATGAGCATTACTTCACCGATGTATTCCACATAATCAGTGTTTTCATGTTTGCTCATGAATATTATTCCAAGCATTCACAGAGAGTGATGCAACAGTCATGATGAGTGTTCATATAATAGCCATAATCACGCTTGACATTTTAGGAAAACACACTTATTTGCTTTCTTGTTGAAATTACGATGACAAGATCGACACCAATTTCTTGTTTGTTCACTAAATATGAGGCTAGCTTAGCATAGCATAGCATAGCATAAAGGCTGGAAACATGGGGGAAACAGCTAACTGGATTCTGTTTGAAGGTCACATCAAGGACACAAAAAACTACCTACCAGCATCTCACAAGCTTGCTAGGTAACATATTGTGTCTCATTTGTTTAATCAGGACAAAAACCAGTGTGTGTGTAAAATGACAAGCTGTGGCTTCAAGACTCTTGTACGAAAAAACAAACAAAGCTGGTATCAATCTTCTCATGGCACATTTCCCCAAATGTCACTATGGCTTTAAAAGAATTCTGCACAACTCATTCTTTTTCTTTCTTTCTTTTTTAGATAGCTATGATTTGATATTAGCTATCTATTTTGTAAATTGTGCTTCTAGTTCATGATGCCATTGTGTGAAAGTGATGATTAAGAATGCATTTCCCCACTTGACTTTTCTTAGAAGAATGGGTCTGACTGTGTGAACCCCATCACCCATAACATTTATTATTAATGTTATAAATGAATGCAGGTTTACTTCAGGGGTCTGGATGTCTCATTTCTCAGGTTTGTTTTGGTGCTCTGGGTCTCTAAAAAGTGATCTAAACCAACAAACACAAAGTCGGGTTACAAATTCTTTCAGATAAGTGCTGGATTCAAAGGTTTTTCATTTTCACAGGCCTGAAAGATGTTGGGAGTGGGAGTCAGTCAGCGAGCGGGTGGCGAAAAGTGAGAAAAACGCAGTAGAGAGGCAGAAAGACAGCGAGAGTGAGAGATGGAGCGAGAGATAGACATGGAGATGCAAGAGAGACAGCGAGAGAGAGACTGAGAAGTTGAGAGAAAATGTGATTTGGTCTGGGTGTTTTGGGCTCCATGCTCCATTTGCCCTCCCTTACAGAGAGGGAGAGTGACGGGCATTGGCAGGAATTGAATCAGTAGATTAAACACCCCCTCCTCCTCCTCCTCTCTCTTCCCATCTCCTCTCCTCTGCCCCTCACCTCCCCTCTTTTTCTCCTCTCCACCTATTCTCCCGTTCCATTGACGGGGGAAATGTGGTGGAGATTGCAGGCAGAGATGTTCTTGCCAAGTGCGGCTAAGGAGCTTTTGTCACAGGTAAGATTGATAGGGTGATTAAATATCCAGCAGTAGAGTATTAGTAGCCACTCTTGACCATTAGTGCCACACGGCAGCAGAGATGCATTAAGAAACTGTGGCAGAGGCAGAACATCTACTCCAAGTTATCAAATCCTCCGTGCTATCATGATGGAATTCACTCCAGCTCTGTAGAAGCAAAATCGAAGAGTCAAGATAATAAAAGCATAGTCCTTACATCGAGGCGGTCTGTGATAGAAACTGATAACCCTCAGCACACGCAGCAGATACACTTATGTGCAGCCAGCAAGACATGCAGCTGGTTTAGTTTTCAATATGTCAACAGCAAATCTACATACATGCCTCTAAATTCAAGTCCTATTCTAGATGGATGACTGTGATTGTAAGTTTTGGGCCTGCTCGTGTGTGACCCCTGTTAAGTGCAGATTCTCAAGGTGACGTTTTCAGATGTCTGTTTTGTGTGACCGGTCAGTCCTGAACCCAAAGATGTTCAGTTTTAACCGTGATTGGTTCAGTCAGAAATCAACAGTAATAGTCGTAGTTCACTCCTTTGTAACCAGTCGGTCCAGCTGACTTCATACCATCCAAAACTTCACCCAAACAATTTAAATATCCTTCACAACTCGTTTCCCATGAATTTCAGACACTGCGTCCAAAAGTACATACATATGTGTGACATATTTTTGTGTAAATGAGCAGTAGTGTCGTTCTTTTTGGACACGCTGCTCAGCACGTAGAATGTCATTTCCTGAGATATTTATCCCTGTAGTGCCCAGCATACTGTAATATGCACTTCACATACTATTGGTTTCTAAATTTTAAGGTTACTAAGATTTCAGACATGCTGTTTAGAACTGAATAGCACACTAGTATGGGATTTTGGCCACAGTCTTATTTTTCCTGCCTGTTTCATAATTAATCGAATATATTTTTACGTAGCCTGATGGTCATGAGGCGTACCACATAACCACAGTTCAACTGCTGGCGGGGGCACCTTTTCTTGCACTCCCCATGTTTCCTGTCCATCTCCACTGAGTGTCTTAAAAAAATGCCTTCGTTTGTCGATAACCAAGAAAGTTGAACCACACTGAACTCGACTGACTTTCCGCCATCGCTCCACTTGCGTCTGGCAATGTTGTCCGCTTGACTGCGTGGTTGGGCCCGTCCAGAGCAGTTTTTGTTTTAATGACCATGCACTGAGCTCAGTGTTGGGTTCGGTTAACTTACGTTACCTAAAAGACTGCAGAGAAGCACAGCAAAAAAAGCACAGCGCTCCACTCTCCTCCCGTCTTCCTCTGCTCTTGTTTCCCTGTCATCTGCCCCGTGTCAGGCTCATATTATATAAGACCTGACCTCTTGAGATTGACAACCAATCAGAAATAACAAATGACAACCTGCGACTGTGACAAAAACCTTAATAGAATTCCACCGTTTTTACAATGAATGGATTTCTTAATTAAATGTCCCACTTGTTCATGGACACAGTGGCTTGCAGTGCATCCCAGCGTGCATTTAGCAGCAGGCACGGGCAGCCAGTCCATTACAGAGCTAAAATAGTCACTCTCACATTCACTGTACATTATCTAGAATCTGCATGTTCATTTCAGTGTCTTCCATTTATCGACATGCTGGTTCTGGGACCTTTCGGTGTGGTCACTGTTCCTCGCAGTGTCCCACGTAAGACAGAAACAGGAGATATAAAACCATTAAATCCTCTTCAGATACCATCACCTCATATCGTTCATTTCTTATAATGCTTACTTTATTATTTGGACAATCCACCTAATTTATAAACCATTCAGTATTACCATATTATTACACACTAATCGTTAAATGTCAGTTTAAAATGAACTTACATTACCATTTAGTCTTGCTGTTCTCAAGACTCAGCCTTTTTATTTCATCACTCATGCTGTGATTGAACAATGTAAAGGATTGAGTTGGAACGAGATTTTCTAGTCCAGACCCTTGGGTGGTCTTACTAAAAGCTTTAATATTTTGCCTGCTTGACTGCTACAGAAAAAATGTTTAAACATCACATTACATGCCAGCATGCTCACAAAGGGCAGGCGTATAAATGGTGACAAGGTTTTGTTTTCAGCTTAGCTTGAACTTGTCACGATGGTGAATTACTGTTGCATGATGACAGTAACTTAAGTGCCAAAATCCACTCTTAAGAAACCGTAAAGTAGTTGGAAAAATTGTGGTTGTGACGGTCCAGTGATTGATGTGGGTGATAAGTGGCATGTGTTTACATTAAAGAGGACAGTAGACTTTATTTGCTGTGACTTAATCTGACAAAATGATGAGACCAAATTTTTTCTTAGACATTAAGAAAAAGCATTTTGGATATTTGCATTTATTGTTTTCTCGCATATAAGCACACAGCATAGAGGTCTGCTCTAAATCTGGAGTAAGCTAAAGCGGTGGCGGATAAAATTGAGCAACACTCTCTGGCCTGTGTTTTCTCTCAGCTGACCTCTGATATCAGAGCTTTGATCTCTATATCTGTGAGGTGGAGTAAGAGACTCCACATAGACAACTATTGTTGGAAATCGATGGAGTCATGCTGGAGGGGTTGAGCCAAAGAGTTGCCTCCTCCGGTTTTTAACCCTTGCACAAGCCTCACTTCAGAAACACTTTTGTAGCCTTGTGGAGCTGTTTCGTATGGAGAGGATGCTTAAGTACGCTTCAGGTATTTAGTGGATAACCACTGCATACTATTTAGCTTTTTTACATTTGGCCTTGGAGAACACGTTTTCAATTGACCTGGTTGGGAAAATATGACAGTAATGACACCAAGGTGAATGAATTTGAGGTCACTTGGAAAGAAATCTGTCTTCTGAATGAGGACTCTGAATGTTAACATTGAACCAGGACCACTTTTCCACATTGTACTAAGGCTGGGTGCAGATACGTTTATGACACTAGCCAAATTGCTTCAATACTGTTGAATATCAAAAAAAAACCTTGTCAGTCTGTGCCAACCTTAGATACCAATGGAGTAAATCTCTGCAGCCTACTTGTACCAAGATCTAATAATGCTTTGTTTTTTATTTTTTTTTCTGTTAATGTGGATCGCCAGTCTGCATTGAGGTTAACATCCTCTGAACATGTGCTGTTGTTGAGCTGAAAAGCCTTTTTCTACTCCGAGCCGAAAGCAGTCTTGCAGCCAACTAAAGTGTTCTTTAGCCACAGTGAGTAATATGTCATTTACCAGGTAGATAAACCTCTTCGTCATGCACCGTCTCCAAGTTATCGCGGACCCTTGATGCTCCATACTGACCTTTACTTTGAGGTGGTTACGCTGACCTGGAAATTCCACAGTGCTGATTGGTTTAGGGGCTGGAGATGCAATCTGGTGATGAATACTGAAAAGGTCAAGGCAGCCTCTCTAAAGCAAAGCCGTTTCGTTGGGTTACATGCTGTCTCAAATGCATCTGATAACGCCTCTTTCTGTCTGTGTCTATCTCGCTCCTTCATTTCCTTTCTGCCCATGTGTTGAACATTGTGTTCTAGGTGCAGCTTGTGTACCTCTCTCCTCTGCTGACGACTCATTAGCCTCTGAAATGATACACAGGAAATAGAATTCACTTTGTCATCTGAGGGTTCGGCATTTTTATTGACACGGACTCCTCACCTCTGTGTACACGGGGCTGTAGAGTTAGTATTTTAGATCGATTTACTTTGAATTTACTTCTTCTTCTGGCAGGGTCGACGCAGACCCTCCTCAGCTTCGACACTGTCAAGTATCAGTAGCTGTTTATGTTGGAATTTAAATTTGTTCCTTTCTCTGAATGTTTATGCAGTATGTTTCATGTTGAGTAAAAGAAAGCTCCACTCGGTGTGTTTTATACTGCAGAGTCGAATGACAGTAAGTAATGTGAAAGGAGCTGCTCGCAGGCATGAAACAACACAGACTGACACCAAACTTTGTGGCTGTGAACAGCTTTTTTAGGGGGGTACACTGAACCGAATCACCGAATTGGAGCCAAAATGGACTTTATTAAGCAGACTGGGTGTCTGCCAGCTGTTACAATCCAATTGACAATTTTTCTTTGTCAGTGTTATGCAATTCCACGTTTCCACTATCAGATACTAGAGCTGGGTGATATGAACCAGAAGTCATATCTCAGTATTTTTAAGATTGAATGGTGATACATGATATAGGCTATATCTTGGTATTCTCTTGTATGGAGTGGGCTAAATCTAAGTGAAAGTCAAAGCCTCATGTGAGCTCTGACAAGCTTTTTTATTACAACAAAAAAAAATACAATGCAAAGACAGGGTTTCCCTCTGTTTTTGAAAATATACAGCTGCACATTATATCAGCATGGGAAAGAAAAATTCTCTCAAATAAATAGCCTATATTAAATAGAAATAGGGCTATCTCTGAGATTGCTCCTTCAGTTGTTTAGAACAACAGTAACAGAGTGATTGAAATGGAGGTTTTCCTTTGCTGCTTCAGCTGCTTATCTGATCGTTCAATCCGAACCATCCTGAAATAAGTGAACCATTGCTTTTCTTTTTACAAACTGCACTCTTTTTCACGCATGCACTGCAGACCTGAACTTACTGTATCTAGACATTAAACAGACCTTACCATGCCTGCCCCCCTGGTACAGTCTGTTTAATATCTGATTGAGCATGTGTGTAAATAGAGCTGGTCATTGTCCAGAAAGCTAGTATATGAATGAATATATGAAAATATATCAATTAACTGTAAAACACTGATAAACCTCACAGCCCTATCAGATACATGGATTCACGGTGGGTCATGCATTTCAAATATGGCACGAAAGGATAACTAGTATCTGATCAATACTCAGTATTACCAGACACTCTGAGATTAGCTATTGAAGTCGATACCTGGAGAGGCAAAAGTTGGACATGTGCATTCCTTTTCCTCCCCCAACTCATTATTTTGGTTTAAGTTCATGCTTTTAGTCTTTGGTTTGGTTTGGTGAATGTATGTCTCAGGCTCACTCTTATTATTAATACTGTTGCAGCAGCAGGAAGCTGCCATTTTCAGTAAAAACACTCAGATAAGGTCACTGCCCACCGCCAAAAGGCAAAGTTAGCAACTCTCTGGTGAAGAAATTCAAACTCTTAGAAGCTTAAGACCCAGAAGTTTCTCTCAGGACCAAAATTAGAGGACCAAAATAGAGCAAAACATAGAATGAACGATAGACTAAACATTTGTCAGGTGACCAGATACACATCGAAAATTATTGCTCTACATAGCTGCAACTTGATCAGGTGAAATTTTCTGCCTGTGAATGGCAAAAATTCAGTGAATGCAGCTTTAATTGTCAGTAATATTTGTCTCTACGCTTGATTTATCTCAAACAACTCTGTCTACTCAATGTATGGAATACTGGTGCTCTTTTTTTGCATTTCCACTGAGCTGACGCCCACTCTGTGTTTTCTTAACATTTCTGTAAAGGAAGAATAGATATCGGTCCCCAATGGCACCATGTAATGTTGATACAGTATGTCTCACTCAGGGCCTAAATGTCACTTCGGGAAAGTCAAGGCCTTTTTGGTAATGGCTCATGGTTGCAAATGTCAGGAAAAGTGCATTGCTGATGAGTGACTGTTGTCTGGCAGCGTACGTGGCTGCAGCCACACAGAATGTCTTTGATATGGGAAAAATACTGATTCCTCTATGTGAACACGCCACACGTGAGGATCACAGCTGAGCACATGGGTTGCTGTTTCATATGCGCTGTTTCTGTTTGATTCCCTCAAATGGGACAGATTGTCATGATAGATTGAAGGATAGTTTATGCATGCAGAAAAGGTCTCATCATGAGATGAAATGAAGACGCACATCTCCTGTGATTATCAGATCCCTGAAGGCTGTGATGTTCAGACATATCCATACGATCTTACAGCTTTAGCTTTTTTTACTTAAGCCCTTGAAAAGTTTTTACGAATTATTTTGTCCTGGAGGCTCGGTGACATGGCGACTGTACTTACAGGGCTAGTTTGTGGATTGTTAAACACTGATTTCACTCTATTTCCTCTTTACTGTCCTCTTTACTGCCCCCAGGCGTTCTGTTCACCATTGTCCACCATCTCATTCAATTATTGTTCCGTTATTGAAGAGGAGAAAATAAAGCTCGGTCTAATGGTGGGTTAGGAAACTCCTTACCTTGATTGCTAACAGAACAATAAGTTGTTATAGTTTGTGAGATGTATTTATACTATCAACTCCTGTCTCCTAATGGTTTGTAAACTAATCATCCTTTATGGGACAGTTTATTCTCCAATGGAGGAGGTTAAATAAAAGTGAGGGTTGTAACACAGCTAATAAACAACTATAGCTTCCCCCATTTTTGACTCTCTGGTTCTCACTCAGTCCCCTCAAGGATCAACACCATCAAAACGTCTCACATTTGGACTGAAGTAGTGCTTAATCCTGATTGGTGCATGGCATCGCAGGTGACACCACCTCTTTTAATTAAGCCCCTCATGCTTTTAACCAGTGTGAAGGATATGTATATGAAAACACCAAAATTGCTCCAACTATGGCAGCAAATTGTGTTCATCTATAGAAAATCATAATAAAATGCTCATGAAAAATCTGATTTAATACATTTTAGATTTTGTTCTAGTTCTTGTGTGATTGTTGACGGTTGCAAATCAGACAGTGGGCCATTTACATGAAGCAGTTTCCACAGCTGAAGTCTTTTATAAAACTCAATTAAATGAAATCTTTTGAGTGAAAAATATTCCGTAAAAACTGCTACGAAGATTTCTGCACCACCTTATTTTTCCTGTTGGTTCCTAAGCCCCCACCGCCTTGAACAAGATAGGATGCTGTAATGCCGCCCAATCCTCTGTCACATGTATTGGGTTCCAGATGCCTTCTTTTTTTGTGCACCTCAAGCCTCGGTTTCTTTTCCTTCTGCTGAGTGAAATTCCATAGTAGCCAAGATTATAATCTATATAGGAGGAATGATTTCTCTCTCCCCTCTCCTCTCCCCTCCTCTCCTATCCAGTGCTCAACTTGCCTTCCAAGGCCTGAGAATGATTCTGACTTCAGAAGGATATCTCGCCCTCACATACGTGGCTTGCACCGCGCCAATGCAGAGTTGGCCTTTCCTTTCATGCTGTGCCCCTGGGATTATCATATCAATCTGCGTGACCTGATTACCAGGCTGCGGTTGGCTGCGAGAGCACTGGATCAAGCGATCCCTCCATTGCTGCCGTCTAATTAACGCTAGCGTGTCATCTCTGCGCTCCCTCACTGAACCCTCTTGAAGACGTAGTTTGGCAGCTATTCTCGCTCCATCCTGAGGGTTCTGATAGGTCAGTGCTCACAGGATTGGTAGAGCATATTCATTGCGCAGTGGATGGAAGACTTCCTGTATATTTGTATCATGTGCTGCTGCGTAATAGAGCTGAAATGATGCTGCAGTTAGTCTGTAACTCAATCATTGAATTAATAACCAGAAATGTTGATAATTACTTGATTGTAGAGCTGACATAATTCCTCGATTACTCAATTAGACAGATGAGTAATCAGCAGCAATAATAATAATTGATTAGCTTAATTAATTTAATAAGCAAAAATTGCTTCCTTTCCTTTTATATCATTGTAAACTGAGTAACTTTGGTTTTGAACTCTTAGTAAATCATTGCAACTTAAAATGAGCAACTGATGGCAAACAGCGGTGGCATTGTTCTCTATTTTCTGATGAATCATTTACAAATATTGTACATAATCTTCACCTTCTCAATGTGCTTTTCTGTGGTTTACATCATTGTAACTTGAATTTTCTTTGGATTTTTGACTTGTCAAGCAAAACAAGTAGGACTCCAGCTAATGATGATTTTCATTGTGGATTAGTCAGTTATTGATTCATTGTTTGGTTGAAAAATTCAAATTACAATCATAGAGGACTAAGAAAACACCCAAATATTCATAGCTGGAATCATTGAACTTTTGCCATTTTTGCTTAAAAATAGGCTTAAATAATTATTCAGTTATAATAATTTTGTTGTTTGAGTGATTTTTCTTTCTTTTTTTTGTAGCGTTCTGAAAACAAGATAGCCTCATGGACCATTGTGGTGGGCAATTTTCTTTCTTTTTAAAGACTAAATATTTAATCAGTTCATTGGTAAAATAATAGACAGACTAACTGACAGCGTGAATAATCATTAGTTTCATCCCTGTTGTGTGGCTCAGTTGCTAGAAGGTCGTGCTTTTGCTGTTCAAATGAGGGGTTTGATTCCTGTATGCTGTCATGTTACTGTGGCGCTTCAGATGAAAGCCTCCGCAGAAACGGCATATGTTGTGGTAGTTAGCGTGATCACAGGCACATCGGCATGTGTTTTGATTATGGGGAATCAGCAACCTCCATAACATCATGCTCAGGTATAGCACCCAGATGGATATTAGAGGGAAGCGTTCCAGTGGCCTGTCATTAACAGGTGTGTAATTAATTCCCCATGATGGGCCAGTGTGACATTAATGCGGGTTGACTGTGTGGTGGTCCGCTCTGTGGGACTTAAATGACGACAGCCAGCCAGACGTGTCCTTGTCATCTTTGTGTCTGCGTGGCCTCATTACTTCTTTGGCCACTGACACTTCTCCTCCTCCTCATCTTCCTCGTCCTCCTCTGCTGCACTCCTCTTCCTCTTCTCTGGCACGCTGCACCCTCTTCATGGCTGCATTGCTCCTTGCCACCGGATGGGGCTTTGTTTGCGGAGCCGTGTGGATTTAGTTCTAAGCATCTGACGATAGACGGGTCAGCCTTTTCTATTGTTATTGAACTAGGTAAAGGTGAATCATCGCCCTGACGAGAAAGGTGTGTGCGCGTCTGTGTGTGAAAAGAGGACGATCAGACATCACCTCATTAGGTTGCGTAGGTTATGCATTGTGCTAAGGACAAAGTTGTTTGAGATGTCTACCCACGCCCAATAAATATTTGAATTATTCATAACAAATTGAGAAATTCATAATGTCTCCGATTAGCATTTTAGCATAATTGATTCTCAAGAAAAGATGGAATAATAAATCATATCCGGCCTCCTTTTGCATTAAAGATCCACCTACATTATCCACCCAACCCCTCTTCCCTTCTCAGCAATGCTTTTTTCATCTGCCATTTGTATGCTTTTCATTACCTATCTGCTCCCTCATGACACACCAGTAATAGCCTTGGAGGCATGCTGGTAAACAGTTTTGACAAATTAAAATCACCCAGCTCAAGTGAAGAGACTAAAGCTGTAAACCAGAGGAAGGAGGAGGCCGCTCGCTCCATTTTCCAACAACAAGGCCAGCACAAGTACACACTGTGCACTTGCCGACTGTGCTCACAGCTTTACATAGTGCGCTGTGGCTACATGGTGATTCATTTCACTGTAATCTCCCGTGTAAACCTAAGACAAATGCCCACTCAAATGTGTCATCCTTAAGGACGTTAAGATAACACCGTGGTGATAAAAATATTAAATTGTTTTAATGAATCTCTTCCTTTTTTCTCCGTGCTGTGGTTTGTTCAGGAGTTCCCCACATGATGATTAGCACCTCAGGCTCCTGGGCTTTCATAATGGGTAGAAATGTGTGTGACGGTGACAAGCATGTAGAACAGATTCAAGAGTAATCCATTAATGAACATTGTTAATCCTGTGAATATAAAAACATGTTTGTGGCAGGCATATTAAACCTAAAGCAGGCTTATTAATCCTCAGACCACTATTCGTTATTTTCTGCTCATATAGACCTAGTTTTTCTGCTTTATTTTACACATGTGTTTGTAATAATACAAATTAAAAAAGCTACACATAAACAGTGAATCCTCTCAATGGGAGCTGCAGTCTAAACATACATGCTAGCGTTTGTTATGCAAGCACATCATCAGCAAAAAAAATAGAAATATTCACAATATTCAAGTCAAACTGAAAACTTACTTAACTTGAAAATGTTACAGAGAATTTATGTCCTTTAGTACTTCAGAATGCTGCACTGCAGGCAAGATTATCACTACAAAAACGTTCTTAACTTCCTGCTCGACAAAATCACTTCCCATCCAAGACACTATCCATCTTCATTTCCTATCATGGCCTACTGACAGGGGTTTCCATCATGTGTCATTATTGGTGCATGAGGCAACTCAGCGGAACAATCCACCACTCTAGGAAATGCATCAATCACCGACTCCTTGTCCCACCCTGACAGCTCAGCTCGGAGACAACAGGAGCCGTGTTCCACCATAAGGACGCACTTAAACCTGAGCTGCATGGGTCCAAGCAGGCTTGTGCTGTATACAGTAGGTAATTAAGATTAGGAACTGAATACATGACAGCAGTAATACACATGTCTGAATGTCTGTCAGGCCTTACTTTGACACTGTTGACGGATGAAGTAGACATAACTGTCGAAGAAAAGCCTGAGCGTACACAGGTGTAAGGACCCCCCAACGAGAGAGGGAAACAGATGAGTCAGTCACAAGGTAACGGCTGCCAAATGAACACTACAGTGAAGAGATGCTCAGCAACATCAGCATCATTCAAGCACAGTGTACATGAAATATATACTATGCAAGTCATACAATAGGAATCCCTCTCCATCATCGCTATTTATGGGCAGAGTACTAAAGAGCTATACTTAAGTAAAAGTATATTTACTCCCATAAAAAATTAAATAGTATGAAAATAGTGAAAACTCCCATTTGAGAAACCAGTCAAGTAAAAGTAAATAAACTGCCTAGATAATAAAGTTACTTTCCATTTTAATCTGTTTTTGGGGTGTGCAGGCCAGTGCGAAATAACAAAGAAACAGCCACTGTGGATAAAACCTATGAAAGCAGTGAAAGTAACATGAATGCTGGCGTTCCTTTAGGAAGCCAATTTAGAAGCCCAGTGGACCACTAAGTACAAGATAAGTTAACGTCATTATCATAACATCAAAGATTAACGTTACACATGCAAATGAGCGAAGCTAACGTTAGCTAGCTAACCACATTTTCACCTACAGTATGTGCAACTCATTCAGTGTGCTCTTAGAGGGGAGAAGAGGGGTTTTAAAGGTGGAAATTTCAGCAAGCACTTCATCATATAACTTCCATTTAGAGCAGAGTAGGTGTAAAGAAGGCATAAACGGCAAATGCAGTGACATATAAAGCAGATTACTGGCTCAGAAATATACTTGAGTAAAGGATAGAAGTATAGTTTAACAAAAAGAAACATGAAAAGTGCTCATTCCTTAAAATATCTATTTTTTTAATCACGTACATAACTTGTAATGCTTTACAACCCACGCCTCTTTGTAACGTGCGAGAAGTGTGTGGCGCTGTTTGAGACGCTGCCCTCTTGCCTGTATTTTTGGATTTTCCTCTTGCTTTGCCTTTGTCCAGTGGGTGTGCACTGGTTGCTTTTGACTTGTTGACTGCTGTCTGTATCTTGACAGAGTGCTTGTCATTGTAATTACACTATTGTCATAACACGTGACTATTGTCTGCTGCCATGCATATTAGCGAGCAAGCCTGAGGACAGAGCAGCCGTTCGTTCATATACAGAAACACATGATAAAGACATTATTTGATGAAGTATTGCATATAAGATACCTCATCAGTCGTTTTTCTGCAGGTCGTCGGGTACACCACTCTTGAGTCGCTGCCTCATGTGTGAATGTGATGCTGCAGGTGGTACGCTGGTCTGCAGTCAGGGACAGGTGGCCAAGTTTGAATGTTCTGCTCACAAACAGTTACTAACATTTCCTGCATAGTATACCTTTAAAGAAATCATGTTTACGCACCTCACAGTAAACATTGAGATGCCTTGAACTTTTCAAAGGGCCACTTTACTGATTTTAAATATGAAGATCCACCCAGTCTTTGAAAACACTTACAGAATGTCTTCTGTGGCTTCGGAAGGAGAAAACAAACCCCTGACGATGTCATCGGGGCTTCACATTAATTTTTTTTATAGAAAGGCTACATTACAAGTTAGAGACATGAAGGACATGCATTATGACAGGGAGGGTCTAGTGTAACGTTAAATTATAAGGAATGAAAGGTCGAAATGGATGTTTATAACCCACAGATGTTAATGTCACTGGACAACTGAGGATGGGTGTATGATTTCTGAGTTCGTTGTATAAGAGGTAAAAGAACTGCACAGTGACTGTAGACCAGCAGTAAACAGGGAAACAGGGTGCTGTGAAACCCTTTTTTCAAACATATCAAAACTGAGGGTTAAACATCTGAACGAGTCTGTTAAAAACCCTGTTAAATATGCAGTGATGTCGCAGTCGAGACTGCTGACGACGGCTGACAGTTGCAGGTATGAAGAGTTGAAAGATAAATCAATATTAAGGGGTGTCGAGTTTGAAAAAGTCTGAGCCACTGCTTAAGAAATATTTCTGTGCAAGTGATATGACAGAGTCTGTTTGCAGAATATGACTCAGCTGTGTTTGTGCTGCTGCTACACTATGTTTTACCATTCGTCATTGTTCGGCCACAGTGGCTGTTAGTGAAAGCTGCAAAGTGTCGCCCTAAATTTGGGTTAAGACAACTTGAATGACACACTTTGGCTGATGTGATTCATCAGTTTGGCCTCTCAGGCAGTTTTGTATTCTTCAGCTCCAAGTCAGATACATCAGGAAAATCTCTGTGTGAATTCAAGTCAGAAACTCATAATTAAAATAACTGATTCAACGTTACTGCAGCTTTAGAAAAGATGCTGTCGAACTGCAGGATCCAGAAGTGGAAGAAGTAGAACAGCAGAGCTCAACAGTAGACATTCATCATTAAACTGCTTGGCTTCCTCGTCATCACCACTGAGGCAGATCAATCGGGGGGCTGCAGCCAACGTGGAGTTCTGGTTGACTTTCAGACTAATTTCATGGACGTTGTGTATTTCAATAAATAAACAAAAGTATGAGATGGGGAGGCATGCTGATAAAAATAGAGAATGAAAAATTGAGCGTTGCTTGGGTCATCTTTTAGATCTAAGATGCTGTGACTTGGTTTGACTTCAATTAAATCCTGGGGGAGGCTTCCCAGTCAATCTGTGATCTTTATCAAGGCGCTGCCTCTCAGATCTCTATCTCCCTCTGCGACCCATGGGAAATGGAGACGACTTTCATGACAATGGTTTGGACTCCGTGCTATTTCTGGCTGGCTCCTCTCCCTCCTCTGCCTAACAATGCTGTGACTCTATTGACAACCTCAACCTTGAGCACCAGTTCCAAGCCTGACATGCTTTTTTTTTTCCCTACACCCTCTCTCGGTTTATGCTTTCAAACTGAGTCTAGAGGTTGAATTTGTGTTATTTTTTTATGCAGGAAATGAGTCACTCATTGCTCAGCTCACCTGGGAAATTTAGCAGCGCTGCGTTTGATAATTTGACTGAAATGAAAAATATTTCAGCTCTTGGAATATCTTGATTTTCTGTTGAGCTTTGGAACAAAATTATTCACATAGCTATTTAAAAACAAGCAAGTTTACACCTCAAGAAAAATGTATGCGCACAGATACACACATGCACGTTATACACAAATGCACACACACACACACACAGGCAGAGCGAGTGCTGGAGCAGCTGCTATAGAGCAGAGTGCCTTGCCTTTCACACAGCCATGATCGACGCAATCCTCACTAACTCCCTTAATCTCTGGCTCTCCTCCCTCACTGGAAACTGTCCTCTGATAGTTAATTACATGCTTTGATCTGGGTTTGTTCCATCTGTATGATATCACGCACTGTAATTGTGCTGAATATTCACAGGGCCTGTCATCTCCAGCGAGCCCAAGCACCGCTGACCTGCCCTGAGTGTTTAAGGCCGAGGAAGTGTTGTGACTTTAAAGTGCGCCTGGAGATGCTGAACGATGTAAAGTGCACCACATTTGCTGAACAAGTCTTAGGTAGCAGAGCTGGAAGCGGGGAGAAATCTTCTCTTTGGATTAAAATTAAGTTCCCTGCTGCAAAATCAGTTCCTTAAACTTCATGTGTGCTTTTATTGCGCACATGACAGAAACATGACACTTCCAATACTTTCAGCATTCAGTATGTAATGTTTATGTTGTTTACTGACGTGTGTGTGTGTGTGTGTGTGTGTGTGTGTGTGTGTATATATTACATCTTCAGCAAGCCTCTAGCACATAATACATTCATTCTCTTTCATAATTTTGCTTTGAAAGGAAGTCAAGGCTTCTGAACTAACTCGCTGCCGTCATTTAAACGCATGGCAGCGTTCAGTAGTAATATGCAAGTGTCTCAGTATCAGTAAAAACAGCAAATAAATCAGACTAAGTGGTATCTAATGAGAGCAATTATGTTGAAAATTATGAAGATGTTCCTCTGTGTAATTTCAATTTATTTCGATTTAATGTTTCGGTATGAGGGGATTCTTAATATAAGAACTGACAGAACGTGACGATCAGGTGCGATCATCTGTTACAGCACGGTTTCCATAAATTGTGAAGCCTAGATTTAGATATGGGGTAATTTTTGGGGTTGTAGTTAGTGGTGTTTGTATGCACAGGAAAGTGTTTGGGGGAAAACATTATCAAACCGTTTCCAGTGTGAACCAGTCGAGCACAACCACAGAGCTTACAGCCGAAACAATGCTTCTCTGACACATGCCAACCGAAGCTCAGCGCAGGGAGCCAGGCTGTCACTGACAATTACAATATATCAGTTTTCATCATCTGAAAAAGGCCTGTTAACATGTCCTCAAGCCCGAGGTTATGTCTTCAAATTTCATGTTTTGTTCCACCAGCAGCAAATCAAAGATACTCAGTTCACTGTAACATAAGACAAAAGAAAAGAACCATTCTTCACCACTGAGACGCTGGAGCAGCAGGATAACTGGCAACATAAACTATTAATCTGTGATCAAAATATAGTTGCTGATTGATTATTCATCCATCAGCTTATTGATTCATTATTTCAGGTCTAGTTATAAGCACTGCAAACACTGGAGTTGTTGTCAGGCTGGGTTGCATTAGATTAAGTGTATTTTTTAAACTATAATCCAAATTTTACAATTAGCTACAAGATACAACTTGTTGATGTAGTTGGATCTTACGCAGTATTTTCTGATGTCAAACAGTGGGTTGTTCACTCCTTTTCTGCTGATCTTTGTCTCTGTAGCAGGTGTGCTACAGAGGAAATTTCACATTGCGTGCTGTGCTGTACCTTTGCAAGAGAAAGGTCTCCTCAAGCTCTGCTGTGATTGTTGGTTCTGTGAACGTCTTCAGATATATGTCTGTGGATTATCTTCATAGGAAGAGATTTTTATTGTTATTAATATTTTGGGGGGATTAAATACATTGATAAAGCTGCTCTGCTGTTGTGTGGAGGTTGTCTTGTGTGGATGATGCACAAAGACTCTGGAATCTGGGGTTCACATCCAGACTCTGGTCTGTAAGAGCACTTTGTTTAAGGTCAGTTAAAGTGAAAGTTCTGGATAAATGTTAATAATCTCATTGTGTCTGAAGTCACTGCTGTCTTTTTCAGTATTAAACCAGCTTTGAATAATGCTGTCTTTACTGATATTTCTAGTATCGACCAATTTTGTGTCATGACTTATGAGGAAAAATAATCTGGCCATCATTATGTTTCCTGCAAAACATATTTACTGTTGCAAAGTTGTACTTAAACATAATTTCTAGGAGACAGGTTTGCGTCAGAAGCCTTGACAAGGCAGAAATGTCTATTGCTTCATGAATTATTAAAACCAGAATTGTAACGTACAGTACGCTGTGCGTCAGAGATGCGACAGTATCGATCAAAGCTGAAGTGTGTTTTGGAAAGTCACACAAAGGTTCACATTGACGTGTGGTGTTCTTTTCTGTTTGGCTAGAAAAAAAATGGTTAAGTTATTCCGCATCTGCAAACACGCACCATTAATTCATTATTCCTCATGAAATTGTGCCACAAGCTCTGAAATCCCAAATCATTCACATGTTGTTACTTGGGGGACAGGAGCTCCTCTCTATCAATGCTCTGTTCGTAGGTGGCACATGATGGATTTCAGCTCTTGTGCTCTTTCCATCTCCTGACTGCGGAGATTGCCTGGGGATGCTGGCGGGTCCCTGACAAGCAGGGCCTCCTCCATGCCTCACCTTGATCAACATTCAGCGTTGCCCCCTGAATCCATCATGGGCTGTGACAACACGCCCCATTTTGGGCTTTTTATATCATAGTGGATGATGTGGCTGCTGCTGGTCGCTGCTGCTGCTGCTGCTGCTGCTGCTGCTGCTGCTGCTGGTGATGATGATGATTATGATGTAGTGGTGGTCTCGCAAATGGATAGAGAGAAGCTTTTATTGAAGTTCGATGTATGCAGTATTTTTGATTAATAAATAAAAAGATGCAGTCATCATTTAGATCCTTGTCAGGGTTGTAGCGGAGTGAATAATGTATTAAACATTATGTATTAAACATAACAAGACCAGGAGATGTCCTGAAGCAACGAGCGCAGAGAGCTGGACCTTTTCTTTTCTTTTCTTTTTTTTTTTTGCTATTGTCATTTTCAGAAGTGAGGAATAATCCTTAAATAGACCATTGAATAGGAAACCTCATGTCCTTCCTGTGTCCTGCTGGGAACCATATGACTCCTCATATTACATTTTCCAGACATGAAATGGATTTAGACATAAAACCACAAACACAGCACATGAGATAAAAACCTGACACAGAACGGCACAAAAACACTCACAGCAACTTCCAGACATTGATTTCACACTGATTTATTCTTTAAAAGTCTCTAACTGATGTGATCGTTTATACAGAGGACTGCAGGGAGGCATTAAGTCAAACAAGTGCAAATAATGAAGTCCCTTCTCCACCAGCATCAATGATATTTCTTTGATAATCACTCGTTTTATGTGACGTGATTATCGATTGTAATCTGCTCATCTGCATGAACTCGTCTTGTGTAAATGTGTTTGTACAGATTAACTGCCACGGTCTACCTCATTAAGCTCCACTCGTCAGATGGCTTTGTCATCAGCGGGACATGAGGCTGCGAGACAATTAAAGAGAAACCCACATCATGCAAACGCATTTCGTAATTATGATTGCGTGTCAGAAAAAAAAAAAAAACCTGTTATTTGATCACGTTTGTCGCGGTCTGGACGGCTCCGGTGACGGGATGAGTGATACCTCGGCGGTAAACAAAGATCTGACGGCTGACGCATGCCTCGTCGTTAGTCGAACGCTCATTTGGAATAATGCTTTAACAATTATGCTCCATGAGGGATGAACTGTGCTGCTGTTCTAAATCACCTCCCCAGTTGTGTATTTTACGCAGCACCTGATATGAAAAGTGTGTGACGAATGAAATGTGTTGTCGTGAGCGGTGATTCTTTCGGAGAGGCTTATTCTGGGGAAGGAAACAACAACAAAACGTGGAGGTTACAACCTGAAAAAGCACCTCTATTCTGCACCTTGGAGGCAGACTTTTGCAAACATACACATTCTGCCTTTTCAGGATGAAAACAGCTCGAAATAGCCCCCAAATTTCCTCTGTAAATACCATTGACTTCAAAGACAAATTTCACTCTCCCTCTGTGTCTTGTGCTCCCTCACTGCAGTGTCGGTGCCATTCCCTCCAGATGACTGCTTTTATTTGATATCAAACTAATGAGATTTCCATTCTCAAAGCATATCCTCTCGCTCTCTAGTCTTAGAGAAGATTCCATTTATGTATATACCCTGGAATGATATTTGTTTTGCATATTTACATAAGACATATCCACCCTATCTATATGTTTCTCAAATGCCAATGTTTTATTCATATATTTCTCTATCATTTGCTTTTCATATCCTCTGCCACTTAAACCGCATAAACTGTCAAAAAGAGTGATATGTATTATTGGTGTATTGAACATATAATTCACTTTGCAGCTTATGTGGGCGAAAGCTTATATCCCTGAATACACAGACTCTCAATCAAATAGAGCAATCCTAATTGATATTCTTTGAATAGAAGTTACTGAAAAAATTACTTTGCTCAGTGTTCTTTCCGGGAGCCACTTGTCTTTTGCCTGAAGAATCAGAAATGAAAATAGTTTTAATTAATAACAGCGTATAGGGTTATAATCTAACGCTGCTGTCTGTTCTGCTATAGTGTATTTTGGCTGCAAGTGAACCCAAAAATGAAGAGCATCTCCTAAGAGCTCCTCTGAAAGTCAGAGAGCACAGTGGATTTATACGCCGAGGGTGATTGGCATCCCGGTCGAGAACATGACGGCAGACGACGCCTCCTCTCTCGCTTAGGAAAGCATCAGTTTGTGAGCGACAGAAATCATCTTTAATATTCGTCTCTCTTCGGCCGTACACACAAGTGCAAAAACAGCATGCACGCGCGCACGCACGTACACACACACTGGAATAGAGAGAGAGAGGGTGAAGTGTTCAAAGTCCAAGCAGAAAAAATGTCCTCCATAACTGCTGAAACATGTCCAGGTTGTACTCTACTCACCGCCTCACTTTGTCTCCCTCCATATGTCTCCCGTCCTTGGCACATCATACCCTCTCCTTTTTACGCACACGCGTGCACACACACACATGCACACAAGCACTGAATTATGGATGAACCCTGTGACACTGTGATGATACATTTGTCACATCTATACAAAGTCATTCTTTAAAGGGTTGTCCCTCTTTATGCCGCCCAGAGTTCACATTTTGTCACTTGACATTTACGGAGAGGCTCATGACGGCCCTGAGCGCTGATGTCTCACTGCTGCTGACACTGAATCCAGACGCCGTGGACACCGACACAGACAGCACCTGAGGGCCTCAAATGGTGCAGAACACAAGTTCCATATTTGGGCTCAGCTTTGAGGTCCGACTGAGCGACGCTTTCGCACAGGAGAAATCCAGCGCTTTAAAGACGGAGACGCTTACTCCTTACTCTGGTTTCTAGAACAACAAATGATGGGTGGCGCAACATAACACAGGTAATCACACCTAAGTGGCCTCAGCATCTATCCACTTGGGATCAATTGTATTTAATGAGGCCCTCCACTGATTCTAGTCCTCCGATTGGGTTTGAGACTTGAAGCTTTTAAACAGAAGCCTTCTTTATGAAGAGGGGCTGTGGGATTTGACAGAAGTGGGAATTTCGGAGGCAGGGTGGGTCTAACAAAAGACACCAGTGAGTTACATTAAAGGGAAAGTAGGATTCAGTGTTTCTTGACCGTTTCTTTTAAAGCTGTATCTTGTGAATCCCCCAAATTTGTGAAATTGCAGCACCAAATCGCTGAAGCACCCCATTAAGGAGGGCATTTTTGGATGTGTGTAACAGTCAGACAACAGGGAAATACATAGCCAACACAGATACAGCAAGCGAACACGTAAAAACATTTTACTTGCATGACAATTATTCAAATCAGTCTAAAAAACAAAACAAGAGCTGAGACTATGTAAGGTAACAGGCAGTCATTAGCATGCACATAATTAACCAGGTTACTGTTGGCTTATTAGGGAAACCTGATTTCTTTTTTTGAATGTCGTGTTAACAAGCACCAGGGTTCTGCAAATGAGAAAAGGGGATAACAGACACCTGGTTAACAAAAGTACATTTCTGCTCAAAAGCTTGATTTCTTTGTAACGTTAACTGGATTTTTAATGGAGTTTTTATATGAGTTCATGTGCAAAAAACACAGACTCAACAATGCAAGACAAAGTAACAGTACCAAAAATACTATACTGTGTGTACTGTAACGGGTAGGTTAGCTGAAGAGGAGGAGGTAGTATGATCAGCTGACTGGCAGAGGTGGGTGACTCATGGACAGGTGAGAGAGGGAAGGAAAGGACAGGAAAAGATGAGAAAACACACAAAACACAGGCGGATACAAACACCACAGAAGGCGAGCAGGAGAAGTGGAGGCAGACGAAGGACGGAGCAGCTGTCGCCAAGACGGAGTGCTTAAATTTAAAGTAATCACATTTTCAAACATCCATCCTTTTTAGCTCAGACCAGCATCTCGTATAAGTCACTGTGTGGGTTTTTCTGGCAGATAAATTTAACTTACTGCACATGTTCTTGTGCAAGGCACAACTGGAGGGAGCCTGCAGATCCTGTCTGCAGCATCATCGGCTCGAGTTTAGTTTCTCATAAATAACGTGTTTGCTTAGGCTAAAAAAAAAAAATCAATAAACTGCTCCCTAAATTTTTCCTTCAGAAAATAGTGTTTGATCGCTCAGTGAGAGATTCAGAAATGTGCAAACTTGTATGCAAAATCACATGAACATTAATCTTATGTTGAGCCATGAATTTAAAGTTCTTCGTTGAGGTTTCAGTCGTGGTTGATTTGGCGACACCTGTGGTAACTGATGGTAACTACAGGTCCGGAATTCAGGGGACAGCAAGAAGTCCTTGATAACAAGAGATAGATACATTTCTGACAATCATCCATCCGACAATCCGTGTCACCAAAAACACTGCGTTTCCTGTGACTGCTTCATAATAAGAAACACCTCGTGTTTCACCAGTTGAACGCTTTTGATGTGAAGCAGCTGCAATCAGGAAGTGTTCGGTTTGCATCAGCAGTAACATCATACAGCTCTTATAAGACTGAGGGTGATCTCAGTGAGGTACAGTTACAGTGGTTTACTGCACGCTGCATCATTTCCTGTTAATCTCTTGTGCGTGCAAAGGAATTTTTAATCCTTTGTGGCAATGACGGACTCGCCGACATCGACGATATGAAGCTACTGAATGAAAATACATTTAATGGCTGTTTGCATTGCTTAGAAAATTCTGGCCATAAATCATAGTTTCCAAATCAGATTTGTATTTAATTAAAACTATTAGGATCATAACTTAAAAACATGTCAAAAACTGAATTATGCATGTCTTTTGAATTGATTGTTCATCTGCTCGCCATGATGAAATATTGATGGTCACTGCTATGTGTGCTGTAGCATTCACAGTTCTCACCTTTTACTGTTCTTAGTCCCTGAATGTAATGTTGGAAAATTTCAACTGTTTCTAAGATCTGCATTCAGAGTGAGAACTGTTTCAGTCACTCAGCGCTTCGCCTGTGATATATTTTCCATGTTGGACAGGGTTATCTCATTGCTAATCTTAAACAAAGCTAAGAGATCTAAGATTTGACTGTACAAGTCTCTCTAAATAGCGTTTTCTCTCCAGAGGTGATGTCGCTAATATGTCATTCTGTCAGCTCGCTAATGCCCTGACAGAAGCTCTGTGCATGCGGCGAAAAGAAAACCAACTTTGACGTTGTTGTACGTCACAACAACAACAGAAGCACTGTAATGAATATATAATTAAAAAAAAAAAAAGAGTTATAAAGAGATTTCTGTTTAAATGGCCGTATATAGATGGCCAGAAGCAAAAAGAAGAATCACATATTAAAGTAAAAGCTGGGAAAGACAGAGCCCACAAACCTGGAAACGGGGCTTGAGACCTGTTTTGGGATCTGCTTGGTGAAGTGTTTGCATTAAAAGTGGTTTCTTTCATTTTGCCAAATGGGGCCCGTCTCCGCGTCTCCTGGCTCACAGATGGCCAGTATGGCTCCCGACTGGCTCTGCGAATGGGCGTTGATTCAAATGAATTTCCATTACAGAAAACTGGCTGGCTGGAATAAATCATAATAAAAATGGAACTTGTGGCCTGTCATCTCTCAAAGATCGTCTACCTTGGGACACTGCTGAAACCTCTCCCATCATATGCCCCAGTGAAGCAGAGACGATGGGAAAGAGCATAGAGAGGATTTCTGTGCCAGAGGGAAGATTTTCAAAAGAGATTAAAATACAGTTCACTTTTTAAAGGCTTCCCTCCGACTGTACAGCCCGCTGGATACAGTTGTGAATGTTGCGGTTTTCCCCCAGAGAGGATCGTGCATTCACTCCTGTCTGCCTTATTACTGTGACCACCATGTTCGAATTAGTCTGATGAATCATCCACGTCATGTGGGAGCAGCCTCATAGGTTTAAAGGGTTGTTCCGTGTTCACAGCCCACAGACTTGTCAGCCGTTGTCTGGAAGCAGAATTGAGGGTGTATGCCCCGCTGATATGCTTATCAATTAGATGGGACAGATAAATGTCAGGCAGATAGACCGTCGGCCCCTCGGAGCACTTGTGTGAATATTGTTTGTCACTTCTCACAGACATTAAGCATGTCAGCATGTCACACTTCAACCCCGCTTCTTTCAAATTGGTCCTCAGGGAATGGCTGTATGTACTTTTCTTCCCTCAAATGTCAAGACGCTGGCCAAGCTTCATATCCGTCTTCTTCCTACAGCTCACGCCACGTCTTTAACAGCAGAATCAGATCTGAGGTCTCATTCTGTCGTTTGGCTGTTGTAGATTAACATAAACTGTGGTTTATTAGTCTTAAAGAGCACTTTAACACCCTGTTTTCTCTCAAGCTCACGTCCTTCACAAATTCAAATCTGACAACCCCATTAGATCGTTGTTTCCAGTCAATTTGCAGCATTTAATGTCTATATATCTAGGACCAGCAATCATCCACAATTCAGAGCTGCAGCTACGGATGTAACTCTTGTTTTAGCATCTATACCAGCAGATAACAGTTTACCATTTCACTCACATGACCCAAAGTCTTTTTTTTTTGCTGGATAACATTGAAAGCAGCAACATTGACTTCAGTAGGTCAAGAAGGTGGTTCAGAGCCATTTGAACTGTTAGCTTAGCTTAGCAGAGGCGACAGAATAGTGGACATGAATGAGTGGTACGGAAGGTGTGAATTTGCCCCAAACACTTAATTTTTCACAGATTTTTGGGAGTCTAGAGTACAAAACTAGTTGATGTTCTCCAGAAAAAAAGGGAGATAACCTTTGCTGTACTGAACACAACAAGGCCAGGAACAATTTACTGAAACTCAGAGTTGATTCAGTGTCTAATTAGTCTTTAATGAGTATTGGGTAAAATGACTGCTGCAAATCTTTGCACCATCAGAGGAAAATTTAATTAAGTGAAAGTGTTTTGAAAAACCAATAACAGGGATCTGAAGGGCACCTAGATGAGCTGGGCTCTGCGGTGTTGTGTCTTATTATGTGTCTGATTCTGAGCTACACACAACATGCACACGTCCATATATCCATGTTATAATTGCATTATTTCTTAGACTCCTTTGCTGTAGTCAGATGTTTTTTTTTCTCGCAACTTCAAAGAAATCCTGATGCTGACAGAACAAGGAAATTAGTAGTTTTTGAAATGCTCATTTGCAAAGGACAAGTTCAGCTGTCTGTCTGTGGAATCTAATGACTGATCTATCATGTATCTATTAATTATTTTAATCATGTTTACTTTTACAGATAGCTTTGAGATCTGAAATGAATTCTGGACTGGCTGTTTGAGGTTGTTCCGCCGTGTGTATCGACTGCTGCTAGAAATGCTTTTGCACATAGAAATTTTATTTGTTGACAATGTTTTATCTCAACCAAACAGCTGCAACATATTTTCAGTCAAGTAGCTATATCATAATATCTGGATTCTGTTCAGATGTATGAGATTTCCTCTCACTCTCTCACACACACACACACACACACACACACACACACACACACACACACACACTCATGTTTCCATCACTTCAGAGGACATTGCATGAACTTACATTAATTTCCTGGGGACTTAACCGACCCCTAGCCGCTGTTTGATTAATCCTAACCTTAACCCAAGGCATCACACTAAGATTTAATGATTTATGTCATGGAGACTTGAGTTTTTGGCCCAATAAGGAAGGTGAGTCCCCACAGTGTGACTGTGACAACGTATTCATGTCCCCACAACATGAGTAAGACACACACACACACACACACACACACACACACGCCATTGTTTTCATCATCTGTGGATACTTTCCATAGACATACATTCATTTCCTGAAGAAGATTTAAGGATTTTCATTATGGGGTCCAGCATTTTGGTCCTTACAAGGTTGTCAGACTCTACACAATGAGTGGGACCCCACAAATGTAGAAAAACAAGGCTCTCTCTCTCCATGAAATTAAACAGAGATGAAAAACCAAAACAAAGAAATGACAGAAAGCCAAATGAACTGTATTGAAAACATACGAGCTGCACTTTATAATGTAAACCCACAGACTGCTGCAGCATTAACAAACTGAAGCTATAATGCAACTCTTTGACTTGCTGTTAGTTCCACCTTCATGCACTTCACTTGGAGAAGTTTATGCCCCAAACATTGTCACTCATCTTGATGAAGAGTCTACACTGAACTAACATCTAGCCTGAGGCTGAGCATCCAAAAAAACTCATCACAGGAGATGAAGGAGCAGATGGCAGGCACAGCCGAGCTGTAAGTGCAGATGCCTTTTGGTCCCGTGGTGCAAAGCTCGGTGCACAGCGTGTACTGCAAGTTATTGCATTCTTGGAATAGTCAGAATAATCATGTCATTAATTGATGGACAGTATTACTGCGACTTGCCACTGCTGTCGGACATTGATGCTCTCACTGTCTTTTGTGTCTAGTCTCACCTTGCCAGACACAGTAATAACCTCTCTCACTCACTTTTTAGTTATTTGTGCATCCCTCACAGGCTCTCTCACTCACTGAACACCCTTGCTCTGTGCACTTTATGTTGGCTGCACAAATGTCTCTGCAAAATGTAATTTATGTGCAGAAAAACCTTTTCATGTGCTTAAAATGTCCCGTTGCATGCTCAGACACAAATACAATTCCATACTCTGCTGACTGGGTATGCAGTACATCAAAAGGTACTTTAACTCCAAAATGTCCTCAACCTTAAAGCCAGCTGAGAGTGAACAAGGTGTTTTAGTAATGTTACACAAAGCGTCACAGGCACAGAGTCATCGGATGTTATTGTGGGATATATTAATTCTGCCAAAGCAGTCACATACAGTGTTAGATATTTTTTATTATTATTGTTATTCTTATTTGGTATGCACATCAGAATATGAAGGTATGTGCAAAACGCATTAGTAACTGTTGCCAGATGTCTAACAGATAACCTAAAAGTCACCTAGAAATAAAAACGTGACATGTCATTTTTTTTCAGGTTACTTTACAAAAAAAAAAAACATTTTCTCATTGTCAGATTGAAAACCACCCATGGGTGGAAGTAGCCTTTGGGCAGCAGCTCGATGCAGACTTCCAGAAACAGAGCAGTGATGGACAGGTGCAGGTGTGACTTACAGGCTGCCACATTGCTGTGGCCACTGATGCCAGAGGAGAGGTGAGAGGGGGAGGCAGACAGAGGGAGAGGCTTAGAAAGGGTGAGGCAGGGTTCTTCCAAAGTTATGTGTCTTCCCATCTCTTACTTGCATCTGTCATGATACGCCTAGACTGGATGTGTCAAGATATAAATGCATTTGTTGTGATTTGTAACCAAGGTGTTTGTTTCCACCCCGTCCAGCTGCAACAGTTCATTTGAATGAGCTTCGTCCCGCTCTGGCTGCAGTCACATCATGCTTGTTACTAGCGCTTCGCTGCTCATGATAGAAAATAAATATTTTGACTGGCAGATTTTAGAAATATGCTTCAATATGTGCGAGAAGTCTTTAAATATTTCAAAATACATGTTTTTCTCTGCAAAAGTAGATTTCAGGCATGAAATGAGAATATTTCCTCTGACCAAAAGGTTTTTAAATTTTGCAATTCAGAGAGCAAACACATTAATATGCAGACCTGTGGAGGCATGATCAATTCAGGTTCCAGTGCAGACTGTGCAACATTTCTCCCATATAGGAGGAGCTGTAGTATGAGAGAGGATGTGCAACCAGATATTTCAAAAATCATTTTTATTCACAGAATATTAGCATGATGTAAATATTGGCGAGTGGACATTCTGAAATTGTTGCAAAAAGGCAAATTAAATGACTTCAAATGCAAGCAGAATTGAAGTTTTTGACTGTGATTCAGCTCCTGTGTTGATCTCGTCTCTTGACAGTCGTCGGAGTTGTATTGGAAAATCATCTCTCCACCTTTTGAAATATAATTAAGAAAAGCACCTTGGGAACCATATTTTTAATAGAATATTGAATGCGTTGCCAAATTTATACATGACATCATCATCCCCATCTTTGAGATAATGAAACAATGATACATCACTGACGACAGTAAAACACTCGAGGTTTGAATGCACTTGAGCTTGAGAGAGAGAGAGAGAGAGAGAGAGAGAGAGAGAGACTGTGTTGAGTTGATGAGTAGAGATTCGCCGCTGGGTAGATCAGCCGTTCCTTATTGAACTCCAGTGTGAAAAGAGGAGATCATCCATCTCTGTGAAAGACAGAGTGGTATTACTTGTAGATGGACTGATTGCGACGGTGTTCCAAGTACTGCAGCTCTTTCAGCACCAGTTTTACTGATACAGTGCGTCTCTGCACATACACAACTGTGCTGGTTATAAAATGCAGAAGGAGAACATGTTTTTCTGTTCATGGCTCTCGATTTGAGATGTAGGTCGGGTACGTGCTGATAGTATTTGTGGCTCAATTTAGCGATATGTGATGAGATGTTCTTAACATACATTACATCCCAAGAGTGGGTTCTTTTCATCAAGAAAGAAACTTGACTTCTTCTCCTTCGAAAACGATCTTCAGAAACTTACCTCCTGCCCTAAGGCCAGTGAAACCCCTGCACAGCCCCTTCACATCACATGCACAGGCTCAGCTTGACAGCAGGATAATGTAAGTATATATGTTTACATGTCTGTAGCATTTAGCTCTCAACTTATAATAAAATGAAAGTCTTTCACCAAGACGCTGTGAATTTAATACCTATGTGATATGAAAGCTGTCATTGACAGACAGTATAGGCCATGAAATCAAAAATCTGTAGTATTTACAGCTGGCTGAGGTGAGCCAGACCTCCTCCAGGTTACATCTTTTACATAAGTTTTTCCTAACCCACATGAAGTATCCACGTACAGATTGCATGTTAATACAGAGTGCGGTGTTATAAAGTATAAATCAAACTCTAAAAAGACAGAATCCTACATTTTCCAAAATGTTTTCATTAGAGCCTCCCTACCTGGTAAACGTCCACATCTCCCCCAAGTCTGCAGCACAAGTTTTCTGTCATTCACAGCCACAGAAATCATTATACAACCGTTTTTACAGGCTGTGAATTTCACCACATAATGACCGAACTGACTGTTATGTGTAAAATGAGTGTACTGACCCCGTTGTGTCGAAGTCTGTGTCTCCTGCGTAATTGGGGCTTAGGTTAGTTCATGGTTCGGTGTCATGGAAATGACTAGTCAGGGTGAAGGCTGAGGTAAGGGACACAGTCTTCGACACCGCTTTGAAGGTGAGGTTTGAATTTACTCACACACTGCGTCAGCGTTTCATACTTTCCACACAGTTCCTCTTGGACAAACGTATGCGACCAGTTTCAGTCTGGTTCTAGAAATGCCACCAAACAATCAGGTTCTGCCATTTTCACAGACGCACGGCCACAGTGCAACAAAATTAATGATCTCATTATCTTAATGGCCATAAGTTCATGCACAGCTGGTTACTAATGCTGTTGTTTGCTGCATTGCTGGGCTGATGACGCCCCATTTGGTCAATGATTTGGCTGCGCAGGAAGTTCATCCAAAAGCTGTCATCGCACATGTTATATCATAGTAAATGTTCTCAGATTTCTGTCATTCACAGAGCTCTTACACTCAATTATATGATTCGCAGCAGCAGAGAAGTGAGGGGGAGGCAGCTCTCACAGGAGGCCGCTGACCACATGGGCCTCTGGCCAAGATGTATCATTCTGCGGTATCATGGATAATTGAACAACAAAATTGTAATTTCAGGGACCAGTGCTCAATGTCCACCCTCTTCCCTTTTCAAAGTGAGCAGCTGATTATACACATCTGCTGTGCTTTCAGATAACTGTTTGACTCATTGTTGAGTTTAAAAGTATTCTCAAAGGACGGCACACAATGAGAACAGATCATTTGACAAAAATTAGAAACACTCGAGGTTAATGGTGTTCCTCCACCTTTTTTTTTTTTGTGCATGTAGATCCACTGCTGCTTTGTCTCACAGCTGACAAAATACTGTCAAATAACAAAACAGAGGAGGAGAGAAGGATGAACTTTCTCACTGAGGCTGTTTTAGTTTAGCTTTTTTAGTGATTGCTCTCACTCAAAGTGCACGTCTCTGTTATCCTCTTAAAGCTAGCTTCAGATCACTTATAGGATGCAAAATGAAAACAAGTGCTTTGAATGAGTGCGTCATGCAAAAGATTTATCGTGCATTTGAAAATGAAAAGGTCATTTTGAACCCTTGTCAAATACTTCCAAACAATCCGAGTGAAGATAGAGTATACAATTACAATCGATTGAGTCATAAATTGGTGAATGGTGAGTATTCCACGGACTCGGATTATTGCTAATTGTGCTGATTGTACAAGACAAGATCTGTACTAGACTGAGTTCAAAGCACACAGAACATATATAATATTCAGTGCATTCAGTAAATGCACTGAACTGCTGGCTTTAATTACACATTATTGCTTGACAACATTCACGCAAGATTTTATTTACCGAGGCTAACACTGCTGTAAACTCTAGTAACCAGAGATGCTTAACTCTGAACTTTAAGTGGAAGTGTGACAGGTACTTATCTTGTCAGAGTTACATTGTTCTGTGTAGGAGTGGGCAGCATGCTATAGATGAAATCCTCTTATCAGTGTTTACAGTTTGTAATTGATACACAAACATGCACACGCAAAGTGTATCTCAATATAAATCATACAAATGTGAAGTTTCTGGACTGTTATGGATGAAGTAATAAAACAGAAATTTCTATTTATAGTCAATCCAGCATTTATAATGTAATGCAATTTATAATGCATCGAGGTTATAAAGCAATCCGGCTCAACATTGCAGCATTGCTCACACTGGTCAAATACATCCAGAGAGATTCAGGGGGTGGATACCTCGGCAGGAACAGGATGGTTAAATTTTCTGACTGTTGGCAAGTTTTTTTTTTTTTTTTCATCTCACGACAGATATCGTCACAGCGCTTAACCCCCTGATCTGTCATCAAGAGTCAAAGTCGTCGGGAGATCAAAGTGTGTTGGCAGGACACCATCAGTCTGTGTTAACATTAACTTAGCACCGCTACCAGAAAATTTAAACCGAGTATTGACGTGTTGCTAGCTGAGGTAAAAAGGAAGCCATTTTTCTTTTAATGGCCTCCTTTCTTGTTAAATGTAATATTGCATGTATGTTGTCATTTTAAATGCAAGCGCAACTTAAGTGCTGGAGACAATGACATAGTGTCCTCTTGAGCAGTGGGAATTATTGACACAGCCTATGAGGAAGAATTCCAAAAACATCTCCAAACTAAGACAAAAGTAGGGAAACAAAAGTAGAAAGAGCAATTTAAAAAGTTTTTCTGCACTGTGTGTTACGGTTTTGCTCACTTTCAGTAAGAAAAATCTTGTATCTGTTTGACTTTTCATAAATGGAGCATGTTATTTGAGCTTAACAGTTTGCTTGCCTGCCACAAAGGGCGCAGAGGAGTGCAGCCCGGGCAGCTAAACGAGGGTTACATAATGTTACTGTTGAACTGTTCTGCACCTTTAAAAGACCTGTGAGAAACAGAGGGAGTCTTCTCAGTGCTGCAGCAACAGCAATCTAGGATAAGCCAGTTTAATACCAGCCTCTTCAAACACAGTGCCAGTGCGAGTCAAAGGTTAATGAAAGGGCACCTGGTTGGGAGGATGAAGACATGGCAGCAGCCAGAACTGGAGAGATTAGCCCTGCTCTCATATCAAAGGCATCCCCAACCAGCGAGGCTCAATCTGGATTTTCTGTGGAAATCTGCCTCCATTGCAGAGATATTGGGACCTAGAGCAGGCTAGCAGGGCTCTTCATCTTCCCTCACATCCTCCACTCTTTCTACATATATATACTAACATCCACTCTGTTAATACTACAGCCCATTAGGCTGTGGATGAAAGTTGGTAAAATTGTAGTTTTTGCAGTTACTTTGTACAATTTTTCAGAGTTTCGGGGTGTAAGTCGTTTAATGCATTGCAAATATGTAGAACTAATTTCTTTTGTCAATTATGCTGATTGCTTTTATAGACCAACGTGGTTTGAATAACTTACCACTGCAAGTAGCTGTTAGAAAATGTGTACTGTGTATTATTGCACTCAGTGTGCCAAAACCAAAATACCGTATCTAACAGATCTGTGTGTTTGCAGAAGGGCAGCGACGAACCATTGTTTTCATGATCGGCTGTTAATCGACTGATTAGTTTCTCATTTAATTGATCGGTCTGTTAAGCCCATCCTGTTTTGTCAGGTCAGTTCCCCAGATTTCAGCGATGTCACTTTACTATCATAGACAGCTAAAAAATACTGCAAATATTCACATCTGTCAGGTGGGAAGCAGTGAATCTGGGTATTTTTGCTTTTAAAAAAAAAATCCTCAAATGATTAGTTTGTGCTTAAAGTTCTTGCTCCTAGTTTTAGAGACTGACTAATCTTTTCAGCTCTACTTTAAACAAAACCTTTAGAAGCTGGTGCAGGACCTGTTGTAAAGTGGTCACTCTCTGCTGTGATTTAAGCACATTTCCCTCTTCATCGGATGACCTGTGTGGGATGTGTAGCTCTTGTCGTTGTAAATGGAAATCTTTTGTTGTCAGTCTCTGCCTGAAGTCTAAAACCTACAGACATCAGCAGCTTCTTGTTATCTTACCTGCTGATGCTCTGCCAGACGTGTGCTGTAGGCATCTTCACTTCCTCCTTGTTTCTTGACAAGTGAAACGTATGTTCAGGCGGATTGAGGTCAGGTGACTGATGGCTGCTCAAGCCTCTGTTTGGCATTAAAAACTCTTCCGTTGCTGGTTTGGCTTTGCTTCGCGTGTGTGTGTTTAGGATGGTTGTTTTGCTGCAAGATACAGCGTTCAGTGGATTTTGATGCATTTGCCTGCATCAGAATTGTTTCTGTGTGGACCTTCCTGCATTCATTCTGCTTCTGCCAACAGCAGCCGTCAGTGATCAATGACCACATGTGGTCCTCTGATACCCCTTTTCCACTAACATGGAACGGGTTCTGCTCCGATTTGTGCACCTATTTTGAGCTGTTCAGAGTATTTCAACACAAAATAAATTGGTTCACACCCAGAAAAGCTGTTTCCCAGCTAGAATCTAAAAATAGCAGGTTTCGTGTGATCCGCCATCTTGGTACTACCTTTTACTACTAATGTGCAAAGTCCTCTGTTGATGGTGCATACCTGATTACAATTCCACTCAAAACAGGTGGAAACATGGGCTGCTTCGCTCTAGCACCAAGGCTCCAAGAATCCTGAACTGAACCTGTTGAAGAACCAGAGCTAATTTGGTGGAGAAGGGGTTTGACCGTCTCCACGATGAAGCCACGACACCACAGCCAATAGGTCTGACAGATAACCTAACATGCCTCAAATTACAAGCTTCTTTGATAGAAGACTCAGAAATAAGTTTTTCTTCTCTATCTTCTTCCATCCGCCACGCCTGTCGTCTGTGACCTTACCATGTCTATTGAAACTGCTGTTCGTACCAGTGCATTCTTGGATTTAAGTGTTTCAAACAGTTGATTTACACTCTGATTTTGGTGATGTCTCTGATGTGGTCTGATTTTGTATCCTACCTTTCTGCCACGCCAACAACTCCAAATGAGTCCAAATACAAATATCCCACCTAGAATAAACTCTGTACCTATTGCTCAGGTATGCATGTGTTAGTGTGAAGGAAACTGTTTGTGCGTGTCTGTGTGAAGACAGAAGGGAATTGTTGTGGCAGAGATGGATCTGCTGTTCTCGAGCCATCTTTAAAAATTGGTTACGGCAGCATAAAACTGAGCTACTTAAACACGTCACGGCCGCTCCCTGTGGTCCCGCTGTGTGACAGCTTTTCTCCAATATGCTCTTTAGAGATAGGCCTCCTGAATTTTCATAAAAGAGAGCCCAGTTGTTAGGAAGAGATTTTAATGGATTTACAGCAAGTCATTAATATTAAGCTGCAGCGTTTTTCTAAGGTGCTATTGTCATGAGATGTCAGTGGAATAAATGATGTTGAAAATCTCCGTTCAGTTTCTTGTGAAATGCTGTAAAAAAAAAACAAAAAAAAAACACCAATATGTGTGTGTTTTTTTTTTATCAAAGTTTTGAAATGAATTGGCTCCTTTGTGGCAGTTTTATTCATCGTGATTGCTCATACATATACTGCAGATTACTTGTGCAGGACTGGTGTTTAATCAAACAGTATTCTTCCTTAATTTGCAGTAGCCTATACAGCTTTAATCCTGAGACAGCGATGAAATGAGCATTAACTCAAATGGATGTTAAAATTTGTGGAAATGAATTCACTGAATGATAAATTCCTCGACTACAGAAGAATTAAGTAACAGTTGTCAACAGATTCCTTAAAAAGACCGGTACCAACTAGTTCATTCCTCAGTTCTTTTTTAACTCCTTATACTTCACGTTACTCTCCTTGTTGAGCCTTAACAAGCTGACCACAACTATAGGTTCATTTTAAAAATGGCTCAATGATTTCCTAAATCAGTGGGGACTGTAGTGTTTGGAAAACGTTGTTCAACAGGAGTGAATTGAACATTTATTGTGGATTATTTTCAGCAATGGATTAATACACATTTGGTGCTATAGTCAGTATTTACAGCTGCAGAACTGTGTACTGTATGAAGGATTGACTCAAAATAAACCTCAGTGCCTTTGTTCATCTCACTGAAACATGCCAACCAGTGCAGCCGTGTGCCTGATGTATGTGGTTATAGCAGTTTTTGGGTGTAACAATGGAGGTCTGTGGCCCAGTGGAATAAGATGCTCTATATCAGGCTTTGGCTCTTTGGAGGGATCAATTCATTGTTGGTTGTGTTTTTTTTTTGTTGACTGCAAGAGACGGCCTTATCCTTTAAATGGTGTCAGGGTCAGTGGTTTCCAAAAAACGAAAAAAAAAATGAAATGTGCTCCTGACTCCAGCCAACTGGATGGTCACGTTGCACAACATCAGATTTGTAAAAATTGTTGTTATATGCTTTAATTGAATGAGCTGAAAGAAGGTGTTTTCACTGTAGATAAAGATAGCAAGTATGATCATGTTTATTTCTATTAGCCTGCCCACACATTTCAGAGAGGTTATGTGGCATCCCACAGCAACAGAGGAAGTTGTTATCACAAAAAAAAAACTATTATGCAAATGATTCAGCCAAGTTTTCTTTTGATGTTTAACCTGGGCAATTTGTTTGGTGGTTATTACAGCTGAGTTTTAGATGTAGGCGTGAGTAATATCTTGGGAGATGAGACAAAAGGGAAAGATTACATGTGTTTTTATAATGATCAACACTTTCCCACATTCCTGTGCAGCTGCAGCAGGGCAGTGTTTTATGCTGTACGGAGGAGCGAGGCGACGCCTTCATACATGTGAAATGTGCTGGAATGCTAATCACCTCCCAGTCTAACGTGCCTTAGATGTCTTGCAGGAGACAAAATCCTCGGTTCCTCAAAGTGCTTCCGCCACCCACACTTTGACAAATTTGGTGAATTTGATCTTGTCAAGGTGTTTAACATTTGTGTGTTCTCTCCCGTCACACCAGGACAGCTATTCTGGGTCTGCACTTGACTCTCGTCCTCTCCCGTTGTGTACATCTGTGTGCATCGGCTGTATTCATCTAGTGAGTGCCAGTGGGTTCATTTTGCATTTAGTTACAGATGGAATCACAGCTGATAAATCTACGCTTAAGCTGTGGTCAGGTGTAGGGAAAGATGATGGTTTGGGCTTAAATGAGTGCTTTGAGGTTATGGAGAAACCGTGGTTTTGGTTAAAATGAACAAAAAACACTGCCTGTTGGTTGGAAACAGGAAATGAACAGCATTCTCCAGTGCTGAAGTCCATTGTTTTGTTGACCATGCATCCACCCCGACCTACACCCATTGCTACCATTTTATCATTACATTCATTACCTTTGAGGTCTCTGCTGTGTTAAAGCTCATGGTCACATACAGTGTGAAGTGAACTGCTTAGACACATCAGAGAGGGAATTCAGATTTGTGTCATTTAAACCAGCTCGGCAGTTTATCACAGCGTAGTTATCAGCTGCGCAGACGTATCAGATTTTCCTCAGCAGTGCATTGTTGAGATTTGTTGAGGTTTGTAGTTTCTCTAAAGTTTAATTTTTGTCTGACTCATTCATGAGATGATAGTGAAATGTAATTTCCAGCTTGGGGATCTTATTGTAGTTTTGTGATTAGAGTTATCATAAGTCTGTTAGTAGAGCAGAGAATAATTGAATTTGGTGAAGAGAAAGCACCAGTCTTTGATTGCATTTCAAACATGTTGTGTGCCAAAAGGTAATCTGTCAATCATGTCCTGCCTGTTTCTCTTCACTTGTCTCATTAGTCCTGTCTTATTCTCTCTGTCTATGGTTTTCACTCAGTATAAAGATTGTCTCCTTCGAAGATGTTGCCTAGAGGACTAAAGGTGTGTTTGGACTGAGCATAAAAATGTTAGAGTAATGGGGGAAATGCATATAAAGTCAATGCAAGGATGTGATTGGATGCAAATCACTTCAAATTTGCCCAGGGTGGGAAAATTGTGGCAGGGTCACAGCTGCATGAGTGTATAGGCTGTATGACTCCATTAATGTACAGAGACAAGAGGAAAAAGGAGAGAAACTGGGGTAAAATAACTGAAACTGGAGTTTGTGATGAGGTCTGAGAGTGAGCTGCCACACGTAATTAGTAATATTTGTACCTTTCACACAAGACATGGAGCTCATCCACCAAGTGCTTCACTCAGTTGTGATAGATATTATAAATACATTAAATCAGTATCTTCCCCATTACCACGTTTTAATGACTGCATCACTGAGCATCTCAGATTAATAACAAGTCCAGGCTTGCTAACCGCAGTGACAGCATGCTAACATGCATGCATGATGCTAACATTGACAGCAGTGTTTTCTTGAAGGCAGATGCAATTAGCACCCAGGTGTCAGTAGTACAATGTTATTTCCACCCAAACTATGATTGTTTCCTCCATCGAACCAAGTAGTGTTAATGCCTAAAGTAAAGAAGTAAAATGGTCTCCTGCATTTGGCCCAGTTATCCACCACGACCTCCTCCCAATGTGGCCTCTATTGCTCTTTATACTACCTCCCCAGGTGATGGTGTAAATAGCTGAATGGCTGCCATGTGAATGTTCTCACCCGGTTGCAGAAAGACGGTTTTTTAAATTGGTCCACTGCATGACATGTCCTGATTTTCCCACTTGGCATGGACAGTCTAAAAGGACCATTAAACAAGTGACTTGCAGTTGTGGCTTTTGGTCATTTTGGTGACAAATGACAGACTGGTTGTGTCCACCAAGTTTGGCTGCAACCACATTGGAAGGAGCATTTGAAATGGGACTTCTCCGTCGACTCATTAAAGCATATTCTGTCTTAATACGTGGATTTCGAAGGAGACGGCTCTTAAATTGGAACACGGTTTCACTCTCTCGCAACTTCCCTCTGTCACGCTGTTTCAGTGACACCACATATATGGATACGCTGTAGCAGTCTGCAGAAATGTACAGAGACATTTTGAAGAACCTGCAGAAAAAAGAGACACTTGGGTAGCTGTGGAGGAGCTGAACCTCTTATATTCCCCTTCAAAGTCATTCTTGGAGGGCATCTGTAACATTGACTAAAATTCTCTTTCTAGGTTTTCGAGCTTAGTGCCAAAACTGGCTCTAATAATTGCTGATGGTTTGAAGTATAGACAGTTTCTCGCTGACCCCCCTGCACAACATACAGGAGTGGATGGAGAACAGGTATTAGCCCCATAGATCATGTAAAATTAGCAGCAGGAACCGCTGTCAGCCCAGACATTGGCACTTAATCTTGGACTTTTGGCAGACTGTTGCCTTAACAGGTCAAATGATATCTATAAATCAAGGATCCCCTGGCGGAGAGTGAGACGGAGCTGGGGAGAGAGGGAAATGCATAGAGCTGGCATTGAAACTCCAAGGGAATTAAATCCCGGTCATAAAGCCTAACCCAAGGAAATAATCCAGTCTATTTCATAAAGGATTAAAACCTTTAAAGAAGATTGATTGCCTCTTTTTTTCCTCTTCTACCCGATGTAATCCTAGATTATGGAGACCACTTGGGGTTAGATTTTAAAGAAATTTGCACAGGATTAATGGTGACGGGGGCATCCATTCTTAAGATTGCCTTGCTGGTTTGTCACAGAAAAAGATGCTCTTTCAGGTTCTCATCCTCCTTTCTGTCACAAGTGAATTATGTTTCCAAACAGGGGAACGCAAGAGGAAGTAATGTTTTCCTTTTTCACTTCTCTTTAATTTTTTCCTGCTCTGTGCTCCACTCGCCTTGCATTTGCTGGTCATAAGTAACTTTTTTTAATCACATAGTGTCATTTAGATTAAATCTCTTTTTCAAGGCAGACCTGAGAACAAGAAACATTCAAAGTCAAGTAACCAGCATACAAGAGCAACAACACTCTGACGAAGTAGAACTGATAAAAACAGTGGCAATAGTGAAACTTTAAAATACCCTCGAGGAATGAAAGGATTTTTGGCTCGCCTGCAGTTTGCAGTTCATTCCATTTTAACGGTGAATCTGCCAAGATTAATACATGCTGGTGAAGCGCAGGTTTGCTCTGATTATCATCTGAAGCTGCATGTAAAACTGTAAAAACGCTGGGACGCTCAGTAAAACACAAAGCAAACGGAATGTGATCATTTGCAAATCCTTTTCACATAAACTCAACTGAAAACAGCACAAAGACAATATATTTAATGGTTTACCTCATCAGCTTCATTGATTTTTGTAAATATATGCTTATTCTGAATTTGACGCCAACAACATGTTTCAAACAAGTTGCGACAGGAACAAATAAAGAAAGCTCCAAAAACACCTGTTTGGATCATTCCACAGGTAAACAGGTTGATTGGTAACAGGTGATAGTATCATGATTGGGTATGAAAGGGGCGTCCTGGAAAGGCTCAGTCGATCACAAGCAAGGATGCAGCGAGGTTCACCACTTTGTGAACACATGATTGTATGAAGGATATTAATACATGAGTTCAGGAACACTTTGTAAAACTGTTGTCAGTAAACACAGTTTGGTTGCAAATGATTGCATTGTGCTTTTCTTTACATTCCGCACAGTGTCCCAACTTTTTACACTTAAATCATCCACCATCAACACACCTGAACTAATTTGTGTCTTCGATTTAAACAACTGCACCTGCATGGGCACTTCACTCGTCACTGTGCTCCAGAGTTTTACCGTGACTACAAAGATCTGCTCCCTGTGACCTTGTAAGTGTGAGGGACTGAACTCTGTCATGGTTCATTTTCATTAATGAGGACAAACAGGCTTAATTTGATTTAACATGTATTAGATACACAGCAAGTTTCCGTCATGAATATTTTCTTCAAACTAGAAAAAAAAAGCATCTCTGGGGAGGTTTCACTCGCAAAAAATGCATGATGCGAAGTCTAATATGCTGATCATGTTTCTTTAGAATTAGACACTTAATTTAATGAGCTGAGTGAACTCACTGCAGCACATTCATTCATCACATCAGGTCCAAACGACTCGTGTTTACAGGCTCCAAAGTGGTCTGACAATGAAAACTAGACATTTTGAATTGAATTAATTTGAAATAAGTAACACTTCAAACTTTTATGATAATTTCTTATGAGAGAAACTTTGTTGATTCCACTAAATTATGATAATTTTGAAGGCTGCAGTTTGTGGTGTTGTTGAACTGTGTTAAGTTACACAGCTATTGTTCTGTCCACACCATTTAAATCAATGGAGGGAGATGGAAAAAAAAAAAAAAACTTAAGCAGTCACCATTTAGCTAGCATTAGCTAGCATTAGCTAACAACTCTCTATGACACAAACACATGAAGGAATCACGTTTATGAAATCACTGGAGCAGTTTTTATTGTTGCTGTACTAAGACGGAGAACAACAGCTAATATCAGAGTAATTATAGTGTAAACATAATGAAACCAGTACAGCGCTGGCCAGCAAACAAAGTTTCATAGAGCTCTATAAGTGTAAGGGGGGTTTTGCCTCTCAGAGAGATCCAAGAGTAGGCGTGGCACCTCTCCTCTCATCAGTGGCCACAGGGAAACGGCAGCCATCTTGTATGGCGAAAGTCCATCCACTAGTGAGGAAATCTCATATTAGTTGGCAATTTGAGGCAAATGAGTGCAGCGCGTGGACAAGCAGCACACACCGATTTACCCTGCTGCAGCCATGACCATCTGAGCCCACTGTTAAATCCATATTAAACAGTGTTTTGCTCTAAATTTATCCCCTAACACAGAGCTTTACCTAATGCATGATACATGAAAACACACATTACCTCATGAAGTAATAATAAAACTACATCATACAAAACAACGCAGTATTGTGTAACTTAACTTAAGTCACCATTAAATGTTTGTGCTCAAAACAGCACAATTTGAACAGATATTATTTGCCACGCCACCTAGCATGGCGGCTAATTAGCGATTAGCTTAACTAGCGGCTAACACGATAATAACCTTAACACAGTTATTAAAATTTAACCATGGCAAATGCAACATATTAAACCAAGGCAGACAACATTACACATTGAGTATTAATGCTCACCCAGTGAGGAAATCTCACATTAGTGGGCAACATGAGGCAAAAGAGTGCAGAGCGTGGACAAGCAGCACACAGCTTTACCCTGCTGCAGCTATGACCACGTGAGCCCGCGATTTCCACTAGCAGCATTATTAGAACCAAGTGGCAGTCGCAAAACAGCCGTAATACAGTATTGTCGTAATACTTATTAACATATGTGCATTTAAATGGTTCTTGGATGCATTTACGCTTATTATTGTTTTGTTTTGTTTTGTTTTTTTTGAGATCGGATAGCTGTTAGCTGCATGACAAAATTCAGCTGTTGTTTTGATATTGAACATTGTTGTGAATCTCCTGTGAGCAGCGCGTGTAGTGTCCACAGTGGGACAGCAGAAGCGCTGTGACAGGCCGACCGGAATATCAGGTGAAGAGAGCCATTAATGATATGTAATCACAGAGTCTGGCTGGCAGTGGCAGTCGGAGTAAAGGGCCACGAGGTGGTGATGGAAATAGGGGTTTGTGGAGTGTGTGTGTGTGTGTGTGTGTGTGTGTGTGTGTGTGTGTGGAGAGAGAGCTTACCTCAAGCGAAATGCTCCGCCACCCATGGAACTAATTTAAAGTCCTCGTTTAGAGGCTGTCACACGAAGGGCTCTGACGACCACTGATCTCTGCACATTTAACGGCACAGGCAGCTGTCAGGGGGCTGACAGACAGGCCCCACCACTGACTGATTGCATACAGGGCCGGAGTGAACTGTGATCTGGTGAACTTTATTTTCCCTGGCAGGCCCAACGTGCGGTGCATGCCTCAGCTCGGTGGCCATTCACAGGCCCGCTCCGCCTCAGACACGCTCTCCATATCCTCCATTAACACCACATACCTGTATGAATAATCCCTGAGGTGCTATGATTTATTCAATTTGATGATGGAGATGCTGTAACACCTTTGAAAATGAAAGTGGAAAAATAAACACTTTGGGGCTGTTTTAGAGATAGAAGCATGAGAACTCCTCTCCAGGCTGCTGAGCAATGGTGGAGGAAGTACTCAGATCTTAGAAGTAGCAGTACCACAGTGTAGAAATACTAAAAAGTAAAGTGTTAGCATCAAAATATACTTTAAGTACCAAAAGTAAAAGCACTTGCAATGCAGAATGGATCATTTCAGAATAATAGTAGTAATTATTTGATTAAAATTAGTGATGTGTTAATATGTACATCACTTTAATGCATCACTAATTGCATTAATGCAGCTGCTTAAGGTGGAGGAACTTTTAATCACTTTATATTCTGCTGGGTAGCTTATCAGTCCCCCCAGGGACCAATGAAATCCTAACCTGATATATTATATAATAATTTATTTGTCGATTACATTCGCTATTATTAATTTCAACCCACAAAGAAACTAGTGTTCTCAAATAAACTGTAGCATAATGTGAATATGAACATAACACCTCACGTACCCTGAAGTCTGCATGTTGTATTCTATGATACAGACCTCTGAGTATTGGGCAGGATTCAGTTTTCACAGAAATTATCTGTCAGGAAATTGCAAGTGAAAGAGTTGTGCCAGTCGTTTTACCTGCTGCGGTGCTGCAGCCTGTGTGAGTGAGGCTGTTAAAGGGCTCTTTTAAGGAAACTCGGGCATTATCTGCATCCGCTGGGGATGGAATAATCTGAACTAATTTCAAGATTAATCAGTAATTGCATCAAACATGCACATTTCCCAAGCGGGCACACTCGTTCGTGGATTCTCTGAAATGGTTTCAAAGAGGCAACCTTCCGAGTCTAACCTAAAAACACCGGATGGAAATTTGAGGAGTGATTACAGGAATGCGGTTTAGTTTCAGGAACTGGGACTTGATCTTGACAGTTGTTTTATACTTTAGATGCATATGTGCTTTGTCTGTCAGGGGAGACCTTGGCTTATATGACACATATTGAGCTATGATTTTAAAATAGCTTGCATGTAAACTTTTATAACATAGTTTTAACAACAATAAACTCCCCCAAAACATATTTTTTCTGTGTAGCATTTGTTTTTTTAGAGTCTCATAGAGGTCAAAAAGTACTATCTTCAAACTGTATCTATATTTTTCAATATAGCCTCTGGTCTTTGATACATTGAGCTCTATTAAACATAGACTACTGTAACTGCTCAGTGACCAGCACAAAAGTTACTCAGCACAGGAATGAGAATCACAGTCACTGTCATGTGGTCAGTGTATTTTTTAAGGACCGTCCCAGCCCTGGTTTTGTGGTTAAAGCCCCTGAAAACTTCTTGAATATTTATCTAAAAGACAAAATAAGCAAAAATCTGATTTAGTCTTTTAGGAAAATCATCCTTAGGAATTACGATCACTCAAAAACAGATAATCTACTTTTATCAGGACTAACAGCAGCCTGGCAACATGAGAAACAACTGCTTTTTATTTATAAATTGCTAAATCCTGATTGGTGTTCAGCCGTACGTGACATCACCTTTTCCCAACAGAGCCTGCCCTCTGACAGACAGAGACCTAATCTTGCAACTAAAACAACCAAAACTGGTCAAAGGGTTGTGTTCATGTGGAGCCACATTGTTCACAGTAGGAAGAAAAATATGATTTCAGGTCCTTTAAGATTGCTGAACCAGCATTTTCATATTTGTGCTCAAATCCTGCATCTGAATTATCTGGTTAATCACTTGGCACAAAATCATTACTCCAATGATCAGCTGCTTCAGACACGTCTTCATTTTCAGAGTTCCTTTCACCAAAACCCTCCAGCATCTGACACGCTCGCTCGCTCGCCGTCGAGCAGTGCAGACACACTAGCTTGTATTTTGCAAAACAAATTAGCGTCTGTCCATTTCTTTTGGAAAGCGCGACACAAGGCATCTGCTTATTGACACGATATCAGTGCTACGTGTTGCGTTCGAGGGCCACTCGGAAGAGCTTGGACATATTTCAACCATCGCATGGTGCATACGGCGTCATCCCGCCAAGCCCTATGACGGGATAAGTTAAGAATAATCAATGGAATTCATTTTGATGGTAATGTGAAAGACAGACATTTTTATGTCACAACGTGCATACGATAATACATCATACATACGTACTGCTCAGCTGTTAGATGCATACTAAGCTGTTGTTTATGACTGCACAGTGTATGGCTTTAGCTCATTAGCTTGCTAGTTTTAGACTGAAGCTTCAGCTTCTGCTTTAATTAAATTTATAATCGATCTGAAACTTCTTTTTTTAAACTACATTTTTTTCCTTTTCTGTCAACAATGTTGCATGTTGATATTGTCAAAGTCTGTGCCTTCTCGTCCTCATGTTGTCTTTATATATTTATATATACTCATATTTGCTAAAGTCCCTTTAATCTTTTTGCAGCACAATGGAAATGCAATGCTTTTCAGCAAAGAAATTGCAAATGCAGGATTATTTGAGGAATACGGTATTAGGGACATGAGTGCTTAATTTAATAAAATTTGTGAATTAGATTGGGAATAATATGGTCCAAACACTCTGGATAGCCAAAGTATGCATTTGTGAGATGTGGATGTCAGAGAAAACGGTTGTGAGGCTCTTCTCAGTCCCAAGGAATGTGTACGTATGCACTATATCTGAAATTTGTTGAAACGAAGACAATTATTCTGCAGCTGTTTTGATGATCGATTAATTGCTTAAATTAATCGATGGTCGATGAAATTTCACCATGTTTTGTGTGGATGTCAAAGCAGTGTTGATGGTAAATGTTGTCAGCTGAAGCATTGAATTCCTCAGTGCTACATTGACCGAGAAAGCTGATTTCTCCTGCTTCATAATCTTGTTAAATGGCATCCCAAAATAGTAGTGCAGGGGATGTTATGGACCAGGATACATTTTACAGTATGTTGGCTGACACGTATATTCCTCATATTTATTCAAGCCAGCGTATGCAGCTGAGGAAGCAGCAGAGAGAGGCTGCGGCTGCATTAGCCGTGCACGAGGGTACGGCTGGCGGGGACCAGAGCTGAGCTGCCGACAACAAACAGCGACTGGTGGTGCCTTTGCTCAAACCTCCCTCCGATGCCAAGAAACTGAGTCATTCTGCTGCAATGAATTTCAGCGTGGGCTGTTTTTGTTGGATGCTGTCGCCGACACCATTTCCGAGAAATCCTGTGTGTGCGTTACTATGCATGAAAGTTTTACTCCTCACAAAGTGCAAGAGACCTTCTTCAGGATCAGGTGTTAAAGACAGCCAGGACCAGCAGGCCGAGAGGGTGGATGACCACTGAGTGGGTGTTTTTGTCACCCTAATGTGACATTTTGGCCAATAAACTAAAAGATGTGGGCTAGGACGGGGCACCGTTGTTTAACTTTGATTAGCACCCAGCAGCTAACTTGCTCAGGACATAAATGTGCAGCGGCCCGCTGGATGGGCGTGGGCATGAGAAGCTTGCACATAATGCATGCTGGTACATGTAGGCACTGCTAGCAGCTTGGTTCTGCGAGCAGGAGAACTCAACTTTCTCAGTCAAATATAGCATGCACTGAGGAGTTTAATGCTTCAGTTGACTGCAACACTGATTGGAGATCCATCTAAAACATGGTAAAACTGATTGCACATGTAAATCCCTTTTCCAAGGAATTTGCTAATTTTCTATTATTAAATATCAAAGATGAAAATAATCTTAGTTGCACCCCTGCCGTGCACACAGATTTAGCAAAACACAGTCTGTCACTGTGCAAAAGGGGCTGCTGATATCTCTCTCTGCCTGGAAAAAGAAAGCCATCAAATAAGAATTCCAGCCTGTCTACCTGCAAATCTCCCTCCATCTGTGGATTAGATTTAAGTCCTCCAAAATCTTGGGCTCGTACATCAGAGGATGTGCGGTGCCGGGGAAGTTACGTAACTCATTAAGACCTCACTGCTCTCTCCTGGGCTGGTTCCTCATCCCTCTGAACTTGCAGCCTTTGAGCAAATAAAGCCATATAAGAGGGTTGAAATATAAGACACCTGCAAACTCTGTAAAACTTTCTGATCTAACAGCTTGAATTCAACTTGAGGGCAGCCCGTTTGAACTGCGTCATTAAGCATCATTTATACCCTTTGTTCTGCTTTCTAATCAGCGGTGTTATTCCCATCGTGCACAGCAGATTAACACTTATGCAGGAAATAATAGCACACGCTTCGTATTGTTTTTAGTTACAAGCCCTAAATTATTGAACCGCAATTAGTGAAATGTAATTCTACAAGTACACTTAAGAACCATGAGACAGCTAGTCGGGCAAGTTTTGTTTGAGAAGTTTGATTAATTTGGGGGTTTTTTTTATTATTAATTTATCTGTTTTTGCATATTTTCAGTGCCACAGTCCCCCCTCTGTCAGCCTCTCTTTCCTAATAATGTGTTTGCCCTTCAGGAGGATGGTGGTCTCAGGCTCCCTTTACCTGTCTCTCATGCAGCACATTAGAACAACATTGCTGTGATTGGCATTCTGCATTAGCAATCCCCTTCCTGGCCCTTTTCCTATTGTCATTCCACAGCAGCGCTGGGCTGCAGTGTTCTCCCTCACTCTCTCTGAACTGCCATGACAACGTGCTGGAAAAGCCTGACGAAGCCCGAAGGCCTCCTCAGTCAAGAGGGCTCTGCTCGCCTCTGCAGATGACTGCACTGTTTCATTTATTTTCATGAAGGAAAACAAAAGGCAAGATTGAACAGGGGATAAGGCAGCCCAGCTAAACACGCCTGAGAGACTGACCTCACATACTGTACTTGGCAGCACACAATTTGCCACAGGATCCTGTGCTGTCCAGAGCACAGATGATAGAAATATTTCAGTATGGGTTTAATTACAGCCTCTGCTTCGGGTGCTGAAATAATGTTGGCTCAGTCTTTATGTGCTAAACCTCTTGATGCAGATCAAAACAGTTAATTGATCTCAAATTTGATGTCTTTGTCCAGCCATCATACATTGGTGATACCATATTGTATCACCAGTATATGACTAATTGCTATAGATTTTGTTGGAATTAAGAGGAATATATGCAACATTTTTTGGAAACATGCTTATTTGGTTTCTTGCAGAGAATCAGGTGAGAAGATTAAAAACTCTGTCATGTCCGTACTGTAAATATGATAACTTAACCTAACACAAAGCCCTGAAACATACCTGGGAACCTGGGAAACAGCTAGCCTGGCTATGTTATATCACAGTTGCACCTTCAAGCATAAAAAATGACAGGTTGCCATCACGTTTGAGGTTCGACTCGTTTTGTTTTGTGTACAAATTAACAAAACAAGATGTAACATGTTAATTAGTTACATTTCGTTTGAGGTACTGATTGGGTTTTCTTTGACTTTTGGACAGACCGAGGCTAGCTGTGTCCCCCCTCTGCTAGTCTTCATGCTAAGCTAAGCTAACTCCTTTCTTATACACACATACGTAAATGAAGGTCTGCTAGATTCAAGCTCTTACCAGAGGAGCTCACACAGTGCTGATTAAGCCCATCACTGCCGCTTAAGTCTGTCAGTATTTCGTAGTATATCACACACACCTGTAGTGATGTGTTTCACATCAACCATCAATGACTGGTTTGTCAGAGCTGAAGGGGGGAGCAATCGTTGCGACAGAGCAAGATGCAGTAACTAGAAGCACGATGGAGTCTGTGGCATCATGAGCTCGTCTGCAGTGTTTTGGCAAGGAAGTGAATATGTATTCCTCAAAATGCTGCTTTTAAGTTGCTTTTAGACAAACAGCCAGACGGGTGGGAATTTTCCAAAGAAGAAGTCTTTACCGGTTGTACTCTTTGAGTCTTATTCGGATATTTACTACTCTGCTCTAAGTCATCATGTGTATCTGCAAATCTGCTGTACTTTAGCCCTGACTGTAATGTTTGTTTCATTTATGGCATCTGAGTATAGATGGCATGTTTCTAGAAATGTCTTCGCTGTCAGGCAAACTTAGAAAAGGAAATTCACCAGTATTTTTCTATTGCACATCTAACGCCTCACAAAATAAAACCAAATGTATTTCTAAATATATTTCCCTGCGATGCTGGCAACCAGCTCTCCTTTGCCTCCCTTCAAATGTAGTTCAACAAGGCCCATTTCTTTATGTTTTGAAAGTGCTGCATCTGCCAGACCATCAGAGGAAGCGTGCTGAGGAGGCCTCTCTTCTCTGAGATCCCTCGCCGCTTTGATGCCTCATTAAACCTGCGGCCAATAAGATACAAAGAGAGGTGGAGAGATTACTGATGCAACATATCTGAGTTTATAGCTGGATGAGGCACTTCAGGGCACAGAAGAAAAGTCAGACACTCAGTCTGGAGAAGAACTTTCACCCACAACCACAAGTTTGTAGGAGTATAACAATCGCTCATCAGCATCTGTGGTGGTGGTGGTGGTGAGATGTTTACTGTGGCCTTTCAGGCTGCTTTTATAAATATATTACAACAGACTTGGCCAATCCAAAGGGAATGAATGTTTGCACGGGTAAAATATTTCACTGGTTGAAATACATTAAAAGTACCAAGTAAGATCTCTGTCAGAGTATCTAAAGTCTTTAAGATTTTGTTAAGGCAAATTTGTGTTTTTACCCATCTTGTATGAAGGTCATGAGCAGAATTCGCAGATCCTCAGCACACATTCATTACACACCAAAGTAGCTATATGTAAGAACTGGCCACCTGTCGAATTCCTACTCCTAGCAAATGGGGGCAGCATATGCTGTTTTTCCAACCTACTTCAGATTAAATCACGCCCTCTTCTGTATGACAAAAGCCATGATGGCTTCCACAGTAGCTCAGAAAATAGCAATATGGGCCAATCAATTTGATAAATTTACTGTTTATGGGACCAAAAATGAGCCAGGACTTAGGTTGGAAATATGTAGGTGCTGGAGTGTTTCTGGAGGCTGGATCATATTTCATGGAGAACATATTTTTTGGTTTTCCCTCTGATGTCCTCCGGCTGCTCTGCCTTAACTCTCTGTGATTAACGGACTTTCCTGATGGACAGATAGCTTTACTTGTTGCTAAAGTAACCGCTAACCTATTAGCTGATTCTGCCTGGAGTGGGAGCTCGGTACACTGGAGGAGTCTTGGTGCTATCACAGGACCTCTGGACTGCGAGTGGGCAATGAAGTCGGGTTCAGCAGCCTCCCAGAGGACGAGGATGGACTGGGACTGAACGCAACCTCCCAGACCGACAGAGTCCAGGTTGACAACGCAATACAGAACCGAGCTGGTTTTCTTGCCGTGTGTGGCTCTGGGCACACCAGTTGGTCCTTGCCATAACCCCTGCTCAGGCCTGCCGCTGTGTGCGCTCACTGATGCCCAACCTCCTTCTCGCTCCTCTCCTGCTTCATGCCTCACTTGTCCCCACCTGGACCTGCTGTGTCTCAAGCGTCCACGCAGTCAGTGTCCTGGTTGGAGCTGCTGTTGGAGCCCTCAATACAGTTTACATCTTCGTCCTGTCATGTTAGACTGAGAGCGAAGTGGACGCTACAGTGACTCAATATCACCTCTTGAGGTAACAGAGTGGTATTATGAGACAGGATGGGCTGAGGCTAGCTGGTTAGCATGCTAGCTTCAGTCTCTGCAACACAGTATATTGACGTCTTTGACATGAAATCAAAGCTGTTATTTCTTCACATTCTCTTGATAATTTTTGTTTAACTTTTAATTTGGATTAAACTGACATTCTGACATACTCAATGTGAAATGTCCGTTTCACTTTTATAAGTAACCTCAGTGCAATAAAATGAGTAAGTGGAAGAAGAGATGAGAGGTGCAGAGGTTGTCTGGGTGTTACTGTAGATAATCTTGGGGATATGATTGTGGATGTGCTTTAAGCCAACGTGTACCCTCTGCCTCAACCTTGCCCGGAGCTAGTGTGGAGTTAGGGCAGCTTGCCTGCGGCCTAGCCATGTCTGAGTGATTAGATAAAGCAGGAGAGGCCAAGCGGTGGGAGCTGTAGCCAAGTTAATGCTGCACTGACCACTCTGAGAGCGGCAGGAGGCTGTCACCGCTTTTATTCATTCACAACACCTTTTAAAGAAAATAAACACAGCAAGCGGCTGTGTTGATTTGTGTGAACGTTTTCAGTATTAATTCTCCAAAACAAAACATTTTTGCTCATTTGTGGCGCTTGTCATGCCTCAGCCGTGAGCTATGACAGCACAGCTGGCTGGAGGACACTGTTATATATTTCATGCTGTGTAAGTGCGGCTTTTTGCTTTATGGAAATGAGATTCACTGAGGTATCAAATGCTGCTCTGGGCTTATTCCCATCTTCCAGTTCAGGTCAGAAGAGACCAGTGCTTCGACAGTAGCAGATGTAGTCATATCATGTCCGACATGACAGGGAGGTTTGAAAAATGCTGCAGCAAAACAGTGTGGCCTTTTCCGACACACACAGGATGTCCTTTGCAGACCTGAATGCAGCATATTCTGAAAATGGCCTCTAATTTAAATGAGACATATTTGCGCATGCACATGAATCCATTACAGCCATGTTATCTGTCCATCCATTAAATCAAAGCCCCGGGTGCTGAAATGCATTTGGGGAAAAACGTGAAACTGTGTGAAACAACACTTCATGCTTCTGTTGTGAGCCCCATTGCATTTTCCTGAGAGCTGACTATCAGAGATGAGTGTTTTTAATGCGATTCACACTGCACCAAACCAGCAGTCATGGACCTCGGAGTTGTCCGCTGTGAAAGCTCAGGGATGAGGCAGCGCTCACAGGATCCCTCTCTTCCCTATCAGATGGTTTCACTTCAAATCTTTGAAAACAGACACGCGACTACAGAAAATGTTACAGCGCTGGGGATGTGCAGTGTCAAAACCAAGGTGTTTGCACAATCCTGTATCTCATGTGCAGATACATACAAATAGTCAAGATTTCCCCTGGAGAAAAGAAGCTTATGGGAAAAGTAAGAGTGAAAAATACAAGAAAGCAACAGCTTCTTCTTTCCCCACCGTTTTTCTGCTTTTTTCCCTTCAAAGATTCATGAAAAAAGGATAACGAAGTGAACGATTGTTCTGGAAAACGATGCAAACACACAAATCACGGCATGTGTAAAGGCACAATATGATGACAATTTTGAAAAACAACATTTGTTACAGATGCACAGCCATTTCCGAGCTAATTGACAAGTTATAATGGCAGAAAGTTATTTCTCTGAATTCCAGCCAAAGTGCCTCCACGCTCTGATGCCCACAGGAAAAGCACCATCTGCACAGCATTCCATAAACATTTTGCCATTTTCATTTTTAGACAAATGCGTTCTTGATGAGCAGGTTTTGTTTCATTACCTGCCTTAATGAGTCAAAGGTTTTGTCCCACAGCTTTATTGGCATGTTTCTAGCAGGCTGTTGGTTCTGTTTTGTAGTGGAAAATATATGAATTATAATAATGCTGTGAGGCCTTCTGAGAGTATGATTGATGGCTTTGTGAGTGTTTTACATCGTCTGGTTATGGAGTGGAAGCCTTTTCTCATAAAGTGAAAGAAATTACCCTTATAGGAACCCAAGCCTCTCCAATCCCAGGTCTTTTATTTTGCAAATGCTTCTCTTTGGATTATGTTTCTCTGAGGTAGCTACATCCTTTTTAATCCCCTTACCTTGCTCCCTGGCAGATGTTTGCTTAATTTTGGCTCGCGCGGTAGTAATTTATTTCTTGTAGAAGCCTTAATAGCATAGAGCGGGTAAACAACAACTGCCTCTTAGTGAAATGGTAAACATGAGCTGATACAGGGTCTGAAGGTGGATCTGCAGTCGGACTGACTGGAAAACACACTTCTGTGTCTACACTGTGCTGCGTGTGAGGTCGTGTACGCTTGTCACTGCGTGCCATTGTGCCCTCTCAGCCCCCGTGGGAGCCATGGGATGGACGGTGCCCCCTCTACTTCACAGATGGAGTTTGCAATTGGATACCCCCAGTGAATAATCTTCTCATTACTTATCATGATGAACTGTGGCATGCAAATATCAATAAGGGATTGTGGCGAAGCAATCCAATTAAGGCCTAAAACCAGGAGTCTCATTAGTGCTGAGTCTCTGATAATGCAAATGACACCCTACTTGTAATCAACCTTGAATATAAATGGCCCCAGCAAATCCACCACTACAGGTGATTCTGTCTACCTGGATGTGATTAAAGACTCGAGTCAACACTGCTCTGTTTGAGGTTTTTGTATAGAAATGGTAATTTTCTCCCCTTTGTGTAGATACACTGGCCAGGAAACGGTGCCTCAGAGGAAAGTGTGGTTAAAATCTCTGCTTGCTGCTTGTCATGGCTGCAGATGATTTATACACACAAGCTAGAGCCACTCAGGTTGGCTTGGCTCAGTGCAACTGTGCTAATCTCACACACCTAGCAGCAGATAAAAACGTTGCACAATTCTGCAAAACATTAATTACATTCAATGGCAGTAATTCTTAAATTCTCCCTTTCTTTGATACCTGTGCACAGCACCTATAGCATGGTTGAAGTGAAGCAGCTGCTTGTGGTTTTTGTAACCTAATTTATGCTTCTGAATGCAGATGTGGGAAAAACTCACACATATTCCAGGGTGACAGTCAAGCATGTCAAGACTCTGCTGCAAGTTAAGCAAGACGTGTCAGGTCTCCCCCAGTTTCCACATTGAACATTTCTCTCGGGTCTTCCCTTGTTCATATAACATTAATTAGAATTAACATGACCTGGACTGAGATAGATGGATTAACCTGTTGCAAAATCATTCATGTCAGTTAATTTAAGTTTGCATATGTTTCATTCAAGGCTCAACATGTTGCCATGCTGGGAAAGATGGATTAGCTCACTGTGGCCTTATGATCCACAGGGGACAAAGAGGATTAACTATATAAGTAAACACTATGGAGAACGCTACCAAGCAAAGAATTGTCCAATATAGAGGTGATTCCTTGGGTACTGGGCTGCACCCTCCCTTTAGACCAAATATACTTCCTTAAAATGCAGCAGGGTTAACAACTGCTCGCTTTAAGGGTCAGTGAACATGTTCAGCTTTGTGATAACTACAAACACCTCCGCGTTCACATTTAAAGCTGTGGCCCTTTGAGAAAACAGGGGGTTTCATGTCTCTTCAGCCTTCATTGGCTTTGAAATTGTTAATGACTTCTTTTCATTGACTTGTAATGCAGTGGAGAGGATGGGTCAGCACAAGCAACTTATCATCAGAGAGGGAAGAGAGACGTGATGCAACAAAAATGCAACCTGACAGAGGAATCCCTCTGAGGTATCAAAGCCTGCCCGGTGCTTCCTGTGGTCATTTCACACCAGCTGTGTGGGCCTCTGCAGCTGCAGGTGCATAAAAGGCACGATGGCTTGTTTCCACACTAATAATAATTAAATGGTTGACATATCTTTATAGTCTGAAGGATGGTTTGAAATAAAAACCATTAAACTCGTTAACATTTTACATCTTGTGTGTTTAATCCATATAACAACTATTTTACAATTTCTTGAAGGATTAAATGAGATATAACATGTTCTTGTCGGTGGATTTTGTTACCTGTAGACGGAGCCAGGCTAGCTTTTCCACCCCATTTCCAGTCTTTATGCTATGCTAAGTTAGCCAGCTGCTGGCTGTACCTTCGTATTTCGCCTACAGACGGGAGAGTGGTGTAAATCTTCTCATCTAACTTGGCAAGAAAATTAATTAGCGTCCCAAGTGTTTAATTTTCTGGGATAATGTGATTATGCAGAACCTCTGCTTTCATCGGAGACAGGACCTGATTCCAAAAGCTTCGCGAAATATTGAATGTTTCCTTTATCTTATCAGTAGAACGTTTAAACTTAAGTTCCACTAAACTTTGGACAATCGACTCTGTTTTCTATTTGATTAATCTCTAATTTCTATGACTGTTTTTCATGTTTTCTGAAAATATTTGGTAAAGAGGCATTTTGTTCACGAGCCCAAGTCATGCTGAATACCATGGTTTGGTTGGATGGTCACAGGAGGATGTTGGGAAAGGTCGATCTCAGTTAATGCCTGTGATGCTTCTGCACCTCTTTGCTGCAGTAAGATCTGAGTATCTTCAGAAAACGTAGCTGCAGTGTGGAGCCTCTGGCCAATGTCTGCTCATCTAAACTAAGAGAACATTTCCTGAATCTCCCCGGTTTTCTTTGTTGTCTCCTGGATCATCTTCTTAACTTCCTGTCCTTCCCCCCAAGAACTTAGGTAAGATGACTTCACACTCGGAGCCGCAGTCCAGCTTTTCAGACATGTTTGATTTTGTCTGGTCCGGTCTGGCAAAGCAGGCATGCGGAAGGTGAAGCTGTCCAAGATTTGTCCAGAGTAGAATCTGACAGCTTCCCTGCCAACAGCCAATGGGAGTTGAACTCAAGTTGGAGAAAAAGATGATGAACTGGAAGAAAAGTCATTTTTAACAACTTCCCACTCAGAGATTTCACATCAGCAGAGATGGCCAAAACTAACTGCTCCACTCTTGATTTTACAGTTTTATTCACAAGGAGAAGCAGACGGAGGAATCATGGCAGAGGTTCATTTGATATGTCCTTGGCCTGTTTTCTTCATTCCTCTGCTGCTGCCTCAGTTAGATTCGGAGGCCCAGTGTTTAATCGTAATAAAACACAAGTTTGAGAGTTGTGTGAGATATAGCATCGCGGTAATCGTGCTCCATGTGTCACACCATTACAGCAATTTTCGAAGCACTTCGGATTGGTAGCACTTCAGATTATAGCCACCTTCTTCCATAACTGCAGAGCCACCATCTGCTTAGACATCAGCAGACTTTAGCAAAAATATGATGCGGCGTCACACACCCTCTTGTTACAGGAACATGCATAAGACCTCTTTTCATTGGCAATCAAATTAAGGTTAAATGAGCAGAGTTGGATTTTCGGAAAAGGTGGAGCGTTAACGTGTAATCAGGCGAAATCAGCATAACATCAATCATGAGATGAAATCAGTATCTTCCGTTAATACACATCTTATCCAGCCCTGTTGCCTCTATTAGTCAAACCAATGTTCACACTCAGAGGATACGCTGTACATCAGATATTATGTGTTGGTGTAATACTTTCAGTGCAGGTAAACTTTTGTGAATGTCGGACAATGTTGGGCGAAGTGTTTGATATGAATTCATGCTTTATGGCAAACATAAATAAAGCACAATATAAAAAAGTATGATACAGGAGGACGTCCTAAAACAGAGCACCTTTCATCTCTGATTAATACACCTTCATGTCATCCAGCAGCTTGATTAAAACAGCTGTCGGTGTCAGCGTGTAACCAGATTACTGAATTATTCTTTATAGTGAAACTGGATGTTCTGTGAAGTGCTCCAGCTGTGAACTTTCAATGCATGTTAGAAGTAAAGTGGAGCTCATTAGCAGGACGTGTTCTGAGGAAGAGGGATTTTAAGTGTCAACTTGCTTTATACTCCACGGTGTTAACATCTTCGTACAACCTGTGACGCTCCTACGTTCTGTGGAAGTGCTCTTGTTTTTCTTCTGTGGCTCTCTGTGGAAGTTTTCTGTTGCAATTACCTGTTCGTTAAGCCCCACCCCCCCTTAGTTACTGTGGCTACACCTGTCAAGCCTTCCATCCCAGCGTGACACATAATGCTGTTACAGTGATGATGGCGGCAGATTTACCACTCAACATTCTTAGAAACTTTATAAATGTCCTTGATTTCACACATAAGTAGACAAAAGGAAGCTCCTCACTTATAGCCGGCGACTGTAGATTTTCCGACTGACAGCTGAGATAATTAAGCCGCCTGAGTTGGTTGAAATCTCTTCTCTCTGGCTGACTTTTTTTTTTAAGTATTTCCAGCCAACTTTATTTGAAGATGAGAATTTCATAAGACAGGTCTTAAAATGTGCACTTGATATCTGACATATTAAAAGACTAAGGCTAAAGCTGCATGTCCCCGGCAAAAAGTCAGTACTATCACCAGCTAATCATCAACGGTGAAGACAGCAAAATAAAGAAAGAGGTCTTGTATGATGGTGTAGAGCTAGTTATTCCCAGTGCGATAAAATACGTATGAGAAAATTATAACTCAGCCGCGTTTGACTGCTAAGCTAACTGACATGTTTACCGCTGTATCTTGTGGGACAGGCTTGCTTGAGTGCAGCTTCTCCAAATACAGTCAAAAGCAGGACAGAGTTGCTAATGTTAGCCCCAGCTGACTCCCACACAATGGACGCGCTAGCTGTGAACTGAACCGCAAACTAATTAGCGTTAATTTTGCTAGTTAGCTGGTCATGCTAACAATTGCACCTTTCACACCATTCATTACACTTTTGCTCTCGTGCTTTCGGTTTTCAGAAGGCGAACACAAAGACGACACCACCCTCCAAATTCTTCAAATGCTAAATTTTGCTCTTTCCCATACACGCTTGCTAAGCTATGACTGGACGACGCTGTTCAGGGGAGGGGTTGAGTGAGCGGTGAATTGAGTGAATGACAGGACTGGATTTCAGACTAATGTACATTTTGTCACTTTGCTGTAAAATAATTTTACTCCTTCGTCCTTATTTGCCCTCTTTCACATAATTCTCAATGTACACACTGAATCCATTCAACTCGTTTCAACTCTTTAGAAGGTTTTCTATTCGAGCACAGTCGCTGTGATCTGACTTAAGTTATAGGCAGGCACCTGTAGAGGTGGCCATTCTTCACCAAGCTCCCTCTCAAGCTCAGTCGGCTTACAATCATTAATATGATAGTGGGCTGAGACTCTGAAAGTCTTTGAGCAGCCTTGAAGAAAATCCAATTATGATCTTTGATTCCTCTCCAGAAACAGATTACCTATCTCACTAATGACATTTTCCTTCCCATTCATGCCCTCTTTAAATGAGACGATTGAGAGACTGCGTGGGTGTTCCAAATGTGCAGGGATGATGATGACTATCTATTCCTCACAGGTCTATCAGATGGACAGCTCGCATTATGTATAAATGCTTTTCTTGAGATTCCCAGCTGCATGAGATGAACTTTATGAGGATTATTCGAACCCCTCCGTATATTAAGCGAGGAGACGAGGATGTTTTTCTCTCTCTCTCTCTCTTTGCAAGCATTTGAACTCGGATGAAATGAGTGCAGACTGACATCCAGAGACGTTTTTATTTACAATTACTGGGCCCTTCATCAGCTCTAGCAGATGGGGCAGTGTCTGTCAGATTCATGTAAGTCTCTGTAGATGCAACTAGTAAAAAAAAAAAAAAAAAAAAAAAAGGCTTGTAGCATAATTTACTCTCCAAATATCTTTAATATTATGGTGCCATTGCAATAAAACTGAACTTTTTCACAATGTCAGCTTTTTTTAACCTCTGCTATTGTGTTCTCAGTCATCAAAATTTCCTTGAATAAAGGAATTTTACTGACTTTTTAGCGATGAATAATTCATGACCATACAGCTTACTACAGCTATTAAGGATTTCAAAGCCCTGAGGGCATCACACTGATAATTAGATCCTGAAAAGCTTTCTTTACAGTGATCATACTGGAATCAAATACTGCAGAGTTTGCAAGTATTTTTGTGCCTTTTTGTTTGTTAACCGTGCTGTGAGTGCCGGTGGCTACAATATCAGATCACCTCAGACAGCTGCTAATCACAGGTAGGACATGACTCCCTCCTTAGATCAGCGTTAAAGTTAACATTGACCAACACTGTGCAGGCAAATCGGACGTTACATATTGGGCTGGGGGTTTAAAAAATATCCCTGCAAAACCTTCAGGATTTTTAAAAAGTTTTCTTTCTGTCTTGTGGGATTTCATGTCTTGTCACGTGATGTTGCTGGAGGATAGCATGTCAGTCACTATGTAATACACCAAAGTGTAACTACAGCACCTGCACAAATATTCCTGCCAGTGTACCTCTGATACTACCTCCAAAGCTCTGGCAGTGTTACGGGCACATTGGCACTCAGGTGTAGTCCTCGCTGCCAACCATTAGAGCTCCACACCTGAGGCTAAGTGAGCAGCAGTCACACAAGCCCCAAAAGAACCAGCTCAGCCGTGCTGTGTTGTTGTTGTTGCTTTTTTCTTGCCTTCAGACAACATCGAATGAGGGGTTCTTTCTTATTTAAGGGCTTGCTGTTCGCTCATGTGCGTCACAATGTGTAAACATGTTCGTCGCGGTGTAGGTCTGCTGGTTTCTTATCGCCAATGTCAGAAGCGTTTCAACTTCATTTTTAAGAGATTCCCTTGATTCAGCAGTTTTTCTAAGAATGAAGTGAACACGGAGGCGTGCAAGTTGGAGATTCGGGGAGAGGAGCTGAGCGTCGGTCAGACGGACAGATCGACGGGCGGAGGGCATGCTTGACTCCTCTTTTCTTCCTTGTCTTGAATGATCAGAATCTTCATTGGAATTCGGGAACGTACACGGCCGGGTAGTTAGCATGTCTCCAAGGTTAACATTTTTGATGCAAGACTGAGGGATTCAGAGAAGTGCTCCTTTGAAGTGTCTTGTTGGAGTCAGAAGGGAGGCTGCGAGGCTGTTGAAGACTGTCTACGATATTGACATTAAAACTCAACACATAGAATGATGCCAATTGAAATTTCATAGTGTTCCCTTCGGGAAGCTGGGGAGTTGGGCACGCCAGTGTGAGATGAATAATGAAACTTCCCTCGCTTTGCTCATTTTTTATTTAATGTGGAACTCTCCTTTGTTGCTCCCTGAAGCTCCACGGGAGCCGGTGTGCACGTAATACAGGTGTAGAGTCAAAAGAAAAGAGCCGAGTTCTTATTTTATATATGCATGAAATTAGGCGTGAAGGTTAAATGATTATGAATAGTGTTTTGTTGTGGCTTTATGGATCATTGCTGGCTTTCGCTCTTGTTTGTCACCGCGTGGTGAATGTGTAAAGCAGGCTTTTGTAATGAGTTTGGGCCACGTTTTGAATTCTCTAGGATTGACAAAGACACCTTGGGGTATAATTGAGTCATACCGTTGAATACACACGCAAATGTGGCGTGCAGTCACAGCTTCCTGCACATTCAAAGCTGGTCGCATGTGCTTCCCGTTTAGCCTGGAGGGATTTAATATACATGATGTCACTTACCTGAATTTACTGTAGCAAGAAATGTATTTGCCACAGTCGACACGCTGGGTGCATCATCTGGACTGCTCAAGGAAGAGTGTTGCATCTAGACTTTGAACTGCTGTAACTTTGCCTACTTGGGATCAGACTTTGCAGGAGGCGATGTCGCCACCCAAAAAAGTTTTAACTTAGAGTTTGCCTACATTTAGCGGCACACGTTGATTTGGTGATGGTAGATAAAGAAAAATAATTTGTTTAGGTTCAAAAGCAGTACAAAAGTAAGTGTTTTTTATACATCTAAAAAGGAAAGACCATTGGCAATCTTAGTTTTAGCCCCTTTTTGTATATAAAGTACACATATATAGTTGCTTTGTATTTTGTATCCCTTTTCATAGTCTGTTTCTTCTCTACATCTCCTGTCTGTAACACCTTCATTTCCCCGGTGTGGGATCAATAAAGTCGTATCTTATCTTATCTTAAAATACTATACCAATACATTACTTACAGTAAGTTATTATGAAACCAGCCTTATTCTTTACCTGAGGCATTTACAGTAGACGTCTGTTAATGATACACTTTAGCTTCGTAATAAAAACCGTCTTCTTGCACAGCGTGTTGTCATTTGGCCCTCGTGAGAGTCCTTGTGTCTATCACAGAGATATAACCTGGGATGCAGACTTGACAAAGCACTGCTAAACCTCCTGGTAAAGTGTACAAGCTCTTTGCTGCATTCGAAGCCAGACTGCAGCTCCCGCACAAGACTGATATCCAACCAGTGATATATGATACTAATATCTATCCAGACAAAATGGCACATTTGTTGTTTTTCATTCCTCTGCGAGCAATATTTGCAGGCTTTATGCATTCAGGCAGTGATACCGGGACTCAACACAACAAGACTTTTTAAACATCTGTTGTTTTCCATTTGTCAGAAACACCTGCCCTACCTGCTCTCCTCTCATCCACCCTTCCCTCCCTGATGCTACGTCTCCTGTGTTCTCTTTGCCTGAGTCATCTGGTAGTGTTGCAGCGCAGCCTCCAGGGACTCCGTTCCCACCTCTGAGTCATAGCTCACCCCCCGAAAGGTTAATAATGTAATGAAAAGTCAAGGGCATCTGTTTGAGCCGTGCCACAGCTGAGTGCCGGGGAAGCAAAAAAAAAAAAAAAAAAAAAAAATGGCAGAGAAAGTGCCAAGGAAGTGTATTGGATTTTGATTTAAGTAAACAAAGGTGCTCACCTGCTTCAAACTCTGGAAGGAGTGACGAAACGAGCAGTGGAGCTCGGAGATGTGAGCTTTTGGCTTTTTTATGAGATCATGAGGTCAGGGGGCAAGAGGGCTGTTTGTGTCTCCCATTATGATATTGTCTCTGATGTATCTGATGTCCGGGGAGATGGTGTGTGCTGCCAGATATTAAGAAAAATAGGGTTGCAAGCCACAGCGTCAAAAGAAAAAATGATTCCCTTAACCTTTTGTGATAGGAATTGAATCTTTGGCTCTGTCTGTTGGAGATTTACTATACTTCTGTGCGCGGCGTGACATCGCCAGTCAATTTTCATTTCACTGAAGAGAAGTGATCTCCCAAAAAAGGAACGTTGGCTCGCACATTAAAGAAAAGTTGGTATTAATCTAATGGCCTTGTTCATGAGGTTTCCTCTGAGAGTGGAAGCGGTCCACCTGTGAGACTGTAGAATCAGTGAGTCATGCTAATTAGCAATTACATCCACAATCGCCCATGTTAATTCACTTAGGAGGAGGTCAGTGTAATTCATTCTCATTTTCAGAAACTGGGACTGACATTAAATTAATGCACCTAAAATGAGTGGCATTTAAGAAGCAGAGTCTCACACTTGCAGGAGCAGCCAGAGGCACTCATGGTTATCTCTGTACCATTTCATTCTGCCATTGAGCACCGGCGCGCGCACACACACACACACACACACACACACACACACACACACACACACACACACTCTCTGTTTGAATCTCTCTGAGGTTCTCTTGTCATTGAAATCTAATTTCTCCTCAGAGCAAAGATGCAATCTCTGTCGAACACACGTGAACACATGGACAAATGTCTTGTGGGAGAGCTTACTTGATTTTCCACTTGTTTCTTCTCAAACAACATCTCCTGGCTGCACAGCGTCAACCTTTGGCATTTACATCAAATGCAGTCTCCAGCAAAGGACAGACTCACGATGAGTTATCTAATGAAGTCCGATACCATCATGCAAACTACAGCTTGACCGACACTGGATGTATGAGGCCAATATGGATATCGATATGTAGATGGAATTAATTTTGCTTTTTGCATAAACACTTTTAAACGATTTTAACCAAGGCGGCGTTTAAACTGGTCATTTCTTAATTCTTTAACTTAATGCACTGAGTAGTTAAGCAGTTTAATCACAACAGTTATTCCTTTTCCAGCCAGCCAACAACACAAATACATGGATGAACTACATTTCTGAACTACAAGTGAGACAGAAGTTACCCCCAAGTGCCACCAAATTATCCTAAGTTATGATTGGCTATCTGCCTAATGAGAGCCGGGACCTCAGCTTGAACCAAATGTCTGATGAGTATTTTTGACTCTGCATCTTTTTGAGAACTGAAAGAATGAAGTATAGAGGCTTTATATGATATTTGTACGGTGCCACTCTGTTGTGCTGTGATTGGTAGGATCTTTTGAATGCACTTAAAACATCAGCTGAATGAATGTAATGAAAATGAGACTGTAAGAAACAGTCAAAAAGAGTTTGGGCGTGCACTGGTTCAGGGGTCAAACTGATCAGGGATCAGATAAATGCTACAACAGCTCACCATGATGTGTTGAAATTGCTGAAGCTGCTTTTCGCTGTCATTTCAATCAGACAGAGGGCGGCAGCTAATTTCAGTGTAAGTCAGGCTGCTGTTATCGTGGGGGAAGGACCCTGTAGAGGCTGGTTCCACAGACAGCTGGCTTTGGATTAATTTACACTTAGTTTTTTTGGTATTCAATAACTTTCCAATCTGCCCAGGATGCATGAAGCATAAGGAAGAGAAAGATCTTTTTTCACATTTAATAAATAACTTTATCTTTTCTGTTTATTGGACAAACTGTGTTTCAAAACTACATTTAAGCTATCTTTGCATTTCTGTACCAATGTACTGACTGATTTATCAGCAAAGTTCTCCTGCAGATACGATGCAAATTAAGCAGGGACTGTTTACAAAATAAAAACTCATTTGGCATTAAGCATGGCGCTTTAAGAGGAAAACACACTTTCAGGGTCTATGTGTTTTTATTAGCTGCAAAGATACATCTATATACCGCATCTGATATGCATAAAGAGAGGCACCCACTGCTGGGAACCCTAAAACAAATTCAAATAAGAATATCTTAGGGGAAACAGAACACCGACTAATATGTCTTTTCTGTGGCCGTACGTAATTGCAACTAGCAATTAAGAATACATTTCAGAGAAAGAAAAGACAGCACACAATCCATCACACCGTTCAGACGCCCTATCAAGAGATTCCTTGATAAGTTGCCCTGCCTAATCTAGTTAACATGGTAATTTTTCAGATTTTAACGATTCATTTCCTCCACAAAGTCCTGTCTGTGGACACTCCTTCTTCTAAATGGGAGAGCCAGCCACATTGATCGTATTGAAATACGAATAGTTCCTCCTGTTGTTCTTGTTAGTGCATGGTGTCTGGAAAAACAGCTCGTTTATACCAATCCTAAAATGTATGATTTCTGCATTTCCTTACATGCAAATGATGTGCATGTGTGTTCAATGTTTTCCAACCACACTGATTATTTGAAGTTCCCTGAACCCTGTGCAGTTTGTGTCATTTGCACACCACACAAATCCTGCGAATTCTCCCATCTGCATTTGCAGATAAACAAGAAATCCAATCCAGAGGCTTTGCTGTTTAAGCCTGGAGTTCAATTCCAGCTGACAGATTCAGAGGAGATTTTCTTTGCAACCTGTACTTTCACCATTAACTGCGGACTGTGAACCAGCAACCCTGGACATGGAGTAAATTGCATCAGATGCTATCATCAATCTCTCTCTGTTGGCAGCATGTCTTATAAACTTACCAGAGACCGAGCAGCTGTAGTTGGCTGCATCGTGCTGTATCTCGGTCACACAGGTCTGTTCAGAAAGTTTTGCGGCGGGCCATGAAAGACCTTGTGTAACACACAACATGTATTATATGGAGGGTTAGGTGATGCTTTCTCTCTCTTCTCCCTTTTCGACCATCGTAGTAGGCTTTCCTCTCTTTTTCGTGATCTCCTGTGCACCATTTAAACCCACTTTGTGTCCACTTACACTCAACAATCTTAGACGCAGTTCTTTTATGTCAGGATTTAGAAAAAGTAGCTCCGCCTTAAGTAACTGCTTTGAAGAATAACAACAGCATTTTTTCTTTTGTCTTTTTTTTTTTTTTAAATCAATCTGACTTTAAAGCTCTTCACAGCTCCGAAACAGCTACTCGTACACTCACTAATGATCTTGTACTGGCTGCTAGTGTTGAGGATTGTTCTATTTTAATCACTCTTGATCTTATCAGTGCCTTTGATACAGATGATTGCTCTGTTTTACTTGACAAAAAATGGGCTGACACCAGTAAGAGTCATACAAACTTCTCAGGTGTTCACCAAGGTTCAATTCTAGGTCCTTTGCTGTTTTCAACAAACAAAATGCAATAGAGCTGAAATAATTCATTGATCATATACTAGATAGATAATTAATTGGCAACCATTTTGCTAATTCGTTCATCATTTTAAAGCAAAAATGCCAAACATTTCCTGCTTCCAGGGATTAAATACATCTACAGTTTTACAATTGTTTTCAGTAAAAGATTCTGCTAGTTCAAGTGTGTTTAGCTCATCGCATAGCTGCAGGATGAGGGTAGAGGAATCCTCAGATCACCATCTACTCTAAACAACATCACTTTTTAAAGGTTAGTTGAAAAAATTGAGTACTTGTTTTGAAAATTGGAGCAAGCACCAACTTCACAAACACTGAGGTGTAAGTACAACTAAATGACGTTCAGCCAGATCCAAACTGTAAGTTTGGTTGTTTTTTAACTAGATGCTGTGGTAACAACAAAGACACAGCAGTGGAGAAAGTGAGAAATGCTGGTGTTACCTGTCATGAGATCTGTGGCAGAGGTGGAAAAAATGTTGACCTGAAAATGCATTACAGTGCCACAAGAGGGGGGCAGAGTGCTAACTACATCTTAACCAGAAACACTTCGGTGTTCATGCAGAAAGTATTTCATAATGTGGTTTAAGACCAGAATAAGTTTAGTTTGGTAGTTGCAGCCCATCTGTGTGATGTTGGTGCATGTTTACATGAAAATCCTGCCTGGTGCAGCTTTAAATACAATACTGAGTTTATTGAGTTGTTCATTTCTCTGCATTAAAACCCCATAAGCATACTCACATACAAAAGAACATCTCATGATCTACTGGCCCCTGTGATGAACAACACATTAACTTTCAGCATGCTGCAGAGCGGAACCATTTATTTTTGCAGTCCATAAACTATTTAATTTATGCTCCTGACAGTCAACCTTATTAAACAAAGCCATAATTGTTGTACGCTTGTCGATTTTTGTGATTTGTAGTGAAAGAACTTTCTTGTAGAACAGGCCAAGTAAGTGCCGCTTGCACTGTTTGCACCAGACTCATGGGAAATGCAGTTGCAAGACAATGTGCAAGTTTTGCATCAGCGCTGATATCTCCAGCCAGCAGCACATGACCTTTTTTTCATTTAAGCATCTTTGCTCCTGAAACAAAGCCATGGATAGAAGATTGCCTATAGATGATGTCAAATTTATTGCAAAGGGTCTCAAAAACAATGCAATCTTTCCACCGCAGTGACCCATTTCTTTACAAAGATGACAGTTTCATTGTTTATACATTTTCAGAAAGGGTGGAAAGACTGGAGTGAGCTTCAGTCTCCTCCCAAAACTTTCAAAAAACACAATTTAAAAGCAATTGTAGGTGTCAGAAAGGTCATTTTTAATAACAACATCCCATATGTGGCAAGGTAATGCAGTCGAGACAAATACTTTATTATAATAATCCCTGTGGATTTCTCTCTTTCTTTCAGATAAACTAGAGTTATTGCCTCATTTTGAGCACCAGCCACCGTCAGATCATTCTAAACCTGTTCCTGGTTTGAAGACCTTACAGGTATAGGTCTCATTTTTTACCTTTTTACCACATCACATGGTCTTCATCGCTTGTCACGGAGCTGTGGAGTCGTAGAGGTGCTCTGGGTGAACTCCAACAAGCAACTGAGCTCACGTGTCAACATACTCATCTCTATGGAAACTGAGCAAACTCCATCTACTGATGACAGCCATGTGGAAAAAAACAAGTAAGTGGACCTTTAGTCTGGATTTTTTTTCTATTGTTAATATTATTTCCAAGGTCGAGAGTTACCGGTCATGCTTGCTTTGTTTGTTTTGCTTTTCTTGGAGTCAGAATCTAATCGGCAGCAGACAGATTAAAGTTTACCCCACACGGTCTTCTCTATTAGTTTCTGTGAACTATTTATATTAAATTGACCTTTACAAATTTCATATGCAAGACATCAGGCGTTGAGGCATCATATCAGACAGTCTATCAGGACTGTCAGTGCTTTTTGAGGCTGATTTTAGAGTAGAGATTAACATAGATCAAGACTCGCAGTCATCCCATTGTTTGTTGACATCAGATATTGAATGGATTTAAGGTCAGGAGAATATTTGGATTCATGTACAGAATATCGTGTTTATTGCTAGAAGGACACAATCTCCTGAATGGTAAATCTAAGAGAGGAAAAAATCCTCAATATAACAGACGTGTAGAATGTGCGTTTCTTACAATGACCTTTTGTGTTCCCAGTTCAGTGAAGTCGGATTCGCGGGTCTGCCTCATCCGCCTGATCTCAGCAGGCTGTGAAAAGCAGGAGTCATCATCTAACACCAGCAGCAGAAAGCCAGATCCTGACATTTCAATAAAAGATGATGCAATTCAAAAGAAATGCCGGGCATCATAGAAAATCTGATAACACAGAATAGCTTTTACCCCGATTTCATGAAGAGGTCCTCACTTGAAGGAAGCATTATTTTTATCTTCTGCGCTACATTGCCAGAAAATTAAATATTCATGCGCTGCTTTCCCCATATTTACATACAATGTGTTTTTTCTCTGTAGGTGAGCCTTTTTCAAGGGCACTGTTTTTATCATGCCGATGCACTAACCTCTCATTTAATTGTGCTGTTGAATTTTGAGTGTCTACTTTGCTTTGGTACTTGAGCGCTGAATGAAACAAGCAGAAATTATGTAAGGTAAGTTCCCTTTTGGATTTGTGCACCTCAGACATTTGAAAGTGAGACCATTGTCATGTAGCTTCATTGTCAAAAGACAGCAACTGATGAATATTTCATCCCTCCTGCCTCCTGAACCTTTCCTGCCTGCATACAGATGTTCTCTGCATTAAAGCGCCGCTCTGGCCGGTGGTGTTTGCTGTACGGAGGGTTTGGATCGTTCACCAGTGCAACTCAGTCAAAGCTGCGTTCGGTCCTTTGTCTCACAAATAACAAGAGATCAGCTGTTGATTCAGCTGATCACCACTGATCTGATATTGCAAAAACTCTGGAGGACATCTAGTTTATCACGTCATGAGATAAGATGATGATTCAGTGACCCCATGCAGGAAAGGTGGATTTATAAAAGTTAGTTACTCTCATGTCTTATGTAATTATTATTAGTGTTAGTAAAGCAGGAAGCCAAGACATTGAAACTTTTTGTTGGTAACAATTCTGTGGGGTGTTTGTTACTGTGCAAATCAGAGAGGTTGGCGCCATTGCAGGACAAAAGCAGTGTCATAAAATGTAAAAAAAAAAAAATCAGTGATAGTCTGCACAATAACTATCGCAAGTCCCAAAGTATTTAATTAGGCAAAGTATCAACCGACAGGATGTCAGACAAGCACCCATGTGAGACAGAAACTGTTTAATATGACAACTTCCTCTCCAATTTGGAAATAACATCATCCAAAAAACCCCCCAAACAAACTCCTTTAAACCTGAAATTTTCACTGTATACATAAACATATTTCGCTCTTACAATAGTCTGATGCTTTAAAGAATATATAGAGCAAACAATTTCACAAATGCACAATAAAGGAAATAGTGTGATGATGCCAGAGACAGTAAATCTGTGCAAAGCTAAATTAGGCACCACGGAGACAGAAGCCGCTTAAAGATGTGAAGGTGTCGTTTATTTATTCCTTCCAGAATAATCCACCTCACGCTGCTGTGTCCAAATTAGCCTTTAAACGCAGTTACAGGAGCTGCTTCTGCCGTCACAATACTATCTGCAGACCAGAGTTTTTAAAACACTTTTCTGCTGCTTCGGCTACAAAACCAAATAGCTAATAATTTAAAGGGAGGGAGGCTAGACGGGTAAGTTCGACTCATGCGAGCCTGACTGTTTTCTTAATTTCCTGCATGCAGAAACATTATGTTTTAATGATCAGAAGTTGTAGTAGCAGCAACAGCAGCAATGGTGGAAAGTAACTAAGTACATTTGTTCATGAAATACGATGCATTGTTTTAGATTAAACTACCCAGCAGTATATAAATTGGTTAAAATGAGCTTCGCCCCAGCCAGCTGTAACACTGAAGTACTCCTTACTGTTTATTGCAAAGCATCAATTATGATGATTCACTGACCTGTCTGCAGAACATATCGCACTTCAAGTATCTTTTGTATGTTTAGTGAGGGATTATTAGTATTCTTTTGATGTGGTATTCCTAGTTTTACTTGAATAAATGATCTTTTTCCACCTCTCAGCAGCAGCTGTCGTAGTAGCAGCAGTAGCATTGATGTCCTGAATGAGTAAAAATGTATAAGATAACCTGGAACTTTTTGCCTCATACTGTATGTACAGCACATAGAAGACAGCACGGTGGTGCGTTCGCTGCTCCCCTGCCCTGCGCCACCATTCTGCTGCTTTATTCCCAGGAGGCCACCGTAGCATTATAAGGTATGAGAACAGCTCTTCTTAAGCCATTTGGCTTCCTGCAGAAAGGTTGCCACAAATCCTCCACACGCAGTCTGGAAGAGCCGTGAAGCGTGCCAGGCTTTTTCGAGAGGGCGGGATTTGTTGATGTCGTCGTTGTTTTCTCTAAATAAATCCGCAGGCTATGAGCTGTTGGCCCATGTATCTTTCCTCTGATGAATATTGCATGGATTTCAACTTGACTGGCCAGCCGAGCCCCAGCCCTTAATAAAATCACTGGGAAATGGTGAAGTAAATTATGCCTTAACTGCGGTGGCACCAATTAATTATTCATCAGGAGCTTTTCAGACAGTCGAGGCCTCCATACCTTTTCTGACAAAGCTTCTGATGGCGAGGCACAATTAGCATTCAGAGAAAGTTCTGTAAGGCAGGAATAAAGGATCGTATGCACCTGTCGTAGAAACAGATGTATAAAATGCAAATGGTATTGCATTACAGGCGTCTTCGCTCCCTCAGAACTTTGTTTACTTTGTGTTTGTCTCCAAATTACCATTTTTATTCTCTGAAAAATGTGAAATTATATGATGGATGTGCCTGTGCTGCACGCTACCACTCTTTAGCTCGAGATGACAAGAACACGTATTGTACAAGGAGCTGCTACATATTGATAGCGTGTGAATGGATTGAGGGTTTTAATCACACGACTGTGCTGACCGCTGCAGTGTGGGGTGTAAAGAGTGGGCTGTTCAAATAAAGTGCATCATGGGAATTTGTTCTACGTACAAAGATTATGTTTTATATCAAAAGAAGCAAGCCTACATGCGCAAGAAAAGGACAGCCCGTGTCAGCCTTTCTAAATAGTCAACAAATTGTGTTTCAGGAGGAGACCAAGGTAGCACTTTGGCTGCATAATCCATTATTTTACTCAAGCATACACAGCATTTTTATGGCTCTCCACGGGGAAGAAGCTGCATCCTAAATTCCTTTACACACCTCAGTACATTAATGAGAGCGCGAGCGCCGATGGTTTTTATTTGCAGCCCGGACGCTCTGGGTCTCTTGCACTGTTGATAACCATGCATACCTACGCCACACTCTGATGCCCTGTGTCTAACCATGAGTGGAAAGCGCAGCTACTTTGCATGGAGCAATTCTAAGTCAATTTTCCCAACTTCCTCAAGCGGAAAATGAGCAGAGCACAGATAAGATGCGGAAGTGCATTGTCGACTGTGTAGTATATCTGCTTTATGATGGCATACAGTGAAAATCCTGTAGACTGTAAGCAGGGAAGCGACTGTAAGTCCAATCACAGCGCATAAATATTCTCTCATGATCTCCATGGTAATGTAGCGAGCTCATCCGACCATTTCTGGCAATGAATTCTGTTTTGTTGTGCTTTCGTGAGGTATTAGTCAGTATATATACTTCAGTCTTAAGCTGACAAAGCTATATAGTTATGAATTCATGCATAAATGGATTTACTAAACTCGGGATAAATGCTTGTGATGCAGCCATGGCATTGCAAAGACACTAATGGATGTATTTAATCCAACACCTGACTAGAATGAATGAGTCATTGACCCAAGCAGTCACACAATGATGAGATTTGAATTATAATAAGATAGTGAGGGGCTTAAAACTGTACAGTGCTTGGATAGGCACTTCACCACTAAAATAGCTGCCATGATCATATGTTTTGGGGTTTTTTTTGGTCACACTTGTGCGTTAAGGATGGCAGCATAGGTCGATGAATTGCCATGAATTCATAGCTCAGACATTCATGGTTCCCAGAGGATGAATCCTAATGAGTCTGACCTTTTATGAGCTACCACCAGCACGTGTTATCTTTGGTTTTTAGTGACATGAAACGTAGGCACATATACATATTCCCCTCGTGATTTGTGATAACTCTGGAGATTCAGTGACTTTTAAGCTGATTTGATTTCATTAGAATTTCACTTTGTCCAACGCTTTCCCACCAGCCTCGGCTGCACTGTGTGTTCAGTGATAATTAGCGAATGTTAGCATGCCAACACGCTACACTAAGAAGGCAAAAATGGTATAGGTACTGAATGTATATACTGTCAATTCCAGCTTTGCCATCAGCACCACATGAGCAGTTACCGAGCTGAAATATTCATTTTAAATTATCTTCTCAGGGGAAAGTGAAATCTATGAATGAATTTATGATTTAAACATGTGGATTCGTACATAAAAGAATGCTGTCTGACCACACTAGCTGTCAGTTGAAATCTATTTAAAAGGGTGATGAGTCCTGAAACCATGACCTGCTTAAAGAAAGGCGACTTTTAAATTGATGAAGAGCTGAAACTACTCTTTGAACACTTCTCTGATGGATTGTAGGAAGGGAATGAATGGCCAAGAGACAGCATCTTTTCACCATCACAACAGACTTTTTCCTTATTTTCTAACCTTTTGAGGCTCAAGTTTTCTGTTTGGAACATCAATGTGGTGCAAAATAGTCTTTGTCCACAAGATGTCCCCACTCATTAATATATTATTAAGTTTATGAGTCTCATAAATTAGCTTTACTTCAGAAACATCTCAGATCCAACACAGTGGTCCAATCAGCTTGGAACGACTTGCATGTGGATATCCCATATTACTCGCCATCTTCATCATATTGACTTGCCACTCTGTGAAAACTGCAGAGCATATGAACCGGGCTCAGTCTGCTGGCCACGCAGGAGGAAAAGATAATGAAGGGAAATTCAAATGTTGTGCCGGAGTTATGTGCTCATTCCAGCCTCCACTGAAGCTGGGGCCCGAGCCAAAGAGTCTCGTGGTGCAACGCTGCTCTTGTCTCTCAAATTTTATCACTCAATAGACCTGCCATCTGGCCAGTCTCAGAGGTGCAGAGAGACAGTGATCCAAAATAGAAGCAGCAATAGAAAAGGTCAGATACGGAGTAAAGGCATCTGTAAAATTACTCTCTCTTGGCATCGCAGCGTTACATAGAGACATTTAGGACAGATCTTTGATGTCTTTCCTATACAGAGGAATATGCTTTGGTCGCAAATGATGGTATTCGTTTTTATCGCTGGTAATAATAACAGCATTAATGCCTGTATCCTCTAGGTAATAACCTGTTCCATGTCCTTGATTTGTAAAATAATTGAAAGGAACATTGTGAAATTGCCTCTTAAAAAAGATTTGATTTGGACCAGAGCCAGAGCGGCAAGGCCACAAATAGCAGGAGATAAATCTGCTGATGCACGTTTTCCTGCATCACAAATCCTCATGATTACCCCACTCTTCTGTGTTTTGTGTGAATGATTTTCTGGGGCTTGATCAGCGGCTCAGTCATTCAAAAATGGATCTATCCTAACCTCTCCCCCATGAAGGCACGCTCAGGCTTGAAAACTCTGATCTATGGTACTGCAGCAGGAATTGACCCTCATCGGATAAACCGCTCCAAATTGCCTCCCTGATATATAGCTGGCCCTTGTTACCGCTCTCCCCCCTGTCAATTTTCCCCATTCCCCTCAAGGTCAGCTCTCTGTGCTGTTGGACAAAGTAGCAGAACAGCTCTTGTGCTGCTGCCTGCCTTCCTCACATCCAGCTCTACAGCCCTCGTGCCTCCGCCCCCTCCGCCCCTGTGCTCCAATCACGTTTCAGATGCGTTAATGATTACAACCACCTTCCTGCAGCACCACAGGGGTTAGAGGGGAAAGAACATGTTGACAGCACAAAATGGCTTCAAATCAAGGAGACATGGGGTTTGGAAATGCTTTTAAAGCCTGAAGGCGTTCAGCGATGTCAGGAATGCATCTGATTCGTCAGATGTTGTTTTGATTATATTGGTAGGTCACGAAGCGAATTCCAAAAAACTTCATCATTTTGTGTGTCAGTGAAGTCTGGAGGACTGCAACTAGCAATTATTGTCATTGTTTAGTAATCCAGCAATTATTTTTGATCATTTAAGATACAAAATGCCTCTTTCCATCCAACAGTCCAACACTCAAAACTATTCATTTCACAATATGCAAAGCAATAAAAGCCTACAAACACTTGAAAAGCTGGAATCTGCAAATGTTTGCTTGATAAATACTGAAGTTGTCAATTATTTTTCTGTTTATTGACTAATTAATCAATCAATGTTCAGCTGCAGCACCTTCCAACAAGTCCTGCAACTTAAATGACAAAAAAGGCAGTTTGTCATCGCCTTCCAAGATGCCTTCATTCATTCATTACATTCAGATAAAACATACTTACTGTAGGTCTGACTCACAACTTACAAAGGCGTCTGTCCTGATCAAAGCCCCAAACATGAAGAAGCAGGCAACCACAAAAACACGAGGGAGATCACATAAAAGTCAAAAAGAACACAAAGAGATTAATTACATTGGGGATATTGCAGAACTGCTCTGTAGTACATATCAGAATTACCGCCGTGGGACAATCCACAGACAGACTACAGAGAGGATTTATATCTGGAGCATAAACGACTGGTTGATCAATCGATAAGTCAGTCACAATTGGGTATTTTAAACTCCTTTAAAAACAAAAATGAAAAAAAGCAAGATGTTTCAGAGTTCTCGCTCCTCGGAGGGAAGTAACGCTGTGGCAGCAAAATCCCTGAACGTATTGAATCAGACATGGCTCTGTTTTATTGCTTATATTATATTGTTTGTTAGCGGGAGAATGTGTTAAAAATGATTTATTATAACAGCAGAATAAGTTGTTCACAGACAAAAGACGATAATTTCACTGCACTTTAAAGAGGAAGCAAAACTCAAAAGGGACTTTGTTGCCCTCTCCCACTTGTTACACCGTGGACCATCTATTACTGCGGTCCTCCCATCATTTCCCAAAGTGCTTCTTCATCAAACAATAGGACCCCCGTGATGACGGAACGTGCCCCACCGTAGGTAATTCATGTGTTTACACAGGAACCCACCCTGCTGTGTTTCATGTGTGACAAATCTCCGCTAGCCTATGCTAACACGTCTTAACTTTAGTATTTTCTCCAGGCAAATCTGTGTGCTTTGTGTGTGATTTTACTTATTTGTTTATTTTTTCAGATTAGATCTCCCATGGGAAAATTGGGTTGTTTTAGCTGCAGGAGATCAGCTATAGATAAGACTGGAGCGAGAACAGGAAAAGGAGGATTGTACAACAGCAAGCACAACAGAAGAATATACTGAAGATAAAACAGCTGGTACCTAAACAAAGATACATGGGCTTTGTTGCAGATTTAATTAGGGAATTATTATTCATTTGTTCTAATAATTTACATTTGTCTATATCAAGTCAGAAATGCTGACACATTTCTCTTTGCCAACATGCAGCGCTGCACAGCAGTTAAAGTACGGACACAGAGGATCCAGTGAGGACGCACCTGAACGCACCGGACCACTGAACGCTGCAGCTGCTGGGTCACTTTAGTTTTGGCTTGTCCATTTTGCAACATGGCGGTCAGGTCACAACTTTTCTCACATCGCAGCTGAACAGTAGATTAAAATATGTTTCTGCAAACATTTGAGGTGAGAAATAAACAACACAGCAACAGAATCTTAATTCATATTTATCAACGCTGCGTAGTCTGACAGTTTGATCAGATTTTCACCAGCCTGGTGTGTCGTGCTGGACAGGCTCATTTGCATAAAGGTGCACGATTATGCAAATTCAGATGCACCAATGGGTCCATCAACTTGCCATGCCGTGTCCATCATGCATCACCGCATGGCCGGGTCACCTGCCCTCCACAGAAATGAATAGAATCCATTGACTTGACAACCGTCAACAGATCCAATGAGTCCGTGAGTTTGTACCTTTAATTTCACATCCAAAATGCAAAAATGAAAAAAAAAAAAAAAAAGGAGGTAATCCACATCTCAGCACTAATGCTTTGTCCCTCATTGTATAATGACCATGATAAAATCATTATTGCATGTAAAATACACGTCATCCACATCACACCTTTTGTCCTGATGTGGTTCATCCCTGGTAATCTTCTGCAGACATGTCCAGGAATGCAGCATTCATTACATCCAAGAGGGACATGTGATCATGTCCCCGGATGACGGTCATCAACTTTCCACCTCCATGAGCAAACTAAGTCCTCTATGGGGTTGAGGAATGGAGAGTAAGGTGGGGGAACAAGTGACATCATCCTGTGATGGGCTATAAGCCATGCCTGCGTCACCCCCTGTCCTCACATGGCACAAGACTTTCAGGAAGGAAGGAAAACAGGTGCTCAGGTGGTCCAATTAGTCTATGCATTTTTATTTTTCAAAGATTCTTTTCAGTTATGTTTGAAGGTAACAGTTTTTGCAAAAGGACATAAACGTGCAAGCTGGAGTGTAAAAACACTGAAAATTCACTTTTTGAAAGATGTGGTCATTGAATGCATTTTGTGTCAAACCAGCTGAAAGTAATCCACAGTTTCATTGTTTTTATGTGTGAAGAGATGTGAAAAATGTAACCCAGTATAGAAAAATGTCAGCTAACTATTGTAATAAAAAACTGTAATTAGTTTTATCTGTACACTCATAACAGCCAAAGCGTAGTCAACTATCTAACGCAGTGTGTTCTCTGGTAGCCCTGCACGTCTGTGTCCTTGATACTGCTGGAACAACACTGTAATATAAACATTTCCATCTCTTCTTTGACATGTTCACGTGCGCTTTCACATCATCCAAACACTCTTAATATTCTTGATAACGAGAGAGAGCAAAGCCAGCGATATTTTCCTGCTAAATATTAACAGCTATCAAAATGGTTGTAACAGAGATACTTCCTCGAGGGTATGAGCATGAAAGCACAGATGAACTGCCGTAGCTCTGCTGCTGCAGGTTTTCCTCCACGCAGATAATTGCATTGCATTATATTGCATAACAGATTTTATTTTGTTCAGGCAAATCTGCACTGCAAGCGACTGACATGATCATTTTTACATATGCAGGTGACATTTTGCTGTTGAAATGTAAATGTTTTAGAGAGTCTTGAGGTTCAAAGGTAATGTTCGATCTCGGAAACAGTAGTTGTCGAAATAGCCCCACCACAAGGTTCATTTAGTAGCTGTTCTGGAGGATTAAGTCCACGCTGGCTTAATGTGACTTTTTGGTGGGAGAAAGGTGGATGGTCGCTAAGTTATCATCCCTGTTGGAGGACATGTCCCTCCCCATGCAGGACACTCAGAGCAGCTCCTTCACACAGACGTTGCAGGTCTGTCCTTCTTGCTGCTGTCAGACTTAACATTCAGCACTTCTCTGTCGACCACACACACACACACACACACACACACCAAAACTGACAAATTCACTCACATGCAACATCAGTGCATACTATATCAATATTCCCCCGTGTGCAATAATTGTCTGTTTTTCATCTCGTATTGTTTCCTCATTTATCATATCTTTATCGGGAGCTTTAATTTACTGATGTTTCTAACCTTTGCTGCTGTAACACTGCAAATATCCCTTCTGTGGGATTAAGAGAGGATTATCTTAAGAGTTCATTTTGAAGAAGATTGTGCGATATGACCGGAAGCTCCGGAACAGCTACTGCGTGGTGCCAAGTCTTGCTTTTAGCTTGAAATCTTTGCATGTTGAATCTTATCCAACATGCTTTTTATGAGCCCCAAGACATTGATAATTACAGAAACCCTGCGTAAAGGTGCCCTTTCTATGGAGATTTTGACCACTCCACCATGGAACAGTGTTTTCATGAGTAGGTTTTGTATGAATCCTACCACTCGTTCTACATTATAGGACACACAGGTGGTGCCAGTAACATGCAAAGAAGCGATGCATCTGCAAAGGAGGTGATGAAGAAGACTGCAAGCTAGCATGCATGGATGTAAGTCTGGGACAGTTTAAAATATTCAGAAATATGCTAAATCACTTTTTTGGGAGGAAGAAACTGCATGCAATGCATCATAAAAACCATAGCAGACCTGATAAGGAAATCTGCATCGGAAAACTTTGCAAATACAGCAGAGTAAGAGAGTAACGGAGGAGAAAATCAGTGCAGGGCTGCACGCGGAATGAGCGCAACTTCAAGTAGGTCGCGGCCGAAGCCATTATGGCCTTTATAAGTATTGTGTTGTATTGCCGGATATCTGTCAGCACAAAGGAGTGCTTGAAGTGATCCTTAAGAGAGCGTGTGTACACTCTGCATGTGTGTGTGTGCGTGTGTGTGTGTGTTTGATGGAAGGGGAAACAAACAAAAGATCAAAACAAAGCTCTTGTGACAGGCATTTATCACAAACCTCTGAGGAGTTGTAGTTTCCGATCCTTTCACTGGCCGCCTTTTGTGGAGCCCATATGCGTGTACCACTGCACACCATGTGTGTCCCAAAATCTGTGTGATAACATTGAAATGTGCTCCGACGTGTAATAAAGCATCCAAATACTCCCACAAAAATGCTTCATAAATTAATAAAATGCCTCTGTGCTTGATGCAGACGTCCAGGCTCAGGCCCGTGTGCCGGTCACATTAGGATGCACAGTGTGTGCAGCCACACAACACGGTACAAATTAGAAAGATTAAATAGTGTAATGGCATTAATGCACTCAGGTGTATCTGGAAAATAACCGAGTGCTGTAGCTGCTGTAATTATTATCCAGGATGGACCCGCTACTAAATGTTGACACTGTTTGGCTGTTATGATACATCATCAGGTTAATTTTAAAGCTGCCATGGACACCGGCTTTTTAAATCTTCACATGAAATTTGAAGTTTGAAGATGAGAAGAAATAACAAGGAATCGGCTCTGATAAGCCGACTGCACTCAACCCACTCAGCACGTGCGCGTGCCAGCTTCACTGTGTGCATATTGAGCTTTGCCAAGTGATAATGCAGTTGGTTATGCAGGGTATGGAAGCATAGGCTATATTAAGTGGAACTGAATTAATTAACTGGATCATTTTAACTGCAGGATCACGGATGCACATTGATTTGATTGATTTATTCTGTGTTACAAACACCCACGAGGTTGCGCTGCCGTGTCGTTATTTTAATTATTTGGAAACATTTTTTAAACAGTTCTTTGTAGTTTCTACCTGTCGGAAGGCTCATCTAAACTTACATAAAAGATGAAGATCAGGGGTGCATTTCCAGCTTGTTGTCACTGCCCCAAAGTGGTCAAGAAATTGATAAATGCAGGTTTAAACTGCATAATTCATTTAAAATGCTTGTCTCTGAGTCTGAACTGAAGTACACACATAAACTGGATTAGCTATTTTTGCAAACTGCAGAAGGATCTTCTTATGAGGCATCCAGCCAGCATATTCAGATATTTGCTTATATCAAGAAACAAGACCTCACAAAAAGCAGGTCATCGCTAACTTTTGGTACTTGGCAGTTTTCAATCAATTTGTACTTAAAAAGCAGGGTTAGTTTCCAGCCATGATGACTCAGAGATAAAACAGACTTCAACTTGAGGGTAAAAAAAAAAAAGTGCATTGTATCCCAGTGTGATGAGTGTATTGCCTCGAGTCTCAAGGATCTAATAAGTGTGTTATATCCTTTAGTAAGCCATTCAAGAGACTAATGTCCCCCGAGCTGCTTTCCTGAGCAAATGATGCATCGCTGTCGGAGTCAGCGCTGGACAGACCTTCAGTCACTTTCAGGCTCAGTGTCTCAGTGACTCCGTTGCCTGGCCTTGTTCCATCGTAGAAAATATCTGCCAAAAACAGCTTTTCTGTCCTGAGAGGAACTGAAACACACACAGTTTATGTGAATATGTGTTTGAGCTGCAAGTGCAGGCCCTTTTTTTTTTTTTTTTTTTTTTTTTTTTTGTACCGTTCATTGTACCAGGTGAAAACTTGTCACTGCAGCCACTTTATGGAAGAGATGTTTTTCTACTTGTATGTGTGAGCTAATTGGCTTTTGCAACACCCTGCCCTCACCCTGACCCTCATGAAGACCCCGTCGTCTCCTGGTTCAGCAAGCCAGGATTTACTCCACTTTCATCTGTACCTCCCCGCCCGGGCAAAAGGTAATTGCCACCGACTTTTGACCTGTGAGTGTCAATTCTTGTGAGCCACGGTGCAATTACATTCAGTCCAGTCGACGCTGGAGGTAGTGCAGTGTTTATTTGGGTCCTGGTTACGCTGCTGGTGTAGTTTTTGTAAAATAACTAACTTTATGAGACACCTTGGGCACTTATTATATGGAAGATTGGATTTATTTTGTGAGTAAAAGAAGAGCTGCATGCTGTACACTTGATGAGGTGGGCTGTACGGTAGTGATGCATTGAGAACAAGGCAGCTCCGTGGAAAATCAGTCACAGTAATGAACAAAGAGCACTGCTGGTGCGTGTTGACTGAGTATGTATAGTCGCTTTACTGCGGCTTATTATACTGTATAGGAGCTGTGTTTCACGTAGCTTAGCTAATCAATTTTAATCCCTCTGACAACGCTGTAAGGTCATTTTGAAGCAGTGGTTCCTAACCACCAAGCTGCAGACTGTGTACTACCAGCAGAAAGGAAGCATTATGAATTGTGATCATTCTATAATTTTATTATTCACTCGTCGCTTCCTGTCATGCCCACAACCAGAAGCTGCTGAAATACTAAAATTCGTCATCAGTACATGGAAGTCATCAGTCTGCCATCACTCGCTAACTCGGAGTAAACAGCACTAAGTGTCTGCAGCCCGCGTGGTGTTTCTCTGAGGCTGGACCAACGCGCGGTGGTCCTCTGAGTGGAATGCTTACATCAGCATGTTAAAGTTGTAAATGGTCTCGCCCCTTCATATCTGACGATCTCGTCCCGCGGCCCATCCCGTGCCCTCCGCTCTCAGAATCCAGTGCTCCTGTCAGTTCCCAGAGTTAAAAAGGAGTCGGCTGGCTGCGGGGCCTTTTCCTATCGTGGCCCTGTTCTCTGGAATAATCTCCCTGCTGACATCAGACAATCTGGCTCTGTTGAGGCCTTTAAATTGAAGCTAAAACCTCATCTTTTTGCCTTAACTTTCAATTAGCACTTATCCTTCGCTACCTCAGGCCTTGTACCTGCTATCACTATCCTTCCGGCATGTCGGTCTCAGTCTCAATGAATCTATTAACTTTAGTACTTATAATCCTTGTTCGTCCTCCTTGCTCTCTCTCTCTCTCTCTCTCTCTCTCTCTCTCTCTCTCTCTCTCTCTCTCTCTCTCTCTCTCTCTCTCTCTAGCCTGTCTTTTGGTGGCTCATTCAAATGTTTGGATCTGGATCATCGTCCCCCAGGAGATTCGTCTCCTCTCTCCCTCTCTCCCAATTTGCATGCTGTCTCTCTCTCTCCCTCCGTGTGATTGTTTGTGTCTCCTGTGTGAGTGCTGTGCTGCCTCCTCTGTCTTTGTGTGGTTTGTCCTCTGTCTGGGTGTCCCTGGTTGAGAGGAGGTCATGTGGCTCCTTAATGCATTCTCTTCACTTTTGTTGTATAATCTGCATATATCTGTGTTTTTGTCATCATAATTTATATGTGCTGTCATTTTTTTGTCTATTCTGTGCACACATCTATTGCATGTGTGTTCATCCTGGGCGAGGGATCCCTCCTCTGTCGCTCTTTTTGAGGTTTCCTCAATGTTTCCCCCCTTGAAGGGTTTTGGGGGAGTTTTTTCTTATCTGAATCAACGGTCTAATGACAGAGGGTGTCATGTGCTGTACAGATTGTAACGCCCCTTGAGGCAAATTGTGATTTGTGATACACTGTAAAAACTCTGCTCTCATAAACGAGAAAAGAAGCAATGACACAGGAGAAATTTTGCTTAAAATAAGCAAATATATCTGACAAGAGAACAGGAGCTTTTCATTTACCAAGATTTTTAAAATAAGTGAAAATATCTCATCTCAAAGACCCACAATTATCTCAAACGTAAAAAAGTACGTTTGTCTGGATACAAAGACAGTCTGACTTCAACAAAATGGCTTTATTGAAGTCAGAATAAGAGCTAACATTTCAGTAAGAAGTTGTAATATCTTATGAAGATAATTAAGGACAAAAAAAGCTTGAAAAACAAGCATGTTGCCTCAATTTAAGATATTTGATTGGAGATTTCACTTTTTGCAGTGTATAGGGTTACATAAATATAACTGACTTAGCTTAACACACTGACCTTGATAATGCTACATGGTGATGTTAAACAGATATTCTCTAATTTTTACCATCTTAGTTTTGCATGTTAGCATGCTAATAGTTGCTAATTAGCACTGAGAACAAAGTGAGGTTGATGGAAAGCTTTGCAGGTATTTGCAAATAAACCAAAGTATGGGTCAAATTGAGCTAAATGAGCATGATCAAAGTAAAAGTGTCAGTCTCTTGGTGATGGTGGAGGAAAGTCCGGGAAAGCCATTAGAATACATCGTCTTTGAATCATGAAAGTCTGAGTAAAATTTTGTGCTAATCAGATGTAGATGTTGAGATATTTCACCACATAAAGGAAAACCTGCTGGTGGTGCTGCAGTAAAAGTAAGAGAATCATCAGAATTATTCATATTTATCCTCTGGAGGTCTTGAGCATGTGCAGCAAGTTTAATAGCAACCCATGAGATAGTTGTCAAGTTAAGTCACTCTGATACACAAATGTCAACCTGCTGCTGGCACTGCAGGGACAGCCAGGGGATCACCAAGGTCTCTGGGCGTCATCCTCTGGGGACCATGAATGTCTCTGCAAAAATCCGGGGCACTCCATCAAATAGCTGTTGAGATATTTCAGTTTGAACCGACCAACTGACCGACACTGCCGTCCCTGGAGCAGTGCTGCTCGCATGGCATAAAAATAAGATGGATGCCTTCGGAGATTTAACAAAAAGTGTTTAGAATTGTCAAGCATGCATTCAATGTTTGTGGGAAATTGCAGATTGTATGAATACGTGGCTGTGTGCGTGCGTGTGTGTGTTTCCACTCTTCACACTCTGCACTTGTGAATAAAAGCCAGCCCAGGAGAAAACACTGAATTATGTGGGGTGGTGCTCCTCTGCATCCTCTGTTTGAAAAGCAGTGAAAGTCCTTATTGGAATGGAAAAAATGAGGGGAACAACATAAAACCACATAACAAAGAAAAATAATGTTTCAAAGTTGTCAAGAATTTGAAGGCACTCTGCAAGCACACGCTGTTTCAATACCCTCCTGTACTCAGGCCTTTCCTTTCCCAAGCCCTCGAACAGGCTCATTAATAGCTCCTCCGGGAGTTTGGGAGAAAGGCTCAACCAGATCTGACCCCTGAAGTGTTCAGAAATCTGTCTCTCTGGTGGATGAGGGCAACAATGTCTGTTGTTTGAGTAAACCGGACCTCTAACATAGCTGCACCATCCAACGTTGAGTTGAATAGCACTGATAAATCAGCTAATGCAGGAAATCAGAGTCTTAGAAAGCATCTTATCTCCTCGAGTGCAGACGTTATGTGATATCCTCTCAGGTCACACACACTATAGACCCATGCAGTGAATTACTCTATCCGTGTGGGAGCTCGGCACATGACAGAGGGGTGGAGAAAGCATTGAAGGGGCACGGCACAAAGCCTCCCACAGCCAATAAGAACTTGACTGACCTCGACATTTAGCCCCATAGTGCCCCGATCGTCCAGCTGTTTGATGTGGGCGCTGAATGAACTCAACTTTTCAGCTTCACTTTAGTCACTGGAAACAGATGAAGTCTGAGGTCGAGGTGCCACGGGCGACTTTTGGACTGTCACACTGGATCCAGACCCACAGATCACTTCTGGGGTATCTGTGAAACATATGCAGTGATTTTCCTTTTTTTTTTATTATTTTTTATTTATTTTTTGGTGTGTTTCATACATATTCAGAGACGCTCAGTCCCCCTCTGTGATGTCTACAGTGTGTTAACGTGCCTCCGAGACTGCTGTTTATCTGCAGAGCTCATCTGGCCCCGCTCAAGAGCTCCTGCCAAGGTAAGAGGTTTGACACACACACCGTGCACATTTAACACTTGCCAGACATCACTTAAAAAATAATTACTTGCATAAGTGGTCTATTTTCAGCTGGTTATTCATGAAAAATGTATTGCTTTCTCAGTGTTAGAACAATACTTGTTATGTGAGTGTGCGGTTTTCCTGAGCAAATATTTAGTGCGTGGCTCTCATTTATAATTAATCAGACAAATTCAAAAGATCTGATAATAATGGCTTCGCAATTCAAGCCCAGGGTCTCGACAGGGCTGCGAGTAAGTGATGCATGTTTGTTAGATTGATTCCAAGGGAGATTCAGTTTTGTGTCCTTTAGGCAGTGACTCCCGATCTTATTGTGTGGCTTTCAGTGTCCTCTGCTGAGCCCACCCTGCTTTCTGTGTGTTGTCAAGTGGCACTTTCAGGCCGCCCACTTTGAATGCTTTATTTAGACCTTTGCAGTGTGAGGGGGTTAGCGTTGATGCCTCGGCCCATTTGTCTACTCATTTCGTTCTCCCATACCTGGCTTAAACGAATCAACTCTGCGGTTGTCTCTGAATTGTTTGATACTCTTCTCTCCGTTTTAGAGCCAAGCGATCAATCCTTACTCTGAAATTATCCGTTTTATTCGTTATTTTGGCGGTTTTTGCCATTTTTTCTGGAGTCCTGTCTGTCTTAAGGCGTTGCTCCATTCATCATCTAATGCCAACCACTGAATTTTTCATTCTTTAAAAGTACAGACAATGCTGTCTCGGCTGCCAGTAAAGACCATTTCCCCAGCATACTGTCCTATTTGAGAGGCCGTCTGGTGGATGTGTGGTGACTATTTTCAGACAGTGAAAATCTTTCAGCTGACCTTTCTTGCAATTGTGCAGACCTTCAGTGTTCAGAGGGGATAACGTGACGAGTGTGCAGAGAAATCCAGAGCATCCGATGACGCTTCCATTCATCAACAGTGACAACAATTTAATGAATGTCACCACACGACCAAATGATGCTAAGGAGCGAGAAACACGCATGACAAAAACTGGAGACAACAGAAGAAAAAGAGCAAAGCAATTACTGGAAATAGTTCAACATGTTAGGAAAAGTGCTTCTCTGCTGTCTTAGTAGGCTGATTGTCTCCAGTCTTTATGCTAAGCTAGGCTAACCACACCAGCTCCGTGCTCAACACACTCCTCTCAGGAAAGAGCAAAGTTCCCAAAATGTTCTATTTCTTTAAAGAGGTCTTTGTGATTTCTAGGTTTAAACCTTTCCCTGAACAGCGGTCTGAAAGTTTCTAACATGCTACACTTTGGTTTCTCTTACAAATCACCAGTGTGCAGGCCTGGGACATTATTACATTCTTTAAAGCCCCCCTCCAGTCAAAAATGGGATTTTCTTCTTGTTCCTGCACTTAAATGTTTGAGCTTCGCTGCGCACAGACACCAGAAGGCTTTTTCCACATTCATTGGTGAAACTGTAAATTTTCTAATAACTGATCACTTTATTTTAAGAGGCGGGCCTACGAGCGTGATTTGTGGCATCACTAGTCGTTTGGAAGCCAGTCCTGGTCCAGTATTCAGCGCGCACAAGTGTGATGCGCATACACACTCCAGTGCACATACACTGAGAAAGGATTTACAGTAAAGTAGGAGTTTATATTCATATATTCTTGAATTTTTAATGAGGGAGCAGGAGTAGATGTCATTTTATGGATTTTAATGTTCTGATTATACTTTTTTCCCCTACAAAAACCATGTCAGACAGACATTAGACCATTTTTATGTATGCCTTTATACATGTGTGAAGGGGATCTGAAATAATGAGCAGGCACACATGCAATGTGTTAGCTGTTCCTAACAATTTCACCTCGTCTCGATGATGGTGTGAAAGCTTTAACCTGCAGACATGTCTGTTTGAAGCAGTGTAATCTTCATCGAATGCTTGCAAAGCCGTGACCATCCAATAAAATATGTTCAGTACATGTAGTACATAAAACACACAGCACTTCATGCTCAAATATGTTAACTTTGCATGTTATCTGTGCGCAAGATTAATTTGTTTCACCCAAGTGATTCCCATGCAATTATTCCGAAGGACCCTTTGTGTCTGGTTGAGTAAATAAGAGACACAAGTTCTTATTTCACCTCTATTGCCAATTGCGTCTGCAGAAAAATGCAGGAGGCACATTTACAGCTGTACAGCAGCAGCTAAAATCCCAGCTCAATAACAAAAGTTCTTTAATACATTAAATATTCACTACTCGCCGCACACAACTGGCTTATCCAATAAGTTTTCAGAGCACTAAACCAATTCATCAACCACATCAAGTCCTCCTTGGCTGAAAAACACTATATCATCACCCACTCCTGAGCGTATAGCCCTGAGCTATTGAGCAGTGCGAATTCAACCTGTGTTCACGGTCTGATCGATGTTTTCTCTGGGTAGTCTCCCCTGTGTAAACAATACAGTAAGTTGTTTGACTCTGCAGATGGACTCTTATTCATCACCTCTAAAGTGAGACTGTGGGAGATCAGCAGGTGGGAGCTCAGTGAATACATGCAGAGAGCAGCTCAAAGCAAAGCCAGGCAAAAATCTTCCCTTAAACTCTTACGGAGTTACGGAAATATTGTTTGACAAATCTGGTCACTTTCCAAATACACACAAGGTATCAGCGGGGAGGAGGGACGAGGAGGTCGGTACACAGAGCACGTACTGGATGCTGCACACGTTGATGGTGAATTTATACAGTGGAACGAGTAAGAGGCCGACTGCCAGCAGAGGTAAGAAGGCCAGTTCGATCAGTTAGTACTGAAGATGAGACACATGAGAGAAAACAGGGTCAGAGGGCAAGAGATATGTGGGAAAAGACAAAGATCGATATTGTCAGACAGCAAGCAACATAGATCTCGTCTATATGGGAGGGAAAGTAGTTCTCAGAAAGTTCACGAGATTTGACAGGCACTTACTGGGCGTTATAGACCCAAAGTCAAAAGATGTGTAATGAAAGCGTGAGAATGGTGACACTTCTGCAGAAACAATTTGTTATTCTGTGTGTCCATTCTCTGTCATTGTCTGCTTGACGTGAACGCAGTGTTTTTATGAAAGCAGCTCTGAACAGTTTTCCATCAAATTTGCAAATGAAAACCTTCAGCAGCAGTTAAATTGGTGTACATCAACTTCCCACATTCATGGTTACTGTAAAATACTATGAAACACAACATGTATATACCGTTAAAGGTGGAACTTCAGAGTTAATCTCTTTAATTCCTCTTTTTGTTCGGCCAGTTGGATATCGGTTGATGAAAGGCTTTATAACCCGGGGTGGACGTAACTTTTTTAGTCAGGGGCTCACCTCAATCTTCCTCGCTGTCGTCACTGTCTCCCTCACTGTCCTCCACTTCAGCTTCCTGCAGGGTGGATGACAAAGATGCACCTCCCAGTCCCTGTATGGTCGAGCCTCCGATGAACTGTCTCCATACACTTATTTCACCGTTTAGCAAGCGGGCGACTGGAGTCTCCAGCTTCATGAGCTTATTTGTTAGCAATAGTTTGAGCCACATTTGTCTGCTCCTTACTCTTTTCTGTGTTCATCAAATAATGCTTGAAAGTGTTTCAGCCTGGATAAAATGCACCTGCTGTATCTGCTAGAAGTGGATGCAAGTGACTCATCATCAGCTTCTGTCCACGATATGTCTGAAAGCTCATCTGAGTTTGATGTTTCTTTGTAGGTGGCACAACGCCAAAGTAGTTTTTGGTGTTTTTAGGACATTTCTCTCTGTTGGATACTTCATTGGGTCAAATGTGTTGACCAGAAACATGCAGGTGAGATGTGTATTGATGACCAGTGACAGCTGCTTCCTGGTATGCAAAGGCACATTTTGAAACAACTGGCATTAAGCATCTCTTTCTTTGTTGTGCATGTTTCTAACTATCCTTACGAGGGTAGGTGTGACACAATCATCTTGAATGCCAAGTTAAACTACTGCGGACTGAGTTTTACAATATACAGTTACAACAGTCTGATGGATCGATACATTCACTCAAAACTTTTACTTTAACAATGTGACACTTATTGAACAGTTAACTCTAAATCAATGAACTATTTCCACAATAACGAAAGTGCTAAAAAGTTCTTTGGGCTCATGAGTAGTAAACCGAGATCTGAGGAGATCTTTCAGGACATGCCATCAATGAATCAAGTGATTTTCTTTGCTGTTCTTCTTCTTTCCTGAACAGGTCCTCGTATCTGTATACCACGTTGAAATTGACGGGGAGTTCTGTGAGTGATAATGGCGCCTGCCGTCGGTGGTCCTCAAGGCTACACACCACCTGAAGGTGGCTGGGGATGGATGGTGGTAGCTGGGGCCTTCATCTCTATCGGCTTCTCCTATGCATTCCCCAAGTCCATCACTGTCTTCTTCAAAGAGATTGAGGCGATCTTCAATGTGACCAGCAGCCAGGTGTCCTGGATCTCCTCCATCATGTTAGCAGTCATGTACGGCGGAGGTGAGCTATGACCCAAAATACAACCTAGCATGGGTTTGTCAACACTTGACATTCAGCACATCAATGACATTTATAGATTCAATCAATTTCTGGCTCTTAGCACAACTGTAACAGGTGAATTCATGCAGTGTTCAGTTAAAAGCCAATCCATTGCTTTTTGATCAAATACAGACTTGCATTGTAGCATTTCAGCCTCGGTTTGTCCACAGACAGGCCATAGATTCTCTGAATTATAGCGCAGCTGAAATCAAACTCTCATCCTGAGATGAAGCAATACTGTAACTCCTCCACTGAAGTGTTGTTTATGAGAGTGCAACATTATCCGTCTCTGGAGCGCGTAAATGGGTTTTAGCCTTGTATACCCGCTCATTGTTTTCCTGTGTGCTTTGAGAGTGGAAGACCGCTTCCTGCACTGATGAGAGACGCTGGGTGATGTCACACAGGCCTGGCCGGTCAGGTGATGATAAGGCTCTATTCAAGTGCGTGATATTCGACACGGAGAGAGCAGAATTCAAAGGAGCTCTCCTCGTCCCTCAAGACCGTCTGCTCTGAAATCAAAACACTGCAGTTCTCTTTACTCTAATGTGTGATAAACTGGGAAAGTGATGACTTCGGCATCTTTTTTTTTTTTTTTCATCTCAGAGAAGTTTCAGGAAAGTTGCTGTAGTGTGCCAAACTGATGTGAAGTGCAACATATTACTCCATATAAATCTACTTAGCATTAAATGTTCTGTTTTGACCTGAGTGTAAAATTCATTTGCAAGATCTGCAAGCAATAAAATAAGTGTCTTTTTAAGGCAGGCTAACGTTGCAACCGTTGTATTCAATGCATTATGTAAATACCAAATATCTGTTAGTAACTTAACAGTGTTACATGTCAACTTAACATCCAAGTTAAGCTGTCATTAACGTACAACAGAAGCACTGTGTTCCCCATAAAGGAATCAATGCCGCTTGTGGTTCAGCAGCACATTCCCTGCAGTGGTTAAAGGTCACTGAGTGATACTGTGAGAACATGTGATAATTCTTAATTTGTCTTTCACTTTACATCTCTGGGCAGCACATAATGACTCTAACCTTGTGCAGGTTTACCGCCTTTCATGTGGCTGAAAAAGTGAGATCAATTCATTCACTGCACGAACAAGTTGTGAGCCACGGTGGACTCAATATGTACTTTCGGGTGTAGCATTGTTAATTAATGCAAATGCTTCATTGTAAAGATACACAGATGAACGCAAGCTATGCATGGTAATTGAAAATAAGTGAGGAAATGTTTGTCAGTGCTGTGAGCAGATGACAGCTGAGTCTGTTACCGTATGTGTTAAACATTCTGAGCACATCAGCAGGAGGAGTTCATTAACAACCTACTGTTGCGTACCTCTGTACTCTCTCAATTTTTGATTCATTACATTCATAATATTCTACATTGGTTTGTCTCCAGCCTTTTTATCCTAAGCAACTCTCTCTGCAAGGCGGAAGGAAAGAACTCATTGCTGGTGTGGATACTGCCTGCATTACAATTTAAAAACCCTTTGTCTTGCACCGTGCTGGCAAATGAGTCTGGACAACCTCTAAACAAAAACTGTCAGTTTCTATTTAGGTTCATTGGGTAGTGCAGGGATTTGGCAGGAAGGCAGAAGTGTCTTCCATGTGGGTCCTCATACTCATTTAGGCCGGTTGTTATAAGCCATAGATGGAGATGGTGTTTTGTGACCTGAACCCTCGGCGCATTTTAGTCATTTGTTTACAAGTCATGATGATTTTCTTGAATTGATGTTGATTTCGAGGTGCATGCATATTAATACTGTTACCTCATTCTGTCAGCCTTTCTTTGAAGCCAGAGCACCAGGTACTAAAATTGCAAAAAAAATGTACCTAAGAAGGCACCAGTGGTTATTTTAACCCCATGCACACACCACTTCACCCCTCCCTCAAAACACACACACTTATACAGCCACCCACTTGACTGAGCTGAGGTACTTCCAATAATCATTTCAAATGTGTTTAGACTCCATTTAAGAAGAATCCACAAACAAATTATTCCTCTGTCAATTTTTATGAATCCCCGAACCAAATAAATGCTTATTTCATTATGGCTTTCATGGTTTTTCTGACAGATCGCATTATTAATGGCATGAGAACACATCTACTGCAGTGCAGCACTGACAAAAATGATTGCAGAAGTTGTTTGGATTTGCTGAGCCACAGCTGTGGCACTGGAGCTCTCTGGTGGTTAAATAAAGAACTGTGCATTCATGATTGGATACAAATCACCATCTTTCAGCTTGTGACATGTGTGTTCATGCATTGTTTGTTTGTTTGTTTTTTTTGTTTTGGTTTTTTTCTTTGCTCCTCAGGTCCTATCAGCAGCATCCTGGTCAATAAATATGGGAGTCGTCCGGTTATGATAGCAGGCGGCTGTCTGTCTGGGTTGGGCCTTATTGCTGCCTCTTTCTGCAGCTCTGTTCAAGCACTGTACTTTTGTATTGGTGTGGTGGGAGGTACCTAATTTTAACTTTATATATTTTAAAGTTTGGTCATGAGTCCTGTTTTTCCTGCACACTGTTGCCATCTAGTGTTCTTCAAAAATACAAACATCAAGAACTATTTTGAATCTCGTCAAATACTCTTATATGTTTGTTTTTATTTGATTCTTTCAGGTTTGGGACTGGCCTTCAACCTCAACCCTGCCCTCACTATGATTGGAAAGTACTTCTACATGAAGCGACCGATTGCCAATGGAATTGCAATGGCTGGCAGCCCCGTCTTTCTCTCCACCCTTGCTCCTATTAACACCTGGCTCTTTGAGAAGTTTGGCTGGAGAGGAAGTTTCATGATCCTTGGTGGCCTTCTCTTCAATTGCTGTGTCGCCGGTTCCCTCATGCGACCTATAGGACCAAAACCCAAACCTGCAGAGAAGACCACAGAGAGGAGGACTGTGGTGCAGACCATTAACAGCTTCATTGACCTCTCTTTGTTCAAGCACCGTGGCTTTTTGCTCTACATTATGGGCAATATTGTCATGTTTTTCGGGCTCTTTGCGCCACTGGTGTTCCTCAGTAATTATGCAAAGAGTAAAGAAATCCCCAAAGAGAGGGCCGCTTTTCTACTGTCTGTGCTGGCCTTTGTCGACATGTTTGCCCGACCCTCAATGGGCATTGTAGCAAACACCAAGTGGGTCCGGCCCAGAATACAGTACTTCTTTGCCGCCTCTGTGCTCTACAATGGTGTTTGCCATGTTCTAGCACCACTGTCAGTAGACTACAAAGGCTTTGTGATTTATGCCATCTTCTTTGGGTTTGCTTTTGGTTGGCTGAGCTCAGTGTTGTTTGAGACCTTGATGGACCTGGTGGGAGCCCAGCGCTTCTCCAGTGCGGTTGGGCTGGTCACTATTGTGGAGTGTGGTCCTGTATTGTTGGGGCCCCCTTTGCTCGGTGAGTACATCACTGTCACAAACTTTTATTTATTTCTGTGTAGTTTACCACAGTTAAATGTTGACAGTCACTAAAAATTATGCAACTCTTTCTTTTTCTTCACAGGGAAGTTCAAGGACGTCTATCATGATTACAAGTACACGTACCAGGGCTGTGGGATCCTCCTCATTGTCTCCAGTGTCTTCCTGTTTGCAGGGATGGGACTCAACTATCGACTGCTGGACAAGGAGAAAAAAGAGGAGGAGAGGCGGGCCAGGGTGGGAGGCAGAGAGCAAAAGTCCAACAGGGACAATGCTGCCAAGGAGGTGGCAGCAGCTAGGAACAAGGAAGACACTGTCTAATACTCTGTACCACCTTAAGTTCATCTGTGAGGCGCATATATATGAAAAACAGATGCTTGGGTGAAACATTCTCCTGTTTCATAATTGTTTTTGAAGACCACCACAGAAATCATAGCCTCATAACCTCACTTACGACTCCATGTCAGATATTTACACACCATTAAATCCCTTTAATGAACAATTCACATAAAATACCTCTAACATACTTATAGGGACTGTTAAAAGTGTTTGATTATAGAAGTTTGTTTTTTGCCCATTATGTCACTTATATTGTTAGGATATTATGTTATGTTTTAAATCTCTAACTTTTTTCAGCAGCACACCATTTCTAGTATTTTAACCTTCTAAAATATACCATCAGATAATTATTTTTCCAACTGGGAACATGCTAAGTGCAGTGCTGTATTTTTTAAAAGCGACTGCAAACATTCTATCTGAAAGTGCCTAATTACAGTGTTCACCTCACTTTGCCTGCCAGGCCATCTCTCAAACACATTCATTTAAGACTTTTTCCCATTTACAAGGACCTGATTGCACCGTGCAGTCTGGGAAGGTTTGAAAGCATCCTTGGTGCCGCTATCACTTTGTATATTCTGCAAATATATTCATGCTAATTCTCGATTTCTCTTTTAAACATGTTTTGCTGGTCCACTTGTGATGATGGATGATGATTATTAATAATTTTGAGTGCATTAAACCTTGCTGCATAGCTTTGTGTATTCACATGACGGAAAAATGTGCCACTGGCTGCAAGTTACTCTATATGGAACATGTGTTAGAAAATCAAATAAACTGTCATTCGACAAGAAGCCAAAAGTCTGCAGTATTTTATGCTTCTCTTAAATCTGAAATCAGAAAAGTGTACATTTTTTAAGCGATGTGCTAACTGTTTTTATGGGAAAGTACACCAGTATCATGTAATTTATCTTTTATGAAGAAAAATGAATGAAGTGCATTATGAGATACACTGTCGAGACCTTTGTGACACAGCTGAACTCATTTTCTGAAATTGTGCTTTTGTCATTTTATAACAGTCATAATAAAAAATAAACAGCCCCCCTCATGTAATACAAAGCAGGCATAATAGAATATTGCCTTGACGATAATAACCTCTGACATTATTTTCCCTGGTTGAACATTGTAATCTTAACATGTGCAAAACTGATTAGGTGTTGTTGATATTTTCAAATATACAAATCAGTGCAACACTGCACTTCTCATTGAATGAGAATGACTTTCAACCAGCGGTGCCAAGGCTTTCTACTTATGAATCAGCTCCTGCACATAAATCAGTTTAAGATAAGGATCTCACAGAATAGTCCAATGGATGTGTCTCTTGCCACCTAAGATCCAAGCTTGAGTAATTACATAACATAGACGAGAAGACACACATTCACATTCCACAGTTAAACACTATTTTGTTGTACCTATAATGAGTAGACAAACCTGAAGTGCTGTGAAAGCACCTGAGCGTTGGTCCATTGTATCAACGTCTGACATCTGAAGCAATGTTCCATATTAAACAACATGTTTGCTCATGCTTTTTCTATCAGAGAATTTTTTAGAAATTAGACCTGGACTGAATTTCAGGGACAAAGGGAGGATTGCACATGTTTTCAGTATTTCCCTTGAATAATGCATTTCCTGTTCATATAACCAAACACAAGAGGAAGAACTAATTGGACGCCCAGTGTTTATGAGACTTCTTCTTCTTTTCTTTAGAACTTACTCAGGCCTTTATTGATTAAGTTCTGGTTGCAAGGCCTGACTCTTAATCTTTTCTGAACGTATGATTATGAATCTGCAGTCTTTGGCTGATGGCCCTGGCCCTGCAGAGACAGTATCTAATCTTAATCTTACATGTCTTGTTAAATAACATATCTGGGAGTAATAATACGCCCACATATTTTATCAGAGAGAGCAGCTTCTCAGCGCCCAGAGTGATGATGGAGCGTTATTTATTAGGCGATAGGTCCGTTATCGGACAAACAGGCCTTGCAGCGGCATCCGGGCCTTTTGTCCCTCTGCCGTCTGCGGGCAGGTGGCATCTGAAGCTTGAAAAAAATGCCATCCATCCAATAGGTTTCAGATGTTAGACGGAAACTAAATGTATACGTCATTCAAGTTAACTATCATTAAACAAGACGTTCATGTAAGTAGGTCTCTGATGTCTTCAGCGGTGTGTTGCTAACATATCATGCGGATATCAGTTTATTAAGGGCGGATGTATAATATGGAGGACGCTTTGCTAATTGTAGGCAAAGCAGGAACAAGCGTCCCCCACGAGTCAGTCAGTCAGTATAGTTGTTGAAATATGTTCCCTGTCCGATAATGGATGCAACATATAGTTAATCTTCCTGTGGCCGTTGGTCAAGTTTGATACCAACGTTCGCGTTACGTTAACGTCACATACGTTCTTGCTCGCTCCCCGCAAGCGGTGGTCAAATTAGAACCGTTAACGGTTAACGTTTTAACCAGGTCAGGTAAGTAACTACGCGTCCGTTGTTTGCTAAAATAACTCTATGACAACGTTAAATGCTTTTTTTTTTTCTTTTCTTTTTTTTGCCTGGTAGCTATTTTGCCATTGTTTCGTAGGATTTACTGAAGTTCGGTTAGCTAACTAAGCGAGGTAACGTCAAGCAACACGATTAATTTGACAGCTAAACTATATCGTATATTAGCAAGCTAATTAGCTAGCTAAACTAGCCAGCGGCTAACGTAACTGCTGGTTATTGAGTGAAATGAAGTGATATGAATTGTTTGACATTATCTCCTGTACATTATGGAGAGGGAGGCTTTTTTTTCCTTTCTTTGTTTCTTTCTTCTTCTTCTTCTTCTTTTTTTTTTGGAATAACTTTGCCATGAACAGTTGAAACTCAGTGACGTTAAACTAACGTTAGCTTTCTTAGTGGTGAAATGTAACGTTAACAATAATTAAGTAACCTGCATTTATTACGGTATTGTACTCAGCCAAAGTATTAATTTGAGCTACTTGTACTTGAGTATTTCCATTCTTTGCAACTCTATACTACTGAATGAAAGATCTGAATGCTTTTTCCACCACAGACTGTACTTTATACTAATGGAAACTGTATCTATATGGTCATTTCAGCATGGAAAAAGACGGCAGTTTTAACTTCAAACTGTTGGTACCTCCATGGGTGAATAACAGACAGGTGTCTGCTGTTCGACCTCAAGAAATCGTTGAGAACTGTGGTGATTTCATGAATGCATTGCACGAGGTAAGTTAAATTAGCCTATTTTCAACCAACAGTAAATACTCTTGAATAAAGAAAAGCCATAGCAGTTTGATGTTAGTCCAGCACTGATCATATTTAGCTAACCTTTTACCTCCAATGAGTCCTGTATCGTATGTACACTTGTGGGCTTTGTTTTCCTTGCTGTACGCTGAAAGCATCAATGAAATGAGGCAGCGGCAGTCTAAGAGGCAGTATTCATTAATACATATGACGACTAATCGTAATTGCTGTTTCCCCCAAGGGTTACAGTAAATATTTTGACAAAGAGCAGAGCATGACTTCCTCCACTACAAGTATGGCTGCAGCCACTAAACCAGTCAGACAAGGTATTTTCTATGAAACAACACTGGCTACATCATTTCAACATAAAAAGTGTCATAAACCTTTTGATGAATTCATTATTGTCTCCCTTTAAAAGAATTCCCCAAGATGAAAGCCGTGCCACCTATGGAAAAGGACGAGGTAGTGTTTTCATCGTACAATAACGTCAAGCATGAATAGGATGGACTTGGCCTTTGCAATGTGGCTATTCTAAAGTTTACTTCCTATCATTGTGGATATTCCCCAGAGTAATTGCAATCCTGGACAGCTGTATTCCAAGCTGTTTGATGAAGTTGAGAAAATGAAGTGTTGGAAGGTCAGAGTTGACACCGACGCTGAGGAAAAGGAAAGGAAACTGCAAGAAAACAAAAGAACAATTGAAACTCAGCGCAAAGCCATTCAAGAATTGCAGGTGTGTGCCACAGTGCCAGGTTTTCTAAACATGTATGGACAGCATTCTTTTTTTCTGAAAGGGTTAGTGATAATAGAGGAACAGCATACTCTAACAGCATTTGATAGCTAAAGTGGTATCAATCATGTGTGTTCTGTCTCTGCAGTTTGGAAATGAAAGTCTTAGCATAAAACTGGAGGAACAGATCAGTGAAAATGAGGATTTGAGGAACAAGTATGGATGTTTGTTTTTTGAAGTCCTCTGAGACACGGTAGATGTGCTCTGTAAAAGCCAGATAAACACAACAATCTCATTTTTAAATCTAAATATTTTGTCTGTTGATTTTGTTTACAAATTTTAATTGCAGGAACAATGCAACAAGGAACATGTGCAATATCCTCAAAGACACTTTTCAGCGGTCAGCTGAGAAAATGCATTTATGTAAGCCTTAAACTGCCATATTATTAAGGTGTACAAAATAAATACACGTCGCTGCATGTTTCATAACCAGTCTTTGCCTTTTGTAGTTGAATCCGAAAGACAAGAAACACATCAACTATTTATGGAAAATAGTGAAGGCATTCAGGTAAAACACCTCTATATCATAATGAAGTATTCTTGTTAGTGATAACTGTTGGACAGTTTGTAAAACAGTAGGATGTAACGTTTGATGGTCAGTTTACAGGTAGCTTTTTTTTTCTGTAGAAACTAATTACAGCTTTCGAAAGCCTTCGCACTCGAGCAGAAGCTGATCAACAGGAGATGCAGAAAGGTTTTGTTTTTTGAATGACTGTGACGCTTTTCACTATACTAACTCCAAATCTTACATCTTAATCAGTCAGAAATAACGTGAATAAATAAATATTATATTATTAATGACATAAGAATAATTATTGATACGTTGACAAGCAAGAGAACCCGTACACCAGAAAGATGATTAGCCATTTTATCTTTTTTCAGTCAAAGAGGGCTTGCTGCAACTTGAAGATCTAAAAGAGAAATATCATCAAGACTGTAACGTGAAAGAGAAAGAGGTTAGTAAAATCAGACTTTTCAGATATGTTTATTTGGGAACTGAATGGAACCACAAGGTCAGACAAAAATCGACTCTGAATTCACAGGTTGCAGTGCTGCAAACAAAACTCAAGGAAAAGGAAAAAGACCTCCAAAAAATCCTGCTTGACTTCCATGAAACCCAGAAGCACTGCAAACAGCTGCAAGAAGCAACAAGTAGGATCATGATTACAGCAAGCTAGCAAATGTGTTTTTGTTTTTATTTTGTTTATCAAAATAGTTTTGTCAATTGTCCTCTTTGTGAAAAGGACATTAAAGGTGGGAAAAATATGCTGTACTATCAAACTATAAAATAGTTTTGCAGTTTTTTTTTCTTTATGTTTTCTTCAATGTAAGTTGTATGAACGGTGTTAGAACACTTTGTAATTTGAAGGAAAGCTAGAGAATGATAGAACAGAAATTAAATCATTAAATATTTCCTGACTCTACAGATGAACAATATGAACTTCTCAAAAGCTCAAAAGCCGAACAGGAATCTCTTCTTCAAGAGCTGCACACTGCAGAGCAGCGCTGTAAAGAAACTGAGGTGAGTGTATTGAGATTCTTGTCATTTTCTGTGAAACTGGGCTCTGGTGATTAAATGGTTTTCTTTGACCGAAATGTTTTTTTTCCCTCAGAAAAAATGTGAAGCTATTGCTGCAAAGCTGGAGCAAAATAAAGAAGAATATACAGAGATGATTCAAACCAAAGACTTGAACTTGCAGGAGCTGAGCAGAGTTAAAAATCAACAAGCAGAGATGCTGGAGCAGATTCAGACAACTATTCAGGAGCTACAGGGTTCACTAGCCTTAGAGATAGAGAGGTAAGATGAACTGCTGAAAATTCACAACATTGTCCTGATCAAACGCAGTTTTTCCTCATTCCCTCTTGTTCCTGTTACGACTCATTTTCAAGGGTCAAGGATCTTGAGGATAAACTTATGGCAAGCAGGAAAGAATGTGAAAGGAGAGAAACACTTTTAGGTAAGCCACACTGAGTGAAATATGTACATATTTTTATTTGCTGCTATGTCAGGATGAAAGAAAATGTTTCACTCAACAGGAGAGACCATGGAGCAGAGTGCAAAGAAAGATGGGCAGATCAAAATCCTCGAAGATGAACTGGTACAGTGTATTTTAATCTTCTAGACGAGCTTATTCTTTGCTTCTATACCATTCATTGTAGTCCGAACACTGCAGAAGACGACTTGATGACACAGTATGTTATTGTTGTTCTTAGGACAGAAAATCAAACACTATTGAGTCCATGAAGGGCAAGATTGATGTCGCTGAAGTCAGAGTGGAGGAACTCACCGCTGAGCTTTCAAGGAAAACTACAGAAGCTCAGTTATTAAAGGTGATACAAATAGACAGTCACCTCAGAGGGAAAAGAGGTGTTTATTATATAGTGTAACACAGATACCTAAAAATGTATGCTCCAGATTCTTCATTTTTTATTGATACAGAATGAAACAGAGCTTGCCTTTGCTGAAAATGATCTACTGAAGACGGCCTGTGAAGCTGCTGAAAAGGCACAAGAAGATTTCAAAGAGAAGTCCACAGTGACAAAGGTTTCTACGTGATTGTTCTTCTCTTGCTGCACGTGTCATATTTACCCATTCTTAAGCCTTTATGGAGAAATTGTTTTTATAATGAATAGATATTCACTGATATTGTATATTATGTACAATCCATAGCTTTGCAGCATCATGTTTTAATATATTCCTGCAGATCAAAGTGCATGAGCTCGAGGAACAATTGTTCACTGAAAAGAAGAAAAATGAAGAACACACCTGTCAGATGGACCAACTGAGGAAAGACATTACGCAGCATGAGTACATTTTTGAAAACCAGCCATTCCATAATATTTGCATGTACAGTAGAATATTATGTTAAACTCTTGTAAACACCTAATATGTCTAATGTGTGTCATCTTTAAGAGTAAAGTACAAAGACCTGTTAACCAGCTTTAATGAGCTTCAGTCTGAGAAGACAGCCATTCAACAGCAGTTCAACAGTGGATCTTCTAATGTGAAAACTATTGAGGCAAACATGAAGGTCTGAGTTATCCAATCAAATCACTTTCATTGTATAGTAACTGTCAGATTCGTTTCACTATTATATGAATAACAAATTTGACTTTTCAGGTGAGTGAGGAGAAGGTTGTGAGGCTCACAAGAGAAATTCAAAGACTGGAAGAAGAAAACGATTGTTTACGGTGAGTTTACACTTTAGAGACCCAATGAGATTTCGCATTGTGTAGTTTTAGAGATTTATGTTTCATATTTCCATTAAGAGAGGAAGTAAACTCCATCCAAACCAAAATCCAAGGGGAATATCAGGGAACTGAGACTCTGCAGAAAAAAATGGAAGAAAATGTAAGTATGCCAACTAAACCATTTGTCAATAAAACACAAGAAAGACGCCTGCTGTTCTGAAAATGTTAAATTATGTTTCTTTTGTTTGTTTTTGTGCGTAGTGTGAACATCTGCAGGAGGAAATCAGAGAAAAAGAAAAACAAATCAAAGCCGTGGAAACAAAAGTGATTATGAAACTGAAAATTGAAAATGCTGTTATTATTGTTGATTAGATTCTTGAAATAAGAAGAAATTGTTTGTTTTTTTAGCTGTGTAGCCTCAGGAAAAAAATTGAAATTAAACTTAAAGCCCAGGAGGAATACCAGAAAGAGGTTAGTGATGACTCTGAAACAGTAGGCAGACAACAGGATGTCGATGTGATTTATTCAGCTAACATTTCACTTGCATGTTTACAGAATAAAATGCTTAAGAAACAAATAGCGAAGGAGGTTGCAAAATCCAGTAAACTTGAAATTGTGGTATGTTGATGTTTTTTTTTTTTTATCTTCCAGTTCTTCATATTGATATAAAACGTTTAATTCATTAAGTACAACCCTGTGTGATGTAGATGGTTGGTTTTGTGTTTAGATCAACAGTCTTCATGAGGAGTCCCAAAACATGGAAAGACTAAATGAGGAAAACCGTCAGAAATTGCTGAAGGATCTTGAGTCCAAATCAACCTCTGCAGCAGATCTTAAGAATGAGGTTATTTTTATGATGTCATGGTATTTGCCACATTTTTACCACCTCAGAATAAAACATTAAGAATGAAACCACATTGTCTAACAGGTACAACAGCTCAGATTAACAGCAGCGGAGGCCATCAAGAATAAGGAAGACGTAGAACTCAAGTGTCAACAAAACATAACAGACATGGTCGCTCTGATGGAAAAACACAAGGTAAGGTCATCATAAAGTATATATTTGGCTATCTGAAACTGGTCTTATATAGTATTGCATTGGAAAGAATTTCACTTACTGCTATTGACTTGTTACTAGAGCCGGTATGACCGGATGGTTGAAGAAAAGGATGCAGAGCTTGATGAGAACAAGAAGAAAGAGATGGAGGCTGTTGCCCTTAGGAGATCACTGGTATGATGCTGAAACACAGTGAATTAATGTTTAATAACACATAAAACAGTAAGATGGTAAGTGTTATCCTAACACTGCCAAATCTTAATTCCTAAAATCAGGAGTTGGACCTTGAGAAGCATAAGACAGAAGTTGATCAGCTGAAGCAACAGCTGAAGACAGAAGTGACACAGAGGGTATGTCCTCCTTTGAGTCCGTTAGGTTTGGGCTTTTTGCTGAAACAGGTTACACTTGTTCATTCTTTGAGAAACACTTTTCATTACTATTAGGAAAAGCTGCAGAAGGAGCTCGCTGCTCTGAAGAAAGAAATGACATCAAAGAAAATCACTCAGCTCTCAGAAGTAATGAACAAGCAGGTACAAAATTTGTGCATTAGCAAGTAGGCCATCACTTTGATTTCAATTTGGTTTGTCATCACTTGTACTTAACCGAGAATCCATCTTGAATATTCCAGTCACCTGCCTCAAGCAGTAAACAAGGGCCATGTTCAGAGACTCCAAAGAGCTCTTCAAAGAGACACGTGTATGACTTCTCCAAGACCAGGAAAACTCCCTCCGACAGCAAAGATGATGGAAGGGCTGCAATTATGAAGAAAGCTGTGAGTTTAATCTACCACACGTTTTTAGACAGGGTGAGCCGAGTGTCTCGTGTCAGGCACGTTCTTTATTGTTGAGGTGAGTTGGAAATCAGATCATTTCATTTTGCATTTTCATGTTCAAGAAAGATTGAGTGAAAATACTGTAGACATTGTGTATTGACTCGCCTGTATGTCCCATTCAGACCAACGTCACTTTAAGGATGCCAGCTTGTATCCTTTCACTTCACATCGTGTCCATTATTCACCTAAATAGTGTGTGTTGTGTGTGCGCACACGCCCATGTGTATGCAAAGGCTGTGTATTTATTTACATTTGTGTGTAGTGTCATCTCAGTGTACAGCGTATGTCAACAGTGATGATGCACTGTAAACAAAACACTGTAGGCTCTGACTGAATGATAGTGAAAATCTGAGTACAATAACATTTAAAATATTCTGTGGTGAGGGAACCCAACTCCATGAGAGTCCATGAGAACATCAGGTGGAACAACACCAAAGACTAATGCAGACATTTTAATCTGTTCATAAAGAAAATGATGACTGGCAGTGATAAAGACCTGTATAAGAGTTCAGTCTATGTGATTGTGTGCTGTTGTAGCATTCCTAATAACTCCAGCATTCATTGAACTCTGACATTGACTTTTCATCATAGGATATTCACAATGAAGACCTGAAAACCCCAATTACTAACAGAGTTGGCAGAACATCAAAGATCAAAGTAATATACAGTATCATTCTGACATTTTCCAAAATGAGTAAAAATATGAATGACTTTTGCTGACATTTACTCTTTGAAATCCTTCACAGTCCTACAGAATAAGGACACCCCCCTCTGCTCAGGCAGCACACTGGGGGAAGCAGGTCATAGAGCTCGACCCCAAATCTGACAGCTCTGATCAAAATGATATCTTGGTGAGTTGTGTTTTTATTGGTTGATGGTTTATTTGTCAGAAGTATATAAGATTCACTGATTTGGCTTTCTGCTCCTCTTCTTGGTAGAGCTTTGTAAGTACACCTGCACCCAGTTTTTCTGCTCCGCGCTGCAAACTCAACATTTTGCAAAAGGTAACGTGACCATAGCGGTGTAATTGTATTTGAACATTATATTCATGCATTTAATGCATGGCCAAAGAAGAATCAGTCCATTAATTTGTTAAAAATTTGAATCAACATTTGTTTTTTCTTGTCAGATCCAGAGCCCTGTCACTCACAAATCACCAGGGAACTCCCTGAAGCTAGCTGCAATGAAAAGGATGAGAGACGCTGGTTGGACTGCTGTTACTGGCTGTGACAAGAAAAAGAAGAAGAGCAATGAAAAGATCTTTGCATAAGTAGCGCCGTTACAGGTCAGATAAAGAATTAATCATAATATTAGACAGGCTTTGGTGTTTGTTCATAAATTTAGTACTGTTAAGGGTCAGATAGACTATAATCGCAACAGGTACATTTATTTCTGAACCTGTAAAGAAAGTATTGTTACAGGTCAGCTGAACAGTATTGTTAGCAGAAAGATTTGGTGTTAATCTGCAAGTTTGTTTGTGGTTTGAGGAAGACTTTCAGTGACTGAAGTCACCCTCTAGTACTTTGACATAAATTCTGTTTGTTGTGGCCTGATATGGAATAATTTATCATCAGTGGTGTTCATGTGAAATGTCATTGATTCAGCACAAGTTTGTTTTGTCATGTGGGAAAAGGTGTAGTTGTTTGGTATTATTATTATTATTATAATTGTATAGAAAAGGAACACATTCATGTATCCTAGTATTGAAAATGTTTAAGTAAAAGCAGCGTTCACATGAATCAGCTTTGTCCTTGTTTGAATGTTCTGCCCGTCGTCAGTTTCCCTTCCTCTCTTCTCCTTCCATCTGCCTCTGATGAGGAATTTGAATTTCACTTGGATGAAACTTCAGTCTTGAAATTGTACTAATTGGTGGATGAGGAAACTTGGTTTTGTCCACGCTTGTTGAGCACCAAAGGTAGTTTCAAACTGTAGGAACTCTCCCTCTCTCTTTAATGAAGGAACTCGAGGCGGAATTGAGATTCGTCTGTTGAGACTGTTGGTACATTGTCATATATCGGATGGCCATCATAAAGTCCTCCAGAAATTACAAGTGTGTCATCATCTGCCACATATTGATCTGTTGAAATCAATATTAAATAGAATAATAATTAAGTAGGCATATTTAACTGCTAATAATAGTCAAAGTAGTTTGTGTTGAATGTATGATGAAGGAGAAATCCTTACCCATGCCATCAGTGTTGTGAAGAGGTTGGTGCAAGTATTGGATTTTGTGTTTGCATTTGTGAAACATGAACACAACCAATGTCAAAGCAAACACTCCAAGTACAACACTGAAGACAATAGTCATATTCCTTTCTGAAACATTTAGTTGCAAAGCTAGTAAGACAGGAGAAAAGGAAACAATTAGTCTTTCACAAGTTAAATATCAAATATAATGAACAATTAAATGGTTAATAGGACAGGAAACCGGATCCTTACCTTGTGTGGTTCTGCCCAGTGAATCTGAGGTCGTGTTGACAGTGTGCGATGAATTTGCAGTTGTAATTACTGTAGTACCCGGTGTACTTATGTAACTCTCTGTAGTGTGCTTTGCTGGTGTTGTCATAGCAGTAAATGTTGGAGTGTGAGTGCCAGGTGTCGTGGTCGTCGGTGATGTACTCTTTGTTACAGGAGTCGTGGTCGTTGTTGACTGAGAAGTCTGGAGGTGGCTCGTGGTCTGAGGTGTGACTGCTGTAGTATTTCTGGTGAATGTGTCATTGTCCTTGGTCGTGCTGGTAAATGGAGTTGTGTTCTCAGTCATGTTTGAGATAACAGTTGGGTGTACAGTAGAGTTAGATGGAGTCACCGAAGCAGTGGTGTGTGTCAGGTTTGACTCAGACTTTGCCATTATAGGTTTGACTGCCAAAGTCGTCTGCTGTGTTGGTGCCACAGCAAAAGAAAGAGCCAGAAGGAAACAAGCCAGGGTGGCAAAGATGGAATCCATGGCCAAAAGTCCTGTACCGGAAAACAAGACATGGGCTGAAAAACATTTCCATGAGATAAAAACCGAAAAAACATTTCTGTTTGCCTCTTCTTGGCAAAAGTTAAAACATTTTAGACCTCCTCCCCCCCCCCCCCCCCCCCCGTGTTATGCAATGAAACCTAAACCTTAAACATGGCGATGACCTTTTGTAAGTCCATCAACTGCGTTATGCAACTGCATTTTTCAAAGCTTACCTTCAAATCAGCTTAAAACAGATCAGATGCAGGAAATGACCTCATACACACTAAACATGACAAACAAGAAAATACACAACAGCTTATCAGCTCTGATCTTTTGTAGTTTCGTCGATGGAAACACTTGTAATCTCCCTCCCCTGTGAAAGCTCGACTAAGTCCAAACCTTGATTAAGAAGTAAATTACTTTTGGAGAACTTAAGAAAATCAGGCTCACCTTGTTTTGTCAGTGAAAGTGAGCTTAGTTCACCTCCCTGGCAGTGAGTCTGCCTCTATGTCACGACTGACTCTCCACTTCCTACAACTCTGAAACAGATAAAGGGTTGATTTGCAGGCATACTGGCAGGTAAAAGTGGGCAGGTCAGTGCTTTGTAAACTTCCTTTATTGTGTGTTGCCAGGGAGACAAAGGGCAGGGTTATTACCCAGACCAAAGCTCAGTCTCTCTGTCCCTCCTTTGCTCACTTCAAATAAATTTTACAACCCAGAGTAGAAGAGAAACAGTGTTTCCAAATTATGAACTCCACAGTAAATGTGTTTTTCTTGTCGTCCTGTATTCTCTCTCTCAAACATTTGAAGGTCATACACTCACTGAAGTTCTGTGGTGAATTTGTGTGCTTGTGTATGTGTGTTTACAGTCAACACAATTCAGCTTTGTACAAAATATTTATTAACAAGCAGAATTTGTGAGTAATTGGAACAGGTAGTCCATAAAGAGTGCACAGTTAGCATATAAAATAATGAGGCAGTACATAAAAAACTCAAAAACAAACGGCCATTGTTCCTTCAAAGCAGTATACCTGTCATACATACTGTAAAACATCAAACAGCGTTCCAGTAACAGCTAGCAGCTGTTATCAGTGAGAATTGAACAAAGGGCGGTGAAGTCAAACAGTGTTGCCACATCACTGTTAAAGCTGCCGTAGGTAAGATGGAGAAGAGAGAGCAGACTTAGCCTGAAAATTTGAACCAACAAAAGTTCACGTCACTCCCCCTCCCTCTCCGCTGCACTCATACCCTGCCTTCAAGCCCCTCCTCCCTGTGTATGTGAGTAGTGATTGACAGATGTCAGACACTCCCTCAGACGCTCCTCTGGCTCTGATTGGTTGTTTTGTGTCGACGCGGTGGATTCTTGCAAATCGCAATAGGAGCAGTAGGTGGGACCAGTGGAGCTGTTTTTTTTTCACAGATTACAGGTTTCATGTACTGCTGTCTTGGCATAGAGACAGTTTTAGCAAATATGACAAAAAATTACTTTTATACAAATTACCTGCTGCAGCTTTAAAAAAGAAATGGGAGAAGCTCAGTCAGCGTGGAGCAAAAGATGTGTTGACCTTTGTCTTATTTAAAATGCTTTTTCCCCCGTTGTTCTAAATATCACAACACCAGAAACGTCCTGGTTTATTTAAAGGACTCTATTATACAAGAACAATTTCCTCCTGTATATTTCTTGTTTTTCTGTTGTTTAAGCACCTTAGTCGGGTCGGCACATAAGCAAAGTTTAGTTTTAGTTTTGCTAAGCTTGATCGCGAGTGTTCAGCCTTTTAATGTAAAATCAAAATGATTTTGTGTCTCAGCACATAACACACCATAATGTATTATCACAGTAATAGAGTTACAATCATTGTGTGTGTATGTTTCCACAATGGAACAGTGTATTGATATCGTTCCTTTATAGTTTGGTGACTTTTTCAACATCTTTGCTCATCACTTCGAAGTCTGTGAATGTTGGGTTGTCAGCTTGGAAGTGGAAGTCTTTTGCATCCTTTTCTTTGATGTCTAATTCCTGTGGAAAACATTCAGCGAGCTATTAATAACACAACAGAATCAGGTGTAGTCTGGTTCACCAATTATGTAACAAAAAGATCAATTTCTCACCTCTGGTTTATTATACCAGCTGAAGCAGATCATGTCACTCATCCTCACAAACAGATCAGAGTTAAGCTTTTCTTGCTTGCATCCACCTAAAAAGAAATAGATATGTATTCCCATCACTGTTTTATGGTAGATTTGGATTATAATATTAAGCTTTTAGACCATACAGTCATCGATGTGCGTCTGCAGTGGATGTAGAGTTTAGGGAATAATATCTCACCTGTGATCATGCTCACCAGCAGGCCACAGACGATTGTGGTCAATGTACCCAAAAGAGCAAGGTAGAGGTACGACAGAGAGTACCAGGAGTCTGCCAGAGGGGGCCTGTCACTGATGCACAGAGGAGATCCTTTTAGTTATCGTCCTCCTGTCATTCCACACTTTAACACCAACAGGAGTGACACTTCTTTGTAATGATATACTGCATAAAGAGGGCTGCAAGTCATTACTATCTTTATTATCAATAAACCTGCTAATTATTTCCCCAATTTCCCCAATTAATCGTGCATTAAAACACAAATGAGTATTCCTGTTATTTGTGGCCATGTCATGTGCTTAACGGGCTTTTATTTTTGTGTAATATGACTCACTCAGGCGGTGGGGTCAGAGTCACTGGACTGGTCCATGGAGCTGTTGTTGTGTAGTTTTGGCTCATTGTGCTGTTGCAGCCTGCAGTGGTGACTGGGAGAGGATTTGTCTTTTCAGCCGTCGGCGGGTAAATCTGGCCTCCAATCCCCACCCACAGAGTCATCACTAGACCAATGATCATTCCTGTAATTCCTCCCTGCGAAGCAAACATGATGGCAGTCAAGCACCTGCTGGATGTGTGACGTGTTTCAGTAGCAAGCTTTCTTTGTGCTGTGAAAGGGTGCAGTTGTGCTAGTGAATGTTCCAACAGCAGGAAATACTCACTATGGAGTTTGATGTGCGGAATAGCATTCCCAACAGGTAAAGACCAAGAAGAGGCCCGCTGATCATGCCAAATATGGACAGAGCTGCCTGAAAACAGAGAACCATCAGGAGGCTTGTAGTTCTTCGTCCTCAGCACTTGGTGGTGCTGTAGAGCAATACATGGCTGCAGTACTGTGTGCATAGTGTTCGAGAGGTTTACCTGCAAAACGCTGCCCATCAAGGAAGCAACTCCAGCCATCCCAATACATAGGGCTCCAAAAAATACACCTGGGAGGGGGTAAAATCAGTATTATTGAAATGAAAGAGCTAATCTAATCACAAAGTTTATATAGATGTAACTGAAGTTTGACATTTTATCACGTGAAGAATGTTTTTTTCTTTCCTCAAAAAAGAAATTAGAAGGTGTTAAAAAATATTTACTCTTGCTTTCCGTTGGCAGAGGTTTTAGTTAGAAAATGTTTTTGTGTCCGACTGCGGGCTGTTGTGAGACATTACACAAAACTGGATCGGATTGTGATCAAAGGAAGCTGGGTTTTTTTGTGACGTGTCCGTCAGCACCATCAGATCTGTAGCCACTACTGTCTCTGGTTTTCCATTATACGTAATTGATCGTGGAACTGGTACTAAATTGCATTCCATGTGGTATTAAAAAGGTCTTTAATGTAACTTTCTGAACCCTGCAGAAACCTGTTTGCTCTCTGTTTCCCTCCCATAAATGAGAGCTCTGATTAACACCTCTAACTGCACAGTAATCACCAGGAACAATGTGACCTTGTGTACAAACATTACACAGATCCACACAAACCAGTGAGTATATTAAACTGAGATAACTGTGCATTGTCTGCACAAATCCTCCCGCAGTACAAGAGATATTGGAGCCCCACCCTTGACCTTACCGTGCCAGAAGTTTCTAGTATCTACATGTTTCTGCCTGTCCAGCTTTTTCTCAGGAGATCTACCCAATGAAAGGCTCCAGATTGTTGCAGCATTAATCATGTTTGTGTATTGTGTGTTGTGAAGTCTGTTTACAGAGATTCTCCACAAGTGATCGTTTAATTTTGTCTTTGAATAAACAAGATTTTCTTTGTTCGCAGCCATCAGCTGTGACACTAGCTGAACTGGAAACATTTGAATGTTTTCTTAATTTCCTGCTCAGAACAACAAGAAAAGATAACCGTTATCCTGGTGATTACTTACTCATACTCGACTATGAAGAGATTGAGGGTAAATATGTCTTTAACAAAGGATTTTTCACACAACTTACTCAGGCCCATGTTCAGCCATGTCACCTGTCTCTGTGTGAGGTTTTTGAACACTGGAAATATAAAGTCCTCCACGGTGACAGCAACGAGCGCATTAATACTGGAAGACACCGTGCTGAAAAACACACACCGGTAAGCTTTTAGTCACTTAACAGAACAGAGAGGCTGATGCATTTGAATAGCAGATTAGATTACAGATACAATGAGTCTCAGGTAAATGGCGCTTTCCTTGAAAATGTGAATTCAGTAACTTGTTCCGTGGAACAATGACACAGACTTCCCTCATGAAGCAACATAATCCAGGTATAGCCATCTCATTCTTTCCATGGCAGTGTGTCTTATCTACCAGAGCATTTCCTTGCCAACAGAGTATTTCTGACAAACAAATATTTTTCTTTGTTTGTGTTAGGCCTCACCTGAGGGTGCCACTGTATGCTGCAGCCACAAACAAGCCAGGGACTCCAGGGTAAGCTTCCAGAATATCCATCACAAGGTAGGGCAGCAGCTGGTTTGCAAATATAAACCATTATTACGGTTAATGCTTCGTTACATAGCAAACAGCATGACTTCCATGTGATGATGTGTCGAGAGGCTGCAAATACCTGGTCGGTGGTGCTCACATCACCATTTGTAAGTGGATCACAGTTCTTGTAAATGGAGAACATTGTGAGGCCAGAAAGCATAGCCAGGCTCACCGTTAGCCACAAGCCGACCATGTTCACATACAAAGACCTGAGAGATGTAAAAAGACTTGTCAGTGCATGAAGCCTCACTCACAGCCTGTAGTTCAGTGTTTGTATTGCTCTGCAGGAACGCTCACATCCTGGCATGTCCCAAGGTTTTGCAGGAGATGTAGCGCTGCACCTGGGACTGGTTGATTGAGTAGATAGACACCCACATCACGCTGCCGCCGATTATAATAGTCCAGAAAGTATGTCGCTTCAGAGGATCTGGGTCAAAACTGTGATAAAAGTCAGGAGCGTGACAGTAATGAAGGAAGTGTTTGGGGATATCAACAGTACAAACTTTTAATGATGTGGGATGAAAGTTTGGAGCAATAAGCAAGCATCACTGATTGAGTTGAGTGACTGAGTTTTATTGATTATTGCGTTTCCAGTAAAGTCCTTTTTTTGGATTATAGAGCAGTTAAGAGCTACAAGGAAGTCGAATTTGTGTAGCTGTGGCTGCAAACTAATTTCTCTGACCCAGAAAGGGACTGTTAACAAATACAAGTCGCCCTATTTGTGTACTTACTCAAATACGTCTAGTCGGCCTCCTTGGCCAGCGTCTTCCCAAATCTTCGTCAGGCCTCCCTGCAGTACAGCTCCTCGAGCTATAACAGCCACAAAACCTGCCAGCATGATCACCATCTGCAGCACGTCTGTCCAGATTACTGCTTTCAGACCGCCCTGAAACACAGTCCATGTTAGAGCCAGCTTATCGTGGCATTTCGCTGAAGTCTTTCCAGTCTAGTGACGCTAACTTTAATGTTAAAATGTGTACAATTATACATTACCATGCAGAGAATCATTTTCACAGGCAGAATACAGTTTTTGTCCACCAACCAGGCTGCTTTTAGCGTAACAGTTTGAAATGCAAACATAAGTCGATCCAAGATTTCAGTCTGTTTGTATACATTATACGTATACCTTATACACTTCTTGTATACTGTTAGTGTGCAGGTCATTCATTCAATACAATATTTGATACTTGTTAACATGTGCAGTACTAACCAAAGCGCAGTAGAGGATGCACACTGCTCCTGTAGCCACCAGCACTCCCCACAGATTAAGTCCCGTGACTGAGAAAAAAAAAGCTCTGTGTTACACTCAAAGGGGACATGACATGTGACGTGTAATCTTAATAATTGGGCACTTGTAATTGATTTCCCTTTTATTTCAAGCTGAAACACGTTTGCCTCACGTTCAACCCGTGTTTTAAAGAAACAGCGGTATCTTTTGACTCAGTAGTAGATAAACTCTGTTATCAGGACAGCATAAATGATTGTAAAGGGATTAAACAGAAGGTTGAATCACCGGGTTGTGGTTTACTGAGTTACAGTAATGGAAATCTGAAAGAGCTCTTATCGAGTACTGTTTGTACAGAAGAAGCAGACGTCTTAGAAATACTTTTTTAAAAATAATGAATTTAAGAACAGCCCATGTATCGACTTACTTTGATTTAGTGCAAGCGCTGGAGCATAAATAACCAAACCGGTGTACAGGGCCTGAGAGAAGAGGCCACCATTAGTTGATGAGGTGGAAACACAACAAGCATGTGATTCATATTAATCCTGGATTTGGTATCAAGAATCAGTTTTCCATAAAGTCAAAAAGAAAAAAGACAGCTGCTTTTTACCACTTTATATTTGCCATGTTTGTTCCATGAGGTTTTGAGCTTTTAATTATCTAAATACAAAAAGTAATTGAATATTCGTCTTTCCTTCAGTAAAAGCATGTTTAGTTACCGTCTGTACGATGTACATTGATGTCCCAATTAACCGAATGGGCCGACTGAAGCGCAGCTCCAGGTACTGGAAACATAAGGAAACCTGGTCAGACCTCATTAAACTGATGACTGGGGTCACACTCAGTTGTTCAGTTTATACATCCACATTTACAAAAAGTCAAAGAGGTTTGCTTCTTGTTTAAATGGCACCCAACTTTTGGAAATACTTTTAGAGCAGTTAACAGTTAACAGCATTCTGTATAATCTTTGATAGCCATGGTGGTTTCAGCCATGGTTTCTGTAGTCTGTCAGTCAAGCATGCTTGCCTTTTTGATCTCTAATTCTAAGTTACTACCTGCTTCACCTGTCAGCCAGACTTTGTACCTTTCTAATGAATCACAGTGACTTTTCCTTACCTCATAGGTGCTGGTGATCCCCAGTCTGTAGAAAAGCGGGACAAAAACCTCAGCGGTGATGGCAGACATGATGGCATAGGAGAAGGCGAAGAGCCAGAAGGACGCTCCAAACCGGTAGGCCTCGGCAGGTGTGCCAATGACCGTGATGCCAGACATGAAGCTGGCGGTGAGCGACATGGCAACCGGCACAGCTGTCATTTGCCGTCCACCCAGCAAGAACTCAGCGCTGCTGCTCTCCTTACGGCTTCGGATGGCCTGGAAAAGGCCGACGCCAGCTGAGGCCAAGATTGTCCCAGCAAACACCACATAATCCCACACAGAGAAAGTGGCCACTGGACCGCCCGTACCAACCATGGTTAGTTCAGCAGAAGCCTCCTTTTACTAGTACTTTAGTCTGAGCTGTCGGTAACAATGCTTACATTCAGGAGGATTCCTATATCTTGCTAATGTTTAATTTTCTTTCCTCTAAATGGTCCTGAAATCATCACATATATCACAGCAAGAAAAAGGCTTTTCAGTGCACTTCAGACTCAACATTCAGAGGTATTTAATTCAGCTGCACTCAAATTAAAAGTTTCCCTTCAAACCTTCAACAAAGAATAGAAAATCCAAAGAACTGAAGGTGCCAGTCCAGCTGTCAGAGTCGCACCCGCTGAGAGAGATATTTCAACTGCATCTCCTGCAAGCAGCAGAGCTCTGGTCCACTCTGATTCTTTCAACAGACTATAAAGATTAGTTCACTGAAGTTAATGATTGATCAAGGACACTCATAATTTCACTGATTGTAAAAGGCGGCGATCCTGTGGTGTGCCTGAGGCCGCGTTGTACTGATGCTCTGTTATGACTTTTGACATAATAGCACATCCAGCAAGGGTTTTTATACAACTCCAGTTTCCTCACTAGTTATTGGTTAGATTGTGAGGAATGTCAGGAGGCAGGCCAGGTGAATCTGTGTGGTTGGTTGTCTGCTGTCGCATCCTTTTTTTATGTCACACAGTCACGTGATTACTATTGCTTTACTTATCACGTCTGTATTTTTTGTTATCACTAAAAAACACTTTCGGTGTGAGGCAGGGGAGAGTGAGATGTAAGAAATATATCGCAGATGAGGAAGAAGAGGTGGTAAAGCTGTCAGCAGAAACAGGAGAAACAGATATTAATTGGGGTTATTCATTAATATTTGTAATCTAATAAACAGTGATTTTATGGTTGAGGTCCGATGAACTGATGAGAGCATCAGTTCCAGTGAATTCCTAAAAAGTTAATGTAAAATGGCACCTGTTGTTAATGTTTGTAAAGGTAAGCAAGAGCTCAGAATGACCTGCTCAAGTGGACATTGGACTTACACTATTCTGTTTTTGTTTTCATTGTGTTCATCCTTCTGAGCCACTTAGTCAGCCACTTAGTCGTGTGCACTGTTAAAGATAACTGGATGAGGATCCCAGTTCAGGAAGACGTAGAGCTGTGATTATGCCAGGATAAATGTGTTCCTGTCAGAATCCTGTTGATCTGTAATTATAGTGATAAAACCAAACCCGGCACATTAAAAACAATCACATGCTTCACAATTATGACTTATTGTGTCAGAGAGACTTTGACTATCCTCGACAATCATTAAACAAAAATATAGATAAGGAAAGGCCCGACGTCCAGCAGCGTTGAGCGGGAAACCGTGCTTCTCACTTCTCAAGTCAAGGCACTGACTGTCAGCAGCTCGACGTCTGTTTCTGAAGAATTTGGTGTTTCCAGATGAACACTGATGTCTACTGCAGCAGTTTCTGTTTTGCTTACGGTGAGAGCCGATTAGATAAACCTGTTCTGAATGTTCTCTGCTCGCGTTCAGGACAAGTTTGGACAGTTACTGCTTGTGAACTGAGTTGTGCAAACTGCTGAGTGGTGGCGAGTTATGTAACCCACAATGCACAAGCATCATTTGGACATGCACATCAGAAAGTGCTCTGAGAAGTTTGTGTGTGTGTTAGGGAGTGAAATGCTTTTTCTAAGGTTAATTTTTACTCAAATGAGAGACAGATTAGGTAAAACAGTAAAAGTCAGAGTTTGAGCGTCTTTTATGAATGATGCATTCTTTCAAGCCGAAATGAAGCTTTTGGACGTTTCATGACATCTAGCGGACACAGTTTTAGTTTTTGCTTTGGACGGGATGAGATGCAGAGCTGCACCGAGGCTTTCAGCTAGTGCAGGATCCATTACGTCAATTTAATACATTAACTCTGTTCATTATCATTAATTATCATCATTAATTCATGTCATCCACATAATGGACTAAAGCTTCAATGCTTCCCTTTTTCGTCACAGATAGAAGATAACAGCTGGCTTGGATAAAGGTGGATCGTATAATGTTTGGCATAAATACTGTTCAGCGGGGTTGTTCGCACTCACAGCATCATCAGGCCTGCAGCCGCCGGCATCCCTCAAGGTGTCTCACACACAAAGAGGACAACAAATAATATTCAAGAAACCAAACTCTCTGTTTTCTGGTTGTCAATTCGTCTCTTTATCTTTCCATCCCATGCAGGTCCCACATTGATTGGAAAAAAACATGGAGACTGCCGTGTTCACCAGCTGGCTCCTCTTTCTGCTCTTCAGTCCAGCTGTTCCCATGTGCTTACCCACAGACTTCACCCTGCATGTGGAGAGGCCAGAGTGTGACTTCTGTGTGGCGATCAACACAACCATCTGCATGGGATTTTGCTACTCGAGGGTATGTACGTCCTTGGTCATCATTCATGGCTTTAGGTGGGAAAAAGAACACAGAAATATGGTCATACGGGCAGAGAAATATAAATACTCAAAGAACAGAAATTTAATTGGATATGTACTCAGTCCTTTGGAAACCTGGCATTTCTGAATGAAAACTTTACAATAAAGTTAAAAATATACACATCTATGTACATACATACAGAATACATAATGACATCTTTAATATAAAGTTTAAAATGTGGTTAAGTTGAAAATGACTGAAATCTGACCCAGTTTTTGCTGTAAGGTTAACATTTTGAGCGAGATCCTAAAAAAATACAGCAGACACTAATCGCAACTTTCCTGGTATCATCTGTCACATCAGCACAACATGAAGCACAGTTCATAAAAAGTTCATAGTTGTGTTTGACGTAAGAAAAGTCTCACAAACTCTATTTTCATTTGAAAAGAAGCCCTTTGTAGCTCAGAGCTGAAATGTATTGTAAGTCCACTCGTATGTTTGTGTGCCGTGAGCAGGACAGCAACATGAGGGACCTGCTCGGCCCGCGCTTCCTCATCCAGAGAGGTTGTACCTATGACAAGGTGGAATACCGCACGGCCGTGCTGCCCGGCTGCGCCGTCGACGCCGACCCCGTCTTCACCTACCCCGTGGCTCTCAGCTGCCACTGCGGCGCCTGCAGGACGGACAGCGACGAGTGCACGCACAGGGCCGGCGTGAACGGGGCCAGGTGCACCAAACCAGTCCGACGTCTCTACCCGTACCCTGAGCAGAGCTACATGACTCCTTTCTGACGCTTCTGCTGCTGTCGTTCTCAGCTCGTTCTCTTCAGTTCTAATTACACATCTGTGTGAATGTTTTGAGAGGAAACAGACGTCACCCTGTGATGGATGCAGTGATGTCTGCACTGTCTGTTCTGTAACCTGTTGTACCAGCCTGTTTTATTGTTCCTTTGGCACCCGTCCTGGAGCTCTGCTTCTCACTTTACGCTGGGGGGGGGGGGGGGGGGGGGGGTTGATTCTGGTGCGTGTTTTGATCAGCTTCAGTATATTTCCTCCTGTGTGTGTTTCTTCCTGTTGTGTGTGTGACTCCCAGGCTTATTGTGTTTACTGTGAAAGGGATACGCTGAATGCAACTCAATTAAAGCTGATGTCTCTAAATAGCTCTGTGACTAAGCTGTGCTTGACTTAATCACATCCTGTGCCGGACCGTGGCCTTCTGTTTACTACATAACAAACACAAGGCCATAACGCTCCACCAGTGTCACCCAGGATACTATGTTTGGCTGAGGAGTCATTCTGGAAGGCACATGATTGATGAGACACTGCTTATTAAATGGATTATCAGTAAGGACCACAAGGACCAGACTCAGTGCACTCAGACACCAGATTTACAGTGTGACTTTGTTGGCTGATGACTCATTTTATCTCAGTCCAAGTGGAGTATATGTGCGTAGTTTCCTATTCACAAAGGGAATTCAGGAAGACAGCTGGAGCTTATTAATAGCTCAGCAGCTCAGAGTGGGAGAATGTATAATTATCCATCATGTGGATCTATGTGACATTGCTCTCTCGTCTCCTTATTTTATACTCTGTCACTTCTGGGTATCACAGCGTTCAGTGACAGTTTCTATATTAAAGTGTCTGTGTTGATGAAAAAATGTCTTTGTTAGGCTCAGACAGTCACTGTGTGTAACTGGGCCTGGGTTTTATTCATTGGTTCTGCAGCTCTGACAGCTTCTCGCATTTTGATCAGAACAAAATAAAATATAAAATAGATTTGAAGGCTGGTGAACTAAAGGCCGGCAAGACATCAGATTTAAGGAGATACTGCAATGGGCCAGGAGGACTGTCCTCTTACAGAGGAGACTCTTTCATGAGTCAACAGGAGCGATTGTCATCTGCGTTGCTCCTCATATCAAGTTATGCCTCCCGGACACTGATGCCTGACGTGATTCATAAAGGTATGCACCTTTAAGGTTTCTGTGTATTGGAGGCAGACCTTGAATGAACTAATGGACTAATGGAATGGAGAAAGAATAGAGGAAAACCAGTTCATAAAATGCTGAACCACGATGACCTCGAGGAAGCACGTACAGGTTCTCACAACCCGACACTCTGTTTAACCTTGTCAGCAGTCAGCTGACAAGATGGCAGAGCGTTATCTCCTGTCTGGAATGTGTAGTCCCTCGTTTAGGTCTTTGTCAGTGTCTATCCTTTGACCCATATGTGTTTAGCTGCTAAAATCGGGTTAATTTTATTAGATAAATTGTTTTATACTTGTTCATACCTTCATTATTGTGAATAGATACTTTGGTAGTATTTTTATTTCAAAGCAGAGCATATTTCATAGCATAAAATCTATTGGATTATTTTTTCATGTTATAAATGTTCAAAAACATCCCAACTACACATTATCTCTATGAATCCACATAACTTGTGCTCTATACTTTAAACAGTCACAGTTGACCTTGAGTGACTCTCAAATCATCTGACTGATATGGCACAATGCTTTGAATTGCCCAGCTGAAATTCCCCGCGTGGTGGTGTTTTGAAAACCGTAATACCCTAATGGATAAAGCAGTGGATGAAATGGAATTTGCTTCCATCAGCAGTCCGAGAGAAGCTGCTCACACATGCCGACTGACCACGCTTTCATTCAGACAAACCACACAGTTTTGTTTGTGTTGTGTTTATTCAACTAGAAAAAATGTGAGAAATGTTGTAGCCATGTTAGCGGCTCTGCGGAGGGCAATGTGGATCTGTAGGTCGTGTGGAACCGGCTGAAATATCGCTGTTGGGGGACTGAGGTTAAACTTACTGCAGACATTCATAGTGTCACCAGGAGCTTGACCTTTTTGATCTTTAGTGTTGACAACTATTGGATGAAAAGTCCTTAAGTTTCTAACATACTCACGGTGCCCACACGATGTGTCCTCATCACTTTGGTCATCTGACTTTTCCTGTAGCGCCACCCCAGCTTGAGCTTGACCAATACTTCAGTTCATGACCAAACACCTGCAAAACTAATGACGTTCCCATCATCCACAGCTGTAGTTCACGTTCACTGCTAATTAGCAAATGATAGCATGCTAACAGGCTGAGCTAAGATGTGTTTCAGAATGCGTAAGAACAGAGCTAATAGCATGGCCTAATGGTCGGCTGGACCTCACTGTGACTGTGCCTTGGTACTGTTGTAATGCATCTACATCATGACTGCTGCTGTGTTTTATGTAAATTTGTTTGTTTCAGTTTGCTATAATTGCTAGATTGTACATACAGAAGATGGAGAGAGACCAAAATAGGAAAAAAGGCAAACCAAGACTCATATCCGTACTGTAGCTGTTCTTCAGCATCAATCTTGTGCGTTTTTCTGATGAACAGGATAGCGCTTGATAACATGCAGCTTGTACTAAGATCCTTGTCGAGAACCATTTATGAAACAGACTACCAAGCCCTGCATTCATCGGAGTTACTGCTCCTTTTTCGACGTCTACAGAGTTTATGATGAATGTTCATGTGATCCTGATGATCAGATTCCTGATTCAACTTCACATATTTGTAGAAAACTGGATGATTAGATGCTTGTCAAGCAGATGTACAATTATGTACAGAGTAGACTTATCAAAATACCTGAACAGAAGAGTTGTGTAAGTGTGAAATGCTGCCTGTGTGAAGTTGCATGCTTGACTTGACTTGCAGATCATATGTACTTACCACTGTTACACAACTTTTTGGCGTCATTCACGGATGATAGGTAGCAGACAGGTTCCTAAGGAATGTGTCTATACATTTAACACCACTATCAAACACAAACCAGTTTTAATGCTAACAAAGGCCTTCTTCTCTTTGGTGTTCACCCAGTAATTTTCCATGTCATGCAGCTAATACTTGGCATTGTGTGCACCTGCAATTGAAAGCTGTTCAGCAGAATTTACCAGAAGGAAAACCAGGAAAAATCCTGTGAAGTTATTCAATTGGCTGCCTTTTGTTCCTGATCTAACCTCGACAAGAGATAGACCGTGTTTGTCTGGCCACATCAAAAGCATTAGTTAGATTTGTTGAATTCGAATTAGGTGAATGAATTGATTCCTCTTCTCCATCAAAGCCTTCTTAAACACACAGTTGCGTACAATCATCACAGAAATACCTTTTGAAAAATATACAGTAGACCTGTATCTCAGCATTTTTTTTACATTTCTGTGAAGAAAATGAAGTTATTTTTAAAGTTTAGATTATTATTCATGATATAAACATAAAAAAAGTCTCACAGGAGTAGACCAGAACCCAAGCTACATTTACAGAGCCTTCACTTTCTGCTTAACAGCCTCATCCTGCATCAGAAGAGCACACAGTTAAAACTATCGAAGAGCTTAAAGAACAATGGAAGCGTCAGGGAACACTAACACAGGACCTACTATGGGCATATTATATATCTCCAACATAGACTCAGCCAGCAAAAAGTCCCAGCAGAGGATTTACTTCCTGCATCAGTTCAGGAAGTTAAACCTGCCTCAGGAGCTGCTGCACCAGTTCTACACTGCAAATAGTCTTTTTCTGCACTACTGAGTTTGGATCAGCCACCAAAAAAGACAGGAACAGATGACAAAAGACAGCCAGGGATGCAGAGAAAATCACTGGTGCCATCCTGCCCCCATGTAGGACTTATACATGTCCAATTCTTTTCACTTTGACCTTGACGCTGAATGAACTTCTGTTGAATCATTCTGTCCACACATTCAGTAGAACCATCAGGATAGTTATATGTATATTTTGTCTTAAATATTCATTTTTCTTATTTATCTTTCTAGCTTTCACATACATACATGTTGACATAATCATACTGTCTCATCTTTACCTTTATTTGTTCAGCTTCTTTGTTCTTGCTCTTGGCTGTTATGTCTATGAGTAACTTACATTGAGAGCAAATAAAAAAAGTTGAATTTGCACATAAACTGGGCCAATAAGGCTCATTTTGATATTAATGAATATTGCAAGTACTAATGTAAAGCATACCTCGAGATTTTACATTAGTACAATAGTGTATTCAGTAATATGTTTAGTTACTTTTGCTTGTAGAATAGAATGATGTCATCCTACTGGTGTGGCCAACAAGCTTACCAGAGTGATCTTAATGCTATTAAGATCTTAGCCTATAGACTTACAATGAGACCAAGATCATCTTAACCTGAAGATCTTGATGGGAAACGGTTCCCTGCCCTCTTCTCAAAAAATCTCCTCAAAAAAAATGTCTAATCTTAGGAATCAATAGAAATCTTAACAATCAATCAATCAATCAATCAATCAATCAATCAATCAATCAATCAATCGACATTCTTTCGCTTTTAACGACAATAATTGAAAGAACTTTCGTGAAACAATGGTTTCTTTTAACTTTCACTCCTAACCATGATTGATCAGTCTGCCATCCAATAAAGCAAGGAGAAGCTCAATGTAACCAATCAACGCTGAGTTTGCAAGCTAGCTAATAGATGATTGGTTGTCATTCAACATCTTCGGCGAGTTTGTCCCGCCCCAGATTAGACTCAATGGAAATTTCCAGTTAGTCTGCTCATTGCTATATTAGAAGAAGCGGCCGGCGAGACAGGCAGAACCAGACATTAACAGCACGAGATCAACTTGAAAGAATAACTACAAGACAATCTTTTGCTAGGTAAGAGATTTTATGTCTGTATTTACGTAGTTTTTAATGATTTTTAAGCACATTAAGTTGTTCGCGATGGGCAGGTTGTTCGCTTTTAGGACGGTATTGTTCTGAATGGGTGTCTTAGTTAATGCCGCCTGCTAGCTTGACCTGTATGAAACTGAGAGCAGCCGCTCTTAACGCAGCTGTATAGAAATGTGTTTTTGCTCGTTTATTGCTAACTGTTCCGTTAAAATTGTCTGCCATGCAAGATATGCGATAGAAGAACTTGATATATAAATGCGGAACCTTTACTTGAAATGCATAAAGCGTCCTTTTGTCACCTAAAGAGAGAACGAAAGGCTTTTGTCATTGATTTGCTGTCGCAGAAAATTCTGTTTTCAAGGAAGTTCGCGACACTTCCTGCATCTCAATATTATCTGGAACTTAAGCAGAAACCCAAAAGAAGTAACGTTATCAAGAATGTATGAAAAGCGGTAATGCCCATGTATGGTGTTCCGGTATGTGATCTTGAACAGGCCCACGGGTTGTACTACTCATAGTGCTCAGCGGGTGAGCTCATGGTCACGTGATCATGTGTGGCGTGTAGATAAGGCAAAGCCTCTGCTGGGGCCGAGATAATCTCTGTGTACACACACTGCAGGAGTACTCAGAAACCTGCCCTTGTTCTCGAAGTAACTTCCGTTCCGTTTTCTCTGTCTAGAACTGCGTTCATTGATTTGACTGAAGAACACTTGGAGCTACATCACTACGTTTTACACTTCTTCACTTCACGGCACTTGTTTCTTCACTTATTTAAGAGGTCATCATGTCTCAGCAGCAGATCAGGTAAGTCTCATTCATTCTCCTTTTCCACTTTATAGTACAACTAGTCCATTGATAGAGAGTTATGTCGCTATTTTGTCAATTTGATTAATTGTTTACGTCTTTCCTGTTTTTCTGTTGAATTAAACTTATTATCTTTTAACTGTTGGTTGGAAGAAGCAACACATTACCTTGGGAAATTCAGATGGACATCAGTGTTCACACCATGATTAATTGTTTGAGAGATGATTAAAAACAGGAAATACAGGAAACCCTTAACTCAAAAGCTGTTGCCAAAAGTTTCATTTCAACCCTTTATTACAGGCCTACCTTAATCTCAGTTTTCACAGTTTTACAGTTTCAGAAATGAATTTCCACATTAAAGTATTGACGTTCTTTTTTGTCTCCTCCCTTCAGCCTCCCAGCCAAACTCATTAATGGAGGTATTGCTGGCATTGTTGGGGTTACTTGTGTCTTCCCCATTGACTTGGCAAAGACCAGGTTGCAGAATCAGAGACCGGGTCAGCAGGTCTACAAGAGCATGTAAGTATTTATAGTTTCTGTTGTCTTGCATGACATACACGACAGCACTCTGGCAAATCTCTTGGCTTTATACCCACAACATTCGTGTATAATCCAGGACTCTTCTTGGTAATCTCACAATGACACATGCAGGGCATCAAGGTGGGTGTGTAGAATTGAGAACATTCCTGACTTGATAGAACATCATGACTGTTAATCTTTGTCATCGCTCTCCAGTGAGGTGGTGCAAATGTCTTTGAAGGGTGGACGTTTACTGCTGTTTCTTACAGCAGACACTCTGACTGTCATTGTGATTAAGAACTGTCTTTGAGTTATTATGTCTTTTGTTTTTAATAATTAAGCTTCTCTCAAATATTCCAGTGTGTTTTGAGTCAACTACCTTAATTGGTTCGTACCATTAACGTTTTCCTCGCCTTGTTGTTTTGTAGGATGGACTGCCTTGTCAAGACAGTTCGATCAGAGGGGTACTTTGGAATGTACAGAGGTAAGATTTACACACATCTGAATGTTAAGAACCAGTAGGCTAGGACATGTAGGAGAGGATTAAATGTAGGAGAGGGTAAGATCTTTCTATCGTGAGGCTGAACACTGATTACATGACAGCAGGCTTCAGATACAGAGTACTTTGAGTGCATGGGTTGCTTGATTTACTTGAAAATATAGTTCTGAGTTGGAATAAGTTTTACAAAAGAAGAGATGACCAAAGCTGTTCTCATGCAAACTGGCTTTTGCAGCTTTAAGCTCTGGTGTATTAATACTATTCATGCAGTAAATTGGAAAGCACATGTCCTGTTTTGATTATTAGCTCATTGATGTAATGTAGAAAAAGTGAAATCTTTGTGGACGTAGTTCATTGTGAGGAAAATTGAGACCTTTAGTTTGGGTCTCTGCTTGTGTGAGGAATGCTGTTTGTTTGCATCTGTGTTTTTCATATTACAGACTTGGGTCCCCCTGGGATATTGAAGGCTAGCCGATAAGGCGCAGCCACGCTGGAGGCAAATCATTAAATGGTTCTTACAATATTGCTCTATTTAAAACTATAGGCACAAGTTTTTGTTTTGCCATCTATTTGTTCTGTTATTATCTACTTGTTAATAACTACATGGCTGCCTCTTCACTGTCCTGTCCACTTGTAGAACCTCATTTTCTAGGCTATGACTTGTGTTATTGCAGACTTTGGTTGATCTCGAAAATGAATCAGCGCTCTATTTCAGCAGTCTGAGTCACAGCTCGGTGTTTTCGGTTCGCCCACAGTCTGCACACACAGTACATAGTGAAGGATTCAGTCTGTTCCTTCGCTAACATCTCTTCATTTTGTCTGTCGCTGGCATTAACCTACTTACTAACTTCAGACCTTTCAATAGAGAATTTCCTTTCTCTTCTCCACGCAGAGTGGGCCCTGTTACCATAAACTGACTCACTGTACTTCCTAGTCTTGATGTTTGCATCTCCCTCTTGATGTTCATCACTCTCCCCTTCTCTTTGCCTGTCTTGTGTTTTTTCTTATTTTCCCTCTGAAACTCATGTTTTTAATGTAATTTCTCTTGACATAATCCCCCTCCATGATCATGACTGAAGCTACTTTAAATCGAGCATTTGTCTCATCTGTGTATAGATTAGCTGTACAATGGACTTACTGCATTCAGATGTTGTAATGATAGTGGCGGGGAATGTTTTTGTACATGTGCTAAATGAAACTCGATCGTGACTTCAGCGCTAACTGTATGTTTGTTTTTCCTCAGGCGCTGCTGTAAATTTGACCCTGGTCACTCCTGAGAAGGCAATCAAGCTGGCAGCTAACGACTTGTTAAGGCATCACCTCGCCAAGGATGGGTAAGCAGCATCGTCTCATGACATCATCAGAAAATCCAGGGTCCTGTCAATTGTGTTAACTAATATTTCTCATGTCTGTTCACAGAAAGGGGCTGACGGTGTTCAAAGAGATGCTGGCAGGTTGTGGTGCAGGCATGTGCCAGGTCATTGTGACCACCCCGATGGAAATGCTCAAGATACAGCTACAGGATGCAGGCAGGCTCGGTGAGAAGACGGAATTCATATTGAATATTATGTGAGACACAGTCACTGCGTCTTAGCCCCAGTGTTAAAAATACATATATTAACACGCTTTGTCTTTTTTTTTTTTTCCACAGTGGCCCAGCAGCAGAAACCAGTCATGATGTCGCCCACCAAGCTCGTGGCCACCAACACCATGCTCAGCCGCTCCTACAACTCTGGCACGGTGGTCTCGGCACCACGAGCTGTATCTGCCACACAGATCGCGAAGGAGCTCCTCCACACGCAGGGCATCCAGGGGCTCTACAAGGGTCTGGGGGCGACACTGATGAGGTAAAACTCTTATTCCCTCTGAAGAGGAACCGTGTTGACTTTTTAGACCAGTTACTTTTGTATGAGGATCTCAGTCTGAATCTACATTATCTTTTTGTTTCCTTCAGGGATGTTCCCTTTTCTATTGTCTACTTCCCGTTGTTTGCTAACCTGAACCGCCTGGGCAAACCTGGCCCAGAGGAGTCGTCGCCCTTCTACTGGGCTTTCCTCTCAGGCTGCGCGGCAGGATCCACCGCTGCCGTGGCCGTTAACCCTTGTGATGGTGAGTTTTGAGAGCCATGTCAGCCACGATGTGCCCTGTTTATTAACAACAACGCTGTGATGTTCCTGAAATGTTGCCTCATATGTTTTTGTCCCTTTTTTTCAGTGGTGAAGACTAGACTGCAGTCCATGAACAAAGGATCCAGCGAGGAGACGTACAGTGGAGTTATGGATTGTGTGAGGTAAGACAGTTGAGTCAGTCATCGTTGCATAACTGCCCTTTTTTTTTGGTGTGTGTGTGTGTAAATAAACCCACCCTCTGTTTCTCCACAGTAAAATAATGCGGAAGGAGGGACCCTCTGCCTTCCTGAAGGGTGCCGGCTGTCGAGCTCTGGTCATCGCTCCCCTGTTCGGCATCGCGCAGGTCATGTACTTTGTTGGCGTTGGTGAATACATCCTGGACAACTCGCCTCTAAGCCTCCTGTCGGCATGAGCGCGTCAGCGTGCTGGCTCGGCGTAGGACCCTCCGAGTGGAACAACCGGCAGCTACATAACACCAGTTTACAAGTTTTGTATGACTGAGTCAGAAGGCTTCAGGGTGTAAAGACCGAGGATGTCATTGTCTGTATGGTCTGACAGCTGTGTTGCACTTGAACACTTTTGTGACTTATTCAGTAGGCCATGGCCAACGTTTGCACTTGAAGCTGTTAGCCTTACTGGACTGAGGGACTTAGAGTTGCAGTGTTATTTTGTCTTTGTCCCGAAGACAGTCCTGTTCTGTTTCCCTCTGTGAGGGAGGGGAGCTCACTCCATCGAAGAGACAGACTTATTTTTGTGTTTTCCTCCATGCTATCACATTTCATAATATTTTCTACGTGTGTGCTTCTTTTATTTTGAAATGCAGCAGCTTGCAGTACTTTGTATGTTTCTCCTCCTTTTCTTTTGCTGTTTCATGTTATAAAGCCTTGAAGTTGGAGCAAATGGGGAACACATGGGGCCCAATTTAATGCAAAGAATCCTGTTTTTTTTTTTTTTTTTACATCCATTTCAGCAGTAACTGTGAGTGTACGTGTTTGATTTGACTGATCATGAACCTTCCTACTAACATGGGACCATATACTCGCCAAACCATAGGCAGTGTCCTGTTACATACTTGATATTATCCCGACAGTTATTTAGTAGCCTGTGAACTGCAGTTTTTGTATCCTGATACCTGCAAAAAAACACTTGAGATGCATTCATGCACAATATATATGTATGTGTTTGTCCACATAACCTCAGTTTATACATTTAAGTCATGCACGCCTACATTTTCACTGAGTAATGTTTTAGGTTTATGCCTTAACAGAGCAGAGTGACTTTTCTCTGAAGAAACGAGGCTCGCGGCCAGAAATTCATTATTACTGTGACTGAACATGTGAAAGATGACTGTTACCACATTCTGTGTTTGTGATGGCTTTTTGTATGTGCTGTATACATGCATTAAAAATGTGCAACACCTTCAGTCTGTGTTTTTGGATTGATTTATCATTATCAGTTTACACGAAAGGAACAGACAAAGAAACTAAAACTGCGTAAAGATCGCGAAAGTGTGGCATTCTTCCGATTTGTCCAGTGCAATGCACACACACACACACAACACAACTGCATTATCATTGGCACATTAATGTGCACATCAGCACACTAGTGTTGCAGCCGGGGTCTCGTTTTAATTGTAGCAGAGTAGCTTGTGAAGTTCCCCCTGGAGAGCAATAGTCTTATCTTTACCTTTGATAATACATCATCATTTATTTGTCGATAATATTTTGTATCAGTCACTTAGGAGTAGAAGTGAAGTACTACCTCAAAATTGCAGCCCCCATGATAACACATTTAATGTGTAGTGAACAAAGGTCAAAGGTGTTTGGCATCAACGTTGTGCTTTATGCAGTTTAACATATTGATACTGGAGTCTGCAGCAATGTTGAAGCGTTTCTATTTGTGTCTGAGCAGTGAGTCAGTTGGTCAGTGGGCCTCCTGTGGGATGATTTTGTTAAACCAGTTTGACACTGTTTCAGGAATCAGTGGGTCTACATGTAACAGCATCATTGCTCATCTCTGGTTTTAGCGCCGTGCTGCCGTTTCATGTCAACGAGCCTGCACACACTCAGAGCTCTGACGCGTTCAGGAACCTCACCGACCACAAAACTGACACTGACGAGGCCGCTCGTCTTCTTCCTCTGACACCTCACAAGAAGCAAACGGATGATTCACGCACTTCAAAGGCGGGAAAACAGAAACACAGTCAAACAAGAAGATAAAAGCACCCAGTATTTTTTCTTTTATTACGGTTAACAGTGTGACATAAACTATATTATTCTATAATTCACATCTTATTGGCACACCAACAAAATTTACATCCAAAATAACTCACACAAAATGCAAAAACTAGCTCACTGTTACAGTTCACACGTGCTCCAGAGGAGCTCAAGACGCTGTGTTACTCATGACCTTTTAGACGAATTTGGAGATTCACAGAGTGGCAGTTTATCATCAGACCTTTCCGAACCCTTTGGGCTGGTGTCACGTCTACGCTTCCTCTGTTGTGCTTTAAAGTCGAAACACTTTGAGAGTGGCGGCTGGGAGCGAGCACAGTCATTATGTACATCATCAAATCAGAAGGATAGCACAGCAGCTGGAGGCTCGTCTGTGGGACTAAAATAGGCACGTGATGCTTTGCAAAGGTAGACGAGTCCTCAAAACATTGAAGCACACAAAGTATGACTGGCGTAAGGACTAGAAATGACACAAGAAGGGCACAAAGGACGTTAACAGCAAGTGCATAAAATAGGCGGCCGTATTTACAGGAATCCTCCTCGGTCACAACATTCCTGTGTCAAAGAAGGCTTCATGTGCTGCGGTGGGGCTGCAGGGCAGCACCGTCGCCTCTGTGGAGCAGCAGCGACCAAACAAAACGCCGTTAAACCCCAGGAATGTCACAGAGCTGCGCCAAAAAGCCGAGCGTGTGTTATGGAGGAGAGCGGAGAAATAAACTTTCAGCGCTGGTGGAGTTTGAGGGGAAGGTGTGAAGATAATGATCCAGCGTATCGTGTTGAATCTGGCCCGCGGACAACTGGGATGACTGGGACAACTGGGATGTATTGTACTCTCTCTCTCTCTCTCTGTGCTATTCAGTGAACCTCCCCACCAGATCAATCTGGACGATGAGAAATGACATTGAAATGTAACTTTGGCGTCTCCCTTCTTATGCGTATGATTATGAAGGGAGCGGTGAAGGTGTGGTGGGCTGGCTGGTGGTGGTGGTGGTGGTGGTGGGGGGGGGGGGCGGAGGGGGGTGAACTCACCGTCTATATAACCTCCCTGTTGTTCCTGATGGCACAACACAGAACCATACTGAAGATCATGCCTATGATCTGCAATCAGACACACGTTGGGACACGTTAGGACGTTCGTGTGAAGCAGCACCACCCAGTATAATCACTATTTTGGGTCTGTGAAGTTGAAATTCAAGGTTTTGTTCACTCTCACCATCACTCCTGCGACACCGATCCCAACGTATCCAATGATATGAAGCTTCTCGTTGAAGAAGGCTGTGATTGCAGTGAGGCAGTCCTGAAAAACAACAAAACGCATTTTTCTTGTTAATTGCAGGTACTGTGCAGGGAATTATTCTGCATAAATCAATGATTCGTGACTGATGCAACACTTTACAAGCAGGTCTTGTCATCTTAAAACAGCGGCACACTGCCACCATGTGGGCATAACGTGCTATAGCAGGCATGAGGGTTCACCTGGGTGTCCTCGGCCACCTCTGCACAAAGTGTGCTCGACACGTCTGATGTGGAGCCTCCGCAGCAGTTCAGCTGTGAACGTAAAGAGCAAAGAGGACGAAATTAATCGTGACAAACCGAGCGAGGAGGCAGCTGAGCTCAAGCCGTGTTTCACTCACAGTTCTGTGGTAAATGAAGGCGATTGCAGTGCCGTTTGAATTGGAGACGTCAGCGATGGAGCTGCTGTAAAACTTTTGGACCTCCTCAACAATCTGTTAATGATAAAAGACGACAAACGAACAGTGAATTTAAACGACATTTCACTCAAATTAAATCGCTTCTGTTGTCACTTAGGCGTCGTACCTGTTCCTTGTTTATGAAGCCAAACACGCCGGCAGCAATCTCTGCTCCAAAGATGATCAGAAGGCAGGCAAAGAACTGCAGAACACAGAAGAGGCTTATTCAGAAGGTGACACTTCATGTTACAGGTCAGTTGTTTCATAATAATTTCCTCATACTAAAATCCAAAATTGACCTCAGAAAATAAAGCAAACAGTCCCGGAGATTATTTTGTCAGTTTTCTAATAATTTCCTGTGAAAGGCCTGAATATAATTTGGTGCTACTTCACTTATTCAGCAGGAAAAACATGAATGTTGTTGAAAGGAAAAAAGCACCATTTGCACCAAAGTAAATATTCATCCATTATTCTTTCATTTTTAGAAACTTTATCCTACAAATTTGTTAAATTCTACGTTTTTCTGCAGACAAATTTCAGATTGCTTTCCCCCGCTGTGCACTGAATGAAAGACTCCTGCTTACCCTCGCAATTACTTAGAATTAATTAATTGGAAGTACACCAATTAAACTCCATTTCCCTTGTAATTAGCACCAAATTAACAATTGATCTTTCTAGGAGACTTGAGGGGAATCAGTAGGCAATTATTTAGAAATCACAGACCTGTAAAAAGACGGCGTTCCCATCAGAAATTCAGAGGGGTTGTGTCATATGTAGTATAAAACAGTTCATCTTTGAAATGCACTTCAACCCACCGATGCAAGAAGACACTGAGACTCCCGAACAGCCCCGAAACAACCAAAGAACCCAACGATCATCATCAGCCCTCCAGCACCGAGAAGGATGTACACAGCTGAGGAGAGAAAAGGAGGAAACATGAGCACTTTACTGTGTTACTCTGTCGAAATAATCAACAATCCTCCAATCGTGTGATGCTCGTGATGCAGGAATTTTTAGTCTAAATATTCAGAGAGACGACTATAATCTAAACAGTGTGTTAACGCTCTGTCGCATGACTGCAGTTCACAGCTTCCTCTGAGGATGGCAGCACGACCGAGCTGCTTTCACCTCTTTGCTGAAGCAGAATTTATAAAAAGGGCTGTTGTTGTTGTTGTTGTGTTTCACTACCGGCGGAGAAGTGTAGGTGGAAACTCTCTGAGTGGCCTAAAACCTCTGAATCGCCTCCCACAATTCAGTCTGATTATCAGCCTCCTCCTGCAGTCCAGCCGCTCGTGAATTTTAAAGCTTTGAGTCGAGATGAAAGAAGTCTGAAACACAAAGGGAATCGCTGACACTGGCTCTTTCTCTCGTTTGGCTTCCTACTCAAAATAGTACTTCTTTGTCACTTTGCCTCCCCTTCATGAGCGACACATGAGCACGTTTAAACTGTCAGATTAGAATCGGTGTATAAACTGTGTCCTGGCGTCGGTGTGAAGTTATTAATGTGCAGGAACGCACTGGAGATGGATCAGTGCTCGCTCATAGAGTCCAGAAAGTGCTGAAAATATCTTCAGCGGCCATCTGTCCGTCCCTGTCAGGGCTGACTCTGTCCTGCTGGACATCCCACCCATTTCTACATGTCTGCAATGTGAGTTAAAGCTGATGTAGAGTCTGTCGAGTTTATTGAGAAACAAGGCTTCTCTTTTGTAATACATCAGTAATATTTCCAATCACTCAGACTCTGCGCATCCACGGTCCTGTAGGGTAAAGCAGTAAAACAGATGCCATCTGTCCGGCAAGAAGACAAATCAAATTTTCAAGGTTTGATTACTGCAGAATCAGACTACATCCTCCGCCATCCCAGCTCCCCGCGAGCCTGGATGTCATCCCCTCCCCTGCTCCCAGCCCTAACTACCGAGCCCTTTACACTGTAACCATACACCGGCCCGGTCCCCGAGGTCCATGCTAAGGGTCTAATCAGTGACACAGACAGCAACCGCCGCAGCAATTTAATTAATCCACATGGGGGGATGGCAAGCTGTTGTTTTCCTGCTGGCGAACAAAAGGGAAGGTAAAGATGAGATGAACAGAGCGCTGGAAGCTTTGAAGCAAAGAGAGTTAGCAATGGAAAATAAAATGGGCCAAGACAGCTTCTACTGTACACAAAGTGTCCTTGCAGAGCTGATCTGGCCGGTGATGCTTTCCATCACCTGATGGCTGATTTTACTCTGCACTGTTTCTCTGCAGCACTTCCTCTCAGCGAACCTGGTGCTTGTTAACGCTGCAGCTTGTACATCTTCCACACATCTTAAGCCCGTCTCTTAAGCTGCTCTCTGTCTGGATCTTGTATCTATATTCACATGATGGCTGTTTACACGCTGGCACAGGGAGCAACAAAGGTGACAGAGTGGAAAGTGATTCATCCGGGGGGAATGCTGCCACTTTGCCTTGTTATAGTATCACACTCTGTTTGGTCCCTTGGCTGGAGGTGAATGTGAGACGCGATGCGCCACCAGCTCGCGATGATATTTATATTGTTGCCAAGGCGCCTCTGTATGATTGATCCTCTGCGGGACCTTTCGGTTATTTACATAAATTGACAACTTCGCACTCAGTAATCTTCTGCAGTCTGTCGTTGCCTGACAATGGCAACGCTGGGGAAGTTTATCAGATTACTGATGCATTAATGAGCGAGCTGCTGTGGCTGGTGATGTACTGTCAGGCAGTTTAATCGAAGAAAAAGATGCAGCGTGTGTTGTAAGATGCTCCTATCTGTCGCATGTGAAATCTTACTCTGCAGAGTAACCACAAACGTAAAGGCAGTGGAGGGAAACGGACACTCTTTGCAGCTGAAATGTGGATTGAGGTACACAGTAAGGTATGTGAGTGGTGATTTGTGTGGCAGCTTTGGACGAGCTCTGTGACATTTGCATGTCAAATGAAGCCAAACTGGGGAAAAATTATCTCACCTGCAGAAGTTTGAATAAACAGGTAACTGTGAGGGCAGAAGCATATTTTAGCTGTGTGTAGTTCTGTGTATTTAGCTGCGCATGACAGCATTAAAGTCCAGCTTACATTGTGTGTTTTGTATTTACTGTTGTGTTTTTAGGCTGCAATCTTGTAATTCTGCACATTTGCACAAGCTGCTGCATGAAGCAGCTTTTTTCTTTCAACAAGGACGTACTGCACGCTACAGCATTAAGACTGCTCCTAAAGGAGTCTTCAGGATAGACTCCCGTCACCTGCCCCACCCAACCTGCTGTCCACGCCCCGAGAGAGGCAGCCAGCTCCATGAAAGCACAGCAGAGAGCTGATGAAGTGAAGTCACCATTTTAGGTCATGGTCTAAACGGGAGTAACAAGAATAGGCTTCATTCTGATCATCCGCTCCTACGCAGAGCGAGCCAGAGAGAGAGAGGGCCTATTGTATGAGTACTGCGACGCTACTACACACTGAAGGGTGTTTGTCTGGCCTACTGTACCTTTTAATCACATGCTGTGTGTTTTATTCGGAGCTCTGAAAAGGAAATCTACATTCAACGTCGATCAAAAAGCCGCCGGAGTGCAAAACGCTGCGACCTTATAAAGTATTTCTGCAATGATTAGAGGCTGTTCATTAATCCGTTAGAGGCCCTGGCCCATCTGTCACTGTTCGAGCATCTCTGATCGATCAGTTTGTTTTGTTCCAGCAAAAGGAAAATCAAATCAATATCTGAAAACATGAGCAATTCTCCCCGTAACCCATGAGCCCGAGCGCTGCCACTAATGGTGCATCAGTGATCATTTGTCCACTTTCACTTCCCCATGTGTCACATGAGGATATAAATGATGGTTAAAGTCACTTAGAAAAGTGATTTCCACCGGATGTTGTAAAGAGGAAGTGATGAAACATCGTGATGCATTGAGGGAAAATCTGCCAGTGAGGCGTTCATTACTGCTCAGCAACACCTGCGGCCCCGAAAGTTAAACTGGCAGCAGGGAATCCCCCGAGATGCTAGGGTTTGCTAAGTGATCATTACAGTGCAGCACAAAACCCGAAGCTATCATGCATGAAATCTGGTACTGCTCTGGTACATTTTTCACCTAAATTAGATTTATTTTCTAGCCCAAAACTGTGTATTATCTCTAGAAAAATGGAGTCTTGGAGCATCTTTCCGGCTCACATTTGATGCTTGTTTTGCTATCTTTTATGATGCGTACGGTGAGGTGTGGGTGGGGGCTGCACGTACCTATGAAGAAGGTGTCAGGGGCGCCTTCGCCTGTCAGTAGCTCCACTGTTTCTGGGTCAAACCTGAGCCAAAGTCCCACAGCCAGCACCAACAGGCCCGACAGCTGAGGGATGATCAATCATATCGTCAATATTCAGGTCACAAGTCCACATTTTGACAGAATAACAGCACGATCTTTCAGCCTCTGTGAAATGTGGTTCCTGAGTGGATGAGTCTGCCCTGAAATCACCTCCCAGCTAAACGCTGAGGCCCATCATGTGCTTTTGTTTCCTTTGGCTGTTCTGTCGATTAACATTCTCCGGCTGGTGCTCTTGTCTTTGTCTCATCACTGAAGTAGCTCTTGATGCTCACTGCCCCTTTTTTTTCTTCTGCTTATTCTGAACAAACTTTTCCCAGAAATGTTGATGCATCACCTCTTGAGTAACGAACAGTTTTAGACGGATCGCGAGCTGCAGATGTCACCAAAAGAACACTTTTTGTCTGTGTATGAGACTAAATTTCATGTATAACCTTGTTTTTAGTCTTCATGGGCAGAAGTCTATCCTAAGTTGACAAACACAGTATCAGGTGTGGTGTGTCTGATGGCTTTGTCATTGAGAGATCACTGGTCCCGGGGCAGCATGAACAGAAATAAACCGATCGATTGAAACCAGGTGTCACCCTGAGAATGTTAATACACCAGAGTGGCATCATTTGGCACTCTGCCTAAGTTGTACTGTGTATTTCTGTACAATGTTAAAGAATAATTAGACTTGTCACAAGTTTTATGTACAACCCAGATTCTAATTCTTTTACGGTGTTCCTGAGTCCATGTACTAATCTCCTTTATTGAATCATGTGTTCACAAAGTGGTGAACCTCACTCCATCCTCGCTTGTGAACCACTGAGCCTTTCCAGGATGCCCCTCTCATACCTGATCATGATACTATCAGCTGTTACCAATGAGCCTGTTTACCTGTGGAATGATCCAAACAGGTGTTTTTGGAACATTCCACATCTTTCCCAGTTTTTAGTTGCTCCTGAACCAACTTGTTTGAAACGTGTTGCTGCATCAAATTCAGAATAAGCAGATTTTTTACAAAAATCAATGAAGCCGATGAAGTAAAACATTAGATATATTGTCTTTGTAGTGTTTTCAGTTGAGTTAAAAAGGATTATCAAGTTATCACGTTCTGTTTTATTGATGTTTTACACAGTGTCTCAACTTTTTTGGAATCAGGGTTGTGTGACAAAGTTTAGTTTTACATCATTTTACACAATAAATCCAGCTGTGAACAAATAATTAACAGGTTGTAAACAACCCACGCTTCTTTCTGTCTTTGTCTTATACATCTGATGTGATATCTCAATCTTTAAACCTTTAACAGTGAATTTACATTTTTAAAATAGCAAATTCTGGGAAAAAAAACTCTGATAAAGGTCGTCTGTCTCGTCTCTGATTGGAAAACGAAAACCTGAACACTGTAACAGCATCTCCTGTTTCCATACCGATCATCACAATAAACGGCAGCATCATAGCATCAGTGGTCCATCTCCCATGGTGCATTTCAGCCACAGGCTGTGCCAGCCTCACAGTGCCTTGGTGATGTAACTCACACTGGCATTGGCTGCTTGTTTGGCTCTGCACCCCAAAATGACAGCGTACTGTACGCCCCTTTTGGCTCCGGCCACAACAGCTCTGCTTTCAGTCCTGAAACTCCTAAACAAAGAGGCCGCTGTCTGGGTGACACAAGTGATCGTCTTACAGAGCACAGATGAGTCAATTCAGCCATTTAAATCCATATATACTGTATCATGTAGCAGTAAAACATGAGCATGACAACTGCAAGAGCCCGTAGCTGCGTCCAGAGCCGAAACACTCAGTCCATTCATTGATAAAATCAATTCATTTTTTCAAGCTAGGATGCCAAACATGACCAATGTCCAGCTTGTCGGTGATGAGGATGTGTTGATATTCGTGACAGTGATTTAATCTCTTTCGGTTTGGAGCTCCTTTTCAGAAAAAGGAAACAGTTTGAAGACATCACCTCTGGCTTCAGGAAACTCTACAGTGTCACTATTTTCACACATTTTATTAACCAGAGAAATAAAAATACATGTATGCAAATCCTGCAGTCTGAAGTGGGAGCATAAACAGCTGAATTTGGCACCGATGCTGTTCTCTAGTGGCTCTCAGCCTGGGAGTCAGGACCCCGGTGGGTTGCAGAACAAATCGTGAGATGATTAACTGAGCAGGAAAGCAAGAAAAAACACATTTCTGCGACACAAACCTACTTTTTCAGACTCCTTTCATGGATTATTGAACTTCTTTGGGGCTCTTAAATGATTCAAATACAACAATCTGAAAAACTGAACAGGTTGCACAACATCACACGTAAACACAGCTTTGCCTAAGAGGTAACAACCCAAAACTTTTGCTTACACCGTGTTTACCAAATGTGCATTCCCCTCATCTATGCAGAGACCTGACAGACGCCAGATGATAAGTCACTGCACAGAAAATCGAAAGTGAACCTGCAGTAGCCGGAGCCACAGGAAACCTTATCCCAGCAGATCTAATGTAGCATAACGGACCAAAACAAACCCCCTTGCACGATGTGGTCAAAACAGATTAACCCTGTCTGTAATAAACACGCTACACACTCCCAGGGCTGCAGCAGGGAAGTCACAGCACAATGCCAAACCATGGGAGAGGGTCTGAACAGTGGGTGTGTTTGGAAAGTAGCCTCTCACTGCAGCTCTGATGTTCGTGCTGCAGGGTGGCCACAGTGCATCACTCACTGTACAAATCATGGGGGTGTTAAAGGGTTTAGTGGCTTACAGGCTCTCAATTGATCTACTCATTAATTATTAAGAACGTTTCATAGATAGACAAGACTTGAAGAGCTGTAATGAGGTATTAGCGCCGTGTGATGGATTTCAATGAAAAGAAGGTGACTGATAACAGACAGCAGGAGTGGTTGGAGGATTTAGAGAGTCAGAGGAGTTTGCACCGAGCAGGTGGATGGAGGCAATCTGCAGGATTAACTCCCGTGTTCTCCGCTGTGAGAGGAGAGCAGGTTAATTAAAAACCATATCTAACAATGTTAATAGGCGGTCTGTTAACCTGCAGTGTGTTGGACATGTCAGCACTCCACTAAGGCAGCTTCTCCACATGCAAACAAAGCTTGACGAGCACTGAACATGAGTATGATAAACACCTAACGCCTCCTCTGACAAAAGATCCAAACGCTGACCAGGCTCAAAACATTGGAGTGATTTTATAAAAATAGCATCAGCGTCGTTTCCACGCAACGCGCCGCTGAAGCGGACTTACCCAGAAGATGAAGTTGAAAACGAAAAGCAGATATTTCACGCATTTCATCCCGCCCTGCACTTTGCTCATGATGCCGCCCGCTTCGTCTCGATCTAAACGCTGTGATTTGTTTTGTTTTTTTGTTTTTTTTTGCAGATCCTCGCTTCTCCTACTTGGACATCAACCATGTAATGATGCTGATGACCTGCTCCGCTACATCCCAACATGCGCACAAGCTGCACGGGGCTGGCCGCCGAGCGCCGCCCATCCGCGTGCGCGCCGAAGTCCCCGAGGTGGTCTTCGGGGACCAGCGCGCGAGGGAGCCTCTCAGGATGTCACCCGGTAACATCAAGGGAACAGGTGCATTTCGGGATGTCGTGTCGCTGCGTGGGGTTTGGCACGGCGGTAATGATGTCATCTCAAAGGTAAAAATCCCCGAGCAAAAATCACATTTTGTCCAATGAAGCTCATTTGAAAAGAAAATGAGCTGGTAGATATGAATAAAGACTGAATTATATAACAATCTGTGTGGGTGGGAGATGTGAATCTGGTGTAGAAAGCTGCCATCTGTTTGCAGTTCCTATTTTTTGTGCCACTTTGGAGTAAATATAATGAATTCAACCCTCCTGAGGGTCTTTGTAGGACTGAGCGATACATTTTAAACCACCTAAATAAATCTTCCCATTAGCTTCACTTTGACCTCTTACACCTCCATGACTTTTGCATTAGAGGCTTATCAACTCTGTGATCGGTCTACCTCTCACAGAGACGCTTTAAACTTGCATGTCATCCTACACCCTGCCTCTGGTATCACTGTTTATTGTGGAAATATGGCAGCTTGTGTACAGTGTTAACTTAAACCAGTGACCTGAGATAAGTCACTGTGCCACGGCCTTAGTCTGGATTTTACAAATACTGAAGGACCTATAGTTCCCCCACAACTCCAGAAGAGTTTTACCAGACTGTAAATAAAGTCTGCATATGCTTTAATCATTTAAAAAAAGAAAAAATATCAGTGAGCTGTTTAATTGTGTTGTCTGTTTAATGTCAAAGCCTTCATTCATGGTCCCCAGAGGACGGATCCTGATGACTTTGATGATCCTGCCACCGTGAGTTTTAACTTTTGTAGTCTTGTGTGAAATGTCTCAACAGCTATTGAAAATATTGCCATAGTGTCGTCATCAGGTCAAAATTCCACTTTATCCAGTTTCTCAGTTTAAGACCTGCAAAACTCCCATCAGCCTCAGCTGGACTTTGTGTTTACTGCTGCTGAGAGGATGTCAGCATGCTAATATGCTAAAATAACATGGTGAACATGGCAAGCATTATACCTGCTTAACAGCAGCATGTTAGCACCGTCAGTGTGAGCATGTTAGATGGAGATGTTAGCATTTAGCTCAAAGCCTCATGGAGCTGCGAGCACGGCTGCAGACTCGAGAGAATGACATGTAATGATGTGAGTTCTCAAGACATGCAAATGAATTAGTGTTAAATTGAAATGATTATGTTGTTTTGGATAATTTGGATCTTGGATGAGTAATCACCAAACAAGATAAAAATATTGTCTTTCAGGACTTAAGAGTTATAGCCTTTTCTTTGGTGTCGCAGTGAAAATCTATACAGTACTTGCTTCTGTATATGTGTTTAAATACAAATTATGCTTGGTGTCTCATAGGAGGACAGATTTATTAATTTGCTTAATAACTATTTGTATGGGTTGAGCTTGTATGCATGCAGAGTATTCTGCTGCTGCTGCTGCTGCTGCTGCTTTGCACTCTTAACATAAGCCAGTTCCTGTGAATGTGAAGAGCGCATGTGGAGCGTCACCAAAGCTCTTCTGTGTCTTCTCTGCGGGCCAGAGGGGGTCAGCTCGGGTTCACCCGCTCTGACAGTCGAGCGTCTCATGTTTGTGCTGCCTTTGTTTGCTGCACCGCTGTGGGAGGGAAACAGCGACCCCCTGTTTGCCTGCCAGAGTATCTGTGAGGATCAGTCCGGGTGGATCATGAGACACATCACATCACTGCCTACCTCCTCTATTTATCAGATGACATCCATCACAAGAGTCAGCAAAAATATAATAGGATCCATTTATAGCACTGGTTGCATTGCTCCCTCTTTTGATAGATAGATAGATAGATAGATAGATAGATAGATCGAGCACCCTGTTGAATTCCAGATGATTAATAGTTTTCATGTAACCCTGAATAAGCTCACTGGACTGCATCAATGTTAATCTAATATTGCGTTGGTCATCCAATCCTGTCATGAATTTAGAGCTGTAATTATCACTGTGGAAGTACACCCAAACTGAAACCATATCCTCGGGGTATAATGGAGTCAAAATCCCATTATCCCTCCGCAGCCGCCCTCTCCTCACCCTCCTCTGCTGTGCTTGATATGTAAATCTGGTGCCATAATGTAACCGGATCTCCATATGGTGCATATGTGAGTCATCCTTCAGGCACATCAGAGGTGAAGAAATGAGCACTTTGGTGATACCAAACATATTTTTTGAGTATAATGCTTTCATGAAGACAGGCCTTGCACATCAGTTAATTATGAATAACTAGCCTTTAAAATATTGTTTGAAATCATCGTGGTACACTCTCATGAAATGCAGGGCCTGTAAGTAATGCATGTGGTCTTCACAGTGTGTTTCAACAGAGACCACACAGAGTGGAAACCCTAGAAATCACCAGGCTGGACAGACGCTCTCAAGTATTATAGGTCCCGTCAATGTCTCCATCTAGTGGACAGACAGGAGTGCAGCTAGTCTGTCAGCTGTGCATTGTTGACACCAGTTTACATATATGAACAAAATTGCTTTTTTCTGGATTCATGGGTACTGCTGTCACTTCTTCCCCTGACAATAAAATTTGCATGCTTTTACGTGTATTATTGTTATTATTGTTGTTGCTGTTTTTATTATTATTAAGAATATTATCATTAATATTATTATTATTATTATCGGGAGTTTTCAACCATCGACCTCTTTGAAAGGTCAGTGTATTTTAGGTCAAGAATCATGTGGAATTAATTCTTGTTGATTGATTTCTACATTCATAACTTTATCTTCCACGAAAAATTATTGTTGTTGTTACTTTTGTTATCATTAAAAGTTAAGTAAATCTAAAGGTACTCACTTGTTTGTTTGTTTGTTTGTTTGTTTGTTTGTTTGTTTTTGTTTCAAATATTACAGTAACACAAAGCCATATTCTTTCTCTGTAAATTTACAGTCACGTGATCAGTACTTTGCTTACAGAAAAATCAGATAGCCTCATGTCAAACATACCTGCTTCCTAGAGACTAAACCTATTTTCTCACGTGATGATAAGATATCTTATCTGTATTAATATTAGATATTAGACTGTTTAAAGGTGTTTTTGTGATCATAATGTCTTTGTCTCCATGCAATTGTCTGTATTTTTCAACCCAAGCTGCGTTTATGTGCATTGGCTACACCTCCTATTAAGACGGTCGAAGAGCGAGGCCTTTTGTCCGAGTTGATCACGTTAACTTGAACTCAGCACAACGCATGCGCACAGTACAGTCACTAACTAGCCTTTAGCTTTCAGCTAAGCTAGCGCCCTCCACAATGCTTGATACGTTGTCTTTTTCGTAAGGTAAGTAACGATTCTCTTTGTTGCTTTGTGAAACAACGTAAAGAATCGGTCGTTTTCAACTTTATAACTTTACTCATCATAATGGTCGACCGAAAGTTTTATTGTGACACCTGATCCTGTTTTATTTGAACACCTGTTCTCACCTCTGGCCTCTAGAGGGCAGTGTTGTGTTTTCTTTGGAGGCTGCGCTTTGGATCAATGCCTGAGCTTGAGGTCAACAAACTGCAGCAGTAACCGAAACAAGTTGGCTCTGACAAATCGTATTTACTGTTGACAGGTAGACATCTCAAGTGGGAATACTTATCTTAAAAAAAGGCCATTTTCCCAGAAACATAATCTCAAGCAGCCTCTTTGTTTCTGTTTCCACTTTACCTCCAAGCTCTGTGCACTGACATCAGACGTCTTAAATGTCAGCTGTGACACAAAAATTGGGCTCTGAGCCTTAAAAAACAAAATCACCACTGATACTGACTTCATGCTTCCTGAGCAATTTGTTGTGCGCTGATGGCACTGAAATGTCACTGCCAAAACAAAGAAAATGGCAAGCTACGATATTATCAACCAGAGCCTGATGAATCATATACAATCTTATTTATGTTAATGTACCCCCCCTCCCCCCTTTTGCTTTATATCTCCTGTAGAATGGAGAGCAGGAGAAAAACACGAAGCAAAGCCAAAACACCAAATTACTGGCAGTAAAATGAAGCCATATGGGTTTTCTCTCTTTTTTCCATGCAGGCCAAAAAATGAGATTTCTTCCCGTGTCAAGGGGTTATCCAGTCTTTGCTTACCATCCATACAACAAAGCTCATAAAGCACACAGTGCATGTATGGGAGTGTTTAATAAATAACAATATCAACAACAACATTGGAACAAACGCTTTGCTTCAATCAGACCTGGGTCAAATTGTATTTCCAAAAATTGTGGGTTGCGTCAGTCCACTCAGAGTGAGTGTTATGTGCTATAGAAAAATACTATAATTAGCATGATTGTGCTCTGATGCTAAAAGTGTTCGGGGCTTGTTGCTCTGTCTCTGCTAGTTTAAGGTGAATGACAGGTTTAAGCCCTTTCTGCCTTGAATAAAATCATGTGCTTTCTTAAACGCCATTGCTGCAGTTCAGTGTGGAAGTCCCCTAAATGTCACCAGAGGTCATCAGATGTGAGGCTCAAATGAAGCCTGCTGCAGAAGCTGAGAAAGTAGACTCTATATGAGAAAATCTACACTGTGCATGGCCCCAGTGCTGCTTTTAATTTCCTTCCCCAGCAGTTAATCAAAATGGAAAGTCAGAGAGCTGAAACTAATTTCCTCTCAATAACAGTTTTCCCAATCACCTGTGGCCACGTGAGGCAGATCTTATGAGGTAACTGCATCAAGCTTTTGGTGAGGCTTCGGTTTAGCTGTGGTTCAGGTGAACCTGGGCGTATATTTATCAAACGGCTCTAAAAATAAAAATCTACAGAGCCCTCGAAAAGTGGGATTTTTATTCTGACATTATTTTGCATTGCATCGCAGTAAACTGAGAAAGGCTGAGCTGTGTTAATCCTCCACTTTTACCAATACTTTCCAACTAAACATGTCTTTCTACTTAAAAATGAGCTTCTTTTAAGGGTCTCTTCATGTGTAAAAGAGTTAGAGTTAGAGACAGATGACGGCAGCAGCACAGAAACAGACGTGAGGGCAAAAATCCTCATGTTTTATCATTGGCCATGATGAATAACTTGTTAGCTGAAGTGATGGAGATAATTCAGAGCAGGGTCATCTTCGCCCACTGTTTGCACTAGATTTCAAGGTTTGATCAGATGTAACACCACTTTATTTTTATTTTTCACTTTCTTTAGCAGAGCAGACAGTGAGTCTACAGCTGGCTTTGGTTGACGGCGTGATGCGAAATTCTTCTTATCATATGATTTTTCTGCTTGACCTTGTACACCAGCAGCAGATTTTCTTTCCTGCTTCAGTTTGATCTTCTTGTTGTTTTCATTGTCACAAATTTCCCATTATTTCATCCATATTTAAGCCTTATTTATCTATTATGAATATATTACATTGTTCTGATTTCACATGGTAAATGCGACTGGAGATATGGAGGATTTCACACATATATAATTAAATAAAAAATTAAGTATTTGCTTCTGCAGACTAACAAATAATTTATACAACAAAGAAGCCCAAAAACTCTTGTCTCAATCTAAACATACATGTGATCACTTAAGACTTGCTGCTAAAGTTTGCTCTGACATTAAACTGTAAGCAGGAACAAGTCTCTTGATGGACGTGTCTCATTCTTCAGTAGAGAACTACATTTCCCCAAAGCTGGTTTGTAGTTCTGCACTGATTCAGCATCGCGCTCTCGTGATGTTGCCAGAATCATGATGGAGACTTCATTAAAAAAAAATGAATCAACATCAGATATTGTCTTATTTCATTCTATGCATTTCTTTCTTCCTTGTCAAAACCTGGCACCTACATTACCCACAATGCAACTCTGACAGTTCAGTTGGAGATTTGGGTGTGTTATGCTAGTAGCGGCTAATGTAGCCTCAAGCAGACGAGGAAGGCACTGCAGAGGTCTGGGGGTCTCCACACCTCCAGGTTTTTTTCACTTTCAAACTTGTCGTCTTCAGACCGAACCGACTCAAGTGACATCAGTTAAGGCAGTTTTTCAGACTTCAAGTAGCTGCTTCTGAACTGTGAACTACCTCCCAAAGACAGAGGAGTTCCTCTTTAGGAGTAATTCTTGGGGGGTTGGTGACTGTGCTCATGCTGACTCAGCAGTCAGGTCCAACCTCCACAAGCTGAACCTGAGTCACAGCGAAGACAGAGTAACACCTAGTCCACACGTGCACGGGTATTTTTCAAATCGTAGCTTTTCTATGCGTTTCAACCTTTTTTCCTCATACAGACAGTTTTAGGTCACTGAACATGAAGCTTTTGGGTGAAAATATTAAGAAACTCCACAACAGTTTTCAGGATGTGCACAGTTACACCCCCCTCTCATTAGGCCAGAAGCGTGACCTGCCTTCACCTCAGTAGGATCAGACCTCTGGTTGCAGGTTGCCTACCAGTAACAGCTTTTATTCAGGCTTCTGATTGGCCGACATTGCTTTAGGGTTAAAGGTCATATCACCGCTTGTTGGACTGGCTCCTGCTCTTTGCAGCACTTCAGTTGTGTTTTTCCATTTTCACGTGGACGAAGATTTTTAAAACAGCTTTTGTGGACAGGATTTTTATGAGGACAAACGAGGAAACCCTGTACATGAGGAGTAGGCACGAGTGACACAGCAGCAACCCTTTAATGTTTGGTTCACCTGAACAGGTAAAAGAGCGACAAACGTCACATACTGTTTGACCCAGGCCTGGTGTTTATACACGCAGTCCTGATACTTTGACGTATACCAATAATTTACTTTGTGCAGAAGGTGAAAGTCTTTGGTGATGAGTATGTCTGTGTTTGTACTGTGTTTCACTGAGCGTGCGACCCTGTGTGTGCGTGACGCGCGCGCACAGTCCTCACTGCCGCCATGACTTGCGGCTCAGCACGCACACGCAGGCCACGTTGATGCGTATGAGCCTCCACGCCACCAGGTTCTTAAAGGACGTCAGCGCTCGTACAAAAGTGTGTGAGTTGGTGCAGTAGGAGTTCCAGTGTCTCGCATCGATCCCCAGACAGCCAGAGCTGCCCGAGCGGGCGCTGTGACACGTCGTCTCAAAGAAGTACTGCTTCTTGTTGACATTGTTGATGTTGACGTCCGGCAGCACTGTCACCTCGTTGCCGGAGATGTCCGTGGCTTTGGTCTTGTTGCCCACCCAGACGCTGATGCTCTCACACACCGAGTAAACCCCGCGGTGCTGAGGCTGCCCTGCCCGCCTACGGGTCCTTCTGCCGGCACCCTGCGACCCCGCCGGCTCCGCATCAGGCGGCTGAGCGCTGAAGAGCACCCTGGGTGAGAGGTAGCGGCGTTTGGTGAGGAGTTTGGGGTCTACTGTGGGGACGGAGCTGGGGTTGCTGCCTGGACACTGTTGCTGCGCTGCTCCTGCGATGGCGGCCACAGCCTGCGCACTGAAGAGGAGGAACAGGACCAGCGTGGACGACCTCATGGGCACACAACCTGAGGGCATCGGCACAGTTACTACAGACATACACTTCAGAATACTCAATGATCAGACCCTTTACTGGCACGTTGACCCTGGTATCTCTCACTCAGTGCTCTGAAGTGCTCTTCTTCATGTTTCTGATACAGTGTCAAAGTACAGACAGGTAGATGTAAGAACAGCGCATCTTATATTTAGGCCAGTTGCAGGGCAGCAGATTCAGTGAAGTTGAACTGGAGAGTGTTTGAACAGTGGATTTAAGCTCCAAATCCTTCTGAGGCAGAAATTGCATTTCATTCCAGTGAACTTATGGAAGCTTTAATCCAGTGTGTGGATACTCCCCATTTTTCTTTCCCAGTTTCAAGGTACGACATGTCCAACAGTGAGATTAAGCTAATAGGCGCAGGTAGCAGCTCCTCTTTCAAGTGGAAAACACACCTTGCCGAACACTAAGGGTATGACACTTAATGCTCAGTGGCTTGGCAGTGAATGTTTTTACAAGTACAGTAGATACAAAATTCTGTGCCTGACATGCTTGTAGTTTTACAGGAGATTTACAGGAATTTCTTAGTCAGCTTCCATTTCCTGTAAGGCTGTCCCACAACACAAGAGCCACAGATCAAATGATTAAGTTTAGGTTAGAGGTGGTGAAAGGTCCAATTGTTAGGATTCTACCTTTTAGGCTAGGACATTGTGAAGAGTGGCAGTTGTAAAGGAAAAGGCAGGATAATGGGATGAAGGGTGAAAAATGTCTGATTTTAAATGTAATCGTGAAACGTGAAGCGGTTTAACGGATCATGGTGAAATGATCAACCTCATATCGCCCACAGAGAGGACAGTGATCTCTTTCCAGCTGTCTAATATGGTCTGTAGAAATATGGAGGGTTAAATTTCATTCTAGATTTTACCATTTTCTTTAGATCTATGGTTTTATGTTATGGATATTTGAACAGGAACACTGTCATATCTGTGGTTTTATGAATGAATAAATTGAAGCTGAGTATCCATCAGTTTTTTTGGGTGTTTGCCTCTCGACTCCAGAGATATTCACGATTTGAGCTGAGCTCGGCTAAGCTCACAGTCTAATATAATCTTTGCTCCGTATTCACAGACATGAAAAGGGAATCCATGATTTGTGTCTGGGTGAGGAGGAAAACCATCGTATTACTCCAGAAACTGAGCAAGAATTCACAGTAAAGAACACACGAATAGATCGTCTGTGTGTAAGCTAACCATGGGAACAGGTGTCACGTTGCCAGTAGGATCTAAGTAGACACTGTTGTGACATCCCATCATACCGCTCTCTTTTCATCACACCGTGACTTCACACAACAACACATCTGTCCATGCTGGCCGGCGTAAACTGACAGGCTGTGCACTGTATTTAACGCAGTACAACAAGAATGGCAGGCGTGTTAACACCTGCGGTGGCTCTGCCAGCAGGCTCCGTCAGGTAGGTTTATTACACACTGTGTTTGCCTCAGGTGTCAGGGTGAATGCCCTGGATTAAAACTGCTGGCACAACAAATCAAAAGAAAAATCACAGCCTGTACAGAAGAACATAATGTGAATGCCTACATCAATTAATGAGTGTGAGGTGCATTTAATTCAGGTTAGTATCTCCTCTCACACCTCCCCTCTCTGAGCTCGCTTCCTGTGTCTGGTGCAACGTTAGGACATGAGCAAAATGACATCAAGTGCCAGCTTGGATTGCTTGAGGACACCCGGGGAGGCTGATTTACAGCAGGAAGCAGAAAAAAAAAAAGCTGAAACCTTTGTTTATTGATCACAAGGCTGATGAAAAGGGAAAGAAAAAACATTAAAGGAGCGCAGCGCCTCCCCAGTGACTGCATCTCGTTCACACGAGGAAGTGAAAGGCTCTGAATGTTGAGAACAAACTCAGGACAAAACTGATGAGAAAGGATAAAAGTGATTTTCTCTGTGGCTTCTTTTAATGATACCAAGTTATTTGACAATTAGAAATAAATTAACGCTTAAATTGCTGCCTGAAACATTCTATAGGACACGTATCGCATGCAAAGCAAATATGTCTACTGTGAGTTTATCACAGACTTTATATATGTGTCATAGCAGAGCAGCACAGCTGTACTCAGTAACATTAATGATTGGTGGATTTCATTCTTATCTTTCACATCCAGTCCTGTGGTGTTAGACTGGCTTGCTGGCCTGCTGTACAGGACACCTAAATGGAACTGAGCCTTAATTAAAGCTTAGTTTCACGTGTGTTGAATCTACAGTGAAGAAAGTCTGTTGACAGACAAAGAGAAGAGACTGCTGTTTTATGGAAATGAGTGAAATTTTGAGTAGAAGATAAAAGTAAAACCTCTTCGTTATACAAAAGTACGATATTTGCCACCAAAATGCAGTGAAGTATAAAGTATCAGAAAATGGAAATACTCAAGTAAAATACAAATACTGCAGAATTGTACAACAGTACAGTACTTGAGGAGATGTACTTCGTAACATTCAACCAGTGGTTATTCTGAAATTTGACACTAAGAATTTCTTTACTGCAGATTTACATCCAGTTCCAAATATTGATTACTGATAATCGGTATTGACCCTAAATAAAACATGTCAGTCGACTCCTGGTCAGTTTGAATTTTCTACAGTATTCACTTCCATATTTTAGACTAAAACATGCTTGTGTCTTATTTTAGAGATGTCATCATGGAGTGAGTGTTTGAGACCCGACACAAGGTTTGAGCGGCTGGTCTAAACGCTGCTGCACGGATTGACGGGACGTCTTTGCCCACATCATCCACCTGTCGGTTTACCTTTTCAGTGTCTCCACGTGAACTGTAGCACCTTGTGGCTTCTAGAGGACGTGATTAGAGCTCCATGTGTTCTGGGCTCCTGCCATCAGGCCCGGCTGTGGCCCCCATCCAGCACACCTCTGCCCTCTTCTGCCTCCACTCTGTATCCCTGTTGAGAGACACGCAGAGAAAGCGTCTCACCGGCTCATAAACCCACTGTAAACACATTCTTTGTGAGACTGATACAGGAAGAGAAAGTTAATATGTTATTCCCGCTCGTCGGATCCTCACATACTGAACATACCGAAATAACGAAACAGACCTGCATAATGTAGATTATCTAGAGTGGAAACATGTAGTTTAGTTTTATATTAACGTCGTAAACCGTGTCAGCATTCCTTAATTTATGAGTTTTGACAGGTTTGTTGAGACTTAAATTCTTCTGCATTTTAACGGACAGATACAAAGCCAGACACGTAAAGTTTATTCAGGAACAGGTAGAAACCAGATCATTTAAGAATTCGGTATTTTGTGTATGAAGCCGCATACACACAGCAGAGGACTTAGAAAGATGTCAGCACCACATGACGTTTCTGTCCAGTGTCTCTTCTGTCTCTTAAATGACTCCATCAGGCCTGATTTCAGAGATGCGTGATTCATTTTTGTGCAGCGATGAAACGCAGACACCATTCCAGCTGCATAATCCATCACAATAAACCAGAAGCCTTAATTCTGTTTTGTCGTCTTGTTTTATCGTCATGTCGCTGTGCTCAAGTGTGTTTAAGTGTCAGCGCACTGCCTGCTCTGTTACATCTTACTTAGTGTCAACCAGCGGACACCCACTGAAAGGCTCTTTAAAAGATTAGAAATAATCCCTGAAAACAGCTTGACTTGACATTCATATAGATTTTTTACATTCAGGCTTTCTTTGCGAGTACTTTCCAGCACGGCTGAGGAAACACGCCATGCAAAGTGAAAGGAATGTAACATATATATAAACAGAAGAAAATGGGCTGTAAATCTAAATGACACCAGTGTATTCCTGTAAAGAGCCTACACTGGCACAGGAAGTGTTCCTGCTTTACGGCACCTCAACAGCGGTGGTCTCTGGCTGTCTCCATGTTTAAACCTGTGACCTTTCAACCGCAGGACGGGCAGTTCGACAAGCCAGCTGTCATAAGTCTCTGTCATAAAGTCTCACGCTCATCTTTTCTGCAGTGAACTGGTGGACCAACAGAGGTGGAAGAAATATCTAACTGCTGCTGATTCTAACAAAAAAAGTTTCAGCTGTGTGTTTCAGGTTTATTTCAGTTTAAGGAGCATAACTGCAAAAATACATGTATGCATAGGAAGCTGTACTGTACATAAACTATCCATTTTAAGCATTAAAGTTCAGTTTTGACCTTCAAAATACTTTGACAACACAATACCAACTCAAGGTCGACTTACTGACTTGTTATGGAGTTTACAGCTACATCATATTATCATATCTCGTAGTGGTCATTGCTGACTTGTGAGCACTTTTAGGTTGTTTTGTCCTAAAACTGTGTTAGATGAAATCTTAACAGAGCTCTCATATCAACAGATCCACCAAACTGCATTAGCCCTGTGATAAAGCATGTAAGTGGACCTTGAACCCACAATAAAGGAGAAACAGGCTCTTGACTCATTTCCTTTATAATAAGCCTCAAAAACCAGAAGTAAAATGTCCAATAAATTTATTTTTGATTTGCACCTTTTTGGTATTTTAAGTTTTATATTTGCACTCTCTCCTACTTTTTGCTGCAGTTGCTGCACTGCAATTTCCCTCGGGATAAATAAAGCTCTATCTTATCTTTAAATTTGATCTTCGTGTAGGTGTCAGATTCAGAGAACAGAAAGTACCTGAGATTTTGTGTAGATCCCAGCCAAGAATGATGCAGTCATTGTAGGCAATATGATACAGAGACTAAAACATTATCAGTTTTAATCTTTATTCAATCTTAGCTGTGACTCTCATTGATGTTTCATGCTGACAATTCAGCTTTAGGCTACTTGATACCAGCAGCCGAACCACCAAACATTATGAGATTTATTATGAAAAACCACAGAATGTGTCAAAGATCAACTGCATTACAGCAGCAGAGGAACATAAACTAACGTCATGGATAGTGTGTTATTAGAGTTAATATCTGTGTAAGGAGCACAGTCGGAGTTCTGTGAAAATAACAGGATCTGAATATTTGTGCTTTTAACTTTTTCCACCCACCCACCACGCAACCCACCACACACACACTCATACTGTTTGTGGACTGTGCAATATGTGCAGTATTTGCCACAGCTCTGCAATATGTGCAAATGTAGCATAATGCAGCAGAGGCCTATTTGCTCTATTATTCCTAACTCGCATACAAATGCAAAACAGTATATGTAGCATAATGAGGCATATTTTATAATTCTCAGCTGTATATAATTTAATTTAACTGAGCCTTTCAATTTTTAATGTTCACCTGGTCAAATTCCTGTGTGTATTGTGCCTTTGGCAAATAAAGCGATTCTGATTCTTCCTGTTATTATTTTGAAGCGGTTTCACAGCAACAGTTTATATATGATGAAAAATAACCATCATGCTAATCAAGAACAAATGTCGCACTTATTCTGAGGATCAGATTCTGGCCCTCGACACACAGCTGTAACAGCTACTAAGTGGTTAAGAAACATGCAGTCAGCAGTCTGTGGTGAGAGGAGAATGGCAACATTCATTCAAGCTACTAGGTGGGCTACAAATATGCACATAACAGCGCCATACAACATTTGTGTGCGCTGGAGCATCTCACATCGCAGTACTCATTGAACCTTGAAGCAGATGGGCTACAGCAGCGCACGACCACCTGATGACTGGAGAGTGGAAAAATGTTGCTTGTTCCCATTAATGGTGATGGTGCAACAATGAAGGACGTGCTATTTGTTGGCAGAACCCTCTCTGTCTTTAAGCAGGATAATGTGCGATGGCTGTGGAGCAAACACTGTGTCATGGCAGCTTTGGTTTGACTTCAGCTTCCTGAAACTGCCTGTCACTTCCCGGACCTGGCCCAATAAAACACAACTGGGGTGATGCTGAACAGCATGTTTGCAACACAACGTGCCAATGATAACACTGCAGGACGTGTTTTCGAGTGAGCATGAGCAAGATCCTCATGGAACATTTCCAAAACCTTGTTAAAATTTCAGGCTGTTCGGTGGTCATGCTCTCCCCCTTTTGTGGTACAAAAGTTGCCTTCAAGTGCAACAACTGTTTCATGTGGCTGCTATCTGTAGGCACTAAACCTCTAACTCACCACCTAATTCCAGTTTTTCTATTGTAATATGCATAGCAACAGCCTATGTCATCACTTTATTTATGCTTGTATCTTTATACATTTCATAGTTATCATTTATGTATGTTGTAAGCTATAATGAACCTATTATTTAAAATGTTCATGATCCATGTAATATGCATATAAGGTAGCCTATATAGTATTCTCATTATTTATTTATACCATGCCTCTGATCTCATACTGCCTTTTGCTCCTGATAATTAATTAAAGTGGGATCAATGGTTTTATTGATTTTAAAATGGATTTTATTCAATATATTTTATAACTCAGCTTCCTAGCTAAAATAGAAGTGTTCAGGATCAAAATGCACATTTGAACGTCTCCAATTCTTTGACAGGTGAGGAAACTACACCTGCTAGATCACGTGACATGGTCAAAAGCTTCAGAAAAGCTGCTAAATCGGTCTTGAGGTGAAATTGTTTTGTCAAATGCCGCTTCCAAGACGTTTTTTTTTTTTTTTAAACCATTTTAAGCGGAAGTGTTCGGGCCCCTCTGATTGGCTGTGCCTCCATAGCAATGGCAGCTGAGGCTCATGGGTATGGTAGTATATAGAGCCATATTTAAATGACAGTTGACCCGTATTTCTATTGAGGATGTCATAAAACAAACAAAACAAGACAAAACAGAAACAATTTACAACTTCAAATCAAACGCACCCGTTTCCAGTTAGCTTATATCACCGCCCTGCGCTTTTCTTCACTCATTTACAAACTATTTTACAAACATTTCAGAAGCTAGTTCACCTTTTTACAAATGTGTTTGGGCCGGACTCATTTTCAGCCGGTACTCAAATGTCGGTTCAAGCAGGAGAAGCGGAGTTTTGGGATTTAGCTAAACTAGCTAACTTTATTTCCATAAAGTTACTCAACGCGGAGATTTGGAGGATCGCCGCTTCGCTTCGTCAAGCTAAGTAACTCATTGCTGCTTATGCTAACACGCTTATGGTGACTTGATGCTTTGGCTTGTTCAGATGGTGTTTGTGTAGCTGGAAATGGTGATGCTGTGAGGCTGCAGCGTGTGGTTTTTGTGGTTAGCTGTTTTGGCGTTTGCCGGCTGCTGATATCTGCTATGTCATGTACTTTGCTTTGGTTTTACATGTGAATTTATGTCTCGTTTCTGACCTTATTTTTTCATCGGTTGTTGTCGGTCACAAGTATTGTAATGCTGTGTGCATTTCTGTGTGCATTTCTGTAACTCAGTATTTTAAAAGGAACTCAAAACGTTTTAAAGTAGATATTTGAGCACCTGGGAGGAAGTGGCAGCTTAATGGAGCTGTATGTATGTTAAGAATTGGCCACCAAATGGCAGTCAGCAGACCACCAGACAGCGGCCCTGTCCCTATGGTATGAATCTGGAAAATATGCTCCCATGGAAACCGCGCTCACGTGGTCCCGCGAGACATGGCAGATACCGGAACAAGGAAATCTAACAATATGGGCATTGAATTAGATAAATTTACTGTTTGTCAAACCACAAATGAGACAAGAATTAGGCTGGAAAAGGGTTTCTGAGTGCTGGGCCTCACTGATTACCGTACAAAAACACAACTTTATAACCTGTACAAAACCTGTGACTAAAATACTTAAACACTAGTTTTGATTTAATGGGAATTTTAATAGCTTCCACAGCAGTGGTTTTAAGTGATGACCTCAGACCTTAGGCACCAAATAGCCAGTCTGTACTCTATGATTTTAATAATCAATTAATTATTTTTCAACCTGGTTTTGGACTGTATGAATACATGTGTTCTGGGATTTTTGCAGCTTTCTGATATTTTGTAGACCAAATGATTAATGAATCAATTTGAATATATATGAAATGATTGGTAGATGAATCAATAGTGAAGATAACCATAAGTTATGGCCCACTTTGCAATACTGTAACGTATCTATTACAAGAGGCTCCTGCTGCACTTCTCCTGTGCTGTTACACTGCTGCTGTTGGTCATGTACAGTAGTATTTCAGCTTCACTCCCAGTCTCTGCTGTGCAAAGTCAGAGTTTAGACATAAAGCCGCAGCTTTTTACACCTGCAGTGTATTTCTTATAGCCTTTCCAAGTCATCTGACTGACTGAATTAAGACAAACTGTCTTGGTGCGGGATACTTTGAGGCTCCTGTAGATGCAGGTTCAGAGTGAAGGCAGACAAAACAGTTGTTCCCGTGTTGGTGTGAATTAACTGAATGTGCAAGCCAGTCATTTTATGTGGTCTGTTAGCCCTGAATGGAGAGGCCACCCACAACCACTGACCTACAACTCATTAGCTCTAATGGAGTCAGTTTAATGAGCCCCGTCTGGGATGACTGACAAGCAGCCTGGGGTGGCACACAATCCAGTCTGCAGACCACGAACAATCTACCTCCCTCTAAAAAAAATGGCAGTGGCTTCATTCATATGGTAAAAGTCACATAGCCCTTCTCGTAACCCGATCCTCCAGGGCTGGCTCTCATTCAAATAGGAAGGGAGGTGCAGGTGACTTTATCTGAAAGGCACCAATGGGCTTTGAATGACATGCTGCTCATTACGTTGCTGTGGTCATTCATGCAAAACTGCTCACCAGGTTGAGGCTTAGCTTCGGGCTGAATTTAAATCCTCAAACTCAGAGGTTCCTGGAGGAAAATGTGGGGATCTATATGAAATATGTATTGTTTTCACATTGATGGTGATAGAAAGAAATATGTTTAAGCTGTCTTTATTTTCTTTCCCTTCTTTCCTGAACTGCCCTGCCATGAGGTCTAGCCTGCAATATACTCAAATAATGGGACAGCTCTGCTGGCTGTGGAACTACAGCAAATATTCAACCCTTAAAAACGCATGAAAAATCAGCCATTTATGCCATAGCTTTGTGGTGAATGGATGTATAGAGAATGTTTCATAAACTACAACCTAGTGGAAATAATTAGGTCTGTGACTTTGCTTTTACAATTGACAATAAAACTCATCAGCTATTATGTAATTTGTTCAAATTTCAACAGAAGTCTGCACAACATAATTTGAGTATTCATTTTCTTTTTTTCAGAATACAAGTCTATAACATACACAATGGTAAAAACAGTCTAATCTAGATGGATCTAGACGGATGACACGTAGTAGATGTCTTGTCTTCAACAGACGTTACATTTTCAATATAGTCAGCAATAGTACATCTCCATGTGACTTATTTTTTCTGGATTTCTTTTTCCACAATCCCAAATTAAACTTAACAACTTTGCAGAGTGGTCCTATGTTATCTGAAGTGGTACAGGCTGATGTTAGCTTTATTGCAGTCATCTGAATTTAGAAAACAGCTTTTAAATCCTTTAATGTGAGGGTGAATCTTTTCAAATTGTACCCCCTAACTATAATTTCAGAAAAAAGAAACTGCTAAAACTTAAAATAAAATTTCCTCCTTTGTGACTTAATTGCTAGACTGTCACCATATTGCTGTTTGCCACTATAATTAGCCTTCAGTTACCGTCAAAGCGTTTCTCTCCAGTTGTTAGTTTGGCCTATTTCTTGAGCCACTCACATCTTAACTGATGGATGGGAATCCATCAATTAGTCATGCAGGCGGCTCTGCTGTGGTGGATTTCATAGATACACAAGGATAGGCAGGAAGGTGCAGGAACGATGGTGTATAAACATCTCTTACAGTACCGTGAATAGTGTTTTCAGTCAGAGATAAATAGGGCATAATTTTGTTGCTATGGCAGTGGTACAGTATATTCTTTCCTGAGGCGATAGTCACAGAGAGTAGGTTCACAGGAAGAAGAAAGGTTAAAATTAAAAAAAGCATGAGAGGCGTGGAAAGGAGATTGGCAGTGGAAATAGAAAATTTATGTGTGGCTGTATTCGGCTTTACTGCTAAATCGAGGAAGGGTTTAATACAGTTAGTAAGGCTGTTACTGAAATGCGTCTTGACTGAGGTCCAGCACAAAAAAGGTGAATGATAGTTCATTTGTTGTTCTCTCACTGATACTCCCCTTGGAGAAACAGCACTCTCTCTGAATACAGACCTCGCATCAGGAAGCCCTCAGTGTGTTTTAAAGTCTGTTTGACAAAGACCTGATCACACCCACACACCAACACTGCACAGCAGTAACAGCAGCAGGTGATAGCTGGCAAGAGGCTAAAGACGCCAAGACATTACAGTGAAGTTTGTGAGGGAGATAAACTGCGGGGAGGTCTGTGTGTCACTGAAGCATGGTTGTTTGCGTTCAGTTAAATCTGTAAAAGGAACTGAATTCTGAAGGAATTGTTCAAATCAGGATCTGGTCAATATTTGTCAGTTTAAGTTCCCGTGAATTCATAATCGATGTTTTTATCACTTATGTCTTGCTCTATACGTCACCTGTGCACCAGTATCTGGCTGAACAATGACAAAAAAATCATTTCGGAGGTAATATTAATTGTATTTTAGAGTTTCATATTGAACATTCAGCACTATTGGCTACTGTAAATACCAATCAATATCAACAAGTCCCTCCCTAGCTTCCTGTTTTTTTTACAGGAAACACTTAGCATAGCAGCCTGCTAGCTGTTTCATGGGAATTTCAAGCTCCATTTAGATTCTATGATTCATGAATTATTCGTACAATTTGGATCTCACCTTCACACCAGAGCTTCATACTAACTTGAAGTTACAGTATGTGAGTTTGGATTTTACCCAGTGTTTTTTAATTCTGAACTGATTATTGGCTGGAAACAGGCACAATTTTTAAAACCCAGTTTTACTATGGTTACAATCAAAAACCACCATAACATGATGTAACAAAATACAATACGAAAATAAAATACGATTTTAATTGCTGTCACTTCACACGTGCCAACAGACATGCTTCCACATGCCATTGGATGGTTTGCTGTACACAAATGTGAACACTGAGCATTGCAGTGTTCAAGGACTCATGTGCAACGCGTTTAAGATGTATTTAAGGTTTGAGTCTTTGCATGTGTACCTGCCTCAGCTTGTCCACAAGTTGGAGGGAAGTGAAATGTCTTATTTTGTCTTTTGGCAACTAGTCAAGGAAACACGTTAAGAAGGGTAATAGCATGCAATTGACGCACATAATTTCCCTTTTTTTTCTGACTGCTGTCCTGTTGTATCTAGTTGAAGCAATTTTCTGATTTACTGTTATCAGACAACTATGTGGGAAACAGTTTCCAACAAAATATGACCTTTGGTTGAGAAATGGGGCCTCTGCTGGCAGTCAGTCGTGATTTAAGGCAGATGTGTGAAAGTCTGCCTGGTGCTGAGACCTGAAGACCACATCAGGTCCAAACTGGGACCGAGCTGAGTCAAACCAAAGGGCAGATCAGGGAGGGCCAGTCAGTCATTCTGCCTTTTCATCCAGAGCTTTTAATGATGCAACAGATAGAAACTTCAGTTATCACTTGAGAGCGGATACTTTGATTGCAACATGTGGATGACAATAGGAGCCTGTTGTTTATGTTTACACAAAATAATAATATGGCTCTGTGGTTTTGTATTTACAAGCCGAGGCGTTCCCACAAGAGGACTTACGCCATATTTCCTGTTGACCGCTCAGATTATACAGCAGATCACGCATCTGCGCAGACCCGCAACAAGATCGACTGAACTTCATGACGTCAAAGATAAGTGAAAACAGCCCGAGAAAGAATGTGTCATAAAGTGTACAACATCTTTCTTTATACTGCCCAAAACCGAAGACACGAAATGCAATCAGCGACGAGGACAGAAACGACCGCATGAGAACGGTGAAAGGCGGATTTAACAAGGACAGTTTCATTACTCACTGATGGCTGTGTTTGGTCTCACTGCTCTGAGGAAACACAGCTGACCCCAGTTTCTATACACAATGTAACTAAACACAACACGCTCGGCACAGAAACGGGCTCCGCTCGAGTGCTCCAAATTAGTTAAATAAACCCTTACAACAATGACTCAGGGGCGATTGTTCAGCAATGCGGCGGAAGTTTAGTTTGTGCCGTTTGGGATCAAACCTCGCGGACCTCTGTCTCCTGAGGTGAACCATTCATTTCATTCATTTGTGAATTATCTTTGGCCCAGTTTAGAGTTGAACTTTCAAACAGCCTCCATCACCCGGAGCTGTCTCAAATTCTCCTGCTGATAATGACCCTGACCCTGCTGATTTTTGTTCTCAGGATCACAGCCAATTCACGTATTGGAGGACGTTGTGGTGGCAGATGCCAGATCAGATATTGCTTTCAGTGCTTGGATGGAGTAGCTGCTTTGATTTCTCTCTTCACTTAAGGAAATTATTTGGCCAGACCTTTACATCCTCCTGTGTCCACACTTGGCTGATGTTGAGTCTGTTACTGTCATATAAAAAAAAAATCATACAGATCCAGACACATCTTAGAAAATTTGTGGACATTCAAGCCATTTCACTCCCAGTCCAACGATCGTCTGTGTACACTTCTGTTCAGTGCTGTTTGTGTCTGTCAGTTCAAAGCAGTTCATATAGCATGTTGGTTTGTAGCGGCTTTGTTTGTCTGAAAGCATTATCCAGAGTGTATTCTTAGTATTGGAACAATCCAGCAGTTCAGTGGTTGTTTTGTAGTATATTGCATTGTGGCCTGTTGTCTTTGTGGTGACTCTTCTTTTGTGTGTCAACATATGTCCTAAATGCTGCTGTTTCCATTTTCGCCGAATGAAAACCAGGATGCAGAGGGGCCAAAGAGGCTCATAGTGGGTTCTTTTATGGAAGGATGTACACATTTGCAGTGAGTGTGCCACATGTTAACTTTGGACTTCATTAAGAGCCGACCCTCCTTAGCCAAAATATTTCAATTCTTTGTCCAGCAGCTCTCAGTTCAGTGCGAGACAGTCTGACGTTTGTCTGAATTATCGCTATTGTTTTGCCACCTTGTGGAAAAAGGACTACTTTTCCTTTTCTGGATTTTATTTTCATCTTTGCTTTGACATTTTGTGGCAAACTCTCACCAAATTGACTGTTTAAAGTCTGGGTTCACTGCGAGTGTGATATACCCGCACCTTCGTGACCAATCACGCAGCTTCCCGCATACACTCCGACACCTTTGGGCCTCTTTTGCTGCAGCTATTGTTCTCTTCACTGCAGTTTTCTGTATCCCTATATTATGGTTCCACCTTCTCCAAATAAATTCACCCCTGCTGTTATGGAGGGATAAATAAAGTGACGCCACAGAGGACGAGGTGTGTATGTAAAAATGCATACGTGGGGATGTGTTTGACGTTTTCTGCTTCAGGCAAATTTGACTGTTTGTATCGCGCCTCTGTTAGCGGTCGTCTGGGCGTTCTTTTAGTGGCTCAAATCAAAAAAGAAGATTTCTTTACACAATTAGTCCATACTCTGTGACTGCGATGACTCAGGTAAATTACAAGCTTGAAAAAGTGGAGTCAGAATACAAGTTTGGATATCGGACAGGCCCATTGATCCATGTTGATCCAGTTTGCCTTCAACAGTATCGAAAGATCGTGGAAAACACTCAGCATCAGTACGAGCTTTGGTTTGAACGGTAACGTAATCATATATTTTGAACAATACACATCAGTCATTTCCATTCTAAGAGCCCGTTTCCCTTCTGAAATGGCATTATTGTAGAGTCGACTGTGTGTGAAAGAGCAGAAGTTGCAGATGGGGTTGAGTTGTAGTTGGCGTGCTGGATGAGCAGAGTGAGTCACAGTTCACACACTGTGTGTGTGGCCTTATTGTAACTCGCACTCTGAGATGATGAGGTACTCCTGCTTGCAGGGGCACTTCAGTGAAGAGCGGCATTGCAGCTCAATCACAGGCACAGGCTTGTTGTATGTCTGCTGCTTCTCCCTACAGATATTCACTTTTCCACTGTTTTTGTATCCCATTTTAATCTGCTGTCTTTAGTCAGAAATTGTGAATTTGGACCGGTGGCCAATATTAATGTGCACTGTCGTATCAGAGGAGCTGCTCGTGAATTATTAGGAGAGCGAACACTTTCTACTGAGGCACAGCAGTAGATTTAAACAGTTGCCTGTTTGTCTTACCATGTACTTAAAGTGGGTACCATGCTCCTCGAACTATGCCTGAGGCTGCAAGAGATGATGGGACATGTCTGCATGAAAGGATAGATGCTGATGCAATTATATATGAAGGGTGGCTAATCAGGTTTGAGGGGAGGAATAACAGAAGCCTCTGTAATTGTAGACAATTACAGTCCTGCTTTTTGGGGGGCAGAAAAAGAGGGAAATTATCAAAATATTCATCCTGTGTATTATGACACCTAAACATGGTGAGGAACAGTTATCTTTACAGAGAGTGATTTAAATTAACGTACAGCGTTTCCACGTCCTATCAGGTGCCTCTTCTGTGTCAAAGTCTGTCAATTCTTTCAGCCTTCACATGACTACATATGACACTGCACTCCTCAGCTGCTCACCATGAGGCGGCTGAAAGAAGTGGACGCTACACAACCCCTTTTAGTACAATTTCTTCTTAATGGTGAATGATTGTGCTGTCTGCATTTAAGCAAAGGGAAAAAAAACACATACAGCAAAGCTATCCACGCTGGCTGCTTTGTGATAAGTGTACTCTCTGCTTTGACTTGTGAGTTTCACACTAGTGGATCATCCATATGGACTTCTGAACACAGTAAAGCCAAAACACATTTTTGATTAAACGGACGCCAAATATTGTGAGAGGCCAGGTGAGGAACGTGATATCGTTTGCATGTTTGCTTTATGTCCTCCCGCTCACCCAAAGCCACGTGTCTACACACACGCTTCTGTGTGTCTTGACAATGATATGCGTTGCTGATTACTTGAACACAGAGTAATGAGTATGTCTGGACCTCCCAAACGAAGGTGCTAATTAAGGCGGTGGGACACTGTTTTTCCTGTGACTTGTCCTCAGCTGACATGTCTGTCTGAATTGTCAATTGTGAGAATATTGAGGCATAAACTCATCGATTGTTTAGTCTATACAACGTCGGAAAGGGAAAAATGTTCATCACAAGTTCCCGGAGCCCAAAGTAAAGACTTTGAATTGCTTGTTTGTCCAACTGAAAGCCAAGTATATATAATTTGCAATGATGTAAAACAGACAAATAGCACATCACATTTAACAAGACAGTCTTTGAGAGAAAAACTGACGTCCTGTCACGAGTAAATGCTAATCACCTAATTGATTAATCAACTTTCAGCAGCACTACTCAAAACTTTCCTCTCCTCTATCCAGTAAAAACAAGAGTGCTGCCCAGCAGTAGAATAACACATCAATATCTATGCTGAACTAGATGTGACTAAATTATAGTTATCAGCTTAAGCAAATATTGCAGGCTTACCATTCTTGAAAAACTGCATTAAATGTATACGACTCTAAATTTAACTTGTTATTGCAGTTTGCTCCATGTTGCCCAAATTCTTAATTTTTGGATCGGAGAAATGTTTAAAGAGCAATAAAGGAAAGTGTCCAGTGGAAAGCGTGTGTGATGGCCAGTTCTTGTCCAACCCAAAACTGACGTTTCTGTTTGGCTGCAGTCAAACTGAATATAAGAGCACATGTTGTGACATTTCCACAATTTTCCAACCTGTTCGGATTTGAACGTTTTTCAGTTTTTCATGAACAGAATGTGTTGCGTTCAGTGTTAAACTCGGTCTGCAAGCGTTGTGGTAGATGTGATGGTAAAAATATGGAGTTCATTTGTTTTTCCATCTCTTGTGGTATGCAGGGCAACAATGTACATCAGTGGAGCTGTTCTACACACCAGCATTCCTCACTGCTGAACAATCTGTGCCACAGGTGGATGAACAGGGTCTGGCAGGCCAGGCTCGGGCTCTCAGACAGGTTACAGATGCTGTACGGTCCATCTGAGTAGAACCAGGCTGTTCAGGCTTCTGTGTGTATTAAAACAAACCTGTTCTGGACAGTCAGCGACACCTTTTTCTGAACTAGAGTAGAAGAAGAGATGAGTGGTGTCCACTGCAGAGAGGTGACCTGATAAACATGCACACTCTGGGTTATTGTCATTCTGAGTTTTGTTATGTATAATCCATCTTTTCTTTCCATTCGTCTGTTCGACAGACATCTGGCTGTTTATCTTCAGCTCTGTTTCGCTTTGTTGGAGATGTAATGAGGTCCAGTCCTACATCACAAGATTTAAAAGTGAACCACTGACAGAAAAATCAAACCGGTTCAAGAGTTGAAACTAGTTTTATTAAGCAATAAATGTACATCTGGTGGATAATGTTTGTTGTCGTTTTAATGGGACGGTCAACGGCTCCAAACCTCAATAACGGGATCTTTACGTGTTAATAGTACTAACAGAGTATTTCATGTTTTTTCCATCTACATCGTGTACCTCTTTTACGTGGAGTTTTTATTCAGTCTCACATCCTGGCGGCCCTGCTCACCACTCGCTCAGCAGCTTCACAATTATGTGTCAGACAGCTTTTTGACATTTCAAACACACAAGAGTTGAAAGTTTGCATGTGGAAAAAAAAGCGCCACATAGTGCTACAAAGCAGCAAACTAGGATCTTACAGACGCCATTGGAATGTAAACAGTCACAATCCTAATTTTGCCCCGATATTTTCTGCCATGGGGAGTACAGTTGCGCAACTCCATGAGGATGTTGTGGAGGACAGCGTCTTTAAGGTCAAAGTTCAATCGAGTTCAAGTTCAGATATCAGTTTAGTTGAACTTTGGCAGCAAAGCCTGGTGGAAATTGACCAGAGTGGCCTTACTCTGCGCAATGTCAAACTTCAGCTTTTGGTGTTTCCTTTGTATCTCATGACTTTCGTAAAACCTGCTTTTACTGGATTCTTAGAAGTGTGTAACAGAGAAAATGTGCAAAACTACACACTTCATATATGACGCAACTGAAAAGGTGTTTTTAGCCGATGTGAAGCGCGGCAGAGCTCTGTCACCTCACATGCATTCATGTATTTTGTAATTGATCTGTAACTGAAGTGACCACGACTTCAACTTCAAAGGTTGACGACAGACTCAAACCCTCATTGCAGAGAGTAAAATTAGTCTTTACATGAAGCTGCCATTGATGATGATGAACAATTTGACAGACAAAAGACCAAACACAGATCCCATCAGAGCTGCACTGGGGGAAAAAATACTGAAATAGGCTTTGTTTATTTCCTTTCCTTTACAAATGTACTGTAACTCAACATTGAGAGCAGCATCCTACCTTCAGCCCACCCCCCTCTGATTTCATCACTCTGACTTCATCACTCTCTTTGTCACTGTAAACTGACTACTGCCTCTTTTGTGTGTGCAGAGAAGCCTCCCTATTGATAGTTTATTTTTCATGCCAGTTGATAACGGCCATATGGTTTAGTTTATAAATGAGTTGCTCTGTTCCTATATTCACTATGTAGCCCAAAAGCAGACCCGCTCTTTGTCTGTAAACTCATTACATACTTAAACTGTTAAACCTTCCACCCCAGCAAACATCTAGAGGTGATTTTTCTCAAAACAGGAAAGTGCTCATTACAGCAGAGTGCAAATGAGTTATAAATCATACGTATATTTAAAGCTCTCTTTGAATTGCTATTTCAAAATAACGAATATACAGTGGCTATTTATCAAAATAGCTTAGCAAGTCTTCTCGAGCATAATCACCTGCTATTATGTCAAGAATGCAATCATTTGTTTTACCTCTGTGGCAAGCACAATTTGAGAAAACTACCCTGCAGCTAGCTCCTCGTTTCCAACCCAACATACCATACAAATACAGAAACTCTGCAGGAATGCTTTGAGAATGTTACCTAGCCCAAGGAGCCGAGCGCAGGTCTGATCACTGCTATTGTAACCTGAGGAGCCCGAGGCTAAGCTTCAGCAGTTTCTGAGGGGATGGAGGAGATGATCAGTTCCCTGTCGGGTCTGATCTTCAAACCTAAACCCACATGATCTGTTTGAAATGTAACTCTTGCCAGGTAACTTTCATAGAGATATGCACATAGAAAGTGGAGAAATTAACCTTGTTCAACACTTTATGTCCTCACATTGTTAACTGAGGTTTTACTCTAACCTAAAAGCTGAACCTATGCAACTATTCAATATCCAAAAAAAATCTCTCCTTCCTATGTAATGCAAAAACATGTACTACAGTAACTACTTTGCTGTTTTGCATTTTACACAGTAGTAATGTACACAGTAGTAAGTTACTGTAGATTCATGCAGAGCAGATGAAGGTAAAACAGTCCTCTACCTCTGCAAAAGCTCCCTCTTGTCGTCACTGATGCAAGACCCTCGAGGATCACTGAAATGTACTCCAGTTTGTGACCAAATCCACGAGATGCCAGGGAGCGGAAGAACAAATGCTTTGTCAATTATCCCAAACAGTCCTTTCTGAGGCTTGCACTTGTTTGAAAAGTGTTCTGAAAGTAAGTGAGGAGCGTCCAAGTGGCTGCAGGGTCTGCCTGACTGTGGAGTGCTGCAGGTCCTAGTGCCTGCCCTCTGAAAGCCACCAGCAAGGGTTGGCGTTGATAATTCATTTGGTTATATGTTTAACATATTTTACTATATGTCATTGTATGTTTAAGTATTGTTCAGAGAAGGTTTCATGAAACACATTAGTACTACTGCTCCTACAGTTACTGTAGTTTCCACAGTAGATCAACCAGAATAAACATTAAATTGAAACTCCTATTTGTACTATAACAGCCAGGCTATCAATGTGGCTTCAGCTTGACCCTCACTTTGGTCCAGACTGCTTATCTCAACAGCTATTGGATGAATTGCCGTGAAATCTGGATATCAGCGGTGCCTAGAGGATAAATCCTAATGACCAAATACCTGCAACACTAATGGCCTTCCCGTCAGTCTCTGCTGTACTTTGTGTTTAGTCAGTCAGAACATGTTAGCATGCTAACTCACTGAGATAATGATCGTGGTAATCATTACACCCACTAACACCATTTTGTTCGCATTGCTGTGTGAGCATACTGATGTTAGCGTTTAGCTCATGCACTGCTGTGCCTAAGTACCGTAGACACTTGGTCTTGCTCCTTGCATGGCGATGCATCCCTTCATTCAGTTTGGACTTTTTCCTCATTCGTACCCCTAATTCTTATGCTTGTAGTCTGTGACATGATAGCGCTGATGCACCTTTCTGCACAGTTTGTTCACAGTAATATTAATTTGTGACATATGGTTCACTGTTTTTTCCATTGCCCAGGACTTTTATCAGTGTTTTTACTTGCAGAAGGACATTTGTTCTACATTTGATGTAATACTTCTAAAAAATCCCAAAAAGCAAAAAATGTATTCTGCCTCCTTAGGGTTTCCCAAAAGTATTGCTACCTCAAATGTATAACCCATTTCTATTTGGGTTTCTCCTTGTCAAAAGCAGATGTTTCACAGAGACAGATGTTTATGCGTTCACCTTCGTTCAGCAATTCATTTCCAAGGGTTTCTCATTACAAATGTACTCATTTGGCTGATATTACAGTCAGTACTGGTGAACCTTTGAACTCTCATGCTGGAATATTTTTTTTTCTATCATCCCTAAAAGAGATGCAAAACATCTTGCCAACCAGGAATTTGAGGATTCTTTCATTTCATTATTTCCCCCAGATGTTAAACTGCTGAAATTGTTCAACTTTTTTTTTTTAAACTGACGTAATTGTCGACACCAGCTCTCACACAGGATAAAGTTACAGAGTGCGTTGGTGTTTGAAGCACTGAGAGTGTGTGTGTGAGTGAATAGTGCTGATGTTTCACTAAGAGATTTGAGCTTACAGGTGAGACTGCATAAACTAATCCAGCTGTGGAGAAAATACATATGTGGCTGAGGGTGGGTTTGTATAGATCTGTGTCCTTTCTCTCTAATCTCAACCTTCACAAGTAGTTTTAATGCAAGGTCACTGGATCATGTGAGTTTTTCTTTCACCCTGTCCGCATAAATTAGATAATGATTGAGATTTCTTTTTTTAAATAAGCGCTTCAGTGTGTTTGTATTTATACAGCTCCCAGCCTCACACATCTGGATCCTTATAAGAACATATGTGGAAGCAAAACCTGCTTACCATATTACACAAGGATTACACTGTCTTTGATTACTGCCGTGAACTCTTTGTAGCACGGCTGGTGTTTTTAAGAGTGGTCATGGCCGTGTTGTGAGAAGCTGCCCTCTGGTTTTCTGATCGTTTTTCAGCGAGTAGAACTAGTTCTGTGATGGATTAAACTTAATTTGTCATCTATTAACATTACAGTTAGACTGCTTTTTAGGGAATATGAATGACCAGACACCCATAACAGACAAGTTACATCAGTGGATTCTTCCCTCTTTGGGGATTTGAAACCTGCCCCCCGAATGATCTCCTGTAAAACTCATTTGTAGGAACCCATTTAGTCACTCAGGCCAGACCAGACTGTTCTGCTCTTTATCACAGATTTTGGACATCTTTGCACATGGCCGGGAATAATCGTAACAGAGGAGGAAACATGCCCCGGAATAAAAGCGACTGAGGAGGAAACATAAGTCTCACATGCTTGTTTTCAGAGACGGACAGCAATTGATGAATGTTTCCAGTGTTCAGACATGAACTTGTAGGTCACAGACCTTTTTTATAAGCTGTATTTAACTAAACAGGTTTCTTGAGGGAGCGAAAATACAGGGAAGGTCATTTTATTGTTTGTTTTTGTATTGCAGTATCTTGTGTAAGCATGAAATGGTTTTGAAATTTTAATTTGGCAGTAGCACGCAGCCAGCCCCTGACCATGGGAAAGTACGTGTTTGCATTTTATTGGCTTTTATGAGCCATTCTTCTTCCAGCAACTGTGCTGTTGACTGAAGGTCAGGATGGGATATACTATACATTATTACTTTATCTTATAATCAGCGTAATTTGAACAGCCAGATCTGTTCTTATGTAATGAGATGGAGGCCAGTCATGGAATGAGACACTCTTATTGGGTGGATAAGCTAGTCAGTGTGTGCACAGTAGATGACAGGAAGAGCATTATGGCTCATGTTTTTACGGTGGCTTCAGGGGGGAGATGATGGGAGGCAAAATGAAGTGATCTATCTCTTCTTTTAACCTCTACTCTGAGAGTATCATTGAAACTGAGGGGAATATAACATGCACATGGTCAGAAAACAAGGATTTAACAGCTGAGTACCATTTTTAGCCCTGTTTTGGATTAATTTTTCTTCTAGAAAAATGTCTTACTTAGTGTGATTTGAGTGGAACCACATGAAAAGGTTTAAATATAGGTTGCTGACAATCCCAAAGGAAGCCAATTAGTCTAAAAAAAATGGATGCAACAACAAACCTCATGCTGTTACAATGACCCTTTGTGATAGACAAGTTCTTGGCAAAGAAATAAAAACCAGAAATGAACAAAAAAACCAAAACATGCACTTGGTATTAAACTAACAAATTCCTTCTGAAACTAAACCAAGGTGTTGTTTAACACAGTTTGAAGCACCAGGGCCATGAATGGTACTTCATAGAGGACCGCAGATCTGCTCATCTTGTAAAGCAACACTGTAACTCTCAATTTCTCTGAAGAAGAAAAAAGTGTGGTGATCCACATCTGGCCTTCATCAGCCACATCAACTCAGACCCAGCCTTCGAAAAGACAGCTGACTTCGTGGAACTGAGCAGGAAGTAAGGGTTTAATCTTCATTCTGTGAAACATTCAGATTTGATTACCACAAAGACGGTGATTTTGACCACATTTCACAAATTTCAGCTTCATGTCATCGGCTCCCTGTGCACGTCAGACCAGACTGTAAGGTGCTTCTGATGACTTATAGAATTGTGTATTGGCTCGGCCCCTCTTATCTCTGTGATCTCATTAAATTCGATGTCCCATCCCGTGCTCAGAGCACTGGGCTCATGTGTGTCAGCTGGCTGCGGGGTCTTTTCCTCTCATGCCCCCTTTATCTGCAGTAATCTCCCTGCTAACATGAGACAGTCTGACTCTGTTTAGGTCTTCAAATCTAAGCTGGAAAGTCATCAGTGAACATGCCAAATAATATTATAGGCTTTTTTTATTAAAAATTCCAACAATGGTTCAAACCGGGATTGAACAAAATAACTGATTGGTAATCAGCTGTTGGGATTAGAGCCTTCTACTCCTGCGGGGATGTCCCTAAAATACATTAACTGTTTACTGACTCACAGAGGGACCTTGGCATGGGTAGGCCTTAGAATACTATCGTAATATCGCAGGGTAGTTTTTTGATAATGATATTCATGGCTGTATAGTAAAATGCTGAAAAATCTGTTCTCTGGACTTCATATCGTGAAATTTACTCTCATGCTGAAGGAAAAAAGCAGACCGAGCAGGAAACAACGCAACGGCAGGGTTGTAAATATTAATTGCAGGAGCTACTGTGGTTAGCAGGCTAACAACAGTATTCCAGAAATAGAACATTATACAGTGTTTTATCACCTTATTTTCATTGCCTTCTATTAATGTCCTTCCACTCACTGCAGCCAGGCAGCGTCTCATCCAGTCTAGAACTTTGTACGAAGGGAAAGGCGCTCGGTCAATTTGCAGCTGGCAACGAAAACACCCCATTATTCATAGAAATGAATGTGGAGTGAAATCCAGTGTGACTGTATCCACAGTGTATTTTAAGACTACACGGGCTGCGTTCACGCTAATTTGAGCAAAGTATGTGCTGCCAATTTGCTCCAACTTTATTTTTGTCTTTTAAAGTGACAGCCCCGTTACAAGTTCAGTACGCATGTTAGGAGACTCTTGACTCTTGACCTTAGGTTGTTTAATCTGGTTTGGGCTCAACCATCAATCTTAAATGGAGTCTCACAGCCAGCGGCGGTCTGCCTCCTCTGAAACAAATGCACTGGGGGGAAAAAAAGGAAATCTATGAAAGGTATGTAAACTCCTTTGTCAGATTATCTATAGCAAATTGAACACCTGACCTACGTAATGATCTGAAGGATCTGTTCTCAGACCACCGGCCAAAACCAGGCTAAGCATGTGCCCTGTGACCTCCACTCCACACTGACTAGATTAGCCCGGGGCCACCGGGCAGATAGCCTTTCAGGAAAAGGCTCCCCTCCTCTTGAGGACAATGGCTGTGTTGTCTTTGACAGAAAGGACCATTTCGGCATTGGATTCAATTTCTTATAGAACAGAAGAATTCAAAAAATTTTGCCACCATTCTGTAATTTCACGTCAGGCTGTTTGGTTCTTTACTGTCCTGAAATCTTACGGTTCTCAAGCAACAACGTTCAACCTCATACGTTCTCCACTGTTCCCTCTTATTACCTCTGCCAAGGAGCTTATGGCTTCAGTTCAGTTTGCGTTTTTGTTCGTTTGTCAGCAGGATTACGGAAAAACCACAGGCACAATTTTCATGAAACGCGGTGGAAGAGCATAGCGTGGATCAAGGAATTGCCCATTAAATTTTGGAGCGGATCTGAATCACGGGGCAGATACACAAATTATGTTTCACGAAGGTTAAATGCCGGACATCTTAAAATCCAGTAGATGGGACTAAAGTTCAACAGTAACGAAACATAGCCAACAGTAGAAATGCAAGGACTCTATATCACAAACCTCGTTCAGCGGCACCAGTAATCCTCTGGGGTAGTTGACACGTGTAGCTGCTGAAGCTTCATACAGAAAGCAGTCTTGATGGAGCGCTCGGGGACCGTGGTTTCATGGAGAACCGGCACAATGGTAACATTGCTTTTTTTCTCAAACTGAGGTGTGGCTGTGGAGACGTGAACACACACATATCATGCAACGAATTATGCTCTTACTCACATCTCAAATGTGAATAGATAGGAAACATACCTTGACATATATAATGGTGCGGCTTGTAGATCTGCCTACGATAGGACAGTGGACTTCTGGCTTTGGCGGAGGTCTGCACTCTCCAAAAGCCCTTCTATTTTAGAAATACAGAATGTTTGGCTTTATATCTTTGTACAGGCTACAGCAGTTCTTCAAATGTGCAAATGATTTGTTCAGAACCTCCTGTACTTCCTCTTCAGCCTTGTCTCCTTCTGTTTCATGACATGATTCTCAGCACATCTGTGTTTACAGCTGTGATGATGATGATCGAGGGATCTACTCTCTCTACTTAGTGTTTGTTTACAAAGGGCTCAGTGTGTGTGTGTGAGTGTGTGGTTGGTGGGAGGTTGTGTCGCTCTGTGAGGACTGACTGCTGACAGATGAGCTTTCATTTACCACAGCTGTCATCTGAAGGTGCTGATGGTTCAGACTGTCACATCAGGACAGTGTTTCACTTCCTACGGTCGGATGGCCAACCTGTTTCACACACTCGAGGATGAATTTGTCAAATTTAAATAAGTGTAAACTATGATTTAGTCTCATTTCCTTTTGTTGTGTACAGTATACAATTATCTTTTTTTTTTTATCTTTATCTTTACCTTCTTGCCAATGTAATGTTTCAAAGGCTGTGGTGGTTTTGCATGACAGAGCCTTAAAGCAGAGGCTATTTTAAACAGTACATGTTGAAACATCCAGGTACATTGTCTCTTTCTGAGTTTTCAGATGTTTCTTGTTACCTTTTTGATAGCATTCATGTTTGGTACTTTGTCTCTATTGTTAGATTTTCACAGCTGATGAATACACTGCTTTTCAGCTGCCAACTCAAATGTTGGATGGGGCCAATAATTGTTCATTTTGATGGATTAGCTAACTCAAACAAGCTCACGCAAGATACAAACACGTGGCTGGCCTGGAGAAAGAAAGTCAGTCTAAAAAACTGTACCAATCATTTAAAGGATCATGGAATTTGTAGCTACTGTAATAGGTTAAAACAAACAATAACACAATCATGGTCCTTTAAAGTTCTCCAACCTATATTTTACAGAACATACAGCCCGTATAATCAGTGTGTGCATGTCATTTCAAGATGGTCATTGATGATGATTATGATCTCAATGCCAGAGGATGTACGTCAGTCAAAGTGGCATTCTGCCACAATAAGGGTTTGTCATATAGTCTGCCATTCTCTACGAGGCACTATATCTCTGGGTTGGCTGTCTTCCCACCGCTGGTGCCCTGCGGCATTGATTCAGTGCCACTGCCCAGCAGTTCTGTGCTGCAGAATGATATACTGAATCAGTGGAAAACTCGGTTTGACAGAGGAGTCTGCTGTCACATACACCAAGGTTTTTCCATGAGTGTTTGTCTGTCATCCAGCTGGAATGTTTCCCTATATCAAACATACTTGTTGTAAACTGCCCATATTTTTCACAGCTATTTCCTCATATGGGTACAGACATCTTTGTTTGTAAAAACTCAAGCACCCGTTCTGTAGAGAGCAGCCCGTGGTTTTCCATTTGAACTCAGCCGTAAAATCTCTTTCCATACCCGGAACAACAATAGGTCAGTTTATTTTGATTGATGCATGATCTTAAATCTTTCGAATTCAAACGCCAGATTAGAAACATATCTCTATTCTATTTATAAATGGCGCAATGGTTTATAAGAACTGTTCAAGTGGTGAACAAATGAGTCAGAGAGGACTTCTGCAAGGGTGTTTCAACTACAACCGAGTATAACCCTAATCTAAAACACCAGAAATACTGTAAATCAGTATCACCTTTTAATCTTTTACAATCTGAGACCATCACATTAATTAAATTTTACAGAGCAGAATTTTGGCTAGACAGGGAAAGTGTGGAGAAGAAACTCAAAAGAGCACAGTCCTCTCCCTCCTACCTGTCCGGAGCCCATCAATTCAAAGATTGGCCCTTGAAATCAAATATGGCTGAGGCGGGACACTTTGTCCAAGGGCTGGAGAGGTTTGACCCCTGGGGTGGGTTGGTGCCTATTACACCATTGCCCCAAGGCATTGAGCAACCCCCCACACACACTACTACACACACACACACACACACACACACACACACACGCACACACGGAGGATCAGGTGACCCTCCAACCTTTGAAACTGTGTATGTGATCAAACCTTCCGCCTTTGCTAAGGACACATTGAGTGAGACACAGGCCTGTGTCTCTTTACAGGGACTTTTTCTCTCCCGCCATGTTGCGGTTACAGATACTTGGATGGGATGAATACAGTAAATACTGTGAATTTAGGGCCAACAAAGTGTCCTTGGTTTAGTTCTCTTTGCTTCAAGACCCACTACAGAGGAAAAAAAAAAAAGAGTGTTGTGTCAGCGGTGACACAAATGAAGCAAACTTGGAACCAATTCCTTAAAATCTAAAACATATTTGCTCTTATTCGAGTCCTGTCCATCTTTTTTCTATCTGTTCTCCTCTGCTGCCTCTCTGGTTACTTCATTGTTGTGTCTTGGCCTTGTGAGGTTCTGAATAGTTATTGTTCTCATTTATTAGGACATTTTTTTGGATTAATTGAAAAAGTTTGTCTTGTCTGTTTGTGAAGGATTTCTTATGCAAAGGCCTGATATCCTTGGGATTATGGTCATATTGGATAACACCTTTAGTCCACCGTCAGTGTGAATGCAAGAAGCAGTGAGTCCTATATGTAGCGAAGCGGAAAGCGAGGTTGCGGAGTTGTGAGATCTTTCCTTAAGACAGGGCTGCCTGAAGTGGGGCCCATGGGCCAAAGTTGGCTGGCTGTAAGTTTTAGTTTGGCCCACCAGATGTGTGAGGGGGAAAAAAAATCACTGTTTTATTTTTTGTGAGGTAAAAATGCTCTTTGAATATATAGGATCCCTAATTATGAATTCTTTTTCATAATCTGAGCATGTTGACACGAGTGACACTTTGCACAGGAAGTCACTGATCCTGGCACCGTTTTACATCTTAACAGTACAACAGGTTTTGGGCTTGTGACCCATCATTAAGTTTCAGTTTGGGCACCCCTACCTTCAGCTGAATCAGGGCTTTTAGTTGCCTTACCCTAACATATCTCAAGCGTAGTTTGTTTGCTGTACAACTGTCTCTCAAAAAGCACATAGGATCTGAATCAAAGGGCAGATGCACAAATGTTTTTTCACTTATCTTAACTTTGCGAGGGGACATTTGACCTTGGTGGAATAAATGCCATGCATCTTAAAATCTAGCAGATGCTAATAAAGTTAAATATAACAAAACATATCCAGCTGGAGAACGCACATGGGCACCAGTAATCCTCCGCCCTACTAGTTTTAAGATGTGACGGTTCTGGTCTTTCTCAGTCATAATGTGGTTCTCCTTCTTGCAGTGACCTGAGATTTCTTGCAGCACGCCTCACTGAGCAGAGATATCATGTCCTCACGAATATGTCTGCCCTCTGACACGTCCATAGAAATAATACATTGTCTCTGTGAATTACCTGTGGAAGACTGGATTCATCCACAGAAGACTCTGTCAAAAAATAGTCCTTAGCTGTCGTGCTTTCTGTGAACTTTCATTACAGTATTTTGAAGCAGCACTAAAATGAATAATACCATGACATGACAGGATATTTGATAGCTTTGATACTATAAGCAGGAAATGTCGCCACCACTGATAAGTCATTTTAAAACAAGATCTACAATCTGAAAAAAGGAAGCTGTTTGGAGTATATTCTACATTACGCCAGTATTTAGCAAAATAATAATACAATATTTGATATTTTAATTACTTCAGTACTTGAATCATTATCTTTTTTAGATATGCAGCATTGATTCAAACCTCCTCGTGTAGAAAAGCAATTCTCCCATAATCATCTGGTCTGATCTCACACGACCAAACTTAATTAAGCCCACTTGTTGCATGAAAGCTAACAAGCAAGATGGCTCCCAAATATTTGGATATCTGGACGCCAGATGTGTCCAATCTATATCAACATAATTCCCAACACGGCTGCGCTCAAGCAGTCTGAATTAAAATATGTTCCGAAAAAGTCAATATACTGCAGATGATTTATGGCTAATCATTTACTGCGGTACACTGTGTGGAATTTATAGCGTCCCAGTGGTCATAAATGTATGTATGTTTTTCCACAGTATAATCTGCCAGAACGTAAATAACATTCAAACAGGTGCTACCAATCGCTGAATATTGATTGAAGTCATTATATGACGGTATGCTCGCTACACATTTTATGACCTCCAGGGATGATTTAGCCTGAAGTTAAGTAAATCTTTGTGCACTGGGCTTAACTGCACATTTGTGTCCTTGGCTCCTGAGACCCCAGGCCGTGAGGTTGCAGTATGCACGTGATTTTCCCTCTTAAACATCCTTAATCCACACACAGGTTGGTGGGTCAGTCGGCCACACGACACCACACGGTTCAGAAAGAAAAGCATTACAAAGCTTTTGCTGTCATTTTCAATTAATCTGTCTGGTGTCTGTTTCAGTCCAGCAGTGCTGCTCCTGAATATCCTCAAAATTGAATCAAGATGGATAAAAACACCTCGCAGTGTGCCAGGAGTGTGAGCAGTGTGGAATTAACAAAATCTATCTGCTGCCCTCCTGTGGAGTCATGGTGACACTGTCAGTGTCCTATCGTATCAGATTAAAAAAAACCCAAAGGAGCTGTCATGATTATGGATTGAGAGTTGTAACATAAAAATATCTTATTGAATGATCTTCCTGTGACAGAGCTCGTTCACATATCCATCAGTCTTTTAATGTTGTATTACTACATCTTAATACAGTAGTGTTATTTTTGTACTGTGGGTTTAACCTGTTTAAATGTTTACGTGTCAAAAGCAGTTGTCATTTTGAAGTCGTTTTCAGGAACATTTTGTAATTTAGATGCTAAAAGTAATCCCATTTCTTTGATTTTCTCATGTGTGCGGTTTCTCTGTACCCTGCCATAAGATGTATAGAATAACACATCCTGTTTTGATGCCTATATCCTCAGAGGAGCAGCGACAGGGCAGGTATGCCCGTCCAACTGCTCATTAGAAGCACGAGCAAATTAATCCTCTCAGGGATTATTTCACTATGTGAGGCCAACAACAACAGATGCAGAGAGCGGCTGCTGGAAAACTCTACATTATTGGTTCATGCAGCTTTCTTTGTGAAGGAAGGATTTCCCAGATCGTATCACGAGGACCCATGGAAGTAGTCAAAATGTCAGCAGCAGCAGCAGCGTGACATACACAATAGAGCCCCTGTGACCTTAGTGACTTCATCCTCGTGACAGTCCAAGACTGGAATGCATTATGGTCTGGCTGGATGTCGACATGGTATAGGATTGTATCAGATCACAAGAGACTGATTGTTAAGGAACAGACAAAAGCTTCACAGAAAACTACTTTAGAACGCATCCTTTATTCATGCTCATCCATAAGGTATTCCTGCATAACAATGATGACTATATATAGACAGCAACATGCATTTCATGCTGCGCAGAGCCTCAGAGGAGTGCGGCGTAGTGCAGGATGTAGGACACAGCGCGGCGATCGTAAACACTGATGGATCACATCGGATTCCTTCAGTTGTGTCATTGTATCAGCTGTTTGAGCATTTTTTTCCGCCAATCAAGATACTGCAGCAGTACATTGCTGTAGCCAGTATGGACAAATATTTTAAAGGTATATTTTATATAAAATGATTTTTAAAAAATCCATTTGTTAAAGCTGTTTAAAGCTCAGTTTGAATTTGTGACTTTAAACAGTGCCTCGTTTCAGACTATCCTCACAGCGTTGGTTATTAGTGTGAATGTCATGAACACCTGTAAAGGACCTCTAGTGGCCGTGTGGGAGTGGAAATATTAATGTTGTTATGAGCTCTGACAAACCTCTTAGGGATCAGCTTCAGGCAGATGGATGGATCAACAAACGTGTGACTGTGACATGTGAGACTGTTGTTCGCATCCAGTTTGGCCGACCTTCTTGCATATGTGTGTTCTTCCTCTTTCACTCTTTGGCGTCTCTGTCTGACAGGCTCATATTAGAAAAGCCCTGCCCTTTTTTATGTTCAGCAACCAATCAGTGGGTTGATGAAAATCTGAGAGAGAGAGAAGCCCTTTTCACACTGGACAAAAAAAAAAACAAACACCCACTAACATCTGGCTTTTGTCTTCATTGGGAAAGGGAACAATTGGCTTTCATTCCCGTATCAAATGATCTGCAGTAGTCACGGGTATTCATCAGCCCATCAGCAGTGATGAACACATGACAACCACATGGACATGCTAATTTTCACGCCTTTTCCAGCAGGATGCGATGATGTGCGTTGAAGTACAAATAGCCAGTTTGAAAAAGTGGCTGAAGTGAACAACTTTACAGGGATTTGGCACATTTCTATGAACCCTCAGAGCTGGTTATTAATTCAAGTATTAACGACCAAACTGAAGTTACTTTCTAGAAAATCCTTGTGCTTTTTAGTAGATAAACACACATGAAAGTGACACTTGATAACGACAATCCTGGGAAATAGTGAATTTGTGAAGCTGATGTGAATTTTATTTTACAGATGTTTCTTTATTGTACTTATCAGCAGAGATACTCCACACACTGATAAGCTACAATCAGCCAATTATATCAGCCATCGAATATGTCCGACGGGCTCTAATAACACCATCCAATTAAATCTCGATGCTCCGATTTACAATCTAAGCAGGCTTGACTGTACTGCCCAAAATCAATGGAATAGTGAAATGAGCATTTTGCTTCGAGTGGGTTTTTCATCACAGAAAATTGCCTCTGGCTCTCCTGGGAACCTTCAAAAGAAAAAAAAAAAAAATGTACTGATGTGTTGTCTTGGCAATCTGCCGGCTGGATCAGATGTAGGTAGTAAACAACTGTGGCTGTCGGGAGTGACCATGCATTAAACCACATGCAAAGTTTAGTATCTCATAAAGCAGATGGTTATCTGTCATCATAAAACAGGTCTGTTTGACGCCGTTTGTCGCTTTAAAGATCCAAACAGAAACAATCAAGACTGATGAACCTTAGTGGTTTGGAGGAAGAACACAAACACAACTCCACATTTGTAGGGATTTTTCCCCATTTGTTCGCCCTTCATCAGAGGCATTTTGGTGCCTCATTCCAGCCTAGCCCCAGTGCATTGTCATAGATCACCTAAAGCTAAAAGCAGAGTAGTCTGGCCTCCTTGTGACAGGTCAGAATATTTATATCTATGTCCCATCTGTGCACAGATTGTTCTCCTTTTCATAAATCATTGAGCTAAGGCAATTGCACAGGCAGGAAGGAGTGAGACCTCCCCGTGGTGTTGCAAGAGCAGCCACTGTGTCCAATATCTCTTACGTGTTTGTTTAGTGAGATGTGCGGAGAGAACAAATGTGAGCGGCATCGAACGTGATGCATTTAAAGTCTGAGCGGATGTTTTTGAATAAATGTGTCACTTTCTGCTTTCTTCACCGTGTGCATGGATTACAGTATCTGTGCGAGCGCTTTGCAAGCGCTGCTCGTTCCAGTAAATGAGCCCAGCGCGCCTCATATTTTATCACATTTGCACAAATATGTTCGTTCAAGATAACAAACACTGTGGAAGGCTTTGGAAAATTTCATGTGTGTGTCTGCGTGTTTGGTTAGCTGCAGTCGTGGAAAAGTCTTGTGTCGATTAGAAGCTAATTTCTGTGGTTTTTGGGATCTACTCTGACAGGATCTTGGACTCTCCAGGAGATGCGTAGATCTGAGAACATTATTTTGTCATTAGGTTGAATTTCAAGTTTTACATTTAAGTATTTTGAGCTGGCGTTCTGTCGACGCAGAAGACATTTCACAAGTGTAAACGTCACATAGTTTCAACGGAGAACTGCATTAAACTGAGACAGAATTTCCCAAAAGTCAGAGATCTTTAGCATTAGCTGTAGAAACGTGTAGCTTTAGCATTGGTCCTTCTGTGATTTAGGTGAGATTGAAACAAAGTCCCTTTTATATTTTATTGCTTATTATCTCATGATTATTGTGTTTTTTCATCCTTCACCTCTGCTGTTGTCTTCTGGTTGGACAATTACAAAATGAGACTTTTTTTTTAGGGATGCACTGATCCGATACGCTGTTATCAGTATTAGTGGCCATTCTAAGCTCAATAAGTGGATCAGGTATTGGATACGATGTGACTCATTCTTATTAAATACTCCTTCTTTGTCAGCATCAGTATGAAATTCATATTTTCTGCTATTAGTCACATTCATTTAGTCACAGCAGGCAGCCGACTCAGTCTTTAGTTCCACGGCAATCTCTGGCCTCTAGATACCTTAAATCAAAAGGATTTCCAATGAGTTCCATGTGGTGAGGGATGCAGATTTTTAATTTGGGGAAAAGAGAACATTACACCCGTCTGAACATTATACTCGGATTCATGGAATCAATTTAGATTTTTTGTGGCAGATTCTAGTTGCAGAGGAGAAGATGTGAGACATGTAAGAGGTTTTGTTCTTTTCTGACTTTTATTGATGCTGTTTGACCAAAAGCACTGTAACACTGTTTTTGGTGTTTTTCTGAAGATTTTAAAGTGGGCTTTTGAGAACATTTTTCACTATTTTTAGACATTTTGTGAACCAAATTTTAATTGAATTATTAGAAATAATCAAAAGACTGTTCAAAAGTGATAATTATAGGTAGTTACATCCCTGCAATAAAGACTACAACTTCAAAACATGACAGTGTGGAGTAGTCCTGGTTCATTTGGCGACACCTATAGTCACTGGTGGTAAAAACAAATGCAGTTTAATGCTACAGGTCACAGAATCCTAGAGGCAGAAAAACAAACTATTGTCACCTTAGTAAAGAAGAATAACTGTCCTTTTTCCATCATCCTGTGAGCAGCTGTGTTTTTACGCTGCACGCGGCATGAGTCCGCAAACAGCAGGGCTCAGTGAAAGGAGCTGATTACCTTGCTGAGAAGTTGGAGGTGTGCAACCTGTTGCCTGCAGTTCTTCATCTCGCAGCTCCCTGTGGCTGCTCCCTCCTGTTCCATTACTCCCTGCAATATTTCAGACTGATCTGCTGTCAAAAAAAAAAAAGCTGAAAATGACGATTGTCTTGGGTTGTAGATGTATTTTTTGATGAAGGATAGCGCTCCGTGCAAAGCTCACTGACAAACACATCGCATTCCCTGTGACTGCTTCATTATAAAATTGTGCAGTGACTTAATACAGCATTTTTCCCAGGAATATCGAGACTGACACCCAGTTCATAATATTACAAATATATAAATATGGCATCACTTTCATCAGTGGACCGAAAAAAACCATTGTATTACTTTGCTCAGTGATAATGATTGAATGGATATTTGCTATGTCCGTACTTGAAACTGAGTTATGATCTCCTGTTCTCTATGAACGATGAATCCGTATGCTCTGGTTAGTATATTCTAATACATTATTTAGAATATATGCAATATATTGCAAACCCACAGGCGGGCCAATTACAAACCATTTCTCTAAATGGTGTGTGCAGTAATTGGTCTCATTTCTATCACATTTGATTACTGCTGCCAGAAACAGTTCAAGCACCAAACGTCTTAATAGGGCCAGTAAACAGACTTCCACTGGATTTATGGTCACACTTTAGCGCTGCGCGGCCTGTCAGCATCAAACTGCCGCCAGTGGAATTGATTACACCGGTCAGTTGATAGTATATACACGTACAACACCACTTTGCTCCAGATACAGTATACGACACATTTAAAGCCAAAAACAATATATCCAGCTAATGTGTTCATAATTATAGGAACCCTAGTGGGAGAAAAACCGAGCTTTTAGAGAGATCCATCTGTGATTTCAAACTGAGGATTGCTGATTGTCTTCAAAGGCGCGTAGTATGTCTAATGAGGACTGATGCTTTGAAGTCTGTCCTCATAAAGCTTTCTGCTTTGTTTGCTTTTGTTTGGATTTTTAGAAAAGATGAAATGCCCAGCCATTAGCATTAAAAAGAAATGAAGGGGAACCATACCTCATTGTTGGATGATTGGATTTGATTGTTTGGTTATGGTGATAACCTCTTACAATTACACTGTATGGTTAATGAAGGGCGGCAGCCCCCTACACACTGCCTGTCCTATGAACTTGTTATGCAACGCAGTAAGATGAAGCATATACAGCAGATACATGACGTATCCTCTGTTTTGTCGTCCTTCTGGGAGATGCCAGAGAAAAATCTCTTAAATATTGCATCACTGTATCCTTGTTATTATGCTGAAATTAATACTCATTGTTATTCTGACTGGATGTGCAGTAGTACACAGTGTCTGTGAGCTCACACAGGATGTGTTTTTTATTGGGTCTTTCCCACAGCTGTGCTCAGGCTCGCTCATCATCTCCACTGACCTGGATCATTACCTCAGCCAGGCCCTCACAGCGCTATCGGTGAATATTTCAATGCAAACCGATGCTGGGGAGGGTAAATGGTCCTGTAACACAATGTCATATAAGGATTCTGGTGCTGTCGCTGCTGATATGTGGTCGTGTTTTCATATCTGTCCATATGAAAGTGTGAGGGTGATGGAAATAGGCAGCAGTTATGGCCCTGGGGAAATGGTGTAGATAAAAATCAGTGGACATAAATGCAGTGGATTGTAACGCTGACCACTGCATTAGGTGCTTTCACAAACTGCATGGATTCTGTCTCATACTCTCTGAAAAACTGAGCTTTCATTTACTGTTGATATTCTTCTTTTTTCTGTTGCATCACTTCAGACAGAAAAATGAATCCAGCCTTGGAACGTAGAGCTGATCAATCCACAGTGCTGTTTTTAGCCTTTTCCTGCAGGGTATTTGTGCAGTCTAATATAGAAGTGAGCAATATAGATTTAAATATATATAGATCAGAGTACATGTGATTTTGCATATCTTCAGACAGGGATCTAGATCACGGTGTAATGGATTTTCTTTAGTTGAAAATCGTGTACGTTATGGAAATGACAATGACTAATTGTTGTTTAATGCAGTTTACAAATATTAAAGGGGCACTCCACAGATGTTACACACCCCAGTGATGTAACCAGAGTTATCTCAGTGGGATTGGAAATGACAAAAGCGTGTGTTAAAAACTTACATACACTGTCTTATCACCAGACTCCTACCCTGATATAAGACCCTGTGAGTTAAAGGATAATTCTGCTGTTATAACTTAGATCTTTTCTATCATTACTTTGGCCATCATTTCCATCAGTTCTGATAACATTGCAGTAATGAAGGTCGACCGTGTATGTGTTTCAGAATTCATTTGTTGGGATGCTGCCATGTTCTCCAATCTTGACAGTTATATTCGTGAGTTCACAATAGGATTGATGGCCAAAACTACAAGAAAATGAGACCCTCCTTGTGATAAATCGGAAATATCATAAAAGAGATATATTTCTGCCTCGGGGAGCCCTTGTCTATACAACCGTCCTACAATCCACAGCAGGTGTCAGGGCGGAATAAGTGGAGTGTTAATGATGCTCCTTCATTGTGCTGACGCTGAGACAGCGAGTCGCAAGTGGCTGGAACATAATAAGAATCTAACTGGGGCTGCAGACAAGCGTTTGATTAGAGAACAACATCTGCAACACACAGACACATCATTAACTGCAGTTGCAGAGTTATTTGTGAGGAACTTGGGCACGCTGTCTGTTCTGCATGTGTGCGTCTCTCCATGCATGGAAGTATGTGGGTGAGATCAATTTGCATCTATGCACGCGAGTGTACATGTGTGCCATATGTTTTCACGCTGTGTTCAGTTTCCCCCCTATGGCAGCAAGTGAAAGCCAAATAAGTAGGATATCTCTAATCCTGCTTTGCATATCTGTCTACCAGTGTGCGCATGGTCGTTAGTGTGTGTTTGTCAGTGTATGTATACATGTGGATGTGCAGCTGCTTGGAGAGCAGTGTGTAGTGGGCAGCGGGCTGTGAAATTTAATCTCAAAGTGTTAATTTCACAGCCTGGAAGAATGGGGAGGAAAATTCCTGTTGCACCATTGAGGCACTGGGGTTCCCCTTTTTACACTGGTTACCATGGTTACTACCAGCATGCCAAAATACCATCAAAGTGATGCCACCATCCGTCTGCACACTGATATTGGTTTCACTCGGCCGTACGCGCAGTATGCAGCATTGTTAGGCAGCTGGATTGACAGGCCGTACAACCTTTTGCTTTACCTGGTGTTTGTTTTCTATTTTTCTTCCTCTTTCTCTCCTTTTCCTCCTCCCTCCACACGCTCATCCTCTTCGTCCTCCTCCTCTTTGCTAAAAAAAACAAATATTCAACACCAGTATTTTTTTCTCCTGTTTTTACACAAAGAATTTGAAGCTTTCTTTAACATACAGATGCATGTGCTTCATGCTGATAGACACGGTCAGACGGTCTACATTTCGCTGTGCCATTTAAACCTTGGTATCTACCCCTTTAACATCTCAGGGTGTGTTAGGCTGCTGTGGGCAATGTTGCAAATTGATGGGCAGGGCTGCTCTTTGGCAGTATTGGATTTTTAGTCTGCTACTGGTCCAGTAAAATATCTCAACATCTACTTGATGGATTGGAACAAAATTGTGCACAGACACTCACAGTCGCACATGATGCATCCTCATTTGGTGGTTCCCTGACTTTTCCTTTAGCGCCGCCATGAGGGTGACATTTGGGTGAAATGTCTTCACAACTATTGGATGGATTGCTGTGAAATTTTGTCAAAACTGTAACTTGTCAATACTTCAATCGTTTATCACTAAACACTTAACTGATGACATTCTCGTCAGCCCCAGCTGTACTTTGCTTGTAGTGCTAATTTGCAGCGTTAACATTGTACATTAACCCATGGTACCACAGCAAGGTTGCTATGAGCATGTTAGTATGCTGGTGTTTAGCTCTAAGCTGAAGCCTCAGAGAGCTGCTAGCATGGCTGTAGATTTTTGCATTAATATGACGAATGCATTCTAAATGGTATTTAGGTCACAGGTGATTTTTCCAGCAGTTTCTCAGTTGATTTTCCAGATAATTAACTATGTATTCAAGATAAATGTGAGCAGTCTTAACTTTAAAAGCCATTCACTGTCAACACTGTAATTAGTAGTCTATATAATGAGAGAGAGAGACAGAGAGAGATAATGTGTGTTATCTTTGTATAAGGCATAGAATTAATACTAGTAGACGTAGTAGTGGTGGTAGAACCACTTAGGATTTACAGTTAGTGGATAAATCTCTATTAAGAACTTGAAAATGACTCTCACAAAAACGATACTTACGCTGAAAGACAGATGTCAAGATCTCGAAAGTCTGACTTTGAGCTGTTAGATATCTTTTTGTGCATCCCTCGCAGTGGAAGCATCGTGTCTTCTTCTTTTTTCCTGCAAAGGTCAGCGTGCCTCTGGGGATCTTCACTCTGGAATACATCATTTCTCGCTAAACGACAGTTTGAGAGTGTTTGGCAGCACAGTAAGCGTATCAGCATCAACATGCGTTTACTGACAGCCTCAGAGCTGAGACTGACGTTGGTCAGGCTCTCGATAGCTCAGTGAACATGTAGCCCCTCCTTCACTCTTAAGAGAAATCTTCTAAATGACTGAATCATATTTTGCATCAGCGCTCAGGTGCTGAGATACTTTACTTGGAGACCTCGCCAGGCTCTCAGTGAAGAAGTGACAACATCAAATTGTCAGATAAACAAGAGAAGTGAATCAGCACCCGAGAAAACCGAAATTAAAAAGGCATATGTCTGGTGTTGTTTATTGTGATACCCGTCTTAATTGAGTTCTTGTTCCTCTCCATCCTGGTGATTCCTGCTGCAGCCTGCTACTTTCCCAAATGAGCCGTTGTGCCATGTCTCACTGTGATTTGGCAGTGAGACGCACGCAGCACCAGTCAGGAGTTACATTAGTCAGCCCATCTGCTCCTTACAAACTGTGGTTCGCACTTCAAAGATGTCTCTCGCGCCGGCTACTGCAGGGAGGTGCGAGCCTGATAATTTGCAGAAATGGTACAGCAGGGTGCTGTTTCTGAGACGCGCTCGAGAAAAAAGTTGAAGAAGTAAGATTTGTTTGACTTCGTCCTCTCCGGCTACATTCATGCTGTTTACTGCATTTGATCAAATGCTGATGACGACTCAGTATTACCTGTTGAATGTGTATTCATATAGAATACATATTCTACAGCATGCTCACTTTAAGTCTTGTACTTTCAGTTAATTGGTTAGTGAATGGACAGAAAATTAATCGCCAGCTATTGAGATAATTAATTGTTTAAGTCATTTATCCAGTAAACAAGCCAAACATTTGATTGTTCCAGCTTCGCAAATGTGCTTTTACTTGTTTTACTTTACAGTAAAGTGGACTCCTTTTGAGTTTTAGGTTATTGGTCAGACAAAACAAGATATCTAATGACATGAACATGGGCTCAAGGCAATTGTAATGTGTGTTTTCACATTTTTTTTTCGAGCTGCATATCAATTGATGATGAAAGATTATTTAGTTGCAGCCCTGATCATTTTGCACTACATGCACGTCATTCATTCCTGAATATTTGTTGTGGACGCGGTGATTAAAACTCATTGTTATTCAGGTTTTGACTGTCATTCTTTCTCTATTTCAGATAAGAAAAAAAAAAGAATTAGCACAAGACATTGATGGAAGTGAATCCCAGAGGGCTGGATGGGGCTGATCTCTTCAGCCCCATCTCTTCCTTCCCATCAACCTTTTGACAAAATATACGGCCAAGCTCAGTCCACAATCAATTTTAGAGACTCTATTAGCACACAAGCCCATGCCTGTTGTGTCTCTGAAAACTAACTCCTCTCATGTCAGACATAAAGCAATGGGCCAATGCTCAGGGGGGTCTTTCTGTGTAGCCCCACCAATCTAATACTGTGACAGCATGTCATACAGAGGCCAGGGAGCTCGTACTCCCCAGGGATCTCTAATCCAGGAGGTTGGAGCTTTTCCCCAACATACGCCCTCCTCCTTGGCAGCGACCTTCACATTTCACTGCAGGGATGCTGTTTGGAATAGTAACAACACATGTACCACGTCACATGCCATGTCTGCCGCTGTAATTCTTGATACTTGCATCACGTCCTTGCACATCCCTGAGCATGCCTCTTGCCCACGATTGTACCTCAAATGCCAATTTGGACCCGCCTTGAGTTGAGAGGACCCTGATGAAAATTCATATTTGATGCTGCCTGTGTTGTTAAAGGTCAGATGATGCTAATCAGAAGTATTTATTATTCAGTTATGGGATTTTGTGTTTCAGTATAAAGGTTTCTTTTTTTTTTTTTTTTTGTTCTCTGTCCACTTTTGCAAGAAATTGTCTCGGAGAGTCTGTGTTGTCTGGCCTCTTCCTCTGTGTTTGTGTGTCTGTGTGAGAGACATGTGCAAACATAATTATGCTCTATATATAAGTATGAGCGGGTAAGTGGCCTGTCTGTGCTGTCTGTGTTTTGTGTTTGTTTTTGAAGCGCAGCCTCAGCATTAAGGCACAGAATTTGATGAGATTCTCAGTTTAATTCCCTTGTCGTCCTCCATGTGTGTCATGCTTATTTTATGCATCGCTGTGGCAGCAGCTGCTCGCATTTCCTTGGTGGTGAGACTTACTGAAGCATACAGCATGTCAAAATCCAAAATCTTAGAATAAACAGAACAAATATCGTGACCCATGCACAGAAAAACACTACTGTGTCCTTTTCCAACCTTGTATCCTTAACAGCGCCTCTTGTTTGTGTTTTGTGCACTTTGGCAGTCGTTGGCATGCTAACAGGCTAAACTAAGATGTTGAACGTGGCAAATATTACCTACCAAACATCAGCATGTTTAGCATTGTTACAGTGAGCATGCTATCACGCCGAAGTTCGCATTTAACTCATAGCATTGCTGTGCCTCACAGTTGTGTTTCTCAAAGCACTTTAATTTAATTTGTCCGCGAGGTTTCAGTATTTGACAAAATAATGGCTGAAATCAGCAGGTACAAAGCTGACTTAACCTCTCGCCTGGCTGTTTTCAGATCGTGGCAAGAAAAGTGTTGTTACGTTATTTATGACCTTGGCCTTCACCTTGACTCATGATAGCTGTGGCAGTGGACAATGTGAATGTGTAATGATTCCGCCCTGGCAGGGATCACAGCCAATGCATGGCGATCGATGGACGCTGGTCGCTTTCTCTCTCTCTCTCTCTCTCTCTCTCTCTCTCTCCCTCTCCCTCTCCCTTTCTCCCTCTCCCTCTCTCTCTCTCTCTCTCTCTCTCTGCCTGTATTGATCAGTCAGTGTGTACGCCTGTGAGCCAGGCTGAACAGACAGAAAAAAGCCTTGGTCCTCATTACTCAAAGAGCAGTCCAAGCATTGTCACTTTTGATGGAAACCAGCCCTTTTTTCTCTGACACAAATGCTGAAAAATGAAAAATGCAGTTAAGATCTTTTGGAAGGGATTATTATATCGAATGCCCCCCGTCTCCCGCCTGACCAGACGCACAATGTCATTTATAATGTCACTTAAAATTAAAGCTTCTGCCAGAGTTAATAAGTCATTTCTTAACTTCCCAGACTGATAAAATGTCTATCTTTAGCTGCCTTCAGCTCCAGAGGTTTGGATACATAATAGGCCTGTTTTATCCTCTGCAGGCAGCCAACAGAATGAGCCAGAAAACGATGGAGAAAACAGACCGAATGACCTTGTGGAATAGAAACTCTATAAAGCATTTATGAATGCATGGGAGATTGGACATATAGGCATGTGTGCAACAAGGTCAGTATCTAGGGAATGACTTTGGCTCGTGTTTACAACAACAATAAATCACCTGTGGTGTAGTGACTGTTCAAAAAATAGACTTGATATCAAGTCTGACACCTTGTTTCTCACATTGATGGTATCTGCATGGGAATTGCATTATAACAGGAGCATCGCTGGGATGTATCTCTCTCTGCGAAACCCACAGAGGCACAGAGGCATTCAGTCTCATAACAATGTAATCAGGAAAGCACTTTCACTGCATGTAGAAGACTCTTTCTGCGGCTCCAGTCATCAATTATTATCATCCCTGACCCTCGTATCAGTCAGAGGTTCATCTCGGCTGCGGAGCAAATCAAACCAGAAGCTTCTCTGAATCTGGAATCAGAGCCTGAGCTGACAGCGCTCCATCAGTCTGCGTTTACAAGCAGAAATACTGCTTCCATGACCAGAGGCATTGAAATTAACTTATTTAGGTCTATTGTGTTTAACCTGAGAGTGAATTGGATAAGAGAAGCCAAAGCGGGAGGTGTTGCCGTCAAAGCCTTTTGGATGAGTGTTGTTACAGAATGAGTGCGTCTCTCCTGCTCAGGGTCTTGTAAGCTTTATATCTGTCTCTTCATTGTTAAGCTGATTCTTCTGTGTTTGATAAGTGGCCTTGCAGTCGACACACACATTAAAAAAAAAAAAAAAAAAAAAAAAAAAAACGCACTCCCAGAGAGTTTCCCTTTCATCCTCATATGTTACATGTTCATCCCTCAGCGGGAATGTGAAAAATAGTCTCCGGTCTACTCGCTCCTGCACGAGTTGGACCGGAAGTTATGTAACTTCTTCAACTTAACTCCTTTTCTCTTTACAAAGCACTTTATGTTTTGTTACCATGGAGATGAAAACCCAGACTAAACTTCCCGTGCTTACTGAGATGCAACTGCTGGGAGGTTGTTAGTAGCAGCGCAGCTTCCTCGCTGCAGAGGGCTGATTTAATTTAAGATCGAGCAGTTTAATGTTTATCGGATTTATGTGCAGGATTTGGACGAGCGGGTGTGGCTGTAATGTGTTGACAGTGAGTGGAAAGAAACACTAATCAGGTAAAAACTAGAAGAGGAGTTAAGCAACATGAATCTTGTATATGTCCATTTATATATATATATATAAGACAGATGATGGGCTGTCTCACAACAACGGTCTCGTTTCTGCCTGTGTTGACACGCAGGATGTCAAGTGTCGGTCTGCAGCGAACAGTTTTATTTATTATCAATTTATCTGCACACTGTCTTCTCAATTTTAAACAATGAATCATTTGGAAAACAGTGGAAAACTTCAAATGTCTTGTTTTGTTTGACCAACAGTCCAAAAAAACAAGAGCAGCAAAATTTTCACATTGGAGAAACTGGAACAAGTGACTGGTTGGCATTGGTGCTGAATAAATGACTTAAACGATTATAGTTGATGATTCATTTTATGACTAATTGATTAATTATTTCTGCTCTAATGTGAGACCTGACTCTGGTCAGGGGTCTTTTGGGTTGGAAGGGTCGAAGGCAGGGATCAAGGGTTCCTCTCAGTAAGACGGCATCAGGCAGGACTGGCACACTGATTCTGTTTCGTTAGTTTGTTTTGTTCAGGTAGGATGGATGTTTGGGAGCTAATCCAGCCTCGAAGAGAAGGAGGAGGAAGAGTAGTTCAAACAGGTCCAATCAGTCAATTAGCAATGAAGTTTATCTGGTTGTATGTTAGCAGTGACACCAGTGGATTTTTAAGCGTCCGCATCAGGTTGGGAAGTTTGTTGGAGGGTGTTTGTGAAGTAGGACGACTGAGAAGATTCAGGTTCAGTGTGTTTGACTTTCGAAGGGGAATCTGAGAGTGTATCTTGACTCTGTGCCACAGGGTGAGGCTGTATCAGAGACTCCTCTCAGATGTTTCTGTTGGAATATGGACATGTTGCAGCAGTTTGTAGAGATTAGATTTAGATTTATTTGTACTTTTGTCAGGAAACATGTTTCCACCTTCTGTACAGCCTCAGAATACATCAAACTCAACAAAAACATACGTGAATCCAACAACATATGAACACATTTTCAAACTTTACATACACAAACTGAGGCTCATTACAATCTGGATGGTCTGTTCAGTTCTGTGATGGCAGAGGGGACAAAACTCCTGTTTAACAGTGACCAGATGGGAGTACAAAGAGTTGGTTGAGGGGTGACTGGGAACAAGTGCTATGTTGTGTGTTCTGCGTGCAGTGGCTGTGTTGTTGAGGTCTGGGAAGCTGGGGTTTGGAAGACCAAGGATCTTGGAGGCCTTTTGTGTAATTTGTATGAGCCTGTTCTTTGAGGTTGTTGACAGCATATTAAGGAAAGAGGGGGAGCAGTCGAGGAGGATGGGCTGAACTATGCTTTTGTAGAGTATCAGCAGGAGATTGCGGGGTGCTGCAGAGTGTCTTTAGTTTGCCATGACAGAGAGTCTTTGTTGGCACCATTTCCGGATGTCAATGGTGTGTTGTTCAAAGCCCAGCTTGTTGTCCAGGGAGATTCCCAGATATTTGTGGCTCTCCACATTTCAACAGCTTCACCATTGATGCTGATGGGGGTGTTGGTGGGGTTAGAGGCTGACCTCTGAGTGTGCTGCAGGAGTTGAAGACTAGTTCCTTTGTTTGTCTGTGGGGTCAGAGGTTGTGGGAGATGTGGAAAGGACATCTGCTAAGGGGATTGAAAATAAGCTCAAGAGCAAGCAAAGTGCCTGCACTATGTGGGAAATCAACAAGCCAGGTTAGCAATATCAACACAGACGTAAGGGAGTAAAATCATTTTCAAGCTGTTTACCAGCAACAGTTTATTTCTAAACATATTTATACAATCATGTGTTCACAAAGTGGTGAACCTCGCTCCGTCCTTGCTTGTGAATGAGCCTTTCCAGGATGCCCCTTTCATACCCAGTCAATGTTACCAGTGAACCTGTTTACCTGTGGAATGATCCACACAGGTGTTTTTGGAGCGTTCCACATCTTTCCCAGTCTTTAGTTGCTCCTGTCCAAACTTGTTTGAAACCTGTTGCTGCATCAAGTTCAGAATAAGCAGATTTTTACAAAAATCAATGAAGCTGATGAGGTAAAACATTAAACATATTGTCTTTGTGGTGTTTTCAATTGAGAATATGTCAAAAAGGATGAGCAAGTGATCATATTGTGTATTTTTGGTGGGTTTTTTTTTCACCCTTGGCTGTTTCAATTATATGTCAGGGCTGAGTATTTGCAGTTTTGTATTTACCTTTATTAAATAAAACATATCTGTCTAAGATGGACTATAAGAGGCGTAGTTTCAGCCTGTGTGGACAAAAACGAGAGGCTCAGATGTGACTGAGGGAGGAAAGGTCACGCCACCTCTGAGCTGCCGAAAGGAGAAAAGACTGACGACTAAGTTATGGCAGAATCAGATGATTTGGAGAAAGTGATGGTGCTGTTTGTCTCCTGTGGACTCTCACACATCAGGGGATCAGTATTAGAACTTAGTGGTAATAATTAGCAAACATTGTTCCTCTGAGGTTTCGTGAAAGTCATCTTTCCTCACAACTTCATGTGAGGAATCTGCACTCAACACAGAGTGATACCATTCAACACATTTTAGGTTAGATTTTGTTCAAGCACATTTCGTGTGTGTTTGTGTGAATTTAGGTCATTGTGCGGTGAGGGAAACATACAGAATCCATAACTGAACAGTTAAATTAATAGCCTTTATGATGGAAGAATCTTCTCAGGAGGATGAGTTGTATGTGTGCAGTTGGACTCTAGACCTCAGTATTTCTAAAATCCTGTGCACAGAAAGGTGCAACACGAACTCACTGTGGTTCTTTGAGGTCCTAGGGAGTTCCAGTATTATTGTTCCTCAGCTAGTAATGATGCAGTTAAATGAAATAAAGTTGTAGGAAGTGCCTTTTTTTAAGTCTTGCTATTTTAAAGCACAGGCTATAAAATTTATTACCTCAGTTTTTCTTATACCACTGAAGTGCTTTTCTTTTTATGTGCAGTATTCCTCACAGTGAGAGCTGTTCCCATGCCCTAGAACTAATTTTTTCAGGCACCGCAAAAGAGGTCAACAGGGTCTGTAGATCAGTGTCATTTGCTTTAAGAGGGTTTTCTGAGTATGTTCAAGTAGTAGATGCTGCCTTATTTGGATAGCAGACAGGCTCGCCTCTTTCGGGTTTGACATGTTGGCATTAAAGCCCAGACTGGCTCGGGAAAAATGGAGAAGGGGCAGATTGTGCATTGCGCTTGAATCCCATTTGAGGTCATTAACCTCATGCATGTGCTCCTGAAACCACAGACAGTATCAGACGCCTTTGATGGAGCCTGTCAGTGTGAACAACAAACGCCGATTTTGCATCTCTGTCATTAATCAGAGCGGTAAGAAACGCTCCTTTTAGGCGATTCTGTCACCACGTGGCGGAAGGGCTCTTTCCTCCCGAGTGGAAATGAGGTGACTGATCCAGCCGCTTCTGTGTTTGCGAACAGTGTCCGGAGGAAAAAGTGGGTTTAGACGAACACCGTGCGCGTAACGACGCTCAACGCTCGTTTGCTGCAGAGCGAGCGCGCTTGTTTTCAGCACCATGGAGAGTTAACATCCCACCTCAGCGAGAAGACATGAAGCTCAAAGAATAAGCACTTAAATATTCAGGTTGTTTTTGTAAGATCAGGTCAGGGAATATCTTTGCATTCACAACGCAGCCCTCTATTGACAGCTTCCCCGCAAAACCGGATTTCACCAGCTCAGATTCTGTGGGGAAAGTGAAGCAATGACAGGTGACAGCGTTGTTTGGTCTGTGTCAAAGGTGTTAGACACAATCACTTTTCTCCCAGACGCACAGTGACAGAGACGGAGCTGATTTCCCTCCGGAATGTCTGTTTTTCTGTTCTTTTCGTTCTTACTTGAAGCAAACACTAGCTGCCCTTTAAATACCACTAAATGTGCATTTAAACAATGTGACAATAGATCTCCACGTGCTCACGGAGAAATGATCGAACTTGGATCAAACAGGTGTGGATGTGATTCCCACAAGTGTTTTTCTTTAATGAAGGCGTGTGCTCGACGTGAACTGTCAAGTTCTTTTCCGACTGGCCGTGTTGTGGACGTATGTCAGACATATGCGCGCCGTGGGCGGGTACCGACGTGTTTTCAAAAAAAAAAAAAAAAAAAAAGGCAGATGGGAGTGCAGCGCTCAGTGTGTGGAGACGCGGTGACGGGTGATGGCTAGAAGAGATTTAAGCGGCGTCGACCTCAGCTCTCCAAAGCTGTAGGCTTTGGCTGAGAGAGGCGTGGCGCACTCTGCCCCTCCAGACCACCTGCATGGATGACCAGACCTACAGTGTGAACCAGTCGCCCTCGTCCGTCAGACACAGGGCCAGGAGCGCGTCTGACAACTGGGGCTATGCCGAGATGGAGAAGGGCGTCATGACGGTGGAAAACATGCTGGAGGAGTCCGCCGTGCTCTCCGCGCCTCACCTGTCGGCGGATCGATACGAGCGCGGCCGCCAGGGATGCTGCGAGAGGGTGGTGATCAACATTTCGGGTTTACGCTTCGAGACGCAACTTAAAACTTTCAACCAGTTCCCAGACACGCTGCTGGGGGACCCCAGGAAAAGGATGCGCTACTTTGATCCACTGAGGAACGAGTACTTCTTTGACAGGAACAGACCCAGCTTTGATGCCATCCTGTACTACTACCAGTCAGGGGGGCGCATACGGAGACCTGTTAACGTCCCCATTGATATTTTCTCCGAGGAGATCAGGTTTTATCAACTCGGAGAGGAGGCCATGGAGAAATTCCGCGACGATGAAGGGTTTATAAAAGAAGAGGAGCGCGTGTTGCCCAAGCGTGATTTCCAAAAGCAGGTTTGGCTTTTGTTTGAGTATCCTGAAAGCTCTGGGCCAGCACGCGGGATAGCCATCGTCTCAGTGCTTGTTATTTTGATTTCAATTGTTATTTTCTGCATGGAGACTCTGCCGGAATTTCGAGAAGAGGGAGACCAATCCTTCGTGCTACCTGTGATCAATGGCACTGCTCTCCACCTGCAAAGCCTGTTCACAGACCCCTTCTTTGTGATAGAGACTCTGTGCATCATATGGTTCTCTTTCGAGTTGCTTGTCAGGTTTTTCGCCTGCCCCAGCAAAACTTCCTTCTCCAAAAACATCATGAATATCATTGACGTCGTCGCTATAATCCCCTACTTTATCACTCTGGGGACTGAGCTGGCCGAGAACGAGCCCAACAGCGGCCAGCAGGCGATGTCCCTCGCCATCCTGAGGGTGATCAGACTGGTGAGGGTCTTTCGCATTTTCAAGCTGTCACGGCACTCAAAGGGACTTCAGATTTTGGGACAGACCCTCAAGGCCAGCATGAGGGAGCTCGGCTTGCTCATATTTTTCCTTTTCATCGGAGTTATTCTCTTCTCCAGCGCTGTTTACTTTGCAGAAGCAGACGAGCCCTCGTCCAGTTTCACCAGCATCCCCGATGCGTTTTGGTGGGCAGTGGTAACCATGACCACAGTGGGATATGGAGACATGCTTCCGGTGACCATTGGTGGGAAAATAGTGGGGTCCCTGTGCGCAATAGCAGGCGTGCTGACCATTGCCTTACCCGTGCCAGTGATTGTGTCCAATTTCAACTACTTTTACCACAGAGAGACTGATGGAGAGGAGCAGCCACAGTACGTGCACACAAGCAGCTGTGAGCACCTCCCCCTGGAGGAGCTGAGGAGGTCGTGCAGCTCCTCATCCCCCAGCAAGTCTGAGTACATGGTGAGAGAGGAGGGCATCAACAGTGCGTCCAAACAGGCCAACTTCACCACCGAGAACAACCAGAACTGCGTGAACATCAAAAAGATCTTCACAGAAGTGTAAATGGACTCCGGGGTGGATCATTTATGGAGCATGAAGAAACAGTAGCTAAAATATTATTTTTCTATATAGCCGATCGTAATTTGTCCGTCCATATCTGTGGATGAACGCTGCGTAAAAGTCCGTTTTAACAAGTCATTTATCCTTTTTTATTTTAGGCAAATTAGAATTCTACTCGTTTCCAGTGTAGATTCACGTGTTTTGAGGGTTTCTAAGAGATCAAGAAGTATTAATATGACCTAAAACACTTGCACTGGAGAAGTATTCATTTCGGCCCAGGCTTTTAGAAACAGATAAAACGTTTTTTAATGTTAGTGGCTTGTTAAAACAGATATTTTTGCAGTGCATTGTGCCACACGATGCCTACATATCTCGATGTTTATGCGAAAGTTGCTGGTATTGATGATTGGGATGCACGTGTAGCGTGGTCTCCTGTATTGCATCTATCCGCCAGTCAAAAAAAAAAAAAAAAAAAAAGTAAAAGTAATTCTTGTGCTGAAAAGTTTCATTGTCCAATAATGTAATATGGTAATGAATATATAGCCAAAATGCCTGTTTAGGTTATATTTACTATCATAACCTGCTGAGATGTTGAACACCGAGTCTTGCTCAGATTATTATTCAGGTACTAACACGAGTGGAGTCAGATGGAAACGCTTATCACAAGCTTTTCGTAAAATGGCGTAAAATTGTATTTTTATCCAGAACTGCCTATATAGCCTATATTAAATAAAACGGAAATTAAGTGATCCCGACTCCAGATCTCATTGTAACCTTTGGCTAAACTCCACCCAGAGCGCGCTGGAGCTGGTCTGGAATACAGAAAGTCTTAATGTTTGTGTGTTTGAGGTCCTGTGCGCAGTGATGAAAGGAGGGAGCACGTGCACCAAGTCACGCCCCCTCGCGCCTCCTGCTGGCTGAGCCCGCCTTGTGATGCAGTCTCCATGACGACGGTGGTTTCCTGGGTAACCCCCCTCTAACGTCTCCATGGCATTGTGTTGCCTTTTCACAGACTTTCCATCTGTGGCTCACCATCAGCTGTGAGTCTTTGGAGGGGGAAAAGGGGGAAATGCTGCAGACGTATGTTTTTAATGTCATATGAAAACATGTGGAGTTTAATACAGGCTCCTTAAAGGCGGTTGAACTGATATCTTAGGCAAAGTTTGTAGCCTGTAGCTTCAGACGATGGGATGGCAGATGTAGAAGTATGGTGACATACCATGAAAAGCCTTTGTATCAGCGCAGCCTCAGTCAAACCACCTCAGCTGCTCTGTTCTTCAGATGTGAGCTTCATTCTCTGAGTTGGCATGCCAACTAGGTCTGACGTCAGCCACCTTTCATCCCCGCCAGCAGACACTCGCACGTGTGCTTTCAGTATGAAGGGGCCCAAAAATTCCAGTGACACGAACAAACAGCGAAACTCAAAGGAATCCATGTATCCTGTGGGCTCGCAATATGCATGACTTTTTCAAAATACCACCGAAAGTGAAAAATGGCCATAATATTTCTGTTTTGTTCAACTCACAATTATATAAAACGGCAAAAAAGCAGCAGACATTCACAATGGGGAGACTGTTGCCAGAGTGTTTTGGCATTTTTGCTTGAAAAACGACTCAAAGTGATTAATTAATGAACAAAATTGTTGTCGATCAATGCGGTCAGTTTATTATTCCATTAACACAAATGCTAGTTACAGTTCAGTTGAAGTGTACGTTCAGTCGTGTGTGAGTTCATGCTGAGCTGTGTTGTTTTTGAACCAACACTGAAGCTTCATCATTCTGAAAACAGCTCAGTACTGCCCTCAAGTGGTTCAACTCAATTATTACTCTTGGGAGGGACCCTTTGGAGACTGAACATTATATTGTGCCTTAATAATCATTCTAGTGGCAGACAGTTTATATTATATTTGTTCTGACTGCCTTGACTAAGACTCCCCAGGTCCTCTTTAACAACTCCAAAACACACCAACATTCTTCATGGCTTTATTAGCTCGATACTTCGTGAGACCTGCTGATGATGAACATGATCCATCACACAAAATGACACGTCACTTCTGCTTAAAGTCTCAGCGATTCCAGCGGTAAAATATGGTCAAATATGATGGATTTTCATTTGCTGTTGAAGCAGCATCACGCCTCCCAAATCCCAAATTAGGCTTTCTCTAGTTGGAATATTGTTTCAGTGTGTTCATAGGTGGTCTAACATAACCCCAAACATAAATAACATCATGTAGGATAACATACTGTGCATTCCTTTAAATATATATATTTGCTCATGCAGTGTCAGTATGACATAACATGCATGATATAAAACATCTCCTGAATATTTCCTCATTTGGTGTAATAACTATTTATGGTCATATTCATATTAAGTCATCTTCATTGAAGGTGAAAGCCCCTTTGTGGCAAAAGCAAGGAATTACCACCTCAGGACTTATCTGTGTAATGAGTTTAATTCAGGTCACAAAGAAAGAAAAAGACATATAATCATGAGTACCACCTCTACACAGTGTGTTGTCCTGGACTTGGCCGTGCGCTGTCTGAGATTTGTCATGCAGGTCAGGAAACTACCTTAGAACTCCACCTAGAGGCATTTAGTCTGACCCATAATTCTTATTTTCCCAGGAGACCAAGGGAGTCACAGTTTGTGAACCAGGAAAACTCAGCTTACTTACAGTTTGCATGACTTTGAAGGAGCACAGGAATGGACATGAAGGTTACTTGAAATTCGCTCTGCAGTATGCAGAGCTGCTACGAAGTGAAATCCACTTTTGGAGTGGATATCAAATGGAAGCTTGCGTACTGCGGTCACATCTATGAAGCAGCATTTTCACGAGAGGCATGAATTCATGAGCCCAGAATAAGAGAAGAAACGTTATAAGAGCCTTGTGCAAACAAATAGCAAAACAATCACAGAATGGTTCCTGTAATAATCCAATGAAACTGACTTTTCACATGATTTCCTGTGGTCCACTCTGGCACTCACATTCTTAATATATGGTATGGCTAACTGCAAATTAGCTTTGAAAATAATTTTGAAAAGCGTTTGTTTGGTTAAGTCTGTTTTCCTCTGCTAAGATCGGGTCTTGATGACAATGATTTAAATGTCAAACTTGACAAAAACTGCCTGTTTTAGTAAATTGTGGTCCACGTTGATTTGTGTATACGAAAAGCTCATTTCGTCTACAAACGTGCCGTGAGAACGGCCTCCGCACAAACAGAACACTTAAGGAAGGTAAACACAACATTAGAGGAAGAACAGAAGGCCGGAGATGACTTACACTAACAAAAATATGAGCGTCTTCTTAAAGTGAAGCACTGATTTAACCTTTCGTCCGCTGAGGAGAGCAGACTTTGCTGAATGCTCAGTTTCACATGCGGAGCGACAGTGACCTCAGCACTGCAGGCCGGGCGCCATGCAGCCCACAGCTCCAGGTGCTCTGCCTCAGAACTGCTGAGTGGTTTTGTTCCCTCTGCCCCCCCCTTCTGGAATTGAAGTCCTTCTTCAATGTATTTTTAACCAGGGGAAATGAAAACGTGCCTGCAAGTTACCCAGCGCCCTTAATCATCTGCTGCACAGCTCGATGGCAGTCGAGACACCTGCAGCTCAGCCTGTCTTGATGTGGTTTGGGGGGAGGTAAGAAAAGGCTGAGATATTCTGGCCTCATGAGGAGATCAATGTTGCTTTTGCAGTATTTAAATGAATAGAAGATGATATCGGTATGCAGGAAGCATATTAGACAAGATTAATTACCGAGACATAATTCCATATTTATTCATTATTCAGGACCTTGTAGTACCAACACTGGGAAAACAGTCTTTCAGTGAACTCTTTTTTAAATTGTCCCTTTGTTTCATGTCGGCCTTTCTAACAAACTGCAGGATCAAAGTACCAAAAGCTGACATTAGAGCTAAACATATCAATATTTATGTCTGGACAGATGATTGTGTGTAATGTGATTGTGCGTAATGTTTCTCCGTCTTTCACAAGCTCTGCTGTTAGTAATCTTGTTTCCAGATGCAGCAGGCAGCTGTTTTCAGTGAAACGCTGATAGACAGAGGCTACCTACCCGGCATCAAACTGCGGGCAGATGAAAGTTAGCAGCTAGCTGGTGAACATGCTGCAGCATTTAGCAGCACAAGACAAGAACAGAGCTCTGAGGAGAGCGAGCCCTCGACCTGTGTTCATCACAGCACCAGAAACACGACTACACAAACACTAGTGTTGCTCTGTTGTTGCTCAAAATAGTGAGTTAGTTTGTCTCAAAATAGTGACTTGGTCAAAAAAATAATGAAAAATGTTACCCAACCCGTTATGTAGACTTGCATGTCACTCTACTACTAAACAAACAACTCGCCATTAAAGAGGAAGAAAAAGAGATTTAAGCAGGATTTTAATGCGTTTCTGCTAGTTTTAAAGAATATATTGATGTGTCTAATTCTCCTGCTGTCCCTGTGTGTGTGTGTGAGGGCGTGCGTGTGTGTATGTGTGTGCGTTTGAATGCTGTACAGCTGGTACACCTCATCGCACTCTGCTGTGGGATCCTGGTCATTAGGAAACAGAAAGTACTGGAGAGAACGTGCACACACTCTGAGTCAGAGTTCATACACTCACATACACTCAGCGGCCACTTCATCAAATACACTCGTACAATCCAGGAGAGCAGCGCTGCCGTGAATTTACAAAGCTCATGATTTGTCAGGTTTTGTTGACACTACCAGGAAGGTGATGATTCTGCTTTATGTTTATTATGGAGATCGTAGTGGGCATTATATTGAAAGGTGTTCCTAATATTCTGCCCCTCTAATTTATGTAGACCTCGCTATAGAATGCTGTCCAGTTCAACACCACTGCAAACTACAACCTCAGTGATAAAAGTAGTTAAATTAATAACTTTCTGACAGTGTCCGTCTTTGTAAAGGCAGGATTTATTGCAGAGCTGTTGTACTGCAGCACATTACATTGTTCAAGTGTACCAATAAGTGGCCGGTGAGTGTGTATGAGCTTGCATGTATCATAGAAAAATCCACACACAGATGCAGAGAAGAATCGCAGTCAGCTCCACAGCTGGTCCTCTCTGACTCTGCCGCTCCAGGCAGACGTGAGGATGTGAGACCAGGATCGTGCTCAGTCGAGGTGGGGGGTAGAGGGGACCCGGGGCTTCCCCTCCCCTCTCGTCATGCCAACATTCACCACATGAGAGGAGTGATGCCTCGCAGCGGTGCGCTTCCTCTAATGATACCCAGCACGCCAACATGGGGAGCGTCTGCCCAGATCGCCGCGTGTCATCCTTGAACTTTACCTCATGCTCATGACACATCGGTGTAGGGGAGAGGGAAGGCAGCGGCTGCAACCGGTGCGATTATTCACAGCGCTGCACATTTTTCTTCCTGCTCAGATGATATTTTTATGTGGTACAGTATTTGCCCTAAAACTGTAACTCAGTGCTGCCAAAAATAGAATCCATGAGACATATTGCCATTATTTCTCAGGGTGCCATTCATCCATCTGCTCTTTGGAGAACATGTAATGGCACTCTGGGGGCTATTCATAAAGTTCACTCGACTGCATCAAGGCTCGAGGCTTTCATTGAGACAAAGGAAAGCCCAGAAAGCATGTCAGAGAAAGCATGTATCCCCCCACCCCCGAGAGGGAACACGTACTAAAGCTGAAAACCTGTACAGCTGAAACATATGCTGCGTAACCTGGTGTGAAACTGTGAAACATGGAAAACCAGAACTCACATATTTGTGTTTTTCTGATCTCTGGTTCATCTTTGAGTAGCACAGCTGACTGCGGGAAAATGAAAAGTGCTTTGTCATCGTGCTCTAACTTTACCTGAAATATCCCAGCGGCACCAGAGACGCTGTAGGCGTGATGTCATCGCCTAGCCTCCTCCCACTGCTGCCCCTGGAGATGGTTTCCGTGGCAACCGAATGAGGCTGAGCAAAAGACTACAGTGACAATGCTGACTTTGGACAATTTTGACACTCTGGTGCTTTTAGGCACTTTCCAGGAGTCCGTTTATCTTAAATCTTGACAGACAAGATTAATATTGATGTAAAAAGTCAGATGTGTGTGAAGTTTGGGCTGTGAGGCCGTGTGGCCGTGGATGGTGTGCAGTCCTGGCTCATCCCTCAGGTGTCCTGCGAAGGAGACAGCAGCTGTCGGGTCCAGCAGCAGTGTCGACTGCAGATCGGACGGCTGCACGAAGCTGAGGCAGATATTTCGGTTCCTTGAGTCACCGGCAAACAAAAACCAGAGGATTGCATCATCACGGTGACACAGTAGCTGTCACTGTAAATCCCACACACCCCATAATGTGCATCTGTGCTGCAGCGAACAAACACGGCAGCCTGTTCGTTCTCAAACGTCGTCGAGCTGACGTGAATATGTGCAGTGCCTTTAATGCCAAAGGATTTTGTGCACTTTCCCCAAAACCAGGCTCTGCTAAAATATTCAGGGGTGGAGCAATGTGCTGCAATAAGTCACTGCTGCATGCAATGCATAAAGTAAAGCGCTCCCTTTGACAGAGCCTCGCTGTGCATGCAAAAAGCTCATTGTCACAGACACACAATCAGTTTTATTTTTGTTCTGCGCCCTTCCTACAAAAGGCATCTAATTTCTACAGTGACCTTGGTGTAACATAACCAAGTGTTCCCGAAGCAGGCACTTACCTTGGCTTGAATTTCACTCACTCATACGGACACATTGTATAACACAGCATAAGGGTATCCCTGCAACAGTGACACTGACTGACTCACTGACTGACTCACAGTCCTTCTCTTCAGCATCAGCATAGCTCACTGAATCGAGTGAAGCCACGACAGCCGTACAGTAAAGCGTGCATGTGTGTTCGTTTCAGCCGAATGTTGCATGTCCCAACTTTTGACTTGCAGAGCAGCAGCAGCAGCAGCAGCGTGAGGCTGTGCAGCACACAGATGCTGTTATCATATGTCTACAGGTAGCGACTAACCCTGTGAGTTTAGATGACGAGCTTGTGCAGTGGGCGTGTGCAGATTTCCGTGAGGTTCTCTGGCTAAGTGAGATGCAGCTTGGCAGTATACCGCAGTGGACCAGTGTCCTTGTGTCTCTCCTGGTGTCTGGCTCTTTTCCAGCGCCTGCCCTCATCCTGCTGGGCCTCAGTCTGACGAGCACGACTCACTTCTTCTCCCTCCCTTTTTTCTTCTCCTCCCTCTCTTTGCACAATGCTCTCTCTTGCCTATCCCTCCCTTCGAGATCTACACCTCTTTTTGTCTCTACCTCAGATGCACTGTCAGCTCCAGAGGACACAGAGAAGGACACAAGGATGCTCTGCTATATATTTGTGTACCTAAGCTACTCTTTCCGAGCCCGGTCCCATAGTTGTATGTGTAACCTGGCCTCTTTTGCAGGGCACCTCAGTTTCCCTCTCCTGAGCTGTGATCCTGGAATGACTCATCTCCCAGAGGGTTAAATGAATTGAGTTTCAGTGGGAATGCATTGGGGGAAAAAAAAGTGTTTAGCAGCAAGGTTGTGGGATGGCCACATACCCCGTGGGTTAAACAGCCTGGTCGAAAATAGTCCGAATATTTAGAATGAGATCATTTTACCATAAGGTTCGCATGAAATATGGCGATGATTTCACCATTCGTTAATTCACTAATGAGGAACTATACAGGGGAGAGTGTTGCATCATCATATCTAGAAGCAGAAACTCTGGACATGATATGCAGAGCTCACCTGCTCCATTTTATTGCTTTATGTTGGCCTGAGTCCTGAAGTTGAATCATGTTGGACTTTGGACCTTTTTGTTTGCAGCTCTTTTCATACTCTCTGTGTGTGTGTGTGTGTGTGTGTGTGTGTGTGTGTGTTGGAAACCTGTGGCTGCTGCAATGCAGTATCAAGCAGTGAAGAGCTACAACAGACCTCCAGTGTTGGTAGAAAGAGCAGTGCACTCCAGGGACTGGGCTAAACTGACACTGACGCCTTGATGCACACATGTACATCTGAGTCACCGGGGGTCTGTGGCTGCAGCTGATTTTGTCATGATTTTCCAGTATTCCTCTAGCAGCCGATGTTTTTAAGAAAAAATGGATGAAGAATACCAAAGAAGGCAAACAAATATACTAAACAGATGTTTGTCCGTGACATGTCCTTCGTAGGGCGCTGTTAGACTGAGCGAGGAGAAAAGGTATTAATTAGTCTGCCATATTCGTTTAAAGCACAAAGCAGTTTCAGCCTCAAAGGGTCTTTATCCATCTTTACAGTGAAAAACGTTTTTATGGAGATTGAAATGTTTGTAACAGCGAGTGTTGACAAGTCAGATTTGAAGTCTTGTTTGTTTTCTTTGTTCCTAATTTCAATCAAAGCTGTTTACACAGCAGTGTTCAGACAGCAGTGTGCGTTTAAGAACCGGCTCTTCTTAAATAAAAAAAAGGGTTTTGTAGAAATGCCTTGGGACATAAGTGTGCGTTTGCCCCCTACTGACCCCCCCACCTACCATCTTCTGCACAATGTGTAAAATATACACTGACACCTACAAGTTCCCATCAAGTCCAGTTCAGCCAGTACTCCTGTCTCAGTCCCACTACAAGGCAAGATCAGCAAATAATGTTTGGTTGATATTGTACTTTCATGGTACAAATTCCCTGAAAAACATGCACTCAATCCATCAACAAAAAACCAACTGACATGGACTGAAACGGAGGGACCTCACACCCCCCCCCCCCCCCCCCCCCCCGACCCTGTTGGTTATGCAGCATGAAACTAATAAAGAAATATTTCAAATGAAAGGCATCAACTGTCCGGACACATTCACAGTTTACATACGTTTTGATCAGATCGTTTCTGTTCTAAATCAGAGTTTTGCAGGTTTAAGGCATCCTGATGGCCTACTGGATACGATTCATAGCATTTAAGTGGGGAAGCTTTGTTGGACGTCATAACATCTCATTTCCTGTTTGTGTCTCTACGATCAGCTTTTCAAAAGCAAAAGGTGAAAATGCCCAAAAGTAAGGTTTTGTCAATCTTACACTATTCTTTGTGGAAACCTTCTTGTTTGTGTTTAGACAAGATTCAACATTTTAGAAGTTAAACTTCCTTTGTTAAAAAAAAATACAGCTTTTGTAGATGAGCATGTCTCAAAGTAAGGCATTGTAAGAAGTGTATTTATCCTCTTGCACTAAGACTAGAGAGGTTATTTACTGGTGAAAGGTTCAGAGGGGATAGGTCTTTTTTAGGTTTTTTTGATAAGAAATTTGCATCTCCCTCATTGCATAGGATTGATCACAATAAATCCAAATGTTCTTATCCTTAAAATGAATAAAAGCAGCAGCAGAGTGCAGGAAGGACCTGTCATTGAACTCAGGGCTCAATAATAATGATGCTTCAGTCTCTCAATCCCCAAGTTCATCTTCTGTTGTTCCTGCGCCAAAAAGGCATCCGATGGAGACGAGGACGAGCCCTGAAATCAATACCTCTTGGAAGCAAATTCATCGTCGACACCTTCATCTGCCAACTCAAACAAGCGCCCGTTTTCACGTCCCCATATGATTGAAACACGCACAGCATTTAGAGTGCTGGGACCCTTCGCTTTTAATTAAAGCGAGCCAGCTAATGCAAAGTGAGCTGAGCTTTAGAGCCTGCATTAACAGTCTTTGTAATGGGCCCCCAGCTCATAAATAATGGCTGTGCTGTCATGAGGAACCTGGGAAAGCCATTAAGAGATAGTGAGAGGTATCCGCATGTGTGACAGCAGGCAGGCAGACTGACAGAAGGGACGAGGCTGGGAGCCGGGATGCTCTCAGGGCTGCTGGGAGTAACCTTGGCAGAGCCGAATCCCACACAAATCATCCCGCTGGCCTCTCATCCCCCCGCTTTCTCCTCATTCACCTCCTTCCCCTTCACAGCCAAGGGATTCCCGCTGACCTTTGGCTCCTCGGGAAGTCATTCCTGGCCACGGTGCCTTCATTCCAGAATTGATAGCGGGGACAGGACCTGCTATTGATCAGTTTTGTTCTTTGTTCTGAATATAGCAGGGCACAATGATGGAGGGTTTGCTCTATTTTAGTCACCCTCATATCTATTATTAATGAAGCTTGTTGCCAGAAAAGGTTACAAATATAACTGTTGTAACAGGAATTGCAAGGCAGTAAGTGACTTCACAACTGTTGTTGCAGCTCTGGACGCTTATAATAAGATCAGAAACGTGCAGGTGGATTGTTTGTGGGGGATGTACGTTTCAAAAGAATAGCAGCTGGCTAATCTCCTGTCACAGCAGTGCCATTAGTTACTGTACTTGTCTGTTAAAAGCGATCTTATGTTGGTCATTCGCTCTTATAATAGCCTGATCTCGCTAGAATAAAATAAAATGCCCCAAACAGGCTGCACTAAATGCTTTTTTTTCCTCCGAATTTGTGCACTGCAGTTTAAAACATGACACCAGCTAACAGCAATGCTGCTGAACAGTGCTGGAGATGTGTACCCCTTTAAATTGCCCACACTGCAGATAAGGTAAGGAGTGGTAGGCTTCAGTGCGGATGGAGAGCGCCTTTTTGCGCCCTTGCCTTCTCTCCATCACCAGCACGTCTCTTGGTATGCACAGCAGTGCCTGAATGCAGGTTTGACTAAGCTTTATATACCAGCCCAGCGGCCACTGCTTCTGACTACAGAAATATTACACCCAGAAATCTTTCTCCCATTAAAAAAAAAAACAAGCCTCTCACTCCCTGCCGAGCTGAGACCATCAGAGGGACCAATAAAGGCCGCTTTATATTTATGTGGGTGTGTGGGGCTCTGGCTCAGTGTAATTGCATAATCTCGTAGCCCACTACGTAGGGCGATTCTTTCATGCATGTCGTTTCAAGTCAGTGTCTGAAGACGCCGCTCCGCTCACCATGTAGGCTATTAGGGGGACGCACAGAACTGGCTCTGTGCACTTGACTCAGCCTGAGCAGATCTGCGGCTCAGACGCCGGACTCCAGCCGAGATGCTGTTTTATGTGGCGCGTAAATGAGACACACACATGTGGACTGGGTGGGTGACGCAGGACTTGATGGAATTCACTGAGCGGCCGCTTTATTCTCACCCTGAAATGAAAGGAGGACTCATAATTTCTCCATGTATCCCAGAACTAGCTAATTATTAAATCTTGTTAATAAGATTACATTTTTTAAGCTCTCTCCCTCCTCCACGCCTTGCCGCCCCCCTCCCTCCCTGCGCAGATGTTGCCTCTCTGAGCACCTTATCAGGAGCGTTTACCTTTGCGGCTGTCTGCAGCCCCGCGGCTCGCCACACAGTCACAGTGGCGTGGAGGGGAACGGTGGAGGTAGATCATTCTGCTGATCCCAGCACCTTTGGTTATTAAGGGAAGCACCGCCACCTCCTTGATCGGTTCCCTCCTCCCTTTTTGCCAATCGCCATCCCACGACAGCCTACCCGGAGGAACGGAGTCGGGGAGGGGAAAGCGCGGACACACCCGCACATACTGTACCCGGCGAACACGGCGAGGATGCTGCAGACAACATGAGGTGAATATCATCGGCTGCCCTCAATTGGAAATTCATTTTTTTTTTCTGTTTACCCGCTGAAGATTGAAGAGCTGACTGTCGCAGCCGGTTGTTCACCTCCCCGGTACCAGTGTCCAGCAGGAGCATCAACTCGCATCAGATATGAAAAAGATGTCTGCAGGTATGTATGAAATCAAGATAGAGCAGCTTACGCTTACATGACATCTCTTGATCTCGGTTATATATGTTTTTGAGTCTCGGTATGCTGTAGTTAATGCCCTGATTTGCACTTCACTGGAAGCGTGATAAAAGGGAGTAAACCTGCAGGTATACATTTGGTGTGTTAGGATTTTATTCTGTAAAACTGTGCTCCCACTCTGTGAGTGGAGATGATGCAGACAAGAGATACAGTTTTTCTCCTGGAACCTATTTCCTTCTGTGGATAAATTATTTATCGATGTTTTTGAATATTTCAGAGACAGGCACCATTTCAAGACTAAAACGCTCCAACAAAACTAAACTGAAGTCAGTTAATATGAGGCGTTTGTTGCGTTTGTTTGGTACGGCAGTGAATCTTAAAAGCGTCTGGCACGTTTGTGTTTAGACTGCAGTGGTTTTCTATGATATTCCAGACAGGATGCTGTCTGTATGAATTTGGTGCCTGCTGCATTGCCATATTCATGCATGGCTTCACTGCAAAAGGTAGTCCCATTCATTTCAGTGGATACTGTCCATTGCAGCAGATCAGTGTCCTAATTTATGAGCTTCTGTACGTTTTATATGGCAGTTAGCCTCTGAGTTTACCTGCATTGAAGCAATTTATATGCAAGACGGATGGTTTATTTGCATATTAATTTGCTCAGGTCAGGAGCAGCAGTGTCAGCCTCAAGTTTTCTTCAGCTGATTCATTGTTGTATCGACTGCCTTCTCACGACAGTATAACTTTACATAACTCATATCTTATGACTGATTCAGGGGGTGTCTTCATTTTCATCTATTTTCAGTTGTTTACTCTTCAAGCCAAAGCAAATTGCTGTCATCTGTGGACTAAAAGGCAGAAGTATTGAATGCTGAATCACGTCTCAGGTGTACCTGACCTTGTTGTCTGTCTTTGCTTTTTCTGTCCTACATGCAGTCAGAACCTAGGTGACATCCTGTGGCCGTCAGGTCTTTACGGTGTTGAGCCCCCTCCCTCTCCTGGCCCCTGCCTGCAGTTCTCCAGGCTGCAGGACCCAGACTCACTGAAAAGTGCAGGCCCGCTCCCCCTGCAGAATGACTGTTGCCACAGGCGACCCCTCTGACGAGGCGGCTGCACACCCGGGGCACCCGCAGGACTACGACCCGGAGGCTGACCATGAGTGTTGTGAGAGGGTGGTCATCAACATCTCAGGACTGCGCTTTGAGACTCAACTCAAAACCCTCTCCCAGTTCCCAGAGACTCTGCTGGGGGACCCCAAAAAGAGGATGCGGTACTTTGACCCGCTGAGGAACGAGTACTTTTTCGACAGGAACAGACCCAGCTTTGACGCCATATTGTATTATTACCAATCAGGGGGGCGGCTAAGAAGGCCGGTCAACGTCACCCTTGATATTTTCTCAGAGGAGATTCGCTTCTACGAGCTGGGCGAGGAGGCCATCGAGATGTTCAGAGAAGACGAGGGTTTCATCAAGGAGGAGGAGCGGCCTCTTCCTGATAATGAGTTTCAGAGACAGGTGTGGCTGCTGTTCGAGTACCCGGAGAGCTCAGGTCCTGCTAGGATTATTGCCATAATCTCTGTCATGGTCATCCTGATATCTATAGTCAGTTTCTGCCTGGAGACCCTCCCCATTTTCCGCAATGATGATGACGATATGCACAAGTCTCACGCGAAAGTCTTTTCACCTGAGACCAACACCACAATCATCAGCTATACATCCACCTACTTCACTGACCCCTTCTTTATCCTGGAGACTCTCTGCATTATATGGTTCTCCTTTGAGTTTCTAGTGCGCTTCTTCGCCTGCCCCAGCAAAGCAGGCTTTTTTGGTAATATAATGAACATTATTGATATTGTTGCTATCATCCCTTACTTCATCACTCTTGGCACAGAGCTGGCGGACAGGCCAGAGGATGGTCAAGCGGGTCAGCAAGCCATGTCTTTAGCCATTCTCAGGGTCATCCGCTTAGTGCGAGTCTTCAGAATTTTCAAGCTGTCACGTCACTCCAAGGGGCTTCAGATTTTGGGTCAGACCCTGAAAGCCAGCATGAGAGAGCTCGGCCTGCTCATTTTCTTCCTCTTCATAGGGGTCATCCTGTTCTCGAGCGCCGTCTACTTCGCCGAAGCGGATGAGCCCGAGTCGCAGTTCGAAAGCATCCCGGATGCGTTTTGGTGGGCTGTGGTGTCCATGACGACAGTCGGCTATGGTGATATGGTCCCAACTACGATTGGCGGCAAGATCGTGGGCTCCCTCTGTGCCATTGCGGGTGTGCTGACCATTGCCTTGCCCGTGCCTGTCATTGTGTCCAACTTCAACTACTTCTATCACCGTGAGACGGAAGGCGAAGAACAGGCGCAGTACCTGCAGGTCAACGTGCCCAAAGCCGATTCAGCCGAGGAGCTGAAGAAGAGCCGGAGCGGCTCCACCATCAGTAAATCGGACTATATGGAGATCCAGGAGGCTGTGAACAACAGCAACGAGGACTTTCAGGAGGAGAACCTTAAGACGGCCAACTGCACGCTGGCCAACACAAACTATGTAAACATCACCAAAATGCTCACAGACGTGTAGTCATCTGCTGTTTTCTTCCCCGTCACGGCGGGAAATGTGGAGCTGAGCAACTGGACGGGACAGGTGTACAGCCTCCCACCTCACGTGTGCTGGAAAAATCAAGGCAATAGAATTCAGGATGTTGACGATGATCATAGACAGTGGAAAAAAAAAAAAAAAAAAGAAAATTACAAAGACCATCAGCTCACTCCGCGCTCATCCTGTCTTCACTCCTCACAACTTGCCCTTAAAACTCCTGATAACTGTCAGAGTGAAATTTCAAATTTTGCATTTCTGCATGGAGTTGGCTTTGTCTGTGTGGCTGTTTTAAAAAAAAAAAAAATAATAATAATAACAATACCTAAAGATTCCCTGCTCACAACAGTAGCCAAGAGTAGTGCACAACCAGAAAAAGAAAAAAGGGAGAAACACAGCAAGAAAAAAAATGATGTATCGCTTTCAAAAAGAAAAAAAAGGCAACACAACACAAGCCCTGCTTTAGTCCCCTGGTCCCTCATTTCCCAAGGCACACTGCTCTGCCATGCGCTTTCTGAAGAGCCCTACTTGCGCGCTACATATGCTGCTTCCTGGAGCCAATGAAACAAAACTGTCTTATGCTTCACCATTTAGAAATAAGAGGATGTGTGAGCATAAAGCAAGCCCACTCCTGCGCTGACATGGCCTGTGGGTGACTTGTGACGAGGTTGGTGGTTAAAGTACACCACGTTATTTCAAGGATGAATGACAGCCATCAGCGCTAAGCTTATGGTTCGACACCTTTTTTTCTTTTCTTTTTTTTTCCCAGCAGGCATCAGTATCTGATGAATGACTGAGAATGGCCTTGACTTTTCACTGCTTTGGTCTTACATGTACTGTATGTATTGCAATGCAAGCTTCCCCCCTTCCATTCACCCAAAACTGGTCTTACTGCAGAGCTTTGAGGACAACTTGAATGTTTCTTCTTCTTTTGTTTTTTTTTTCTTTTCAGTTTCTCACACACACACACACACACACACACACACACACATAATACTTATTCATATAGATAGGTAGGTTAACTGTGACTTAACTGATAGCCGGTAGGTAGGTGCTGTAGTAAACCTAGTCAGTAGATTATTGCATGACATTTTTATCTGAATGAGAATTTCCACTTGTTTCTCGACTGCCACTTGCTTCATCGCACCACTGTATATTTGTCTGTACACTGCCTTCTATACAAATCCACACTTTTAAAAGGATGCCTGCAGGTAGCTGTCACAAGAACCTAAAGCCGTATGTTAGAGGATTTCTTAGTGAATAATCATGAGGCCGCATCCTGCACTCAGCAGGGTGCGGCGTCCTTGTCGATATTAACATTCCACGTATAAGTCATTGCCATCAAACTTTTACCAGGTCGCTGTAAACGTACTGCAGCTGAGCTGTGATTTGAGGCGTAACCTCACACTCTAGTTTTGGACATTAATCCCAGTTGCAGATGTGATAGACTTGCAGTGCTGTCTTTTTCACAGGTTTGTCACATGATCACGTCCTCATGATCAAAATAGCAACTTTTAAGGACTCGTGTATGGAATAAAGCTTCCCCCCGAACTGCCTTTTATCTGGGTTTACGCTACTCTCCTAGTGTTGCATGACCTCAAAAACATTCCTAGAAGCATGCATTTAAGCTCAAAGAAGAAGCCTCTGAGACTAAAAAAAAAAAAGTATAATTATTACAATAGATATATTTATTTCTTATATATATATATGAGATACATGTATACAGACAGTACACATATACAGTACACATATACTTTTATCGGAGAATTAAAAAACTTTGAATAGCAATGTTTAAGAGAAAGCGAGAGCCTTTCCACAATGCGCAGATCATTGCCATGTTTTGATTTTTAATGACAATAATTATTAGTCTGAGCACTGTTTCTATGTTCTCCTGTTTCAGAGCCTGTTCAGAGTGCCAAAGACACACTCTTAGGAGCCCTTTCAAAAGCATTGTCTTTGCTGGTGAGTTTTCCAGCGAGCCTCACGCACGTCCCGAATTTAAACACAAAAAGTTTGCTTCACTTATTTCAAAATTGCCTTCTGTGAAGTAGTTGTTGAAAGGCAGGGCATTGTTCGAAAGGGAATCTTGTGACGGAAAGCTTTTTATTGGCGTTAAATTGTTCAGAATTTAAATGGAGTCTGGCTGTCCTCTGAGAAGTCTTTGATGCCAGACGCTCAATCTGTCTTTAAAAGTTGGCATCAAACGTGAATTAGGTTCTGATTCTAGGATTGTGTCCAGCTGAGATTTTCCACTGTTCGCTCAACACTGCCAAGGTAACAGTCAAAGGCAGTAACGTCAATATGGGAAGTGATAATTAGCAGCAGTGTAGCAGATATTGGCTAACCTAGGGGTCCTCTGACTTCACTCCTGAGTCTCTTGCCTTTCTTCATCTTTTCACAGATGTCTTAGGTAATTAGAAAGGTGATGGATTTGGAAAAGGTCTGTAGCAAGAACTGTCTGAATGCATGCTGTCATGCCAGGATGTACATCTTTATTCTTAGGGTTTCATTCTGCTCACTACAGTCTCTAACCTGCAGTAGCAAAATGTTTTTACGCCATCGCTGCCAATACGTGCTCAGGATGCCTCGTCCAACTGCCTGACATGAGGCTTCTGAAGTCGTCTCTCTGTCCAGGTCCGTGTCTGCTTTCATGTACCTAGAAGGGATTTTCAGAGAATTTTAGTAAATAACCTGGAGCGGTTATATTTGTTGCTTTCCCAAGAGTAGCATAAAGGTGGATTGAGATAACTCGAGGTAAAACCAGATTAAATAGTTGTTTAGCAATATTCCCATAAACCTTTGGTGGAGGGGTCTGTGTGGAGGACATAGATGTTTATTAAAAGGAATTAACCTTTATGGTCCTCCACAGTCCACAGATCTTATTGATCATCAGTTGAGTATTGATGCGGGTGTGTTGATGCACAGCTATGTGGGAGCTGTCTGTGCTTGAGTGTGTGCATGTGTGTGCATGAGAGAGAGAGAGAGAGAGAGAGAAAGCGAGCAAACCACTGAATGTCAGTGTCTTAGCCTGGTTGTACAGCTGCATTTATGCAACAGCCATTTGCATATATGTATATGTGGGAAAAAACAAAAAACAAAAAAACATTCACAGTCTGACCAAAAATATTTGTCTATGCATGCAAAGCATTGTATCTTCTTGTCTTCATTACATTTGTCTCGGACAGATGTTTATGATAAATGTTCCAGACAACATTTATCCGTTCTGTTTGAAATTGGGCACGTTACCGTACCTCAGCCAAATTCACTGTAGCAACTCATACACTGGAGTTCACAATGTGACAGTTATTTCTGCTTAAAGCACAAAGACGAGTCGATTCATCCTCATCTGTACATCTGCAGATTTAATCTGTAGGACGTTTTTATTCAGCGGAAACAAAGTCAATTCAAATGATCTTGTATTGCTTTATAGGGAGCACCACAGCCTCTAAAAATATCATCTCTCACCTGCTGAGGGACCCACCAGCAAATCCACTCCATGAGAAGGGTGCCCAACAGTGAATACACTGAGAAATCTATGCAGAGAATGATTATTAGCTGGTAGCTGAGAAGGTTTAAGTACAAATTTTTTGTGTTTTATCCGACACCAATTACACGTTGATCCCCAAGAGCTGGCGGTGCATTTGAAACGGAAACAGAAGAGAGACACTTTGCAATATTCTGCTGCTGTACGTCAATCACTCACACGTTAGCTGAATGTGAATATGAGCTTTCCGGGCTTTGGCTTGGTTTGAACTGCGGCGTCAGCTCTTCAAGGCGAGGCTCCTCCATAATAAAACAAAACAACAACAACAACAAAAAAAACTCATACATACGGGAAACAAGATGATCAATATGCAATCTGTATACATGTGTGTGTTTGAGAGTGGATGTTTTGTTTTTCGTTTGACCCCAGAGCCTGATAGTGTGGCATCCTCTGAAACAATATGTACAGTTGTTCACCCCCATTCTCCCCCCCATGTCATAGAGGCCTGAAAACATCCATCAACGTTGGTGCAGTGGATAATGGATTTTCTTTCTATGAAATGAAATGTGACAGAATAATGTAAATAATAACCAATGGATGATGGAGCAGAAACCATGTACTATATACTGTATGTGAAGTCTGGATTTAAAACGTAGTATTATCTGCACTTTACAAGACAAAAAGGACAATCTATGGACAAGAAAAACATGTGAAATTAAAAAAAATGCATATAATCCTTCCAAATGATCATAACCCTGACAAAGTAATATCAATAATGAAGCCAATAATAATTCAACTGAAACTGTGTTCAGTGTGTTTATTGCCTGTCATTGCTGCACCTTTTTCGTGCGTGTTTAAAAATAATGCGATTTCTGTTGGCATCGAGTGTGAAAGAAGCAGCTGAAAATATGTGAGAGGTGTTTTTTTTTTCCTCCTTTTTTCAAATGTTCATCCAGCCTGTTTCCCCTCACATCACATTGTTCGCAAGGTATTTAGTCAGCAAATGATTTGAGGAGCTAATTTTAGCCGAAGAGCGTCTGCGCTGATGCAAAATGCCATGAATCGATCAGAGGCCTCTTTGTTGTTATTCTTAGGACATCTAGTCTTTGTAGCCACGGGCAGCGTGGAGGACATTTTCAAACGCCTCCCGGTATCTTCAGCTTCTTCACTCCCTTTAAGTGCACAGTATATGCTCCCTGCAGTTTAAAAGAGAGAGCAGGGTGTTCTATTAATAGCCTTTTTGTTGGAGAAAGAGATAGGAGGAGGTGGAGGAGGAGGAGGAGGAGGAGGAGGAGGAACGTGAGCAGAGGAGGAGACAGAGAGAAGGGTGGAAAGGAGAAGGCTGAGGAGGAGAAAGGCAGAAATCCTCCACAGTGAACTTTTCGTGGCAGCGCAGTCCTGACATCCATGTGTAACGAGCCACAGAAGAAAAATGACTTGTTTTCCTCTTGATGCTGTTTGTTTGGGTGAAAATGGCCGTTTGTGTCTGTGAATTCTGCCACGGCAGTTTGAGCTGAAACGAGCAAATGTCATTTCTCAGGTGGTGTTACCCTGCTGTGGTCTTATGATGCACTTCTCCCCACCTGTCACGTCTACACCTGCACAGTTTTTTCAGAGGTGGCTGCCGTCTCCTCTTGTGCTTTGTGCTATCTTTAGTCCACTTGTGGTTTAACTACAGCTCTGCATGGCGAGCGGGAACACTTGGGGCCTCTGCGCTGTAGCTACATCTCTGCTGTAGTCATTAGTCTTGCTTTGATCCAGCGATGCAGTGCAGCACTCTGCAGCTCGCTCTGCTGAAACCAGGGCACACGGGGGAGAGGCAGGCAGGATCGAGCAGCCCGACCAAGGACGCAGGCGGCGGTGGCTCAGGCCTGCTGCAGGTGGCCGCCGCTGCCACAGCGTTGTTGTTGTTGTTGTTGTTAGGGAGGAGTGAGCGTGTGTGTGTTGTTTGTCAGGGATGGTAGCATGCCCACAGGAGCACGGTTGAGCAGTCATACAGGCTTGCACTGTGCTTACCAGCTTGTAATTAGGAGACAAGCGCTGTGGGAGTTGCTGCTAATCCAACAGGGCTGCCCTGGCACCGGACCACACCCCGTTATTAGGAGGTGTTCAGCTTTTTGCACTCATTAGCTCCCTGCTCTGTCATCAGCCAGGGATGGGTTTCTGTCCTCACCTGAGATGCCCTGCAGTCGGTCCTGAAGAGAAGTGGAGCTGCTTACGGTCGCAGTGGCTGGGCTTTAGCTGTTTGGTTTGAAGACTGAAATCATGGAGATAGATGCTCGGTTTTACATGGAGCGTTGTTTGTGCAGTGATGAGGAAAAATGAAGAAGGAAGCATTACTGCCCTCTAGGGGAGTTTTTGCAGAAATGACATGAAATGTCTGTGCATCACAGTCTATGAGTGAGACAAAGAAAGAAACCATCATGGAAGCATTTGGATTCTTTACCAATGCAGTAATCTAAAATACGAAAATACCCAAGGTACTGCAGTAAAATAACTCATTATACCGAACAATGGCCCCTGTCATGACATTATTAGACTGTTTAAAACTGATGCATCAGTGTCTAAGTAGCATTTTACCATTGCAGCTGATCAATGTGGAGCTCATTTTAGCCACTTTATATACAGTTCAATAGTTTAGTCCATTGGTTCCCAGCCCAGTGGTCGACCCCCTCGAAAGGGTAAATCCTGGGGGTGGGGGGTTGGTGGATATGGTGATTAATGGGAGGGTGAAAAAGAAAAAATACACAAATCTACATTCAACTATACTTCCTCTAGTCTTTGCTGTATTTGCTGTAAACAGTTATTTAAATGAAACCGAGAAGTCTCTTTGGTTTTAACTTCTCACGTCATCTGAAGTGTGACAAGGGGCCCCAACTAGACACTGCTTTTTAAGGGGGCCACAAGAAAAAACGGCTGGGAATTACTTAGCTTATCACGTGGTTTAATGGAGTAAATAGTACAAATATCCATCTGAAATGTAGAGGAGTTAAAGTATATCAGCAGTCACACGCAATAGAAATGCTTACACAACACATTAACTTCCACTGCTTCAAATAAAAACAATCAGGAGGTTTTCTATAAATACTCTGCAGGTTTTCTTTGGTCTAATCAGTAAGTGAGTCTCTTCCTGTAGTGAGATAAGTAACATTCGTGTTGGGTTTCCAGACACAATAGGACACATGTCCACGCCTGCTCCCTCCAGAGGCATATGGAGGATCAATACACTCATATTGTGTGATGGCCACACTGAGTGAGAATGAGAACAAATGCACACACCCTCCTCCACCCCTCTGGGTGACAAATGGGCTGGGTTAAGGTCAGCCAGCCATGGATCTCATCTCACAGGGGATGGTGAACCTGTCAGAGTGCACGCAGCACAACCGACGGACAGATGCTCCGGAGCTCATGAGCGCACACACAACCAGGAGACATGAAGTAATATGAAAGACCAAACCTGTGGAAATCCGCTTTTACACAGTGACATGGCGGGCTGAATAAACAAAGCAGGGGGAGGTCACGGGGAAACCAGTGATTATCAGGCTGCAGGACCCGATAAGCTTCGCTGCCAGGTGTCAGTGTGATGTTCCAGTACACGACGGCCCTCTTACCTGAGGTGTGGAGGGAATGAAAAACGCGGGTTTGGCCCTCCTGTGTCATCTGAGGCGACGACATGTGGAGTCCAAATGAAGCGAGGTCATGTTTAGGAGCCCCGAGCTGTTTGTGCCCCAGGTTAGAGGGTTAGAGTGGAGAGATTTATGAACAACAGCAACAACAACAACCTAGACTAGAGACTAGAAGTGCTGATAAACAGGTTTTTGTGCATTTGGACAGAGCCAGGGTAGCAGTTTCCTCCCTTTTCCACTTTTTATGTGAAGCTAAGATAAGCTAACGGACAGCTCCAGACATGGCCGTGGTATCTATCCTCTCATCTAACCCTCAACAAGAAAGTACAAAAAGAGTGTTTTCAGAATATGTTTGAGGAAATGTTCAGGATTTAAATTTAATTTAAGATGATTTCAGGCAGATTTTTCCATTTTACCATCTGAATTGTCTTTGATCTTAGCTCTGGTCAAGAATGCAGCACCTAAAACTGGTATAAAAACACCACAACACGACATAAAACATTCATAAATGGAGGCCATTCAGTGGATGTGTATGAAAGCTGAGGAGAGAAGTGAGAGCCCCTGAAAGCACTGAAGAAAACTCACTCAGCTCTCCATCGTATTGAAAATAACCGATATTAATGTGATGGCCTTACATGTAGCTATGGTAGATCAAAGGAATTCAGTCCAGCAGATCTCTGATTCAGATCATTTCATGATCACTTGGCTTAAGGTGAAACTGCATCCTTACTGCCGGCTACATCTGGTGGAGGCCTTTCCCAACACGCCGACCCGGGAAAGAATGTCAGAGGCTTTAAATATCCTGTTGAAGTTAATATTTTATCAACATCTCAGTCCCAAGGCCTCTCCCCTTCTACATCCCACTTCCAGCTCTGAGATTGTGCACAGAGCAGGAACAGGAAATCTGTAATGCCTCCACTGCACTGCATTTAGTTCAGACCTACCAGCTGCTTTTTAACTTCCCTCCACCTTCTGCTCACTCCTGTGTGCTGCCGAATAATTTGACTTCTTTCTGCTTATCAGTTCAGTAATGCGTGTTCCCTTGTGAAACACCGTTTTAGCAGAACAGAGAGACCAGAAAGGAATCGTCTGGAGAAAATTAAATCTTGATGAAACGAGGACATTCAAATGTGCTTAATAAGCAATCCAGTATAGAGTGACAATGGAGCTCATTCATTATGTACGCAGTGATCTCTTGATGAAGAGAGGGCCACTCGCCTCAAACACAACGTCATCATCACTGCGCAGATGATGCTGCTCGTGTTCCTTTGCCTAAATACATTACAAAGATAGACGACTAGCTGCGCTCGTGTGTGTGTTGATGGATGCGTGTGTCCAATTCATCTTGGGATTAGAGGGAAACCTGCCCTAGAAAGGCTTAAAGGATAACTCCAGTTAATTACAACTTCAATCTTAATATCCGTAGTTTTGACCATCAGTCATTTTAAAGAACCACGTTCTCACCAAATAACAAAGTCAGACAAGGCAAGAAACACAAGAAGATCACACAGCTTCAACAAAGCGGCAGGTTAGCTAAACTCATTTGAAAGTGGACGATAAAACCGTCTGCTGGGAACTTCCATCCGTTCGTTTTCAGACCTACTTCCTGGTTGAAATGTACTGTGTTTGCTGTAGTTGTGTGCACCTGCAGCTTCTATGTGCTGTGAGGATTATTGTCTTATTTGGAGACGTACCTCCAAAAAATATGATAGATAATCTGGAAAATTGTCATTGTTTACAAGTTTTGTTATTATCTCAATAATCCATTCTTGCTCCATTGCTTTCAGGAGCACAATATTATCTACTGAAAAGCTGCAGAGTTTGGTAATTATTCTTTCCAGGTTTGTCACTATGACCGACTCCTTTCACACTCCACATGGCCATTTCACAATTTATAATAAAAACGTATCGATTAGCGCAGCTTTATCTTGCAATGCAATTAAGTGTTTTCTGTACTGTCTGAGCCTAAAATAAAATAAAGTAAATGTCTGTGTTAAAATGTAAGACATTGGAGCTGGTTGCTGCTGACATAATGGGGTTCCTGGGTGGAGCGTTCATGTCAGGTGCAAGCAACAGGGAGGAGAGATACTGAAGTAGGTTTAGCAGCTTGCCTTCATTTATTATTCATGTTTGATCAAAGTGAGTGATCCAGTAGAAACCTCTCGGTGGTGAACAAAGCCTTAATACAATTGAAGAAATGATGTAAATATAATGTATGTTTCAACTATTACTGCAAACTACTTCTGCTTCGACAAACATTAATTTCAAACACAGCATGAAAGATGTTCAGTGATTTCTACAAGAACACAGGCGGCTTCGAACAGTGAAAATATCTCTGCTTACCAACAAACGACCATTAACCCATTTGTCTTTATAAGATCCCTAGAAATGTGTGTGAAAACCATTACCATTACTTCTGCAGCCTTAAAGATTTATAGCTGCTCCATTTTCCCAAAGCAGCAACCCATGCAGCCACACCGTGGCAACAATGGCCGACAACGTGCCACTGGATAAGAAGACACCCGGCGTTCAGAGTTGAATAGCAGTGCGTCTGTCCTCAGTAACATGGCAGCAGCCAGGGCTTTTCAGCACCTTTGAGACGCACATGCCGGGGTATCTAATTCCTGCATGTACCAATACATGGAGGCTACACAAGGCAACCAGAAACCTCACGAGGATTCAACAGGGTTTGGTGCAGAAATATTTTATAAGCCAAGAAGAGGAGAGGAAATTAGCAGTGAAGAATTGCGTGATATTTTGTGGGTTTTAGAGCTGAACTAAAGTATATATTGGCTTTGATTTTCAAGGGACTGCATTATGTGGGAGACAGGTGCAAAATATTAATTATCTTTATTAAAGATAAAATAATTTATTCGTTTTCGAAATTACTACTCGTTTAATGGATATTGGCCTGTCAGTGCATAAACCACAAATAGCGTATTACCAGTTACTCACTGTGGTCACAATAGTGCTGCATTGAAATTCTTTGCACATTTTAATAATTGGTTTCGCTGTATTGTTTTAGTTTGTTAATTTTTCATTTATAGGAGATGATGTGTCGTAAAGCACCAACTACGTTTGAAAATAATGCAGTTGTTGATAAAAGGCTATCAAGCTTATGCAGTGCAATGGTCACTTACCAGAGTGAAAACAGGAGTGTACGGCCATGCTAGAGGCTCTGTGAAGCTATCATTCTCAAAATGACAATGCTAACGTGCTCATTTATAGCAGATATAATGTTCACATTTGGCGTGTGAGCATGCTAATATTTGCTTGATAGCAACACAAAGTGAGTCTGAGTTAGCTTTGCAGGTATGCTGCAAACAAATTGAAATCTTGACCTGAAGGCGGTGCTCGGTGAAATGTCAAAGGTCGTCAAAGGTTTCCCTGAGGGGAACGCGAATGTGTGTCCTGAATTTTGTGCCAATTCACCAAGCAGATGTTGAGATGTTTCACTCGATAAATTAAAACTTTCCCCAAGCAGCAGCCCATGCAGCCACACCACGGCAGCAATGGCCGACAGCGTTCCACTGGATGATATCTGATCCCTACATGCACCAACTCATGGAGGCCACATAAGGCAACCAGAGACCTCACAAGCATTCAGCACAATATTTGCTTGCTAGCATTAAACACAAAGTACAGCTGAGGCTGTGTTAGTTTGAAGGGATTCAGCATGGAGCAAAGTAAATTTCAGTCTACGATCAAAGTGGTGGACCAGACAACAGACGGGCATGGCGATGCTAGAGGCGTGTCTAGAGCCACCTTGCTAGCATGGCTAAAAGTCAAAGTAGTTGACCTTTGTACCACCAAATCAGATAAAAGTCTCAAGTAAAATACAGCGAGGCTGTATCTTTGTGATGGCACCACCCAAGAACATCATTCTCATTGTTCGTTTCAACCCTCACAGACTTTTAACAAAGGCTAAATGGACAAGAGAGAGGGCAGAGAGGTGAGCACACACAGAAAAACTGGCGTGTGACCAGCGAAACCTACGCACGAGTGTGAAATATGATCGAGAGCCAAGCAAGAGCACCTGGCAGGCAGACAGACGGGTTCAGGACTTTACTAGCAATGAGAAAAATGAGCCTCGTGCTGCACAAACAGGACTTCGCTTAAGTTTCTGGCTTGTTAAGCAACATCCATTGTCCTTAAGTGAAGGTCTTGCAGATTTTGCAGTCCTTAATAAAGTGTCACAAAAAGAGACTCGCGTGTTTCCTCTACAAAAGCTGAAATAAAGTATGAACAGGGGGCGCCGTGAGACTGCTTTTACTTGCGTGTTATCCCGACCGACTGAATCGATTGAAAAACGAGTTGCTGTTCCAAACATCTGTCTTGTTTATGGAGTATTTAACTGTAACTGCCCTGCCTTCTGTCAAAACCTCGGAGATTTACAACCGCTCCTTAAGACTCTGCCACTGGATACTTAATCTAAGAGGATGTGTGAGTGAGTCTAGACAAGCTTCCTTCACCGCTGGATAATAAGGTAAATGCTTTTAATTTTTAAACCAATACAGTGTGTTGATAATGCAGTGTTAGTATTTGAATAGAATTAAAAAACGATTTTGGTGCTGAGATCTGTCGTCGTGTCTTACATTTCACCCTTAAAGTTGCTTTTTTTATCTGATCATAGTCGTTTAATGTCAAAAATTTTCAGTTAAGACTCAATTTGATGAATCTCACTGCTAAATTCTCACTATCATAATGTTTTCTACACTACAGCAGGCCATATGGGAACATGAGGAGGAGGCTCAGTGTAACTCAGGAGGTTTTGGATGAGCTCGGAGCGCCTGCAGCCATGGAACCTCCCTGTCCAACGGTGAGCAGTGATCATGTCCAAATAGTGGGTGGTGTATGGCATTCATCCTCCCTGTATGGTTGCTGGAAGGAAAATTATTCCTGTTAGTGCACAGTGACAGTGCTTTGAAGGAATTTAAAGTGCATTATGAATTCATAGCATCCACACCAAAGGATGTTTTGATGCACAAACAGCAGAGGATGTGCAGGGAAAAACAGGGAGGATGTTTGCAAAAGAAAACGTAATTTAATCAGTGAGTTTAAACCACCGAGGATTGCAGTGTTAAATGTTGTGGCTGCAGGCTGATTGGTTTGTTGTGAACGCTGGCGTCCTCCCCCTACCATGTCGGTCAAGGAGTCATCCAAGATTAGCACTTGTCTTTTGATTAGTGAGGCTGGAAACAATCCAGACATTTCAATTAAGTCTGTCGTATTTAGTCTGCGCTGTTCGTCTATGAGGGTGATTCTCCGGGCTGATCTCCTGTGTTGCATAATCTCCTTAGTGGAGTAACAGTCCTCAGAGTGAGCACAGGCGTCTCTATCAGCAACAAATCCTCAGTCCAAAAACACTGAAGGGAAGAATTCTCTCACAGAGGACAGAAAAACTATTATTATTCCATCAATGCTGTGATTTTAGTCCCACACTTTTGTTTTTTGTCAGTCCTCCTGCATGTTTGACCCTCACTGTGCAGAGTTTGACGTTAGAAGGCTGTTTTCACGTTCATCAGCTGAAGGGGGAAAGTTTCTTTGTGCTCACTTTCCATCTCAGTTTAAGACGTGCGCATATGAGCAGGATTCTGTGATATGAACTGGTCTAGAAGTTGATCCTGGTCCAATATGGAACCAGTGTGATGTAAAAACCTGAGACCTTTAGTGCACATAGACTGAGGGACTTTTCAGTGGAGACGTACTTTTAAATTAAAAAATATTTGCATATTCGTAGATTTCCAGTGAAGGAAATGTGTGAACAGCTATGTTGTAATAAGGTTATTTGCACTTATGTCATCGTAGTGAATCATTTACAGAATACTGTGTGTGTTATGTTCAGTAACACATTGTTAAAGGACTTGTAAAACTCAGGAGGCGTGATGATAGGGCATGTTTTTTTTCTGTCATATGAATTTTAGCTTTGAATTTCTCTTTTCTGGCTTTATTGGTGTTATTTGATGGTGAAGAGAGGACAGGAAATGAGGTGAGAGAGAGAGGAGGGATGACATGCAACAAGCTGAAAGGGTTAAAAAAAGCTTTCATGCTCGCTGTTCCTGCGCTCTGCAGCTCGACCTAAACTTCTAAAAGCTTTAATTGGGAATTCAAATCACCAATACAGAAACTGGCTGGTTGTCTGTTGAAGCTATTGCTTATTTGTCGCTTTAAAGAGCTCTTTGATTGCCATTTGTACCATTTAGGTTACTTTTAGGATGAAATGTCTTACATGATTGTATTAGAAACATTATTCAGGATTCCATAATCATAGTATCAAGCATCAAAACTGTAGAGGAAGCTCCAGAAGAACTGTATAAACATGAGAGAGATGAGAATATTTTACATTAGTATCTAAGACCTCTTATGACCTCATATCAAGTGAACCCACAAGTGATCATTGAGGAACTCAGATCACTGCAAGAGTTTGTTGGTCAGCTCGACTGGAAGCCAGTAACTCTGAATTCATGTGAACTCTGAGGGTTTGCATGAACATGCCACTTAACATTACCCAACACTGTGTTTTGAGAGGCATGGGGGTTTATATACCGAAGCTGTTATGCCCTTGTATGCTCCTGACCCAACCTTGTATGTTATTTGCAATGAGGAGAACCTCTGCCACAATATATAGGATTACTAGACTGGAATAACCAGCTGCCTTTACAACAGATATAAGATTACCAGGCTGGAATGTCTAATCCGATCTACTTGACATGCACTTTGAAATCCTGTCACCCTTAGTGGATGAGCGTATGGGCTTTTGAGATAGAATTACTTAGATCATGTGCACCAGATGAGAAGTCCCGTTTTTGTTACTCTGTCATTTCCCAACACAGTGTCGAGCATGTCCAATCCAAATTTAATCACGCCGTCCTCGCCCAAAAAACGGCCATGTGGGTTGTCACTTAAATTTCCGTTTATTGCTCGGCAGTGGCCTCTAGTGGCAGTAAAAATTGTAGTAATTATGACAGGAGCAAAGGAGGAAATCAGGGAGTTTATAGAGCGATACACTCCGTATACGGGGAGGATGGAGAGATCAAACTCAAGCTTTTCACCCTGGAGACCTCAGTTTGTGTCCTGTGTGAAACCAAAAGTCAGCACTGACTGATGTTAACTTGCGTACGTAAGATAGCTTACATAACGTACTTAACTTATGGCGCGTATGCTAACTTATGCATGTAAGTTAACGTACGTAACTGAACTTATGTAACTAGCATGCTAATTTTAACCCAAACCGTGATCTTTTCCTAAACCTAAGAAGGCCTGAACCTACGCAAACTGACTGTTTCACAGCATTAACTACGTGTTTGTCCGGTTGTCTTTAAGCTACTCTGACATGTTAAATTTAATGCACTCATCAGGCATGAGAGGCGTCACTCATATCACCTGAATCTGCAGCTCTCCTCTGTTTTACAGATCTTAAACTGAGTTCCAGCTCATTCTTTAACTGTCTGGCCCACAACTTCACTGTTTTGGTTCACTCATTTCTCTCAAAGTGTCGTTTTTGGCCACAGCAGACAGCTGTTTACAGGGCACAAGGTCAAAGCTCGCTCCCTGAACGCCGCCTGCTTAGCACCAAACGGCAGACGGACACAGTCCAGAGGCGAGCAGGTGAACGTTAGTGGAGCATCTAGCAGCTAAAGAGCCAGATATTTCCCTCAGGAGTTGGTAGAGACCAAAAACAGAGCTAAAAGATTCACTCAAAATGAGTAGTCAAGTATTACCATTTCAGGGATCTGCACAGTGCCATTTCTCTACATTTCAGACACAAAAAATACTTTTTAATTTATTACATTTATACGCACAAATGGTATCCTGGTGCCTTTAAGACGCTGACCACGTAGTCACTAAGTCCTATGTTTGAGCCTTTGTTTGGGAAACTTTTGGTCCACATCATCCCTCCTCTTCCTCCCCTCGTTGCATCTATCAACCGTCCCTGTTGAATAAAAGCAAGAGAACCAGGAAAACAACTTAAAACTAGAGTTTACATTAGAAATGTGTGATAAAATGTGATGAAGTTTTGTAGATTAGTCTACCCAATAATATATAAAAAAAAGTGAAAATTGGCTCAGGAAGACTTTAAGTATATTATATATAATATTGTTTATTTATTATTACTGATTTAAACAGTGCACAATAATCAGTATTGCTATAAATTGGCCAAAAAGCTGTTTTACGTCAGTAGTTACTGAAGAGTCTGAATACTTGAGTTCACTCACTTCAGTGTTGGAGTCAGAATTTATTTGCACTGAGCAAATGTTGCTCCCCCTGTCCGGCTTCTATGGCTCAAAGTCGAGCTCTATAATGTCATGCACGAGGCGTTTATACCCATACAGCGTCAGTATAGTTCACACAGAAGCATGCTGATGGAGGAATTGCTTTGTCAACACAGTCTGTTAACGGGTAAGGTGACAGTGTCATCGGGGGGAGGGCTGGGTGTATGGAGGGAGGAGGGAGGAGGAGGAGGGATGGATGGATGATGGATCGAGGGCTGTGTAGAAGGACAGAGGGAGGGACGTTAGGGTGCACTATCTGGAGTCCTGAGACGAGTGACACTGCAGTAGCTGCAGTCCATCTCACCCATTTACCTCCCCTTTCTCACTTTTACTGACATAAATCGTTTGGCGGGGGAATGGATTGATTATTTACCCTCTCAGTCTGACGCGTACACTGTGCGATGGCCCCCTCACTGTCCATCTTCCTGCCTCTCTTTGCCGGTAGCAAATTCTATTATGAGGTGTTTAAGTGGCAGGTCGTGCCTCAGCTGACTGCGTTCTCAATGACATGTCCAGGACATTGCAGGATCACACAAGAAACAGATCTCCGCGTATGAAGCGTGTTCAGTCAGCTGAGTGATGCCTGTGTGTGCACATGCATGTCCTTGCGTCCGAATACTTCGCGTGCATGGCCAAACCTGAATGTATGTCTCAAGTACAAACATGTGAGGTTTATATTCACCGATGCACTTGTGCCTAATGTTCCCGTGAGGACACATAATGAGATTCCTGGAGGTGATGCTGTGTGATGGTGTACAGCAAAGCGCCGGCTGTAAAGTCTTAAAACAGTTGTCTGTGACCTTGAAGCCATGTGCCTGCAGTGGTGCTGCTCACGCCGCAATGTTACAGGGAACCAGGAGACAGCCAACTCCTGGCTGCAGCAGGGCGAGAGTGAGATGAGGGAATGATTTCTAACTTCAGGCGACTGGTTCTCTATCGGGTAACACAATATTCAACCTCGGATGCCAAATTGGCCGCCCTTCTGAGAAAGTACAAGATTAACTTTGATTAAAGTTTTCGCTCCCCGAGAGAATTCAGCGGGACTAAAAAAGGAAGTGCGGCCGTTTTTTTGTGATGTGAAATTAACCTTTTAATTAGGCTTGTCACACTTTTTCAAAGCCACAGAGCTACTTCATTAATCGGACAAGCCTTCAGTAGCTGGCAGTGGCAAAGGTGCAGGAGCTGGCGGTGATGGCTAAAATGAAAAAACATGAACACATCTGCAGGATTTTCTGGGAAAAGGACTGTTTTTACTCTCAACTCTAAAAAACCTCTTACAAATCTATACATAACACCTCGAGGGGAAATGTGTACCCTGAATAGCATTTATCCATAAAACTGATTCTAATGCACTGGCTAATTCTTGTTTTTCCAAAGAGGATCTGTCTTATGGATTTGCCTTAGCACAGAGCACAGGGCTGTTGTAAAAGAAAAGTTAGAGGAAGATTTCCTGGAAAACATTTGTGACAGTTTAAAATGTCGATAAAAATTAAACAAAAGACAGCTGAAGCTCCTGGGCAGATGTGCGCTGCTGCAGGTATTGAGAGCTATGACATGTACTGTAACAGGGGAAGAATAGAGTTTAATCCCCAAGGTGAGGGTGGATTGGATGATCCTGCATGTGGATGCTTACTCTGCAGGAAAGAGGGGGAAAGAGTGGGTCCCACTCTCCCTTCGCCACATCAAACGGCGATTGGCTCCTGCAGAGTAAACCTCCTATCAGAGAGCTACCTATACCGTCCTCACTGATCCCACTGACGGCGGAGGGAGCAGAGAGAACAAAGCCAGGTGACCCCCACATTCAAAACAGTGCGTTTCCTGCATGTGTTTGTGTTTGCTTGTGTTTGTGTGCGCGCATGTGTACGTTTGCGTGTGGGTTCCTCTGGCATCTCTGGTTTCGTATAGGGTATTAAATTACCCAATGGGAGCTTTAATAGAGCTACAGACACTCTTGATTGCGAGTCTGGATGAGGGAGAGATTGAAGGGAGGAAGGGGGAGCACAGCGGAGCTGCCAGGCAGGGTAGAGAGGGCACAGCAACTTCTGCAGAGCCGGACACACGGGTGAGTGGTGCAGACATCTGCACACAGCTGGATTTAATCTGGACACTAATTAGACGTATATTTGCATGTATCTGTGTGTGCTCATTGTTCCAATCTGTGATGTCAGTGAAGCTGTTGTAGCTGTTAATGTTTGCTCACCGTGAGATAAGAACTAAGTAAGTTCAGTGGGAAGATTTTTCCAATTTAGCCACAAGAAGTTGCTTTTAGAAACAGTGAAAAAGTGTTTAAGATTCAAGGCTGTCGATCGAACAGCACTTTTCTGTTCTCTGCGTGTTCAGCTGTCCTTCCTCTTGGACTCAGTAACCCCTCTTTGCTGACATTGCACAATCAATACATTTATTTTCTGCATAAGCCGTATCATGATATCCTTACATAAGACGATTCAGTCCTATTTCCTGCACGGTTAACGTTATCTGCTACAATGCAAGTGGAAACAGAATCAGATGGGTCTCTCTCAGTACACAGGGCCCTCGGTGTCAAGTGGACACAGAGGTTGCAGCTGAAAAGCGTGTGTGAGGATTTGGTTACCTGTCCGAACCAGACAAATGTAATGATGAACAGCTACTTAGAGATAAAGTAAATGCGATGCTGACAGACTACCCCGAACAGGATTGGGATGGATTAACCGAGACAGAAGTTAGAAACTGAGTGGAAGAAATGGGATTTGATGAGCTTTCAGCCAGAAGTGAAGGCTCAGATGTTTTTCCATGAGGAAATTAAACATATTTAGTTGTGTAGCACCTGATCAGCAATAATGCAATCCATACCTCGAGTAAGCACATTCGCAGCTGAACCTGCACAGTTTGTGTTTTCGTTTAGGTTGTGAGAGTGAAGTCGGGGGGGAAAAATAACCGTACAAGCACAGTATCAGATGGCAGGTTCACTGCTGATGTAAACAGGAGCTGACAGAAAAATCTCTGCCAACAAAACTGTATTGCACGATTTAACAAAATATAACCCTAACTTTGCTTTTTTGCCCCCTTACAGATTACTCAGAGGACTGAATCCAAAAGTGCGGTACAGCTGCCTGAATGATAATCCGGAGCAGGGAGGCCCTGCCAGGATCTTCAGCGTGGCACTGGTTGTGGTGTCCCCTCTGTCTCCTGCACTCGAACCAGGCTGATAGACGGAGCTGTGGCTAGCGACAACGCAGGGGATGGAGGTGCCGCTCGTCAATTTTGAAAACATGGATGATGTCGGGATCAACCTGGGGGACCCAAATGACTCTGGATACCCAACCTCACCCACCTCAGAGGCCCCCGATCAGAATCTCTTACCCCACCGTTTGACTTCTCCTCACCAGTCGCCACATAGAGGACGGCGTGGGCATCAGTCTGGCCAAGAGGGGCTGTCACCGTCCACTCCTCCGACCTTGACCACTAAAGCAAACTCCAGCAGTGGCAGTTTGATCTCTAATCTGAAGCTCCTGATCAACAGCGAGTCTCCCACTGACAGCGTCTTCAGTAAGATGGCGAAGGATTGCTATGAGAATGAAGATTTGTTTGAAAAGCACTACATGGAAGAAAAAGACGAGAAAGTTGTCATCAACGTTTCGGGACTGATGTTCGAGACGCAGCTCAGCACCTTGAACAAGTTTCCAGAGACGCTGCTCGGTGACCCCATGAAGAGGATAAGCTACTTTGACCCGATGAGAAACGAGTACTTTTTTGACAGAAACCGCCCGTCTTTTGATGGTATTCTGTACTACTACCAGTCAGGAGGCAGAATCCGCAGACCGGCCAATGTTCCCTTAGATGTCTTTGCGAATGAAATCGTTTTCTATGAGTTGGGTCACGAAGCGATGGAGCAGTTCCGCGAGGACGAAGGGTTTATCAAAGAACCAGAGGTCCTTTTGCCCACCAACGAACTCCAGCGACAGTTCTGGCTCCTGTTTGAATACCCAGAAAGCTCCAGTGCAGCCAAATCTGTAGCTCTGGTGTCTGTGTTTGTCATCGTCATTTCCATCTTCATCTTCTGCCTAGAGACTCTGCCAGAGTTCAGAGAAGACAATGACTTCCTCCCGAGTTTAACCCAGATCATTAATGGAACCCAAGACAGTTCTGCTCCTCAACCCGCCACTAAAGACATGCTGGCATATTTCACAGACCCCTTCTTCATTGTGGAGACTATTTGCATCATTTGGTTCTGCTTTGAAGTCTGCGTCCGTTTTGTGGTGTGCCCCAGCAAAAGTGATTTCTTCAATAACATCATGAATATCATTGACATAGTTTCTATAATTCCCTACTTCGTAACCCTTGGAACAGAGCTGGCTACGACCCCTGACGATGACGTGAACTCTAGTCAGAACATGTCCCTGGCAATCCTCAGAATCATCCGTCTTGTGAGAGTTTTCAGAATTTTTAAGCTCTCCCGACACTCCAAAGGACTTCAGATCCTGGGTCAGACCTTGAAAGCCAGCATGAGGGAACTTGGGCTGCTCATCTTCTTCCTTTTTATAGGAGTCATCCTGTTCTCAAGTGCCATCTACTTTGCAGAAGTGGATGAGCCCCAGACGCAGTTTGTTAGCATCCCTGACGGCTTCTGGTGGGCTGTGGTGACAATGACCACAGTGGGTTACGGAGACATGTGCCCCATCACTATGGGAGGCAAAATGGTCGGCACCCTCTGTGCCATTGCTGGTGTCCTGACCATCGCCTTGCCCGTCCCTGTCATCGTCTCCAACTTTAACTATTTTTACCACCGTGAAACTGAGCAGGAGGAGAAACAGATAATGGATGCAGCGGCAGAGGCTGCCCAGAAAATGTCAGCTGCAAACAAGTATGGAAGCACACCCTCGCTAAACAAAAGTAACGGCACCTGGCAGAATGAGAAAAATGGCATGCACTGATAGAGAAAGCGTTCATTTATATCAAGGGCATGAAAAACACAAACATATCCAGTAGTAAGATGCACTGGGTGACATCAGTTTATCTTTCTCACTGTTTTGTACTCCAAACATGGCAGCATACGTGCATACTGTTACAGTATTAATAGGCACTGTGTGTGTGTGTGGTGAGACAGCCTTTACACAAGTTGTCTGTCTGCTTGTGGATGTGTCAAAGTGCAATTAACACAACTCAGCAACTACTGTGTCAGTTAACCTTGATGGGAAGAAGAAAAAGGTATCATTATTATCTTTCATCCAGTGCGATCTGAGGAAAGAAATGCGATGGCTCGTTTGTACTATAGACATTTCATTGAGGTCTGTATCAGGTTATCCCCCAAAAGAAACCAGGAACGGTTTTGATGATCAGAGCATTTAGACTGGAAGCGTGCTCACATTACATCTCAGTTCCACGTTAGTCTACACTCGGTCATATTCAGCAAAATCGAGGCAGAACTTGGCATGATTTTCAAGGTCAGGCAGAATGTGTCAGTGTAACGCAAGAGGACGGCAGCGCACACATTGTCTTATCAGCAAATCTATAGTTGTGAATGCTCAGCCAGCAGCGCTTCTCCACATGACACAGCGTAACAATATCTGTGTGATAAATAGCTGGCAGGTTAGCACATCTGCGATTAGTGTTGTAGATAGGCTGCAAAATGTAATCAAACCATGAAACTGCTTAACATTCACTGTATTATGGGACGTGCAGTAGTTGCATGCAGCAGGTTCAGCATTTCAAATCACAGGTTTTTTTTTTTTTAATCTTTCATTTTTATGCCGTTTTGCACCAGATCATGCAGATTTAGCAGCATTATGCAGTCACCCTCTAAATCTGATATTATTACGTGAATTTACCTTTTAAAAACCATATCAATTCATTGCACTGAGAGCTTCTTTTCCACATATCTCTTAAGCACTTTTTGAGCTTCATGCCATCAGCTGTTGGCAGGAAAACCGTATTAGAAATGTGAGATATGTATTTATGATCAGACTGAGGGAACCGAGAAGAGGGCAAAGACTAAAACCTTCGCACTCTCGTATTTGAACATTTCTACATTTACCTTCATCCTCTCATTTGTATTGCATGGCATAGCGTGCCGAAATGAGGGTTAACTCTTATTATCAGTAACCGAAAGTTTGACATATTTACTGTAGCTAAATATATATTAGTATTTAAATCATATAGCAATGGTCATTATATTCCATGTGATAGGGAAAGCCAATACTTCAGCTGGATGTGTGAACTGATGACGTGTGTGTCTCATCAGGAAAACATGAGTTGGTCCTATATATGCATGCCACATTCCGATCTTGAAAAATGTACTGTATGTGAGTTTATTATACATAGAAATACAGCGTGTATACTGTAGAAATGGCAAAGGATGTAGTTGTAACACAATCAATGCCTTTCTAATAATCCTACAATATGCAATGGTGAGGGTGGTAAACAAACGTGTTGTGTTTTTCTCCCATGGAAAGAGCAATACCTGTAATTAATTAAAATGACATGCAATAAGGTGACATCAGTTAGTCATGTTGGTACTCAGCACTTTACTATGTTATGAAGCACTTAATATTTGAGGGCTGTTACTGTATGTGTCAACATTGTGCAGTATACAATGTCATAATTTGCTATGTTTTATTTATCCTGTAAAGAGTGCCTTTCATTAAACATGTATCCTAACCATGAGAAGTTTCCCTCTGATGACTCCACTGACATCAAGCAGATTGCAAGTTTTTAAACTTTTGCTCAACAATAATGCCGATGAATGGAGGTGTAAGTGTCAGCGTATGGCTTCAGGCCTGAATACTCATTATCACCTCGCGTCAGCTGTTGTTCACGCCTGCTCACTGCTGGTTCTCTGCACAGATACCATGATGGCATCCCCCTCTCTCCCTCTCTCTCTCTATCGCTCTCCATCCAAAAAACTCTCCCCAGTGAGTCCTGACTCAGAATGTGTCACATCACAAGAGGGAGAAAGAGCTGGCTTAGTTTTTGTATTTATATATAAAATATATATCTGGTGTCGTGGTGTAGATGTCAGACTGCAGGGACAAACGCTTCTCGCTGTGCGTTCTGGATAACAAGCTTGTTGTCCAATTAAGAAATGAGTGGGATGCGGCCCGGATAAAAATAGAAGTCGTGCACAAATGCAGCAGATGGAAAACTGACATACTGAGCAGTTTCTGTTGTTTTCGATCCAAAAAAAAAAAAAAAAAAAAGTGGAACTGAAACATAATTAATGTTTTCTTTCAATTGGCGAAACTCTCCGTGGAGAAACTGTCGTGCTGTGAGCTTGACAATGCCTTTGACTGGGATAGCTTCAAAAGCTCCAAATTAAATATGCAGACCAAATGAATCATTTATGAGATTATCTATCTTGGCCTCGGAGGCTTGGAGCTGCTGTTTCACTTGATGTTTTACTGTCCCATACAGTCACATCAAGGACATATTCTCTGCCAATCTGTTAAAACTATCTCATTTTCTTGTGGTCATTTTGCCTGCTTGTGATTTTCGGAGCTGATTCCCTCCTCGGCGAGCCGAAGATGTTGAAGTCATATCCTGCGGAAACGTGCTGGCTGTGTTTTTGCAGCCTGTTCAGAGGCCTGTTCGTCTTAGTCACTAGTTAACGGTCAGGTCAGCGGGCTGCCCTTCTGCCCCGCTGATCACTGATCGCGCAGTGATATACCAAAGACGGGGCCTGATAGCATTTTAGCATTTAACAGACAGGTGGCTCTGGCAAGGTCAAAGCCAATGTGAGGCTGCCATTTATAATTCATCGGCTGTTCCACCAAGAGATCAACCATCCGTCCTGCCTTTGATAAAGATTCACCCCAAGAAAATCGCTCAAAGACCAGCAGATGGTCCAATCACTGTGACACAGCAGACTGTACCGCAGCCCTTAATGGATCTAAAAATACCACCGTTGCATGACTCTTCACTTTACTCTCCAGCTCAGTGACAAGCTGTGTCAAGCTTTAAGGGAAACAATGCGCGGGCATCACACGAAAGCTCAGACAGTGAGGCTCATATCAGTAGATTGGGTTACTGTTTTGTCAGCGGACAAGCCAATTTCAGACCTGCACGGACAGCAGCCTGTGAGCTGCAGTTCAAGCCCTCCAGAGGGCAAAGTCGCTTGGAACTGGGCAGCTTGTGTTTGAATTGAATCCCTCCAAAGGCTCCCATTTCTCCCAGTGACGGTAACTCAGGCTGGAGCGCCGCTGCCGTGACCTTGCCGCTACGTTTTTGAGCAACGTGCGAACGCAGCGGTGCCCTGGAGCGCAGCGGGGCTAATATTGAGTGGCAAAGCAGTCCTCGCGGGTTTAATATTGATCAGAGTTCGTCTGTGCTCACCTACAGTATTACTTGAGTGATTGATTCTGTGCCCTGACTTTGCTGACCAAGAGCAGCCAGACATGGGCGGTGCATTACTTTCACAGCTCCGTTATCGACCGCAGGCCTGATATGATTGAAATGAAAAGCATGAAAACCAAAAGGTAAAGGGTGCATTATGACGAACGAGGAGCGTGTTTGTGGCAGGAGATAAACTAAGCTGGTGAGATGCTCCATCTGCTCGCTCAGCACCAGAGAGGATGAAGGACAGACAGGTGGACTCACTCTGCCTCTCACTGGGGGTGATGAGGATCAGGCATCCTCACACAGTGTGAGAAAACACTCAAATAAGCATGTTTGGGAATTTGTCTTTTGCTCCGTTATTCCTGTGATAGATGAGGCTGTTAACATCCTTTATTTTTCTTATTGTCAACAAATCCCATGAAAAGACTGAAAGCCTGGGTGTCCACAAGCCACAAGAAATTACATTTATTTACAACTAGTGTGCAACAGCAAATACATTTTGAAAGAAACACAATGCTGACCAGATTATGTCTGCTGTTGACATAACAAGGAAGCCGCTAATTAGCATTAATACAAAATGTTGATACTAAATATCAGCAAAAAAAAATAAAAAAAATCAGTAAACATTATCAACAGAATGTGAAGAATTAACAGTTTTGAAGTTATAGCAGACTCCAGTCAGCTAATAGGGCCACTAGCCGCACGGCTAACTGTGCTAACTAGCTAAAGACTGCTAGTAGCTACAGCAAAGAGTACAGTGAGCAGCAGTTAGCAGCTTCTCTGGTGATATGCTGCCCCCTGTTTGCTTGGAGCGACCTTTGACAGGTGACCAGTTTTTACATATTTTCCCTTTAACAAAATGCTTTCGTTGCCTGAGCCTGCTGTTCCTCACAAATCCGCGACTGAAAATAGTCCCAAACAATGAGACTGTTTTCTCCTGCTTGAGAAACCTCTGCTGAAAACTCCAGTTCCCAGCTGTTTTAGCCTTTTTTATTTTTTTTTTTTAGAAATCAATCTAAATAGCTGTGACCTGATTTGAACAGATGGACATCCACTGTCAGAACCAGTGGTTTGTAATGAAAGGCATCAACAGGAACGTATTGAGAGGCAGACGAGCGCCTTTGTTGATTTTGGTCTTTTCACAAGATCTAGTGACAATTACCAAAATAGAGATTATTTCAATTTAATGTCAGTTGTCAATGAGATGCATGCTCTGTGTTTGCATGTTGAATTCCTGCAGTTTGAGATGCTCCTTTAATGTCTGCGTTTATGGGCGAGTCTTTCAGATGTTGCCAGGGGATATAAAACCATGTTACACATTAACAGATTCTCTCTTATACTCTCTTTAAGTGATTTCACAAGAGGCACCTGATCCTGATTGAGAGTTTGTGGCAGAAGGACTTTGTTCCTAAAAACTCTTCTATTATTCAAATGACATTTTGGACTACTTCAATAATTCAGTGGCTCAAAGGAGCGTTTTTTGATGTCCAGCTCTCAGCATATCAAATACATCTTTATAATTAACATCACAGTGAATCAGTAAAGCTTTTATGGTGTATTGCATGCACAGTAATGGCTGGATTCTCCAATATCTGTCAGAATATGCTTTGGTAGCTCAGTTCTGCTCCGCTGGGGTTCCCCCATCTATCATTTTAAGGTTGGCGAGTGGAGTCCCATGACAGAGAGGGCGAGTAATGATTCAAGGAGATAAGGATTTATGACAGGTAAGTGCACGGTGACTGCTCCGCTGCAGTGCGACAGCCCTGGAGGTCAATGGCCGGACTTGTGTGGGTCGAAACGTGAGTCTCACATTTGTCCTGCTTAGCGGCCATGAAAAATGAAGAAGGTGACCTCAAGTATCACCCGGGATCAGACAGTAGACGACGTGTTGCCTTCAGATGACCACAGGCTGCTCCTCACATCTGGCGCAGCCAAAGCTGTTTACAGACACCGATTGGAGAGGCAGTACGATCATCCAGCTGTAGTGTGGTACCACACAGGCAATTAGCTTCATTATTCTGACAATGGGAAACTGCATAAACCAAAGGCAGAGCTTCCAGAATAAAGAACGATTCATGCATTTAGAGGTCAGGAATTAACTGGATGGTTATTTTACTTATTTCTTTTTTTTTTCTTAGGTTAAACCTTAAATGAACTAACAAATGTATTAAATTTCTGCAAAGGTCACTGTTTGAAAAATGGGCTGTGAGATGTGAAGCAAAGCCACTGAAGCTACAGGCAGTGGTGAAGGAAGTATTTATTTTAACTATTTACTTGCTAAAAATAACGATACTGCAATGTAAAAATACCCCAATATGTCTTAAAAGTCACTTAGATAAAAGTACATTTGTGTTATTGGGAAATGTCCTTAAAGTATCACAAGTTTAAGTACTCATTATTTAAAAAAAAAAAAAAAAGCTCATGTGAATTATATTTTTATCATTACAGATTTGTTAATGTTTAAGCAGCCTTTTGTGTTACATAATTTTGGGTCATTTGACCTGTAACACTGCACTGTATTTTATATATTCATCACATGTTCTGTCTTTAAAATCTCAATATGTAAAGTAAACAGCAACTAAAGCTGTCAAATAAATGTATTTGAGTAAAAAGAGCACAATTTCCCTCTTAAATACTCAAATAGAGTACAAATACCTTGGAGAAAATGTCCCTGGGCAGCATCCCTGTCTGCCTTCAGAGGACAGGAGTGACATCTTGGATGACTTGTGAGGACAGGCTTTGTTTCACAGCGTGTAGTGCGACACCTGGTGGCTTCTTTGTAGTATTACACTAAAGCGAACCTGGGGAAGGTTTTCTCTCATTTGTTTGCTTTAATGTGAATGTTGTGACCTACATACATATAAAACAGAAAAGAAAGAGTTTTAATTACCGAGGGCTGATATAAATTTACCGTCCCTCCTCTCAATCTTATTCAACTAAGCAGTTTATCTGAGTAAAGCTGATTTAATGGCAATATATGTTTAATGTACTTTCTGTCAAAAACAGTGGAATAAATGTGGGAAGAAACCAATCATTTATGTTTCAGATGAAGGAAAACCTCTGCACAGTAGAGCATAAGTAGGAGAAAGTAAAGTCATTTTAAAACCCGAGTTTTAAAAACAGCAGAGAAAAGAATCAGCATTATGATACAGAGATGTGCCGGCCGATCGGGCTCATGAGGCCTCTGCAGGCTAATAATGGCCAAACTACAGCCTGCTGTAGTGTCTCCAGTGCGAGACAAAAAGAAGCAGCTTTGTTAACTCTAAAACCAGTTACACCACTATTGAGGTAGCTGCCCAGTAATGTTGCTTTCACTTCCAGAAAAACCTCTCAGGTTTCCAGTAAAACAAGCCAGATAAGAGATCACCCACTCAGGCAGATGGACTGGTCATAGAGATGTTGGTCAATAGGGGAATAACTGCGTGTATCTGTGAAAACAGTTTTTATTTGATCGCTTCCTGGAAATCTTTGATAGACTACAGGCGAAAGCAGCGGTTAAAAACTCAGAGATACTATCTGAGGTGGAGTCATAAGAGCTCGTCCAGGTCACCGGCAAGCTGCTCGCAGTGAATGATTAATAACATGACAAAGGTGAACATGCTGATAAATTGATTTCGGTCATAAAAATAATGTGGGAAAAAACTCTTCAGTGCAACCATGGAAAGATGTCTGTAGTGAACTATGAATGAGGAAAACCCCACTTCTTCTTCTTCTTCTTCTTCTTCCTCTTCTTGATTGACAGAAAATTAATTTGAATTGAATATTTTGATGAGCAAAACCTCTTAAACCTGTGTGGTTCAAACATAAGGATTGGCTGCTTTTCTCTGTTTTATAGCTTTGTTAACTGAATATTTGGGGGTTTTGACAAAACAACACACCTGAAGATGCCGCTCAGGGCTAAGGAAACTTCTGATGGTCATTTTCTAGACTAAATCAATCGATTAAGCGTAAAAATAACGGACAGGTTAAGTGATAATAATTGTTAGGAGCAACCCCAATTGTGATCTTGTGTATTAATATGTCTGTCTGTCTGTCTGTCTGTCTGTTTGTACCGTGTGTGTGTGTGTGTGTGTGTGTGTGTGTGTGTGTGTGTGTGTGTCTGTGTAGTTATGTTTTACTGTTCATATCATAAATCTATATGAACACAGACTGCTCTAATGATATTTAATCACAATATTCTGGTCTACACTGTCATAGCTAATGGTCTCATATTCCTCTATTCATACTGCACTTTGCTGACTGTGCTGCTGTAAACCTCACCAATACATCACTTTGCTTGTATCAGTATTAGTTTGAGTGCAGCTCCGGTCATGACGACTGTTCCTGTATGTATGATGTTTGCACTGTCATTTTGAGTTGAATTTGTCCTTTATAGTTTATGTTTTTATTCTTAATTTACATGCTTCTAATATACACAGTGTATTAATTTAGCCTTCTCTAATTATTGTGGTCACTGTGTTGCAATGCCTGAATTTTACCTCCGGGCATCAATAAAGGCTTATCTTACCTTATCTTATGTTATGTTACCTTGATGACAGACTCTTCCACACCACAGCGCCAGCATATTAAAATAAGAGCCCGTGAATACAGTTTTTCCTGGAGGCACGATGAAGTTACAAACACGCGCCGGCTCTGGTGTTATGAAGTACTCCACTACTTTCATTTGACAGTATTAGTTACCAGTTACTTTGCAGATTCAGATTACTGAGAAATTATGATGTATTATTATTGATTATATATATTTTGTATTCCAACAGTATGTAAAGCAGTTCAGATCAGCACCACCTTTAACAGCTGGAACATTAATGACAGCTTCACATTAATGCATCACTAATTAAAAAATGTAATATTAATTATACTAAATTGGCTTTTCTGTTTAATGGGTACTTTTACTTTTGGTACTGTGACACTAATACTTTTGTACTTCTACTCAAGGTAACTTCTGAATGCTTATTCACTCTGTGGTTTTAATACTTTTACTTCAGTACAAGCTCTGAGTACTTCTTCCACCCCTGATAATGCAGTACCCTGCAAACAGGGATTTTCTCGCAAACTTTAACGCATTTCTTTCGCCGGTGTATTCAGTAACCTGAAACGTGTCTTTAACACACGAAGGCAACAGTTTCTGAGAGGAAATGACCTCTGCAGCTGCGACTTCCTGGACAACGTGGCCAAAACCATCGCGGATGTCGAGAGCGACGGCCTGACTGCTGTGAGCTGAGGTGCAGAGCAGGAGCGCAGATCCCTCCGCCTTCTCCGTCCTTATAAGGAAGAAGAAAGGTGGCTGCAGGTGAGAGAGGAGGGCAGAGACGTGTCCAAACATGGGCGGAGTATGCAGGTGTAGACGCACTTCGGAGAGTCCCTTCATCGCTCATCATATCGAGGCTGCTGTCCGTCAGACGCGCTCAGTGACCACAGGACACCTTTAAGGACGTCTGCAGGAGACGAGGTGAGTCCAGCGGCTTCACTCTGAGGCCTCACATGACTGCAGGACACTAGAGACACTACAGACATGTCTTTTCCTCTTGCTTTAACCTTCTTCCTTCATTCTGACTGTTGTCATGACATGTTATGACATCCAGACACCACATCAGGAAAAAGTCTTTCTGCTCCACATAACAAACATTTTAGACAAGAATATCAGGTAGTTAACAAGTATTTCTGTGTAATTTAAAGCTCAGACAAAGTGTATGCTGTTTAAGTCATTTTTAATACTCAGTGGCTTCAGCTTCCTGGTTTCCAAAGTCTGCTGTGATAACAAACTAATTACTTCTGTATTTTGGACTTACTGAGGCAAAGTTATTTGATTAAGTCAACATTAGCTGTGGAGTGTTGTCCTGTCTTAATCCTTAGTTAGTTTAGAGCTGCAGCTAATGATTACTTTCATTTTCTGTTAATCTGTGAAGCCATTTTCTTGATTAGTTGAATCATTTGGTTAGAAAATCATGGAAAATGCTGATTACATGTTTCTAAAAACCCAATTTGATGTCTTTAAATTGCTTGTTTTGTGTGACCATCCCTCCAAAACCCAGAGATATTCAATTTAGTATCAGATAAGACAATAAAAGGAGCAATTCCTCACAATTTCTTGGCTTTCTTGCTTTAAAAAATGTCTCTTAAAACAAGTTTTCTGCCAATTGACTTATCAAGTAATCAATTAATCGCTCTATCTCTAAAGCCTTCTTCCAAAAACCTCATTGTCTGCTTGGACTCCGTGTGTTTTCTGACAGGAAATGGCAGATGTTTGATGCAAAGCCGTCTTCTAATCTTTTGTATGCATTGTGTTGTTTTCTTCTTGTAGTCATCCTGCCGGCATGGAAACACAGACAGAAAATCAGCGGCTTAACAGCAGCCAGTTGATTTCTGTTCCTCACAAGGATACAATCCGTCTGCTGGAGGTGTACGTCAAGCGCAGCATCAGCCTAAATGACGGGACACCCGTATATAAGAAGACTGGGAGGAATCAAAAATGGGTGACGATGCCGAGAAAGCAAAGACGACATTCCAGCGACCCTTCCCTGCACTTGGCCGACGGATTAAACGTCGAGGAAATTGGTGCATTTACACCTGTGATCGAACCTCCCGAAAATCCCCCCGCGATGCCTGTCGAAGATTCAGAGAAACCCACCAAAAAACCAAAGAAGAAGAAGAAAAAGAAGAAGAAGAAGCCCTCATTTTGGAAAAACTTCTTTGGAATTTTCTATCGGAAAGACGAGGAGGAGGACAGTCCATCAGAGATCCCCGAGGTCTCCGACGCAGAAGAGGTCTCTGACACTGTGACCGCCTGCCTGCCAACAACTCCAGTTGCTACACCAAAAAGAAAGACCCTGAGAGCAAAATCCTTGAGAAGGAGGTTCTCCAAAAAGCGGCTATCGTTGACAAAACTGAATAAACTTGGCAAAGATCTCAACCCAGCTGACATCACCCGAGTTGAAGGTAAGCTTCAGGATTAACTGGATAGATTAAGCTTACCTGTGTGACATAAACCAACATGATTCACTGCTAATGTCACCACGATTAGTGGAAATCTGGGTCAAGTTACTGGTGCAAAAATGCTTTTACTGCGTGCCGCATTTGCAGAAGTACATTTACAAACTTCTGAATTTGGCTTTGCAGCTGTCATCAGCGTGGAACCGACATACGCTTACTACGAGAAGGTGTCCGAGGAACTGGAGAGAATTGTCCATGAGGTTAAAGAGAAAGAGGAAGTCGAGTCCCTCTCTGATGGTGAGAAACTGTTTGTCTTCACTGAACCGAAAGTGTGAAGGTGCCACGTTCAGTGCGCCACTGAAACAGCATTTTAAAATCCATTCAATACACATCAAAGGATAAACAGCATTTCTCTGACAAAGACAGCCTGTAGCAAATGAGGAGTGGTTAAGTTGAATTTGTGAAGTTACAAAATGTAACTGTACAGGTAAAACTGATCGGTCATGAGTATCATGAGCTGTTCAGCACATTGATTCTCTTTGCTTTTGTTCTGTCTCAGAGGAAATCATCAACAGGATCATTGCTTTGACGAAGGAGCAGGGTGATGCCATCGACGACAAGGTCGGTATTCATCCTGTGCAGCTTCATTTACTTGTTTTAAATGTTTCAGAGTCTAGTTATTCATAAGATTGTACCTTTAGTTCATTTGTAAGATTGTCAGATCAAAGTGATTTATGAGGTACGTTTCTAATAAGCAGCTGCTTCAACAGAAAGCAGAGGACGCACCAAAAAGCCATAAAAAGTTTTAAAGGTCAGGATCGTAAAAAATACAAGCTCTGTGACATAACTTCATGTTAAAGCCATCCCTTTATACAGCTGTTTATCATCAGTCTGCGATATTTATGGATTTATTAAGAGTTTTTCTGCTGCGTCAGCTTTTCTGTCCTCACCTCTGGGTGAGTTACGTAATACGTTCTGCTTCCCAGAAAGCCTCAGAGACAGGGCGTGCAATCGCGATAACAATAGTGAAAGTGTAATACCTGCGAGGAAGGAGGAGGGAGGAGGTCAAGAGTCATGAGATCTGCTGTGCACAACACCAGAAATCAGAAAATCAGAAATCAGAAAAAGCTTTATTGCCAAGTATGCTTTTACACATACGAGGAATTTGTTGTGGTGAAATTGGTGCATGACACATCTACTAAAATAAGAGCACAAAAAATAACAATTTAAATATATATGCACAAGTCTGTTTTTTGTTGTTTGCTATTTTCAGGAAACACAGTCTGTTTTTCAGAAAGAAGTCCAAGTTGAGCGTTAATGTAACGCATAGAGTTGTATTTATATCAATGTGACAAAATGAGTCTGAGGTGGAATGTGAAGAGTGTCGGGGGGGTTCCGGGCCTTGTTGATAAGGCTGACAGCAGACGGGAAAAAACTGTTCTTGTGGCGTGAGGTTTTGGTCCTGATGGAGCTGGAGCTGTTCGGAGGTGTCGTGGGGGATGGTTGCTGGACTGTCCCTTTGTCTTTCAAAGCGGCAGTAGAACTGGTTCAGGTCGTTGGCTAGGCGTCGATCGTTGATGGAGTGGGGGGCTTTAGGTTTGTAATTAGTGATCAGAGTACAGTCGTTTAGCCTCTTTCACCGCCTTGCTAAACTTCTACCTCGACTCTTTGTATCTGTCTTTGTCCCCACTCCTGAAGGCCTCTTCCTTTGCCAACCTTAGCTGCCTGAGTTGGGCTGTGAACCAGGGTTTGTCATTGTTGTAACTCACCCTGGTGCGTGATGGAACACAGCAGTCCTCACAGAAGCTGATGTAGGACGTCACAGCCTCCGTGTACACATCCAGACTGTTGGTAGCGTGTCATGTGACTGCTGTGCATTGGTTCCTATTTATAGAGTGCTAATTAGACCAATAAGACCTAATGCACAGTCTTTAAACCTAATAATTCAATCAGTCCTATGAGGGCTCTGACATCCTGACTGTTTGATAGTAGTAAAATCTCACAGGGGTCAAAGCGAGCTGTGTTTGCTGACAGTCTTCCTCTCATTGTCTCCTCCAGCTGAAGGATAACCCCACCCTGAACAACTTCTTCCAGCGGATGTCGTACTCGTCCTTCCAGCTGTTGGCCGATGCGTATCTGGAGAAGGAAGCGTCGCCGATCCACAATCCTCCCACTGTCCTACCGACGGCTCCTGAGCTGGTCAAGCTGGCCTTTATGTACGATTTTACAGCCAAGATCGCCAGGCTGTCCAAACAGAGCGTGGGCCACATTACCGGGCTGGGGAACCGTTATCTACAGGACCGATTTGAATACAATCAGGTGAGAATTAGACCTGCTGAAAGGAGATAAAACAGAGGAGAGCATGAAACATGTGAGCATGATTTAAATATGAACAAATATGAGGCACATCAGCAGGTTTGGTTAAAACTCTTTTTGTCTCCTACAGGTGTGTACAGATCATCCCCTGTCTGACAGCGACGGCTGAGAGGCCGCCGTGCAGACACAGAGCCATCGCTGCAAGTGAAACCTTTACTCTGCAGCTTCTCTCAGCAACACAGACGTGGTTCAGGATGTGTGGCAAGCGTGAATTCCCCTTTTTAACAATGCAATGGACTACATGAAAGAAATGTTAAAGCTTGTAAACAACAAATCGTCGCCATTTTCATTTTAGATTTTTACAGTTTTTGTGATGGAATACTTGTAATTCTGCTTCAACAGGATGTTTGCAGGAAAACCAGTTGAATGGCTTTGGTAGATTCGAGTGTGTGCTTTCAGTGTTGACGGTTTTCCAGTGTGGCAATATTTCAGAGTCACACACACGTGATTCTACAAGTGACACTGCAGTAAACATGCTGCTGCTTTTACAAATCTGAACCAATATTTTCTGTACATAGATTTCTAATCGCACAAAAATGCAATAACCTTTTTTATATAAGCTAGAAAACTGTGCAATAGGGTTTTTTTTTTGTTTGTTTTTGTTTTTTGTTTTTTTTTACATTTCTAGGATTTCAAAATAAGCAAAACCTTATTTAAAAGTCCAGCGTGTAGGATTCAGTGGCATCTAGCTGTGAGGTTGAATGATGAACTGACTGGATACCCGTCGCCTCACCCTCAAAACCCATCAGAGGCCTTCGTCAGAGGCAGTGCAACATGGCGGACTCCCTCTGTGCACCGATGAAAACATGCTCTGGAATATTCTGTTCTATTTCTGCCATCTTCTGTCAGTGGATCCACCTAAATGCTACACAGTGGACCTTTAGCCAAAGCTAAACTCAAATGTGACATGATTCCTATGTTTGTCGATATGAATGCTGGCATTCATGTGAAACACTCAAATTAAAAATATCTAATTTATTAATGTCCAAATATGTTTTGTTTTTTGTTTGTTTGTTATGAAACATCTCGGTCAGGCTTCAGTCTTTGGTCACTGAACTTATGTCTTCCTAACTTTGTTAATCATCAAGCACAAACTCTTGTATTCCGCTCTTCCTCCTCCACGAGCAGAGAACGAGTAAGGCCAAACAGCTGGAGGCCGCAGCTGTTTTTAACAATGCGAGTGCTCCTTTTCATGGCTGCTAGTCCTGGTAGCGCCGGGTTCCAGAGCCCCCGGGCAGCTTTTCCTAACCTGCCGTCAGGATTTGAAGGTTTGTAAATTTAAAACATAGGAACAAAGAAAAAAATGCTAAAAATTCAGTTAATTTTTTCAGGCTTTTCTGGTGAACTACTGGATAATTTTAGTTTTTAGAACAGGTAACCTCCAGAGTTTCTGAAGTGTTCCACATTGTTCCCAGTCTTTCGCTGCTCCTGTCCCAACTTGCTTGAAATGTGTCTCTGGCATCAAATTCAGAATAAGCAGATATTTACAAAAAAATCAAGTCGATGAGGTACAACATTAAATATATTGTCTTTGTAGTGTTTTCAGTTGAGCGTTTGTCAAAAAGGATTCGCAAGTTAACACCTTCTGCCTGGTTGCACACAGCGTCCGAACATTGTAGGAGTCGGGGTTGTTGTCAGCTGGCTGTGGAAAGCTTGAGGAATGAGTACGAGTGTGATTCTGCCACACCTCGGATGTCTGACTCCGTCAAATCTGAACTGCAGAGACAACTCCCTGCTGCACCGGAGCGTGTATTTTTAAGAAGTACAAGTACGTTCCTGCAATAACCGACATTGAAATTGACATGTAATGGAAATAATTGCAGCACCCACAGCGTGGTTTGATCCGCTGAACGTCCATAACAGACGTGTTGGAGCGTTTTGAGTGTATTGCGGAGGTAGTTGACAGCAGCTGTGATAAGATTTCCAGTTGCCGGGTAATTACGAGCTGGAATGTCTCAGTCTGTCAGGTACGTGCTCAAAGCATGCAGTGATGGCTCACACCTGAGGAACAGGTTCCCCTGCAGGCAGGAGACCTTTCAAACCAAACAGACCTAGTCCTGGTAGCGCTGGGCTCATTTCTGTGCATCCAGCAGCAGTGATACACGTGTACTGACATGCACCACGGAGAAGATGATGGCAGAGGAGAGGACGGAATAAGCTGAGGAGACCGCTCAGTGAACACAGCGGCGTCCTGCCCTCCGGATTCACGACCATCTGACACCAACCGCAGAAACTGGTGTTTTGGGAGTTGTGAATCTAAATGTTGAGTTCTGATGAGAACTTGAAATAAACAGAAAGTCAGGTGAGCACCAGGTGAGACAAAAACGGGACGTGCGAGGCAGCAGGTCGTGGAAAAATTCTGCCCACGTTTTCTCTGAGGATGAGTAAACAGCGTTCAGTGACTAAATCAGCCCTCACGCAATCAGAAGTGGGTCAAAATTAAATAACAAAAGATGGACTGATGACGCATCTCAATTAGTGTCAGAGGCCTATTTCATAACAGACTTAGCTCGTCACAGCACAGTTGTAATTCATGACACTGACAGCTCTGCAGCGCTGCACGTGAACATGGCTGCTGCTTCTGCACTGCAGCCATTATTAATGTTAACGAAACCTGTTTGGCAACACTCAGTAACCTCACCAACACTTAAATTCTGTCAAGTCTGTTTTTTTTTTTATGGCTGAAAATACTGAAAATAAGAAAATTGTGAGTCACAATTACATGTGAAAAATCAGTTTTTCTGTTCTTTGCTCACCATTAGTCTGAATAAAGGTCTGTTTTACAGCTAATGTAAAACAAACCTTTAACTCAAGTCCAAAACATTAACTTTGGTCTTTAAATAAACGAGATGACAACTGAAACTGTCCATCCAGTAAAAACATGGCAGCAGGTTTCACTGTTTTGAACTGTGGTGGTGGGGCCACCTTTGTGTTTACAGCTTCTCCCTTTAAGCCAGAGTCATTATGTGGTTTCAGCTATCTGGCCAACAGCAGGCCAGACTGGCCACATGCAGGGTCTGGATTGCCTAATGATGACGGGTTGCCCGGTCTGGACTATTTTTAGCCGGCAACAAAATAGCTTTCAACATCAAGCCCTGAGAGCCAGACTATTTATTTTCAGAGCGCTTAACAGTTAAGTCTTTGGGAATAATTACTCTAATGGCAGCTATTTAAAACCAATTAAAAAAGGACTAAAAGACAAGTTGATGTGTGTAAACCTTTTACATTTTTATTGCTTTTTAAACACAGAGAAGGTAGATTAATCAAAGAGACCGAAGCCCATGTCTTCGTCTGACTCTTCTGATTCCTCTTTCTTCTCTTCCTTTTTCTCTTCCGCTGGAAAGGAGACAAAGACGACAGTCAACACTACAGACAGAGGTCAGCAAGAATACTGAGCAGCACTGACATCCAATATAGGACTGCTAAAGGCTACTACTGCTTGATTTGAGAGGGCATCAGAGTATTTGTACTGCTATTAAAATGCAATGATCATATTTCAAGCAATTATACAGAAACTGAAAACATCCATTTGTCAATTTAAGCCAAGACTGGAGGGTATATACATACCAGCAGCAGGCGCAGCCCCAGCGGCCCCCCCAGCAGCAGCTGCAGGAGCTGCCACAGCACCACCTGCTGGTACGGAGGCTAACTTAGAGAGGCCTGTGGAAAAGGAAAGACGTACAATTTTTAGTCATCTTCCTCGCAGGACATCTTGAAATCTTCAACGCGTGCTCACTGAGAGGCCTTTACCTGAGTTCATGACTTCATTGATGTCTTTCCCACTCAGCTCACTAATGACCTACAGGGAAATAAAGACCGAACTTCAGACACAGAGGCCTTTCAGTGGAAAAACTCTTTCTGTAACTTCACAAAATACTGTTAATAAATGGTACTACCTTGTTTAAGCGTTCGTCATCGGCCTCAATTCCCACACTGCCCAAGATGGCTTTAATGTCCTTTGCAGTGGGGCTGGTGTTTCCACCGAGCACAGCCAGGAGGTAAGCGGCCACGTAACGCATTCTGTATTGACAGGAGAGACATGAAATAACAAATGAAAAATTTGCGTGCGGCTCTGCAAATTATGCAATACTGACGTCAAGTCTGGGAGGGTGAATTAACGGAGCGTCTCTGGTGTCTCAACTTGTCTGCACGCGAGTTCAAACGCAGCAGAAATAACAACAACAAGGATTCTCACCGGATAGTTTGGAATATAAAATGCACAAAAATGGCATAAAAAATAAATAAATAAATAACAGTTCATCCACAATTTCCCAAAGCCCAAGTTGAGAACTCAGATTGCTCATTAATACATTCAATTTACTAACAAAAAAGATGACGAAAACCATAAATATTCACATTTAAACATCTGACTCTTCACTTCAGCTCTGACTGTGGTATCATGTATGACAGCAGCGACAACATTGTTAGACAAAATACTGTATGATGCTTAAACAAGTTGTTTGTCTACAGGACCCAAATATAGGCCAGTGGTACTGTTATTCAGATTGTGCAGTACTTACAGTCACCACTAGGCGGCAGAAATACACGCCTTCCCCAAATGACAGGTACATTTTTAACTAAGCCTTTACATGAAACGCAAACGTGCTACGTACTTGAAGTAAACACAGCTAAGTGTACATAAATCAGACATAAAGTTACGGTCTTTACTTCAGAATATCTTAATTTTCCTGAATATTGGAGCTGTCTTACAACGCGGGAGTAAATATGCCTGGGAGGAGCCCAGCTTGAGCTTTGGCTCCATTTATTTAAACAGCGCTTACAGACATGAAGACAGGAACCAAAGGTCGGCGTTCAGAGTTTATATTTCACCGTTTTTAGCTGTGCTACATGTTTCTCCAGCAGTATCACATCATGCAACTGTGAGAAATGTGACTCAGGGCTAACAGAGGCAGCATGGCGCCCAGTGTTTTCCCTTAACCGTTCTCCATTTCTGACAGTGGCTTCTCCTCCAGCAAAGCCACAGCTTTTCAGCTTTTAAAGGCAAATGTCGAGTCCGCGTCACCGTGAAAACACAGCTAGACGTGAAATAATCGACACACACGGTCTCAACTGTTCAACATTTTACTTACTTTTAAGTCTAAACAGACACGAAACGTCGGTCACGCTAAGAAATCCGGAAAAGAGGAGGAGGCGGTACCGGAACCTGTAGAAGAGTGGAATGCGTCGATTTAATTGGTCCATTTGGAATGACAGACAGATACGTCATCTTATAAATACACGGATGAACGCCTGTATTATGAATGAAGGACGTCTGTTATACTTAACCCCATAAACTACGACCATGTAGTATTTAAATTGCACCATTATGAACACTTTTAATTACTGTTTTTACTTACAATACTTTTATTGTAAAATGGCGAAAACTACAGTATGTCTGCAGTACAATCAGCTTCTTTGAATCTTTGAAATGTGAGAAATAGGCGCAAAAGTATTTATATCTTTTACTTAAGTAAAAGTAGCAACACCTCGGTGAAAAAAATACATGCTTTTTCTTATTTACATACTTTGCTTTTTAGCTTTCCCAGTAAAATAACAGCAGTCATCAGAGAGCAGATGGCTTTTTCACAATGTTGTGTTATTAGATTATTATTGCTGATTTGTTGTGATAGGCAGCATTTTACTGTTGTAGCTGCTCGAAATGGATACTATACAAAAAATGGTTAAATTTTAACATTTTTCAGTGTCATCAACCTGAACAGACCATGTTAACGAGACTATTGAAAAAAGTAGATGAAGGACAAGGATCAGAGGGTGGAGATGTTACAAGTCTTGTGTGTAGTGTAATGTAGGACAAAGCAATGACTTGGTATACTGCATGCATTATTTATTTCCATTAATTCAGCATCAAAAATAATGTCCGGAAATCATTAATACAACACTGGAGTTAAAGATGTAGCTATGAACTGATTATTTACTGGGCTTTTGTAATATTCTGTCTGCCACCATCACTGTAGAAAACACACAAAGTGGTGATACAATCAAATGGTCCTCAATCCCAATTCCAAAAAAATAGGGATGCTGTATAAAACATTAACAAAGCAGACATTTCTTAATCCTCTTTGATATATACTCATTTAAAAACAGTACAAAGACAATATGTTTAACCTCATCAGCTTCATTGATTTCTGTAAATATTTACTTATTCTGATGCAGCAGCACGTTTCAAACAAGTTGGGACAGGAGCAACTAAAGACTTGGAAAGTAGTGGAATGCTCCAAAAACACCTGTTTGGAGCATTCCACAGGTAAACAGGTTCATTGGTAACAGGTGAGAGTATCATGATTTGGTATGAAAGGGGCATCCTGGAAAGGCTCAGTTGATCACCAGCTCAGGTTTTGGCCTGTTTTTATCGATGATTTATGCAGCGTTCCAACTTTTTTTGAAAGCGGTGCCGTATTAACATCCTATAATTCAAAGAGCTCCTCCCGTCTCTGCTGGGTGACGAGCCAGTCGAGCAGAGAGACCACTGAATCTGACACAAACTCTACAGTCTTCTTCACGTTTATCACATACCACATTTTATAACCACATTCTCCCAGTAACATGAGGAGAAAAATGACCAAGACTCCAAGGAAGACGCGGTCCAGATAAAAGTTTGCCTTTTCTTTGAAGGTCCACTGCTCCCACGGTAGCGCACGCCGGGCTTCACTGTATTTACCAAAGTGTAACAAGAGTCCATGTTCGTCATCCAGCTCCTCCTCTGGAGCCTCCGGGTCTTGGCCACCATCTGCTCCATCAGCGTCTGCCATTTTATCGCGGTTTGATGCTGCAAGTGAAAGTTTTCATCAGTTATCTGATGATATTAAAATGATAAAAGTTTTAGAATTACAAAAAGCTCAGATAGCGTCTCTCACGGTGCTTCACAAATCGTCGCTGCAGCTGTTTTAGGATGAATGTGAAGGGTCTTACCTCAAAGAAGATTAGTTTGAGATGAAGATACACAAAATAGAGACTCTTGGCTTTTTCTCCCCACAGCTATGCTCGTGCCCCTCCAGCGTTCAGTCGGCCACCAGCTGCAGGAGTGCGAAGGCAGTAAATGCCTGGTTGGCCCTTCAGCGCCAGCCTCACTAAGACGAGGTCTGGGGATTAGACCACACTCAGCAGTTTCAAATCCCTCAGCAAGGATGAAGGTGACAGATGGGAAAATGCGTATTGATGTGAGGGAGGGACAGACAGAGACAGGGAGATACAGCATGCTCACATGAAACTGTTCAACCATGCAAGGCTCAGATGGTCACAGCATACCTGCATAGCCTGTGTGTGTAAATCTGAGAAAAATTAACATCTCAGTGGATCTCAGTGAAATGTGTACACTAAAGTCACATAGCAAGTGGCAAAAACATGAAAACTCGCATGTTCTGAAGCTGATTCGACCGTGTTTTCCTCATATATTATTAAGTGAGTGGAAGCAGTGTGACATGGACTGAGACCGGGCAGAAGTCAAACTGATGACAAAGCAGAACTGACGCCGCTTTAGCAGAAGCTTTAGCTTTAGAGTTGGAATAAATCACTTCAGCATAATGCTCTGTGGGTAATTTGCTCCAATGCTTCAGAGCCTTTTCAACACTCTGCCTCGGCTGTTGAAATATGGCTTAAACTGGCTGAATTAGCCAAAGAGGTGCCTGCATGCTGTGATAAAGACTAATGGCTGAATTGCTTTGATGCTGCCAGACTTTTGTTCCATTTGCTTTAGTGACTTTATTGTTAATTTGCTTTCCAGGCAGGGTCCTTTTTTCACTGTATATTGGATGGTTTTCCGTGAAGCATAAAATTTCAGAACACACTGTACTCTCTATTGATCTTACTCAATAAATCTTTCCATTCTGACTCTTCTGCTTTTGTCCACATGACTACTCCAGCATCCAACGTAAGCTTTGGGGAATTAATTCTTTGTGCTGAGTCTAATCTTGTTTTTTAGCCATGGTAGCGGCACGACTCTATACAGCAATGTCTGTCTGTCTGTCACTCAGTTTGTCCACCACTTTGGTGTGATGCATTGCCATTACATTTCAAACAGACATTTATGGAGCCCAGAGGATGAATCTTGATGATCCGCTGACTTTTCGTCAGCTCCTCCAGCAGGTCAGTCTTTTCATCTGCATACTGAAATGTCTCACCATCTCCAGAATGGGTTATCATGAAATTTGATGCAGACTGTCATGTTCCTCTCAGGATTAATACTATAAACTTTGTTAAGCCTTTGACTTTTCATGAAGCACCACCAAGAGCTCAACACTTCTATTTGTCCATTACTTTGTTTTAAAGGCCCAGTGTGTAGGATTTAGTGGCATCTAGTGGTGAGGTTGCAGATTACAACCAACTGAATACCCCTCTGTGGAGCGTTAGTTTTATGTTGAAAGTTTTACCTCATGTGTTATCTTTTGCTTTACTCTCTTTGTGATTGTTTGATTTGTTTCACCTGTCCTTCGTTACTCGTCCCTCTCAGTGTATTTAAGTATTTTTTTAGTTTGTCCTTGTACCTCGTGTGTCCAGCCTTTCCAGAGAGTTTACTGGTATTTTCTAGTGTTCTGGTCTTGTTTCTTCTCTGTACCTCCTTTTTTCTGATTCTTGGCCTTTCTTTTAGATTTTGTTTGCCTTTGGACTCATGACTTTGGTTTTGACCCTCACCTGTCTCACCCTCCCACCAGTCTTTGTTTGCTGCCACTTTATTTAAAAGAAGTAATTGAACTGCACCAGGTCTGCCTTTTTTTGGTCTACATGTGGGTTCAACTCCTTTTTTCCTCTGTGACACTTTATGACAGGTGGCTGCTAAAGACATGAAAAACATGAAACCTCTTCTCTAGAGCCACTTTTTAGTTTGTCCATTCTGGGCTGGAAACATGGCAGACTCAGTAGGGACCTGCTCCCTCTGTATAAATAGCTCATTCTAAGGTAATGAAAAAAATGATTAATTTCAGGTGATTATTCACTGATGAAGCATAAATATGAATATTGTATTTCCTTTCTGCCAAATGATCCCCCTGAATCCCACAGACTGGAATTTCCAAAGCATACAAAATTAATGTTTAGTTCTAATTATCAAATGTTAGCACATTAGCACGCTAAAGTAAGATGGTGAATATGGGAAACATTATACCTGCGTGTTAGCATTGTTATTGTGAGCATGGTTGCATTGAGCTCCAAGCACTGCTGGCATGGCTGTAAACTCTTAGTCTTGTTTAAAATGCATTTAAATTGTTGTCAATGTGAAATAAGAACTGTAACATCAGCATATTGAACGAAGGATGAATCTTTATTCTGGTGAATTTACCAACAAGCTTTTTGAACATGAAATGTTTGTATCACTTATGTTGACATATTTATTATAATTCAATATGAATCATTTAAGAAGGAATTAAGTTAAAACAAAACAAAACAATACAGGCTGATAATCTTTTTTTTTTTTTTCTGATTGCAGGCTCATACGCTTAAAATCTCACTGTGACGGAGAAATGTGATTGGATCAGAAATGAACATGTCCATCCCTCAATGAAATGCTTTGCTGTGCCTGTTTATGAGTTGATATTCCAAATATCACAAAATCCCATGATTGCCACTGCTATCTCACTGTAAGCCATGTGCAGAGGAGTTCTGCAGCCTTTGTTACAGGTTCACGTCCACTTTCTCCGTCAGGGCTGGTGTGCTGGTGGGGCACGGAGTGGGCTCTGTGGGTTTACATAACATGCAACGGCGAGCGATCTGGATCAGCGTGACACGGAACCGCTTTATCCTGAATGCATAAACCATTGGGTTGACTGCTGAGTTCACGTGGGACATGAAAATGCCTACATACATGGCAAACTTGGGTACGTGATAGTTTGGGCAGAAGAAGTTGATGCAGTTCATGATGTGTATTGGCAGCCAACACACAGTAAAGAGGAAGACCACCAAGGCCAGAGATTTGGCCAGCTTCAGCTCTTTCTGGTAGTACCTGTCTCCATCACAAGTGGCTTCAGCACGCCGGTTCAGCTGCCGCCGGATCACCCTGAAGATCTCCCCGTACAGAATGATCATTATGGACAGCGGTACCACCACCCAGCCGAAGAAATTGAAGTACACCATGTAGTCCATCCTCATGACGGTGGTGAATTCACACACAATGTCGCTGGAAAGGCTGAGGTTTCTCTGAGCATCACGGTTATTCCATCCAATCATTGGAACCAGCCCAGTGATGAAGGAGAGGATCCAGCACAGACAAACTGCCACATATGCCCTCCTCTGCGTCACAATGGTGCAGTACCTGAACAGGGTTATTGATAAAAGAGACAGTTTTTCAATCACCTAAATGCACACATTCATTCATGCTACTGGATAAGTATTTCTTTGAACACATGCCAGTCCATCGTTCATTGTTCAGGAGCATTTTTTATCAGCTTTTGACATCAGGATCCAACTAGTAAACAAAAGGTAGAGCAGGCGACTGCCAGAATCCCTTATCCAACTGTGTCTGTGTCAGTTACAGTATTTTCAACTGACAGGGACATTTTAATTTGCTTAAAAGCCTTTGATGTCCAACCAATTGATTTACATTAAACCAGGCAACGATATATGGTGGCACCATGTCAGACATCAACTCTGAGAACCACCACCTCTTTGTTGACTCTCTGAGGCTCAAAGCTCACATTTAGCTCTTTCTCTTGGGGCAGCTTTAGAAAGCAGGATTGTCAGAAAATTGAGGGGTTTTGCTGTTTGAGGAGGGATGTTGGAGAGACAATATTGGTTGATACATGCTGTGTAATGTGGTATCAGTTCTCCGGAAATCAGGCTGATGATTGAATAGCACTTATATCAATAACATAATTCAGAGTCGGAATAGTTTGGGCATGGCTTGTTTTCAGCAAAACAGCTGCAATGGACTGGAACAGGCAATTACATCTACTTCCTCCCAGTTATGAATATTTTATTGTTCTTACTGGAAACAGTTATACTGATACTGTAATACTTTTGTAGACAGAGTCATCACAACATTCATCATCTAACACAATCATAACCAAATGGATCTCTATTTTCCTTCAACCAGTTTATGTCTAAATCCTGAAAGACTGAATCACATCCCTCAGAGGAAAAGTGTATCCAACTGGTTTTACTGCAGCTCCTCACCTGGTGGGAATCTTGACTCGCAGGTATCGGTCGATGGCGATAGCCAGTAGGGAAAGGATGGAGCTCTGGGTGATGATCAGCAGCAGGCAGGAGAGGAAGAGGCAGGTGTAGAACTGGGTGTTAAACCCCAGACTGATGATGATAGCCAGAGGGATGACCAAAACCCCCACAGCGATGTCAGCCACGGCCAGAGACACGATGAAGCAGAAGGTGGTGTTGCGGAGAGCCCGGTTCACACACACAGCCAGCACCACCAGCACGTTCCCCAGCACAGAGGCCAGCGCAATGGCTGTCTCAATGGAGATGTACATCATGTCCACATGCTCCCGAGGCTTGATTCCAGGAGAGGAAGACATTTTTACTCTTCACAGATGTTGCTTACCTTGACTCAGATTGTTAAAAAATGAAAGTTGGTTCTTGAAACTTCTAGCCTCCACTTTGGCGTTTGCTTCAGCAAAAACATCTTCTGCTATGTACGCTCTCTACCTGAAAGAACTCTACTTTTTCTTCTCTGTGCCACATTTGCACAATGAGTGGCCCTTGTGCTCATGAAGGGACGTTGGACTGTTAATCCTCAGCATGTTGTTCAAGCTCTGCACGGGATTGGATGCCAGTGCATCACTACTCTTCTACATCCTTTTTCTCTCTCTCTCTCTCTCTCTTACTCCCTCGCTAGTCAACGAGTCATAAAATCGAGGGGTGGGACTCTTTGCTCGCTGCAGCATCCTGCAGCAATAGTTTTGCTCACATTAAGTAAGTGTGAGTGTGTGAGTGTGTGTGTGTGTGTGTGTGTGTGCGCTTCTTGAGAGGAACTGTGAGCTTTATGTAATAACTGTCAGGATACATTTTGATAATGCTATTAACCATAACAGGCTCTCAACTGATGATGAGTGTGCACTAAAGCTGATTTTATCTTATTACAAATGAATCCATATCAGCAGCGAGTAGTCATGAATAGTAATATGCGATGCTAAAAATATGTTTGACAAATAAAGTCAGTATTAAATAGTTTGTCCATCAACTACGCACTTATCTTATCCATGTCAAAATGCTTGTTTGTATCTAAAAAAATAATAAAATTGCTTTAAATATATGCATGATTATTACTTGTACTCTTCAGTTTTTGTATGAATTAAACAAGATATAACTTCTCACTTAGTTTGCTTCAGAGGTGCTGGTGCATTTGGATTTTGTTACGTTTTGAAAGAGCAAGGCTAGCTGCTTCCCCTGCGCCCAGTCTTTATGCTAAGCTAGGCTAAATTGCTAGCTGTAGCCTTATCTTTAATATAAGAATACAAATCTTCTTATCAAATTCGAACTATCAAACAAATAATTCCCAAAATGTTGAACTCCTTTTTTAGAAAATGAATATGTATTTCATGACACCAGTCTCGGGTATTTATGCAAACCAATTATGTGAATATTTAACGGCGGTGATGAATGCTGGATCCAGCTCTTTGCCTTCAGCCTGTGTCACGTAGCCCGATTATTGTTCCATTTCTTCATCTTTAATGTGACTGAAGCGTCTTCCTGTCTTAAGGATGACCTAAACTGTGTGGACTCAAATTCCACTTCAATCATTTAACATCAATACATGAGAGACATCGGGTTAATTGGAGTTATATAATGACAGACTCATGGTGCTTGACCTCCAGTTCATCTACTATTTTATTCCATCAGCTGTCATTAATAAAATCATGTCAGCACAACATTTTAACTCTTGTACTTAGAATTGTATCCATCTGCTGCTGAAACTTTTTATTCTTGTGTCATTTTGGAGCAATTATGTTTTATTTAAGAGGTGTTTCTTAAAAAGTAGTTAAATGTTTTAGTGTCACTGTCACAGTCTTGCATTTAACTCTTATTCTTTAAGTCCAGCCCTTCTTTGAATTGGACTTGCAGGGTTGACTGCAGTTAGGAATTAGGTCCAAAAGTTCAATTACTTTCAAGAACTTTTAATTTAATTGTCCGTCTAAGCATGAGAAGACTTTGGCAGCAAGTATCACTGAGCAAGCAATCACTGAGATGGTCCTCAGCTGCTTAAGGAAGCAGATTCAACGTCTGCTTGTAAATATATTCCGTCTGATCACTTGGATTTTTTTTTTTCTTTCATACAGAAAGTGATGACTCAGGATGCTGTTTTGGGACATTGCCTGCGATCTCAGGCTCTGGTCTATGCATTAGAGTGTTCATGAGCAGACACTGAATCAGTTTTATTAGGCTTCTGTCATCCCACATGCCTTCATTAGCTCAAGTGAGAGTCTACATGAGTTAACGCTTCTGGAAACGCAGTAACTGTCAGTGTCAAAAATACTGCAGTAACATATTGGTTCAGCACTCAGGAGCATCATTGTTCAGTACACTGCGTCTGTCGACTGTTATTATTCATTTATTTGTTTGCTGCAGTTTGCTTGTTTTGCATCGATCCAGTAATGATGCTCGTGGTTTCATATTAATAATCAATGTAACATGACAGAAATTACATTGGCCCGTATAAGGTCTCTTAGAAAATATCTTGTCTTCCGTTATTAATTACCAAATACATATATGCATCATTATTTCTTCCTGGATATTCCTGTATGGAAGAATCCCATTGGTTGCAACACATCAAATCATTATCCATAAACAGGAGTCAGGAATTCGATTATGGCCTTACAGAGATCCGCTTGCACATGTGCAACAGGGATTACATGACAGTAAAGCTTCTATTACCGGTTCCAATCAACAAAATTATTTTCAACGTCCTCACCGTGCTTTCTTCTTTAGAGCAGAATTTATTTCGCTCTGACATAATGACTCGGCCGCTACGCCGTCTCTGTGTCTATATTAATCGATCAACCACAGCAGTTTTCCAAAAGGATTTCAGTGCTCTGATTACTGAGATGAATGGAGGGCAATTAAAAATAAACAGGGAGTGGCTTTGAATATTAAATGTACAGATCAGTCATGAGATGCAGCCTCCATCAGGCAGAGGACGTTCCACGTTGTTTCTTTGTTCTGTGTCACTCAGTTTGTTCTTTTGTTGGCTCATTTGAATATGTTTGAAACAAGGTGCACTTCTTATTTTGTCACATACACTATGTCAAAAAGGAGGCTGACTCATTGGTCAACTTACCCGTTTTGCCTGAGTTTCTTCATCACTTGCTTCAGGTCTTTCCCATTTAATTTCATGAAGAGGTTTTGTTGAATTACTGATAAGTCATGATGATGTGTACTGATAAGTATATGACACACAGTGCAGGGTTGATGATTTACACAATGCAAAACAGTTTGCTGCTCGCGCTCCTGACAAAAGGCCAGAGTGGCGATAACAACCTTGAATGTCAGTTTTGTTTCCGTCATCGTACGTTTATGTGTGTTTTGAACCATCACATTTGAATACCTTGACGGAAACATTTTTTATGCTCACTTGAGCGTTTTTTTTTTTGCTTTTTTCAGAACAGAGTTAATGCGCTTCGTTGGAAATGGAAACACCTCTTAAAGAGTTCTGAGGAAGAACATGGAGCTCATGACTGATCAGCTGTTCTGGGAAAAAAAAGTTCCAGAAGATCTCTCTCCATTTTTCTCTAGATAGCCAAGACCACAGGTTCTTCTTCTTCTTCTTCTTCTTCTTCTTCTTCTTCTTCTTCTTCTTCTTCTTCTTCTTCTTCCTTTTCTGCCTCATTCTTCTTCTTCTTCTACTCGGACAGTATGCAGTCTCTATGCAGTATTTGTGTGTGCATTCAAAGTACTTTGAAAACATGAATGTATTTGTTTCAGTGGAAGCCAGAAGCCTCATCGTAGAGGTAGGAACACTGGACTGTCACTGGACAGGAGATGGCAGAAGGAAGTGGATCAGGAAGCAAGTTAGGAGAAATGGAAGAAGGTGGAAAGAGTTATGAAGAGTAGAATAAAGTTAGTAAAAATAAATGAGAAATGAAATATTGAGAAATGGATCAGTGCTGATTATGTGTAAGGATGAAGGACAGCGAGGGAGGGCAGTCAGAATGAGTGACAGAAAATTGGTCAGGGGATGTAAAAGGAAATGTAAATGTGAGTGAGGTCAAACATCTGAAAGCAAAGAGAAATGGGATTAAATGTGAGTCTTGCAGCTCTGATAACATTTGATGAAGAAGAACTCTGATAGTGAGTAAGAGCGATGTTGTTCTCTCTATGGCAAATGAAGCACCTTGATGGGAAACAGTTAAAGACATTTTCAATGAAGGTGTTAATTCTACTTCAGTGGAATTCAATAATATTAACTGCGAATAGTCAAGAGTGTCAGGAGTACATAGATAAGCTGTGAGAGAAACATAATGTCATTTGTATTCAGGAGACATGGTTGAATCTGCAGTTAGAGTTTATTATAAAGGGACAGGCTGCAGTCAGAAGAGACAGGGAACCTGGCAAAGGTGGAGGAGTTGCATCATTCACACACAATGAGTAATTAGAGTATACACATGAGCATGGATCATGAATCAGTTGTGAATAAGGTACGAACTGACAGAGGTAATATAGACATGATTAACTATGACAATCTGTGTGTTAAACTAAGTCAAGATATATTAAAGGATGGTGAGGGGCCATTGCAAGACAGTGTTAAGAGGTGTGGGGATTTCAATTCACACAGTTAATTATGGGGGAGCAATAGTGCAGATGCAAAGGCTTTTCGTTGTTGAAGAGATTAAAGATGATCACTGTTTGGTGTGAATTACAAAGGGGAAGGAAGATGATGGTAATAGCATGCAAAGCTCGACCTGACATATGTATCTAGTGCAATAGCAGGTGTATGCAAAGGGAGTGTGATAAAACATGCTGCAGTTGATCACTACCCTGTAGTGACTTCAATTCACACAAGCATGATGATGAAGGAAAGAAAGTTCCCTCATCTGGAAAATACTAACTGGGACGCTGTCCAAGAGACCAGAGCAACCAGATGTATGAAGAGAAGAATGAAAGAGAAGAAGAGAAGTACAGCTGTAGGATGTCTGGGAAATTATCAGAAGAACTGAGGGCATCAAACCAAGTTCTCAGTTATCAGTAATGAACTGTGTGGACAAAAAGACTGCAAGACATCTGCAGTATATAATATACAAAGACATGTTGGTGCTGGGAGGATGGTGGGCTGCAAATGAAGGGAAGAAAATATGATCACTCCCCTGAGAATAGGTCATATAATATATGAAAATAGACAAAGAATATGAGAACACCCAAGTGGAAAATGCACACATTGTAGAGAACCACAGTTACTTCACTGTAGGAAATAGAGTATTGAGAGAAATCACCTTCCTTCCTTTCACTGTCAGATTTCATCTCACAGTTTATCTTTAGGTCACAGTATAAAGATAGACTGTGTCATTAAAAGATTTTAAAAGAAACTGATTTAACTAAAAGAATCCTCCAGGTCAGTTGGTGCCAGTCATGCACCTCCCGACGAAGAAAAAGAAGACGAAGGAGAAGGAGAAGAAGGAGAAGAAGAAGAAGAAGAAGAAGAAGAAGAAGAAGAAGAAGAAGAAGAGTGGCGCGAGTAAGTAACTCAGTTGAAGTTTAAATTTGATGAATTTGTAGGTGAAACCGAGCCGTACTGACGACAACAGACAGAAACAGTGACCGAGGCGATCCAGGGACCAGTGAGTGTCCTGGTGAGTGAATTTGTAGCGAAGCTAAGCTAGCATAAGTTAGCTAACCGCCGTTGACAAACAACGTGCTACTGCAGGGAGCGTGTTGGTAGTATTCAGGCTGAAATTTGTGAGCTACACCTGTTGAATTGCACCGCTGTAAGATGTCAAAGCTACATTTGACGTGTAGTTTTTGCATTGACGATAAAACGTAATATAAATATGTGTTATTGTTATTTAGCAGCTACTCGGAGGTGGAGTACTTTTGCAGAATGATGTTAAAATCTCTGCACTGCAACGTGGCTGTTCAGGTTCAGTACAGCCAGTGTTTAAAACAGTTTAATTTGTGCTTAAGGAGACAAAGTGAAAGTTTGTGCGCGGACATGTTATTTTTAAAATGTAAGGTGTGCGTGAAATCAGTGCTGTTGTGTTATTCATCGGCTCATGTTCAAGTTAATTGGTAACATGTTGAAATCCATAAATAACAGGTTAAAACGAGAAGAACAAAATACATTTCTTACAAGAAAATACTGTCCAGGTTTAAAACCATGAAATCCTATAACTGCTGTTACTGTGAAGGTGCTTATTTTGAACTTTTTAACGGCATGATAATTCATAATGACAATGGGCAGTAGAAACTTTGGGATTGGAAGTAACAGCCCTGTTCTTATACAGGTTTTGAAGCGATTTGGATCTTGGATTCTTTCCTTGACGGAGATGATGAAGAGGCACCGCTGAACCTCATCATCCCTCATTCCTGAGCAGTAAATCATCTCTTCCTTCACTCCCCCATTTTGATGACACCAGTGTGGTAGGACTGTGTCACAAGCCCACATTCCCTTTGATTTTCTTCTTCTTCTTCTTCTTCTTATTATTATTATGTGCACCCAGACCAGAACTAAAACAAGTACCGATCTCAGAGCTTAGAACTGATCTGAAACTGACTGAACTTGTTTTAACCTGGAACTTGCTGATTAAATCAGCAACTGATGACACTTGATCGTATCAATACAAGAACTTGCTTAAGAAACACTTCCTTGAAAAGGGAATTGAAGATACTGAAAGTTGTTTATTAAGAAGTTGAAGTGATACTACTTCTACTACTACTACTATAGTACTGTACTGAAATACTGTGAATATGCTCAATATTTAGTCGAGTTTTCAGCTTTAGTGTGTCATTGTCACTTCTATGCAATTTTGCTTACAATCGGATATGATCTCGGAAAATCAAGGCTAACTGGTGATCCAGTCCGGCTGGCACCATCTCTATCTGCTTTCATGTCTCCCATTATAGACTAAATGAACAAATGAAATCATGCTTTTTCTCTTAATGTTTTGTTCTACTCCACCCCGACGCAAACCCCCGCTGTAGTTACTTGTTAGCGGGAAGCAATACTCAAAACTGTGTTATTACAACATATAAAATTAGGCCAATTTCATTTCATTTCCTCAGTCAATTTGCATCTTTCTTCTGTCTTTCAATACAGTTTACCATATTCAATCTATCAGGCTCCGGATACAAATTTTTGGCCTTCATTCATCCTCAACCCCTCTCTCTGAGTCTAGACACTGGTCCAATATTCATTTCCCTGCCCTATGACCAATAAGGAGGCTGCATGGGTTACACTAATATTAAACTGGTGCTAGCAAGCACCTGACAGGCACAAGAGAGCATTTGAATATTTGCTTTCTCTTGAGTGCAAATGTTAGATTGGCCTGATTGTTAAAAAATAAATAAATAAAAGGAAGAAAGTAAACACAAAGTGTGCCATATTTTATTTGGTATGGAAGATACTGAGAATTAAAATAAAACCTTTGTCGTACAATGGTATCAACATCAATTTGTCAAACAGTGCCGCCTTTGAATAAATGTTCATTTCCCTAAAGCTGTCACTTGTTGCATCCTCTTTTGTACAAGGTGTTTTAGGGGTTCTGCATTTTTAATGGAGAACTGAGCTAATTTTATTTGCAGCTTTTTCCTGCAATTCTCAGATGTCTTTATCAATATGAATATGAATTGTTTGTATATTTAGGACTGTTTGTAACTTAAAACATGCAATTAGAAACTTGTAATATAGATTACAACAGCAATAATGTCAAAATACAGTATATTACAGGCATGACTAGCTACAGCATTACACTGTAACCCTCACATTCTGCAGTTCAGCACTGTAATGAATTCAAAAGTAATAATGTGCAAAGGTAAATTACAGTAGTGACACCGTAGGATTAACAGTATAATGCTGGCGACCACAGCTGTTTGCTGTCATTTCACAGTGAAATGTGAGTGAACTTGTTCAGAGAAGGGACTGCATAGCTGCAGAAGAGTACAACCACCACAGAGAACTGAACACGCATGTTTTTACACTTGTAAAGTGTAATTTTAGGAGATTTTACTGTCATACTTCTTGGTTTGGATAAAACAAAATTAGATCATTTCAAAGTGCAGTGGTAACAGACAGTTTCCACATAGTCTCACGTGTTAGTCAGTAGTGAATGTATGCAACTCCATTGTGTGTTATTAGATGACCTAAATACTCCCACCACCACAACAACCACCAGCACAAAGACGACACACCACAAGAACAAAAGAGAGAAGAGAAGCAGGGGTGATTTCACAAAACTGCATTTCGTGCTTATCAGAAACATTGATGTTAAAAAAAGAACTTATCGCCGCTTTGCATGCTGTTTGAAGCCAGCGCACACTGAAACTCATGTTACCTCATGAATACTGTATGTCCGCAACAGAATGGAACAAAAATGAACAGTCTGCTCTGAAAGTCCCTGCAACATGATAGACAACTGCAACAAAATTTCAACAAACTCCTGTCAGCTCAGACTTGCTGTGATCCTGAAAGAAATTAATGGATTTACAGTGACTTGTTCACCTTGGTGTGATGTTAGCAGTGTCTAGTGTATTCGTTGCAAAACAAGGAATCAACAAAACTTTGCATGCATGTAAGATTATTTAAATCTGCTCATGTGATCTAATGGAAATGCACCTCCTCACAACTGTTGATAAGTATTTCTCTGTAAACCAGTCCCATTTGTTTTCATGTAATTAGTCTCATTTCCTCCCAACAGAAAAAAACATCAGGATTCTTATCGTGCACTGTTTTTTTTAAATCATCCATATGATCTATGGCAACAGCCTACTGATTTTAGTTTTTGACATAGCATTGTAAGTTCAATGCTACCTTATATTGACAAATAAAAATATAGCATAACCATGCACCAAGTTTGTATACAAAGCATTACAACATACAAAAAAGAGAGTGGCCAAGGACTTCCTCAAAGGTTTCACATGACCGAGATGATTGATAAGCGACAGCACAGCACATTCAGGCTCAGACACACTGCACCACTGCTTGTCAAGCATTTGCAAAGTAGGAAGCACAATGGCAGTAGGAGAAGCGGTCTACACGTCGTTGGAGGTGCTCATCGCTGTTAGCTGCTGTCTTGGTAATATGTTGGTTATTTTGGCACTGTGGATCAGTAAATGCATGCAGCAGCCTACCTTCTGCCTTATTGTCTCTCTGGCTGTGGCTGACTTCATGGTCGGCTGCATGGCCATACCATTGGCTGTGGTAGTGGATGGACGAGTGGAGACTTCATTCCATGGCTGTCTCTTCATCAGCTGCATGGTCATCCTGTTTACCCTCGTCTCAGTCTTGTCTCTGACGGCTATTGCAGTGGACCGATACCTCCGGGTGTATGTCCCTCTCAGGTAAGATTTTTTTCTGAATGGTTTTATCATGCAAAGACAAGTGAAATAGTGCTGCTAAGCATGGCTTTAAATCAGAAGCTTTACATAGTCATTTTATGTCAACCTCTGACCCTTTTGACATTTACTGTTTATCACTGCAATGACTTCATATTTTTATATCATTTCAAATTGTACTGTGCATGTTTTGAAAACAATTTATTCCATCAATAATTAGTGTTTATCTCTGTAGGTACAAAAGGACTGTGACCCAAAAACATTCTCGGCTTGTCGTTGCTGCATGTTGGCTTGTTGCAATACCACTGAGTTTTGCTCCCATGCTTGGATGGTACAACCACGAAACCTTGTCCAACTCAGCCAATTCTACTATTGTCTGTCGGTTCATAGCAGTGATCCCCATGTCATACCTGGTTTACTTCAACTTTTTTCTGTGCACCCTCACACCCCTGTTGGTGATGACTGTATTGTACGGCTACATTTTCTGTACTATTCGAGGAAACCTTCGAGAGAAACCAGGTAACGGTGTCCAGAACCAGTCTCAGAACTACCTGAGGAAGGAGAAACAGCTGGCGGGATCTCTGGCTCTGGTCTTGGCTCTGTTTGCCCTGTCCTGGCTCCCTCTCCACATACTTAACTGCATTGCTTACTTTGGAGGGCCGAATAATGTACCAGACACAGCTTTCTATGTTGGCATCCTGCTTTCTCATGCCAACTCAGCCGTAAACCCTGTTGTGTATGCGTTCAAAATACAAAAGATCAAGACGGCGTACCTGAAAATGTGGAGACGGTGTATTGCATGTGGAGAAGAAAAACAAGGACTTCAGACAAGCCAGACAACAGACAATAATCTCAGCAGCAACATGAACAGTGGCCAAAAATGAGTGAAGGTTTTGTTGTCTGCATCTTTGTTCTTAAGGACCAAGTTTTATCGACTGTTGAGCAGAATTTTTGCAAAAACTGTATGAAAGGTTAAGAAGGTCAGTTACTGTATGTGAATTGAAATCCAAACGCTACCTTGTGATGGCTGAAGATGATATTCCAGCCATGTGCACTGAAAGATCTGTTAATGTTCAGAAATCTGTGTTTGTGTGTCACGGCTGTATGGATGTGTGGATGTATTTGTCTGCCTGCATTGCGAAAACTTGTCTTGCAGAGGAAGAGGGCAACTTCCACTCCAAGCTTTCCACCAAGTTTCGTATCGCTGTCGTTTTTCTGTTTCTGTTCCAGTTCTTCGTTGTTCACTTCAGCAGAGAACTCCATCATCATCTTTTAACAAGAAATATGCAGTTTGCACTCAATGCATGTAAACCAAATTCCAACATCTGAAGTATGATTGCCATTTGTTTGAGGATGTGCATTGTACTGTGTGTACATTTGTCCAGAAAAATAGAAACACACTGTAATATAATCGTCATGTTATGTTCACTGTATAAGTCTGTGGGTCTGTAGGTTGTTCCGTTGTTCTATATGATTAGATGATATAGAAAGCTATTTATAGCATGTTGTCGCCCGCACGCAAATGTTATTAGACAGGATGTTAGATGCACATTTCAAAACAGAACAGTCAACAGAACCACATCTCAAAGTACAGCCTCAAAAATGACGTGTTGAGTCAGCAAGTCTCTGTCTCACCAGCATTTGAACGAGTTTCAGAGTTGGTAGCAGAGCTGATCGCTCGGATGGCGTTACACAGATGTTCATATTTTTCATCTGTGAAAAATACATGACCAACTGCCAGTTGTTGGTTTGTAATAACTGATGTATTTATTTTTTCTTTTTAACAAGCAAGCTCAAGAGTAAGTTCTCATAGAAATTCAGGCATGTCTGCTAAATTAGAGAGGAAATCCAACCTATGACAGCTTTTGCTGTCGGGCATCGCATGTTTATTTATGCTATTTTGTTATGAAGTTCAGTGTTGTAATGAGATACGTGCATAATGAAAAAAAGATAGCAAACCATCAGCTTCTCAGAATAAAATGCATATTTCTCAAGTCAACATTTTACACCATCTCTTAACAAATATTTGTTGGTACATTTAAGTAAAACATGAATAGAACTTTTTCTTTGACTCACCAGTATTTATTTCATTATGCTGTGGTGTGTTTTCATGCTCTTGTTTATTTTAAGGGGTGTCTTTGCTATTTTCCCATGTTTTTCTGTCTTTGTGACTAATGGGGACAACAGTTTTTGAAATTGGTCCAATATTGAACGAGAGCGGTGCAGCCAGCACCTGCAAAAAGGGCTGTAATGTAATCCCTCCGGGCAGTTTACCCAGTTAATGTATGTCCACTTAAAGTGTTTGTTTTTGCCACTGACAGGCTCAGATTTTTATTCCAAGTGTCTGATATCATTATGGAAACAATCCCTACAGAGATGGACCTTTTTGTAAAAGAGAAAGATCCTTTTTGAAAAAGCCAGTATGTCACTCTCACCAAAGCCTCCAGACTCCATTTACTTGGTGAATTCAGGATTTAGTTTGACTAAATCTGTGGCAAAAACAACAACTTTGAGTGGACAAACATCAACAGTGCGCTGTGGCCCTGAAGGATTACATTGCAGCACGGCAAAATATGGACCACGTTGGAAAATACTAAATACACCCTTTTCTTATTTCTTCATTTCAGTTGAAATTCCTCATTTCTGCAGGTTTGACAGGTTCAGATTTTTCTCAAGTTGTGCTACACTTTGTTTCAGTTCCTCAAGTTAAGAGTCTCCACACAGCTTTTTCTTTTTGCGTACAGAACAGTGTGCAACAAAAAACTGTGTTTTTTTTGCTGCCATAGAAAGGTTATGCATATTTGCGAACTACCACTTTCACGAAATGTCCCATGCACCTGAATGTGACACGATACTTTAATTTGCAATAGCTTAAACCGCAATATCTCATTTCCTGTTTCTACATGCACACTACTTGGATTGTGGCACTTTTGGCTTTGCTGTCTATCATAAATGACACTAATATCAGTCCATCAGCTTTCCACTCTGATTCTGGTTATGAAGCAGCCATGCATTTCCAAACTGTACTCTCTCAAAGAAATTGCTGCAGTTTTTGTTGTGGAGCTTAATCTCACAACCAAAATTTTTATCACTTATTTTGGGGCCATATTCACAAAGGATTTCATCTTGTCACTAAGAGTTCCCAACTAAGAGTTTCTTGTTAGTTATTCTCAAAACAGCTGAGAGCAACTTTTTGTAAAGAACAACAAGATCTCAAGAGCTAAGAGAAAGGGTGGGGTTTACCACATTGCTGTGAGTGGCAACATGTTTCATGAGTGAAGTTCCTCATTCTGTCCACCACAAGCGATGTGGTGTTTGAGATATATAGGTAGACTGATAGATAAATGGAAGGATAGATTTAATAAATACTTTATATTATAAACCGTGTCACAGATTTCATACATAAAACAGAGACTAATATAGCACTGGTTTTACTGGATAATCCTGCAATCACCATGAAGTTAGTGTTCCTTATGTTTATTGCAGTTAGTAATTATTTGATAAACATTTAATGAACTGTCAAACAAATTGGTGTCTGAAGAGTGCACTGTTGGTTTGATGACGTTTTTATCATCAGCACTGCAAACTTTTACTAAGTAACACAGCTGTCATAACAGCAGAGACCGCCATCTGCAGTGTTACTGGATTGTTTTGTTAGTGAGCTAATTGAATCCTTATTAAACAGCCACCATCAAAATATAATTAAAAATTCATTATTATTCTTTTGAGTCTGCTTGACTGCCTCTAAATTCTCTCAGACTTAGGACTGACTTTTAGTGTGAAATGCTTTGGAAGCCACTCTTAAATCCACTTGGTTAGGTCTGGCACACCCTTCATTATTTTATCATTATTAGAAGTTTCTCCTAAATCCGCCTCTTAGGAGCTACTTGAGCCTTGACGTGTTTTGCGAATACAACCCTAGAAACACACAGCAGAGGTCCTAGAGTGATGATAGCCTTTGTCCACAAGATGGCATCAGAGTGGCTCCTTCGCCACTCCTTCATTGTCAGTGGGCTTTGTTCCAGGCACTCATTGTACCTCTCAAGGAAGGTAATAGACTGTATAGTTATCACCTGAGTAGGATTTACTCCATCCCACAAACTATACAACCTACTACCTCACCTTGCTAGGCTCAACTTCAGGTATCAATGAATATACTTAAAAACAAGACTTCATTCAGTATGTACCAACTTGTAATCCATATTGTAAGAATAGACCAGTTCCGAAGTTGTGTTGGGTAAATATAAAGTCTTTGTAGTGTTGATCTCCTCCTCTAGTCCATGAGTTCCTTTATCCACGGAGCTTCCCGTGTGCATACAGGCTTCGGCATCACAGCAGATCAGCCTGTCTCCTTAGGAAAGACAGTAGACTGTATAGTTATCTCAGAGGGAGGACCCAAACCCCACAACTATTCAATCTACTACCTCAGCCTTAAGAACAGATACTTTTGCAGGAAGCAGTGGTAACTTGCCAGTCGAACTGTGAGAGAGAACAGAGAGTATGTGAGTTTTTACATTCACCCTTGACAAACAGTGGTTGAAACATGTTTTTTAGTCACCCAAGATGTGAAGATTTTCCCACATCTAGACATTTCAGATTGTGTTTAATAGCTTTGCAAAAACTAAGTCGAAGTGCCATTTCAAAATATTTTGTGTGACTTTTCAAACATTTTGGCATTTAATGTATTTTTTGTACCAAACTACTAAAATTGCATCCAAAATTAATCAGAAAAACATGCACACATGTTGTTAAACCACATAATTCAAATGACAGCCCGTGCCATTGACTGAGGGAGTCTGGTAACAGTTTTATCAGGAATACATTGTTGTACTAGTACTCTTGTACTAGTCGCTGTCTCTGTATATGACCAGTAAATGAATGATGTGACAGAAACACTGTACGTTAGCATACTTAAACTGTGCAAAAGAGACACTCTCTTAATAACCTGCACATTATAGATAAAGCACACATGGGTCACCTCAGAAAGATGTGGTAAGTTGCGCAACCCCTGCGAGGTAAAAATCACTCACTTCCAGGGAAATTGGCATGTAATGAAGGGCAGCTGTGCCAAGAATTAGCGTCTATTTTACTCTCAAACTTGGCTTGGGTCTTTCCAGCTCCATTTCCCCACAGACAGAAAAAATAGCTCAGTTTAAGCATGTCTTCCTCCAGTTTGGTCCCTTCCGTCTTTACAACCAGATAGCAACAAAAAGCAAAGGAAGAAAGATGGAAAATGGCAGTACCTCGGCCATTTTATGGAGCTGCTTGGCACCCGGACTGTGGTGCAACCTGCTTCTGCTTCCTCCTCCTCGGTCCAACCCCTGTCCATAAGATAGACTGTTTATTTGTCCTCTGAATAATGGTATGTGGGATGCTGAGTCTGGCTTAAGGAATTGCTTGTTCATAAATTATTTCATTGATTACCGATTCACAAATCCATGCCAAGAAAGTGTTGCTTGAGATGTTTGACTTCAGCTAAAATTGCCCTTTTTGCTCAGTGTGAAAGCCACTTCAAGTCCATTGAAAAAGGAGTCTGTTTACTGTGCCAGCTAGAGTCTGGGACACAAGCTGAGCTGAGCTGTCTGGGCCCTGACAGAGCCATACTTTGGCTGAGCAGACTGAGCCCAGACACTGTTATGGTAGACGACGATGGTCAATCCATGCAAAGGCTAGGATGCTTTGCATAAATTAGCATGTGAACCATGGTCGCTGAAAGGCGGCTGGGCAGTTCATTAACATTCTGAATTCCTCTTTGGCCTAATTAATGCCGACAGTGATTGAAATGTTTTGGCAGGCTGTGCGGCTGTGGTGCCAGGGCATGCTCATTGGGCCATAATGAAAAGGCACAGGGGCATCAGAGAATGGGAGGCCTTAATTGAGATGTTGAATTAATTAGACAGTAAATGGTATCAAACTCTTCTAACTGGCTGGCCGGTGCAGAGGGGATGGAGTGAAAGCCGGAGAGGATTCAACTTTTTATACAAGAAAAGCTGTATGGACCACAAAGAAAAGTTGTTGTGGTGAGGGGTCATTACTGTGTAGTTCTCTGGTGGAGCTGATAACTTCTGGGATCATTTATTTGTAGAATTGGCACCTGAGTGTCCATCTAGAGTTATTAAAATTATTGGCTACTTCCAGCGTACACCATGATATTAACAGAGGCAGTACAAGTCAAAAGGTTTTTGTCTTTTCATTTTCATCATATTACTGTAAAAACCAGATATTATCTAAAGCAAAAGTTTACAAGAAAAAATAACTAGACTCTTCTCTTCTGGTCTATTCAGTTGACACAAATCAACACCACATTGCGTCATCTAACATGTGACTCACATCTCCGTTTCTCAGAATAATCTCAATGTTTCATAAAACGATCAGCAGTCAGCCTTATCCAAACATCCACTTCTCTACCTTGGTTGATTTGAAAACTGCTAAACTGCTACCATAACTTTAGACAAGTTGTGATTCACAAGCAGAGTAGAGCTCTCCACCACAGGCTGGTGAGGCATGCAGACTATTGATTTTTTTAATCATTCTTACCTTGATTGTTTCCAAATATCCTGTGATTAACTTTTTTAACAAAAGCTATGCTAGAGGTAATCTCTACGACTCCATATGGGTTTGTATGTAGGTTTGCAAAAAACTAAAAACTAAAACAATTGTTTCTCTCTCTTTTTTATTTACACTCGGAAGTGATGGTTTGACTTTCACAGTCTATCCCCAAGCTGCTGATGATAGGAAAATGGCTGCTCTGCTCCAGAGTCAAACGTAGGAATGGTGTTAGAAATCCCTGACCTTCATCTAAGACTCACTCAACACAAGAACAATCAACCTATCACTGACGCAGTCATTCGCTGTTGCTTCAGGTGGAGATGCCGAGAGCAGCTCGTCTTACAGTGAATGCAGAATAAACTGAGAATTTAGCAGATGTAGGCACAAAAAAGAAATACCCATTACATGTTGGCGTTGGTCCATGATGATCGGCGAAATACGGGGGACGACTGTGAGGGAAAAGACTGAGGTTGGTTCTCTTATGCGGCTCTCTCCAATATTTGGTGCCAAGAAATGGGCATTGTCTGCGTGCCAGGCTGAATCTCAATGAGACAAAAAGGGGGTGATGTCGTGGATGCAGCATGGCAGAACCCACCGCTGAGGGGGGCGGGGGAGGAAAAGAGCATTGGCAGCCAAGCAATGAGAGGATGCCATGTCAGAAAGGGGGTATGATACCATACAATAAGGTATGGTGGCATAGCTTGCTGCCAGATGCTCAGTGCAGTGTCCGTGCTGTGCGAGCTAGGTGTTCACACATCCAGAGAAAGGTCCATTGTTCCATAAGCAGACTTTGTCCATATGTTGGGCAAGTGGTTATGTTTTGTATGAGCTTGAGGTTTCAGTTGAATCATCCGTGATGCATCCTGTTTAATAAACTCAGGTCAGAAAGAATTTATGTCCTTCTGGCAGGTTGGCTCAGTCTGCCATACGTCTTCACTTGTGGTATCTGTCTTGACGTCTTTGTTTAGAACTTAATTTCCAAAGTGATTGTAATTTCAATGGAGCATCAAATAACTGAGCTATCCTCTATATTTTCTCACAAGAAGTACTTGCCAATTTAGTAATTCTATCCAATTTGCCTATACACTGATTGACAGTGAGTCCACTATTTACAATATAAAGTTTTAAATTGAAATATGGAGAGGATTGAGGATTTTGTTGGTGCTGTGACTGTGACAATATTATCCTCGTGGAAAGTTAAGTTTCAGCTGTCGAATGAATGAGTGTTGAGGAACTTACAATCATACTACACACACTCAGCTCCACAAGGTCACTTTTTCAGTTTTAAGTTCCTTATTTACTTTTTGCCATGTTCCTGTTTACTCTCTCTTCTCTTTTTGCAGTATTTCTCTACAAAATGACCTTTTCCTTTAAGGTATGAGATGAGGACTTTTTCAAGTCTTACAGTAAATCTTTGGCAGTTGTTGAAATATATTTCTAATTTGGGAAAGTATCTCTTATGTTAGCATCTGATGTCAGGCCTGTACAAGTAGCCCACACCCTGTTTTTGCTTGTGACCCATTAACAAGAAGCAGTTTGTGTTTAGTCATGTGGCCTGTGAACAGTTCACTCAAAGGGTGACTTTCCGTTCTCAAGTTGCTTGATTTCAGATTGTTTTCACATGGCTTAGGAGGTAGAACTATGCAGTAATTCACAAGAAATAAGCAGTGATTAAAATTAAAAAAACAGAATTTAGTTTTTTCTGATTTCCTCCTCATGCAACCTCTTAGATTAATCTTACGTCCCCTTGTTGGGGTCCATACCCCCAGTTGGGAGCCACTGGACAGGACATTTCAAGTCTGGTGTTAATTGGAGAGGGAATGACCCCCTACAGTATGTCAGGGTGTCATTAGATGGACTGGCTTTGGTTTTCGGGGGTCAGGTCAAACCTCTAGCACAAGAAAATGACAACTCCTTATAAAAGGTATGTGTCCTGACACAAAATACATTTGGTGTGGATCTCAGAGTTAGCATGCCACTTGTAATCTAACATATGCACCCGTCACTTTTATTTAATGCTTGTTGAAAAAACAGCATTGAATTGACAATGTGCAAACAGAAATTATCTCTACGCCAAAGGTGGTGGGCATTACAAATACTTTTTACTTGTGACAAGTAAATAAACTGGTTTTCAAATTTATCGTCATATTAGCTAAAACACGTCTCTATCGAAAATGCTACCTGACTGCATATGTCCTCTGCTGTAGGTGTTCATGTCATAACTGTGGGTGATCAGAAGTTGTGCTGCTTCTGTCTGCTTTTTAATCCATCATAATATCTAAATTGCCACAAATGAGTCTAAAAAAGTTGAGACACTGTTTAAAACAACATAAAAACAGGCTGCAATAATTCCATCCTCACTTGTGAGTTAAAAAGGATTTTCAGGTTATCATGTTCTGTTTGATTTATGTTTTACACAGCGTCCCAACTTTCTTGGCATTTGATTGTACACCACCGTTGAGGCTGGTGCTGATGACTTGCACTTTTTAAATATTTTTATATTATGTGTAGTGTTTCAAGTGCTTTATTGTGGGTTTGTTTATTGCACGGTGTTTTATGAGAGTGATAAGGCCAGAAGACTCTTTTGTGGTGTATATTTTGTTATAGGCTGTGGAAGCTTCCTGTCTCTGGGCTTGTGTGTCATATCCATATTCTGTTGTATCAGTGAAGTATTACAGATGGATCTTTACTGTACACACAATGACATTCTCAAGAGACCAGGGTGAAAGCAAGTAGTTTTTATGCTTTGTTTTAGTCAAATTTAGCAGCTTGAAGTCAGTACAATGAGTGGCTGAAAGTTTAGACGATCACAGGTTTGAATGTTTGCCAAGTGAACTATTGTCGTACGTGGCTCTGTCCTCTCAGGGGAAACCTGCCAATCTAATATTCTTCACAGTTTAAAACTAATTGTAGGACACTGGCGAAACATTTGGACCTTCCAGATACTAGTTTCGAGATGGATCTCTCATGGCTTTTGCTCAAAACAAGAAGTGTTATGTGGTGTTTATGTAAGACAGCCGTATTCAAAAGAGTCAGATCAAATGCTGTTGATAGCCCAGGAATCAGTTTCATGAACGAACAGGAAGAGCTGAACGTGTGTGTGCAGTAGGACCTGCTAAAAGCAACAGCAGCAACGACAAAAAAAAGAGACTTTGATCCTGTTAACCTCCGAATCACTGGAACCGTGGGGAGGAGAGAAACGCAAATAGCGAGGATATGGCTTTCCAAACAACATGTCATCAAGCAGCCTAGCAAGTTCATCTGAGGATACGTGTGGGGGAGGAGGAAATCAGTCCATTTTCCCTGTGTCTGCCCATTCTCCCTGCACCCTCCACCTCTGTTTCTTCATTCACCCTATCTGTACAGTGCATAATCGGTCGTTATCACACACTCAAACACAAACCCAAAAGCTGGCTCGAATGTATGCAAACAAAACCACACACAACTGCACAGCAAGTAGTCTGTGTCAAAATGTTTACACTATGAGTTCGCAGCAGGTCTGGTTCATATTAGATAATCTGGAAAATAGTTTAAAAAAAATGTAAATGTGACAAATTTTAATTTCTATTTATGGCTTTCGTGCTTCTTGTGGTTAAAAAAAACCCCAAACAAACTGAGAAGATTTGATCTGAAACCGAGACCCTGCAATCTTACAATACAAGCCCCTTCATGTATAGAACAATGCTTCCAACAGAGGGATCTGGTTCATACTGGTTTGTGAACAGGTCTATGAAACAGCAGCATTCAAGAACATTTAAGAAAAGTGTCCAGATTGCCTGTATGCTTTACAAACCATGTATTTTTTTCACAATGCTTATTGCACCCGTGTGGGATCCTTTTTCATTTTGTGGTAAAATACATGGCGAACAGTAGCCACAGCACAGCTGAAGGATATTCTGTGCTGCCTCTGGTTTCTCGCACCTACGTAGCAATTTTGCAGCACAGAAACCAAACTGTTTGATAAAAAAATGGCTAAATGCCTTTTATCTGTGAGAATTTCCTGTTTGAAACTTAGAGGTAATAATCACTCAGATGGGGTTAAATTTGTTTGTTCAAGCCGCTGGAGTTGTAGTGTCTTTAGGCTCCGACTTGCTATAAATTATACTTAAATGTTGCTTTTTACTACAGTCTTGTACTTTAAGAGGCAGTAACACAACCACTAAAATTTCTTTTTACTCAGGGCATCTGTTTTATCGAACCATGCGATGTAAACAGACTGCTCATTACAGTAACTATATACAAATGCTTTGCTCATTATTCCTTAATGCATTTAATCCAAGAAACAACATTATTGAAGCGACAATCCCGCTGTGTCTCAATCGAACAGAAATGGTGGAGATTTAGACATTGTGTTCCCTGCAAGCAAAGCAGACACGTGTACAGTGTGGAAGGTGACAGTGAAAGAGGTGTAAAAGTGCAACGGAAATGAATAAAGGGAGACTTCAGCACAAAGAGGAATATCGAGGCCCAAACAAAGGCAGAATCAAAAATGAGAAATACCTGAAGGTGAGTTTTTTGTACAGGTCAGGCTAGTGTACACCCGCAGAGAATTGGGTCATGGTGGCGGCGGAAAAACAAAAAAAAAATAAAAATAAAAAGGTGGGTTGAAATGAGACAAGAATGCATTTCCACATCCCTCTCTTTCGCCTGCAAGACGAGGGAAAGGCTGAGTGGTGTACCAGCAAGCAACCCCACTTGAACAGGGGCTGGGGCTTGAGAGCAGTTTCTGGGCCATGCCCTCCTCTCTCCCTGCCCACTTTTGCCCTGCTGCCAAGAGGGAGAGACAGCGAGGAGAAAGGGAGGCAGGAAAAGAAATCATGAAGTCGCAAAATTGTGCTTACGCGCTCCAACTAAAGATATGAAATCCACCTGGGATAGGCATGAAAGTAGACCAGTTCTGCTTTGAGGTGAAGTCACAGAGCTGACTCGCCACACAAAAGGGGAGCAGTTACATGAACTGTAGATTATATATCATCAAATAGACATCTCACTTGACTGGAGGATTAGGGGCTGGGAGTGGGGAGAGAGGCAGAGACAGACAGAGAAATAAGCTCGAGTAAAGGAATCAGAAGTGAGTACTTACATGCTGTCTTGTAACAAAGCCAAAAGGTTTGACAGATTTATCTACAGTTGGCCAAACAATTCAGTGCCAGATATTCCTGAAGCATTTCAGAGCAAATGAGTTAAAGGCTTCTCTCAGAATCGTGCAGTAAAGCCTTTTGTCAGCAGTTGGCAGCATTCCCAGGTAGTACATGCCTCACAGTTCCCATTTTCGGTAGTCACTCCGCACGACTTTAGTTGTTCTGCACCTGCCTGTGTTTTTATTCAGATTTGTTGCAGAGTCGATAGAAAAGAATGGTAATCGCTGACGCTCTGATTTAATTTGACTGTACTCATGAATGGAAACCAGTGTTTACTGTCAACATAACAAACCAAACGAGTGGTCTGGGATGTTTACCACAATACATCCTCTAGTAACAAAATGTGGTGCTCGGAAGCGAAAATAAGGGCAAGGGAAGGGTCGACCTCTGGGAGCGAGCAAATCCAAAGATGATGTTTCCCGTGGATCAAGAAATGAAAAGCTAAAATTATCCCACGTGCGAGTCCTGAGTGGGGCATAACATTTTAATTTTCAAACGTGTCCATGATGAGTGCCACAGAGACTCATCAGTATCTTTCCTCAGGCAATATCCAAGACAGCTTCCTGTGTGACGTCACAGACTCTTCATTTTTTTTAAGCAATTATCTCCACACTTATACTTAAAATCCTTTCCCTCCTCATGTAGTCTCTCCGGGCCATTTCTGCACATATTCTTGAAGAATTTGTAGCTTAAATGAACCAAAAAAGCGAGCCTGAATCATTGTGCTGGCACCTCAGTCAGGTCGCAGAAGAGGAGAGAAGCTGCAAACTCCCTTTACAAATGTTAACTCTGTCTTTCTCTTCCTGCTGGCGAACAGCTTGTAAAAGTTTCAGCTACAAGGGCTTGGGCCAGCCTCCATTGGCACCGTTTCAAAAGAGCACTGCCTGTTTCAGAAAAACGGAGGGGACAAGTCTCCGAGGGGAGTGCTGGCTCATTGCACTCTCTCCCGCCGCCCTCTCTTTCTCTCGGGGACTCAGGGCAGTGACCGCTCTCAGGACTTTTACTCTGTGCTCTCAGGGTAGTGCCAGCTCAGGCCGGCTCCGTCGTCAAGGCAGCTGTTCATCTGCTGGAGATCCACGGTAGTCTGGATCGCTCCAGAGAGGCTGGTCTGTATCACAGACACCCAGAGAATAGGAAATGCAAGCTGCAGCACTATTTCCTGGATACTTTGTCCTCCATTTCAGATGTGTGTCAAGCTCTCACGAGGCTCAGCGCTGCTTATGTTTCAGTTCACACAAGGTTCTGGCTGCTTTGCCTTTTATTTCTGCTCTGAGTGGCTCAGGGATTCTCATCTAACCTTCCACATTGCTTCCTTCTCGACACTTTATAGCACTCCAAATGTGCTGTTTTTCTTTTGCCATGTTTCTTTTCCAGTCACATTTTACTCTGAATAGTTTTAAAATTAATGCAGTCAGTGCTAGAAAGTGCACAACAGTAGGTTTAGGTGCTCCCTCTGATACTGTGCTTGCTCTGTTGTAAAGCCTCGCTGTGCAGGTGTTATAAGGAGGACATTTTGCCACATATAGGACAAGCACATCTTGCCAAAAATGATGTAAACATTCTGAAATGAGTGAGACCGCCTGTCCCCTCTGTTCCCTGGTGGACTTAAAGCTGTAAACTACTGTTACCGTACTCCAGAAACACACTGAACCTTCACACAGTTATCTACGCAATGGGAAGGGTGTAAAGATCACATAACCTGCTGAAAGCTGTAAAAGATTAGGAGAAACAAATGCTACTTCTCAGAGGCTGTAAAAACACAGTTGTCCTTGGAATTTGCAATAAGCAGCATACTGTACATGCAGGAAGCTGCCAAAAACAGAGAATATTATGAGAAAACATGCTCTTCCAGCTGTGCGATACAATGAGTGGTGTGAAAATGGTGCAGATATCTCTAAAATCCTCAGATCATCGGTATGCTCTTCTGCAGCCCATCAGTCACACTTACATATAATATCGTGTGTGCATGCATGCGTATGTGCAGTGCATTCACCTGCACATCTGTATGCATCTGCATGTATGTTGATGCACTTTGAATATTGAGTTGACCTTAATTGGCTCGGTTGCGCCGTTGTCTGAGGACTGTGTCTCTCCACTGGGACTATGGGAGTCTGTTTACAATACAGCAGTGATGCCATCACCACTGACTGTGCATTGTGCACATCATTGTGTATTTCAATGGCCCCTCCACCAATTTTTCTCTGCTATGGGACAATAAGTGCACATAATGCCCTATGTGTACAACCATAATATGATGCCTGAGTACCTTGCTGGGAAGATTTTATTAAGAAGGAACAGAGAGTGAAGGAGTGTTCTCAATTGGCTCTTTATTAAATTTGGCACATTGCTTCTTGAGCCTTCATGGGAAACTTTTGTTTCAGCATTGTCTCTTATCCTGAAGACGACGTGTGTACAAACAATGGCATAATTTCGTGCTGAGAGGAAATGAAACTTAATACTTTGGCTCCTGAAACAGCAGCAGAAAACTCTAAAACAGGTTTACCAAGTGACTTACAGGGACTGCACATACTCATAAGCATAATTGTAGTTGCTCAATTTAAGCATTACATAAAACATAAAACAGAATGTGATTAAAAAGTACAAAGACAATAAATGTACTATTTTACCTCATCAGCTTCATTGATTTTTTTTTGATTTTAGGAGCACCAAAAGGGAAAGTCCTGAAAAACCACCTGTTCTACAGACCTGTTGGTCCAACATTTCAAATATCTTCACACATATTTAACAGATACACCAACTCTGAACAATTAGCTCATACATTCATAAGTCCCAGAAGAATTTGGGAAGGCCAGAATTTTGATTCTACGTCACCAACAGGTTGAATGTTCCACTTCTGTAATAACTCCTCAAAACTTGTCATCGGCCTCAGTATTTTGCGATTCGTGCTAACGTAACATCCTACAGTAAACAGTAAAGGTCAACATATGAACATATGTTAACTAGATATTAAAATAAATAAAAAGTCGCTCACTGCTCTAAGAACCATGTAGGGAAAAACAGTGCTAACATGTTAACACTGGTATTCCAGCACGTTAATGGTAGTGGACCTACGATTAGCATGTTTAAAATATGAAAAACTGTTTACACTGTTAACAAATCCTACCGATGGGGGCAAACTACACCTAATGAAAACCATATGAGACTGAGCCTTTTGATCCGATAACCACGCTTTCCTCTGGCGCCGCCCGTAGGCCAGAATAAATATGTTTTTTTGTTTTTTTTTCCGCACCAGTAATAAGAATCTAAGAATAGTAAACTTGTCTTTCCATTTTTCAGGATGTGACCTCGTTGAATCAACAGCGCGAGATTGTGAGTTTCATTTTATCTGCAACCCAAGAGACTATTTTTACTCCTGAATAGCATCTTTCCATTAATAATGAATGGACGAGACCTCCTGCCATTGTCTTGTTTTCTACCCCTCCACCTTCCTTGAACAATTCTTCCTTTGGGGATAGATTCATTTACCCCAGATTTTCCTGTTTCGTCTTCATTGTTTGTCCTTCCTGAGATACGGGCCCTCTCCGAGTTGATGATTCACCCGGCTTTACAGTGCCACCGGGGTCACGTCCTCAACAACGTGCTGTTTCAGCACTGAACCCGTGGGTGAACTAAAATATCATCATCATACCAGCTCCTCAAACACAGGTCACTGCCACTGGAAGCTCTACCTTTATGTATTTAACATAATTCTTCCTGGCTTAGTGTTTGCACAACTGCTCTGAATGGTCCCGGTTTCACCATAACTTTGATTAATGTGTTTTCATTTCATCCAGGCTTGTTGTTACAGTTGTTGGTATAGTAAGAGCTGGTTTTACAGCCTCTCTGGTATACTCCTGCTGCCTCTCATTGCTTCAACAATGTTTACCATCTTGCTCGGAGTAATAAAACACAACTGACATGAAAATGGATTGGGAACAGTGTATGGTGAGAAACTCGCTGTAGTTTCTGTCTCTTTAAGATCTTGATGGCTTCTCCGCTGCTCCCTTGAGGTCACTGGCCTTCCTTAGGCCGCCTGCCAACTGCCATGTTACTGTCAAGCGTTTGCAGAAATGCCAGCAAAGCCATTAGTCTAGACCCTTTTCACCAGTTAGCAGACTGGACAGCGTGAGCAGCACTGTGATGTGGGGAAACAAAGAGTCTGGCCTTAAAAAACTACAAAACACATTACTTTTCCTTCTTTATTTCCTATCACATGTGTTATTGTTCACTTCAGCTGCTGTTACTCTCCTCCCATCTCCTCTGGTGAGCTCTGACTACAACCAGGCAGGACTGTGCTGGGGTTTGAGGATGTAGAAAACCAACTAAAAGCCAACTACGATGGCTAATTAAAATTTTTAACTTTACAAATATTACCATTTAGGTTTAGTCGTCATTTTTAAAATATGTAAGTGTGAACTCACTTATGGTACCTCCATGTGCCCCCTGGTGCCTCACAGCTGCTTCTTGCTTTGTTTTCTGTCTCTTGGGGAACAGCAGCATCTGGTGGTCGACTGAGGAAATCACACTTTGTTTGTAACATACTGTACCTACGCTTTGGGAAGTTCATGTCATATTTTGTAGCATTTTTCACACAATAAGTCAAATACAGGCCACTCAGCTGAAGCACTGGAGCAAATAGAGATTATATTATTAAAAGTGAAAGGGTTTTTTTTTTTTTTTTTTTTTCACTTTTTCAGTCTTTGTCCGAATCCAAACAAGTGACCTTCTGGCCATAAACCACCCTCTAAGGCTCCTGATGATTGTGCGCTTTTACCCTGGTTTAGCTGACACACACCTGAATTAAAACAATTCCTGTTTCATTAAACCTAATTCTGTTTTACTTTCGCCAAGTTCAGTGAGTTTACACTCGCGACATATTTCTTTTACTTGGAATCCTCCACAGCTTTTCTATGAAAATCCTAGAAATGCTCACAGATGGTGAGTAGCTGATTAGAGTAATCCCAGTAGAAGGGTCCGGCGTCGTTGTTGTGTGGTAGTCAATGGAGAGACCTGTTGCTTTGCTAAAAATCCTCTTAAAGTCGGGTCATGTGACCCCTCTGTGGGCTACAGGATGTGTATGGAGCCTTGTGGGCATTCACAGACTGGATGGAGACAATCACACTGCTGCCCAGAAAAACGACTCCACACATGGTGAGAGATTGTATTAATGTGTGTTTTTATGCTCAGACTAATACCCAGTTACATGCAGGGTCAAATAGAGTGGTTGACATTGGATATCCTTCTGTAAGGACACTCCCTGTTTGCTCATTCACACCAAAATCTGGATGTAACCTCTTCACACGTCAGCCATGCCCCTCCACAGTCACACCGTGAAAGAGGCCTGGACACAGGACAGGTATGTCAGCAGGACCCCACAACAACACAAGACTTTGCTAATGTGTGTGTAATCCCAGCATTTTTCATATGAGGCCAACTGACTGTTAGATATCCTCCCCGTGCCTTTCATTAGTTCTACCTGAGGCCTGGTGGTTTTCTGAATGTTTACTGCTTTATCACACCCACTTTCCTCTGGCACTAGCCAAGTGGTGCTAAACCAATAAGTATCAGGGGAAGGCTTTAATCGTTGCTGTCAGGCAGACCAACTGAGGCCCAATTCCCATACCCTGTGTGACCTGTTAGAATGACACTTACCACAGAGCTCACTCGGCTGTGGGAAGCGTAAGATGAGAAGCCTTGAACACCTCCTACTTGGCTGCTTGCTGTCAAGAAATTAACAGTATGCCAAACTATTTACACATGTTGTAGATAGATAGAGAGTATTTGATCCTCTTTAACTCTCCCCGTTTCCTGATTAAAGATTTTAAGTAAAAATGCCCCAAATTCACTGGTTCCAGCTTCTCAAATGTAAACATTTGCACCTTTCTCCTTCTATGGTGTTAAACTAAATAACTGTGGGATTTAGAATTTGTGATTTAAATATGCCACCTTAAAAAAAATACATGTTATGCACCAAATGATTCATCTACTGATAAAGAAAATACTTAATAAATAAATGGATAATGATAACAATCATTAGGTACAGCCTTATTCCACATCATACATGTTAAAGCAAGTGATTGGATCATGTGCTGTTAGTAAGTGATGGAATTTATCTGATAAAGAACAGCTAAGTTACTAATATTACATTTCATTTATAACAAGCCATTATCTTTGTTTTTACCCCGCCAGGATTCAAGAGGATGAGGATTCTTCAGCCCTGCAGACGCAAGTTCAGGTAAACCTTTTATTTTCTGTTTTCTGTTTTCAAACTGGTATTTTATACCAGTTTGAAAAAATCTAAAATCGCTACTGAAGCTGAAAACACTGAACCGTAATGTTGACTTAAGCAACAGACGCTACTAGTAGTCTGACCTACAGTGTAATAGATGTGGGGGGAAAAAAGGGCAAACATCTTGTGACAGCCACGAGTATCAAGGACACAAAAATGAGTTTTAGTTCTGTGGATAGTGGACACACCGCATAAACAAATCTTCTCCCTCCTCCCGAGCCTTTGTTGGTTTCTCCCGTTGACGTGTTTCTACAGAGCAGATGGCTTTACACATAAATCCTATTAACAACTTTCTGCTGATGGAGACGCAGTGAGTACAGGGCTTTCCCACTCTTTCATTATCTCCGTTGAGAAGCCTGCTTTTTTATTTTCTCACCTCTAAAAGAGAAGCAGCGGTAGAGCTGAAGTGGGATTCCCGCCATGTCTGCAGAGAAGGTAAAAGGGTGGGGTTGATGTTTTTGTGCATTTTTTTAATGACTTTCAAATAAGATTACTTTCCAGTGTTCAGTCAGCTGCCTAGTGATGACATGTAATGATATTTGGAGAGTGAGACCTAAGAGATGAGAAATTTTGCTTTAGTAAGAGTCAGATAACAACATTTACTCTTGCACTGTCCATGCAGAGTTTAGAGTTATGGTGCAAAGCATTCATGACATATTTTTCATATCTTTGTTTGCTTTGTGTTGAGTGTGCGATGTAGAATACTTCGGTTGTTTATATCTGAATCAAAGACGTTTAAAACAATCATATCCACATGTGAGGTAACTGCTCTGTGTACAAACCCCAGCAAAGGAAGTATTTCACCAAGACAGACAGGTTATCAGCAGAGACAGTATTCAGAGTTTATGGAGCTCATCTGCTGAGAAATGCATCTGCAAGAGCACGCATGAGGGATTGAAGGCAGTCGGTAATCCAGGCACCCAAACCACTTACAGCGCCGTCCCAACCAACTGCAGCTGCAACAGCATTTCTGTCCTTTAGCATCTTTAAAGCCAGCTCTGTTTGCTTTGAAGGTTTTTTTTTTATTTTTTTTTTTATTATTATTACCATATGTATGAAAAATCTACTTCATTAGCTATCTGTCCAACAAACCTCAGATCATCAAATGCAGAAGCTACAGGTTGAAATCTTTGTTGCTTTTCCATAACAGGTGAAAGTGATTGTTGGTATGACATAGTGTTCATAGTTTCAGAAAACCGGTTCGTTAAATTCAAATATTCTCAGACACTTTCAATAATTTGGCAACACGTGTCATCCAGAATTTAGAAAGCAATGCAAGAAGGTCACAAGCAGAGTTTCACATAGATTAATAATAACCAAGCATTTGATCCAGTGAACAGAAATTAACAAAGAAGAGAACTGTGGTGACAGACTGTTTAAGGAAGTCTTCTTTCAACAGTTCAACGGGAAAGTCATAAATGTGTTCATGTGGACGAGTGTTACCTTTACCTTACATTACCTTTAGCCTAACACTTCATTCCATTATGACAAATGTCAACTCTGCAGTCATTATAGTGAGTCGTGGACACAAATAGACCTCCATCATGCAGGATCTAACATCTAATAGGATTACCTTTACCGTCTCCGCTGGCCGCAATCACACTGACCTCCTTCTGTGTGACTTGGACAGTGACACGTTCTTCCTGTCACTTTGCACAAAGGTTTAGTCATCGGACTCGTCACACTTATGAAATGCTCAGTAAGACAAGCTTTTTATTGATTATTACATGGTTATGTTTTGGGCGAAGCTCCTGGTGTACAAAAATCCTCATATCGACGAGCGCATGTAAGAACACATGAATGGATATTATGTGGGAGGACCAAGGGTCAGGGGTGGGAGCCCCCTTTGGAGTTTACCTTAAGCTTGTGTTTAGACAACGCAGATGAAAGCTTATATTGCAGGCGATGAGGAAAGAACAGCAAATTTGAGAAATTTATGAAGTTTTACAGTCAGATAAAATACATAAAATCTGTTTTTTATTTTTTCAAAACAGAACAACAGAGAAGACAGAGTCAATACATTTATGCTCAGCTGACTCTCAGATTCTTTCTTTACATTTTCTGGCTCTGCTGGCGTCGTCCTCAGTGGCTCACTCGTTTATCTCTTTCATAAAGGGATTGACTTGCTACCTTGTGTCCTCTAATATGTGTGATGTAAAGTGTGTGTGTGATTTTCTGCGATTGTGCTGTATTTAAGTTTCTTACTCAGTACTCAGGAGGAGGCCTGAGCAAGTTACATAAAACAGTTACAAAATGTGTTTTTTTTTGTCTGTGCGTTACAAAACTGTATTATCAGAACTACTTATAGATCGTTCGGTTCTAGAAAATGCAGGTTTGAGAGTGTAGTATCATCGATATTACATCAGGTCCTGTTGTCTCACTCACCTCCTGCACCTAACCTGTAAATATGAAGTAAATACACAGCTTTGCCAGAAGCTAAAAACGTGCATTGCTGTATTAACTATTACATTATGACTGTCTTTCTGCAGTGATGTGAGGATATTATACTAGAACAGTATTAATAGCTGTAGAACGACTAACAAGACAATTCTTCTAAATCTTTTTTCCTTTTCTGTCCCTCGCTTCACATCTGACTTTGTAATGGTGAGTTATTGTTACTGATGAAGATCCTTAAATGCTCCTTAAAGTATTCTAAGATCACTTTAATTAAATCAATTTAAAAAGTCTCCCAGTGTCTGTCATCTTTTATCTGTCCTCCCGTCCTCCTCCCCTCACCTCTGTTTTCTGATCTGTTTTCTCTCTTTAAAGAAAAATCTGTAGAAGCCAAAAAAGAAGAAAGAGGAGGCAAATGGCACAACAGAGGTCAAGCTGAATGGAAAAGAGGCCAAGCCCAAAAAAACAAAGACCAAGAAAGCTGAAGATGTATCTGAAGACGAGAGCCCTGCCATCCAAAGTGAGGAGCGTTAAAGAGACGATGATGTTTTTAGGCTTTTTCACTCAGGAAGCAAACTGATACATTAATGCTTTTACTGCGTCTCATCATTGGTTAAATCTTATCAACATTATAGATGGAAAGAAAGTGAAGAAAAAGAAGCCGGAAAAAGATAAAGAAGAGCCAGAAAAGGAAAAAGAAAAAGAGCCAAAAAAGAAAACCAAAAGTGCTCCAAAAAAGAAGAAAGGTACATCATCAGTCTGAAAACTTTAATTAAATTCCACACACATTAACATATTCTGGAAATCAACCCTGAAAAAAAGCAAGCAACACTCATGAATATTGCATCTCTGTAGGTTCAGGCACAGATGACGACGATGACGATGATGATGAAGAAGACACCCCCAAAAAGAAGACAAAGAAAAAGACGACAAAGGACAGCTCTCCATCCGCAAGTTCTGCCAAAGAAAAGAAATCGAAATCTAAAGGTACGGCAAGAAGCAGGAAAAGTGTTTTCTGAAGGCATTCAGAGTGCCATCTGAACAGCAGTTATTAGAGCAGACTAATGTTGTTAAGAGGATTAGATGATTTTATTGTGTAATGGTGAGTGAGTGGAAACACTGACTTGGTGGCAGAGGCAACAAAACACAGCAAATCGAGTGAGTGGCTTGCCTTTAAGTAATCATCTGTGGAAAATGTAATTAAAACAACCGCAACGTTCAAATCCTGACAATTTTCTTTTCTAATTCCACTTAAAATTTACCATTTAAAGAGGAAATATTTGGCCCGATTGGTCTGTTTGCAACGTTTTGCAGTACTTTTGCTTTGCAGGAGATCTGGAGAAACTGAGGTCAGACGCTTGACGTTGGTTTTTCCAAACTGTCGAACACATTCTCAATTTGTAACCGTAATTAGAAAACACTGATTAGCCAACGAGCTGGCGAAGTTACAACCCCAGTAAGAAGAGCTGAAGACTCGCAGACCTCGAGCAACGTCGGCAGGTCCGCCACTGAAATATCTCTCTGTATAGATTACCATGAAATTTCGCACAGACATTCGTGGTCCCCAGAGGATGGATTCTAATGACTTCAGTGATACCTTGACCTTTTCTGAAGCACCACCCTGAGCATTACATTCGTGGGTTTGAGTGATATGTCATTTATTGGGTAGATTGCCATGGAATGAGGTACAGACATTCATGTTCCCCTCAGGGTGAGTTATGATGACTTCGGTTCATCTCGCAGCAGCATCAGGTCATAATTTTCATTAGTTCAGTACTTTGGTTTATGACCAAATACCCGCAAACCCAATGACTTCTCATCATCCTCAGATGCACTTGGTGTTGCTAACATGCTAAACTAAGGTAGTGAGCATTTAGCTTAAAGCACCTCTGTGTCCAAGTACAGCCTCACAGAACTACTAGCATGGCCGAAGTAACCCCTTGTGTCAATTATGACTTGTGTCTTTCACAGCTCATTATTCTTTGACTTGAGCTGAAATTGGGTGTTAGTGCAGAGATTTAATTTGAAATTGAGCTACTTAACATTTGAGTGCTGAATTACTGCGTGGTATAGCCCAGAGTGTTGCAGCTCTTATTAATTTGATTGGATCATGTCCAGAGCTTTTGCCTCTGAGCTTTACTTCACCGTCCTCCACCTCAGATCAGCCGTCAGTCATTTTAGGGATACCTGCTCCAACTTGTGTTTGTGGCTCCTCCTGTGAAGGAAAGCCAGGTGCTCTGTCTGTGGTGGCCTTGGAAGCGGATTTAATGATATATCAGTTGTCTGCTTTAAGGTAGATGTGGCAATGTGCATTTATGAACGCTTTCGCTAACTTTCTCTCTTGTACAGTATCAGCTGTTTCATGTTTATTTTTATTTCATTGTGTATTTTATAAGTTGAATAGTCAAATTTAGCAGCTAGCTGGTGAGTGCAGCAGATCATCTAAGAGCTAAAAAGCCAAAAACAAAGCTAAAACGAGAGTTCGCATTGGACTTAAATTCATCGGGTGGTCAGAAACACAACTCCAAATGAAAGCTGATGTTGCTCTGAATCTGCTGAATGAGTCTGTTTGTCAACCAGTTAAACTTTAAAGATGGTGATATGTAAGTGTTGTGTTTACAGCGTGTTTCTGCTGCCACCAAGTGGCCAAAAAAAAAGAAAAGAAGGAAAAGAAAAGCACTTATTTCAGGTTAAAAATGTACAAACTGCGTTTTTTGGCCTCTCACTGTCAAATATGTGTTAAGTGTGTTAAATCTTTAGTCACACTCATTAACCTTTAGACAACCAGTCAAAGCCATTTTCACTGGTGAATAGACACATTTTGAGGAACGAGTTCACTGCTAAAGTGCTTACCTAAGCAGATTTTTAGCCACATGCCTTCAATTCCTAAAGTTAATTAATGCCAAAACTACACAGGGAACACAACCAAATTTGAGCACTAATCCGTCAACAAGTCGAGATATGACAGCATGTTGGGACTGATTCATCATTGTGGAAGGAGTTTTAAGAGCGAGCGTTGACAGTATCATGAATGTAATCGAGGTTTTGAGGACACAAGACTTGTGCCACTAGATTTGAGGGAGGAATTTGGCACCCTTTTCCTCGATATTTTCCAAGTTATGCACTCTTGGTTTTGGCCCTTTGTTTCTCTTGCATGTCAGCTGTGACTGAGAGCAGAGCAAATATCTGCAATGTCAGTCTGCTGCCCAGTGTGCTTCATCTGCTTTGCTCTAAAACACTTACAAGACATGACCCAAACATAAACCTAGCAGCCAGAGACGGGTGTGTCCTGGTCAAACCTGAATCTGAACACACACAAAACCTGGATGGCACACTTACAAATCTGTCCCTCAAATCTTTGCTCTGATTCATGACAGGTTGAATTTGTTTTGCGCTCCATACTTCTCTCCAAGTCCACCTGAATGAAATGTACATGATTTGCCCTTGATGTAAAGGTTCAATTCCTCCAGTTTGGTGTCACATTCAAGGACAGATGACATTTTTTAAATTTTACTTGTTCCCCATTTCCCAGAGGACAAAGATTCTGATGGGAAGGAAAAAAAGTCCAAGTCAAAGGAGAAGGAGAAGAAGAAAGAACCAGCTTCAATGTTCCAGATAAGCGGAGAAAAAGACTCAAAAAGCAAGAAGAAAGGTGATTATAGTTTGATAAAGTGTCACAGCTCAAACGTTTGGCTTCCTTTAGCCATTGAACCTCCTTTGTTGCAAATGAAACCTCACATCTGAGTTGACTTTATGCGTCTGAATGCTAATGCTGACACCTGTTTCCCGAGCAGCTGCTAAATCAGACAGCGACGACAGTGAAGAAGAGACAAAGTCAACCAAATCAAAGAAGAAAGCCGCGGCCGGCTCCGCATCCATGTTCCAAATATCAGGAGACAAGGACAAAGACAAGAAGACGAAGAAGAAAGGCAGGTTTACCGGCAACATCATCCTCCTTCCGACTCACTGAAAAGTATCTGAGCATTTTCGTTGCATGTTTCAGGAAAGGCGGAAGAGAGCGATGATTCCGAGTCAGAGAAAGAGGAAAAATCAAAGAAGAAGAAAGGCAAAGGGAAGAAGAAAAAGGTATCTCACATCTCACAGTTCACTCATAAGTAGTAGTGAGAGATGAAACATTCATGGGTTTAATTAAACTGACCTTATTTACGCGTCTTTGACAGGAGAGATCGCCGTCACCTGAGATTGAGTTTGACGACTTGGAGAAGTTCGTGATGGAGCCGGCTCCGCAGGGCGTGACCATCAAATGCAGAGTGACTCGAGACCAGAGAGGGATGGACAAGAGCCTCTATCCTCTGTATTACCTGCACCTCGACAACGACAAAAAGGTCGCATGTTCTGCCATCAGAGCAACAGTTGAACAAGATGTGGATGTGCGTGCATCAGATCGCTCTCTCTCTCTTTAAATCTAACAGCTTGTCTCTTCTTTCTCTGTAGACGTTCCTGTTGGCCGGGAGGAAACGAAAGAAAAGCGCAACTTCAAATTACCTCATCTCCATCGACGCCACCGATTTATCAAGAGGTGGAGAGAACTTTGTAGGAAAGCTGAGGTAAAAGCCGGTCATTCATTCAAAAGCAGCAAACAAAATGAATTCTTCCGTTCTGAGTTTTTCCTTTAATATGTTGTCTAGGTCCAATTTAATGGGGACCAAGTTCACCGTATTTGACAATGCTCTGAATCCAGACAGAGCTCTGCCAGACATGTCTAACGCACGGCAGGAGCTCGCAGGCATCATCTACGTAAGTCATGACAGCTCGTCATAAATGATCCACACTGCATGTCATGAATGCTGTTTTAGGTCTGATCTGACTTATTTCTGGCACCAGGAAACAAATGTCTTAGGGATGAAAGGGCCCAGAAGGATGACGGTCGTCATTCCAGGAATGAGCAAAGACAACGAGCGAGTTGCTGTCCGACCACGAAATGTAAGATGAATGGATTGATTTCTATGTATAAATACTTTTTTTTCATTGCTTTGAGTAGAGCATAAAGACTGTGTGGACCAGGTTCTCAGGGGCAACACATAACGAGGGTTTTTTTTGGCTGTAATGACACACACACAAAAAAAAACTACTCCAAAAGTAAGTCTCCTCTTCTTCAGTGAAGAGCAAAATGAAAAAGAAAAAAAAAGAGAATATAATATGGCAACATGGTGGCGCTGCATTATGTCTGTTATAGGAGGATTTAAGGATTAAAAAAGAGAAGAAACATTCAATCTTCACTGTCCGTTATCATGCAACTCCTGTGTTTAGTAAGGTAACTGTTCAGCAGCACACAGCTGTTATCGTGGGCCATGTTCTGTGTTATTAAATGATCAGTTCATCCAAAGCACAAAAAAATCATTGAAAGTGTAATTTAATGATTGGGATTATCAAGCAGGCACCTCCAGCTCAGGATGTTTATGTGTGTGAAACCATCAGATGACTAATTAGCTCAATCAGGCGTCCCAGAATTAAATAACCTCCTCACTGCTCTCAGCTTGATTCATGTTGTGTTGCCTGTTTGGCCATCTTGCAGAAACCGTATCACTCTTTCCTGGTGTTTTCCTGAACTGTGCTTTGCCAATTCTTGGCAGGAATGTGACGGCTTGTTGATAAGGCACCAGAACAGAAGGATGGAAAATATTATCGAGCTTCACAACAAGACGCCCGTCTGGAACGAAGAAACTGCGTCCCATGTGCTCAACTTCAACGGCAGGGTCACCCAGGCCTCCATCAAGAACTTCCAGATCGTCCACAGCAAAGACTGTGAGTGCTGTCCTCCGCAGTTTGTATCTGTGAATGAAGACGAGCACTTGTGTTTGTTCACAGCTGGATGTGAAGTTATTAGGTAAAGAAAAACAGCAGTTTACCAACAAGACAAAAGAAATAAAATCTTCTGTAATCCTGCTGACAAACAAGCAAACCAACAACGTAAAACATATCCTCCTTGAAGAGCAGAATTTTGGTCTTTTGGAAGATTGCCATGAGATTTCGTACAGATATTCATGTTCGCAGAAGACGAATCCTGCGTCCGACGATGGTGATCACCTAATTTATGGCTTCCAGTGAAATATCCTGACATCTGTTGAATGGAATATTAAATTGAATTTGATACAGACAGTCATTTTCCCCTTAGGATGAATTGTAATTATGTAAGTATGTTAGCAAGCCAGCATACTAATTAATGACGTGGTATTAGATAACTGCTAAACGCTAGCATGTTAGCATTGTCAGTTTGAGCCAGCCAACATTTGCATTTAGCTTAATTTTCATTTCTATTAACTTTCACTTGGCGTTTCATTTCTTTATTTTAACTTGTCATAAAATAAATAAATTCTCATTATTTATCTATCTACCTACACATCTATTTTAACAATTCCTTGCCTTTTTCAGTGGACTACATCGTGATGCAGTTTGGCCGAATAGCTGACGACATTTTCACGCTGGACTACAACTACCCGATGTGTGCCGTGCAGGCGTTTGCCATCGCGCTCTCCAGCTTTGATGGCAAAATCGCGTGTGAATAACAGAAACAGCCTCCTTTGTCTACCCACGCTGAAACCAGTATGCTACACACCCACACAAACATCGCAACAAATCACGTCTTTGGACTCGCCCTCAACACTTCCTGTGATGAGCACTGATAACAAATGATGGTTCCTTGATTGTCACAGGACTCTGTGCCGTGCTGCCGTCTTTATGGGCGTGTGATTCGCTCCAGGAGTGACACAACTGGCGTCATGTTATCATCTGATCTTGGGATAGGAGAGTAATTAAGTGGAAATGTCTGATTTTCTGTCAGTCACACACAGACTCACGTGGCTTCAAAGGACTTCATTGACTGGAGGGTTATGGATTTTTTGAGGGGGTGATGGTGCGCCTCGACGATGAAGGTGTTTTAAGATTACTCACATTATTCACAGTTGTTGCCGTCTCGTGTTGTATTGCTTGAATATGTCACTAACGTCAGATGTGACTGTGAAATGCAAGCACAACAAAAAATGAAGTCACAACAAGAGCTACACTCAAAATAACTGATAGCTTTTAAAGAGTAAGGACTGAACAGGTATTAAGTCTCACAGCAGCTGTCTTACACAGACTGTCCATAGCTCAGTGAAGCATAAAGTCCAGCTGTCAGGCAGCGGTAGAGTAACGTAAAGTGTCATATTTTGGACTAGCGGTGTCTTTAGTTCTTGGTATCTTGTGTTATAACATGTCATGTTTTGTTTATCTGCCCGTCTTAGATGACTGGGTCTGATCTGAGCTCCTGTAGGTTTTTCTATAACGTGTTTTTTTGGTTCCAACATTTTGTGAAATTCATTTATTTTTCTGAACACTGCCTTTGTTGCATTTCTAGGCATGTAATAATGTTATTTAATAAAGCCTGTGAATTCATGTTCTCGAAGTCAACATTTATATAAATACATCTCATTTAATCTGTGACCCTAAATGTTTAGAAATTACCATCATGTAACAGAAAGTAATGGGTTCTGGGCATCAGGCACCCGAGTGGTTAAGATGCGTGTTTTATAACATCCCCACTTTGAGTCCAGCCGGGGACGTTTGCTGAACTCCATCCCATCTGTATCTGTATCTCTACTATCACTGTCAAATATAGACAAAAAATAGCATTTACAAATGTGTGTGTTTCGCAGACAAACTCCTCCAGAGAGAGTCTTTAAGGCCGCATACTGTTGTCATATGTTTTATGTATCCTCCTCGCTGAGCTGGCAGATAATCAGAAAGATTCCTTCTTGTTGCAAGTTTGGAGGAACACCCACACTGCTCTGCAGCAGTTGCCCGACATGTTGAGAGGAGCTTCATTCAGGATGAAAAACCTGTTTGAGCCGAGGGCCTTCAGAGTAAGTGAGAGGTGTGTATTCTGCCTGAACCTGCTCAGGCAGTTGTCCAAACTCGCAGATTAAATGAAGCCTGAAAGCTGGCAGCTCTTCTGGACAGATGCTGTAAGGTGAGTTCTTCCTCTCCCATTGTCTTTTTCTGTTTCGTGAGTTCCAGCGAAACAATCAGCCAAGATCGCTGTTGTCATTCTTAAACGCTAATGCAATTAATGCATCAAAGTGAGTCATTCTCGCACCGTCTGCATGTGCAGCTCTTGTGCCTCAGTGGTGGGTAAATACATACTGTGAAGTGTTGCAACCACGTTGTTGACCAACAGAAGGAGCTGTTGCTGGATGGAAATGTGCTCAAGGTCTAAATTTATGTTGTTAGATAAATCACTTCGCCCTAAAAGAAGCAAAAAAGCAGCACTATTATAAAATATATCAATCTATTTACATTCAGTGTATCAAAGCATTCTGATAAAAAAACTGTCTGATTGGCTCATCTTCCTAATTTATCTGCTAAGTATTGATCCAACTGCAGTTTTGATGTATATTTCAAAAAGCAGACTTACATGCAAGTGCATAATTATAGCATGTAACGCTACACAAATACCACATCAAATCAAACTGTGTGTGTAATACTTATTTTAGTTTACCAGCCTCACAGTTAACAGTCAGTAAGCAGTCTTACAGGTCTCACGGTTATGAAATATTTCAGTGCTGGGAAACCTGTTCAAAGACTTTACTTAAGGGTAAGTATCAGTGCTCGAGTGGGGAAATATTCTATTACAAGTGAAAGGTGGTGAAATCTTTTCTTGAGCACTTAAGTAGCCACCTTTGTGACTGGTAGTCCCTTTCAGCCTTCTCGATAATTAAAGCATTTAAGCAGTCTTAATGATGCTCCTGGGTGTGACCACTCCATCGACACTGATTTTGACCTGCAGCAACTTTTATATGCAAAAAAATCCTCTATTTTGTCCATAAAGTCTGAATCTACCAACTAATGAGCATCTACATCCCAAATTTTGACCCTTTGATTTACAGTGGCTTTAAGGCTTGAAAAATCCTCTTATTCCACACTGATATTCTTTATCAGCTTCTTCTTCTTCTACTGTACGCAGTAATTACAGTGAAACCCCAGACTGTTTGTGTCTTTGGTTTGACTCTTTTCAGTCCTGCACTATTCCATCGAATGTAAATATTCTGCATGGCTCGTATCCCGAGACTCAGACTTTAATTACCATTTAATTGTAGTTTTTGAATCGCTGAACAGATCTGAGATGTGGGTGGCAATTTAGGAGCTTTGAACAAGGCTCGATGTCTTTTGCATCATTTTATCAGTTAGTCAATATACTTTAAAGGTAGTTGTACTCCCATTTTATGCCACGTTATACCTCTACTTCTACTACATTTCAGTGGTAAATATTCCACTTTTTACACCCCTGGATTTATTGGACAGCTACAGCTGCAGATAAGGAGTTTACATACAAAACGTATGAACAGCCTCTTAAATATGAAAAGTGCTGTTATGGATGAAACAGACCAGTAAAATGTGAAGACAAGATTTTACTGATTCCATGTCGGGGACAGTCACTTTTTGCAAAAGCAAGAATAAAAAGGTAGAAAAAAAAAAGAACAGACGATAAAAAAGATGCAAAATAAAATCAACTATATCTGCTGTTGCACAGTGAAACAAACAAACAAAAAAATGTATATCGCACAAGATAAATTGCACAAGTTGTAAAGAAGCTAAAATTAGCTTCATGTTGATCAACTACATAATAAAAATGCAGCTTTGCCACAGATTTCATATTTTTGTTTTATATAATTATATAAGCTTTTTTTTTTTGTATGTAGGCCTTTAATAAATCAAACTTCTGCATTCTGAAGTTTGCTGAGAACACTGTACTTTCACTTACGTGTAATTTGAATGCAGGATTTTTACTTGTAATAGCAACACACTGTGGTAAAACTACAACATTTAAATAAAGGATCTAAGTACTTCATCCGTCATTGCATTCATGCACATTCTCCCAAAGCAGCCTGACATATTTGGGATACTTTGAAACTGTAATCTCATAATATTTGGCTGCACGGTGTAAGAGGAGTGTAAAAAAAAATCACGCATTTCTCTCCATTTTCACGCTCGGTGCCCCTGCAGATGCACGCTAATTTGTGCCTGTGCAGGGACACGCTGGTGTGAGCCTGCTTTCAGGGCAGGAAGCTGCAGCCCAGCCTGCAGCGCTGCGCCGGGCGGAGCCTGCAGAGAAGTCACTGCCCCCCAAGCTTGGTGATTGACGCGCACCAGTGGCTCCTCCTTGGAAGTCTTTTCTTTCCCTCCCCCTTCGTTTTCCAGTGTAGTGCGTTGATTTCATACCAAAGTCATACTTAACATTCCACTTATACTGTCAAACCTCTGAGAAATATTACGGGAAAAAAACAAGGCGCCAAATTCTAACAAACTAACTAATCTGACCATCTGCGCTCATTGAGGAGAAGAGGGTGACCGCCAGAATAAAAAAAAGGTGAGTTCCCCACTAATGTGCCCTCTTTCTGTTTAGAGCCTTTTTCTGGGGAGTTTTTTCATGCCGCTTGTCTCGGTGAAGTTTTCAGATCATTGTCATTTTTTACATTTTTCCGCGGAGCTCCGCGCGTTGGGAGGGAAGAAAACATTTGCAGATTGATAGTCCATTGTGTTTGACTTTGCCAGTGTGCAGGGATATCTTTGACAGGCTCTGTACAATCATATTTCCACCGGCAGACCGCTCATTGACACACACTATTCCCAAAAAGAAAAAAAAAAAAAGCGTCTCTTTTGACAGCGGAGAAGTGGGCCAATATGTTTGTTTTCTGTCCCGCACAGTTCGTACCTGGATCCGACACTTCCAGCCTTGTTCCTCAAGAGGAATCCAGCAGTTATACCTTACAGGCACAGAGAAAAAACAAAAAGGATTTGGAGGAATACACAACTTCAGTCTGGTTTGGACCTCCGCATCCCAAAGGTAAGAGCACGTCTTCATTTGTCAGCACAGTCAGAAGAAGAGCAGCACAGCTCAGAGGGAGATTTAACAGAAAACACCAAAAACCAGGCTCTTTGCTTATTTGCGCAGAAATAATCAGACTTGATAATTTAATATTTGCTTCAGAGAGGTTTGAGCAACATGTGTTCCCTCTTTAGTTTTTGTCTGGCGGTCAGAAGATTTCACTTTCATGCACTGAACACACATTTCTATTCTCACTACGTTTTCACGTGTTTATCAAGAGGCTCATTAATTTGAGAATATGCTAATTTTAGTTGTTTTTTTCTTTAAGAAACTTTATTTCTAAACACACAACATGCTCACAATTTATGTACAATATATATATATATACAAAGAAATGATGAATGTACCAGTCCGGAGCTACAGGTCTGCATACCAAAAATGATTTCTCTTACATCACTGCTATTATGCCTGTAGGTTTTATTTAGAAATGCCAAAACTCTTTAGCTGATCCCCCCCCAAAATAAACCTACATGAAGAATTTTAAAATGTTTGTTAATTTATTAGGATTTCTGGCTTCCAGGTAAACAAAGTTCGTGTAAGAACTGTGATTTTGCGAGTGCTCACTTAGAATTACGGCACATTTATTTGTACTGATCAGCAGGATCTTTATTTTTTGAATTTCCAATAACTTTTGTTTTCTTGTGTAATTACGTCACGTTATTCTGCCATTGCTTAAAATTTAAACAGATGGATATTTAAATTATCACAGTCTGTCTATCTGGTTTAAAATAGATAGAAACTGCCTTTCTTTTCTTTCTTTCTTTCGTGCCAACAATCAGGGCATGTGATGATACTCTGCAAAGTCCTGCTAAGTACATAATTCACAGGTGAGGATTTGAGATGCATGGATATGTATGCGGGCTAATTGTATAATTATATGCAGGCCACCTCAGGCTACACCTGCTCTCCGTCTGTGTGGTTCGTTCAGGCTGGGGCAAACTTTTTCGTGTGTGTGTTTTGACCGAGCCAAATGTTAGATTAGAAATGTAAAGATGACATGTTAGCACCTCCTTCATGCTAAATTTGTACAGTCATATGAGCTGCAGAGTTAAATCACAGCCAGTCAACAGGTTTGACTGAACAACAGAATGCGGTGTGTCAGGTTGGTCGCAATGAGCAGAATAACCTGTTAATGTTTCTGTCTGACTGCCGTCTGCCTCTTACTATCAGTTTTCACTGAAGCAACGCTCCTTGAAGTCTTAAAATGTAACATTTTCACAGTTTGTGTTTCTTTTTTAATATTTTCATCAGGTTTGTGGGGTAAGAGGCTCCACAACTGTGCGCCAGCTTTCACTGCTCAGCCTTTAATCCATATGGCTGTGAATTTAAATACGACGGGCTCTTTGAAGTCAGGCCGTGTCTGTTCGAGCTGCAGTCTTTTGATGCAACACCGATATAGAAGATGATCAGATAACGTATGGCAAGTTTTCTTTCCCCGTTGGTCGTGTTGGGTCACGGTTGAGCGGCTAAGTTGACGGTTTGAGCCCTTCTTAAGCACCACTTTCTAGTAACATGTGGAAATGATGTTCTGAAATGAAACGGCCAGCCAGTACAACCCAACTGTGTGTCCTTGGTAAATGAGACACGCCAAGATGCCTAATAATAGATTTTGATGCTGATGGGTAAATCTGGAAAGGATTAAGCATTCTGCTGCTCTGACAGATTCCCCTTCATTGTTTTATGCAGCATGAATGCATCAGGCCTCCCAATGTACAATGTGGTCTTTTTTTTTCTTCGACGTACTTTATGTTTCTCAGCCGTTGTGCATTTAGCATGTACGCTGTGTACTCGTAGGAGTGAAATGCGAGGGGAAAGTTTTACAACTTAACCCGTGTCATGGAGGTCAATTAGATTGCTTGGGGTAATATCCTCAAGTGGCTGTTTTCTCTCTTGTTACTCCCCATCTGTGTTCCTTCGGGCCGTTTATCAGAGGGAAGAGTTAATGAGCATGTGTTGTCTTCATGAGGGTTAAAAAAAACATCTGTAATCCTCGGATGTTTTTGATTTTTAAAACATATGTTTAATCAGACACCGCAGAGACACCGAGCAGCCCGGAGTCCGAAACAAGCTGGGACGCTGCGTAAAACATAAATAAAACAGAATGTGATAACTTGCAAATGATTTTTTTTCACGTACACTCAACTGAAAACAGAGCAAAGACAATATCTTTTAATGTTTTCTCTCATCAGCTTCATTGATTTTTGTAAATATCTGCTTATTCTCAAGTTGATGCGGCAACACTTTTTAAACAAGTTGAGACAGGAGCAGCTAAAGACTGAGAAAGATGTGGAAAGTTCCAAAAACACCTGTTTGGATCATTCCACAGGTAAACAGGTCATAGCATCATGATTGGGTATGAAAGGGGCATCCTGGAAAGGCTCAGTCAATCACAAGCGTGGATGGAGCGAGGTTCACCACTGTGAGCGCATGATTGTATGAAGGATATTAGTACATGGGCTCAGGAACACTTTGTAAAACTGTTGACAGTAAACACAGTTAATTTGCAAATGATTGTGGCACAGCATCCCACCTTTTCTGGAATCTTTGTTGTCGGTATTTCAAATCATTGGCGGCTGATTCCAGAGCTGAAGTGCATCCTGTCTTTGCTCTGCAGAGTATTTACTCGAGTGCAGGTCTGTTGACCGTTTGACAGCAGCAGCTTCGCCCGTTTGTGTCAAACCCACAGAAGAGCGGCTAATGAGCTTTTGCCCATTTGTGCAGACGTTGGTCGCTTTTTAGCACCATCCCCAGAAGCGCTTGTCCAAATGGTGGACACTTGCCCCTCTGTCAACCCAGATCTGAACAAATACCACTTATGTCTGCGTGGTGAGCACACAGAGGGCCTCAGAGAAAAGCCTGCAGCTCTCAGCAGAAGGACATTAATGACAATCTGGAATACAATGTGCACTCTAACCAGCAGGATTTGGGTTAAAGAGTGCAGTTGTGTTGATGAAGAGCATATTGTGCTTTGAGCTATTTTCTACAGTAATACAACAAAAGAAAGAAATGCAAAGAATTCAAGCATTGCTGCTGTATCACCAAGCAAAAAGCGATCAAGTATGTCTTTAAACGTGTACCTGTTGCTTCAGCCTAAAAAAATCTCCTGCAAGACAATTGATCAACATTGTATTCACGTTAATGCACTGCACATGTTTACATATCCTCCAAACCATGAGGTTTTAACTGATAAGCTTCCTGGCCTCCTATTCGGACCGCTCAGGGGAGGAGCCGGGGAGTGGCCTAGAACAGTATAGTCTTTGTGTCAGTTGTCCCCAAGTTGCTAAACGTTTTAGTTGTTCTTTCTCTGGCGACCAACTGTTGGGAATGATGTTCCACATAATATGCACTCTAAAGAGGAAGAGCTCATAAAAAATGTCTGTGGGGGTATGTGTGCCAGTGTTTGTGGCTTCTGCAGCCTCCGTTACGGATACCATGGGGCTCACTCTCGCACTGGGCCCGTCTGGTGTTTCAGAGACGTGTGTGTGAGGCCTGTGTGTCACACTGGAGCTCCAGTGACCCAAGGGCACTCATGTGAAACCCCTTTAATCCCTGTGCTCACAGTGTTTTGGGATGGGGGATGATCTCCCTCTACAGCCCAGAGTTATTTGCTATGGTTGCTCCTAATATAAAACAACACAGGTGTCCGTGTGATTTTCAGGGCAATCAGCCTTTTATGAGTCCGTGTACATACAGTGCATTAAATGTGCAACAAGTTTTGTCTCTGGTTCAGTTTTTTTAATGTGTAATCATAGTTTTTCCTCGTGAAAATCCCCTCTATATGCCCCCGATCAAAGCGATGGCTGCTTTTAATGCCTTGTTCCACAATTTATATGGTTAAATGAGTTATTGGCTGGTGCATTCTGCTGCAAAGTTATGCATGTCTTAAAGGTTTCACAGATTATGGCTTCAAACCGCTCCCTTCACCACAAAATGACCAATTCAGGCTAGAATGGCTTCTCCGCTGCGTTCCCTGGAAAATTTCCGATTAAAATGCTGATTCAGGCTGTTAAAAAAAAAAAAAGCTCACTGGCGCACTCGCCCTGTTTTGTGTCAGTCTTTCCCTCTTCAACTGGATTTAGCCTTAATTCTCTCAAAGTGTTACAATTCAAGGTAGACCACATAGCCAGCACTGTTAAAATACAACAATGAATGAATAGGGCCTTATGTTCATGCTCTGGCTCGGCGTGTGATACTCATTTATCTGCCTGAGTCTCTCAGTGACTCATTTAGGAAACCAGTAACCTCTTCTTACCTCAGCGTTCCTCCTCTCCGTGTGATTTGTTTACAACAACACAACAAATAAGAATCGGTTGCGGTGAGTTTTATGGTGCAAATGTTTGAAAAAATGTATGTCGGAGCCGTCCGACTCAGATCTTTTTCACACATTCTCATCCCAGCTCGCACGACGTTGCTCTGAACATCATTGGATTTCTCGGGCATGCAGCTGGAGTCAAACTGCAAATGTTTGACTTGACAAGGGGTTCACGAGGTGTGTGTTCGTGTGTGTGTGTGTGTGTGTGTGTGTGTGTGTGTTTGTCTCAACTTTTCCCTCTTGCCGTGTGAGCTGTTGGCTGTCCAGCCCTCCTCTCACTCTCGGCTCTGATTGTTTCCTGAGCGCCGTGCCAGATAGGAAGTAGGAGGAAGTTATTGGAGGAGCTGGAGAGAATTTATTAGGGCCAAACACAGACACAGGAGGGAGAGGGGCGGGCGGTGACTCTGATTTTTTGGAGATGGGGCTCATGCTTTCATGAGTCTGAGGAAGGCAGCGATGTCGGCGGCGAGCTTTGAGCAGACAGGCCAGCTCATCGCCTTCGGTTTGTTTCCTGCATTGAGCAGCAGCAATGTAGCTTTTGCTGCAAATGCATCTGTGTGTGTTTCTGTGTGTCGGGAGGAAGAAGGCAGCCTTTCCAGCTCTTGTCAGAGAGCAGCTTTCCTGGCCTGGAACCTAAAATGTTTTCTTTATCTGTAATCTGACCTCAGAGAGCAGCTGCTCCTTCTGCCACCGAGTCCTGTTGTTTCCCCTGTCAAGTGTGTGTTTGTGTGGCTGTCGGTGTGTGTGTGTGTGTGTGTGTGTGTGTGTGTGTGTGTGTGTGTGTGAGTGAGGTGGGGGTCTCACTGTGACATCTGTGAGCACCCCTCAACCTTAACAAGACATGTGGTATTCATGTGGAGGAGTTTAAGGCTGTGGATTTGTTACTGTGTATAAATGTTAAATTCGGTGGAGGTGTGTTTAACTCTCGGCGAAGCAGGGGGGCTTTCGGCTGCCAGCAGGGGTCTGGTCTCTGCCAGCGAGTGTCCCAACTCTCGCAGCAACTTAACAAAGGCTGCATTTTTAAAGACATGAACAAATCCTGTAGTGTATCGGTTAACAAACAGATGGAGGTAAATACAGCGCAGTATGCCAGTGGGCGATGATGGAGAGACATGCAAACACAACAGGCTTGATAGCGCTACAGTGGAAGACACAGATTTGAGGGAAATCTGTTAACAATCTGCTCTGGGACATGAGTCAGTAGAATTGAGTCATGGTAATGAGGGTGTACAGACTCACGGACAGGGGAGGGAGGCTGATTGTCACGAAGTGTTTGTGTGTGAGATGATCAGTGTTTGTCATCGTAGGGAGAAATAATAGAAAAGACCAGTCATAGTGGTTTTTTTTTTTTACAGCCCTGATTCCAAAGAAGTGTGACGCTATATGACACGTAAATTAAAAACAAAATACAATCATTTACAAAGTGTTCCTGAGCCCATGTACTAATATCCTTCATACAATCATGCGCTCACAGCGTTGAACCTCTCTCGTCATCCTCGCTTGTGATCGACTGAGCCTTTCCAGGACGCCCCTTTCACACCCAATCATGATCCTATCACCTGTTACCGATCAACCTGTTTACCTGTGGAATGATCCAAACAGGTGTTTTTGGAGCATTCCACATCTTTCCCAGTCTTTAGTTGCTCCTGTCGCAACTTGTTTGCAACATGTTGCTGCATCAAATTCAGTTAAGCTGATGAGGTCAAACATTAAAGACATTGTCTTTGCTCTGTTTTCAATTGAGTATACGTCAGCACGGATTAGCAAATGATGGCATTCAGTTTTATTTATGTTCTACACAGCGTCCCAACCCTTTTGGAATCAGGGTTGTATAATTCTCAGCTTATCTTACTTCCTCATCTTTAAGCTGCTATAATCAGAATTGTTATATTTTAATGACTGTTTAAAGTGAGAGAACTCACATGTAGTGATGGGAGTCTGCAGTTTGCCTCAACTTCACAGTTTTTTAGTGTCTTTTAGCTCCTTGTTTTGGTTCTTAGCTTGCAACTTTTTGGTTCAGTCTGAACAATCTCATCAGATAAAACTTTGGATAAATCCACTGTAGACTCACTGCCCGGCACCAAACAGCAGACAGACAAAGTTAGCATTAGCTGGTGAACACAGTGGAGCATTTAGCAGCAGCTAATGTTGCTCTGTGTTCGCTGTGTGTGTCAGTAAGGTAATGATATGTCAACTGCATCAAAACAAAGTATTTAAACTTATATACTTAGTGAACAATAACAGATTCTTCCGATTCTCACGTCTTAAAAAAGATTGAAAATTTAGAAGTAACACAATTAGTGCTCTTCAGGCTCCAAACTGCATTGTTTTGAGTAGAAATTTACAGTAAAACGAAGACAAGATGCTTGATGACAGCTGGTGCACTCTTCTCGATAGCGCCTGGGAAGATTTACAGCCACACGAGCAACAGTCAGTCAGCGACTCTTAGTGTTTGCATCAGTTTTCTGTTTAACACCGAGCTTTAACTGTGAGCCTGTGCCCTCAGTGCGATGGACCAGGTGCATGCAGATGGAGGCCTCTTTAGTTGTTGTCATCTGATGCTCCTGCTCTGTCCCACAGTTCAAAAAGAGGTTTTCTGCTCAGACTTTTCAGTCTGAACTGACCCGCGAAAATGCACATATTTGTTTGTGGTGCTGCCTTTTGGTATTTACAGCATTTTTTAACGAGAAACATCAAAAAAGTTCATGTTTTTCTGCATCTAGCTCAGGCTGTCTTGACATCATTAAAATGAAATTTCCTCTGACTGTTGTTATGCATACGAGGAGGAGCCAGTTTCTGTTGAAATTTGGTCGCTTTGAGAAACCACAGTTGGAGTTAGGAAACACTGGAGCTTCACAATGAAATAAATAATGTGACTGTGAAATTAACAGCAGAAGCATAAAACTTTGAACTTACAAGTCACTTACTGTACACATACTTTGCCTGACTGTGGTTTTTTGTACTAGAACTACTGTCCTAGCTCAATGGGCTCACATGGCTCTCATGGTGAGATGTTCAGTATCAGACTGTATATGATCCATCCAGCTCGGTCTTAAACATTGTCGGTTTGACCAATGTTCCTTTCTCACCAGTGGACTGGAGAAGAGATGTTGCCATCAGGCCATAAAAATCGGAGACATGACAGAGAAATTTTGACTCAAGGTCTTGTCTTTGAATTCCACTGAGTAAGTAGAAACCCATCTGGTTGGTCCATCTGATGATCTCATGTTCAGTGGAAGATAAAATTGAGCAATAAAAACTGGCAATGTAAAAAAAAAAAAATTGTTAGCTCTGCTTTCTCTGAGCGACAAAACCTGAATATCACGCCGTCCACTTGTTATTACTGAAGCACACAGGCTCTGTTTGTTTTCCAGCCTGTAGGTGTTTGTAAGGGATTTCCTACACTCTGTGGCACACCTAAACAAATGCCTCAGATGGAATCCCTCTCCTGATTTAGGCCATAGAGACAGCTTTCCTCCATGTGACCCAGCAGCCTGAGAGTGACTCAGTAGAATTACTGGAATTCATTGGGACATTTCACCGCACACAATCCTGTCTAGAAAGAAAAGGGGAAACTCAGCGCTGAGCCAATAAACTCCAGTTGGTTCATAGATGGAGTGGGAGCACAGATAAGCCGATTGCTGAAAACAAACTGCAATGTGATCTCTGCGTTGAGGCAAACGAGAAGATGGTGCGCGAATGGCGCAGCTTGAATGAGAGGCGCAAAGCTTTGCAGCGTTATTCCTGCTGCATGTTGGGTTTCTGCTGTGTGTCGGTCTCAGAGGCCCGGGGCCTGACTCCCGGAGAGTGGGAGGGGAGGTGTGTCCCTGATTTCTGTGTTAAATACGAGAGCAGCGTGTCATTCAGTCAAGATCCTTCAATAAAACCTCCCACCTGCCTGCAGCCTGAAGGAGCCTCATATGCAGGTTTGTGCTTGGGACAAGGGCGGCAGCAAACAGTGATTATCCATTAATCTGGAAATTACTCTCTCACTACATCAGATGACACTGAAATGCTCCAATCAGAATTTCTTAAAGGCTAATTTTGGCATCTAATCTCCTTTTTTGGTTTGACCACCAGCCCCAAAATTAAAGGTATTAAAAGTATTATCACATCAGAAAGAAGCAGCAAATCCTCACAACAGAGAAGATTGAACTGGGGGTTTTTGGGCCTTTTTGCTTGAAAAATTATGATTTAAAGATTATTAAAATTTCAACAGTTGTAGATTTATTCTTTTTCCATCAATTAATCGACTGTTTGTGTTTCCAGCCATCGGTATCTGTCTTTATGTGTTGTATGTGTTCATAGGTGCAGCTCCATGTATCTGCAGTTTACTGTGTCGTGTGAGTCATTACTATGTTGTGGAGTTTCTCATCCAGAATTGGCTCAAAGGGACATTACAGTGTGTTTGCAACAGCTGTTCTAATATAATCAATATGTTAATTGCAACAGCTTCTCCTCTCAAATGACGTGCCGGTACTAAATCACCCCGCAGAGCCGAATCCCCATGGTCTTCATCCTGAACTTTTATTGGAACTCTGTACGATTGTCAAACTAGCTGTTGCATTTGAGTCCATAAAACTGTCCTTGTAACTTTATTTACCGCTCACTTTTATCGTGAAGTCATGACTATTGTCCTGATTTTAAATCCTGTGACTCCAATAGAGGATGTATTGAAAAATGGCTCCGCTGACAATGCCCTGCCTCTAGTCTGAGCTCTGAGCGTCACAAAGCGGGAGCGTGTTCACTGCTGATGTTGCATTCCAGCTGGAACAATCCCACTGTTTTCCAGACCCCAAAGTGGACGCCTAAATTGGACAACACCCCCCCCACTCCAATGCCCCCCACTCCCCCCCCCCACAAACACACCCCCCTCTCCCCCTCTGCTCTCCAACCAACCAACCCACCCACCACCCACTCCTCCCATACACGCATCCCCTGGTCTCCTGTCCTTATTTGGGTAGAGACGTTCTGAGCACTGGGTGGAGGGGAGGCGAGGGGGGGGGGGGGGGGGGGGGGCAGAGGAGGGAGGGAGGGCGTTGGGTTGACACAAGGGAGGCAGGAGGAGAAACAGTGAGCACTCGCAGCCCTTTCTTAATAAGGACATGTCTGGAATTCAGGCCCCTCTCTCGGTGAAGAGCCTCTCTTTTTGCAGCACCTCACTTGAACACGCTCTCGTGAGCACTCGGAGCTCCATCGAGGTCGTCAGATCTGCGTGTTGCACCGGACGCCTTTGCTGTTCTTCACAGCTCGCCGTGCGGAGGAGGTTCGCCTTGTTTTCTCGGCTATAATTGGAGATAAACAATAGAGCGTCCCTCCCTCCCTCCCCTCACTGTGCCACCAGGCTTTGATTACTGCCCTGGCTGCACTGAAGCTGTTGCCCCCACAGCACCTGTGCATTCACTAATGAAATACTTTGGGCGGCCTGAAAGGCTTTTTCACACCAGACCACACAAACAGTATCTGCTGTACTCCAGGCTGAGACAGAACTGTGTATTTAAGAGTCATACTAGTGTCATTGTTAATGACCCCTTGTGCCTGTTGATGTTTCCGTTTTTTAAATTGCACCAACACACAGGCTGCTGACAGCAAGACAATGAGAGACGTCAAATCATGAGGGTTGATGTCATGACAGGCTGCCATAAATGTTGTAGCTGTTTAAATAGTGTATAATGTGAGCCTTCTGCTTTATTTCAGTCTGCTCTTTGTATTTGATTGAATGCCATTCAGAGCTGCATCTAATGATTATTTTCATTTCTTAGCAAAATGTCAGACAATAGAGAAAAACACAGTTTTCCTGAGTCGAAGGTGACATATTTAAACTTGAGCCGCATTGATTCGTCGATAAGTCGATTCATCCATCAACATAACATGAATTGGCAGCTCTTTTGGTAATTTAATACTTGTAGTCATTTTTCAAGCAGAAATGGGGAATATTTGCTGGTTTGATGGTTTTCTTTGTTGTGCATGATGGTAAACTGGATATCTTTGGATTTTGGACTGTTGGTTGAACAAAAGAAGGCATTTGAAGGCTCATTTTGGGTTTTTGGGAAGCATAAGGGTCAATTTTCTCGGTTTTCAAGCATGAAAATGTTGGTAGATGAAAGATATTCAAAGATATTCAGATAACTGGAACACAGAGAACCAGTGAATTTGGGGAATTTTTTCTTGAAGAATCAACAAATCGACTCACTGTTGCAGCTCCAAATCTGTTTACTTTCACATCCATGCTTCTTTGTGCTTTCTGTCATGGTCTTTGCGTCAGTATTGCATATTTATTAACACATTGGCAGGTCAGAACATGATTAAAATGCCCTTAACTCAAGTCGTATGAAGTAAGCAGCCACTGGGAGCGGTCCAGCCGTGTGATCTGTGAGGACTGAGATGGATCACTTGAGCTGCTGATGAGCGCTCCGTTTCAGTGTTGAGTTTTAACACCGTGACCCTGTTGCAAAGGGTCCACCACAACCAATCCCCCCTCAGCTAAAATTAGCAGCTCGACTTGTGGATATTTGTCAAACTCTCGTTTGGGTTCAGTGACGTCCATGAATTTCATGTTGTAGGTTGCGTGTGGTGGGATATCACTGCAGGACTGTGTAACTGGTCCGCTCGCCTTTGATCTTTGCTAATTCCCGTTAAATGATGATGGGAAGAGAAAGGAAGCATCACTAATCCCCCACCTCTGCTTTTTCACCAGTTTGTAGTTCTTGGATGATTTGGTGTAACTGCAGTGGTTATCAAGTGTGAATCTTTCAAATGCTGAGAAATAAAGGGAGAAGGGGAAGCAAAGGGAGGCTTTGGAGCATTTCCCCCTTTTTTTTCATGTTATAAATGAGACTTTGTTCGACTCTTCTCTTGAATACATCCAGATTAATTAAAACGACGTCTTGGCTTGCTGCACAGTTTTGGTGTAATTGATAGCATGAAGAATCACCCAGATTTGCTGTGACCTGGAGAACAAGCGTTTCACTGATTTCCATGCACATTTTCATATTTTTAATAAATTTCCAGATAAAGTTACAAGTGCAAATCACATTGCAAGACTGAAACTTAATTTCTGGGTTGATTTTTTATGTTCCAGGAATCCTACTGTTAATATTCTCTGTGCAAAACCTCAAAGAAAAATGTAGCTTATAATAGAAAACACAACTGAAAATAGATAATGTTTTATACTCGTACTCTCATACAATCTCCAAGTGTTAATTTATACTCACTGTAGTTTTGAGGAACCCACAATTTGACACTCTCTCTATTTATCCATTATGCTTTATTTTTGTTAGCATCTGCAGAAACGCTAAAGCAGAAACACAAGCATCCTGGGAGGATCATGGTTACCTCATAGACTTCCATTTCAGAAACAATACAATGCTGAAAAGGCAGCTTGAAAAATACTTAAGATCTCTGCTTGCAGTCAGCCATAAGCCAACCACACTGGGACACAGTTCCCAGACCACAAGAATTCTTTGAGGCCAGTGCTGATTAGTGAGGTCTTTAAACTTCGTTTTATGGAATATCTTGAATTCATTTGGCCATTTCAGAGAAATAAAATATAGGAAATTATAGTAATAATTAAGGTTAACATTGTTTATTCATGCAAATTTAATGACTGCAATAAAGAAAAAAGACGAAATAAAGCCAAAGCAGTGACCTATGGATGAATGGCATTCCTTATTCTGAAGTGTCTCTCGTTATGCTTTACATCAGGGCTGCCCGAAGTGGGGCCCACGGACCAAAGATGGCCTGCTGGATGTTTCTTGAGAAAAAGACAAGTTTGATTTGAAAATGCTAACTATAAATAGCTGTTCATGCCGTTTTATTGTCTCACACTTATTCACTAATTATTAATTATTTTTCAGAGTCTGAGCACTTTATACAGGAAGTCAATCAATTAAGGGAAGTTTAGGCCCTCTAGGGCGAAAAGCTTTGCCACCCCTGCTTTACATGAACTCGTGTGTTGGGCCTTTGCAGCTACCCAAATAATTGTGTATTTCTCTAAAAAACAGTGGACAAACTTAGCAGGGATTAGGTTCACACGGTATAGAAGCCGGTAATTAGGTTGTACATAATTTAATTGAATTTTATCAAACCTCTGCTCCATTTTTCTCCTGTATTTTATTGATTCTGTCAGCATCTTGTTGAAATTTGTTTGTGCATATCAGCAGTGTCACACCATGAGTTTAAGATAAGGAAACAAAGAAAGCCTGTTGAGATGCAGGCAGAGCAGCAGTGGACGTGCTTTGAGAACAGGGTTCGACGGTTTGTGAAACTCGCTCATCGAGAACAAACGCCAAAAGGGTTTTTCAGGCTTCAGGCGCATAGCTGGCTGATTTCCTCCAGTCATGAATGTCTCAAAAGTGATATGCTGGTAAGACAAATGGTGGCTTGCAGTCGTACAGTGCGGTGCATGTAATGAAGGAGTAAGTTTTGAATGTTTGACATAAGAAATCGCCTTTGTTGCTCTACAGCTACTTGTCGTGGATTTGGCGGAATGCATCACATGACCTGCAGTTCCGACTGTGGCCACTACACCAAGTTTAGTCCTGCAAAGCTGCACGTTTTGGTTTAAACGGTGTCTCCATTAGAAAACATATTGAATTAAGGCTGATTATAGCATACTTGTTACTTAGTGATGGTGGGTTTTACATTGGATAAAAATGTGTGCATTAAAGGATAAATTCATTGATTTCCCAAAATCAAAATATTTAACAGGAGTAAGTAGCACAGTTGTTTGGAACTATTTCCAGCTGCGGATTTATACAGATTTGACCAGGATAGTGTGCGTTGAGTGACTCAAAGTGTATTTACGAAGATAAACATTTGCTGAAGTTGCATCAGTGTTCAGTAAAAACAAGAAGCTAAGAAACTTCTATCTTTATTCCACAGATCTCCTACAGATCCTCTGATATTGGGGCTCGGGGTCGGGCCCAGGGGGAGCCGCCACCATTGCGTCCAACGAGTGGAGCGCCAACGGTAGCCCAGACGATGGGCTGGACGGGGACAATGAGGACAAGACCCTGGACGGGGACGCCGAGGGCGTGTGGAGCCCGGACATCGAGCAGAGCTTCCAGGAGGCCCTCGCCATCTACCCTCCCTGTGGCAGGAGGAAAATCATCCTGTCAGATGAGGGAAAGATGTATGGTGAGTACGCTGGATAACAGCCAGAGCAACAAAAGAACAACAATTACATGGAAATCAGCTCCAGAATGACTGCAGAAAAATGAAAAAAAACATCCATTCCAGAGAGATTTGTGGCTGAAAGACAACAAACATCCACCATCGTGCCCAAAAAAGAGAAATGAGAAAAATACTTTTTTTCGTGCTCTCGTGTTCATGTCACAGCTTTGACACGGAGGTGAATGTTTTCTTTCCACTCAGAGCTCTCGCTGACAAGTCTGTACCTGCTGTACTGTGACCCAGGGGCAGGTTCTTCCAGTCACACCAGCGCTCTCAGAGCAGGTTATTGCTGTCTCGAGAGCATCTCCGCTCCTCTCTCCTTGATTTACACCTGTCATTTTCTTCAGAGTCTTTACAGTCTATTTTTATGCGCACAGTTTTATGGCCTCTTCTCTTCCTCACCGCGCTTTAAGTCGTGAAACCTGCTCTTTGTTTTTTAGCGCTGAGCGTCATACGCTTGTTTCTCCCCACACCGGTATCGCTGGGAGAGTTTTGCCTGCAGGTGACTGGTTGGAGCTGGTTTCTCGAGAAGTGTTTCGTTTGATCCCGGATGGCTCGGTTAAATTAGCAATAATTAGCACAGCGTGAATCAAGACTCAGGAACAAAAACATCACATTGGCATGTCGAAGATTTTAAACATCCATATGGTTTCAGAATAGTTCTTCTGTTTCCTGCAGCGTGTTCATTAAAATGCAGGTGTTGAGCCCTTAATGTCCTGAAAAACTCCAGATGGATATGTTGGCAAGTTCTTTGATAGACTCACTGACATCCAGGTGTAGGAAATTGAATGCATTTGTCTTTCATTACTTTAATCCCACTTTCCCATTCCTGTTGTTGAGGTGCTCTTCCAATTATTAGATTAAGCATTTGAAGCTGGAAATTTTGCTGAACAGCAATAAATGTTGATTGACAGGAACTGTGCTGCCTTCTTTGCGGTTTTGCTCGCCGCTGTCCTCAACAAACCTCTTTCTGGTTTTGTGAAATTATGTTATTTTCACCATCATAATTCAAGTCCCTCAAGCCATGCTTTGTAAGACTTCCCTGCCCTTTAATTATTGTCCATCATGTCTCAAAAACTTGAAATTGATTCCTGCTTCGGAGCGACCATAAAGACCATCAATCATTGCCACCGAAGTCTCAGACAGACTGTGTATTTTAGAAGCATTAGTGTTTGTTTTCAAAGCTCTGTTTTTTTGGTGGCTTCGCTGCGCTTGACGTCAGATGGGATTCTTCTGGCGTGATTCACGGGCAGATTTTGATACTCAAGGAGAAGCACATACCTGAGATAACTCAGCGGCTGTGGCAGCTTCTGTTGTTTCTCTGATCCTGTCTTAAGGCGCGTAGTAGCGGTGAAACAAGTCGTGGATTGGTCAATTAGTCAACAGAAACTTTATCAGCAGCCTTTTTTTCCCCTCCTCCATTTATGAATTTAGTCGTTTATCAAGCAAAAATGACAAAAATCGACTCATTCCACCTTACACAAAACAGCATATCTTAAGACATTACCTTGGCTCTAGGATCTCATGATGGACATTTTCAGTATTTTTATGGACTAAACAATGAATTAATTGTAAAATGAACTTAATCAGTAATGCAAATAGTCATCAGTTTCAGCCCCAAAACAGAAAAGCTGGATACAGAATAAACTCTTGCGAGTGATACCATGTTCAGTCTGTTTACAATTAACATTTCTGACTATTTTTTATTCAATTTTCTAATTAAATCACTCAAAATTTCTTTTCAGGCAAACTTGATGAACATGTGCTTAAAAATAACACTGTTAGTAAACACATTGTACAATTTCTGGATAGACCTTAAGCTCAAACCACACAGGCATCTCTAAATTTGCCTAAATAACTCTTTAGCAGGGCAGTGTCGCGTCCCAGGCTCCACACATTTGTCATGAGAACGTCAACAAAGAGGCAGGCCGTGCACAAACCTGCCCCCTTAGCAACAAACTGTCAGGACCCCTTTTAGAGGCCTGTTTTTTTCTAGAACACTAAACACCCTCTCCATTTACAAAAGTCATCTGAGGCTCTGCTGGCAGAGCCAAGGCATGCCCCAGAAGAAGCCTTCTCACAAGGTGATTACCTCAGACATCTAAAAGCTGCCCTGACGTGACGTTAGGGGAATGTTAACGATTGCACTGTATGTAATACTGTCTACCTTGCAGTCTCAGACTCCAGTGGCCTCCAAAAGGAGGCAAGTCATCCCTCCCGTTGGGAATTCCACTTTTTTTTGCCAGGATTTTTTTTGGGAGGGAAACCTTTGCAAATTTCCATTGCCTTAGCAAAATGACTGCTTTGTACATGTGTATTCTCTGCTCTACAAACCTGTCTAGACTTCCCAGTAGCATTGCCAGTCATTTACGTAGCTCAAGGGTGACGAAGAGTTCAAAGGAGCATAGCACTCAATTTTAATCAGTCACATATGTTAAAAGTCACTCCAGTTTTTTCAGAACATGAACAGCACTTCAGTTTAACTCTAGTTTGTGATGTAATCACAGCTATAACAGTTAGAATCTATCTAATTGTGATAAAATATGCCTGTCGAGAGTCAAATCTACCAAAACTCTCGGGAATTCATCCTTCATACCAGCATTTCTCATCTTTTTTGACACTGCTCTCCTGTCGGTATGGTCAACATAAGGCTACAACCAGCAGCCAGTTAGCTTAGCTTAGCATAAAGACTTGAAACAGGCTCTGGCTCTGTGTGAAGGTTGCAAAACCAACTTACCAGCACCTCTTAAACTCACTAATTCACAGGTTACATCTTGTTTGTTTAGTCTGTACACCAAAGTGTAGAAACAAGGGGTTTTACAGTTCCGTATGTGCCGGATTCTTTAAGCCACTGTCCAAGCCATGAAGTAGTCCAACACATAAACCCTGTAAAACCACAAAATCTTGTTTTTATCCTTCAGTTTATATCCAGGTTAAACCAACCTTAGGGCCAAGTTTGCTGTTTCCCAGTTTACAGTCTTTATGATAACCTAAGATAACCAGCTGCTCGCTGCATCTTCTGTCTAACAGACAGATTTGAGAGTGGTTTCAATCTTCTCATCTAACTCCCTGCAAGAAAATGTATTTGCCGACTCCCCTGAGTGTGACCTTTGAGTCCTTTGATTTTCCACTCATTCCGGAAGTAACGAAAAATGCACTCTCCCAGTTCAAATTCACTGTCAGGTCCTGATCCGCGATGATCTTTTGAAGTTTAACAAACTAAAATCAAAGCATTCAATGAATAGTTGTGTCTCAGAGACAGTTGTTCTCAGTAGAATTACATAGTTGGCACATTTTACACCCTTAGTTCAGAGGAAGTGTCTTCAGAAGATGCGTGTGTGTCAGAAAAATGTTGCCTGTCTTGTTTTGCTCTGGGGCTGTACTGACATGTTATTCTCCTGCGTTTTCTGGCCTAGACAGGTATGTCAAACCCCAAGCACACACCTCTGCCTCTCTCTCTCTCAGCCCTGCAGCTGTCACTACTGCAAAGCACTCTGGGTACAAAGAAAGAGAAAGATTTCAGCGCTAGAGGCAGGCTTATGTCTGGTTTGACCTTTGATGGCTGCATTAGGAATTAGCAGCTGGTTCACTGCATGTGCAAAGTTGCGAGAAAAGATGTGTGTAAGGTATAAGAGAGGGGGCTGAGCGCTCTGTTATGATGACTGAGCAGGCCTTCCCTGTCAGCCCCCTCGCTGAGATGTTAGGAATGTTTTCAGTCATGGCTGAGCAGTATGTTAGCAATTTAGGATTACCTCAATGTTATGAGAAGGGAGGAGGGGAGAGAATATGGGTGGAGAAAGGGTTCAAGAGAGAGACGAGAGGGGTGGGGGAGCTACGGCGAGTGAAGAGAGATTACCTTTTTACTTACTATCTTCGCGTGGAAGTGGAAAATTCCAGCAGTCGTGTAGTAAAAGAAAAAGATAGGCGTGTCCTGTCAGGGAAGAGGTTAAGAATGGCAGCCTGCAGCGATCTGAGTGGGTGTTGAGCAATCAACAAGGGAATCATAAGCAGCTCGCAAAGATGGCAGAGAGCTGGAAAGACAGTGAGTGTGCGGAAATTAGAGGCAGAGGACAAGAGAGGCTGCGACTGTGCGTGTGTTTGCGCGCACCTGTCGTGTTCCCCCGCCGTGCGGAGCAGCCTTTTCACCGTCTCTCTGACCCCGCCATGTCAAGTCTGAGCAGATCTCGGCTGCCACGGCTGCAGCTACCACTGACAGCGCTGAGATCACACCCTCTGTGTTTTCTCTGTTGGGGTTTGAGAGCAGTGTGTCTTAAAAATGATCAGCTCATATGACCAATCCCGCTGGGTCAAAAGTGCTAAACATTTGCTTGTGCAACCAGGAAGTTCTGGGACTTTTTTAATATTCTGTGTGTGAGTTTATTCTGTTATGTGACTGACATCCAGCGACAGGTTTTCTTTTTGTCGGCATCAGCTCAACCTCCTGCTTTTGGTGATCCAGAGTCTGTTGAATTTGAAGTTCTGTTCAGCAGTTTTGTGCCTGGGGTTGAACACAGGTCTCCCGAGTGATTATGTTACCCCTCAAAATGTGTTGTATGCTGTGCTTTTCAAAATTTGATGCTAGGGTGTGAAGTGGAGGATGAGGGATTTGGGACTGATTACCTCAGTGCCTCTAAAATCCTTTGCTGTCGTCCTGTGAACAACTCCTCTTTTAGTCACAAAGTAGTGCTATATATCATTTAGGGATATAACGGTCGATAAAAATCTGTGCTGTGCTCAATATGTTGCAGCCGTATCATGATCCAGTTTGTCTTTTTCCACAGAGCAGAAAAAGAAGTGCTTGAGAATGTGTCTTACAGCTCCATTTCCAAGTCATTTTTAACATTCAGCTTCAAAAATTTATTTGAAACTGGAGTTATTTGCCCGGCCCACTTCAAAGTGGTGTCTCTGCTGCAAACTGTATATCACATAGAACAAAAGCAGTGATTTAAAATATCACAAAACCAACCAGATGTTGTGGAAAAACTGGAGATATCATCTCAGCTCTGCTGCAACTGCGCTGTTCAACACACGATCGAAACGCATTTTTGATTTGCGACGCAACGCCAGCAACTCCTGTGCTCAGCACTGTTATGAAGCAAGCTACGAAAAAGGTATAAGGTTTGACATTTTTAAATAATTTCCTTAACAAGAGAATTAACTTCTGGGAGAGTCCTGAGAGCCAGCTGTTAATTCAGTGTGAGCGGCTCAGCACAATACTGAGTCCACCTCACCTCTCAGAGCCGTTCTTATCTTTCTTAGTCAGACCTATAGCGCTCAGTTCATGCTGTATCTCAGTATACAGTACTTTGCAATGAGATATCTGTGAAATCCATAGCAGAGGTCTGTGGTTGGGACGATGTAATGTTTTCCCCCTCTGCTCCTCAGCTGAAGAGATTGAGAGTGACAGTTGCGCGGGGGTTGAACTGGCATTGTTCTTTCTCTGCCATCCTCTGCTGGGATGGTCGGCAGCAGGTGCTGCTGTCCGTTGAGTGCAGGGTCACATAGTGGTGTTGTTTTGGGAAAAGGGCCTGCTTTGCTGCCAGGTGGCAGTTGCTGGCAGAGACAGTTATGGCTTTGTGTTTCCTCCAAGAGTTACAGCATCAGCTGCCCCTTTTGCCCCGCTAACCGACGACCCCCCACCCCAAGCTAATGGCCCTCACCCCAGCTCTAACCCCTGCTTCTCCCAGAGTTGGAAGTGCATATGAGCATGTGTGTGTTCGCCCGAGCTCTGGCTGTGTTCGCAGGCCCAGGCCAATCAGACTGGCTAGCACAGATGTGACAGGCTTAGAGGAATGTTAGGAATGCGGAGGCGCTGGAGCGGGCGTGTCCACCCTTGGCCCAGGGCAGAGGGGGACGGGCTAGCTCAGTATCGGCAGACAGTTCAGCTCTGCTCTGCTGGCCGACCGCCGGGCTGACTGGTTGGAGAGCATGGTGAGTGCTGCAAGCCCGCTGGAGATGGCCTGCAGTACTTTTATGGTAATTGCTCTAACCAGGGCCTTCTGGAGGCCAAGTGCTGAAGAGTGTGTGAAAAAACAGGACTTGTTTCTCCTGTCATTATGTGTCTGGGTACTCTAAAGCTGTTAAACCGTAGACTTCTTAGACACACAGTCTATTGTGTGGGTTAAAGAAGGCACATCTTGACCAGTTTTTGTTGGTGTAAATTTATGTCAGCAAGTTTCGAAGAGTATAGGTCATTATTCATAATGATACAGCGGTTCAACCTCTCCCTTTGGCCCAATTTTCAGCCACAGAAACCCAGTAAACGTGACTTGGCAAAGAAAAGAAGTGAGAAAGACTGATGGACTGATTTCCCCTCGAGACAACATAATAATCCTTTTTGCACTTCTCGTACACCAAAGATGATCTTTTGCTTGATCCCATCTGTGCTTTGCGGAAAAGGCAACGCTTGTTAAATCTCCTGCACGGCACCGAATGCAAAGAGCACCATGAAAGCCCAGAATAGAAGCCTGTTCTCTGCACAACCTGTTTGTGTAGAATGTCGAGAGTAGATGTTATGTCATGAAAAACATGGTTCTGTTTTCAAAGCAATCTGTAATTAGGCTACAGGGCCACGTGAGCAGACAATAAGGAGGTGTGAAATGAGCTCATGAAAACTTTAGGGTAAAACAAGCAAATCAACCATCTACTATCTGGCTCAGTTTACATAACACCTAAAATTTTAGAATATGGTTTCCAGTAGGAAACAGAGGTGTTATTGTGACCTGTGACCTGTGACAGAAGTGTGTTTGCCCTGACCGAGGAGCTCTGGGAAAGGTCACACCGTTGTTCTTTTGACATAAGATGTGTATTTAAGGTATGACAAGAGCGCCACCTTTTGTCCAATGGAGGGTATTGTAATGCACAATTGTTACATCTTCTGTCATGTAATCTGGTAACCTTGTTTTTGTTTATGACCTTGCTTTCTGTTTATCATTACAGGTCGTAATGAATTGATAGCAAGATACATCAAGCTGAGGACAGGCAAAACCCGCACAAGAAAACAGGTAAACCAGCTTTAATGATTTATTAGATAAGAATAACCATGTGTGAGTTTGGCTTTAGTTACTGACAGTACAAGACAACAAACCTTTCATTACAGCAACCACTGTTTATAGAAGGATTCATTCAGCCTAACATTGAGTTTAATAACAATTAAGTTTATTATAAATTATTTAAAGGACAATTCTGGTTTTATTGTCCTGTATATATTTCTTATTGTCAACAAATCCCATGAAAAGGTCAAAACTGACAACGTAATAGTTGGTCTTTCAGTAGCTTTCAGTGTCTCTCAGCCACAAAGCCGATTTTTTCCCACTCAACACATATATCTTAAAAAGTGGGTCATAAATTTATAGTTTCCTAAAATGGGTGGGCACTGTAGTTTTCATTAAACGTTTGTCAAATGGAAGTAACACACATTTCATGATCTAGTGAGTTTGTGCAGCAGCAAGCTGGTGAATGAAGCATTTACTCTAAATAAACTACGATGCTCATGTTCATTGCAATGACGAAACATGTCACCAAGTGCAACAGTGTGGCTCCTTGATCTATTTTAAATACTTTTTGGACAGCAAGGGAGGTCTATGGGGAATAAACTATATCAGACTACAGCTATGCAGGCAGTACATGCTAGCAGCATCAGTTCATTGATGGTTTTGGTCATTCATTGGTATTGTTAATATGTGTGTGTGTGTACATGTCCTCACTTGCATGTGTGTGTGCGTTCATCTGAGTGCATGTTGTTGTTTATGCTCAAAAACTGTTTCAAACCCTTTTAGGTGTCTAGTCACATACAGGTGTTAGCACGGAAGAAAGTTCGTGAATACCAGGCGGGTATAAAGGTAGGTGCTGCAAACCTGCCTCTCGGCAACACTGACTGGGCGTCTCTTTCCTCTTTGGTTACGGCTTCTCTCCTTCTTCCCTTGTCTTTTCTCTCCCTGTCTCCTTTTCCTCTTCCCTCCTCTTGGCTATTCTTCTGTGCAGGTTTCTAGCCACTTGCAGGTTCTCGCCCGGAGAAAATCTCGCGAGATCCAGTCAAAGCTAAAGGTATGCGCTTCACCGCGGGCTCGGCGGGGCTGGTAAAGGCTTGGCTTTGCACTAACCTGCTAATTTGTGCACATTATTATCAGTCCTTGCTTTGATGGAAAGCCAGTTCCCACTAGATAAGTGGATGCAAGCTTGGCAAGTAAAATACATTTTTGAATGATGAATCAAATCGTATAAAATAGTCGTAAGGAGTTAACTCTCTGATAGACCCGAGTGAACCACAGTCCTGCTTCTGTACCACGCATGCAGTGCACAAACAAACGAAGCTTTTTAACTTCTGTATGTCGGAGCTGCATGAACTGTAAGGCTAATCTCTTCACTCAGTAGTCGCTGACTCTAAAGCTTTTTTTTTTTTTTTTTTTTTTTTTTTTAAGGAATGATACACGAGCTGTTATGATGAGCCCAGTTAACAGTCATTTAGCTGCATGTTGCTCCAGTTCTGTATCTGCCAGCCATGCTTCTGCAGCATACTGTACTTCTCTGAGACTTCTTCTTTCCCTAAAACTCTCTCTACTTTGATACCTTTAGTTCCTTTAATGTGTCTGTTTGTGATGTGTTTTGTAAAACCGATCAGTCAAAAAACATTCATCTTTGACCGTTGTCATCATATGAATCCTTTTGACTCGTCTTTAGTTCTTCCACTCCCTCTGGTTTCTCATCATACTTTTAATTATTTTTGCATATTCACATATACATAATGCAGACACTTGTAAATACTGGAGACATTGCAGCATTCTGAAATGCTAACTTCAATTAAATTAACCCCCGTTATTCAGACTAATCCTCCAGTGGACTCCAGCATCCACATTTTGTCTTAAATGAAACTGGAAAAGATAAACCAGTCTTTGTTTCAGTGATGTTATATATAGTTCATTTAACCTGCAAGGGAACGGATGCATCACCCTACTTGGTTCCTTACATTATCCTTACAAACTTTTTCCTCAATAACATACCTGAGGAAGAATCAGCTGGTGCATCCAGTGATACATGTTTGTGACCTTTCCATAAATGCCAGTTGTTTGTATAAGACAGACTGTTCATTGTGAGCCATAACCTCCCACCCGTCCCTGTTGTTTTTCCTGGTCAGTGAAGTCACAGGACTTATGAAGCAAAGCTACCATATGATCAGTTTTTTTCACTTTCACGTTATTTTGTATGCTGTCAAAAATGTTGTGTTTCCAAAATATTTGTCCATCTTAAAATTGACATCTGACATTTTCTTCATTTGGTCATTTTTGGGCATCAGCATATCTAAACTGTACCATACACTTGATTGGCACTCTGCATCTTCCATATTTTGTTTAAATGTGATGCTCTAAACATGGAACCACAGGCAGCATAATAATGGCATAAAATAAGGCTTGTAATATGCTGTGTGGTGACTTCTGTCATCTTTGCTTGAAGAGATTAATCATGTTTTCTTTCATTCTTTCCATTATTACTTTTTTGTACATGCAGCAATCTGTATTTTGTCTCCTTCACACAATATGACATACTTGAGTTGACACATGATTTCGAAAGATAAAATCACTCTCATGTGTACTTCTTAAACCCATTCACAAAAATCTTACATATTTTAATTTCAACTGTTCCCTCACTGCGTCCAGTCATTTGGCTTTTTTTATGCTTTGTGAGTTTACCTTTTTTTGCATTGGACTAATGAAATTTACGTCTTGTCCAATTTTTTAATAACAAGCAAGTCTCTGAGCCGCTCTTTTAAAATCAGATGGCTGACAAAGAGTAACTCTGTCCAGCTGAACAAACATGACGTAAAAGTGTGGGTGCTAAAATGGCTCCACACTGCAGTACCAGCTGTACATTTGGCGTAATGCACTGAAGGCTTGTGCTGCAATAATCCTCCAAGGATTAAACTTTTTACTATTAGCGTCACGCTTCTCCTCTGTTGGTCTTCTAGTGAAGGAAATGCGATGTGTTCCCTAGTAATACGGTTGTCGACAGTCTTCAAACATGATTTCAATTAATTACTGACTGTTATTTCAAGCTTTTACTGCTGTCTAATGAAATAGAAGTGAACAAAACAAGAATGTACATTACAGTATAGTGTGAAAGTTTTAGCAAATTGCTAAACCCAATCTTTTTCTAAATGTTTTCATAGTTTCATTTTGAAGCTCTTCTCTCATACCACAGTCTGTGCTGAACCTTGTCACCTCTGAACCAGGGCAAACTGTCAGTCATGGTGTGTTTAGGAACACATTGAATTTATTGGAATTTATGGAACTTAAGTTATCGCACAACGTCTCCACAGTATATGAACAAAAGAGGCAAACCTGGACTGAAATGCACAGGCCAATACTATGTCAACCAAAACTCTTACTTAACACATCATTTAGAGCTGCACAGTACTAATGGTTTCTCTCTTTTTTGATTCAGGCGATGAATTTGGTAAGTGAATCTGACTTGTGCAATATGCTTCCCTCCCCGCCTTTGTTTAGCAGCACCAGTGCACTGTCCCCTTGCTATGGCCCTCTGCTGGCATGGCGTCCCATCCCATTGCTGTCCTGTTATGAAGCAATGCTTAAGAAGCAGCCAGGCCTTGAACACAATAGTGCTACGCATCCTGCCTGATGTAGTGTACTCCCCTCAGCCTCTGCCAAAAGCCAAAGTCTTGCTTGCTTTGCATAAGGTGTCGCTCTTTGATTCGGGGTCTCGCTTCTGAGTCATCTTTCCTTTAATTGCAAAGTCATAGCTTGAGTTGCTTAAGTGCATTCTTTTGCAAACAGAAAAAAATAGCATGAGGATGCGTTTTAAATTTTGTTTGGTATATTGAAATGAAAGCTTTGACGTGTTTCAAAGTCATAAAATATGTGTCATGCGCCATGGACATGAATTGGTTGGCTTTGTGTATCTTTTTCTACCTATTTCGCTTACGTCGGACCACTTTCATCTGCATACCAAAACTTGAATTTGCAACATGAATGCAAATCTGCATTCCAAACCAATGCACTTTCTTTCTTCTCCTTTCCTGTGGTGATCCCGATAACACACTGACACTCAATTTGTCTTGTGAGTCGAGCTTAAATCCCAACGCTGGAGCAACTCTGCCTCGTCTTCTCTGTTCTTCTCTTTGCTTGAGTCTGTCAAGCTGCTCTTTCAGAAACTTATTTTCTTTCTTAGTTTTATGAATAATATCCCTTACCATTTAAGTGTCTTTATTTAATCATGTCAAGCTTAGTGCAATTCTGAGAAACTCTCCTCAAGATTCTTAAATATATGAATGATTGAATTCAGATGTTGTTTTCATTATTTATCAAACAGCTACAAGTAAATGGAGTGTAGTGTGGAAGGCTTTATATTGCACTGTCCTTGCAGTGGTAGATACTCTTTAGGTTAGGGTGCCACCTTGTGGCTAACTTCCGTCATTCTGTTTCAATCTGCAGGATCAGGCGTCTAAAGACAAAGCCTTGCAGAACATGGCAGCACTGTCGTCTGCACAGATCGTCTCCCCGAGTATGATCAAGAATCATCTTCCACCACTGCCTCCTGCTCCCTACCAACCAGCCAGAGTGAGCCCACCACTCATTTTCTATTACTTACAGCACATTAACACAGTTTTCAGCAATGAAAATTACATTAGCTGAAGAAAATGTAGTAACACTGTAAAAGCAGTTTAACAGTGTTTTCTCACTCTCCAGTTCTGGCCTGCCATCCCAGGACAGCCTGGACCCTCTCAGGAGTAAGTAAACCCCTCCACTGAACCCACAAGATGTTTGTGGTGTGACATCACACTGAAGAGAGAGATTAGTGCTAGAAATGAGTAAATACATGAATGGGTGACTGAGGGGGTTAGGTCTAATGTGAGGTGGGTATTGCAGGGCTTGTTTAACGGATCACGTTTTTGCACACCAGGCTGGTTCTAGATCTCAACCCGGGAAGGACTCCTGGGTTTGGCCGCACCAGCCATGCGTAAGTTCCCCCTAGCCGAGGTCCAACTCTGAGCACAAAGCAGCACTAACTCTTCTTCTACACTGTATTGTACTGTATGTTTCCTGCACTGATAAACCACCACCGGGCAAATTAACTGCTTCAAATTTGATAGATGGCAAAAGTAAAAGAGAACATAAATCCTCATTGACTTTTGCTCACTGAAAAAGTGCTAAAATTTCTAAACGTTGTAATCAACATCCTCAGATTTGTCAGTAAAAGCATAATTAACTGATGCTGTTTTGCATCATTAAGAAGCAATGAAGCAGGTGGACTTACGCCTAGCTGGTGCAACAACACATGCTTACACTTTGACACTAACATCAGAACGCTTATCAGAAATACAAATTTAGTAGGACCCATGTGCCACAAACACCTGATACTGACCCTGCGTAACACTGTCTGACCGAACCACTCATTGTCTTTCAGTATCAAACCTTTTGCACAGCCCCCATACTCAAGCCTATCAGGTCCTGTACCACAGTCCATAACAAGTAAGTATGGGCAAAAATCCATGAGAAGTTTTCTGAAATTAAACCAGAAATGGCAAAATTTGCTAAATGTTTGTGTGTGTGTGTGCCATCCAGGTTATGAGCCTTTGGCGCCTCCTCCTGCACCAACTGCGACTGCAGTGCCAGTGTGGCAGGACCGGACCATCGCCTCCTCTAAGCTGCGGATGCTGGAGTACTCGGCCTTCATGGAGGTCCAGAGAGACCCAGACAACGTGAGTGGAAAATTTACAGACATGGATGGACTGCTGAACAGTCCTAGCAGGCATAGTCCCAGGGCCCAGAGGGGTGAGGGGGCCGCAGGGCTAGAGGGCTACAAGATTTCCTGTTGGAAAGTCACAGAACTCATTTAAAAGCAGGGATGTCCTGATTACGTTTTTCACATTTCTTGGTTGTAGTCTTTTAAAATCAAGCTTACTCTTACTGGTTTCTCCAACATGAACAACTGTGGCTTTTGCAGCTGAGGTTAACCCCGCCCTCCCCTGTCTCTTCTGTCTCTGTCCACTGCAGTACAGCAAACACCTGTTTGTCCACATTGGACAGACCAACCCCTCCTACAGCGACCCGCTCCTCGAGGCTGTGGACATCCGGCAGATCTACGACAAGTTCCCCGAGAAGAAGGGCGGCCTCAAAGAGCTTTACGAGAAAGGCCCTCAGAATGCCTTCTTCCTCGTTAAATTCTGGGTGGGTTGGTTTTTATCATATTATCATCTAACAATTCTTAGATTGTGCAAATATTTGTCTTTCACTTTGTGTTGATAATGCGCAACATTATCACAATACAAAATCCCATTACATTACTAATGCTGTTTCTAGACGTTACTTAATTGTGTGCTGGCAGGCATACGTCAACATTTTCAACACATATTAAGACCATTGCAGATATTTTTAAGTGCAACCTCACAGTGCATGTGTCAGGAGGAAATGAAGGTATGTCCAAGTAAGTAATGATCATCGCTAATGTGATTAAATGTATGCACCTTGCAGGCGGACCTGAACAGCAGCGGCATGCAGGACGGCCCTGGTTCTTTCTACGGTGTCAGCAGCCAGTACAGCAGCCTTGAGAACATGACGATCACTGTTTCAACCAAAGTCTGCTCGTTTGGCAAGCAGGTTGTTGAGAAAGTAGAGGTAAGAGCGTGCGCTGATTCAAACAAACAATACCCAGTCTCTCATTTTCACCTTAATACCTGGTGTTTTCAACTCTGTGTGTGTGTGTGTGTGTTGCAGACAGAGTACGCCCGTCTGGAGGGAGGAAAGTGCGTTTACAGGATCCACCGCTCTCCTATGTGCGAGTACATGATCAACTTTATCCACAAACTCAAACACTTGCCTGAAAAATACATGATGAACAGTGTTCTTGAAAACTTCACTATCCTACAGGTAATATACACTTCATCTGATCAATAAAGGAATATATGTAAATGATAGTTTGACATTTAGGGAAATGTATAGCATACATGGCTTTCTTGCTGAGAGTTAGATGAGATGATACCATTTCATATCTGTAGGCAAATTATGAAGCTACAGCAGCTGATTAGCTTAGCTTCGCTTAGCTTAGCACGAAGTCTGGAAACAGGGAGAAAGCTAGCTTGGCATAACTCCCCGTAAAACTGCAATGTCTCCGTTTTACACTAGTTTTTGTCCAGATTAAACAAACTGGATATAATGTCTTTGTCTCGTGAGCTTTAGAGTTGCTAGGCTAGGCTAGCTGTTTCCCCCCGTTTCCACTCTGTATGCTACGCTAACTGGTAGCTTCACGTTTAATCTACAGACGCGAGAGCTGTATCAATCTTCTCATTTAACCCTCACAAGAAAGCCAATAAGAGAGATTTCCCTAAATATCAAACTATTGCTTTAAATAATGTAGAAATTATCAACTGATGTCATTGCTGATATTTCACACGTGACCTTTTCCCTTTGGCCCTCAGGTGGTGACGAACCGTGACACCCAGGAGACCTTGCTCTGTATAGCGTTTGTTTTTGAGGTTTCCACAAGTGAACATGGAGCTCAGTATCATGTCTACAGACTTGTTAAAGACTAACAGCTCTTCAGGGAGGTTTTGGAAAAGCCAGACACAAGCGTGACACAATCTCTCTTCGACCAGCTCAACCATCCAGGAAAAACTTTAAAAAAAAAAAAAAGAAAACATTCATTCAATCCTAGACCGAACTAACATGGACACTTATGCTTTAAAAAAAAAAAAGTCTCGTTCGCAAGGAAGAAAAGAAAGAGTGAATCTCAACGTGCCGACACACAAAGAAATTTTGAAGAATTACGCATTTTTCGAACAACTAGCTATCTTCCATGTGTTTAAACATGCTTTAGATGAAGTGGGTCACTTTCCCAAGGTAATTGATGGAGCTTGACATGTTTTATTGAGGGAACGAGAATGTGTATAGGGTTGAAAAGACTCTCATAGTATCCAAGGGAACACACTCTGAGCAATAAGAGAAGTGTATATAAGATCGATAACGTAGAGAGAACAGGACCACGGAAGGGGAAAACCAGAGCCAAGTGGTGTTGTTGCAGTAGGTTTTTTTTTTAGGAAAGCAAGTGCCTTTTCTCCAAAGATAATATCATTGCCTGCCACTTTGGATTACCTTTTTTTTACTACCTCTTGTTTTTGAACAAACAGAAAATAGTCAGACAGGTGTATTTTGTCAAAAAGAAATTGGAAAGAAACCTCTCAGATCGACGTCTGCTGAGGCAGTTTTTGTATTCCGGCACACAGAGGAATGGGATGGGGTAACTAATTCTCATGTAGCCTGTTGTTTTACATACAAAATCGTCCCAAGTTTTACAGTCCAAGTGTGGAGGGAGAAGGTTTGTTGTGTTACCGTACTATTTAGGTTCTGCTTTTTTTTTTTTTTTTTTTTTTTAATGTTTTATTACACAATTTAAAAATCAGGTCTTACAAGCATCTATCTATAACTGACTTGTGACACTAGGGATGCTTTGTACCATTGCTAGCCTGAATTAAAGCCAGGGCTTTGCCATCCTTATGAGCTCCCCTGTTATTTCTCTCTGTTTGAAGACGTGTGCTTGGTTGCACTTAAAAGTTCAAGAAGGGGGATGAAGAAACAGCAGTGCTTATTTTTCTGCCTTGAGTTATGTAGCCTAATTGAAATGAATTGTTTCTGTACTGTGAGTCAGCGGATGCTAAAGGAATATGTGTTACATAGGAGTATTTTGGGGGGTACTTTATGTTCATATTTGTGATCAAGTAACTCAGCACAGAGACCATGGTTTAAGCGGAGAGAAGTTAATCACTGTTTCTTTTGTTTAAAAAAGAGATTGTATGCTGTGAAGTCGGTTCATTTGCTTCACCCTTCTCCGTGTAATGTGTGGAGAAGCCACATCCATTGATAAAAGTTCAGTTTTTATATTAAAGACAATTTTTTACTGACATTACACATGAATTAATTTTTGAAATCAAACTAAATAATTGTCTTGAATGAGAGCTATTGTCTCTGTGCTGTGGAGTATGACCATTGATTGTTATTTATGGGGGTGGAAAAGAGATAGCGGGAGGGCGGGGGTGGGGGTGGGGGGGTTTACTGGAGATGTATTGATCAGTTTCCATTGTGATGGAGATGTTAAAAGTATTGCAGGACTCATATAAGAGACAGCAGACCTGTCATCCTATGCATCCTGCTGGACAAGTGTCTACTCTGTGTGGTTCACTGGACAATTGTGCTATAAAAGTTCAAATTTAAGACATTGTACGGTGGAATAATTGCACCTGGCTTTGAATGTCGTATTTCACAAGCTAGATACAATAACACTCCTCCTCTAGCAGGTTTCTCAGTTTATCTTTTATACAGACATTTTTTTTTGCCATTATCAAGATTAATGTTTTGATTCTGTTGTCTTTTGACTTTCAGTGTTTGCCATATGCTTCACTGAAAATAATGTGTGATTGTGCTGATATTGATAATTAATAATGAGATATCTAATGTATCATATTCTGAATGGTGTGGGCAGTTTTTTTTTGTTTTGTTTTTTGTTTTTGTTTTTTTGGTTTAAGGTGGTTTACGTTGTCTTTGTTACCATTGTGCATTGCAATTTTATACTTCAAAGTAGAGGTTGGACTATGTAATCAAACAAGTGTATCTAACAATAAAAGACGCATGGTGCCTTTGGGGCCATTTTTCCCCAGAAAACTTATTAAACATGTTTGTAAAGTTGTTTTGTCCATGATGCTTCTTTTCATATGAATATGAATATGCTATATGATCTTGAGCTGGAGCTTCTTTTTTAGCTATTTTATTGAATAAAAGGTGCAGCTTAGCTTTTATTCCATGGCTCCTGTGTGGTCCTAACATCCAGAACACCTCACCTGAAAGAGTGGACTTTTTACTCTCTTTCATGGAGTTAATCCTCTGAAGGGTCAGAGATCGTGATACATTGAAATCACCATATTGTAGCCTATGTGAAAAATGATGATGCACTCTATAATCTGTACTCATGTGAGTGCAATTTTGAAGTACTTGTATTTTGCTTGAGTATTTCCTTTTTCTGTTACTCTCTACTTTCAGAGGGAAAGGGGATACTTTTTACTCTATTACATTTATCTGACAAATATGCTGTAGTTAATGGTTGGGCGTACTTCTCAGATCACTTTTTTGCATGAAACGTGTCAACGTGTCGTGGCTAAATTCCCAACTTTTTTTTACTTGTGACCCCTTGCAACAAGGCAATGTCTAGTCAGGGCCTCTGTTTCTATCAAAGAGTGATTCTCTAAACACAAGCCAAAATAATAGAAAATTAAATTCACATTTGTGTGGCAGGGGTTTGTCCTCTTTTCTACCTCTTTAATCATATCAGGACCCCCCAGATTTATCTTGTGGCCCTTTGAAGATGCCCATCCCCAAGGTTTGGAACCACTGGACTTAACTACCTAAAGCTAAAATGCTATTTACAGTGCATATGGTAAGTTTTCAGACCCTTGCATTTCAACAAGACAACACCCTGGACCATCTAAGAAAACACAGGAGTGGCTTTGGGAAACTCTTTGACAGCCTTGAGTCACCCAGCCAGAGTCTGGACCTGAACACAACAGAGCATGGAGAGATCCAGAAACGGCTGTGTGCCAACACTCCCCTTCCAACCCACTTAAGCTTGAACAATTCATTGCCGAACGATGGGAGAAACTTGAAAAGAAAGGTGTGCCAAGCTTGTAGGATCATTGCTGACAAAGTTGCTTTAAGTACTAAATGAAGGATCTGAACACGTAGTTTATTTCAGTTTTTTATTTTCAATAATTTTACAAAACACTCTAAAAACCTTTTCCTTTGTCACTGTGGAGTATTGTAGATTGACAAGGGGAAAAACATGAACTGAATCCATTTAAGAATAACAAAATGGGAAAAACTTGAAAAGGTCTGAAAACTTTGCGTATGTACTGCACTACTTATTTTTTGTTTGTTTATATTTATATTTTACTTAGATACATAGATAGATGCCTTTCAGTGAATGACTTGACTTAAATTGTGACGGACCACAACGGCCTGTGCCAACAATTGTGCTCAAAGAACCCCACCTCCCAGAATTACTCGCGACTGAGGCTGCATCAAGCCGGAAACGAGTGTCAAGTTAACTAAACTGACAACGGATGCTCCGTGAAAGCCTGCAAAATAAAGCTTCGCACAAAATGAAGTAGTTGTTCATTTAAAATCGAGTTTTTGCAATAAACTCAATGTTGATACTCACCCCATTAAACACGTGTTCTACATGTGTGTTCCTAACTCTGAAATATGGACGTAATTAAAGTTCATGTTTTATTTTGACGGAAATCTACAACCGGAGATCATAACAACATTTTTTTTTTATCCCATTTGACTGTATGCCGGCAGGACAAGCACGTAGCGATGGAAGTGGCAAAACACCGCTAAGTTACTGGTGTTCTTTGTCTCAGGTGCCGACCAACCGACTATGTATAGCCTCGATAATAATTAACTAATTTTACAACAGTAATAAGCTAGCAAGCTAACAGGAAGTGTTTTAGGTCCTGGGCCAAAACGGACACTACAACAATAACCGCTCATCAAACGGTCCCGTTATCAGCAGCTTACGTCAACAGGTTCGTGAGGTGAGTTAATTTAACGTAACCAAGGTGACGGTAACTGTTAATGAACAGATTATTCAGGTAACGAGCCAACAGAGGCAGCTTCACAGTTGCAGAGTCGAGACAAAATGGCTAGCTAGAGTTATTTGACAGGTGTTGACACCATCTAACCGGTTACCTGCTGTGATTAACGTTCGCATATTGTAACACGAGCTAAACCAGTGAATAATGAAGCTGACTGCGCTCCAGCAGTTTCGTCAAAATCTCTTAAACAAAGCGTCCAGAGGGCGAACAGGTGCAGCTGTCGACGCATTTACGTTAGCTAAAACTTTATCCACCTTGTTTACCAGCTAACGTTTCCTTTACATCTGCATTTCTTGCCCGAACGCCATCAGTCAAACGACATTTTGGCTCAAGTGTGGCTCAATCTGGAGTATTTCGATGTATTAAGGTGACAAGAAGTCACCACATTTTTTAATTTCATTGGATGAAAGTCCAGAGTCGATGCCTCTCGCTGTTACCTGGCTGCACCATCTATTCCTCCATCAACTGTCCATCCATTTTGGATACACGCACACATGCATTGTACAAGTTCATGTTAGTCTCAGATGTGCATCGAGCTTGTTTATTGATGCTGTTTTCTTTCTCTGACCTGAGACACAATGAATAACCAGTTTTGCCTTTTCACTGCTGCTTCCTCTTTCTCTCCCCGGACAGAGCAAAGCCATGTCAGCACTCTGCTCGGGGCTGCTGTGTTGTTTCACTCCCTGGAGAAAGGACTGAATGCCATCGCCTCTTTACTCTGTCCTTTTTTCCAAAATAAATAAATAAATAAATCACATTTACCTCACAGCGTGCAGGAACAGCTCAGCTATCACACAATAGTAAAAGTTCCTACTTGATTCTTATTGTCAGACATGAGTATACCTTTACAGATACCTGTTCATTATTTAAGTATTCAGAGTTGTATTGACAGTCTGTTAATATCTAACAGAGTATCCCACAGGATCAATTAGATCAGTTAAGTGTGTTTACAGCTTCTCAGTTGTAAATGATGAAAATATGCTGAATCCTTCAGAGATTTTAAAGCCCAGATCTTGAACTATGGTCTGGATGCAAGCTGCTTGGTTTGCACTTTTGGCGCTTACTGTGCAGTTTTGTATGTTTATTCTTTTCCCACTTTTCTGAGACTCGTGATTGTGCCTTTTCAGTTTAAGTTATTATTCTATGAATTTAATACAGGTGTGCATTTGGCCTTGATTTCCAAGTTCCAACTCTAAAATTGCGGATCGTTGCTGAGCTACTCCCGTTTTATGACATTGTTAATGAGCACATGCTGGAAGGTTTTGCGCTCCCAGACATTACCCTCAGTGTGTCCATTTGGGATTGGATATCAACGATAGTCTAACAGTCGCTTTCATGTGTGTTATCAGGAGCCGTCCCAGTCGTCCCACCTGATCCGACACTCCATCATCACATCTACTGATCCGCTGATCTGCCGGCATGGCTCACTCAGACTCTGTCAGTGTCCGGGTCTTCTCTCTGAACTGCTGGTCAGTGCGCTTGATGTTTAATGCACTTTGTACGTCTTGATACGTGTTGGGAAACACATGCAAATGCACATTGTCCATGCATCGTTTTTTTTCCAGGGGGATCCACTATCTTAGCAAGCAATGTGGGCAGCGCTATGCCATGATTGGAGAAATGTTGTCCAAGGAAGAGCATGATATTGTCTTACTGCAAGAGGTTGGTGGAAGCCATCAATGCATGAAGTTGCAGAGTCACTCATCTGATTGACTTTTTCAGCTCATACGTTTCGTTAAATTTGATATATTCTGCAATGAAGATCTTTTTGTAAGCACATATGGACAATATTAATTATGCAGACATGCCTGTATTCTACTTTTCCCGTGACATATAGATTTATTTTTCAGGTTTGGAGTGAGAAAGACTATCTCTTCTTGAAACAGAAACTTGCCTGTTGTCATCCTCACTCTCATTACTTCAAAAGGTAATGCTTTCACTCTCATCACAAGGTTGCCGTGCAGCCGTTTCTGAACCTGTTGCCTCCCCAATCTATGATTAAAATTTATGAGTAAGTTGTCATATCTTCAAACGGTTCCCGAAGTGCCTTAATGTCAGAAAAATATGCTTTCATGGCATCGATCCATCTGCAAAATTGAACTGAGGCTTAGGCCTTACCTATAAGGATTAACTTCTGAGGCTTAATTCTGTCTTGACCTCCATACCAAGGCACAAGACTGAGATTAATCAAAGCTTTTACCTCTATAATCCCTTTTGCAGCTCACAAAAATGTCAACTTTAGTAGATCGGTTCTCACATCTGCGACAGATAACACAGGGATGTGAGTGATTTCATTAAACGATAATCACGTGATGCTGACACTGCTGTTCAGCGTGTCGCGTACGACTTGTATTCATGTCTGACTTTTCCTCTCATTTTGCAGTGGAGTCATAGGCAGTGGACTGGCCATTTTCTCCAAACACAGAATCCATGACACATTTCTTTACCGCTACTCACTGAATGGTTATCCATACATGGTAAGTCTGGAGAGCAAGTAGTGTTTTGTACTGTATACAGCTGTGATAATCATGTTATTTGATAGAGAGCTTTCCCACAACTTTATTGAAGAGATGCATGATGCAATGACATAAATGATGTGATTCAAATGAAGAACAAATGAACAGAAGAAAAAAAGGGCACAGAATGAAAACAATGGAAGACAATGCATTTCTAAAATCATGTGATTTAATGAGCTTTAAACAAAGATAAAGAGCCAGCTTGCCCAGTTTCTTCCAGCGAGTTGTTCCACAGTTGAGAGGCAGTGACTGCGGAGGCCAGATCTCCTCTGGTTTGTATTCTTGACCTGGGAATTATTAATAGAGACCTATCAGCAGGTCTCAGGCTGCACGAAGGCTCTTATACAGTCAGGACTATAGTCAGGAGCTGGTCCCATACACGCCTCAGCCTCAGAGTGAATATGTGATACTTCAAAGGTTACAGCCTTTCTTTGCTGAACAGCATTCCTCCTTTTCTCTCAGCTTTTTGTGTTTTTTTTCTCATACTCAGGCTCACCATGGAGACTGGTTTGGAGGTAAAGCTGTGGGAATGGCCATCTTAAGCATTGGCAGCCTGACTGCAAACGTCTATGTTACTCATGTAAGGTTTGCTAGCAGCAGCTCTCAGCCCTATCGATATGTTATATACAGTTATTGATCAACGTGCTTTCGTCCCTGTGTATTAATTTTAGCTGCATGCAGAGTACTGCAGAGACAAGGACTCGTATCTACCTCACAGAGTGGTTCAGGCGTGGGAGCTGCAGCAGTTCATTCGGTACTGTGCCTTCGCTTGTTTATTCTGCACAGGCAGTAACTATGAAATTCTCTTTAAACACAAAAGTGAAGGTTCATCTTGATGTTAAGTTGGTGATAATGTGTTTTTCTATGCCTGTTAGCCACACCTCTGCTGCAGCAGATGTGGTGATTTTAGGTGGTGACCTCAACATGCACCCTCAGGACCTTGGTAACAGACTACTGAAGGCTTCCACTGGACTCAGAGATTCTTATTTAGAGACTGCTAAATTTGATGTAGGTATTGACAAGAATCCTTGTTAAGGTTGATGGTGGAACATGGTGCACCCTGACAGTCCTCAACTTAATCGTATTCTTTTTCATTTATGTGCATGTAAAGGCAGGAGAGCCATTCCTTAGCAGTGTGGTATTATCATCCACGCACTTGAAAACCTCTTGCATTCACAACTTCAGTCAGCACACTCTGTTAGGAGGCAGTTCTGCAAAGCTGTACGTTATCCAGCAGTGTCATTGCGGCTTCCTATCTCAAGAGTTACTGTCTTAATCCTTGAGATATGTTGAAATGTGTTCTGTCATCATAACTGACAAAAATAATGGCCAAGACATGAAAAGAAGAGCCAGCTTGTAAAGAAAACTTGTTTTGGGCTTCTTTATTAAAAAGATAAATGCTTGTTTTTGTGTTGCAGGGATGTGAGGATGGTATAACTCTGATCGCCGACAACCCTTTTATCAGTAAAAAGACGCTCATTCCCTTTGAGAAGGGAATTCGAATTGACTACATCCTGTTCAAGGTGGGCGAAAGCTTTGTGTCGTCACACCTGCTCAATTTTTTTATCCTTTCATGTGAGCAAGATGTTGGCGTCACTGTATGAATTTCCCTGTTTTTAATTCCCAGGGTTCTTCCAAGGCGGACATTTACTGTGATTTCATGTCCACCACAAAAGGCTCCGTCCCTGACCATCCGTTCCCCTACTCCGACCATGAAACTCTGACGGCTGAACTGAGGCTGGAAGCACTCACTCCTGCTGAGACTGAAAGTGACAGGACCTCAAAGAATCAGGACTCTGCTGCAGGTATTTGTACTCACTGTGCCAGCAGGGCGGCTCTGATGATGCCTGTGTCAGCTGGTGGGTGTCCAGACTGAAATATTGTGTAATTGTAAATGGATAGGCATGAAATTTTCTACAGACATTTGTGATTCCCAGAGGATGAATCCTACTGACGTTTGTGATTTCCTGACTTTTCATCCAGCACCATCATGAGATCAAAATGTTAATAGCTTCATGTTCACTTCAGGTTAATGTTAGCACACCAAGCTGAGATGGTTAACACGGTAAACATTAGCGTGTTAGCATGCCGATGTTAGCATTTAGCTCAAAGCACTGCTATGCCTAAAACCCCATTCAAACTGGATTTCTTTCTCTTGGGGAGGTGGGTTGATTTCAGCATTACCTGTGCTGGTCAGTGATTTTTCACCCCCCAACTCAGAAACAGTTGCAGGCAGTACTACCTCCTGTTTTTCAGTGAACTTGCTGGTCTTCCTGTGTGTTCCATTTTAAAAGAGACCATGCACGGTCTCCAAATGGTTCAAGAACTGCTTTCAATTTACTTGAGGCGTTTTAGGCTAATTGTAAAGGAATGGTATTAAACCCACTCATGCCGCTTGTGTAGTCAACCATCAACTCTTGCAAGATTTTTGAACCCTCTTTGTCTCTACTGTCTCTCACGTCTTCAGGCAAGGTGGCCGAGTTGGTCGACATTGTGACGGAGGCTCGCACCGAAGTCAAAGTGGGTTTGCACTGTGCTGAGAGGATGCGCTACACAGCAACGCGCACCGGGGTGATGGGGCTGGCGCTGCTTGTCCTGGAGCTGGCCATCGCTGCCGTGCCCTGGCTGGCCCTGGGAGCAGAGCAGCCTTTCCCTCGTACCTCCTTCTACATGCTGGCCGCGCTGTGCTTCGCCATCCTGCTGACAACCTCTCTGCTGTACATCTTCTACACCATGGAGCTGAAGTCTCTTCAGGGGGCTGAAGACCAGATGAGGCTGGCTGTGGGTAGTCTGCAAGAGAAGCTCAGGGGCTTTCCTTTGGCTCAGCCCCACAGCACCCAGAGGAAGCCCCCGGAGGGTCTTGAGCCCAGTGCTTTTGACCCAGAAGAATAATGCGGGAGCCAACTGGGCCAAAGTGGGATCACTGAAAGAAGCCTTTGAAGTCAGCTTTAAGATGGATGTTTGAAGGAGTCACTTATTCTCTGAATGTGTTTTATGCTTTTAAGATTTTTAGATTTGTACTGTGGAATGAAGGAGCTTTTGAAAGACGTCTCTGAAAGTAGTGCAGGACACATGCTTTGACATTTTTATACTTATTATATAATCGTCTTAGCCTTACCCCTAGATTTCCCTTTATGCACTTCAGCAAACATGCTTCCTGTTACATAGTGTCATACTTCTGTACGACTGCTGTTCTTAGAGGTCAGAAACGAGACCATTTTTGTTCTTTAAGCCTCAGGTCCGACTTGCATTCCTCCCACCACTAGTTTCACTGGGACCAGTTGTCTCTATTTTTAATTCCACGCTTCCCTTTTGTGATTTGGAGAGTCTGCCACACAGCTGCAGTGGGTCCAGACTGTTCTCTGATTTACTTACAGAAAGTAAGGGAGGACACTGACGCTCTGATGGTTGTAGGTTGACATTTTGGCCAGTAACGTTTGTTTCTCTGCGAGACAGATTGCTGAGAGCTTCCACTCGCATTTAAAGACCCTCACGCGCCAGTTAAGGCATTTCTGTGTACTACTGTAGGAAAAGGGACGAGCTCTTGCTGCATGTCTCAATCATGTTCACTGTCTTGCACTCCTTGAAAGTATCTTAATGTTAGAGACAATCTACACTCCTCTTTCCCAAAGCTTAGCAGTGGGAATGCGCTGAAGATATCGTGTCTTACATACCCTCAACTTTGACCTAATTTTTGGACATGTTCTTGAAATTACAAATGCTTATTATGTCTTTAGTGTGCAGTGCACTTAGTTGAATAACCAGATAAACCACTTCCTTTTATGTATGCTAGGAAATTACTTAATGTTCCACATCTCTGTAAAACAGCGTATGACTCAGCGAGAGCCCTACAATGGCTGATCAGTTTTAGACGTTTCACCTAGATGTTGGAAAAACACTTGCTCGTTTTTCAGATAACACCTGATGCTCATTCCAGCTGAAAGTTGCGATGGGCATGAATAAGCAATAATAAAGACTTTATTCACATGCATCTTGTCTGTTGTGGCTCTGGATGAAGGTGACAAGTCAGTGCCGGTTTCACCTGCAGACGATATTCACAATTCGCCACTAGAGGGCAACAGAAGTGCGTGAGACAGGTGAACTTTCCAAATGAAAGCAGGCCATACCCCAAATGAAACACCAAACATCAGCCAAATTTGCCAGATCACACATGCTAGCTGGCACATAAGTCCTCAGGGCAAGAGCACCCATGGGTGTGGTACATTTGAATTTTTTATATTTAATTTCTTTGTGGGAATTACATGAACACAATTAATCAACACCAGGTAAAAAAAAAATGTAGCTACACACACACTCAGCGCCATTTCCCACCAAAAACAAAGGCTGTGTCTTATTCACCAGTAAGTGAAACACTAAAGAGCTGGTAAAGCTACACAATAATAGGTAATAGGTAGCCTATTACACACTGCATGTGTAATGGGGTCATATTTATTTTACGTGTTTCATATTTAAATCAAGTCATAATAGGTGAAAATGAGTTATTGCCCCAAATATTCACCCAGTTTGTCTTTGCCTTGCAGTGTTCTTCAGTGAAGGCATTATTTCCTGGCTCTTGCGCCGTAGTTGCAGGTAAGGTGGAGTAACGTGCGCTGTGAACAGGTCTGGCTCTGTAGAGGAGGATAAACTCACTTTTACTTAACGCTTACATCATAATCTACATGTACACCATAAGGGCTGTTTGTGTTAGTCTTATTGTAAACCAGTCTATTGTGTGTTGATCGTGCAACTTTCTGTTTGAACAGTTGTCATTAATTGTGACCTGGCTGCAATGACTGGCTGTAGTTACCTAGATTTAACTTTACAGGAGTTTAAAACATGAGGAAATGAGGCCGTCATTGACCTTGTGGTTCACAGACCTTTGGTTTTCCTGCACCGGAAGAAACACTTCAGTCCTTCACTTAACTTCAAGTACCAACTCAGTATGAATTCTTTCACATTTACATTTACACTTTTTTTTTTTAAGGTAAAAGTATAGAAGTATTATCATTAAAATAAACTTGAAATATCAAAAGTAGAAGAACTCTATGCAAAGAGTGAAATATGTGCTTTTTGCTGCACTACATTGATTTCACAGTTATGATTACGAGCTACTTTTCAGATTAAGATTTTATTTAAAACAACACATGATAAATGTGGAAAATGCTCCTTACTGTTAGTATTATAGCATTAGTTTCCAGCCCTCTAGGCTTGTGATCTAAGAGTGTTTTCTCCTCTAAAAATCTCAGATTTTATTTCTCAGTTTTATTTATTTGTTTTGAAGTTTTAAGTCCAAGAAATTAACGCAAATGGGTGTAGCCCAATTTTTTTCCTCTCTCTTGCTCTGTTAATCATGTTGAGACCTCTCAGATTTGTCCCTGCTGGGAAGTGTGTAAAGAAGTTAAAAGTAGCTTAATCTCAACCAGCTACAGTAAAATACTACTTAGCACTGATGCATCCGTATTAAAAAGCAAATAATATCAGATATAATAAGAAATCAGTCACATTTTGCAGCCAAAGGGTTTTTTTTTTTTTTTGGTCTTGGTACTTTTTGTACATTTTGCTGATAACACTTGGATTTTGAATGCAGGACTTGTGCTGGAGTATTTTTACATTGTTGTACTTTTACATTAACATTAAAGTATCTTTACTTATACATTGTAAGTTGGAGGCAGCTGTTTATGTTGTAGGTACATGAGGTGCAGCTAACAAGTAAATACACTGGCAGGTTGTTTAAATATAGCATTATTTCTATATGTGTTATATTTATTACAAGTGATGCATTTTAGAAGCTTTAGGCCTTGGATGGAAATTTTAATCCGAACTTTTGAACCTTGTAGCAGTCAAATAAGTGTAGTAGAGTCAGTAGAACATTTACCTCTGCAAACATGGTGAAGCAGAAATGTAGAGCAGCAGTGGAGGAAGTATTCCTATCCTTTACTGCAAGTGCATTGTAAAAGTACTAGTACCATATTATAAAAATACTCCAAGTCACGCTCCTGCATTATAATGTTTGAAAGCATAATCAGGAAAATGTATTTAAAGAATTAAAAGTAAAAGTACAGAAGTGCAGAAAAATGTCCCCCGTGACTGTGATACTGTTATATATTATATCATCGGATTATTATTTCTCATGAATTATTATAAAAGCAGGATCTTACTGCTCTGTTTGGTTTGAGGTGAACTGCTCTACTTGGTTAATCAACTGAGTCTTTTCTCCACTAATCGATTGATTGTTTGGTTTGTAGAAATGAGTAAAATAATCAGAAAGGTCATCACAGTTAACCCACAGTGACACCTTCACCATCCTTGTTTTGCACCACCAATAGTCCAAACCTCAAAGGAAGCGCAGCAAGTCACCACATCTGAGAGGCTGGAACCATGAAAATGTGCTTGTAGTTACTAAAGTTGCACGATAAGAAGAGAAGTAAAGCGCCTCAAAAGTGAGTAAATGCACCTAATTGCATCCCACCAGAAGTATTTGTCAAGACAAGTCAGACAGACGCACAGAGCAGGCTGATCGCGCCTGGCTGCAGCTCCGTCTTGCAGGCGTTCAGCGTCTGCATGGGCGCGGTCTAATCGCGCAGGGCAGGACAAGGTGTGCTTTTATTACCTCATCCACACTCCGCAGCTGACAGGCTTCCCGTACGAGCCTCGCTTGGACGCTGCGGTCGGGCCGCAGTTTAAAAACTGAATTAAAAAATGACGAGCCTGGAGCCGCTGAAGTCCGTCATGTCCGTCATGAGCGCGGACGACACGTCGCTGGCTCTGCCGTCAGTGAACCAGTTCCGATCGGGCCAGCAGCGCGTCCTGGAGCAAGTGCAAAGTGTCCGGAGGACCAAGTCCAGGCACAGCAGCAGCAGCAGGAATGGATCCGCTTCTTTATCTCCAACAAGTAAGAGCTGCAGGCCGCAGGACCCTGAGGGGCTTGTTTTTTGAGTTTTTAAACTTACTTTTGGGAGGCTGTTTTTCCTCCAGGATTCAGTATTTTTCCATAAGAAAACCTTTATGTTGGGAAGTCAACATGTAATGCTTTATATGAATGGTCCAAAATTTCCTAATAATTTCCCTGCAAGATTTCTGGTTACCTGGCACTGATGAGGAGTTGGAGTGATTTTACAGTATTTACAGACTCAGTATGTTTAATTTGACTACTTGTAGCCCAACAAAATGATAATAAAGGCCTGAAAGTTTCTGCCAAACAACCTTTTTCCCTTACTGATGATGTGTTGTTCATTCATGTTGGGGAATTAAATTTGTGTAGGTGTAACTGAGCAGTTAGCTGAATGTGTCAAATCCAAGTAATTACACAAATTTGTGACAGGTTACAACTTTGGAGACCTTTGTTTTTGGTTTGTCAAATCTTTCTGAGGATGGCCAGAGGGGACATGTGACCTCAGTATTTCTGTTAATCCTGGCTCGCTCCTGGATTTCTCTAAATCTCTAAATGTTACACTCCAAAGCATGTTGAGCAAAAGAAACTGATTTACAGGGTGGAAAAAAAGCATTTATCAAAGACAGAAGACACTTGAAAGCAGAGGCCTCTATAAAAATCAGATCAGCAACAGTACATTATTTTATTCTGTCATCCACAGTGTCTAGAAGTCTGACTTTTTATATTAAATAGTTCTGTTTAAATATAGATGTATGAAGCAAGAATCCACGCTGATCCACAATCAGTGCTCACACTTTTGGACCTGTGTTTTCTGCTAACTATTAGTCTGCAGTGCTCGCACGACCGTTTTTACTTCCCTTCCTCATTTATTTCCCCAGGACTTGTAATCTTTAACCCACCAGCTTACTGAGCAGTCGATTTTTTTTGGCTTAAAGAAAAGCAGTAAATCAGTGACACTGAGCTCAGATATGTACTACATATGTGATAACAGCTGATAAGCCTCCATGTTTCTCCTCAGGCCCTGTGTATGACTCTGTGTTCGTTGATGCCTCAAAGTCACTGTCGAGCACGTCAAATGGAAGCGTCTTCTTCGGGAATGGCCTCTCTAACACTGTAAGTTATGGAGCTTATCTATTTTTCTATCACACCATGAACTGGCAGGAGTGACTCTACTGGTTGTGCTGCCATCACAGTGCTGTCATGGAGAAAATGAGTGCGAGGCCATAGAGGCTGCAGCCACAGAGGATTGTGTCTGAGATGTTTGTGTCAAAACAACTCATCAACGACTCATTTATCAGGCTGAGAAATGAATGTGTTTGAATTAACATTTTTTTTTACAGTGTGTAGACGCATTTAAAGATTAGATTAAGGCTGCGCTTAAAGACAGCATTATTGATTAATATTCCAAATATTTCTTTCAATTAATTGATTTGTTTTATCTATAAAGTGTCTGTAAATTGTGAAAAATGTTCATCATAGAGCTGGTTTTGTTCAACTGACTGTCTAAAACCCAAACATATTTCATTTACTTTGATATATGACAAAAAAAATATGGCAAAGCAAATATTTTTGACCGGATAAAGTGATTATTAAAATCATTGCCTATTAATTTTCATTCAAACGACTAATTGACTAATCAATCAATCAAGTGAAAAAATTGTGAAAAAGTGTGGAAAAAAATGTCAAAATCTAAAAATCTGACTGGCTGACTCTTAGCTCACAGTAGATCAAAGTGAAAGTGTTCTGTGTTACATGAAGACCATGTTATGTGCATCATTGTTGCAGAACTAATTTATGAAATATCCGTGATAGCGTGAATTTTCTTTTGCAGTTTTTTATGTTACCGTGTGTATTGTGAGGGTCGAGTGCCGACAATAAGAAACAGGTTGGAGTGGTGTTGCGCCCAGTTGACTTTTCTCCCATTTCTTCCTCAAAAACCTGTTTCTAAATCTTTCCAGAGGCTTTCTGTCTCAGCACACAACAAGTGCGCATAGCTGCGACCAGTGCGTGCATGCATCCACACGTTCATGCACTCACACACACTCATAAACACCTGACCTCCATGGCTAAGTTTTGCCTCCTGGGGCAAAAACTGTGGCCGACAAAGGGTGAAGGAATTTTTGTGGACGGATGGACGGACAGCTCGCTGTGTCTGTCTGCAGCTCGCCGTAGAGCTGCTGGTCGCTGCTCAAGATGCGTTTACCAACCTCTCCCATAGCTGCTGCCAGTCTTTTGTATAAGCAACCCACAGGGCTGCACACCAAAAAGCTCTTTCACAAGTTGATTTGCCGTTGCCAGCTCCATGTCAGCAGCTCTCCGTGAAATATGCATCCATAAGACGAGATTATCTTTCATTACAAACACATGTATTCTTTGGCTCTGCAGCTCAGTCTTGAGAACTACATCAGCCGGCAAGCAGTCAACGGCATCAAGGGATCCACTGTGAAGAGGAGCACAGCAGCTTCTACCTATCAGTACGAGAAGAGTTACGCCCCTGTCAGCTTCATGAAGGCCGGTCAGTTCAACACCAGCCGCAGCGAGCCGGATCTGGCCTTTCATCGCTCCATGAATAAACGCTCCGCTCCTTCCAAGAGACTCCTCTCCAGCAGCAGCACAAACAGGATGGCACAATCCAGGAGCCAGTTTATCGTGAGCACCATCTCCCAGCGTCCGCCTGTGCTCGCTGCGAATGGCACAGCTCAGACCAAAACAAACTCGCAGTTCGTGTGCAGCCCAGCTGATGTGTCCAAAACATCCTCAAAGCCTCCTGCTGACGATGGAACCACAAAGAGCAAAGCAGATTCTGGGTGAGCGGGGAGGATTTCATATTATACTTATGAAATATTGTCAATGAACATACTATTCTCACATGCTCTCCGTGTGTTTTAACAGCATTTCCTTTGTGTTGCTTTTCTTGCCGGTCCGATAGCAGCGGTGGAGTTGCTGATATCACTATGAAGGAGGCTGTGGAGTATCTTTCCAAAGGCGAGACCTATCAGCACTGCGGCGCTTCCTACATACAGCACAACACCTTCATTGATGAGAGTGCCAAAGAGGAGGTGTTTTGTCTTCGTATCTTATCGTGTTGTCAGACTGCTTATCATTTCCATCTGAGGGTAACATTTTCATTTTGAAGTGAGACATTCCTCAAACTAGACCTTGCTGACCATCACTGGGTCAGCCTGTTGGAGGGCCACAGGGCGAACAGTTGTTGTTGGGCTGCTGTTGACCCCTCTGACCTCCCACCATGTGCAGCGTGTGTAACTCCACCTCCAAAAGTCGCACAGACCACACAGCGCTCCATCCTGTCCTCAGGGTTTCAGTGAGGCAGTTTGATTCAAATCAACACACATGCACAATTTAAAAATTAGCAAACTGCCTGCCTGGATTGGAAAGTTTGGCTCAGCCGAGGTCTCTGGCCACTCCTTAACTGTTTTGCATTAGGCGAAACTAGCTGGAATATGATGTTATTTTAGTAACAAAAGCCACCCTGTGTTTCAGTACATTAATGCTGAAATGTGAAGCAGCAGCATTAAGAAATGTTTGCTTTGCATCAGCAGTAACTTAATAAAGCGTTGATATGATATCTCCTATCAGTGAGATAAATGTGAGACTTCCTGCGAGTCCCTCAGTCGTGGATCGGTAATTTGAATCCTGTGCAGGAATGGCGAACTCCACCACCAACAATGAAAACTACTATATAGAGAAGTACTTAACAGGATGGTAATGCACTGAATGACTGTTGCTGTTAAAATGCTGACCCCAAGTTTTATCAAAAAACATTGTTTGATTCTGTGGAAATCTTAAGGACCCTCACATGCAGTAAACTTGTTTTTTGTGGGGTTGTTGTGGGTTTTGGGACCCTGGGCAGTTGCCCACTTTTCCCAGTCTGTGTTTCAGGCTTTCTTTCAGGCGTTCATTTATCTGGAATTTTCTCAAAGTACTGTTTAACTCATTGTAACCTGTCATATGTAGCCCTCGTATGGAATAAATCACCGTCATTTGCATTGTAGTAAAGCGTTGTGTTCCTCAGCTGTGCTAACTGCTTTCGCCTTTTTTGTCTCGCAGGTGTTGAAGCTCAATGGGATCCCTCCCCTGGTGGCTCTGCTGCACAGCCCCAGTTTACAAGTGAACCAGACAGCCTCGGCTGCCCTCCGTAACCTGTCCTTTAAAAGCACCAAAAGCAAAGAGGAGATCCATCGCTATGGTGGCATCGAAGAGGCTGTGGCTCTGCTCAGAGACACAGACTCTGCAGAGATACAGAAACAGCTGACAGGTACAGTTAGCTCTTATGCAACCCTATACAGTACATGTGTGTACATACACACACCTTACACACACCTATCCATGCAAACAAGACAGACAGAGAGCCACATCTATGTGTGTATAACATAACCCTGTTTAGATCCTGCTGCCAATCACCAAGTTATTCCTGCATGTTTTCACTCTACAAAGTGTCGTTAGCATAAGAGGCAGCCGTCAACATCCCCTTACTCCTGTTCCCATGATAAAGTTAAATGTTGATGGAGATGCAAAGGTGTTAAATGTTTCAACTATGATTGCATCTCAGCATTAGAAACGTCCAGAAAATTAGGTTTTAGTTCTGTGTTCAGCCTACTCAGGTTTTCCACTGATTAAACCACTGGACAGAACTGGTTTTTAAAGGTACACGATGCAGAAATTGATGGTTCCTGTTTGCAAACAGTTTTCGGGACTGTGTCCGCCACGTTGTAGCTTCCTCTTGGATGTGTGCTGCTTACGGTCTGGCACCTGGTCGTTATCTTTTATGGAGTCCTGACCTCACCTGTGTGCTGTTATTGGGTGGGGGTTACACACCCATCTAGCGAAGGGTGCGGCCCAGAAACATCCTGACCACAGCAAAATAATAAGAAAATGAGAAAATACAGGCAGAAGGCAGGTTCTCTGCGGACAAATACACCAGCACACACACTTCTAGACTTCTAGTAGTTTAGTAGTAGGTTAAAAGGGATTACTGCTGTTTGAGCCTATACATTGTTTTTTAGGAAAATCCTGCGTAGTATACCTGTAAATAGTTTTACCACAGGCAGTGAATGACTATGTGATTGACATGCTGCTTAAACTGCTGAGGCTTTCATTTTCTCTCCAGGTCTCCTGTGGAATTTGTCCTCCGTAGACAGCGTGAAACCAGACCTGCTGAAGAGTGCTCTGCCTGTCTTAATGGAGCGTGTGATCCTGCCTCACACAACAGGTCCTGACCGGACCAACAGTGACCCTGAGGCCTTCTTTCACACCACTGCATGTCTAAGGCAAGCAAAAAATTCAGCTGAGCACATGATGTCTCGTCAGCACCTTTGCTTTATCTCTCATGAAACTTAGGATCTTATTGCCTATGTGGAGCCCATCATACAAACATTACACTCGCGTGTTTCAGCAGTATCACCCGTGCACAGAGGAATTGTGTTGACATGCTTTTAGGAATGTTTTCCTACAGAGAGAAACTGGTTAAGAGTCTGTTTGCTCCATTAACATGTTTGAAAGTCTTTAATTAGTCATAGTGGATGTGAGTAAGTGGAAGGAAGGGTGTAACACCTGTAACACCGACGATACTGTAAACTACTAGCTTACTATTAATAGTCTTCTCTCGGTCGCTCACTCTCAATCTGCTGATGTTTTTTAGAAGTTATAACTCGAAACTCTTGAACGCTGCCAGCAGTTGATTTCTATTCTTATATGTCAGGGGTGTGGTGGAGGTAGAGGCGAGGGTGTGGTGAACTTCATGTTCTGGGACATAGAGTATACAGCGTGGGAGAGTCCCCCCCCCCCCACCCACCCCCTTTTTTTTTTTTTTTCTACGGGGCAGCATTATGTGATTTTCTCTGGAAAAATGCAAATAACCACCATTGTAATAAACATCATAGACTGAAATTGGGATGAATGAATTGTGCAATAGAGTGACAGTGACAGATTCATTTATCTGCTCATAAAAGTGCATCTTCTTGACCCTAGACCTTTGAGCAACATAATAAAAGTTGATTATTAACTGACATGGTTATGTAATAATACACTAAGATCAATTATCATCACCATAGCCAGTTTATTAGGAACACTCAGCTAAAACTAATGTAGTTTAATGCAGCAGCCTTACAGTAAATCCTGCCTTCATGTTTTAAATGTTTTTGCTGAAGTTTAAGAAATGCTCATTGAACTTTAAGGTCATGTTCGAAGCTGTAGTTTGTGATGCACGGAGTTTGTATGTATTCGCATTATGCTGACAGTTATTTCTAATATTTAATCTGCTTTCATTGATATAAATCCTTTTTTGCGGCACATAGCTTGAGCCTTCATTATCTTTCATTATGAGTCTGTCTGCAAACAGGAGCGTCAGGCAGCAGAGTCTGAGTGTGTAAAATCAACATCAACAGTACTATTGTTTACATTTAAAGCAAGGTGAAATTAATATCAGACGAGCAAGATTTTCTGTCAAATCGCTTTTGGAAATCTTTCCTAAAAGTCTTTCCACAAGTGTTTCAACCTGAACAATAAGTAAACCCAAAACAGTGCATCAATATTACTGAAATTCAAAATTCATCTACTTAAAATGCAGTCTATATGTTTGCCTTGAATATCTCTCGCATTGATGTGTGTGTATGCTCTTCAATGCATCAGAACACTTGTTTGACATCTTATATTTTATGTTCAACAGAAACTTGAGCAGTTCGATGCAAAGCAACAGACAGGCGATGAGAAAATGTCGAGGTCTGATCGACTCACTGGTCAAATATGTTAAAGACAGCGTGGAAGAAGGAAAACCAGATAATAAGGTAAACGAGCTTCATGTGCAACGTGAAAAAGCCTCTGCTATCCTGCAGCTGACTTTGCACAGAGTAGTTTGACTGCTACAAAAGGCCCCGCTGAGTCTTGCACAGAGCAGTGCATATAGGCAGGCTAGTAATGCTAAATGTTATACAGTAGTGTAGATTATTTAATGTCGTGGTTATGGGGCACCAGTTAGACTTGTCGAACTGCTTGTATCGTTATTTTGCTCTCATCTTTAAATCATCTCTTAACGTCGTTTTTGTAATTAGCAGTGTTACAACGTTTTGGCGCTTCCAGCCTCATCAGTTTTTCCCTGTATTGCAGCTGTATTATTGGCTGAATATCTCAGTGCACAATAGGCAGTAAAACTGATTTTCAGTTCATTTTTATAGAAATGGGACAACGTCACATCAACACCAGCACAATGTAATCCAGTCAGTTATATTAGTGCTGGAGCATTTTTGAGCATTAGCACAGGTGTTGCTGTCTCTGTGTCTCACCCTGTGCACGTCTGAATTAGTCATTATTTTATCTTTTGTATGGAGGCATCAAGCCAAGGTACAACACACGTGTACGCACATGTTGCTCTGAATCATACTTGCGCCCTCATGTTGCATGTTGTTCTATCTGTTGAATCAGTCTGTAGAAAACTGTGTGTGCATCCTCCACAACCTGACGTTCCAGCTGGAGGCCGAGGCTCCGGCTCTGTTCACCAGGATCACATCTTTGATCAAGCCGGTCAGCAGGAACCACAGCCAGAGCGACACCGGCCCCATCGGCTGCTTCAGTCCACAGAGCAAATCGCTGGAACACCAGGTGAGACGGGGAAGGTGCACGGCAGACACAATGATGCCTAATGGATACTTTGAATTGTAGTATGACAGCAGACCAGAAGTGCTAGACAGCACCCACAACTACCTGTCAATTTGTCTAGACAGTGTCTGTTGGTGTGTGTCATTAGTGCTGTTCCTCGGTGTGACTTGTTTGTTAACTCTACCAACATTATGGTAATTACAGTTACAACTTTTCAAAGGCTTTCTCTGACAATGTGAGACTTTGTTCTCTCGTTCCTAAAGGTGTCACCTTTCACTTCTTTACACACTGTAAACCACACATTAGGCTGCAGTGTCTTCCATGTTTGAACGTTTGCACTGTGTTTTACAAACCATCCAGACGGTATGTTTCCTAGGATCCTGTGTTTCTAAAAATCCCTCAGTGAAATTCTGCATTTCTCTAAAATAAACGCTTTAGCAGCTACATGTTGAGAACGGTCTGTCCTGTTTCTTGTCCAGCGCCACTTTGACTTCCCAGTCATTGAGGATCCGCAGCCAAACGGGGCAGGTTGGCTGATTCACTCCAAAACCCTGCAGAGTTACCTGTCCCTGCTTGGCTCTAGTCAGGTAGAAGAAACACAGGAAGCCTGTTGTGGAGCGCTGCAGAATCTCACCGCACATGAAGGCATTGTAAGAAAAAACATGTTGTACTGTTACACCCTGATCAGAAAAAAAAGAAGATTTGCGTATAGTTTAAGTTACCTTTGAATTATCATTGTAAATATTTTTCCCACCAGCAGTCAACTTTAAATTTGTTCATATAGATGTATACAGGAATGTATTTAAAGTGGTTTGCATGGTTTTATGCGTTTCACAGGTCTCTTGTGCAATGAGTCAGCTCATTGTGCAGAAACTGAATGGCATGCAAGTTCTCGGCCCCCTTTTAAAGTCAAAAAAAGTCAATCTGCAGAAGAACGTAGTGGCTTTGGTAGGAAACCTGACCAAGAACCCAAACCTGCACAATGCCATAGGTAAGAAGCAGGTGCAAGACAAAACTCATTTTATTGAACATTCATTCATTTTCATTGTAGGTATTTTCTCCTCATGTCACCCGCTTGTTTTAAACATAAATATGATTAAGCATCTAAAACATTAAGATATATGAAATTAGAAAATCTAACAGTATTTTTAGAATCTACAATATTTTTCATTCCCTTGAAACCCATCATCTCAAACAATCATTGGCAAGTTTTACAAGTGTTTGCTCGTGTTAAACAGCCTGTGTGTCCTGTGTTCCTGTTAATGCAGCTCGTAAAGCCCTCCCGGAGCTGCTGGGAATCCTGCGCGCAGGCACCAAGGAAGGGAACGAATCCGATGATACGCTGGCCATGGCCTGCCAGACCGCCAACTACCTGCTCATAAAGGAGCCTGAGATGGGCAAGCACCTGCTAGACAACAACCTGATAGACTCACTGAAAGACCTCAGCCAAAACGGGTGAGGTTACATGTGAGCAGAGAGAGAATGTTCCTGCATGTATGTCCTTATAAGAATAGATAAGATTATTGAAGATACGGGGAACACCAATGACTCATCAGGGATTGTTTCTTTGCATGTTAGATCTCTGCAAGTCCAGACTGATGTTTAACAACTGCTTTCCCTCCTTTAAGGTATTTCCCCAAATCCAGAAAAGCGGCAGCCCTGCTCCTCTACAGCCTCTGGTCAGAAAAAGACTTACAAAGCTTCCTCAAAAAGGTGAGTTGAAGCGTAACCCTCAGTGCCAAGATCTGTCAGGGTTTGGGTGTGTTCTCTCTGTTTCCTCCCTTCCACTCAAAGGTCCACACCCCTCTCAGGTATTTGTGAGAAACTGAGGGAGAAAGGCAGCGTTCTCAGTGCCCAGTGATTGTGAGTGAGACACAAAAGTGACACAGCCGTGGAATCTAGTAGCTCAGGTTCGAGGAAACGCTTGCACTTGTGTTTGCAGGCCTATGGCGGCACATTAAGATGCATTATAATACTTCTCTGAGGGTACACAGGCATTTCAAATCTAACTCCAGGTGTCAATAAATTTCCATGAGCGCACCGCAGTTTAGTTCACAAGATTGTTTATGTGTCACTCACAGTGTAATTACTGAGGTGGAACATTGATTTATATTTACCTATTTGTCCTGCAGCAAGGGATGAGCAAGTCCTCATTTGTGAATGAAGTCACCACGGCGGCTCACAAGTCGGTTCAAATTGTTGACTGACACGACGGCCTGACCGGATCTCTGAATGTCATTTACCGAAGTAACTCACCCGCAGGACCTCTGCACACTCACAGGACGTAAGCGATCTGAGGCCCGAGCAGCATCGTCGCTCATTTCACAAAGACTTCCAGATGTTTAATGCATGTATCCATGTAGCCATTCCATCGGTGAATGGTTACTTACAGTGCAGTAGCCCTGTGTATGCTGCAAAGTTACTTTTTCTTTTGTAGGAGAGAAGGTGAAGGTTAACATGTTAGCAACCAGACTGCAGGTTTGTATGTGCTTTTCTAGTTTAAACTGCTGTCTTTGAATGTAAATTCAGTGTCTGTGCCTGCAATGTTCAATCTGGTACCATGAGCTTGCTTTATTGGATCATAACATCAGGGTTGAGATTTAATTTTGCACTGAAATCACTGTTTTAACATTGGAAGAAACATGAAAAATTAACATAGATAACAGGCGATATTCCTGGTGGTTAGAGTTGATAGGTTTGCTATGAAAACGCTGGCCTTGTCTTAAGCCGTGATGTGTGTTTACATTTTGTAAAGACAACTTTTATTTGTGGTGTATCCATCTTTTTCCATGAGTGATCTTGAAATTATCTCTTTGTATTGTCCCTAATAAAGCTGACAGAGATCTTCGAGCTGTAGTGATGATTAAAAACTTAATGCATAATCATTAAATCCCAAACATTGAGTTCATTAAGAGTCATTTGTCATAATCAGTGGTATAGTATAAAGAGTTTCGTCAAACTACACTCATGTCTTCTCACACCCCTCCAGGATTTGGCTGCAGAGTTTGAAATGCTTCTTGGCAGATTAGAAAGGCATCTTTCAAGTGCTGTTTACTCCACCCTTATAATTTATTTTCTGAGTCTTAAGAACAAGCTCTCAGACTCACACACTGCAGCTGTTGTTGCGCTTGTTGCATTATGTAATTGTTGACCTAAACTGAACTCTGGTCCTCCACGGTTCAGACCACATAATCCACCCAGCAGCCATGTGGGAATACAAGGGTGATTCGGCGATGTTAAGATTTATGAGGCGTCTGGCACAGTAGATCTATTCTCATCTTCATTTCATATTCCACTGATAGATTTATATGGTCATTTACAGAAAACTGGTAACACTGTGGGCGCACTGTCAAGCCTGCCTGGGTTTCTAATACAAAACGCCAGAAAGAGCCAAAATGCACCGAACTGAAGCAGCCAATCATAATAACTGGTTTGCCAAAGTAATTATGCGTGAACAGTTTTACCTGATTAAAGAGGGTGTGGCTTTTTATAGTTGCCTATGAAGTTAGTGCTCATCTGCAGGTTCCCACAAGTGAAGGAACCAGAGTTAAGAGAAAGGGGACACAATGTCTGATTTATTAAATAAAGACTTTTTTTAATTAAACCACAAATTCATACACACAAGAACCAATTAATTAGTTTCTACTTCAATTTTGGAAATCAGAGACTGTCTACTACACTGCCACATTCCTGCAGATGAACTCAGCATGCACATTATTTCACAGGTCACACATTTAAGAGGACATTTTTGAGGTTGTAATTTATTCTTGCAGGTTCAAGTATTTCGAAAGCATTATCATGCAGCTTATGTTACTCTCAGTAATGGCCGGTTTTCCTCAGGTTGATGTGTTATATCACTTCCTCAGGCCACGCTTGCTTCTGCCGCCCTTTGAACTGGGAATAAAGTGAAAGTCAGCACACATCTGTCACGTAAGCCAGCACACAACCAACCTAACCTGTCCTGCATACTGAGCCTGGTATATTCACTTCCATGGGAAACACTCAGCTCTTGCTTTCAATGGTTGAACTTCACAAACGTAACAAATGCAAATAAGTCACTCTCTGTTGCTGCAGAGAGGAATTCGGATTTGAATTTGGATTCTTGTCACAGAGAGGAAATTTCAACCACAGCTCAACATTGTTTAAAACCACAAACAACCCCTCAGGTTTTAACATTGGATTTAATGTCTTTAACATTTTCTTTGAAGCAGTTTATGCTCATCGTTCAGATCTGAACCTGCACAGAATGACTGCACTGCAGACCAGATGGCAGTTTTCAGAATTGTATTGGCTAATTTTAGCAGCACAAAGAGGTACAGAAAAAAAATAAACATTTTCTATTTTACAACTTATTTTGTTCTTATTTTCAACCCAAATAATGATCTTGTGACTCCCTCCAGGGTTCCTGACCTCCAGGTTGGGAACCACTGCTCTATAGAAAGCTGCTGCTGGCTTCAGATACTGTAGCTACCGAAAGCTTTTCATAGCTGTCTGGTGCTTGATGGGGATTTGCTACCAAATAGCTTATTGCTATCTTTATCGACTGTTGCTGCGGCGTTACCTGACCTCTGCAGCTTCTCTGTGAATACTGTACATTCCTACTTGTAGGTGAGACTGTAATAAAATATGTTTTTTAACATGTTTGACATTATTGTGCTGTCAGCTCTTAAAAGAAATTAATGATAATAGCCGTTTTAGCAGAACAATAGAAATTGAAAATAAATCAAGGCTTTGACAGCAATAAAATATTCCTGCTTTGCCACATTGTGCTGGAACTATCATAAGCCTGTTAAAGTTTGTTTAGAGCCTGAGCCCTCATTGCAACACAGCCCACATGAGATCAGGAGGAAGGATTCACATGATTTGGATGGCAGCAGGGACGGTCATTGTGTTATTGAGAGCTACATTAACACAGATGATATCACATAGCAGTTATGAGAGCTCCCAGCTGCTGTACCTCCATTACAACCCATCTCTCCTTTGAGAATGAATGCATGTATGTTGTTCAAATACCCCAGCCTGCCCTTTGTTAAAACACCTCTCATGTGCTCGCCCCTTTTTGTTTTCCCAGTCCTGTTTGGCTGGGCGTAACTTAAGTCTGCTGTCAGGCAGCTGGCACAAACAGCTGTTACTGACGCCGCTGCAGACAAATGGAGACCAGAGTGGTGAGGGAAGCTGACGGGAGGCTTACATAGGAGGAGGTGGAAACATGAGGAGGTCAGGGGGTGAACATCAGGGTTTCTTTCTACTTATGATTTTGTATTCCTACCTGTGTTGATGAAAGGACTGCTCTGTTGTCAATTAAAATTTGTATAATACAGACAATCATTAGCTGTCAGGTCACGATCTAATGAAAAATATGAGCATCCATAGACAGACTTACATTTTCTGATGATCGCTGACCCGGTTTCTCAGCACGGTGACCTGTGGAGAAGATGTGTTTAAACATTTAGTGACTTCTTCTCTTCTACAAAACCAAAATACAGCAAATATTTGGTCAAACCTGTTCCTGACTGTTTGATGTTTGTTTTACCATTTAAGCAAGACGAGGTTGAAACCCTGTTTAGACCTATGACTGGACCGTGTTGTCAATGTGCTCCTGAGGACCTAAGTGAGGACTGTTTCATGAAAGAACGACGACCAATGAGGAGACTCCAAGACGTGTAGAGCCCCGCCTTGCTGCAGTCACTGCACTCTGGTTTGTTGACCTGTGTTCTGTTAAGGTAAAGCTACATGGTCAGCTAGCATTAGCTGAAGCTAAAGGCATCTACTTCTCCCAGTCTGTTCCCTGCAATGGAAAGCTTCATTTTGATGCTCTGACATGTGAGTAACTCAGCTTGGCGTCCCACATACATGAAGCAGTAGCTGAACCTGACCTCAATCATGATGGAGAAAAAACAAGGCTAACACTTGCTAACCTAGTAAGTCCTGCTAACAGACAGCTAGCCTAGCTTAAGAGAGTAGCACTAACTGCCACCTCTTCGTCTGAATCTAGTGGAATTCCTTTGATTTTATGATGTTATGCGACATTTAAATCACATATTTAGATGTGTCATAGATTAATTAATTGTACTATTTCATTCGACATCGATCAGATTATTTGAGTCTAATTTTCTTTGGGGGAGGAGGCTAAAAAGCTATTACAAGTAAGTAGTTGCACTAACTAGCCTCAAGTTTCTGTAAATAGTGCCTTTGTAGATCAGTTTGTCTGCTGTATTGATATTAAATCACGGCTGAGTTCCATTTATGATCGAAGAATTGGCTGTCAGATACTGTGTGCATGTCAGTAAATGTCCTCGTAAATCTTTTTGCTGTCGTCTGTTTATATTTTGGCCTGCGTCCTAGATTCTGTTTGTTCCAACAGTGTCGGTGAGATACAAATGATTGTGATGACACTGAAAGGATTTATGTATGGCATCTTTACCTCATACTTCTGCTTCGTGTGCTTGTACTGAAGTTCAAATTTCTCTGCCTCCAGCTGCCGAATCCAGTCCCACAGTTCCTTCGCTTTTTCCCTGCATCAGCATCAGCAAGAAAGTGAATTTCATGGTGCTCATATGATGAATAATGCCGGCTGCTTGGATTGTCTCATCCGACACTGATTATAGAAAGTATTGGGGGTGAACTGAGAGAGCATGAACTCATCAGCTCTTGCTGCTGTTTTCATTTTACCTGAGTTTGTCTTCTTTCATGTGATCGATATTTAACTCTTTGCGTCGATCGCTGAGGACCTTCTTCTTCTTTTCTCTTTCTGTTTGTCTTTTTGGCCCGGTCTGTGTCTGTTGGTCAGGAAGAGGACACGTGTGGTGATGTGATTGCACAGTATGTCGTGTGCAAAGATAAAGAAAATCATCACCTTATATCCAGTGAAAGTCAAGTTGGACAGAATCATCTTCTTCCTGGCATCTTCGTCTGCTTTCTTCTTCGCTTCCTCGTCTTCTTTTCTCGCTTTCTCCTCCTGGTGGAAAAGATGATGATATCTTGAAGCACACATCCCCATCTGACAGCTTCCTAGAGTCCTCTCAGCCTTTAGGAAGCTCGACTGCCTCACAGATATGATCTGTAAAGGTTATTTGTATTTGTATACGTACAGCTACTCTGGCCTGCCGTTCTCTTTCTCTCTCTGCCCTGATCTTCATCTGCTCTGCTCTCTCTGACCTGCGTTTCTCCTGAAGGACAAAAAGAAGAGGCCAAAACAAGTCCTGTGAACTCAAAATGTGGCAAAAAGACGTAATTATTGAACTGTGTAAGCACATTGCTGTAGAAGAGTGAGACATACGATGCGATCAGTGAGGCTAAGAAGCTCTTCTTCCTCCTTCTTACGCTTCTCAAAGTGAGCTTCAATCAGAGTCTGGAGCTCCGTCAGGTCCTTTTCCATTCGTTTTCGATGGATGTCCTGAAATCACAGCAAGAAGTTGGACTGTGAGCTGAAGCACAATCCAACGATCTGTCCAGAAGGAACAGTTTGCAGGTGCACAGTAACTTTAATCAGTCTCCAGATGAACTCACATCAAAGTCCACTTTTTCTCCCTCTGGGATTTTGGGAGCCGTCAAGCAGGGCACAAAACCAGGCCTGAGGAGGAGGGAGAAATGAAAATCTTTTCATCTCGGTGTGTCTGTTTTGTTTCAATTTGATTATTCCTAATCTCTGTCCTTACTTTGACTTGGGTTTCGCCTCTTCTGTGAGTCCATAAAAAGAAAGAAGTAAAGGTTTTGGTTTAGGAGGCAGCACATTTAAAAAAAAAAAAAAAAAAAGAACCACTGAGCAGCATTTTTCTCTGTCACACACTCTCTCTGTACTTGAATAATGTGTCCATACCTCCATCATTCTCCTCTGAGGCATCTGCTGAAAGGTGAGACGGTCAGTGTTAAGTCAACAGTGAGTGATGTAGGAAAGGGCTCAGGCTGACAGGTGGAGAATGATGAACAGGGTTACAGGTGACTCTCAGGAAGATTAAGTCTTCTACACTGTAAAAAGGTGTCTGATTTAAGTGATTATTGTGGGCCGGTATCTTAGCGTTGATAGATATTTATAACTATAATAGTCTAAGTCTCCTAAAAGTTGTATGTTCAATATTAGAATGACAATACAGCTTTCACTCTTTACATGTCCATGGTATTAAATTAAGTATTTTTCTAAAGCTCTCTGGTGTAGCAAGTCTTAACACAAATGCTCAATCAGGTGTCATTGTTGAGTGACACACATTGCCCTCTGGTTGGTCTCTAATTTAAAGGCAGGCAGTCGCTGTCAGTAACGAAGGAGCTGGAGTGGCCTCAGTTGACCCGGGGCACATAGCTGTCCGTCTCCTGTCACTGCTGAAGGACAGGAGCCAGAAAGGTATGCTGGCGTGTTTCTCTCTGAGCGTTCAGAGGACACCACTTTAGATTAGCATCAGATAACTCAGGTGTTTTCGCCACACCTGAGCCCCGGCCCGATGACAGAGAGGCACAGAGTGGGATTGTTCATCTGTCCGCCTTAGTAAATGTTTTCTTCATTTCGTCAATGTTTCATTCAGTTATTTGTACATGGTTCATCCATTAAACTGTTCAGTGTAATGAATCACATCAGAATCTGCTATCACATTGTATTCCCTGACATTTATCATCATTGTCCAGTCAAAACCATTAATTTCCTTAGCATTGATATGCTCCTTTGGTACATGTACACTAATAATTACACAACATGACTGACAATTGTGTGTTAAGAATAAAGTCATATCTACTTGTTGCTGGCATGCAAACATATATTAGCATAAGCAGTACTACCTTCCTCCTCCTCCTCCTCCTCCTCCTCCTCCTCCTCCTCTACTACCTCTTCCACCTCCTCCTCCTCTGTGCAAAGCAAGCATGAATAGTTAGCAAGCGAAGAATGTTAACAATCTCACACAGATTTAGATCAACATTGTTTCTGTTATCTACGTGTATTTTTGACTGCCTTCAAGACCAAGAAAATCTTTTATTAAGAAAAACGTTTATGAATAACGATATTTTGTCATATTTTTATAATATACAATGCATTTGTTGGCAACGGAGGATATGCAGCTTCTTTGCCATTGACACTCTTGCGTTTAGATATTCCTTTTTTTTTTTAATGAAGCTGTTCAGGTGTCATTTAAAAAAACAGCTTATCTAAAATGAAAGTACACCAAATGCCCCAGTTTTCCACAGCTTTAGCTGTTGCGCCATCAACAAAGTACTTAAAGTGCTGTGTTTTTTGTTCCTAACATCGCTTTGCTCATTGGCCTCTGTGGGAAAAAGCGACCCCAAGCCTTTAGTCAGAGTCCCTTCGGCCACAGAGGGTAATTTAACCTCTTTCAGCTGAAAAGACGGTAAGCCAAGCTCCATTTAGAGGACCTCCAACAGGCATAAAAATGAAAGTAGGTATTGTGCTTGTGCTGCTATCTCCCCCCATGTCCTCTATTGAGAACATAAGCTGACCTACATTGCTCCCTAACAGTGACTCGGCTCATTTAGAGGGAGACAGGTGCCGCTTAGTTTCAGGGACCGCAGGGCTGCACAGTGGCCCACATGGACGGTCTCACAAAGGGGGCAGAAATAGAGGCAAGACCCTCCGTCTCTTTGATGGCGACCTATTGCACCATTTGAATCGAAAGGACAGATCTGCTGGGATGTTCATACAAGGTGAATAATCCCCACCCACAGACAAACAGGAGTGGCTAAGGGGACAAAGGTCAATTCTGCAGAAGAGCTCAAGGACGGCAGCTGCCTCTACAGTGGCACCAACATGCCAAAAATACAGTACAGTATGCTGTGTGGTGAAGCCAGCAGCTTAGCAGATGCAGTGTGTTAAGTGACTAAGAATGTTTAATTGCAACGCTTGAGTGTGGCAGCAAAAATACAGGCGGCCTCTTAAGGATGATGCATTTAGAAGCAAAGTTTTACATCATTTTTATAAGCAGATATTGTTTGTATTAAAGTACATACCAACAATATCCTCGTCTTCTTCACAGCGTACACACAGAGAGAGGTAAAGAGCAGAGGTCAGCTGTGCTGGATACTCCACAAGTATATTAAACATGGGCCTGGACATAAATGCATGTCTGATCGGGAAGCATGCAGCATAATCACAATATTCATGCATTTTTGTCAGGTGAAGCAGCTGTGTAGCATCCAGCAGCTTCAGCCCAGTGACGGAACCTCAGTTACAAACCGTGACACGCATGTGTGTGAAGTGACTTACGCTGTCCCCTGAAAGAAGAAGAAGAAAACACACCAAAGATACTCCGTTACAGCTGAGTAATGGCATCACTTTGCTATCTCTCTTTTCTACAGACATGATGCGTTTACTCACTCGTACGAGGCTTCTTCTGTGTCTGACATGTTTTGGATGAAGCACCTGTGCAAGCAAGTCCAATTCAGAGGAGCGTAGTGAGTGATACAGCATCAAAAACATCCTGAGGTGATACAATGGCAACGAGCTGAACCCTCACATCTGACAAATACTGCACTGAGGGGACATAATAGAACAAACTCATAAGAGGAGCACACAGACTTACCCAGAGAGCGCGATGTACACTTCAGACGAGGCTCAGTGGGGAATTGTATACTGTGCCGTTCTCTTTGGGCCTTAAGCTTTTAAACCCAGTCATGGATCACATGGCGGCAAGCTGCCCATGTCTGCAAAGGGTGGGCACATACCTGCAAACAGATGGCAGATGGCATCGACTAGAATGGGAAAACATGCAATCTCAGTGGACTTGTATTGTCTATTTTTACATGGCAAAACCTAGACCTGAGCAGCGTGGGATTAAGGTTTCAGTATCTCAGATCAGGCTGACAGGAGGAAGGTTAGAAATAATCCCTGTAAACCTACACCTGAGTGCACACAAATACACCAAGGGGTGGCTCAAAAAACACACTCTGACTTCTTTTTATGATTGTGCTAATCAGAAGCACAATAATCACACACATTTTACTCGACAGCATTACATAACAGCAACAAGTTATTCCCTAAAGTGGAAGTGTTATGCAATCAAAGCAGTGAGCGTTACTCCCATAGCATGTTGCCAAGGGAATGAATAAAATAACACTCGCTCACCGGCTCCTGCACCTCGCCTTTAATCTTGCCCTCAGTCCTCACATGCAATAACGTGTTATCAACAACACCCTTTCTGACCATGCCAAGTCTTTTGATACTCCCAGTTTTTCGCTGTTAATGTTATATCTGACCCCACAGACGGGATTATGACTCAACAGGCGAAGCCAGAGTGTATCTCTGTTTGTTTGCCCCCCCCCCCCCCCCTCAGCCCTGGCTTTGTTTACAGGTCGGTCGATGCTGTTGAAGTTCACGTCTCAAGTCAGTTCAAGTCAAGTCTCAAACCTTGCCAAAGCAAATCCCCAGCTAAGCCTTGAGACCGCGGGGGCCAATTGAAGGCAAGACACATAAGGCAAGTCTAAAGAGGCAGTTGTTTCAGATCCATTGAGTATTTGAACTTTTGAAGCTTTTTTGTTATAGTTGTTACATAATTTAGGGTTAACTCCACTGAACAGACGTCATGCAGATATTAAGTATTTTAAGTGTCTGGATACTTTTTCTTAATTATTTGGATGTGAAGTGAAGTCTTCAGGGAGTGTTTTTCAAGCCTGCAGAAATCTGTTGATATTTTATCCATGTGCGTGCATTTTAATATATCCCTAAACCCTTAGTTTTGTTTATTAGATACTACAACACAGCTGGAGTTCACATGATTACATTATCTACTGGTCTACCTCTATTGGCAGCAACGCCCAGCTATGCGCTGGAGATCTGCTGAATTGCTGTATTATCATTATTTTATTTGAGCTTATCACAACATCAGAGAGAAGCCAGATGGATTTTATAAGCGTCATGTTTTCAGAAAGAATGCAACCTGCAGGCATCCGTTATGTACTAGATGTTGATCTTGTGTGAATAACAAAACTGATTTCTCTATGGTGGAAGTGTGACTCATGTCTGAAGTCTTACGGCCTTGTTTCAAAGTATTATCTGAGCTAAACTTCAGTTTTGTACACGGATATATGAGCATGTGTTTTGCACATTAAAAGATCTCTTGTATGACTCAGAAGAAGACGCCTGTGCGTGGACCTTTAGAAGGGATATTAAAAGCATTTCTGTGTTGCCTCTGGGGAGATTTTTCTATTTAAACTAATTCTGTCTAAATATTTTTGAGCTGTGTTTTGTCCTGTGGCTATCTACATACATTTTGTTTTACTGCACCATAAAGCTTGGGGTGTTTGAACATAAAGAGTCACCAGACCAATTTTGTAATGTGTGTTAAGAGGGAGCTACACACTAATAACCCACTTAAAATAAGGGTTAGGGTCATTTTTTTTTTTAGTTCTATCAATCAATAGTTTGTCACGTCTTTTCATTGACAGGACTGAGTATGAGTATGTCGTTTACAGAGGCATACAACTTTGTGATAGATGTTCAGTCCCTCATTAAAACACCTGAGTGACAGAATCTTGTCTCTGAATGTTTAGACTTGTTTAGAACATCCGTTGAAAGGAACAACAAAATCAGTGAGGCATCGTTAGAAAGCCAGACAATCGCACTGTTGACTCCCAAGTAATTTCTACCAAATGGAAAAACTTTGCCCTCCTGATTGTATTGTTGGAAGCCCCACCCGTCTGGCACCTGAATCAACCAAAACAACCAACACAAAGCACTCAGGCCTCCTAACTGTGTTTAATTCTGACACTTGTCCTGACAGGGATCTTCAGCTCAAATGAGTAGCAGAATCTATTCTTAATGCACCCTTTTCAATAGGCAGCGTGTTCAGTCGGTCAAACAATAATTTAATCCATGTTGTCATGTTAAGTCACCAGGCTGAAAGCTGCTGGTTGGAAAATCTCTGTCATTTTCTCAGTGAGGTGAATGTGAGCTGATGCTGCCCCCTTGTGGCAGGAAATAAAACTGGAGTGGATGACATCTTTCTTTGTCCAACACTGCACAATAACTGATTCAGAAGAAGAAATAATCAGCGTACTAGATTAAAATTAACTATTTGTCATCTATATTTTGACAATTCAATAAATGTTTCTGTATTGTTTCCAACAAAAATTACAAACATTTCCTGTTTCCAGTTTCTCAAATGTAAGGATTTTTTTTTATCATTGTACATTTAATAGTTTTGGATTTTAGAGCACAAAAGCACTACAACTAAAGCTGTGGATAATTGTAGCGGAAGTTTTTCGTCATTTTCAGGAATAATTAATGGATTTATTGAAAAACATTAAAGCACTGTTAAAGATAGAAACACAAATTAGTTGTGTATCTTGGATAGGTTGTACCAAACTGGAAGATTTTATTGTAATTTAAAGATTTCATCTATTAATGTAAACAGGAATATTAAGAGCACAGTGTAGCATGGATGTTCAAATTGATCCCAACCACAACATATTTTAATTCTGACACAACAGAAACAAATAATTCAATTGTGGATGACGTTTGAAAATGTTATTATTCAAAAGTGCATTTTAAGAGCATCATTTTCCAGAGAATAAAACTCACAGAAAGGAAGAGCTGTGTTGAGATCACATGACATGACTCTACTGCCCGCGGCTCAAATCAAACGCACCCTCCGCGCTGAGGCGCCCTTTTTAAAGCGTCGCGGCGCAGCCCGCTGAGCCCCTCACGTGCCATGAGGAAGCGAGCTTCACGCTGTCGTGCGCGTGCAACGTGCGCGTGTGTCATGTTGTTTCGGGGCGGATTTGGATTTGTGGAGGTGCCGGTCCTGCGCCACAACGCGAGCTTCAAGCTGGAGGCTCCTGTCCTGCCAGACAAACTCTCTCCGGAGCATTTATTCCCCGCCAAGATGCCGGGTGTCACCGCTTCACTTCACCCAGCTCCAGCAGGTATGCGCCGCAGGTACGAGCTTGTGTGTCGTAGCATGTGCTAATGTCTGCCTTACTTGCATTGGCAGTAATAGTGAATGAACTCTTTGCAGTGGCTGAGCTCAGTGTGCGTGTGCGTTTGGTTCGGTGCGTTCGTTTTGTGCTTTCAGGTTGATTTAAGTCATGGTGACTTATAGCCTCAGTTACATGTCTGGATGTTCACTGCATGTCGCTCCACTGGTTTCAACTGTGTCACGTGACTGGCTTTGTGATTTGAATGCATTATCTTAACAAATGCTTGGCTGTGCATCAGCGTGTGTCTGGAGGCCACAAGCAGCCCACAAAACTACACATGTGCATGAAGACAACATTGTCAAAGCACCAGCGTTACATGAGCAGAAAAACACAGAGGGAGTGGCGGCATGCTGTGTTTATTTCAGTGAAAATGAACAAAACACAGGACGTGAGAGTTGTAGGGAAAACCTACAGCGTATAAAAGAACAGAAGACGTCTCTGTGACCCTGTGGAGAGTTTATTGATGTGTTTTGTGCTGCTAGGTGACTGTATTAGACATAAGATGAAAACCAGCTGTTCCTTTGATAACATCTGCTCATTGGCTGGGGCCCTTTGCTGCGTCAAACATCTTCTTGCGGCCCTCCATGCCTGACATGGCCTCCACGTTCTTCCTCCAGTCGCTCACCTCCACCGTCTTCTCCTGCGCAGGCAGAATCACACAGAGGTACTTATGTATGTAATTTATATGCACAAGTCTGAAATGATTCCAGCAGATGTTTGACGGTTTCTCTTCAGCCTCTCTGTGAGACAGACGCCCTCTTGGGATGGAGGAGTTTGTGTTAAACATGGTCTCATATCTTGACCCTTTCAGCAGCTCTGTCTTTTCGTTTTGTCAAGCTAAGAAAGATGATTGATCGGCCTCACTCTCTCTTAAAGTGCACACGTAAATGACCCCCCTCAGCTCTTCCACAGCTGCGCCTCGTGTGGCCATGAATCAGGACTGTTTTGCTGTCGTCTGGCTAAAAGCGTCTCCTCAGCTTCGTCTTTATGTTTAGTCCTTATTTTTTTCCTGAACCCACCTTTTCTGTGTCCTCCTTCTTCACTGATTTAAGATTAGCTCTCAGATCCAGAGAGACCTTGTGCTTGGAGCCCAGTAGTGAGCGCAGGATGGCGTCAGCGGAGACCCTCACCCTCCTCAGGTTGGGTCTCTTAAACTTCCCTCGCAGGTCCAGCACCTTGATGTTTAGGTCTTTGATCTGCGGAGAGAGCAGAGAGGAGGTTAACCACAGGCAGGACAGCGATTCACTGGAACTTCCTCTGTGTTTTCCCTATGAATTTGTGTTACCTCTCTGCTGTTGTGCAGGACTTTGGCTTCAATGTCGTACCGCTCCTCGTCCACCACGTCGATTTTAGCATGCAGCTCCTCGCATAACTTCTGTGTAGAAAATAAGAGATCTGTAGCAACATTTATTTCAGTAAAGAATTTAGAGAGTTTTAGTTTGCAAGTATGAACAGCTGAAATCCTACCTGTAGCTCTGCTAAGGACATGCCACCGGTGTGGACAGGAGGAGACTTTTCTTCCAGGTACTTTGCCTTTTGCTCCTCTTTTTCCTCCATCTCCTGCTCCAGCTCCTCTTTGGCCTTGGCCACCATCAGGCTCTGAAACACCACACCTAAAGTGAACGTAACGGTTTGATTTGCCGCCTCTCTGACTGAAGACATAATCAAATGTGGCTCACCTTCAGCATGAGCTTGCGCGAAGCTGAGATTTTCGATTTCCTCTGCAAGAAGTAATGAAAACAAAGAAGTGAGACACAGCGATGATCTTAATATTTGTGACGTGTTAAACTGACTTCTTGGTGGGTTGTGTCTTGTGACATCTTACCTCCATTCTGCGGGTAGAAAGCAAAGAAAGGACACGACAGACGCAGAAATGTAGCATTAGCGTTGCAGATGGCAAAAAATGAATGACTGGTGTCTGATCGTTTCCATAATGTCACACTGAGTGATGTGTTTTGAGGGAAACAGAAACACAATACACTTACGCTTTCTCAGGCATCTTGGCTATCTGAGCTCCCCCTGGAAGACAAAAATAAAACCTTTTTGCCTCTGAAGTGCTCCACCGTGGGGACCACTTGGGTCTAGTGCCTCAATGGGTCTTAACTAGTTTCCCTTTTAGCTCCATACAGTCAACCGTATAGAGTTACAAGAGTGGAAAAATACAGAGTGACGTTGATCTTTCACAGACTGTCATCTACTGTTAGCTGCTACTCCATTACTTTGATGATTCTTTAGCAGTGGTTTGGAAATCCGCTTCAGGATGTGACTTTTCACATGGCCAGCCTGCTTTGTTTTGTTTTGTTTTGTTTGTCAGGCACTGTTACAGTATGTCACCGTGACACAAAGGGCTGCTGGACACAGTCATCCAGTCACCTCCCCGTGCTGATAGCACAGTCATCTGCCAGAAAGCAAAGCGATGGCAGACAGGGGGAAGCATGCGAGGCCCCGGGTCCAGATAGATAACGTTTCCCTGCTGTCGCCCCCCATTTTCCACTGGATAAAGACACAAACATAGACGGGGACCCCAGCTCTCAGAGCACCGCTGTCTGGAGCTTTTTAAGAAGGTCCGGTGGACTTCACCAAGCCACCAGCTCATTAAGAAATACTACAACGAGGGAAGACGATGATCTGCATATCTTTTAGACCGTATACATTTATCTGATTATTTTCTGGATCGATTGTTTTGGTCTGTAAAATATGAAATGAGTTGATTTGTCTCTCCAACATTTTCATAACCGAAAGTTTCTCACAGAAGGCAAAAAAACCCAACATATCCTCACAGTTTAAAAGCTGGAATTAGGAAATATTTTGCTTTCTTGCTTGAAAATTGATTTTTTTTTATTTCGATCGATTAATTGACTTATCATTTTTTTGATTTTGCTATACCTCCGGGTGCATTAGGCCATTGTAAACGATCCTGTAAATCAACGAAAGGGACTGATTCAGAGTCTGTATGTATTTTTTGCATGATAGTGATTCAGTACCTTGGTTTGTCAGGTACAACTTAATGGATTAGCCAAAGTTATTTTATCCATAAATAGTTATCGCTATTACTATATATATCTCAATACTGCAATATAAAACAACATATACTTTGAAAGGGTTTGAGCTTTATCACCATTCCTTATCCTACAGTTGAATTGTAGTCATGTTTTATTAAATCCAATTAACAGTGTGTCAGAGAGTTATTGTGACGTTCATTTAAACCTCTTTTAATTAGACATGATTTGTTTTAAGCAAATGCTGAAAAAATGCTGCTTCCAGCTTCTCACATTCAAACATGAATATTTGGGAAATTTTTGCTGTTTGATGACTTTCTGTTGACTGTATGTTTAATCCCTTAATTGAATAATTAATCAGAAGATTAACTGATAATACATGATTATTACTTGCAGCCTGAAATGTGATTTTGTCAGACTTTGATTCCAAATGCCAGAGTTTCATTTGATGTCTAATCTAACTGATCAAATCATTGATTGGAGGTAAAATTCAGTCCTCAGATCAAACCAACACAGTGTTGAAATAAGTTTAATTGAGTGTAGCAGAGATTCGTGGCCTTACCTTTCAGTGCCGATGCTGTGGAAGCAGACAGACACACAGTGATGGAGAGAAGAACGTACCAGAATATTTATCTCCTGCTCCCCTTCGTCCCTCCTCTCTGTCACAAGGAGACTTAAATAGAAACAAACACACACACACAGAGATAGACACACCATGAGAGGTCTCAGGATAATAGTGATTGTGATGCTCGTGCTGTGTTGACAGATCACTGCTCTCCGCGTCTCTTTGATGATGTGTGTGAACTTCTCGATGTGCCAGGATGTAAAAAAAACATCCTCGTCGACTTTAACTTCAGCAGCTCTCCGTCAGTTCTTCGTCTGTTTTCTCCTTCACATGAGCAAACTATTTACAGCTCCTGGTAGGAGCTTCTCTGCTGTTGCGCGTCAGCTTTGTTCATCCGAGCAGACGGACGCTGTGTGAGCGAGAACTTCAGGTTACTCTTATTTTTCTCCCATCCTGAAGCAAACTTCAAGCAGCCGCATTCAAACAGTTTGTCTTGTGACTGTCGATGATTTTCTGAGATTTTTCTTTGGCTCCTGAGGGATGTTGGAGATGTGCTCTGCCTCCCCCCCGCGAGACTGCAGGGCCCCCTCAGTCTGATTAGGATAATAGCTGCAGACAATGCTAAGCCGTGGTTTTAAGGCAGGAATGCGTTTTCCAGTGTACATTCGGCTTAGACCTGCCAACTAAACATAGACAAATAGCAGCAACATGTGATGCTGCCACTCTTTAATACTAGCTCCCAGCTTGCACATGTGTGCATGCTTTATATGTGGGGTTTGTGTGCACTGTGTGTGTGTGTGTGTGAGACCAAAGTGTCAACACAGATGATTTAGTGTGCCCGTGTGAACACGCTCCTAAGTGCTCAGTTCACTCATGCAAGGACAATATGTCCAAAAATTAATCCGCAAAATCACTCGTGTCTGGTTTGTGTTTGTGTTACAGATTTAATTGTCTCCAGCTTGTGCAGCAGTGGCACAAACATGGAAGTCCACTTTGAAAGTCAGTCACATGCGTAGTAACACTTCTCAGTGACACAACAGCTTTGATCTCAGCTTTGACCGATAGACGAGGAGACTGACGTCGCTCACAGAGCTGCTCCACGGGCCTGACTGTATACTTAAAGGGACACTATGCAGGATTTCCCTTTTTTTTTAGAGTCCTACAAAAGTATAATCATCATCACTTATGACCCACTACAGGTACGTGTGGCGGTGCATTTATCTGCACAGACCCTGCCCTCTCCTTATTTCGCTGTGGCTTGAATGTTTCTGGGCTGCAACCTTTGGGCAGTGGGTGTGAACGCCGCTGAGTTAGCTTGTTTTCTGTTGGACAGATGGGTGCTGGCAGTTAGCGTAATTAACACGCTAACGTATCGGCCTCTCCATCACATCAAATGTAACGTTCCTACAATAGTAGCTTGTGGACGTACAAGCGGTGCCCTTCTGGTGCCGTTGTTCCAGGTTGCAGTAACAGATATTTCCTGCATAGTCTACCTTTAATCTGAGTTACAGGAATATGAATTAACAGCCTGTTATTCTTATTAGTTGCTAGGTTGCTTTTGCGTAAGATAAAAACATTAAAGCCTTAAAATGAGCAAATGCGGTGACACACTTGCAAATGACTCGTCAGTCCACAGGAAATGATTGATTGATGCATTTCACACGTTCTAAAATGTGAATATTTTCTGCTTTTTTGTGTTGTTTGTTGTTTCTTGGGTCTTTTTTAGAAACTGTCATCAGATGCTTTCGAAGTACTCGCATACAGCAGCTACATTTGCAACACTGGGGTGTTTTTCGAGGGTTGGGTCCGTTTTTGAAGCTGTTTGGTATGAATATTTCAGCAGTGTGTGCCAGTCACTGCCTCACTGGTCCTGTAAAAGACAGGACTGAGGAAAAAATGTTGAACACATTAGAAAAAGAAACTGGTTCCATACAGATTAAAATTAAAGAAGATTTTAGTAAAGTGTCTTGGTGAGATATTTGGGTTCCTCGAGACTCCAGAGCAGCTTCTGTTCTGAGACCAGCCGCTGGTTTCTGTGGCTAGTTGCAGCTTTTTTTGTCAGATGTGTGACCAGATATTATCAGGCATCTTTTATCAACTCTATGAACTCCCTCCTTTGATCGAAAAAACCCCTGCTGCTCAAACCCCTCTGTGACCTCGTCCATGGAGGCTTGCTCCTCCCCTCATAGTTACTCAGGGCTTCCTTTAATTTGATGCCCGTCTGTATTGTGCGTACTTGCTAAATGGCAGCATTATTAAAAACAGCATTTTGATACTGCCGCACTTCACACTGAGCACATGCTTTACATTTGTGGTAACATATGTGTGGCTGCTGCATTGTCCCCTGCAGCTTACAGCGGAGCAGCAGGCAGCTCAACAGGATATCTGGCGAGCTGTCAGCCTCTTGAGACCACAGACTGTGACCTGCTGGGCCACCAACCCTGCTATTTATTGCAGTTTCATTTTATGGTCGCCGTGCATTGTTGAAACTCACATCAAGGAAGTGTCACATGAGTGTATCCCCCTCTTCCTTTTATTGGTATTGTTAAAATCTGCAGGATCGTTTTGCTCTTGCTGAGTCAGGACTTCCCAAATGTTGATTTGAGTTACGACACTGAGATCCAGGCTGTTGGCTCCGGGCAGCTGATTATAATTCCACAGTATATGCGGCAGCAGGATTAACAAAGTGCTCTGTGTGTGTTTGCTGGACTGTCTCTAGGAAACTGATGCCAGTGGATTATGTGGCAGCTTACCGTTCAGTAAAATGTCTGTCTGACAGAAGAATTAAAAATGTCCTCCGCAGCTGTATCATGTAAAAATTTAACAACAGCAATATTTGGTTTGATTTCTTATTTAAAATGTGGTGTTAAAGGTTCTGCTTACGACGACGTTCGCTAGATGTCGCACTTGCACCAGCATGTCAGACCAAAAGAAAGAACTGGGCTGTTCGGCCATGCGTCCCCTCTAACCAGAAGCAGCCGTTCTCTCCTCAAAGCCACCAGACAGAGACAGACTCGAGAGAAACAAAATAAAACTCACCAAACCCGCTTTGTTTTGTCTTTCCACTGCTTTAACAATCACCAGCTCTGGTCTGGTTGAAGTAAACCCTTAATTCACAGGGTTAAATGTGAAAACATTCTGGCTCTTTGCACAGAGTTTGGGCACAGACCTGCTGCTGGCCGGAGCTGGATGTTCAACACGAGAGGAGAGCTCGGAGTTTACTGAATTTATCTTCACCCTCACTCTCAGCTCGTCTGCAGCAGCGAGCCAACCAGGTGTGACCTCCTTTGTCAGGTGTTCTAATGTAATAATCAGTCATTGATCGTCTTTGTTGACTGCAGACTGGAGGGGAGACGTGTCTTACTTAAAGAACGCACAGAGGGAAATAACGGAAAGCACCGGAGTATCTGATGAGTGCCGAGTTCAGTCACACAGTCTAATGTACAGTTTGTCTCTTTATAAACGTGACGGTGGCCAACAGCTTCACAGGGACTCACACCAGCTACCAGAACAAAGAACACACACACACACACACACACACACACACACACACACACACACACACACACACACTGAGGGAGTGTGACTCACGATGCCATTACTTCACTGTATCTTTACACAGTTTGCTGCTATGTTCATGCTCAAAATCTCAATAGGAAGCTACCGTTGCAGTGCCTGACAAGCTTTCTGCTCTCACACATGCAGTTCTCAATAACAACAGGCAGATGTACCGTTCAAATGGTACCAGCTTATGTTGGAGCACAGACACATTTTTCAGTTTGTTCTTTACACTTCTGCTCGTCTGTTTTTGGTTTTGGAAAGTACTACAGCCCCACACACAGCTCTTCAACATGTGAGACATCCAAAGCTTGATAGACCTGCTTCTACTAATTCAACGGTTGCTGAGCTATGATTGGACAATCACTATCTGGGGGAGGGGTTTATTGAACAGACAATTGATTTTCAGTAATAAGAAACAAAACAAAGAATTTGAAAATGCTGCAATTGATTCAAAAGGCTGAATAAAACAAATGCACTTTGTATTTCAGTAAACTAGTGAATGATGTACTTTTTCTGGTGGAAAAGACTTTTGGAAACATATTAATTTGTCACCTGATTGAGTGACTGGCTGTAAGATCGGCTCTCTCTATTGCCCTCTCATGGGCGAAGGACTGAAGGGAGTGAAACTGCGTGTCCCAGTTACTTTCATACTTGGAGCAGAACATTTAGAGGAAACATACATCCAACCTCTGATGTCTACAAGGTCGGACATGAGGCACATTTTTGTTCCCTTATTCATTATAAATCTAAACATATGAAAACTCTGGAGCGAGTCCCACTGCAGTACTTCCATCTTTGCGTGGATTTCAGACTGAGTTTTGCTGGAGATGTGACTCACATGTTGTAGTCAGTGCCAACGCAAACCGCTGCTGCCCCCCCCCCCACCACGACCACAGCTGCCAGGGACTCTGGTCATTGTGCCTCCTCGAGACGGGGCTGAGCACTGCGACTCCGTTGTTCACCACAACAGCAGGCATTTTGCTCTGTTTGATGATGATTACAAGGAATAACAAGCACACCCAAGACCACGTAAACATACACACTGATTTCATCAGACCAGAGCAACAAAAAGAACATTGACAGTTGGGTAAGACATGCCAAATGTTTCATCACAGGGGAATAAGGACAGAAATACATTGTTTTTTTTGTTTGTTTTTGCCTGATATTTATTGTGTGTCTCACTAATACTGCATATCTTGAGACGGTATGTACACCATTTGACATGTAAGGCAGAGAAGAAGGCTTTATGTTGAGTGTAAGTGAAGCTTGATGTGGCTGTTTTTTCACCGCTGTCAGTCTTGAAACGTGCTGTTCTCGCTCAGACACCGACTCTGAATTTAATCAGATTCCACATTTTTCAGACTCACTTCTGTTATTGCAGTGTCTCCTAGCATTGCTGCACAGCTTCATTTTTCGTTTTTTCTGGTAAGAATAGAGTCGGCGTAAACACACACAATGTGCACATCCAAACACAGCGTTAGAATTCAGTGCGTTGTAAAATGTTCAGCAGGATTTTGTTTTTTTTAACCAGGCAAAAATGAGAATGATCAAATGCAGACGAGGAGCAGAATCTGCTGGGTGAGCTCGTACGAAAAAGCTGCGCGTTGTGTGCTTCTTTCATTCCGCTTTGCCTTCAGCTGGAGTGAAAGAGCAGAGTAAAATAGGCTGGATATTGACTGAGGGACCCCGGAAGCGATGATATCAGATCGCAGATGTCAGTCCCAGGTGGGCCGATGCTTCGGGCTTTACTGGGAATGTGCCAGAGCTCCTGCACCCTGACCAAAGCCAAATCCCTTGGGACCAAAGTTCTTTGCATAGCAACCTGTGAATGACATTACAGAGACTGAGAAAAACTGTGCACAATACACTGGAGTCTGAATTACACAAAATAATGGTTTGTTTAACCTCAATTTGCAGAGCCACAGTATCAGACCCACAGAGTGTTTTAGTTGTCTCTTATTTCAATGTTATTTACAGTCTTGTTCATATATGAAACATATGTGAAAAAATATCCTAAATGGTAAATGTCAGAGGGGCTGCTGACCTATTGGGTCTCTGTCGAAGGAATTTAGAGCAACAGCTTCTGTTCTGCAGGTCGAGGTTCAGATGTTACCAGCTGAGGTCAACCCAACCACTGACACGAAGGACTGTGTGTTGTACAAAACAACTGCGAGTGCTGCAGTACATGAATGCAGCATTCATTCATTCACATGAGAATTTTCCCATTTTGCATCCGTTTTCTGAAAAATACTAAGAAATAATTTCTTATTAATGACAACTGGTGTAGTTTTGATGTGAAGACTACTAATTACTACTATTACAACAACTACACTATTAACCACGACCACTTAACCAGCACATACACACACAATGTGCAATAATGTTAAAATACACTCTGCACTGTTTCCATAGGACTGCACCAGAACTGCTGCATACAATCGTGCAATACTCTCGTACACACCCGTCACTATACTTTTACATTAAATCCTCATCTTCATGTATGGATATAGTGTTAAATGGTGCTCTCATTGCTGAGCTGACCAATGCGCCTGTGTTAACCTCCATATGACCAATAAACTCAAACTGAACAACTACGGCTAACGCTTATTCGCTAAATTCATCAATGTATCATTTGGCCTGTAAGATGTCAGAAAGTAGTGACAAATACGTTTTTCCAAAGCCCAACGTGATGTTCAGTTTTACTGTTGCATAAACAGTATTGGGGTTAGCGATTATGGGGATTACATCTGAATATGTTGTTTTAGGTAAATTTCTTAAAATGGAGCATTTGTTCTGTTGTTTTGCCCTGCAGGAATTCCTTTTTCTGGCATATTTCTGGACAGCCTGGGTTGTTCTGGCATGGTCTGCGCTCAGATTTTGAGCTTTGTTTTTGATTAGTTGTTTGTTGGAATTTGCCTCTGCCAATCAAATCAATGCATATTACTCATAGACAACATTAATCTTGTGGCCATATCATCAGACAAGAACAACTTTCAGTGCTGGAAATTCAACATTATTTTCTTTGTGAAGTCAGAAAAGTTTAACTTTACTGCACAATATGAAGCTTGTTCACCAGCAGTGAAAACGCTGTAAACATCGAAACACGTTCAGTTAATGTAACTGCAATCAGTCACATGAGATAAGTGCCTCCCACCCCTCGATGTTGTTTATCTGTGTTCAAGATGTCATTTAGCTTTATGTTCTGCTCTGTGACCATCCAGGAGGCCACATGTTTATGTTGAATCTCTCATGAAAAATGAATTGCAAGCTAGCTGACACATGCCTTTTGCATAGCCACATTTCAAAAGTAACGTCTCGAACACTGCACATACCACAAAGAAAATCAGCAAATCTTCACATTTTAGAAGTTGGACCAGGAGAATGAAAAATGAACAACTGATTATCAGAATAGCTGCCGATTAATTTTCTGCCCATCAGCGAATCAAATCATGCACACAGTAATTGAAGCTGTTGTTGGTTCACAGACCTTTGCAGAAGATCTCTCCGTCTCTGTCGGCGAGGGTCGTGGACTCCAGTCCTTTGCCGCACTTGGCACAGCGAAAGCAGCCTTTATGCCAGGACTGATGAGAGAGCAGAGAGTCGGTTCAAGCTCAGAAATCGACAGAGAGCTGATGAATCTCTGCTTTTATTCTTGATCTAAAGCACAGTTTATAGTCTGAGAAAGCCGTAGATCGGTCTTACGTTGCCTCCTCCGATAACCTTCTCTGCTGCGTACACTGTTTTCCCACATCGAGGGCACACATCTGTGGCCCCTGGTTTCTGGGCAAACTTGGAGGCGTTTTGGTTATTTGTAGGGCGATGGGGACCTTGTCTGTCAAGAAGAGCCAGAGCTTTAATGAAGGAAGGAAATCTGAGACTGAAACACTGCTTGATTTAATGTATTAAGAGCTAATAGTGCAGACAAGTGGATCCTTTTTCTTTGTTTCATGTCTTGGGTTTAGACTTTTGGTTCAGCACCTGCAGTGTTTGTGCACTTTCCTCTCTTTAAGGTAAACTCGAGCGTTATATGAATTGTACTTTGTCATTCTGTAACAGTGTGAAGCTTTATACTGTTTATATGGTTAAAATGACGGGACAAAGTGATTTTTGTGCTCACGCTTCAGGCTTGATTCCAAGTCCTTCTCCTGTGTCCATACTCAGCGTGCCGGCTCCACCTCCGAAGCCGTAGCCTTTTGGCCCATATTTCTTGCCATAGCACGATTTGCAGTAGATCTCATCCACATGAACGGCCACTGTTGTGCTGTCCAAGTTCTTCTTGCAGACCACTGACAGCAAGGAAGGACGGAAAATAAAGAACGAATTAGGAAGGCAGATATTTGTAGAAACATCTTTGCGGCACACCAAGCGAAATGTTTTTTCACACGTTTCACTGTGACATCACCGCAAACTATGTGTGACATTTTACAGAAGAGGACGGCATACCCACTGTGCGCTCAGCTGGCTGTGCTTTACTGTGCTGGAGGGGGAGTTTGTGTACCTTCCTCTGCCATATAAGGAAGACCGAGCCTCTGTCACATGCTTCCACTGGATCCAAATAAGGACTCAGATGTCTGAGCGAAAACCTGCAGATGCTCACTTTCCTGCTATGATGCCAAATACTCTGCATTCCACTCTGGCACTTCTTGTGATGTCAGAGTTGTTTATGAACTGAGAGTCAGAAGACGAATAAAGCAGATTACCTGCGAACTTTAATACTTACTGCACAGAAAACAGGATTTATGCCAGCTCTTCCCCTCGCACTGCACTTCCTCGGCAAAGTAGACGGTTTTCTGGCAGCAGCCACACTTGTTTCCTCCTCCGAAAGGCATTCTGTAAGCATACAGCAGAGCCTGCTGTGTACATTTTTCATGCACTGTATATATAACGTCTCTCCTCTGGAGTGCAGATCAGTGTTCCTCAGCAGACACAGGCCACCTGCTACACTACACGCGACATTACCTATAAAAGGAGAGGCACCAGTTTCCTGTGACACACTGCCTGTTCCAGCTTACTGGCATAAGAGGATATCCGAAGGACTGATCATAAAATGCAAAGTGCCTGCTGGCGTTGCTCAGTTATAGCACCAAACCACATCATACAGATAAAATGACACCAGAATGCGCTCTTCATGGACGCTACAGCAAAGTCAGTTTCAACACTTAAATGTCTCTTTATGGTGTGGACTTCATGATAGTCAGCAATCCACAAGGTCGCTCTGGATAAACAGGAAATTCCTCACATTTCAATTTGTAATCGCACATGTTAACAGTGGTGACCTCAGACAACCCGACAAGCTACAATACAAATTTCTGCAGTTACTCAAACGTTTTTTAGAAAACAATAAATAAAACCGTGTTTGGGGATAGTTTAAATGTACTCTCTGCACTTGCTTATGGCATTTTTACATTAGCACCTTTTTTCAAGGTTGTTTCACATCCGCCTTTCCTTTTTATGCTCAGGAAACATGTTGGAAGTGTAAACTCATTCTATCCAAATGAGGAAATTTCCCACTTCAAAGTTTGGCTTCTGTACACAAATCAGCACTGCTTTACAGCTGTTTGATGAAAAGCAACTCTAAATGTCAAATCTGACGTTTTAGCAAAAAATGTTGCTGTCATTGAATTTTATTCTTGATTTGATCTTAGTAGAAAAAAAGGCTTATTATACTTTCTTCTCACAAATTAGTGAAACCTGAAGACATGAGCTTACTATCAACTTGTCATTCTTCTATTAAATTGAGATATTTTTTCTGTATCTGTACAAGTTCAAACATACCTGCACTGAGGTGAAAGGCTGATCCTCTCAGTGGTGTTAAAGAGATGACTGAGTTGAGAAGAGACACTGGTCTGATGAAGAGAGGCAGAGGGAGGCTGAACCGAGGGAGGAGTCGGGACAAAGAGGGAGAGAAGTAGAGAGGAAAAGGAGGAAGATAGTGAGAATTGTTGATGGACATAAAGGGTGGAAAGCACAAGAAATGGATATCCCCCATCTCCATGTATCAGAAACAGTCTTACTTGGTGAAATCACACAATTTTGTGCTGGAAAACAGAATTAAATGTTAAAAGCAACAGCTGGATGGTTGCTTATCATGTTTAGAAAGGAGCCCACACTGTTGAGGTTCAAGGGGGTTCAGCTCATTGGTGACCCTAAATGTAAAGAGGAGTTAGAGTTTAGAGGACTTCCATACCCAATGCTAACGTAGCTAGAGATCAAAAAAAGTATTGTAGTTGGATCTTTCAGCTCATTGTTTTGGTTTGATGGAGCCAAACTTTGCTGTTTTGGTTTACTCTCTCTGCTGACGTCAGATTGTTTCCAGCCATAGAAACCCATGGTACGCTACCTGCCCAGTACTGAATGGAAGACAGGCAAACCTGGTGGCTAGCTTGTGAAACATTTCGCAGCTGAAGAGCCAAATATTTCCCTCAAGAGTTGGTGTAGACCAAAACAGAGCTTGAAAGAGAATAAATGTACTTTATTATTATTATCTTTATTATTTCTGTTCATCTAGTGGCCAGAAATACGATTCTAAATGGATGCTAATGTTTCCCGAGGTCTGCTCGATGTGTGAATAAGCTCACTGCGTGTTAAGTCAGAGTTTAATACAGTCCGACATCACAAAGTATGTCACAGAAATGCTATATGTAAAATAATAATGAACAACATAAGCAAAATACATAGACATTTTATAAAATATAAATAAAATCTGCATATAAAACCACAGTACATTCAGACCTGGATACAGATGAAAAAACACACATTTACATGTGTAACATGGTACAAACTATGTTTCCATACACTAAGCATGCATGCATACATGTGTAACAGTCCATGTATATAACCATGCTCACATCAAAATGAATGCAATCATGTCAATACACCATATCATCTTGAAAGGTGGAAAAAAAATGGCAATGTTGTGTTTAAAGCTTGTTTCTGCTGCCCCCAAGTGGCCAGAAAATGCAGTTCATTTGTGAATCTTTGGCAGTCTTTGACTTTCAGATGTCAGCAGGCACCGTGGTGACGCTCTGACAGGCCTGCACTGCAGCCATCGTCCCTTCTCGCTTGTTTCAGGGAATTTTTTTTCTTTTTTTTTTCTGCCTAGTTCATGAAACACGTGGTTGAGGTCAGATGACTGATTTGGCAAATCAGGACCATTTCACTGTTTGGTTGCTTTGTACGTGAATTTGGTATCCTTGTCTTAAAATTGGGGGGTCTTTGAATTAAAAGGGGCCGTACAGGCCATGCACTGCTCACCAAATACGGATGTGAACGACCTCAAAGCATTACACTGTCTGCTAGCTTATGTTTTGTAAAGCTCATAGGCAGTCAACTTTTTTTTTTTATAGTAACTATTTGTTGGAGATTCTTGCCCTTAACCATGTCTGACATTTGCTCATGACAGCTCCTGCAGTGGACTTGTCTGTGGGGTGCGCTGGATGTGTGTACTCCCTGCTGATGCTCGTGTCCCTGACGAGCATCAATAAAGGAGAGAGCCTGATAAGCGGCAGTGATATCCAGACCGGACTTCCTCTAAATCTGCCCAAGCTAAGAAGCAGAGGGCCTCTGCCTTAGAAGGTGTTTCTGCAGGAAGTGTGGGATGTTCCTTCTTGCTCAGTGGATTACTCACTGTCTCACAGATCCTCTGTAGGGGGTTTAAGTGATTCGTGTGACTCAGGGGCGGCAGGAGGTCAATCGGACATTTCTCTCCAGGAATGTTAGCTTGACACATATTTTGCATGTGTCTGAATGAGCCGCTATGAAATACAATATACTGACAAGGAAATCACCATTTGGATACTTTAAGATAATTGTAGTAAAGTATGTTTTCGATAGTCATTCACTGTACTACACTATAGTAACTATTTCCCTGGACTAGTGAGGTGATTGTTTTAGAAGTTAACATGTTCTTTCATTGCAATGTAATGTTCTACATGAGAAGTTGTATTTTTTGACAAATGGCTTCTGCCCTGTGAAAACCATAAAAACCGCCCTGTTTTCATCTTTGTGACGGTGCATGATTCAGATGATTCAGTGAGTCTTATTCAACATAAGACCTGGGAGGTTTTTTTCCCAGACAATGGAGGAACACTTAATCCTTCACAAAAAAATAAATACCAATTTCATGCCAATTTTGGGCAGCAAGGAAAGGAAATCCCCCACTGCAGCAGGAGCTGTAAGTGCATGTGGGCTGACACAATACTCAGCTACTGCTACTGCTACCACTACATTAAGAGCATTGCTGGCATTTTACTGGTGATCTTGTTCATTGTGGCATTCAACAATTGTGCAGGCAGGGGTTCACTGTGTCTCACGCTTTATTAGAGCAAATCACACATGACATGACCTTTATAATAGATGGATGTATGGTCAGTTTAACCATGAAGTCATCAGGCTGTTCGGCCAAATAAAGCTCCATGGTACAATCTCGTGTGCTTTAGAGCATTTATTTCTTATTTTGTCATACAGCTAAAAGAAAAAACGTGAATGTCAGCGCTTCCAGCATGGCTCGGATATCTTCCCACAAAAGAGGAGGATCAGGAAAGGTGAAACTGATAGGGAGACTGTAGTCGATACGAGGAGGGGAGTAAAAGCCAGCAGAGACTGATGCTGCTTGGTCTGCCTTCCTCCCTCTCTCCAAGCCCTCTAGGCTCTTCACCATCATAGGAAGAGACAATGATGAACTCAAGAAGCCTATTTATAGCCGGCGATTGGCCAACACTAGCCCTCTGTCTCTGCTCTGTGGACATCCGCCTTGGCTAGCTGTGTAGTACGTCTACATGTGATTATGCTCATGAGAGGGGAAAATAGGGGAGGAGAGGAGTGGAGTGACAGAGACTCAATGGATTTAATCCAGAGGAAGAGGAGAGGATAAGAGGCAAAGCAAGATAAGAGGCAGGGCTGGGCTGTGGTCCATCCATCAGTGCACGGAGGAGTGCTGATTGCTCATGGAGGAATTCAGCACAGGCTCTATTTGGCATTTGACCTGACTGGAAGCCAGGACTCCTCCCCCTGGTAATGGTCTCCCTTTTGGCAGCATTTTTCACAGAAGCATTGCCAAGTTGTCAGGTGAGGAGGAAGAGCTGGAGGAGGTGAGCTGACTTCACGCTGAGAATGTGTTTGGATAGCAACTAGCCGTCACTGTGTTGGTGTATTTGGCTTCGTGCGCGATGGTGCTTAGTGGGAAAATCTACTGTGGCTGATATCCATGTGTGTTATTTCTGCCAGAATAATCTCACGAGGGCTCATTTTGCAATTTTCACAGGCATGTTTTTCTGTGTGTGTTTTAACTTGACTGTCGAGCTTGAAGCGATTAGTCGATTAAGAGATCGACGAATCAGCAATTATTTAGATAATCTTTTAATTGTTTGAAGTGGATGCTGAACATTTATAGGTTACAGCTTCTCAGATGTAAATATTAGCTGGTTTTGGTCTTCTATGATATTAAACCACATATGTTTGGGTTTTAGGACTCACAGTTGGCCCAAACAAGACATTTAAATATTCAGCTTGGGTGATGAGTTAATTGTGATGAGGCATTTTTGTGGACCAGTCAATTAATTGAGAATATAATGAACAGATAAAATGCCTATGAAAAGTAATTGTTAGTTGCTATTTTGCTGACTTATTGTTTTAACGGTGACCTAAATCTCACTCATTAAACTCAATGCCTTTTTCTCCTCAGTGTTCAGGAACGTCAGTAATCGAGTTACTAATCTGTCTAAATTTAACTTTTTAGCAATAAAGCTCTCGTCCAAGTCTGTGCGAGACAACAAAAGCAAGCTGCTCTCACACGAGTAGCCAAAAATGTTTGTACTAATTCACATAATGTCATTCAGATGGATTAGGACATGTAAATATAACCCCTACTCATCCAATAAACATTATTAGAAGCATTTCAGGGGGGAAATGAGATAATTGTGTTCAGGGCAGAGGGAGTTTGGCAGGATGTCTGGGCTGGGCGACCCCCTCTGTCTGATTCAACAAGCAGCAGTTTGACTTTAATGTGCTCTCTGCTGACTCCAGCTCTGCGGCACGCACTGTGGCCGTAATGAGAGGTGAGCAGATGCAGTTTCATGAATTAGTCAGTAGAGGTCACATATGGGCAGAGATTATGTTTGAGCGATGCTGAGACACACCCTGATTCCTCTCTCCCTGGCCGTCTCTTGCCGTGTACCACTCGCTGTAAGCCGTGCTGATGCAAAAGGTGACAAGGTTTATTAAGCAAAGCAGAACGTGCACGCATTGGAGTGTGAAGTGCTCAATTAATAAGGTGTGCGAGGAGAGTGAGGGATGAAGGACTTTGCTATCAATTCAATTCGCTTGGGCTGTTTGTACCTGCCTGTGAACCCACTGATTCTTTATCTTGGCACCTTTAATTAAGATGCGATTATGTTCAGCCCTGTGCGAGGGATCTAATAATGTAGAGAGCAGTTTGTATCTCTCAAGGTCAGACAGCATATGTGTACAGTATGTGTGTGTGTGTGTGTGTGTGTGTGTGTGTGTGTGTGTGTGCCCATGGATTAATTACACATTTCTGAATATTTCTATGTCCAGACGGTACACATATTTGACTGTAATCCTCACTTATCTCCTGTCTGTGACTCACCACAGAGGATGTAGTTTCCAAACTGCCTCAGTCTATAATCTCTCCTCATGAACTTAAGTCATCCTGCAGAGCGATTTAACTTCAAGGAGAGGCAATTTGCTCAAATGCGCGAAAGGGAATATAACATAACCCACCATCACACCACCCGTTGGCTTGTGTCCTCACACCAGTACGCGTGTTGTTTCATTGCTCTCGGCACACACTAAATTTGGTCATGATCCACCACATGTCCTTGGCCTGCACATATTCTGCTTTGTGAGTTGATTGTGTGAGTCACTTTGCAATATTTGGCCTCGCTGCACACAGCGCTGTTGTCTTAGTCACAGTTTGTAATCTCCACCTCGAAGATTATATGAGGAAAAACTGCATGTGAGCCCATGCTGTCACCATGTCATTGCTCCTGTCATTCGTTTCTTCCTAAGCTGACACCTCTGAGTCGGCTTCCTTTGGCCCAGATTCCCACTGAGGGAGCCTGTGCCCTGTAGGCAGCCAACTACAAACATGCAGTGACAATTCAAATCAGTCCAGTTCACTGGCTCTGGCTGTGACTCAGGACATTGAGCGCCAGGCGGAAAAGATGCATACGCAACACGCCAAGCTGAACGGGGACAGATAGAAAGTGAGGGAGACAAGACAGTGCAGAGTATCAGGGAGTTTTATGAGGGTTCCACCAGGTATACGGCCCAGTTTTAGCTCAGCACTTTTGTTCAGAGAGAGTGGGACAGGAGCAACGCCAGGTCCATTTGCAAGTCAGAGAGAGAGAGAGAGAGAGCGCCTGCCGGCTAAGTAGTCTGATCCACGGCACCAACTGCAGCAGAGGATCTGTCTAGAGTATTGTTATGCAAGCAGGAAGGGAGCAGTCCCACTTTGATCCACACATCGGACGGAGGCTGGAATGCTTCGGTCCTCTGTGCTGTTTGAGCTGGAGGCTGTTTGCTGTCCCATCTTGGAATTTGCATGTTGGACAGTGTATTGTTGTAGGGATCAGTGCAGCCACTCTGCACAGTTAGAGCATGAGAGGGATGGACTGACGGACACCTGGAGATAATGGTAATCACTCAGCTTGACGCCCCCATCACCAACTGGCCTCAGCTTCCCTTGCACTTGTTCACCTCATTAAGTTTTGTCAGCCTCATTTGAGGTAAGTTTAAGTTCCTTGTTAAATACTGAGGATGAATAATGTCTGTAAGAGTGTCTTATACTAAACTTTGGCTTGTGACAGGCATGCCAGCTGCACAGTTTGATTTTTTTTAATTACATTGGATTTTAAATCATTTTATTGATCTGGACTTTCCAGTCTCCCGAATGACATTGTTGCAAATAAACAAGTGCATCACTGCAGAGTTCCTGACACTGGAGTGTTTGCTGAGCATGTAAGCAGCCATCAGTCAGTCCTTTAACAATATCACGTCTCATGGCTGGCTGAGATATTGCTGTCATGTGAATGCCTGCAGGCGGAGAGGGAGGCCTGAGGGAAACAGGACAGTCAGGCTGCTGAACTAATTCCTCCAAAGACTTTGCGGTCCCATGCAGGACTTTTATTGTCCTGCCTGGGACGGGGAGTCATGTGCTCAGTAATTGTCTGGGATGTACTGCTGACTCATACCAGTGTGTGCCACAGGCTACCACTGCATCAGGCTCACACTTCACACCACTCATCTCCTTAGTTTACACCGAGGTACAGTAGACTGTGGTCATTCATGCTTTGCTGTTTGATGTCCTCATCAAAGAGTGAATCAACATGAGCTGTTCTTTCAGCGCCACGAGCAAAAGGATACTTTATTCAGCACCCTGCTTTGAAGAAATGAACATGTTTTCCTGCAAAGCCTTTTTTAAATGAAAAAAAGTCTGCACTAAATCAATATTTTTATATTAAAAATTGATCGAAATGTCATGTGTTTGTTCAGAGTGATGAATAAGCAGATTCTGTGGGGCGTTTAAGTGTCTTTCAGCTCATTGTTTCCTGACTTTCAGCACCAGCCTCAGTGGTGTTTTCAGACACAGCTGCACCCACCTGCCCAGCACCCAGTGGCACACACACATGGATTTGGTTCCATTGGCTGCCCAGAAGCACAGCTACTGCTAATGTTGCTTAATGTATAAATCAGCAGGTGTTTGCCAACGTGTTCCCCATTACAACTTTACAGGGACGTAATATGTTCAAATTTTGTTTACAGCTTGTTCGCTGTTCTCAAGTGACCAAAAACTTAATTACTGCAGCTGTACCGAAACAAAGACTGACTGCTCCCGTGGAGGATGCTGCCTAAACGCGAGCAGCTGCCATCAGCAAAATAACACTCACAAAAGTATGAGTTAAATCAGATATTGTCTGTTTAAACAACATAATTAGTCCACAACTAGTTTAGCTTTAAACGCTAATGTTAGCATGCTAACATGCTCATGCTAATATGCTCAATTTAGTCTGACAAAAACTATTTTCTTACCAGGTAGTTTTTATATTTGAGGATTTCACTTATTTCCCCTAAATTATCTTAATATGATCTTATATCTTCTTACAGAAACTTTATTACTGGTTCTGAGTAATTTAATCCTTTAAACTAGAATTTACAGAATTATAAAGCACACTGACGAGTACAAAACGGCTTTGCTGAAGTCAGAATTTCTTTGTATCCAGACAAATGTGCTTGTTTTTAGCCTTACTGCACTGCCTTTAAGATGGACTTTAAACACTAGATCCAATAAATGAAAGTTCCTGTTCTGTTGCCAAATAATTTTGCTTACTTTAAGTACTATTTCCACCATTTTACTGCTTTTTTTCTGTTCTTTGAGAGTTAATTTTGTGGTGCTGCTAGATGGAAAGTCAGGGGATCTCTGGAATCATTAGCATTCATCCTCTGGCAGCCTTGAATGTTAAAATGCTGTGCCAACCCATCTTGCAGATATTCCACAGGATATTTCACATAGCAAATCAGTGAAAAAGGAATCTGGCTGAGCATTGATTTCAGCTGTAGATACAGTACAGTTTTCAGTATTGACTAGGATCCATTCTGGTTGCTAACAGAAAGTATTGAAGTGCCATAACCAGCCCCTGCACGCACTGATGCACACAATATAGACCATAAAGTAATTCAATTCGAGGGAGTCCATGCACGGCTCTGGGAATACCACTAATGGTGGGTGATGTCATTGCCGATGAAACAGATCTATCATGTGTGCAACTTGCTGCACTTTTGAACTCCTCTAACTTCAGTGTCACTCTGGGTTATGGTACGACAACACAGAAATAGTGTCCTGTGGTAAGACAACATCTATTATGGTGGTGAAAAATGCTGCTGAGGGCATAATTTTCTCTCTTCTCGACAGGCTGCATCACATCCAAGACACTTTCAGAAGCTCTGCGTATGTGAAGCAAGCTTCCTTCTCATCGTTCCTTCAAAGAGGCACCGCTGCAGGCACTGTGGTCAGGTTGAGCTACTGCACAGTAAATCCATATCTGTTTTCATCAAATTATACATACGATCAAAATAATTATGGTGATTATAATATTATAGCACATGCATGCACAAGGATGTTATGATGGGATTTTTTTCAAGCACTGAGGAGCAACATGTTCAAAGGGCGATTTTTGGTCCCTCGTATATGCCACGTCTCTGTGTCCTGAATCCAACTCTGTGTGTATGTGTGTGTGGTTTGTCTGGTTTGGAAAGTTTAGTCCACAGACACGCTCCAGTGGCAGACATGTTCCACCTTGGCTAACCCAAAATGACATGTGTGCTGGCCTTGGAAAACCTGATACATATTTTATGCGTTCCACTTAAAGCTGTTATACAATATTAAGTGTTCGGAACAAGAGTTTGTGTCAGTGATCAGATACAAGATGCGACATGAGGTGAAGACGGCTCCCATATTGTGCAGAAGCGCAGGTCTGGCTTTATCTTTGTTGTGATGCAGAGCCTGTGATGGCTGCCAGAGGCGAGGATCTCAAATGTGAACGGTTTTGGGTGAAAATGTCAGGGATGAGCTTTACACTACCATTTGTTCCTGGTCCAGATGTCTGTCGGAAGAACAAATACACTAATTTAAATACAAACTAGAAGGGCACTCGGGGAGCGCAGACCTCTGCCAAGGCTAATAGCACATTGTTCTGTGATATGCAAATCAGCAAGTGCAACCACTGGATATGTCTGAATATATGCTGGATATATGGGGATTGTGATGTAGAGTTATCATATTTGCAATTGGCTAGATGGCCTGATTTTAAGATGTGTGCCATTTATTCAGGCCAAATGCAGAATCTCACAATGTTAATGAAAGTAAAAAGAAAATTCATTTATCTGCCCCCATGATTCAGATCCACTCCCAAATGTAATGGCTTCTTCCTTGGACCATGCTGCACAATTCCACCATCTAAATCTGGCCCGTGGTTTTTACATAATCACCAGCAAACAGACAAACCAAACAGAAACGTAACCTCCCAGGTGGAGGTAATGGAGTTCAGTGTGAGGTGTTCGTCTTGTTGTCTTTAAAATAGAAACATTATATAAATAATTTGCGTGTTTTGATTTGCAGGCTTCTTGAATAAATATATAATGATCAGTACTTGCTTTTGTGCAGTCAAATATAGAAAACATTTGACTTGAACTTGAGAGCTAAGTCTTCTTAAGTCCTCAGGTTACAGTTTATGTCACTGTGAACATCTTGTCAGCTGTTGAGTGACATGTTGCAGCCACTTCACGTCTCTGGAGAGCAGCAGCTTCCCCCTCAGTGAACAGAAGCTGAGTGTAAACCAGACGTTGATGGAAGAACACAGGAGGCTCTTTGTGATAACACTGTACAGATGAACAAGGAGACAGAACACGGATGCCACCATAGGCCATGTTATGTCTGAGATTTGACAATTTAAGACTGCACCTTGCTCATGGTGTGAACTTTAGTTCAACATCTGGCTGCCACAGTGAAGATCCTCTGCTGTTGGTATGTGGCTGAACAGCTGACTGTTTTTAGTTAAACAGACTCACCAGTTTCCAGGAAATGAGCACAAACTCTGAAGCCCAGATGTGGATGTTAGTATCTCTCAGATGATACAGCAGTCGAAATCTCCACTGTGGCTAAATTATGTGACAGTAAGACAACGGTTTCATTTTGCTGTTTCATGTGAATGTTTAGCTGCCAGTGAAGAAGTCCAGTTTAATTGCAACAGTCTGAACCAGTGACAGCATTTTGCTGCCTGAAGAGACCATTTCACCATGTTCCAATTACCATAAATAGAATTGAATCTACAGTACCAGCAGCTCGAGTTGCTTTCATTTTGCATAGAATAAGAAAAAAGTAGTGAATTTTAAACAGTCAGATATGGACAGTGTTTAAGGTCATCAGGGAGATGATGTGGTGTAACACACCTCGTTGGAATATTCCTTTAAAATGTGCTGAGACATTTTTATGTGCATTTCACTTGAGATAGATGCTGACTTTGAATGAATGAACTGGGATTCCTGTGCTTCCTGAAGGTCTGCATTTGGTCTGATGCGGACGATACTGACAGATGGAGAGGGTGAACATTTCAGTTGGTCATTTCTGCTTGTGCAGTGTTAAAGACCGAGCTCAGTGGTGCCACTGAGAGCCATATGTATGCAGGTTTCACTCCAACCATTTAAGCTGTTAGCCCTCCCCTTCTGGCTGAAGGTGCGTCAATATGAGTGGAAACCTCCATACTTGTCTGCGCAGTATATTGTTATGCTTTAAGACTCTGGCATGCAGTATTTTCCATTTTTACCCCAAGTGTTAGATGAAAAAAGAAAAGCCCTGTGCTGTTGACTCTGCTGGCTCCTGAAACGAGCCGACAGTGGTGACAGCTTTCAGGAATGAGAGAAGCAGATGCTCAATAGGTCATATGAATTGTGACTTTGACTGCGGCAACTGACGAAAAGGCTTCTGTCATCCTGGCTCTGACATTGTAGGAAATGTGTGTGCGTGTGTTTGTACATACTGAACAGGTGTTGTGTGTGTGTGGAGGAATTTGGGTTTATCAGCAGCATACTGTGTCTTTGCTGTCTGATGGAAACCTGCCAAACATCAGTTTTTATACTTTTAAACAGTGCTTTCACAATCCCTGCTCTAAAAGACACTTTTGAAATAATAATGGTGGCAATGCTAAAAATAATAATCTTGAAAATGTCGTTCTTGGAGATACACACATCTCACCTTTGACATACTAGTGAAAAATATGGCAAATGATCATTAATAAAGTATATCTTAGGCATTTTAAAGTTATTTAAAATGAGGGGTTTTCCAGGTGCATGTGCTTTATAAAAGCATGATTCTTAGAGACAAACAACATAAATATGTGTGCTGTTGATTGTTGTTTTTATCATTTTAAGCACCAACTTTTATGGTTTTGTTCGATGTTCCTTTTAAAACTAAAATATCAAACTTAATTTCAGACCTTTGTTGAGAAAACCTGGAAATTAGCACTAAACTAATTATGATTCATCTGAGAATTTGTAACTTCTTGAATTTGTTCTGTGTTTGGACTATTGCAGTTTACCCCATAGGTCACCATTCATATGTTTATAATAGGACCTAGACACAGACACACAGAAAGCTGCACACATTTTCCTTACTGCAGTCTTTTTTTATGCGCCTCAAGGATGAAAGTGAAAAAGCTTGTTTTATTTGCTTATGCATGAACTGAATCCTTGCACTATTTTAGGTGGTGTTGCTGCATAGTTTGGAGAGTTTTCAGGCATATTTCTGATGCATTTCTCTTCTCCTACATGTTCTAATGACCCACTTCGCAAGAGTGATGGTCCACCACAGACAACTGCCCACACTTTGACTCATCAGAGTGCTGCAATATGCTGTGTAGACCGCCCTCTTATTCCTACATGAGCTTCAGTTCACTTCAGAGAACTGTGTCAGTTGCATAACTGCAGCATATAACTGCAGAGGCAGGTTGTTTCAGTGTGCATAAGGGATTTTACTATACAACATCCTGCACTGCTTTTGAGCCTTTTTTCTGATCCTTTGGGGAAATGTTTACTTTTGTTTCAGGTTAATAATTTATGTTCGAGCAGCATTGTAACCTAGGACGTTATTACATGAAAGGGCCTCATTGACCTCATTGAAACAGAAATTGAAAACTGGCTATTTAAATGGTAAATCTTCATGGAAATTATCAAATTATATTTTGATAACTGTGCTCTTATTTTGAAAAAGGGAAATGGGGAGAGTGGTTAGCTTGCAGACAAGGTGACATTTTTTACAGATATTGCTACACAGGACCTAATTTGAAAGTAAAATGTGAGCCTTTCAGAAAATCCTTATTATTAATGACACCGGTGGTCATTAAGTGAACTGCCGTCTGCTTCCTGTTGCTCGCGCTCGGACTCTGTGGGCGTGAACCTACATCATCCTGGGCACTGGCCAAAAAACAGAAACATGACATAGGCCTATGTGAGAATGAGCGCTAAAATGACCACTGTACGCTCAAAACAAATTACTATATTTAGAAGAACATTAAAGTCTGTAATGTCCTTTTATTTGGACCATTGGCTCCATGAAACTGCTAGCTTGCCATTTGTAAAATACTATTATCTGCTACTACTACTACTACTACTACTACTACCCACTAAAGACTGTATTCTGCTATGTTAGCTAGCTAACGATTTGTCCACATTAGCAAGCAAGCTAATGTTAGCTAACGTTAGTCAGCTAAAACCACAGTATCACAAAATAAGCTATTTCACATGCTTTGCAGTAAGCTTAGCTTTTGGACTTTGTGTTGGTGGATGCCAGTCATTTGTTGACATTAGCAGACTCCATTTATAAGCTAATGTTGGCAAATGTTGCTAACTGTTGGCCCAGTAGACGAACAGAAGAGAGGAAAGGCAGTCAGGAGGACACGTGACGTCATGTCCTTCGGATTTTCCCAGAAAAACTGTCCTGACTCCTTTACATAGAAGTTGGTTATGGGCATTCAAGAAAGCTGGGGAAGGTCTCGTTTTTGAAGTTACAAACAAATTCAAACATTGGCAATACAAAGCACTTCATACATGTGAATTGCTTCACTTTCTTACATATTTGTGCTTTAAATCATCGTTTCATGTTTCCTCAAGGAGATTGTTTATTACACTTGGATCCTGACACATCTAAGTTCGACAGGAAGTGATGGAAATTCAATATGTCTGAGACTGTTTGCAGTGTGAAATAGTGCCTTTACTTTCTCTCCTCCTGAATATTAATGTTTTATCACTTCACACAAGTGTATTCAGTTTTTATGATTATAGTGGAGGTGGTTTATTATAGGTGAGGTGGTCCTATGAAACACTGCGTGGGATACACTGAAATTAAGGAGGCAGTAATCGAATGGAATGTGTAAGGCCAATTACATCTGCGTCTGTAGTCAAGCTGCATTATGATTACCTGCACTTTAAGCACAGCAGCTGCAGATACATTTAAAAGGAGCTTTGAGTATCTGAAAATCTATCTTAACAAAGAGTCAACAGGTTTTTTCAAGGACCACATTTTGACATGCGTGTCCATAAATTCAGACCTGAACGTATTGAAGCATAGAGAAAGTAGTTCAGCATTGATCCAATATGGACTTTACCCTTTAAGATCAGTTTGACTGAATGATTTCTAACATTTGGTGTTTTTAACAGCAGGATACAGCTGCCTGAGGCATTACAGGGTGTTGATGATGTCATGGCATTACTGACCATGATTAATCACTTACAGTGACTTATAAGGGATAAATCCCTGTAAAGGGCCAACAGATTAACTCACCCACTCTAATCTCGCGTGCCACAAACTGTACAGTAGGCTTTAATGGAAAAGACAATATGTCAGGATGTAATGCTTTTGTGGTAATCTCTGACTTTGTGGTGTTCAGCAAACATGACAAAAAATGGATGAAGTGACGTTTGTAGGTGATGACAAGAGTGAAAATCGTGGTTTACATAATGCACATGCCCTTAAACACACACACACACACACACACACACACACACACACACACACACACACACTGCAGGGGAGTGCTGCTGCAGTGTGCTGCAATTCTATTACGATGTGTGATGGATGAGGAGGGAGAGTTTGACAATTATCGATGCTGGAGAGACAATGCAATTATGAAGAGATGTAATTCTATCGCAGGAAACATGCAGCTGTGCAAACTGTATTGTCTGAGATGATGTTTTAACTCTAAAATGTCTCTGAAAAACAGATTCTTGTCTGCAGACAACACGTAGACGCTGCTCTGATTGTGTGACACATTGATCCCCTTTAGTCGGCCAAAATGTAGCCTGACCTTTTGCTTGCTGCCACACCATCAGGTGAAGAAGAGCGCGATAGCAATTTGATCGCAAAGTGCAGCTGCGTGCACACATTACAGCTTCTATGAAACAACAGAAAAGCTGATTTAATGTTACCTACGAAGAAATGTTTATTTATTTTGTAGAGAAAACTTCAACTGGCTGTTGTAGATTTATTTATTTAATGTTTATTTTTGTGACAGGGATAAATGCATAGAATTAACCAATGCCACATAAAGTACCACTGCACCATAATCTGAACTAAGCTACAGTACTCTTCCCTAAATGGATCTTCACACAGCAATGATGCTAGCAACATTTTTTTCTAGACCAGAAGAAGTAACTAACAGTGACATTGTCTTGTGGGGAATGTCAGCGATTACAGTTTTAATCACATACAAAGTAAAGACGGTTGCCATATTCCATCTAATCAAACTGCTCAAATTTATTTTGACAGTCACAGTAAGCCAGACACAATTAGCAAGACTAAGAGTGTACAGTCATGCTGAGAGGCTCTGTGAGGCTGTACTCTGGCTCAGCAGTGCTCGGAGCTAACCTCAGCACGCTGATGTTTAGCAGGTTTAATGTTTATCGTGTTCACTGCCATAGTTTAGGCTGTTAGCATGCTGACACTTTCTAATTAGCACTAAATAAGTACAACTGAGGCTGATGGGATGCTGTTAATTTTGCAGCTTTTGGAAACCAAAGTTCTGGACAAAGTGAAATTTTGACCTGAAGATGGAGCAAGAGGAAAAGTGAGGGGATCTGCAGAGTTATTGCGTGTCATCCAGAGGGAACATCAGTGTGATTACCAGCTTTAATGGCACTCCACCCATTAGCTGAACGGATATTTTACTCTAAAGCAAAAATGTCGACCTGCCTTTGGCATGACATGAAGAGTCAGAAGATCGGCAGCGCCAATAGGCTCCATCCTCTGGGACCATGAATGTCTGTATAACGTTTAATGGTTTTACATCCAGTAGTTGAAGAGATAAAAGTGGAGAACTGATTCATGTTGCCATCGCTTGAGATGAAAAATGTCTTTGTGCAACACATATTTTAATATTAAAGATTAAATTAACAAGATTAATCGAATTCTGACTGTGCTTTAATTTTCAGCTCTGTCTGCAAATTATCATGAAAGTTAACTGGATTCACTAAAAAAAATCACACAATCTAGATGAAACAAAGGAAAGAAACCTTTCTTGTTATACCCAAGAAAAAAACTGCAGCTTTAAATTTCCAACTGCTTTGTTGTCCAAATATTCTAAAGAGCCAAAAAACAGCAGCGCTGGAGGGAAAACTTAAACACAACGTGTAGCTTTTTAGCTGTCACAAACAATGGAAAAACAACGTCTGGACGGTTTCACCTAACACTGTGCCTTCAGCCAAATGAAAGACGAGCCATGCTTCACATCTGTCCACTGGCATGTTGGTCTGTGCATGTGAGTGTGTCTTTGTGTGTATTCTGTGAGACAGCGTGACTTGACCTCAGTCCGTGTTTGCCCCAGCAGAATTCCTCTCTGACAAAGCTGGGACACGGGAGGAAGCAGTGAAAATCAGGAATCTGGGACTTGGTGCTATATATAAAAATTAGATCAGGCCTCTTGTAAAACTAGATAGTACAACAGTCTTGAGAAAATTGAATTATGTAGATAATGATGCACTCGTTCAACTCTATTATCTATTGGTGCTCAGCTGAAATGGGGAGAAACTGGAGCACAGGGAGACTGAAGCAGCATTCAACTAAAATATCTGCAAGTGAAAGGAAACATTCGCCGTTTTATAACGCGACACCTCACAAGACGACATGCGACACAAAACAAAACAGTAATTACAGAAGGCATCGTAAGCCCTGACACGGTTCACTGAACGACGATGATGATTTCCACATTTGGTCAGCTACATTTTAAGATGGCCCTCGTTTTTTTCCTCCAGCGTGGATTTATAGCATTTAGAAAATAGGCTCTTCTGATGTCGTATGAGCCTTCACCAGAGTAAAGTGATCCCACGCCGACATGTTGTTGGGCTGTATGAGTATCTTTAGTCTGGCCCTCAGGCTGATTATAGGTTTGGGAGACCGGGGCAGTTTTAGCTCCTCGTACCGCTGGCTGGATGCTTTGATGATGGCATGTTAAAAGGCTGGCATGTTAGAAAGGAGCTCAAAGTCTCATTCAGACTGTCACAGAAACATGAGCCCCGGGGAAACACATGATGTCACCAGAGAAAATCGAAGAATGAGCCATTAATATATCTGCTCATAATGGGGTAAATGTGAGAGTGACACCAGTGTGTGTGCGTGTGCGTGCGTGCGTGCGTGTGCGTGTGCGTGTGCGTGTGCGTGTGTGTGTGCGTGTGTGTGTGTGTGTGTGTGTGTGTGAAGACATGTAGTTTCCTTCCAGTTTTCTCGCTGCAGCTTGTTGTTGTCCAGCACTGATTGGCCCCCGCTCACTTAAAGCAGCACGTGGGTCTAAATTGTATTACTGTAAGCTGCATTATACTGTTAAGTGTAACACGTCTGTGTTGAGAGCAAGTTAGTCTGCACTGCATCACGCTGTTCACGCCTGATCGTCTCTGTGCGGAGGATTCGCTAATGTTGGAGCTTTATTTGCACAGGTAAGACGAACACATCCGATCTCATTTAGCTCTGTAAATTCAGATTTACAGAACGTTTTTGAATTCATATGACATAATTTATCGTTCAACATCAACTCTCTGTGCAGTAGCATCATAATATGGATCAATATTATCATTTTACTAACTTCTGCAACTGCGTAATAATTCCACTTATATGTAAAAAATGTCCAAATTAGCTATTGATATGTTTATGTGGCTTTGCATGTGTATCAATATTTGGAAAATATGTCTTTATTAATATTGGTTCTTTGGTTTCAACCCTGCTGCCTTGAATGTAAGATGTCATTTCCTGCTCTGTTGAATGCACGTGCTTGTATTATTTAGATGTATTATTTATGAGTGTGTGTCTGTATGAAGCAGACTTTTTCATGCACATCAAGTTGTTTCAAGGCTTCACTTTATAAATAAATCATGAGGAGGAGAGATATTTAAGCGATGAGGGCACGAAGGGGCACAAATGGGATTATTTTAGTTTAGCTATCAGTGTACATCATTTAAAATGCTTTAAAAGTAAACAGTCAAGTTTATTTATTTATGGAACCCAAAATCACAATTTTTCTCCTAGAAGGCCTGACAGTCTGCAGAGGATGTGGCACGTTCAATCCTTGTGCTTGTTTTTGGACTTGAAAAAAACTTGTCACATGATCAGACTAGATAGACGTAGACCTGATATTACCGTCACATTAAGAGCTGACCTTGTAACAACAGTTTTTTCAAGCAAAAAAGGGACATTGCTGGCTTAAGTAATGTCTTTGTCATTCAGACAAATTTGCTAATTCACTGTGTTTCATGGTTTATTAAACATTTTTTTTTGTCAGTGCAAACAGACGGTAATTGATAACTTCATTATTATTATATTACACTGCAGAGCCTGGAACATGTCCACTTAATGTCCCTCTGTGTATTTAACATTATTCTAATGTTGCCTTTACATGAATCTAATAGCAGGGCTGCAAATTAAGATTTTTATATCCATTAATCTGCACACTGTATGTTATCTGAACAAAGTGCCTGGTCCAAAAGCCAACAGTATTGAATTTACAACAGAGAAAAGCAGCAAATGCACGCACATTTAAGACAAGGAGCTTGAAAAATGACTCAAATGATAGTCACAGATTAAATTTTAGTGTGACTGATTAATCAGCTGGTCAGGACTTCATACACAGATAATATAAGAATGTAAAATGGTACGAGGGGTATGATTTGTTCAGAGATTTTGGTGCAGTATGATTTTCCTTGGCAGTAGCCACAGTTTTTTCCTCAATCACAGTCCTGTAAACATTAATTAATGGTCTCCTAAGTATCACCGTGATCTTGCATTTAGATGGAGGGATGGGGGTGATGGGGATGGGGGTGTGATGAAGCCCCCACCATTATATCTTTGGAGGGAGAGGTGCTGTCTGCAGGGCCGGGGTGGGGACAGCCGGAGTTGGCATGGCCTGAAAGGAGCCATTCTCCTGCTGGACGTGCCAAGTGGTGTCAGTCTGTCACCGGCTTTCACGGAGCGTCTCACACCGGAGGTTGTGGCTACAGCACCAGGAATACATTAGGCAAAGCTGTTGAAGCATATGGTGTCTTTTTAGATGCAGCTGATGCTTTGATTGATTTTGTGTTATGCTGTTGGATCATTTTTAATCGTTTTAAATACAACATAATTTCGATTGATTGTTCCTGAGAAAGATTTAGTTTTTTTTTTTTAATCCTTATTTAACCTTTGATTCGTTTTGCCGTCCATCAGCTGCTTTAACTCCCTCACTCGATGCTGCAACTGAAAGTCACCTAAACAGCATTTTATGTGAAGTTTCATTTTCTTTCTTGATCTTAATTTTTCTCTCAGATGAGGAATTTGAACCGGTGACTAATCTGGATCTCAGACCTTAAGCCTGCTTTGATGCTGTAATTGATACGTAATGGCATGATGGTCCTTCCCCTCAAAGCATCTTTTCCTCTTTCTTCTTTTCTACTCAGTACCTCTGTGGTTGGAAACTTCTTCTGTGCCCTGGAATGCACAGCTGTTTTACAGTATTTTTTTACAGTATTAATCTTAAATGAAGGATTTTTATCCGTGATACATTATCTGGGAAGGATGGATGTCCACAGCCTTCCATTAGCAAAAGCTTTATAGACCTGCATACAACAGGCATGTTGGCTATTCATTGGTTGGACTTTGGAAAATACACTTATTTACTTTTGTTACGATAGTTAGATGAAAAGTTCCAAATGCATGTTGAAAATGAAGTTACTGCCGACAGCTGGTTAGCTTAGCTTAGCTTTGCATAACAGCTGGAACCAGCAGAGACTCCAGGAAATTAATCTCCACCAAGAAACAGTCTGGCACATAACGGCCAGTAAAACAGCTAGTTGTAGGGATTAAAGAAACAAGATATAATGTGTTAATTGCTGAGTTTTAGAGGTGCTCTTAGGTGGATTTTGTTACCTTTGGACTGAGCCACTTATTTTCCTGCTGTTTAGCATCTTTGTGCTGTTATGTATATTTTGGTGATTTCTATCACAACTTACTTTGCAACCATTTGGTTTTAAAAATGCATCTTGAGTGTTCTGTTGAAAGCATCAGATTAAAATGCCTGATAGGTTCATCATTACATTGGCGTCAAGTCATCACTTTTGCCCCCGTACTCTATAGGCTGTACTTTCCACGCTGTCATGCTGACCATTAGCCTGAGGAAGAGGGTTGAAATGCTGCCTGTCTGGTCTAATGATGTGCAGTTACTCACTGCTTCCTCTGCTCTAGACACTTGTTCCTGTTTCTGATGATATTCATTGAGTAAAAGTGTGAAACAAACACACCTCTCTTATTTTTTTAGTGTTATTTTTTAAATCAAGACGTTCTCATATTTGCACATGTAATAGTGCTATGAATCTTAGCTCTTAACTTTACTCTGAATTGAAAATGTATGAACTACATTTGTATTTTGCTCCAACTTTGAATTTCTTCCTTTCTTCCCAGATTTTGGTCCAGTGACTCTCACCAACCATGAGCGGTGGCTTGAATATCAAAGTCATATCTCAGAGCCAGAGCGACGCAGGTGTCAGCTCGAGTCTGCCTTTACCTCGAAGCATGTTGCCTCTCTCCAAGATGGATCCCAAACCACAATATGGTGGCCTCCCCAATCCCACAGCGCAGTATCAGCACGCCGCCAAAAGACAGCCTTCCTATTCCTCATCCTCTGTGTCCGTGGGTGCTGCCGAGCTGCTGAAAGGTGCAGCTTTAAAGAACCACCTGCTGCAACAAAAAGCTGGCGCGTATTATCACCGAAGCCCAGCAGCTACAGAGCGAAGCGATGGAACGTGCTCTGCATACAGCAGCCCTCAGATACCAAAGAGAGAAGTCCCACGCTCTAAAGACACGCTGGACCTCCGCACCAGCACGCTGACCCACAAGGCTCTGCGAGACCTCCAGCTGCGACGAACCACCAACAAAAACTGGACCTTTGGAAAATACCGTCTGAGGAGTGTGGACAATGCGGCTGACGACGACGACGACGCCTTGTGCCGGCTCTCTAATGTCCAGTTAGGCCACGGAAGAGGACGTCTGCTCTGCACTAAAGGTGCAAATGGGAATGAGATACCAGCGCTGTCTTCGGTTGGAACGGGCAACAACCAAAGAGAGGTGAGGAACATCTCCAACCAGGACCTTCGAGCTCCCGAACGAGAGGTGTCCAGCAACAAATCAAAGGCTTCTCATCGAGCATTCAACACACCACGCAGAGGGAGTGAGCCAGGAAAAGTCAACATGGCCGCTGTTGCTCCCTTCAGGTTCAGGTGAGGGCAGTGTTTCACCTTTTAAGATGGGAAGATAAGCAGCGACACAGAGACTGCGGTTTATTTTTGATACATGTCGAGGGACACATCAAGACGCTTTAGGGCATCTCATTCTACCTCTTATAAATCCTTGTCTATGTTTTAAAAAGAGCATTTTCTTTTTTTAGTAACACTTAATCTGTTTTTTGGTTTGTTTCTTAGTCCATTAAAGTGTGTTTACTTTCTGTTCCTGCAGGTTTCAGGTCCACCAGGACCCAGATGCTTCCCTTGATGATCTTAGTGACTGTTCCTCTGACTCCATGGAGGTCTGCTGTGACGATCTAGGTGAGTGTCTTTGAGTCTCCTCCCACTGATCTTTTCAACCTGGGAAATACAGACACACCTGATGCTCGAAAGCAGTGGTTCCTGAAAGGGTCACAGGAAGATTGACTGGATACTAAAGGGAAAAAAAAAAACATCTTCCTAGACTCTTAGACTTTTCTGTAAATTTCCTTTCTTTCTTGTGAAACACTGAATTCATTTTCTTCAAGCCTCTAGATATTATTCAAACATGAAAGGCAAAAATCAGCCTTTGTTTGAAGTGCTCAATGCTCTTTAGGCTATGGCAGGTTCCCCATCCCTTTTCCTATCACATCTCTACCATCAGCTTTCCAATTAAAGCATAAAGTCTTTCAAAAATTACAATTACATATAAATAAGAAGTGTCCACAGCTCAGACATATGCAGCCTGTGAGGAGGGGTCATACAAACATTTTAAAGGAAAGAATTTAACGAAGTTGCTGTTAAACTACCAATAAGCAGTGACTCTGACGCTCAGTGATAAAACTGCGTGATATCTGAAGGTTATCATCTGGATCTTAAAGTCAAAGAGAAGGCAGTCTATAAAGTTTAATCACTTTGCCAGCTAAAAATTGAATTCCACCTTCGTCCTTTAGCAGTACTCGTCCTCCCTATGCAGTGTCATTATGCCAGAATAAGTTACTTAAATCAAGCAAAAAGAAACTTTTTCACTCAGTTCGCAGAGTTCAACCTGTTAGTTGTGCAAAATCCTGTTTTTCCAATTGTATTATATTGCATCCTGTAACACCCAAGCTTTAATGTGGCTGAATGTTGACACTGGACTCTGTTCAGCGTGGCAGTTGTTCTCACCAGAGCTGCTGCCAACTCGCAACGAAAGCCTCACACTGCATGTACCACCTGTTATGTGCATCAGGATTTCCTGAAGTACTTCACTTCTTTCTTTATGTGGGAAAACACAGATTTCTGGCAGCGAGCGCGTCTGTCAAATCACACAGCGCCGTTAACGCAGCGCTGTTTCTTAAATGTGTTTGTGTCTCTGGTGTGCCATCATGATGATGTTTACGTCATCTGTCAGTGCTGAGTTAAACATTAAAAGTTGTGTTTGTTCTGATGCCTGCGACAGCTCTGTACCTCACACATCTCGTTGCTTAGAGACACACACACACACGCACTGTTTGCATGGTCAATATTTCATTATTTTAAGGAACTCTGAATATCTTGCTGAAAGAAGGCAGTTCACCATTAGCAGTTACAACCACAGCGATTCAATCAATTAATTATAACAAGGGGGAGATTTGCATGATTAAAGATGTTAAGTAAATACTGTCAGTGATATTCATTTAAGTAAGCAAGTAAGCACTATGGCCTCAGGGGTAATAGCTGTGACCACAAAACAGAATTAATACTTAAACATGTTTGTTGTGTGACTTCACATCAAGAGCTTGGTATCTGTTTTTCCAGCAGCCTCGTCATTTCAGCATTAAGTCACTTTAAAACCTGCTGTTACTCACTAGTGGAGGAAGAGGTTCCTCCCAGACCTCAAAAAAAGTAACTGAAATGCACCCGCTGAACGTCAAACACACTGTTGTTCATCTGTTCAGCTAATTAAATAAAAGCTTTAAAGATGAATAAGAGTCTACAGCCATGCTAGCGGCTCAGTGAAGCTGTCTGTAGACACAGCGGTGCTCTGAGCTAAATGCTAACATCAGTAAGCTAACATGCTCAGGATGACGATGCTAACATGCTGATGTTTAGCAGGTATAATGTTTTAATGTTCACCATCTTAGTTTAGCGTGTTATCATGTTAACATCTAATAATTACACACAAAGTGCAGCTCAAGTTGAAGGGAATGCCATGTGTTTTGCAGGCATTTGGTCATAAAGTGTGAGTGTTGCACAAATTCATATGTTGACCTGCAGATGGTGACACTTTAACCAAAACCTCAAACACATGGTGGCGTTCGAGGGAAAGTCAGGAGATTTGGTCAAATTTTCAACCCATCTAATATTAGGGGAGATATTTCAGTGTGGACAGTACAGCAGTTACAGCAATTCACAGTAAAGCAGTTACATGGTAGAAATGTCTGAAGCAGTTGTCTGATGTTCAAAACCTAGATTGCTAGCCTGAATTACTTTACAACAAGTCATTTTGGCTAACATGTTTGATGTATTTGTCTCTCCTGATCAGCCAACATGCAAATGTAATTGCACTGGGCTATTATCAAACCCCCTAACTGTCTTCTTAATTATCTTAATGACTTTGAGGGGTGAGAGCCGCCAGCCAGCCTCCTCTGGGAGACACAAGACCAGAGACTGAGTGGTCCTCAGCTGAGGGTGGACAGATGCAGGACAGAGAGATTGAGTGGTTTGATGGGAGGATCGGCTTTCACCTCCTGTCTGGGAGTTCCTCCTGTCCCTACTGGACAGACCGGAGGGACGCTTAAATTCTGTTTTTTGACCATAGAGCAAAGAGATGTGTCTTTGTAAGCTGTCATCCAGCTTCAACTACAAGTTATCTGGAACATGAAAAATAGGGTTGTATTAAAGTCAGTAGAAACATCTGCAGAAACTAAAACTCAGTTCGGATCTCTGGTGAGAAATCTTGCTTTAAAATGACTAAAGTTTCAGACTAGGGAGACTCTGCTCCAGGATTCATACTGCACAGAAAATTAATCACTCAGACAAGATGGTTTTTGCCTTTTGCTATCGTTTCCAGCAGCTTGACTTCATTATGAATGGACTATAGCTCAGCACATGAAGGATATTTTGGTGAGAAAACGCTCATAACTTTCCAGGTCAGTCTTCATCCCTCAGGCTGCTCACATTCCTGCAAACACAATGATTCTGATAGATCTCTGTTTATGAGCTTCAGCAATTACCACATGACTTCAACATCATGCACAAACAATCTCGATGTGTTCCCTTAATACCATGTTTCAACCTACATGTGCACATTTTCACTGATGTTATCTGTGGGTTTTCCCCTTTGAGCACATGTGGAAGTCTCCCAGACATTCTTGAATCCGTTGCATTATAGCAGCTGAGCAGCCCCAAAATGATTACATGTGCTGTCCAGGGAATAGACAGCTGTGTAACCGTCCTGTCATACCGTTCACATACACACACAAACACACACACACACACACACACACACACACACACACACATACACGATTACTCAGATGGCCAGTTGGAGAGAGAGAATCAGACCCAGATGTGAAAGAAACCAAATGAAAGATGCAGCTCCACCCTGCTCTCTCCTGAGAAGTGGTGACGATTGAAAGTTTCTGCATCTAAATGTACAGATTGAACCCTACTTTTTTTTTTTTTTTTCCAACCCCTCCAATAATCCACAAATGCCAACCTGTTGGCGGTGCAAGAGGAGAAGTCAGGGGATCACTGAAGTCATCAGCATTTATGCTCTGGAGGCAATGAATATGCGTGCCGACATTTCAATAAAAAACAAAAATATCACCAAACCTACAAGACTTGATTCACTGTGGACCTTGAATATCTGTACAAAATTTCCTTCTGTCTAACTTTGTTGACATATTTAGACGATACCAAAGTGGGGGACTGATCAACCAAATGACAGATTGCCATTACCATCACTAAACCCCAGAATCAGAGGTTTTTGCTTATTTCTGTGCTTTATGCACAGTTGAAACCATCTAAGGCTCGCAGTAAATTTGTCATGTTGTAATTTGCTATCCTATGATTCATTACAAAATGCTCACTCTCCAAGACAAATAAGCTATTCACTGCATCGTAGGTGGAGTAAAGGTCTCCGTCAGTGATCTGGAGTCAGCAGGGGAGCCCTAGAACTCGTGATGAGGAGGAACAAGATGTGACATTGTTCCCAGAAACTAATTGCCAGATCAGACAACCTCACTGGTCAATGAGGCGCCGCAGGTGCTGTGAAACCCAAATAAAAAAAAGCAGTGGAGTGTGCTGCAAACCCATTGTGGGCATTGTAGTTAACAGGTCACTCATGTCCAGTGGATGTGCACCATCTAGCATGCTTGTTTTCAGTCATGCTGTGTTAAGGAAAAGAGCAACCATTGACTCAGCCATTCACCAAAGAAGTCTGCTCGCTAGCTTTGCATTTGCGTTCTTTAAAGACGAAATTTGATTTGATGATAATATTATGATGGCTGTGTAACAGTTTATGGAAAAGGTGAACGTTTCTTTGGCAGCTGTGTTTGTGCGCTGCAGCGAGGTCTGGTGCCGATGACATGCAGGCAGTGAGAGAGGGTGGTTTCCATGGAGCAGCGCTGCATGAGAGCGCTGCGGAGCCTCCTCAATCCTCCTGAGAGACGGCGGTGTGGAATATCTTAAAAAGATGATTATGCTCATATGTTAGCAAAAACCCCCCTGCCTCAAAACAATGTGACTGGATTTTCAATTTAACGCAATCACGTGTGTGTGTGTATGAGTGTGTGTGTGTGAATGTGTGTATACATGTGTCTTATGCTGACTTGAAGATTTCCAAAGTGTGGTTTTGGGTGTGTTACGAGCTTAGACTGGCACATCTTGTCGCTCGCTCAGTCTGCTCAAGTGAAGTCACCCATTTGGCCGATACACTTTTTGGATTTAAAGCCAAGTTTTCTCTTGTATTTTCCAGCAAAAAGCCTTTTTTTTTTTTTTTTTTTTTAGTTATTTTCATTAACATCACATGATTTACATGAGCCTTTAACATTTAAGTCATTGTTGATATTTTTTTGACATGAATGCAGTTGTCCATTTACAGCAGGACAACACACTGCTGAATTTTAGCATGTGTTTTATCCATCTGTAAATCTGGAATTGATATCGTAAGGAAGCTCAGACAGGATCAAGAGATAATCTGGATGCTCCAGTTGTTGCATTGTCAGGATTTTTTTTGACTGTGATATTGATTTATGCTATGGTCTCTAATTATATATCAAAATGTGTATGCACTCTCATTAACAACACTTCCACTAACATAACAAATCATGCATCATGTTGAGTGTATTGAACAGGCGACACTGGAGGTGAGGGAGGGGGAGGGGGAGAACAAAGGAATCAGAGGAGATGGTGGGAAAACATGGTGCCTTAGAGGAGAACGGTGCCTGATTTTAAAAGCCACACATGATCACTCCTCATCGCTTTCTTGCATTTCGCATATTCTGCTGAGACACCGCAAAGCATCTTTAAATGTAGGGAAAAAGAGGGAAGGAGGAGGGAGGATGGGAGGGAAGACGGAGGCGAGGGAGAGGCAGCAGAAAGGAGGGGGAGGAGGGAGCGTTGTTGCGTCTGCCGCCGCTGTCATTCCGCTGCTGCGCGGTTCGGCGGCAGGAGGGTGTGCTGAAGGGAGGAGTGTGGAAAAAACGGAGGAAAGGAGGACGGGAGGGAAGGAGAGAAAGGGAGTGCCTGGGCAGCACTGCAACAGCTGCAGCTGCAGCAGCCTGTCAGGACGAAAGAGGGAGAGAAGGAGGCAGAAGGAAGAAAGAAGGCTGCAGGATTGCCTTACAGGAAGCATTTTTATGAATGTTTTTGCACAAGGAAAAGGGTTTGATAAGGAAGCCTTTTTTCTCCCCTGCTGATGCTTTTCTATATGGTCTCATGCAGGAGGCATGCTTGGAAATAGTGTGAAAGGCAGAGGAGATTTGAAGATGGAAAGGACTGATAGCACAAAGGCATACGGCCAAGCAGATGGCAAAGGAGTTGGTGTGGCAGCTAAGAGGGCCAAGTCAGGAGTGCCCCAGAGCACACAGCGGGGTGAACTGAAGGTTTACCGGCCGGGGAGCTCTGATGGCAGGCTACCAGTGCCCTCCAATCTCCGCAAGCAGAGGTCTATGACAAACCTGGCTGTGCTCACTGATGCTGAGAAGAAGTTGCACCTCTATGAGCCCAAGTGGTGCGATGACATGGCCAAGCCTGGAGCGGGGCAGACCAAGACGGGCAAGCCAAAGACGGTGGGGGGTGGTAGCAGTGCCGGAGGGGGTGCCCCTCTCTCTCGAAATCTATCCAAATCTGAACACTCGTTGTTCCAGGGCAAACCCAAGCCCTTCAGCCCCCTGGCTGCTCCCTCTGCTCTGAGCAAGCAGAGTCGCATTCCTCGTGGTCCTTACGCAGAGGTGAAGCCCCTGAGCAAGGCACCTGAGGATGGCAAGTCAGATGACGAGATCCTCTCCAGCAAGGCCAAGGCCAACGCTAAGAAGCAGGGAGCTGGGGCTGGAGGGGAGTCCGGTTCCAAAGGCCAAGGGGAGGAAGGGGGAGACAAGCCTTTCCTGAAGGTGGACCCAGAACTGGTGGTGACAGTGCTGGGTGACCTGGAGCAGCTGCTCTTCAGTCAGATGTTAGGTGAGTACAGCAGAGCAGTCTTGATACCTCTTCCACCCCAGGGCCCCTGTAGTACGTGTGTCTGCCATGTGCTACAACCCAAACGCCCCGCTTGTACGATTTCCCAGTGCTTCTCAAAGTCGGCAGCACGCCCCCTTTGATACAACCACCACACGGCACCTGCTTGCTGCTGCAGACCCACATTCCCCCTGAATGGATTTCAGCCGCTGACGATCGTGGGGGGAAAAAAAAAGGAGGCATCCTCGTGCTTGCAAAGCATGCTCCTCTCCTTATTGTTTCATTGAATGCTGCATCAGTTCGTCATTTTTACATAAAGCTGAATGGTTAGTAGAATACCAAAGCTATCCTGATGCTCTATTGTTCTTACTCCAGCATGTCAAGCAGGTGTCTGAGGCTTGGTGCCATTGAGGATGTGAAATATGCTTGCTTCCTATCATAGCATTGCCAGCTGATTGCATGAAAAAAGCCTGAGGGGTTGGGGATTATTACCAACAGACTGATCTCCTTCCTAAAGCTCTGGTTTGCTACAACATGTGCTGATGCACTCGAGGGTCCGTCCGCTGCTCCACGTACGCTTCCAAAAAGAGACATGGGAAATAAAGCATGCCATGTTGAATTAATTTTAGGCACACAGACACATATTTAGCCACCTCCCTGCTCCATTCATCTGTAGAGCATTGACAGATGGTTTACACCCTGTGTACTACAGCGGATGGCAGAGAAAATGGCTTTCTCTCTGGAGGTGTAGGTCAGGTTTATCAATAGAAAGGGGCTTGGCGAATAACAAGTGTATTGATCATGTGATGTTGATTATGAGTCAAATGAATTCATCATTTTTCAGCCTGTTTTTCCTTTGGCTATCAAAGCATAACTACTTGTTTAATGGCAGGTGCAGTTTCTAATTATTTTAGTCACATGATGGGAGAAGGTATCACAGTTCAACCCAAAATTTACGTTTTTCCTGTAAGGTTATTTGACATCATACATTTTAGTTATTCTACTGTTCAGACCTCAAGTCTTTTGGTTCTTTAAGTAAGTATTATGATAAAAAAAAATGTTTTACAGAGACAGTTTTCATGCATAAAAGGGTTACATTTTGGTTTCTAATTCAAAGAACTGGAAGGTTAGAGTGCACGTTTCTCATTCGTTGACACTAATTGCACTAATGCATTAATTCATTCTCCTAAAATCCTATCGTTGACAAATCTGGTTCAAGCATGTCATCAACAGGCATTTAATGTATTATTCAGTTATTTGTTCCTCCATTGCTCCATACCATCAGGAGAACATGTTCTCTGTTGCATCTTAATGAACACATCTGTGCTGATTTAATCCGTTATCCATGCCTCATTAGTCTATACCACATGGACATCTATCACTCATGTTAGTCACACTGAAAATCAACTAAGCTGTAAACAATAACAAGGATATCATGGATAGCAGCAAGGCATCTTTGGGTGTTGTTGTGTGTTTGACTGTGAAACCACAACCAATTTCTGAAAGCTATGCAGAATCCAGCACCACACCCATGTCTGCTTTATAAACCTAATTGCATAAAATTTGCTGTAGGGCTGATGCGTCTTTTCTCCTCAACGTATCGCGCTGACCTCCATGACATTTCCAGATCGATCAAAGTCATTATTTCTCAGAGAGGGAGTTTATTATCTTAATGAATAATGTATCATCATTTAAGATGTTAATCCCATGCAGGTATTTGACACAAGTCAAGTGCTTTGTGCCCGTTAAAGATCAAATAACTGTCAAAATTGTGTGAGAACACAATGCGGTGAAGCAGAGAGGAGAAACTATGGCAACACTGATTATTGATCTAGATTGATCAGGAAGAGAAAAATATCTTTAATTACAGTAATATTAATTTTTTTGTAGCCTTATCTGAACACTCTTTTGTGTTAGACTTAAACTTTTTGTCCAACTACTGTATTGCACATGTACAGTGGACATGCTTGTTACTGTAAATAGACCTTTTTAGTCATGCATTCAATGCTTAATGCTCTGCAGCATGTCTCATTATAAGCAAGCTGAAAGGATGCTTTTACTTCTGATCATAGAGGCTCTCTTTGTTTACCAATATGACATCAAGAATGGTGAACTTAGTTAATGGGCTCATTTATTAAACTCACCATGTAAGTTTGTGCAGCGTGGCTGTCATCCAGTACGGGAACACTGCATAGCACTTCCTCATCACACGACGAGGCTGCAGATGTGCCACAACAAAAAAAAAAAAGAAAAAGAAAAAGAAAACTTCCTTCCAGATCAAATTGAATTTTCATACTTTATTTTGTGGTTTATTAATATTACGAAATAATTGCAACTTCTGTTTAACTTTTCTTCCTCGTCACATAGAGCGGTTAAGCTTGCACTGTCACTGGCTTGCACCATGAATATAGACTAACCTCAAATCAGTTTCAAAATGATGAATGTGCAATGATAAATAGATTTGAGGTCATTAGGATGACAGATATACAGTATATTCAGAAGGAAGCAGAAGATTAGAGTAGTGCAGGCAGCAATACTCCTGGAAAAATCTCTCTTCTAGACAGCAAGGGGATGAGCAAACCTCATCTCATTCTAATTATATGTGATCTGTCATGCAAGATCTCAAACGTAGCCATGGCCTACAGCTATGTGGAATCATAGTGGGGCGGTGGAATGGGTATATGGGTGAAGCAGTGGTCACAGGAGGCCTTATTACAAGCCATGCAGACTGCAAGGGTCACAAGGGACAGTACAGGCAAAAAAAATGGTCTCATAGGCAAGACATATCTGATGGTGTGCTATTTGAATATTTGATAATGATATTTTATGCCAAAACTGCAACATGACTGAATGTTTCAGCTTATCGGAGCAATGCATTTGTAGGCCAAGAACCTCATCTCAACATGTTATTTTGAAAAGGGATGAGTGATATCCATTCACAATGAGCAATCCATGTGGCTCTCAAAAAAGTGATCGCCCACTTCTAACTCACTGTGAGAGTGTTTCTTTTAATTAAAGTTATTTTCCTGGCTGTTTGCCATTGTGAGAAACTCTGAAAAGCTCTAAGTCCATTTGAGGTAGAAGAATAGTAACCTTCAATGAAGCTGCCTTCAAAGTGAACTGTGGAGGCTGATAAAGCCTCAGTCCTCTCACCGATTTTGTCAGTTTATGGAAATTCGACTGAAAATGATGCTAATGCTTCATTGAACTGGTGCAACACATACAGCCTTTAATGATGATGAAGCAGTGTTTGTAAGGTGACTGACTTAAGTCCTTTAACAATACTTCAGAATTAATTTGGCCGTACTTCAGCCTGCTGCTTCAACACAGAGCACTTCCTGTGTTGCATCATTCCTACTGTAGGTCTTTCCCCATTCACATCTGCTTCAGTATTCTGTGCGAGTTTTCCTTCTCTCTATTGTAGACATCACTGCAATGCAGGGTGCCAGAGGACTGTCAGTCACTGCACAGTGCATAATGCATACAGTATATACTCAAAACAGATGCGATTCACATGTGTGACCAGGTTTCCTGTGTGAGTATATTCCCTGGAATTCATCACAAAGTAAATTAGCAGTATCCCAGAATTACGGTGTGGTTAGTGGGGTTTGTAGATGTGATGGGACCAAGATTTATTCCGAGACTCCCTCATGCCTATTCTTTTATTCTGTTAGCCTTGAAATGAGTACATGTTATTCTCTGCTTCCCTTCTCATAATACCAAATAAACTTAACTGATTACCTCTTTGGGATCGCAAGAGGCTTGTGCCTGTCCAAGTTCACCCTGCTTGAGAGGGATGAAGACCACCTGATGCAACGCCGCCTCCTAGAATTCATGTTTATATATGCAACTTATGTGCATTAGCAAACACGTTGTTGGTACTGAGCGTAAAATGTTTTAAACTGTGACATTTTATGAGATGCTTGTCGTACTGTGAAAGTCTCATACCCTCATCCATAAACTAACGGTACAGAACTCAAACAAAGGAAGGATGTTGATAAGAATCAATAAGTGTATTCACCACTTTGGCAACTGCCTTGTGAAAAATAGTCCTTTACAAGTTGCTGGCGAATACTTTGGATGACGCTCAAGGAATCACTGCCAAATCCTATTGGCTAAGTCCAAAGTCACTCCCTGTTTGCTATGATATAATTATATAACAATTGATTTGAGTCATTTACTTGATGTTTAATTTCTGGTCCCACAATGCGACACAACATGTTTTAAAGATGCAAAAAAAAAGTTGTGTGACAATAACATACATTTGAATCCTCATCAATTTGTTTACAAAATCTCAACATCCTGCTCACTATGGAGTAAACAAAAAGTGTTAATTTATAGAGTGAACAAGGTTTTGCGCACAGCCTCGGACTTCAACTGTCAAGTCTTTGAAAACTTTTTACTATATTAAATCAAAGCGTATAATAGAATCTCTTCTAAAAAAAAAAAAAGTTACCTATACCTGAGTCCTCATGAGTTTCCATCAAGATCATATTTAAGATCAACTCAGTATCTCAATATTTAGTTTACCTCACACAGACTCACGAGTGCTTGTCAATATTGTACATACACAGCACACACCTACAGTATATTGGATTGTGAGGTACAAGTTTTTAGAAAACTGTTTATTGGTTTTTCACCGAGCCCATAGTTTGTATGTATTCGGGTCGACTGACACCAGTTATTGTTATCAACAGTTCTATAATAAACAGGCCCTCAGCTTCATTTGAACCCGACAGCATATCCCTAGCGTTGGTTAGCCAAAAGGACGTCAGCAAATGTCCTCTGAATGTGTGAACTGCATGTAAATGTTTGTGTGTGATGGTGATACTTGCAGTTTACACCTTCTGTTGAATTAGTTCTACATCCCCTGATGAAAGCAGCTTATTATTTGAAGTGTGTTCCCCTGACGTCCTCGCCTCTCCTCCAGCTATTCCCCCCTAATGCATTGAATGTTAATTTCTCTCTGCCTGGGGGTTTTTGCCTCCACACTGCAGTGGAAAACCCCATCTTCTTGTGTTTTTAAGACAAGGAGGTTTCTCTCATTTGTTAGAGCGAACACAACAACACTTCTAATTGTGCTGTAGTATCGATTTAACATGGTCATCACCCACTGACTGCACGCAACAGAGTCCGAATAAGCTGACCTCGAGGGAAATCCTTCTGGCTGCCGTTCAGCTTATTGTTAGCCTTCCAACTTCGACTGAGTGACTCTGAGATGATGCTCAATAAAACGCTGGAAAAGCTCTGGATAGAAACTCAGCGACTTGAAAGAGATCCTGGTGTGGCATGGATGTCAGAATACATCCCCCTGGTGGGCGATCTAAGTTACAGGCAACCTTTCAGTATTTTATTTTTCTAATATGCACCATGTCAGTGCAGAGGGGGGCGGGGGGTAGAGCAGGGGTTACCATGGTGAGGGAGGCCCATGGAGTGAAATTTGTCTGCTTAATGATGTGAACATACGTCGGCTCTGTGTTTACAAGGAGGACACCTGTCACATCAGTCCAGACACAAATAAAACGAGCGAGAACGCGTGCATGTGGAGGCGAGAAAGTGCGCGTGTGTGCATGCATTGATTCTCTTAAAACACGAGTCCAGACCACAATAAAACTGCAGCTTGTATCCGAGTTTTACTTTGACGCTCTAAATGTTTTATGACCTTTTGTTCTGCATGACCGACCCACAGACCCTGAATCCCAGAGGAAGCGGACCGTGCAGAATGTTCTTGACCTTCGCCAGAATTTGGAGGATACGATGTCGAGTCTGCGGGGCTCGCAGCTTAGCCATAGGTAAGTGCACCGTATCTGCATTTTAGAATTTCTGCATTGTTTCATAATGTTGTCTCCTACACCAATGTGCATATGAACCAATGTACAGTGTACATTTTGTTCATGAAATCCTAAAACGCTGAGCCAAATCCTGTCCTCAGTTTAGACTGAAAAGAACCACTCTCATGTGAACAAGCAACAGATAGTTTGTTGGATCAATACATAACGCAATCCAGTGTAAACAGTTGTGCTGCAGCCCCTTGGAGAGTTGCCACCTGGTTCACATCTGGCTTCCATCCTTCTTAAATATCCCCTCTCTGTTTCATGATCATGACTTCACTCTAGGAATCTCTGTTTAGCTCTCGTAGGCAAAAAGCTCAGGCATTCGTTTGTTGCAACAACCAAATAAATATTCTTAAGCTTCATAAAGCTTATCTTTTAGTTCATAATTTTGATTTTACATCCCCACATTAACAGTGTGTTATGTGTGCTGCTTTCATTAGCCCATGCACGTTTCCTGGAAAACAACCATGATAATAATCGTAACACTGATAAATCAATTCTAAGATGCCCAACAAATGGCTGTCTGACTTACTGATTAGCTGGTGAAGACTTTTTATCAAGCTAAAGCTGAAGACCTACATATCTTTTCCAAGCCAAAATCATTGACACAAAGTCATAAAAACAAAAATTGACCCTAATTTCTCAGGCCAGACCTTGTTAGTGAATGCTTGAGAAGACGTCAGCAGTTAACTTGATGGACATTATCTGATAATCGTTCAGATGCCTTTTTAAACAAGCAACTATGTCACTTATTGACAAAAGTAAGGAAGCCAATTCCAGTACTGGAGGGGCAGCAGTTGGTCTCCATATTGATAAATTATCCATCAACAATGGATAAAAATACTCTCTTGGTCTTAGCCATTGCAATATTTATTTGGCTGAGTTGGTACATCTAGTTATGCAACTGGCAGACGCAGAAGATGCTCCAAGCCATTTGGAGGGCATTTCTAACCCCGACCCACATAGACGAGTGGATAGAAACACTTGGAAATACTCACAGAAAGTAATGGAAAGAGAGGATTTGTTGGGTGTGGTAATGCAAAGTAAAGTCTTTGGTGTATGTGAACGTACTGCTCTGAGAGACCGGCAGAGAGATAAATCCCGTATGCTACGTTATCGCAGAGATATCAGGTCACCCTCGTCTTTGTCTTGGATTCTGAGAGGCCACATTTCTAGCTTTAGTCCCTGAAGATGATACGACACAACTGCTGTATCTGGGTCAACAGCGACTCAAGGCCACTGTGGTTTGCTTTGAAGGACATCAGACAAAGAGAGAAAAATGTCTTGTTGGGCGCTCTGGTCTCAGTCTTTGCACTGCTGTTCATATGCTGATATTGTGTCAGATAAATGCCTCGAGTATATAACTGTAACACACACTGACCCTTCCCCGTGTGTCTCTTTAGCTGTCTGGACAGCAGTAACGTGGGCTATGACAGTGATGAGACCAACGCTCGCAGCATATCCAGCCTGTCCAACCGCTCATCACCCCTCTCCTGGCGCCACGGCCAGTCCAGCCCTCGACTGCAAGCTGGCGACGCCCCATCCTCCACAGGTGGAGGATATCAGGGGGGTAAGACCGCCTCCCAGTACACGGCCCACACGATGCCAGCCCGCTGCTCCAGCCGCCTCAGCAGCACGTCTCGCATTGAGCTCATCGAAGGGTTGGACGTGGATGACGCTGACCTCAAGTCCGGCTACCTGAGCGACAGTGACCTTCTGGGAAAGAGCCTGCCGGATGATGACGACAACCTAGCAAACGGGTAAGAGTGTCTGAAGATAAGCGTGGGTTTGAAAATTTAGTTTTTTCCTGCTGGTTTGCCCTCTGACTTCGAAAAGGTCAGTTAAGAGCTGTTGTCAACTTAGGTTTTACTCACAGGCCTCGAGCTGTAGCTGCTGGACGTTGCTGCATTTCAGTGTTTAATGAGGGAACGTAGACTGGATGCATGTTAATATTCAACTGTGGTGCAAAAACTTTGGCAAAGGAAACTTTTCATGCCGACATCATGGATTTCTGCTTTGTGCTGGTGTCTGATGTTTTGCATTTGGAGGGCTTACTGTTATCAAAGAGCTTTCATCAGCAGTCTCTGCAGATACTTTTTTTTGTGCTCTTTAAGGATTTCTCAAAGTGCCCGTGACATTGTCAGAGGCTGCTGACTGTGAGAGAATACTTTCAGACGTTTTCCACTGAGGAGAGAATTCGAAAACTCATCAGGTGTTTCCTCAGTCACATAATAAATGCTCCCTCGCCTCTGATTGGGGTAAACTCAACAGATACAGAAGCAACAACCAGTTCAGATCACCCATGTGACCACACTTCTTCTAAAGACGGCTTCTTTGTCTTCCTCTTCACGCTCTTCTTCTTCCTCACCTTCACCTCTCTCTTCGTCCTCTGTGTGCCTTCATCTAATTCCCTCTTCCAAGTTGACATCTGACAGCGAGAGCCACAGAGAGGGAGAGAAAGAATCCAGGACAGTTCTCTTGTGTGGTTTAGCAGCTTTATCTGCTGTTGCACATGCAGCGGGATTTAAGCTCAGCCTCTGGAGCGCTCACCAGGCCCTGCTAGCCAGGTCACGTTCCTACTACAGAGTACACTAAGGAGACAAAAAGAGATGAGACACATTTAGTACAAATTGGAGCAAAGAGGAAAAAGTGTGAAATGGAAGTGGGTCGGTTTAAGTTTGGTAGAAGTTTGAGTTCAAACAGAGCGGCGTGATAAGACTGATAGAAGAGGCTATTTTAAAAAAGAGGCATTGTATTAGATAAAATTGGACAACTAGCACCACGGTTAAAGGTTTACCATTTTGTTGGGAGGTTCATACAACAGAACCCTGATAAGGTTAGGATTAAACAGGGATTAGGTCATATTCCTCACAGTAACATCCATGTAGTCGAAATCCATTTAAATCTGCCCTGTATTTTGTCGTGTCCCTCGCTGCGTCGGCTCTGCTGTGCTGCCTCAAATTCATGTGAGAGGTGAGCGCGGGGGCTCTGCTTTGCAACACCGCAGGCACTAAAGATGCTAATTATTTTATGTAACCCTTTTTTTAAAAAATGCCTCGTCATGCTCAGTGTTAGGCCACCAATGTCAGCAGCCCCTAAACACGCTTTCAAGGTGACTGTGAGACCTCCTGATGAGTACAACTGGCCCCTAAAGTAGATTATTACAAGTTACACCAAGAGGATTATGGTTGTGGGTATGAATGCATGCATGCGATGTCTTTTCCAGGGTGTTATCATGAGTAATAATAGGCTATTGTGCCTGAAAAGACACACCAAGATATGGAAATACTTGGTGCTATTTTGTCTCTGACCTTGAGCAGGTTGCATGCTTATACCTGGAAGATCCAACACTGTGGAAACCCCACTGATTTATATGCTTTGCTCGTCTGTGCATCGCATCGCTTCAGTGGAAAGTATCCTTGATTCTCTTGCAGGAATACTGTAATGCTGCTCTTCTCTGTATCAAGAATTAAACCCATCTCATAAATATACCAACAACCTTTGGTGCAGATAACTAGCTAATCCAGTTCTTGAAGCGGCACATGCTCTAATTTTCGTCTTACAGTATCCTCTCACACATACATTTGCATTTCCACTGTACACCCCTTGTCACACACTCACAGTTCAGCTCATGGAGAGCCATTAGCTACCAGCCCTTGAAAATAGATCAGGCTCCTCCTGCGTAACCATGGAAACCAGCCGGTAATCGACTGTATGGAGAGGTGCAATTTCTGCTCCCTTCCATTCAAGCCCCAGTTTTACATTTTCATGCATCTTCATCTGAAATTTGCCCCAATGCAGTTCGCTAAATCTGAGCAGTAGAGAGAGACCAATCAATAACCAAGCTGTAGTTTTCAGTATGTGATGGTTGTATAATGCACAGGACCAGTGTATAATACTTAAAACAATCTGGAAAAAGACATATACCTACTGAAATAATAAGACACAGTGCATGTTGTTTGTCAGTGCAGTACATTGCTCGATGTTTAATGGATATTGATTAACCCGCACCAGACAGCACTGGCTCTCTAAGGCTAAATGTGTACACACTGACAGTAATCACTGCTCCTTTATGTCTGCCTCATCAATAACCTGATACCACATACACCCCAAATCTCCTCATGAGCTCCATTCTTCTGTTGGTCCCAGTTAAAGGACAAAGATATTCATTCATATTGGGTCTTTATCTGCTATATATTCAACTTTCTTCACCAGCTAGTCTCTAACTTTGTCTGCAGTTTGATGCAAGGTAGGTGGTTTCTAAGAGCTTGTTTACTGACGGTTGGCTGCTGCTGCTGCAAATCAGTTTGATTAGAGTGGCTCCTGCAGGTCACAAACAATGAGCTAAAATAGACTCAACATGGTTTTTGGTGTGCCAACAAGCAAACCCACACACATGGTTAATGCATGACATTTTTGGAAGCGCTTCTTCAGCAGTTTTTCTGTTAATTCTTGTTGATTTTGAGGGTTTAAATGGATCCAGAACAACAACACTACAAAGTGAAGTCTCAAACATCACACCCACCGCTGCTTCTGACTCTATAATGCAGAAAAGTTTCACAAAGGAGGTTTTTATTAGTGTAGGACAGTTGTGTTAGATTGCATTAAGTACAGTGGTTGCTATTTTCATGGTCAGTCAATACACATCCTCAAACTATCCTCAGATGTGGAAATAACACAGAACAGTTTACTTTTAGTTACAACTGAAATTGCCATAATTATGTAGTATAATATTAGAATTGCACGTAATGTCCCATCTTGCCCTCAGCAGACACTGCGTCTGCTTGAGAAGTCTGCTTACATTTAATGTAACAGGAGTTTTTGCTCATTTCACTGAGTTTTATGAGACATGAGAACCACTTCCTCAGTGAGTAGAGTGACTGTGTTTCACGTCTCAGGAGTGTTGAGATGGCTTCTGATTTAGCTCTGGCCACTTCTGACCACGTCAAGCATCATAACTGTTTCCTGTGGTCACGTTCTTCACACCATATTGGCAAAGTCTAACCGTCACTCTTATGATATCATGCTTTTGCAAGCCATATTTAAAAGGCTGGTTTACGAGTAGAGCAGTAATCACATTATATTGCTGGTGTATGGTTGGTTTTTCCATATCTGGTATATAAATAATGCCGGCCGTTCGGCATTCGCTGTCATTTTAGTGGTGTTCAGTCAATTATGGTTGATGTTTTGCAGGCACTCAGCTGTAGTGTATGTAAGCACAGGTTAGCATTTCATGTCTAATACAGATGTTCACCAGGAAAATTACTTGTTTTTTCCATAACGTCATTTAGTTGATGGGATGAATGCAATGCCTAATGTCTGTAACAGAACATGTGAATTTGACAGGAGGCCCATCTGCCTGAACATGGTTATTGTATCTGACAGATTTATGCATTATCTTGGCAGGTTAAGTGCTTGAAAACCTTAAATATGGAAGATCTGAATGAGAAAAAAAAAGCAAATATCTTTCAGCATTTGGTTTGGCTCCAGACTCTTTGGCTGATTGAGGAGAGAAGCAGCAAAAGGCACTTAGCTGCAATAAAGAGCTATTGATGACTGCAGTGCCTCATAGGAAGCTGAGGTCACGCCTTGGGCTAGCTTTTCTTCCACAACATGTTTTTGCTTCTTTCATTGCCCTTCTTAAAACCTGAAACGCTGGAAGAAGACGTGACACATGTAAGAGCAGAACCGAATAATCCATCACGTCAGCTTTCTGTGAAGCCCAATCGGTTGGCAGTTCGGTTTGGCTAATGATCAAAATTGCTAGATTTATCTTGTCTTATCATAGCTTCATTGGTAATGACGGTCAGTGCAGAAACCAAGCTTTCACCCACTGTGGCTGTGGCACCTTTTTGACCACTTGGGGGCAGCACAACAAGCTGTAAGCACATTAACACACTGTGTTATCACTTCGCAAAGTCGATATGGTGAACGTGTTAACAACCAGTTGCAGGTTTACACATCCCGCAGACGCAGGGCGTTCATTTGGAGTCATGTTTCCAGTTACATGATGGATGTTTTGGTCCTGAGGGAAATATCTGGCTCAGATATCTGCTAAATGCTGTGTTCACCAGCTTGTCCTGACGTTGTCTGTCTGCAGTTTGTTGCCAGGTAGGTAATGAATGGTGGGTTTATCAGACCTTTTCAGCTGAAAACAGCTGCTGGGCTAAAACAGTAAAGTTGTGTGGGCGTGACACCATTAAGTGAAACACGGTGAAATGTTGAGAAGTGCAGAGTCAGGTGATGATTCTTGGAGTTTCTCATTTTGAGCGACCTCTTTCACGTGACAGTCATCTTTTTATCCATTGTCCATGAAAGATATTGATTCAAGCACCTTTAATGTCATGACATGTAGAGGGACATTTTGGCTATTCAGCTACTCCTGATAGTACATCACATCTGTCAATACTGCGGAAAAGAGCTGGACTTGCATATCTAACCATCTACCCAGTTAAATGACATATAATTACATTATATCTGTATTTCAACTAAATATATATTGTATTCTTGGAAACATTAATCTGTTTTACAGTACAGTGCAGGTGAATTCGATTTTTGTTTCATTCTGTTAGAGCAGATGTGTTATTCACCTGGTAAATTTATTAGATTTCATGACGGCACCGTCTGCTGTTCACAGCCTCACGTGATGCATACAGATCACATGTGATGCATATAGATTACATATTGTGCACAAAGACCTGGCGCAGGTGAAAGAAAATTGCTTGTCCTGTACTCTAAAAGGCAACAGAGGGTTTGGGGCGAATATGTGGACATCTGGGGATGTGGACTGTACCATTTTGTGGCTCTATATGGCAGCATACAAGCAGCAGTGCAGAGCAGAGAGAGGGGGGCTGGTTCAGCAGCATCACACCTCTGATCATGCGGCAACATGGCTCGGGATGTGCTGCCATGGCAACCGTCTTCCACTGACCCACTGATGGGCTGCCTTGTGTGTCAGTGTGATAGCTGCTGAAGGATGTATGTGTGGAGGATGTGCATGTGCGCACCGACCACTGGTTTAGTGTGTGAGATGGAGGGAAACGCAGAAGGAGAAAATAAGAGACAGAGTGATGAAAGCTGCGCTCATATGGACGATATTTCCTCAACCCGACTGAAATCATTCAGATTAGAGATCCCACCTCAGCTGTTTACATGGATGCTAAATAATGTGATCTGATAAGATGTGCGTTTACGTGCCCCAAAGCAGCTAGTTAGCATGTTTTTGAATGGAATTTGGCTTGTTCCGTCGGCCTCTATGCCAAATTCCCTTTGAAAGTAGGATCATTTTACATTTCGTTGCTTATAAATAAATGTACACATCTTACAGTTTGTAAAACGTGATAACTTGTGATGCAGATAGATTGACAGACAGAGAGACTGGTGTGAGGAAGGCATGCTAACTTAGCTCGTTCTGTCATTGGCACTGTGGGGGAAAGCTGTATGCCTCTGAGGCTGTTGTTTGTATTTCCATTGGCAGCCTTGTATTTCCAGGATTCCCAGTAGCACTGGTAGTGGAAAATTACTTAATTCCAGCAATTTTTCCGGAAATCTGATATGCTGTATTACTGACCCAAAGAGAACAAACACATTTAATTCAAACCACACAACTGCACGTTACAAGCAAACATGACATATATTTTTACACCTCGCGAGCACTGGATGCACGGCGGTGCCCTCTTTGCCTACATTACTGTATATTATAGATAAGCCCTTGGCTTAGTTGGCTCCTCTGGCAATGTCGTTTCCGTGGTAACCATAATAAAGCTTTGCCCAGTGGATCTGTCCAGAGTGGCGTGTTCAGTATGAAAGCAAGCGTTGGTAGTTTTCTAAATATTGAAATACTTTACAGCCTCACTCATGGAAACTATGTGCATCGACAAATGCATTCTGCAACGCGCTGCAGTCATCTGATCCTGGATCTGTGCTCCCGGCAGTCTGCACTCAATTTCCCTCTCCTGCCCCGGTCGAACCTTTCTATAGTCACTGAGTGCTTCCCTAACTACTGAAGCCTCACACGTTTTCTGACCCACTTAAACCCATCTGTAAAAAAAATTGGGCTTTGGCATCTCTGCGCCGGTTCCCTGCAGGCGCTGCTGGGATTACAGTTTAGTGAGGTCACTGCTTGGGTCAGTCCTTTATGGGCTATGGCTCTGTAAGAAGGGATGTTGTTTTCTTGCCTCTGAGAGCTCCACACACACGCTCATGGACACATGACGTCATCCACTAATGACTTTGAAATGCTTTTTTTCAGGATGAGTTCATTTGTTATTTGCATATGTTTTAGAAATGGGTGAAGGAATAGCAGCAATAAAACGCACTCACCATTCGACCCTGCTGTGTTACTGTTACCCACACATACAGTGCCCACAGGCTCCCACTGTCAGAACCTCAAACACATCTGGGGTCAATATGGAGCTCCCATTCTCCAACAAGGGTCAGTAAAATACTGGATCTAGAAGGCCCCCCCCAACACCAAGCCCGCCTCCACCTTCACCAACATCTTCAGCCACGTGTGTAACAGGCCATTACAGCAGCACCCCAGGGAGTATGAATCATCCCTGTATCATGTCTGCGTGTGGTCGTCCGGGTGTGCAGTTTGGATTCCAGCAGTGGATAATACTCAGCCCCAGGTGGAAAATATGATGCTGTTTTCACATTTTAAAGAATAAGATAATACATGTGAATCACATGGTAGCAGTTAATCCATCACTCCCCATTCATCCCTGTGTTTGTTTGAAGTTGGTGCAAAAATGTCAGATTATCTGCTTAAAGTATGGCTAATGAAGTCTGGTTGGGCCAGATTAGTAGGTAATGCACTGCTTTATGTTGGATGTGGCTCAGCTTCAACTGGGTTTGTTGATACTGAATGTGCATTACTCAGACAGACAGCAAACGGAGTCAGTTCAAAGTGTGAAGGTGCCAAATCAATCAAGCTGATATGAGTTTGTCTTATAGACAAAAGCAGAGCTCAAGGACGAATTCATGAAACTAGAAGGGCACTTGGAGAGCGCAGACCTGCACCAGGGCCAGCAGCCCACTCAGCTTTGATATGCAAATCTGCAAACTTCACAGTCAATATTACAGCTTTTTCTCTTTAAGTTTTCCTTAATATCTCTTATGGAGTTTACTGCAGACAGTTCACATTTGGATGTGATTAAGAGTACAATTATTTGCATGATATGTGTGTATTCACGTGTCCATAGCTGCACCTTAGTTTGAGGGAAAAAAAGCATTGTTATATTTGTGGTAGTTTTACAGTTTTACTGGTTCTCCCATGAAACCACTATTGCCGAGAGCTCCATAACAACTGCTCTCTGTATGAAGCTTGAACAACTACATGTGCTGGCCACCCCACAGGATTTCTGGTACCAGTGAATGTGGTTTGTGAGTCATCATATTTGTACAATTTGCTTTGTTTTGCCACTGTTAACTTTACTACCATCTGCTGGATTTTGAGATATATGGCATTTAGTCCGCCATGGCCAAATGCCCCCTCGCAATGTTAACAGAAGTTAAGAAGAATTTGTGTATCTGCCTCATGATTTGGTTTAATGGGTTCCTCCTTGGCCCACTCTACACCCTTCTACCAAGTTTCATGAAAATTGGCGCAGTAGTTTTTCCATAATCCTGCTGAAAAACAGACAGACCAACAGAACAGACAGAAATCATAACAATACAAATGCCTCTTAGACTGCCAGTAACAATACAGCTTCATAACACCCAAACAGCAGAATATTCCAGACAGGCCGCTGTAAATGTGGCACCGCATGAGACTGTGGGTCTCAGGATGAAGTGTGTATCAGCTGTGTTGTGGCTACATCTGTGGAGGGAAGTTTCCTGTCTGAGGTCGATGGAGACTGTACATTCATTTTCCAGTCCAATAATCAGACGACGAGTCCATTTTCTGGGGCTCTGCGGAGATGAGGCAGCCGGCTGCAGACGCAGCCACTGATGCATCTCAGACCCATTTACTACGCTGATGTACAGCGCCGCTGCTCTGTGATGAAAGCAGCCCAATCCCATTTGCTTAGCTATGGTCAAGCTCAATACAGATCAAAATTAAGCACCGGGAAGATCAGAGATGTGCTGAAGCAAAGCTCAGCTGGCTTTTTCATCTGTGGTCCTTTTTTGAATGAATGATACTTAAACAGACATAAATCACTGTTTTCCTGTGATTGTGTCGTTCTGAAGTAATTTCCCACATTGTACCATTGAACTGGATGCACAGAGTGGAGGAATGTCTGCTCTTTCTCTGCATCAAAGGGGCTGAAAATCCAGTGAAAGCCTTTTTTTTTTTTCCTTCAAAATGCCAAGTGCTGCTTCCTTTTGATACATTCAGAGAGCATGGTACACTAAACTGTAGCCAGGGGAGGCACAGCTTTGACGCATTGTGCCTCCTGCTGGAAATCTGATGTCATGACACCGTCTGTGGAGCTGCATAACAGTTCACATTCATCCATAATGTTTAATTTCATTGTTTTGTATTTGTATTCTGAATGCATGAATAATAATGATGAATGTATGTTTTCTGGTTGATTATACATGCTATACTTATGGCCTGTTGGACTGTTTTTTGGCTTTTGGTGAGGCCCCATATTTCCAATTAATCATAATGATACAATTCGGACAATACTGTCTGTAATGAGACTTTTGGAAAGGCTTTTTCATTTTCCAACATGGCGGTGCTTCTGTGCACGAAGCAAGGACCATGAAGAAATGGCTCTCCAAGTTTAGTGTGGAAGACTTCACTGGAATGCACAGATCCCTTACCTCGATCTCATCCAAGACCCTCCGGACGAACTGGAACAACAAGGTTGGAAAGAGCCAGGCCTTATCATCCATCGTCAGTGCTCAGCCTCACTAATGCTCTTGTGGATGAATGGGAGCAAATCCCTGCAGCCATGTTCCAAAGTCTTGTGGAAAAGCCTTCCCAGAGGAGTGGAGACTGTTCTATAGAGTCAAATGAGCATCCAGGCTGTCAATGTCCACCTGGCCACATACCATACACATGGCCATGCATCATGTATTTGTCACTTTGAAAGTTTTTTCACCCTGGCTCACTGCTTATTGTCGAAAACGATGATTTTCCAGTCATGTTTCAGCCCTAATTCAATTTCCTACCAAGTAGCTGCCAATTTGCGCTAAATGTTTGAAATATATCAAGATGGGCCTTCAGAGAGCTCGAGATTTCATTCCTCTGCCCTTCATTCCCTCCAATCTAGTTTAAAATAAATTTCTAGACTCACACGTTTGCAGCATGGTTTACAGCGCCGGAGGCAGACGGGGCTGACAGATCAAACGCCACCGCAGTAAAGGTCAGATCGTGGAAACGCTTTCTCGTCTGGTAACCTCAGTGAAACGAGCGAAGGTCGCCGTGGCGCTCTGACCTCTCACAGATGGGCTGAATCTCTGTTTCAACGGTTTGTAAATAACCCGGTGGCGGCCTTAATGCTCAACTGTCCACCTAAGCAAACATGCAGAGGATGTTTCTGACACAAGCCGTTCGGTTATCAGTGCGGGGCAGCTGTTACTGTGCAGCACAAACATGACTCCAAGGCTTTTTAGACGAGCGCTTGTTTAGCAGCTGTGTGGCCCGGCTGAGATAAACAGGGGAGGTGGAAAAAACGCACTTCTTCTTTTGTACCGTAAACAATTTGTATCACCATTCCAGGCGAAGAAACAAGCATCCGGGGTTTTGCTTTGAGATTAGAAAACAAAGTAACCAGCAGGTAATCAAACAGGGAAGGTTTATGATTTTTTTTTTTTTTTTTTTTTTCTGTGAGGAAAGAGCAACAGGCAGCAAGGCGTAGATGTTTTTCAGATGATGATCAGAGTGACGGCAGACGCAGACACAACAATCTTTTATCCAACCAGCATCTCATTCTGTTAAAGATATTTTGGGGAATGCCTGCATGCCTGGTACACGCACACACCGACAGCAAACAGTTGTTTAATTTCGACAAAAAGTAAAACCACAGTCATTTTAAATTCCGCTTAAGCTGAGTCTGTATTTATATTACAAAATGTGGCCTGATGTGGAAAAACAGAGCGAGCCTCAAAACTGTAATACATCATGAGGGTCAATAAGTTCTTACGTTTGGGGTAATAACTTTTGACAATCCTGAAGCGCTTCGGTTCGCTTTATCTGCTCTGTCATGAATCTCCTGTTCATGCGGTTTGGTCAGGTACCATCCCGTGTCACACCCTGTCCACATGTGTCCAGATGTTGACAGGGTGTGGGACTCTCCTCGGCCCACAGAGCCTTTACCTCCCGGATGAGTTTACAGAGCTGAGATCTGGTGAGATCATGCCCGTGAGACTGTTCCACTGCTAATGAGAGGGGGAGGGAGGTTTTCCAAGGCTACTCATGCCCCGCTGGAGGTCCTCGTGTCATGTGTGGGTTTGTGGTTGCCCTCGCAGTGATTCAGGCTTTACCTTGGACTGAGTTTTTCCAGCCAGGCCCGAGAGGGTAATGAATGAGCATGTTTTATTTTAAAGGACGTTCATCATGCTGATAATCTCTTTAATGTTATAGAAAGTCTGACTCTGGAGAGGTTTTTTTAAGTCTTTGTCCAGTTATCGGTCAGTTCAAACAGTGACTCACTCACTGTGAAGAAATCACGAAGACTAATTTCAATCACGAAGATTTATTTCTCAGCGTTTGTTGAGTTTGAGATGGACCAATCGCGGTTAACACGGGAGCTGTTAGTGACTCTGAAGTTCATACAAACAATAAGCTCCATTCATAGCAAGACTGCACTTTAATATCTGCCCAGTTCTTATGGCTAAACTGGGAATGTTTCCTACAGCAGAGGTTGAGCAACATGGGCTTCCCACTGGAGTACTGCCTTGTAAATTAGACTAACCTACGACTCTCAAGAAGGCAACCTCATTTACAAGCAGCTGGCATTTATTGGTATTACCTTTTTAATATCTTTATTTATTTATTTTTTTGTAACCAATGTGGCAAAGTCACATAACAGCCCATCTCACTAACACCCTTCACACCAGCCCCATACTTGTAGTTACTTTGTAAATTAAGATTTTTGCATGCAAAACATACGAAGAGCTTATAAAATGTGTATTTCGTATGAAGTAAACTACCCACAGTATTTACAGGCTGAATGATTTAGTTGATTAAGCCATCAGTCAAATGACAGAAAATAAATTTGCAGCTATTTTAATAGTCGTTTGTCATTTTTAATGCAAAAACGTGGTTCCAGTTTCTCAAGTGTGACCATTTGCTGCTTTTCCTTTTAGTTATTTTAATAATTTAACTTTATTTTAATCATTTTTTTAGACTATTGAATGGTTTGGACAATTGGATGTTCCAAATAAGCACTGTCAAGGTGTCAGTTTGAGCTCTGGGTAATTGTGCTGACACACTTTTTTTCTTAATTTTTGCAAACCAAACAATTGATTATTGGAGAAAATAATCAGCAGCTTAATCCATAATGAAAAGAAGGATTAGCTGTCAAAAATTAGCTCCACCACAACCAACTTCAGCAGCAAAATCCTGCTTTTACATCGAGAGTAATAATAATCTGATGATATATGACAGTATTACTGTAGTAGTAGTACTTTTAAAACCTCAGGTACTTTTTGCTGATTATACTTACATGCTTTTACTTGATTATCATTTTTTTATGCAGGAGTTTGACCTGAAGTGTTTTTACAGTGTGTTACCGGCACTTCTCCTTCAGTAGAGGATCTTATTCTTCCTCCAGTCTTTCTTTATGAGCACTCAGATCAGCGGCTGCTCGCTGCAGAGTCACACCATCATCTCACAAAGGACCATCAGGGTCTCTGGTCTCGTCATCCCTGCTTCTTTTTCCTTTTTTATGAGAGGGGGGTGTTGCCTGTCCAGTGGCAGACCGCGTCTCTCTGCTCGCTGAATGGGAGAAAAAAAGGGGTCTTTGCTTTGCGGAGGACATGAATTTGAATCTCGGCACGCGGACAATTGAAAGAAGTTGCGCTCATCAATAATCGGTCACAAATGAGCGGTCGGGTGTTGATCGGGAAGGTGCCTCCTCTGCAGTCGGTGCCAAGAGCCAAAAGGAGTTTACTTTTCACGACAAGGTAAAGATGATGTTTCATTACGGGGTTAACGCTGCACAACTTTTTAAAGTTGTTGATTTTGATTGGATGCGACACCAAATGCATTAAGTTTAACGTTGAGGGTTGTTTCTTCTATGGGGGCCGTGGTCTAATAGCTTTACGCGCTGATTTTAACTCAATCTGAACCCGACCTGGCTTTAGACTAACGGAACAGTGTAGTAACATTAGCCGATTAGCTACTCTTCAGTAAAGGATGAATTCGGCTGGTTTCATTACATTTTTTTTAACTTGAATAATAAAATCATAGTGAAATACTTCCACAATGCAATGGAGTTCGGTAGGTAGTTCTGTGTCTTTTTACTTGAACTTCTATTTTGAAAGAGTACACGTGAACATAATGATGAAAGGGACCTATGTTGACTCTGATTTGGCACCAGAAATGATAACATCTGTGGAAACACATTTTCATTCTTGGAGGACATTGCCGCTACCACAGCTATCTGCATAATAGAGGATGTCTTCACCACTCGCTCGGCCAAAGGCATGCACCACAGGAGCTCTGTCTTTGCTGTCCTTTGTGCAGAGAATATACAGTTGCTGAAGTGAACTGCAAGATGCATTCTTCTCCCTGTGTGCTGTTTAATCTGGTTTTATAGCTGCATTAGGATCAGCTTATATATATATCAGCTCAAGGCTTTGTGTCTGTAAAATGTCATATGTGCTTTTTTCCTGTTCATCTGTCAGTGCAGTGGGCTGCGCCATGTCCATGTGTGCATTTTTAGTGGTGCTGTTAGATCCAGGTCCAAGTCCGGACAGTGATTGTACGGACCCCACCCTGCTCTGCCACACCAATCATCCCTCAGGCTTCTTAAATCAAAACATTTTCCCAGCAACCCAACTCGAGTAATAGCGCGGACACACAAATCAGAGGGATGTTGGAGTTGTGCCACAGAAAACAACAAGTTAATTGCCACCCTATGTATGAAGTATGCACTTTGCTGGTGTACTCCCACCCTCTCCTTGTCTGGATTTCACCTCTGAGAGCAGACAGTTTGGCTTGTAACATCAACAGCCCACAGGCCCTCCTGCCTCTTCTTAGGCTGACATCCCTGTGGGGTTATTCACAGCCCCTCTGTCGCCCCTCACAGAGGTGGTATTGTTCAAACATACCCCGAACATCTGGGCTCAATGTGAATCGAAATAATACTCCTTATTGACAGAACGTACGTGAGAACATTTTAAAAATCTCAAATCAAACATTAATCTAAGCCTTTTCCCTGCTCATGTCTAACTTTGCCCCTGAGATCCACGGCTACAAATCACGCCACCGAAAAGTTGCTTTTATGCATCAGAATTCTCACAACCGGTGCAAAGTGACAGGATAAGCTTCTTCAATGTTTTACAACTGTGACTACAACTCGACTGCAGCCATGTGATTAAGTCCAATTCTGAACGTGTATGGGCCATTTTTGTCTCCCTGTATTTTTCTGTGCAATTCCATCTTCCGTGCCTCTGCTAATTGCAGGCTGCAGACCCACAAAGAGCATTTTCAGCTCAGTGGGGAAAGCAAAAGAAAGGGAAAAGAACTGATTCAGCTCAGGCCATGACTCAGCTTTAAAGGGTCTTATTAATTTACCTTTTCCACTGTGCCACATTTTGGTGCGCCAACATAAATTTGATTACCACCTGTGTTTGCCAATAGTAATGGCGGGGAACGCAATTCTACAAATCTGGGTTGGACTGGCATTTAGCTCTCTGGAGATATGATTTTTAAATTCAGCACGGTGTTATTGCTCTTTTACAGCACATAAAGAAATGTTTTACTCTTCAATTTGAAGCTCCCCTCGGACTCTGAATTGTTTTGTCCTCCCGTGGCGTTTCGGTTGACTGAGAGGCTACTCCTCATGTTGAACTCCACACTGTGATCTGCATTTTAAATGTAGTCAAATAGGAATGCATCCAGGGACTTGATGCCTTGTGAGCAGTTTCTCTGGGCCGTCCCTGCCTTCCTCACACCGGGGGCCAATCTGGCAGCATCTGTTTCGGGGCGACGCAGGACTGCAGTGTCGGGTGGAGGGAAAGGTCAGGGAGGGTTTAGAAGCCTGTCACTCTGATTTCTCCTCATCCTGCGTCTTTAGAGCATACCAGACCGCTTTCTAAACCCTGAGCTGTCAGCCGCTATACTTCTTATTCGGCATGATTTATCAGCATATCCTGTGAAGTTTCCCTTGAAGCTACAGTTAAAGATTACAGTGTGTTGGCCCATGTTTAAAAACTTTTGGCTTTGCTGTCATGATGATTTATTCAATTATGGTTAAACTAATATTTTTGTTATCTTAAAACAAACCCCAAACTGACCATTTTCTTATGACTGCTCGTCGTGCGTTTTCCAAATATGTTGTGCTGGTTTTAGCTTTATTCACGTTTGTACTTAAAATTTGTTAACTGTGAAGAAGAAACACAAGATCTGGGTTTACGAAAAAGTGAAGCGACTCAAGGATAATGATAACATCTGAAAAAGGATATTTAGACAAATGGTCATATAAGTTTTTAAAAAAGCTTCTTTTGTTGAATAATCCTGAACGGTTGCAGATTCTGGGTTTGTAAAATTAATAAATTAAAGCATCTGTCACCACAATCATGTATGCTGGGCTTACTTACCAGTAAGCCAAGTATAGGTCTTTGAAGTGCTTAAAATCAAAGTTATTTGACATGGAAATACCAGAAAATATTTTTTAAAAGCTTTGTAATGAGTGCATTATGATGTCGGACTTTAGAAAATTAGTGAAAAACTCATATTTCATGTCATTTCACTCCGGTCCAGCTCTGGTCAACATATGGCCTGGAGCTCTGATGTGTTAGCTGAATGGAAGCAGCTGCAGCCATGTTGGAATTACCTGCTTGTTTGAGCACATGGCCACCTCCAGAGACAGCTCACTGCACACAGATGGACGTATCGCTGTTGCTGCCAGCCGTCGCTCCCCACCAGCACTGATTTCTGCAGCTTTACATTTTGTGCATTCACATGGTTGCCGTTTACTTGGTGATGGCACTGATTGGTCGTCCTGTCTTGTTTCAGCTGGGACGAGAGCAGCTCCATCAGCAGTGGACTCAGCGACGGTGACGGCGATGGCTCGGAGAACCTCAGTTCAGAGGAGTTCAACGCCAGCTCCTCCCTTAACTCCCTCCCGAGCACACCCCTGGGATCCAGACGCAACTCCTCTGTTATGGTGAGCTGAAATTCTATACCCAACAGGCTGTGACAACGTTTGGCTTTCTGTTATCTTGTTCATTTTGCAAAAGCAGTGCTGAAGACTGCAACCAAGACCTTTTTCAATGCTCGACTCTGTGATTTACTTTGTATTGTGTGTTAAATGCGAGTCCTTTGTTTTTACAAGGCCACAGAAAGACACCACAGACCTCACCTCTGTCATTAAAATGAAACTACAGAGAAACAGAATCTGTCACAGTGCAATAAATCTTCACTGTGGCAGTTCTCTGTTTGTTCTCTGCAGAAAATTACATGTAAACTTCCGCAAGTTCCTCTGAAACTTAAAGCCCCTCTTCACTCAAAAATGTGCTTTGCTTATTGTTGCTTCGCTTGGATGTTTGAGCTTCACGCTGCAGGATGGTGTACAATACGTGCAGAGTTTGACACGGAAAGATGTTTTCGGGTTCATCCGCTGAAGTGTTCTCAGCCTGAAGTGATCTTCTGCACTGAGAATGAGCCTGTGAAGCAGGAGACTTCTTTTGTTTAGTACTTACAGTTTTTAAATCAACCATATTTGTGTGTTCCAGCGCATCCTCACCAGATAACGGCCATATAGGTCGTCTGTGCAAGTAGGTTATTATGACCCACATTTCCGTTTACTGTCAGCCTGCGACCTCTAGAGGTCGTCGTAATTATGACGGGAGCAAAAGAGGAAGTCACGTGACGTAGTGCAAAGAGCAAGAAAGTCTGCTGTTTGTGTCCCGTGTGAAACCGAAACTCAGCGTCGACTCATTTTAACTTGCGTAACGTTCTTAGAGGAACATTTTTAACCCAAACTGGGATCTTTTTCTGAACCTAACCAGGTAGTTTTGGTGCCTAAATCTTAACCAAAATTCACCTGTTTCATGTTAACCACAAGAGTCTGGTACAATGAAGGTGTGGTACGCCTTTCGCTGGTGCTCTCCAATGGTCATATATGTTGTTTTGGGAGTCATTGCCAGTAGACCTCAGTAAGGGAGAAGGAGTAGATGTGGTTTGAGGAAATCTGAACAAGGTAAATTAGCTTTTTTGAGGAAAAAACACATCAGTCTTTAAATGTGATGAAATTCGTGTTCCCTTTGGATAAGTAGTAGTTGTTTTTAGCTTGTCCACAGGTAAACATTTTGACTCTTTACTAACTTAGAGATTGCTCAGTAGGAAGAAATGAACATTAGTGCTCCTCAATGAGCCATCTGTCGCTCTATATCACATTAATAGGGTGCCAAGAAGCAGCATGCCCAATTTTGTCCTCAGTGCCACCTCCTCAGTGCACCACATGATATTTTTTCTATTACAGTGTAGCTGTCTTTTTTTTTTCATGAAAAAGGGCTCAAGCTCTTCTCCATTCTTTCATTTCCTTCTCATTCTTCATTGTGTTGATTTATCCCTGAAAGTGTTAAATCCATAAACACTTTTTTTTTTTCTTTCCTTTGTCTTTCTCTGTGGTTTGCTTTAATCCGCTTGGGGCATATCGGCCCATCTCTCCCTCCTTCCCGCTGGAATGCAGCTGCGATGAAGCAAAGATTACAGAGAAAAGTCAATTCCATAGATAACACAGAGCATGACTGATGGTTCCCCACGCTGTGCCTCTTCCCTTCCTCCCTCTGCAGCTCCGCACTGATGCAGAGAAGCGCTCCCTGGTGGAAAGCGGGCTCTCTTGGTACAGCGAGGACGGCAAAGCCAGCCACAAGCTCAACAGCTGCAGCTATGACACGGGGAGTCTCAAGGCAGAGGCCCCCAGCAAGTGGAGGAAGAAGCCTCCGAGCCTCAGCGAGGATTCGGGGGTTAAAGGAGAGCTGAAGAAGCCTCAAAGTTTGGGTCAGCCGGGAGGTTTCAAGAAGGGTCGTAATCCTCCTATAGGCGTGACCTCCCCCATCACCCACACCTCTCAGAGCACGCTGAGAGTCGCAGGTGAGGTCTCATGGTATATTTCCCAGCCTGTCTTAGTCCTCTCCTGTAGAAATGCATCTCTGCCATTGTTGACTTGTTTTAACTGCAAAATCTATGTCATCCATTATGTCTTTCTATGCTGGATCCAAATGTAAAACAGAGCCTGTTTGTAGAGCAGCCAAGGCGGATATCTGCTCACTGTCAGGGTGAATACAGAAGTGTACCCCTTAGCGTAAGCCAGGTTTTGATTCTGCAGCACAGCACAGTGTACTGATGGAAAAATACACCATGAAATCCATTTCATTGAAAAAATAAAATCTCAGCTTAAAGGCCAGAGCCTTACATGTGTGCAGAGACACAGTGTCTGCCATCTGCAGCAGCTACATCTGTTTAACTCCCAGCATAACATGCCACCATTAAATAATAGGTTAAAGTGAGTTCCAGCATCAACATTTCTCGGCCTTTCATTTTAATTTCCTCAGCTTTAAGCGTAAGTGAAGCAGATCTGGCTGTGTGCATTCTGGCTGCAGTTTTGCAGGGAGAAACCTCTCAGCTGATGCATTTTTAAGGTTTAGAGAGTGAGTGAAGAGGTCAGATTGCTTTTATGAACATACTTCACCTTCAGCCTTAAATCCAAGTGAAAAAATCCAATTGGACCCTTTTACCCTTTTAAAGGATCCTTCAACCTCCACATATTTACTTTCATGGTCTGTAAGAGGAGATTTTGATTGATTTTATCACTTGGATTATCACAGACTCTGACCCTTTTAAGTCAGTGGGCGAGTTACACGCGACGTCATGGGCACATAAAAGCTCTCAAAGTAAATACAGATGTTTCTTGCTTATAGTCAACCTCGGCTGGAATGACGTTTACTGTAATGTGAAGGTGTCTAGTTAAAGAGAAATGATGTATGACATTGCAGATTATCCATTTCAGTTCCAGTCATTTAAGTGGGGCTGTTGTCGTTTCTGCCAGCTCGTTTGCTGGTTTTACTGGGCCGTCACCTCATCCAGTCTGTGAGGCTTATTTTTCTCAGGGTCATGGTGGAAACAGAGCTGCACGAACAGTCATCCTGCTCCTTCTGATCATTTAAATTCATGTATTTCTCATCAAAATTCCCGTAATGTTGCTATTCAATACTCACCTATTCAATGTCTTTCTTTATGTAGCTCCTAAAAGTGAGAAGCCACTGGATAAATCCAAGATGTCCATCAAAACTGCTGGCCTACAGCGGTCTCGCTCAGATGCTGGCAGGGATCATCACGGAGAGCACCGCAAGCCCCCGTCAGGCTTAGTTAAACCCACTGCTGGAAGCTCCTTCGGCTACAAGAAGCCACCGACAGCCACCGGTACCGCCACTGTTATGACAGCAGGGGGCGCCACCATCTCCAGTGGCTCTGCAACTGTGGGGAAAACCCCCAAGTCATCTGGCATCCCCATGAAGCCTATGGGAGGAGGAACACCCTCAGGTCGAAAGAACAGCTTCGATGCCAGCAGCGAGCAGAGCTTCCTGGGGCCAAACACCCGGAACAGCATTCAGTACCGCAGCCTGCCTCGACCGGCCAAGTCGAGCACCCTCAGCGTGATCGGTCGGCCCGCGCCCCGGCCTGTCAGCGGTACCATCGACCCCAGTCTGCTGAGTCTGAAACCTGTGCCCATGGCCTCCACGGGCCCCCGGGTTAAAGAGCCTGGGAGCTGCAGCGGTAAGGTGGCCAGTCGAACGAGCACAGGCCCCGTGAACCAGACGGACCGAGAGAAGGAGAAGGAGAAAGCCAAGGCCAAGGCTGGGGCCACTGACGTAGACTGTGGTTCTCTGAAAGGAGAGGAGGCTCAGTCCACAGGAGAGGCTGCCGTCAAACTGCACGGCCTCAGACGGACCAGCAGCAGCAAATACCCCGAACTGTCATCACCCACCACACCGAGGTCTTTAAATATTACTTCATACAAATTAAAAAACCTCTGAACAGACTGGCTAGTGTATCTAGAGGTGATACATCTCCCTCAGTCTTTGTTCTCGAGTGGTATGTAGACATGTAGGTACAGGAACTGGTTTTATATGCTCAGGATTGCTTCCCACTCCACCACAGTGCAATGAAAGTACATGATTAAAAAATGACATCTTGAAAGATTCACCAGCGAGCTCTCTCTCTACAAAGTGTCCCAGTCACTCTAAATAATCTGCAGATGAAACTATGAACAGTTTTTAATTCAGCTGCTTTCAATCAATCAAAGAAATCGTTTAGAGGAATATTTTTTTTTGTAAGATTTATGTGACTTTTGAAATTTAGAGGCAGAAATCTGAAAACTTGCACATATTCTCCACCTCCTTCACCTTGTTTCTATAATTTAACGTCTCTTTTCATGCCTGATCTCTAGGATGCTGAACACGAAGTCTCTGGGTCGTCCACCCAGCTTGGCCCACCTGGACAAGGTCAACTCCAACAGCCTGGACTCCTGTGTGACCATCCAGGACCTCCCACCCAAAGTCCCCCCATATTCCAAGCTGCAGGACTTGGCTGGTACCCACACCTCCACCCGCCTCACCCCCAGCCCGGCGCCCGTGCTCCACATCGATTCCCCCGGCTCCTACACTGACAGCATGAGTCTGAGCGGGTCGCCGCTGCTCTACCCCAAGCTGTCCGGCATGCACCGCAGCATGGAGTCCCTGCCCCTCCAGATGAGCGTGCCCTCCAGTGCGAGGTTTGTCAAAACCGAGATGCACAACAAGGAGGAGGCGGGTCCGGGAACCTGGGGAGCCGGAACCAGGACGTCCCTCAACCTCACGGACGGGTGAGCCTCATCTCAACCAGTATCTGTCTGCTTCTAACTATAAATCAACTGTTTTGCAGACTAATTGATGCATAAATACATATCTGTTACTCACACTGATCTATCAAAAGAGTGAATATAGAGAAAATGAGTGTTTTGAGTAAAAAGCCCATCTTCCTATGAACCGGTGCTGGTAGACGTAACCTCATTCATCCTGGCAGCTGAAAGTCAAATTTAATTTGTACTAACTGTTTCAGTTTGAAGACATCGGGCTGTGCGTTTCTTGGCAGCAGACATATTAGCGCACCATATTTTATGTCCCTTTTCCGGGAATGGAAACACTGACGCGTCATCTTGAAGATGGAGGGCCGCATCCATCAGAAGATTTCTGTTTGTGAAGGTGGAGATGGTCTGAATTCTTTTCTGCCAAAGGACTGTTCTTTTAGGCAATCCCACGCTGTGTGTATGATAGTGCCCAGTGTGCCATATGGCCTGCATGTGCAGAAAGGATTAGAAAATAAACCCATGAGATGAGATACGCGGGTGTTCTGCAGGTGCTAAACACAACTTAGAATTACCGTGTTCAGTGAAGAAACTGTTGTATGAGAATTACTCAAACTGGCTGTTAATTCTCTATTAATACTGTTTTTATTCTCTTGTTTGCAGCTTACAAACGGACAGAAACACCTTGCCGAAGAAAGGCTTAGAGTACGTCAAAACTGTCGTTGTCCAAACCTCAGTTTAAAATCTCCCGCTGTGATGCATCTTCGTTTAAAATGACCTCTCTTTTCTCAGACGCTATGGCTCGAGCCTGTCAGACAGTGATGGAAGCAAACCGGGCAGGCGCCACTCCCACACCATAGTCAGCATGACGGAGAGCGACAGCCCCCCTCAGCTGCCTTCTCCCACCCGCCCGCTCCACCCCTCCTCCGGCAAGGCACCTCTCACCAGCGTGGGTGAGTCGGCTCGCTCCATTTGGCTGCCAAGTTCTAAAAGCACTCGCCGTTTGAGCTTTGAAAGTAATGAGGCTTGAGTTCTTTGATAAACCGTCCATCTTATCTTTGATTATTACTGAGGAGAGGGATATTAAGCTCACACTGAGGGGGAAGCCCGGCGTGTTTTTTTACAGTTTAGAAATGTTGTCAATAATAGATCCCGTCATGTCTGACTGACGAAGTGACGGTAAATTATTGTGGTGTCACATTTGATGGTGTGAATATTACTATCTCATGGATACACTCATTTAGACTTGAGTTAAAGTGTGAAATATGGTGGAGATGCAGGCAATAGGGGTCAAGTCAGGCTATATTTATATCTTGACTGTAGTGGAACCAAAGTGTTGCCTTTCACTGAGTCATCAGAATCCGGGTGCTATACCGAGGCGTGCGTGTGTGTGTGTGTGTGTGTGTGTGCGTGCGTGCGTGCGTATTTGTGAGTGTGTGTGTGGGGAGAGTTTCTCTGCTGCATCCTACAGCTTCATCATGGCTGCTCACTGTCTTTCCAAACATCTCTCTTTTACAATAGTCGCTCCGATTTCCAGCGGCACCCCGAGGATATCGCGCTCCAACAGCATCGGCCCCCCCAGCGACTCAGCCTGCAGTCTCTATGGATCCTCCCCCCTGGGCAGCAGTATGTCCCTGGCTGATCGGCCAAAAAGCATGATGCGGTGTGGGTCTTTCCGTGAACCAGGGGACGATGGTGAGCCAGCGCAGCCGGCCTCCCTGCAGGGGAGTCGCCCGCCATGGCCTGAAATTAAACAAATCTGTCCGCTCGTGCAGACGTTTGTTTTCATAAACAAGATAAGCAGAGAGGAGTTTTGGTGCCTCCAGTTCAGATTGCTCATGAGTTATATGAGGACTTAAAGGCGCTGTCTGTGGCCCAAACGTAAACAAAACAGGAGGCCCTCCACCAATAATTTAAACCTTCAGGGTTCACCTCATATGATGGCTTTTAATGCACATTCCAGCACCAGACTACCACCAACTGCATGTTCTTACTGTATTTTGATGCTATAACAAAGGTTTGTTTCCGTTAATATTATTCTGAAATACAAATACTTATTAAAAGAAGCATCTGTTTTAAGTAAAATTCTTCCTCTTATTGATGTGTTATTGATTAGCTTCCATTGTCTTCAGTCATGAAAGCTAATTTAAGCACTGCTGTTTGGCAACAGAAGGGATCACTGCCAAATTATAATAAATGAATTATTACTAGCATTTTTCTAAAGTTTTTTGCGTTAAATGAAAAACAGTTACTTTTAATACTAAGTCAAACCTCTCCCTCTCCTGTTTCAGTGCATGGCTCTGTGCTCTCTTTGGCGTCCAACGCTTCATCCAACTATTCCTCGGTGAGTAGACGCAGTCATAACATGTAGAGAATGATGTTATTTCTGCTGGAGTTTAATGCTTTGTGCCCTCAGTTTACACATCATACAGTTTTCATAAAGCATACAGGCAGATCATAATAATTCATGAACTGTTTTGACATGCAGGAGAACCTTACATGCATTATATTAAAGCTTCCTCAGCTGGTACCTATTCCACGTTTGTATTTCCTCATTTTCACCTCTAAACTTGAGCCGCGTCCCTTTCACTGTGGATAAGTACGTCATTTTCGGAACTGCCCCTAAAGTCCCCTGTTTATTGTTTATTTGTTTTCACCATGCCTTCTTTAGAATGAGGAGAGGATACAAGGAGAGGTAAGGTCGGCGTGCCGTGACTCTTCAACTCACATCGTGCCATTGCTGTGCATCATCTGTCAGTCATTTCCTGTTGAAACGGGTCCATTTATCAGATTGTGTTATCGGTGCTCGGTGAAGTCTGTGACCACGGATCTCTTCCTCGGGAGCTCATAACCCACTTCATTTTGTTTTATCTCTAATATTCGTTTTCATTTAGCACCACCTGCTAACATTTCATAAAGCCATTTTCAGACCTCATAAAACTCCCAGTGCATGAAAAGAGTGGTAAAAACCCACTGTCATCCCTTGATTAAACATTCTCTGTTGGTTTGCAGCGTATTTATCTTGCGTTTCGATTTCTGTTGTGGAGCAGTAACTTTAATATGTGTTTGCATATTCTTTTTTGAGTTACAGCACATTTCAACTCATTCAAAGCTGCGTTATCATAATCAAAACCTGTATTTATATATATGTATGTGTTTGTGGTGCTGTATATAATTTGCTGGGGCGAACTTTTCAATTTGCCCGCAGCAAATTCGCAAGTTGAGGCGAGAGCTGGAATCTTCCCAGGAAAAGGTTGCCGACTTGACCATGCAGCTTTCTGCCAATGTACGTATAATTTTTTTTGGCCTCTTCTTCCAAGCTAATTTGTTAATGTGTCGCCGCATGCCAGATCTTTGATCGGTCCAAATCTAGATTGCACCCCCTCCAAGTCGTTGAGTTTGTACCCCACAGAAACCCAGTTCAACAGGTGTTTCTAATATGTGCCCTGCATTTCTGTGAGGGTGAGATGTGGGGGAAAATATGGTGTGAATCCTTGCTCAAGAAAATGATGAGGATCAAGTGTGGAGGACTCTGGATGCCGAGGCATAACTCTGGCATCTGTCCGATTTGCAGGGAGTGAGGAGAGCTGCTCATAAGATGTCCAGAACTACACCCACCCAACCCTTTCTAAATGGTCTTTTGCAAGACTTTATTCCTTTATTTGACAGCTGACAGTGGGGAGATGACTGGAAATGAGAAAAGGTCCCCAGTTGTGGTTCATGTTCGGCACCAGAACCACAAGTCCGCCATATTTCCAGTTCTCTCACTCACATCTTTCCACTGTTGCTGTCGTCCTTCAGCGCCGTCATCTTGACAGACACCAGTTCAGCCTTAACCCTGAACACCTGCTTTTAACTCTTTGATGGAACCAGCTGAAAAACGTTCCACCCCTGCTTCTTCTTTGTAGTCTCACCCTGCAGCTTCTAGATGCTTGAGTCTGGCTGTTTGACTCACACTCAGCTTTTACTTTAACACCAACTACTGATCCTGATCTAATAATAGACGATCAGTATGAGCTACAGGCTCTTATTGCACACTTTATCCACTGCCTCTGCTCAACTCTCAACTAACCTGAGCGTTCTGAACGTACTCTGTGACTGTGTGAAGCCTGATCTGTGTGTTCCTGTTCATGTTGTTACTGTATAAGAAGTTTAGTCCCTCGCCTAACGCCCCTGTCCCTCTCCTTTTCGTTCTTGGCTGTATTGGCGGCTGGACTTCCTGCTGCCCCCTGTCTGCCTCCCGCTGACCCACACCTCTGGATGCTGGGTGTAGCAGCTAGGCCAGGTTTGTTGGACCGAGCCTTCCAGAGCGATCTCTGTCGCTTTGCATGTTTCTGAGTGGACGTCAGACTGACGAGTCGCTCCCATCTGACATCTCTGGTGGGCGCGCCGCGTGGGGCAGCATCACCTACCATGAAGCATGTTGACAAGGGCTGCAGCTAATGTCTGGTGTCCTGACATATCTTGAGTCTGCAATGGCAAATGTTTCTCTCAGTTGGCTAATTAACCAATCTGAGTGCCAATTTCTGGATCACTGGAAGCTTCTTAGATTTAAAATTTAATAAGATACCATGAATACAGTGCTGACTTTCGGGATACATAGACATTAGACTTTCAGGTGATGTAACACACATTAAAACAGCCTTAGTGAAGATCTGCTGCTCATGAATAGCTGATTGCATTTTTATTGAGTCGTTACAACTGTTACGGCCCCTGAAAGGCTTAAACTTAATAACATCATTCAGACAGATTCAGAGAGTAGCAGAGTATTCTGTTATTGAGTGAATGTGACCCAGAAGAAATACCTGAGCACAAAAAGAAATGAAGGAGGGTCTGACATGCTGGGAAAGGAACCCGCTGTGGGAGCTCTCCCTAAACTATTAAACTCAACAGAAATTAAGCTGTAAAAGGAGAAATGTCATCATTTCTTGACAAATTCTGCTTGATTGTGTCAGACATGGATTTTAGAAGATTTCTCTCCGTCATCAGCAGAAGTAGCTCGAGGTATCTGAGCCCAAAGGTCAAACATGCTGCATGAGGTCGATGAGGTTTGTCCACCAGCGTCGCACCGCTGCCCTCCCTCACCACCATTACCCTAACATCCTCTTTCATCTCTGACATCACCCACAGCTGTCCACTACTCCACCCCCTCCCTCCTCCCCCAGCAGATGGAGAAAGCCATTTGCTTGATGTGCTGTGAGCGTGTGAGGCCGCGGGCCGACTCGATGCAGCCGGTGACTCATACCTGTCTGCTGTCTCACCCTCCTCCATCCCCGACCCCCACTCTTCTCTGTCTCCTTCCTCCTCTGTGTCCTCCTCTAAAGGCTAATCTGGTGGCAGCGTTTGAACAGAGCCTGGCGCTGATGACGGCACGCCTGCAGACCCTGTCGGCCTCCTCGGACCAAAAGGTATCTCGGTGAAATGAGGATGATGTTGTACCACCTGTGACGTGCGTGACCGTTTTCTATCAGGAAGAGTGAAGAGAAGTTAAAAATCTAAATAAACGGCAACTGCATACTCAAAAAATCCATGATGATCAGGCTTCAACTGCTTTATATTAGATTCTGTCAGTGAAGAAGAAGCTGCCAAGTAACATAGTTGTTTTGAAAATGAGATGTGGGTCAAAGGTTTGCATGGCGGGATTTCAACGTTGTCGTCAGCCACTCAGCACAGGCTGTCATCCTCACTGAAAGCAGACTCCACAATCCTCACATCGGAAGAACCTTGGTTCAGTTACCAGCCTGGAAGCTAATATGAACATATATTGATATTTTCCATCTTTAGGACTCTGAGCTCACAGAGCTGAAGGATACCATCGAGATTCTGAGGGCCAAAAATACAGAGGCCCAAGAAATCATCCAGGGGGCTCTCAGTAATCCGGACATCACACCTAAAGGTAAAGAGCATGCCGGGGGTGTACAGTACGATTTGGACTGTGGTCCAAAATACATGCAAAGGTGATGATGATTCAGAAGCTTCTCTCTCGGTACTGGACTTGCTTTCTTTTCTCCTGCTATTTAGAGCTGCTGATCAATCGGCAGAACTCCTCAGAGAGCATCTCCAGCCTCACCAGCACCACCAGCCACTCCAGCATGGGAAGTCTTAAGGAGCAGGATGCCAAGAAGAAGAAGAAGAAGAGCTGGGTGAGGACACACTGATTAGAAATACTGATGGCTGTGTCAGTTTCTGCGTCAGTGAGTTTTTCAGTCACCGACAAATTAGTTTCAAGTTAATAAGACGACAGAAGATAACGCATCGTGCTGTGAGAGATGCTTACGTTTCATCGGTTAATGAATCACATTATTTCCTCAGATCACGAGAGAAAGGGATGAAAGCTGCCAAACCATTTTCAGTGTTGAATTGTGCAGTTTAGCTCGTCAGGGTTTGGAATTGGTCAGGCAGAACACGTACATCAAAGTTTGTGCTAATTTGGTGATCGTCTCGATTGCCTCTTATCCTGCGAGGGAGCTGGAATCATACGAGTATGCAACATCAGAACCCGTCTCGTCAGGCTTCAAGTTATGCACTCGTAGCCGAACCACAGTCGTTCGGACCAATCAGCATCCTCTGAGGAACTACTGGCAGCTATAGACGCAACTGTTACAGACGCATCACTTACGTAGAGAGTATTTCCTCATTGATAGAAGAGAGAAGAACAGCACTGAAGGTTTTCCTGCATAGAAAAGATGTGTTTGCTCTGCTCCTGACTTCAGGAAGAGTTTCACAGTTCGTTGATCTGATTGGTCGACATTAGCCCGTGACAGATGCTGACTTGCAGGGTTGGGTGAAAATAAGAAAAAAGAAACGATGATGGATAAAAATTCAAAGATGAAATATTCTAAATGTTTGTAATAAAGTGACGTGTTTGTGTTGGCCCAGTCTGTAGGTGAGCTGTGGGCCGTTATCAGTCTTCATTATGTTGTATTTGATCTGGAGCCAGTCAGCCGCTGTCCTCCTGCATGAGTGTGTCCTTCTCCTCCTATCTTGTTCCAAATCTCTTATTAAGTATGGCTCTGGTCTCTCCCTCATGCTGCCCTGCGTTTTATTTTAGGTCTTTGAGGTGAGTGATGTTGCTACAGTAAATAAACCCCCAAACCCCCAAACCCCCTCCCCTTCTCCAGCCTGCATGCACTATATGAGTCAGTGTTTCGAAACTTTCTGTCATCCACTAAACTTGATTTGCAGGATCACTTTATTACATGTTTTGATCATTTTGAATTGTTGAATTAAATAACAGAATCGTACTTTTATGCTATGGGTTTGCAGCTTATTTCATTCACACATCTCACCTACGTGTGCTATGAGCATTACTGACTGACTTTTGTTCACAATTTTAGGGGTCAAGTCAGGGGTTGCACATGTGTATCTGCCAACTGCTGCTCAAAATGATACAAATAGGTATAAAGCTCAATGGCTGCATAAATTAAGAATAAAGAAATACAATCCCAGCAGAAGGTTAACAGGAAACAAGTGTGGATGACAGCTCTCAGTGGAACTCATGGCTTATCTGATAGAAGCAGCGTCCAGACCTGCTTATTAATGCTGTTACACTCAAGTGTTTTCAGACGAATCATTTACATCAGTGTCGTGTTTCTTCTCTGTGCAGTTACGCAGCTCCTTCAACAAGGCCTTTAGTAAGAAGGGCTCCAAGCCGTCAGGACCGTATGCTGACATTGAGGAAATTTCCACCCCAGAATCCTCTGCACCCTCCTCCCCCAAAGTGCACCACAGTGGAGACAACCCTCCATCGACCATGAAATCCTCAACCTCAGCGTCGTCGTCAGGGTAAACCTCTCCCTGCAGTTTAAATCACGTTATAACATGAAATACATATATGTTACTGTGTCAGTGTCTGTAGCGGCCCTTACTTTAGCATCTGAAAATCAGTTTGGTGATCAATGCTACTGTCACTCGTCTCTAAAGTTGTCTTCTGATTACCTCCAGAGTCTGTGAAGGAGACGAGGTGGCGGACGATAAGGTCGTCTCAGAGCTGCGTACGGAGCTGTGGGAGAAGGAGCGTAAACTGACAGACATCCGCCTGGAGGCTCTAGGCTCGGCCCATCGGCTGGAGCAGCTGCAGGACGCCATGACCAACATGCAGGTACGCGTGAGTCACTGCTTCTCATTATTTTTACTTGCTGAAAAGTTAAGGCGAGTTATCTGTCACTTCCTTCAGTTCACCTGCAGAGCTGGTTACTCTAATTAGGACGCCAAACATTTAATCGTATTATATGTTTGGAGAAGGACAATGTTGGTTTACTGTGTGCAGATACTTTTCATTTTGTAAAACCTTATAGTTCAACAAATATTTTTAGCGTCCACCAAAAAAAATCACTGCAGTCATATTCAAGATTTGGTCAGTGCGACGTATGAAAACTGTGCCAACGTTTTGTATGATTTTTATCTGTAGAGGACAGTGGAGAACCTGAAGGCTGAGAACGACCAGCTGAAGACAGGTGGTCTGTCCCCCTGTCCGTCCCCTGGACCCTCCAGCTCCGCGTCCCAGTCTTCAGGTCTCACTGCTCTGGGGAGTTCATCACCTCGGCAGTCAGTCGCCATGCAGATGCCCAAGAGCTACAGCAGAGGGCTGAGTGAGGGGAGCAGCGCAGGTACGCTTCAGTCTCCGATGTGTCGACAGTGTAGAGTCAGAACGGTTTTACCACTGCGGCGGATTTACTTAATGATCCACTACATCATCTTTCTTTTGTTTTTCCTGTTTCTGTCCTCAGCTGATGTGCATTCTGCAGATTCTCTCAGTCTTTCCTCGCAGAGAGACGATCACCGCGTAAGAGTGGTGGTTTGTGTCGCAGATTTACACGTCTTCAAAGATGTAAGAATGCTGTTTGTCACGTGTCCTTTATCACCAATAAACACCATTTTATATGGTGCGAGGGTATCACTGTTTGCTGCATGTTATGTCAACAGGAGGTTAAACAGCAGGATTTCTTCGTCGGCACCGTCCGGGTGAATGGCAGGATGGACTGGCCTATGCTGGATTCAGCTGTCAGCCAGGCCTTCAAGGTGAGACGGCTTCGTTCAAGGTGACCTGTCCGAGAACTGAATGTACATTATGCATGTTCTCATTCATGATTCAGCTGCCGCATTAAATTTAGCATGTTGTTACTTCAAAGAGTTCAACCACTGCACACGGATGGAAACTGAGATGCCAAAATAGCGTTTCGGGTCACGGTTAACCTCTGGCTTTATTGACAAACTTAATAAAAGAGGTATTTGAATTTACCTTTGAAGACTGTCCAGGCTATGCTAGTAGGGAATTGCTGGTCTAATACGTAATGTATGTAAGTGCCCTATAAAAGCAAACCGTGTTTGCTTTCACCTTTGATATGTTTGTTCTGAAACACCACAAGGGGCGCTGTCTTTCTGCAACCACTAAATCCAGATGCACTCAGTTTCTGCTGTTTTTATTCCAGGTGTACATAGCCAAGGTGGACCCCACTGCCAGCCTGGGCCTGTCGACAGACTCCATCTACAGTTACAGTATGGGCCACATTAAGAGGGTGCTGGGCGGAGAAGCTCCAGAGACGCAGCCCTCCCGCTGCATGTCCAGAGGCCCCAGCAGCATCACGGTGGCTCTGAAAGGTCTGTCTGGACATCTGGACATGCTGTCACATACATATGACATTTAGATGACATGGATGATTTGATTAACGTGGATTCTTAGGTTGAATTCAGACTACAGTCCAGGCTCAAAGGCATTACTCTGTGAGATCTAAACAGAGCAAGAGATGCCTTTTTACCTCCTGACAATCAGAATCTGAGCTAATGAGATAAACTTCCTAATACAAGCACTCAGAGTTTGATCCCTTTTGAGTCCGTCCAGCTTAAATTTTCAATGTCTTCTGCCGGGAAACCACAAATCTTTTGATTGAAAGCTGCGTCCACACACACACACATTGACGGATCAAATGTCAATCAGATCTTTTGCATTAGCTGCGTAGTGTTTATCTGAGAAGTTTAATAGCCTGATCCAAGTCTGACTGAGTGCAAATCCTCGTGTCTGCCTGCTTGTCAGAGCGACACATTTGGGCCCATCAGTCTTTATAACTGTTTTATCCAGTCTTGCTTTGTTTTGCTTTGCAGCTCTTCTTTATGTCCAACATGCATTCAGTCACACTGAACTGTGAGCTGTGCTCAGCGTTAACTCAAATGACCCTGTGGCAGCTGGCAAACTCATCAGTTCAACAGCATCATATTTTGGCACAGTTCTAAATTTAATTGGTCAAATTATATGTAGGAACTTCACTAGTACAGATTTATGTGGCTGGCACATGTCATATTTCTGTAACAGCAGTGTTTTGGTTTGTGAGTAGCACATATGTGGAGCCCATCAGCAATTCTAAACCAGAGCTGTGACCAGCGAGGACAGGCCGAGGTCCTGGTCTGGCAGTCGACCCCTCTGCACCTTTGAATGCAGGAATGTAAGGACTGAAGTGCTAGGAGAGCTGGGAAAGCAGCGGCAGTCCAGACAGGGCTCTCAGTAACCTGATCCCAGTGCAGCCAGGTCCAGCTGGTCAATCAGCCTCAGACACATGGGCCCCTTGGAAGTGAAGGAGGAACATTAGACTCCTGCAGGCCAGTGGGGGCCGCCCAGACTCCCTACACTTGATGCAAAGTTATTTTAAGAGCAAAATGCTTGAACTGCATGTTGCTTATGAAGGACATTTGAGGTGATATAAATCTGTTTTCACAGCATCTTCTTACTCAGGCTCTTCCTGTTTGTAATGTCTTTTCATTTTGGGATAGATATTAACAGAATTCTTAACAAGCACTTAAATGTCAAGTATCACAGTTCATCACCAATTCTATTTTGCGCTCTGCAATTAGCAGATAGTCATCAGCTTCTTTGTTTATTACATCACAGTCCATTCTCACTTTTCCTCGCTATGTTCAGGTTTGAAGGAGAAGTGTGTGGACAGCCTGGTATTCGAAACCCTCATTCCCAAACCCATGATGCAACACTACATCAGTCTGCTACTCAAACACCGCCGTCTCATCCTGTCCGGGCCGAGCGGGACGGGCAAGAGCTACCTGGCTTCCCGGCTGGCTGAGTACCTGGTGGACCGCAGCGCCCGTGAAGTCACCAACGGCATCGTCGTCACTTTCAACATGCACCGCCAGTCATGCAAGGTGACACAAACGGACGTCCTGAATGACAGCAGATTATGTGCTGTGTTGTGTTGTTAGCCTCCTTCACTCACCTTCTGTCCCTCTTTCTCTCTGTCCTCAGGATCTGCAGCTTTACCTTTCCAACCTGGCCAATCAAATCGATCGGGAAACCAGCATGTCAGAAGTGCCGCTGGTAGTTATTCTGGATGATATTCATGACCCTGTTTCCATCAGCGAGCTTGTCAATGGTGCCCTAACCTGCAAATATCACAAATGGTGAGCTCCACACACACAGGCTGAAACTAGCCTCAGAAGTATTTGTGCGATGGTTCAGTGTAAACTGACCTCTAATACCATTCCTGCCCGCAGTCCTTACATTGTTGGAACAAGCAATCAGCCGGTGAAGATGATAGCGAACCACGGCCTCCATCTCAGCTTCAGGTTGGTTAAAGGAGCGGCTCTGGGAGCATTTTCCTCTCCTGCAGTATCGTCTCATGTGTCATGGCTGAGTTTGTCCCGATTGCGCCGAGTTTGGATTTGAAGCTCGCTGCGCAGTAAACAAGTCAATACAATAAAAACGTCTTAAAGCAGATCAATAGTAAACTGTGAGTTAGTGTGTAATCTGATACAGTTTGATCTCACTCAGTGCCATGAATACCAATAACAGTTTTATAAAAGTTTACGTCGTTATTGTTGATCCTCTGACTCTGATTGTAATACCTGTAAAGTGACATCTGAAATGTCTCTGTACTTTCACCTCTGCAGCTGACAGTCATAACTTACTTTTACCTGCACTCGCGATTATTCAAACAAATCCTCTATTCCATCCAATCAAACTCAGAAAACCACCACACAAAGTCATGGTTTGACTGTCAAACTGTCAAAGTAACAATACTTTGTTAAATCAAAGAATTTAAAGTCAAGGATCTAATGTGGATAAGAGGATTAATGGCATAGCTAATCCCATATTTGAGTATTCATCTGTATTTTACTATGAATATTTGTACCTGCTTTCGTCATCCTAGGATGGTGACCTTCTCCAACAACGTGGAGCCAGCCAACGGCTTCCTGGTGCGCTACCTGCACAGGAAGCTGATGGAGTCCGAGGATGAGAGAAGCTTGACCAATGAGGACCTGATGAGGGTGCTGGACTGGGTGCCCAAACTGTGGTATCATCTGCACGCCTTCCTGGAGAAGCACAGCACATCAGACTTCCTCATTGGTATGAAGCTGGACAGGGCTTTACTTGAAAGCTGAAGAAAGATGAATTTGTATTTTGTATATTGGAATATGGAGACCTTTATTTGTCTTCATAAAGTTCTCCTCTCGTTTCTCCTCAGGCCCATGCTTCTTCCTGTCCTGTCCAGTCACGGTGGATGAGTTTCGATCGTGGTTCATTGACCTTTGGAACCACTCCATTATTCCTTACCTGCAAGAGGGGGCCAAGGACGGCATCAAGGTGAGGAACGCATCCAGAAAACGGCCCCCAGCTCGCATGAGGCAGTGCTGGAGGCTTCCTTCTCACAGGAAATGCAGCTCTAATTTTACTGTTGCTGGTATGTTGTGACGCTTCAGGTCCACGGCCAGAAGGCGGTATGGGAGGACCCAGTGGAGTGGGTGAGGGGCACCCTGCCTTGGCCGTCTGCCCAGCAGGACCAGGCAAAGCTGTTCCACCTGCCACCGCCCAGCATTGGCTCCAGCAGCCCTGGTCAACCCCTCGAGGAGAGGCCTCACAAGGAGACTCCACCCAGCTCCATGGAGTCCGATCCACTGGTGAGAACGAGCACTTCCTGCTCTTTCCATGTGATTTTTGCTTCAATGCTTCAAACTGAAATGTTTCAGGATTGCTGATTTCTCAACTCTCTCTTCTTTGTTTTAGATGGCAATGCTCTTGAAACTTCAGGAGGCGGCCAATTACATTGAATCCCCTGACAAAGAAGACCCTAGCCTGCCCAAACTTTGATCACTTAGCACTTCAAGCTTGATTTTGTTTTGTCCGCTGTAACGAAGCAGTGCACCTTCAGGAACAAAGGAACCCTCCGAAATGGTTGTAGGGTGATTTAAGCTGTCATTCCCCCAGTAGGTTAAAAGTGTAACTGGGTAACTACAAATCTTAATAGATACAGTATTTTCAAAGGACTGTTAACACGTATTGAATGAAAAGCTATGTTCTGTTACTTTCCTACATGTTTGACTGGAAGACATTCACTTCAGTTCACATCCCTTTACCACCATGTTAGCCCTCAGTACTCTTAGATCGGTGCTAATAGATCATTATGAAACTCATGGTGTCCACACTTAGACTTCAGGTGATTACTGCAACAGCACACGCAGTCTGTCCTGCTCCAGTGCATCATGGGATACGGGGTGCTTGTCAACAGGAGCTATTCTCAATTATGGTGACTCATTTCTGGAAAAGAGTATGACAGCATGACAGACGCTACTGTTTATTGCAAAGTTCTTTGGTACATATCGACTGTATAAGTCTTTGTAGGCCAAATCTTATACATATGCAATCCTGAACTTTACAGCCCGAGCAGGTGAAACAAATAAAATGCCTTAAAAAAACAAAGACGTCAGCGTCACCTCAACTTCAGCAGAGTATACAGGTGCTTTCATCGATATCATCCCAGCCAACAAGTCAGTTGTTTCTTCAACTCCACATTATTTAATTCAATGGATCATCTTTTTTTAACAATATGAAATCTGAATTATGACAGGATAAACTATCAGAATACTTTTCCACATATTTTTCCACCTTCTTTATCATTTTTATGGCTTATAAGTTGAAAACCTGCTGTCATACTCTTTTACATAAAACCAAACGTATTTATTAGTGATGTGAGTTTGTCACTTTTTCCGCTGCAGAGAGACATATTTTCCAAGCACTTAGTTTAGTTTTACGAACTGCTTCATGTGAAACAAGCAGTGTCACCAATCTTGCCATATACAGTATATCAGGTATTAGATACACAGGGATAATATAACATAACAAACACCCTCTGATTAAACAGATCAAGAAAATTCTATGAAATCCAATTCAGATTTTTTTTAATGACATATATCTAGGAAAGACTAATTTGTTTCAGATCTTTCCCCCCATATTCAGAGTAGTTATTGTATATATTGTGTACATACATCAGGTTACATCGCAGTTATTTTATCTATATTAGTTGGTGCAAATATCTAATATACTGAACCAAATACTGTACTTCAATCATGCATATTGACTGTCAAGTTAGGAGTTTAAGTTCAACTATGAATGTATAGAAAAACACTTATAAATCAACCATGTAACAGTATCAATCATCGAGTAGGTGCTTTTAAAGGAAGCCTTATCACAAAGCTCCACTGCAAAACACTTTGAACAATGGCTGAGTAGAGTGACTTTAAAGCAACCTATGCCCATTTCATTCGCGACAGATCATGCGCAGAACTAAAAATCTCCTTAATGTCACTCATGCTTACTATCATCCTTTAGGTGTGTATGGTGCTCTTTAACAATGTCCCCAACTGTTTTGGTGTTAAATACAGATCATGTAGACTTTCAGGGTAGGTTAGCAAAGAGTTTTGTGCTGTCAGACGCTAAAGAAATGTGAAATATAGATCTGGGAGATGATTTCAGATATTTTTTAGGACGTGTTGTTGAAGACATTACGTGGAGACCGTGAAGTCATGTGAGACATTGTATGGTGTGCGCCCATGTTGATGTCGTACAGTGTTCATATTTGAGAACATTTTGGGCACATTGATGAACTGATTATGGTAGATTAAGTGAAAAGTAAAAAGCTAAAGATTTAAATACTTTTTTTTTTGGTACTTTGTGTAGGTTTTTGTAAAGCAGCCCTAATGGATCAACGAAGCACATGGTTGTGCGAGTGGTGTGGAAATAACTCACCTGTTTGTCCCAAACTGTCATTGTTCAGGTGCTCAGACTAAACTTCACATGTACATAAATCCTGTAAATGAATGTCAGACCACTTTTATGACAGCTGGATGAGAAAGTTTAGCATTTTAGGCAGTGTCTGAACTGTTGTCGCTTTGTTTGCTTAAGGCTGAAAAGAAAACTAATGCGCAGCTCTGATTGGTCGCCTGTGTAAAGAAAAAATGAATGAATTAAAGACAGGAAAGAGCAAAAAGATGCCAAATGGCCAGTGAGTGTCACTGGTCACATGCCGATTGAGAATAATTTTAGTTATTGTAAATATGTCAGGTATTAGACAGTATTACAACCCCACCCTGGTCTGTTTCTGCAGGTGAACAAAAGCCATCAGCTCGAGCTTCTCATCTCATTCACTGGTTGTTGTGCCTGTTGCTCTGTAGTAGCTGTGATTTGTGTTTGCTTACTATTGTATCAGGACTATGCAGCAACTTCTACTGGTGTTGGCAATCAGCAAATGTGTGAACTTCACGAGCAAACTTGGTGTGTTTTCATTGGGTCTGTCTTTGAGGTCTTAATTTGGACCAAACTGCATCCCGGGATAAAAGGGGAAGCTTGTTTTAGCGGGTGAGCCTTAAAGAGAGGAGGATTTGTGTGGCGCTGCGTTGAGAACAGGGTTCATAGATGTAGCTAAAGAAATGAAGATGTTTTGTGTGTTTTGTCCTTATGAATGGCGCCAAAAGTGTCATAACTGAACTGTCAAATGACGTTAAACAAACCACGAAAAAGATTAAAAATCGAATTATGGGCCTCAAGCGGTTGTTAAGAATCAGCACTTGACTGAGTATTTTGAGTAGAATTAAACCAGATAAAGAGATGAATCTGATATCTTAGCCCAATACAGGTTGCTGAATAGTCATATTTTTGCAAAGCTTGTTGTGGACTAAACTAAGACTTTAAAAAAAAAATGTTATGCGGTATCTAATGTCACTGACGTGCAAATGTTAAGGCTTGTGTTGTGAATGCATGTAAACTTGCTGTGTGGCGAGAAAAACGTTAACATTAATGTATTGTTTAGGAAAATCATTCTAGATGATGTTTTCCTTTTTAATACTCAGATATTTGATATTTCTTTTTTTTTTTTTTTCTAAAGAATCCTTTGTAAAACTTAATTTCTCTATTTTGTACAGGACATCATTGTAAAGATTGTAAATAGGTCAGCATTCTGGATGCGGCAACAATCACTGAGGAGGGATGGGGGGAAATCATCCTTGAGAGAAAGGTACATTTCTTCAGAGTTGGGTCCAATCCATGGACGAGGCATGTTTCTGAAGGCTTTCATCCACCTATCACTGGTTGTTGGAATCAATAAAATACATGTTATATTTATTCTGTTGCTTCTTGTGTGTCAATTTGACCTGATTATAAGAAGTGTATTAAATAATAATGTGATGCATTTGCTTTAAATAAGATTAGAGTCAATAACTCGTGCTTGTATTTTGTATTTTTCCATATTTCCATTTAATTAGGCCACAGTCTGTGTAGTGGAACATTTAATGATGCTCAGTGTTGATGAGTGAGACAAACAGACATGGTGGTCTGACTCAGACTCAGTGGCCTGTATCTATTACATGTACTTCATTTGGGGGCGGTGCCTGAACCTGCAGAGCCCTATATAAGCCTGCCACCCCCACAGGAATAACGGCATTGGATCCAGTTTTAAAGGACTTTACCGAGTTGGGAATTAGCTGCAACCTCCAACATGCCGTCCAAGCCTGCCCCAATCAAGAAGGCGGCTAAGAAAGAACCAGCCAAGAAGGAGGAGAAGGCTCCTGAGCCGGCTCCTGAACCCGCTCCAGAACCCGCTCCAGAGCCCGCACCGGCTGAAGCCGCCCCCGCTGAAGCCGCCCCAGCCCCGGCTGAGGGCGAGGCGGCACCTGCTGAGGCGGCCCCTGCCGAGGGAGAGGCCCCGCCAGCTGAGGAGCCCAAACCCCCAACGCCTCCACCCCCAGATGGTAATGCTCCGTGCGCAGCGGCGTGTGAGCCATGACTTACCGTCCAATACACAGTCCACCTTATTTTTATTTCTCAGTGGATGAGCCTTGGATTAGTTGTTTAACCTTTTAATTAAAGGCAAAGTAGTCGGTTCCTCTCATGGTAAGCGCGCAGTAACCTTTACGCACGTGCGCTTGTGAGCGCTCCGTGGTAAGGTCAAATAAACCGGGAACCGCATGTACCTGCATAAAGCGCCTGCCTGGACTCCTGCAGCTGACTTCCAAGTCACTGAAAGGGATTTTCCTTCAGCAGAACTCTGTGAGCTTAGCTGGTTAAGTCGATGATAACACGCGCTTTTATACATCAGTGAATGTTTCATCTTGACTCAAAAATGAACAAACCAACGAATCTAAACCGCTGGTTTATGCTCACTTTACATGACCGATGTATAACGCATGTTAACACCTGTTTTATTTAAAACGTGTATTTACTATTTCTAATAATTAACATCAGCTTCAGTTCGCATTGGTTCAGCCATCATTCAAACATCTAATATCTCCATCAGCTGCTCGCGCTGCTGCTCCTGTCGCTGCAGATCAGCCAGCCGCAGATGGTTTGATACTCTGAGAGGAGGGTCTCAGTTACCCCCTAACTCACTCATTTCTGCTCATTTTAACTTCCCCTCTTATTTTATCTTGATAGAATTAACCTCTTTTCATAACATTTTGAAAGTATGATCGTTTCAAAATGTTATGCATCAGCATATCTTCTAACCTCTAATATCAGCTGCTGCTCCTGTTAGAGAAGGAACGCCAGCAGCTGCAGCTGAGGCCCCTGCTGATGGTAAAACAGACTGTCAGTGGATTAACAGAGCTCTTGTACGAGTATTATGAAAACCTGAACCTCATTCAGCAACTACACTAATGTCTAATGCTGATATCTTCTAACTTCAAATATCAGCTGCTGTGCCGGGTGCTGAAGAAACACTTGCTGCTGAGGCCCCTGCTGGTGGCTTAAAAAAAAAAAAAAAAAAAAATCACATGAGGCACAAAGGATATAAAGTCTGAATCTTCAACCTCCTGAAGTAAAGCTAGCGTCACTAACTGACTCCCTGTAAGGCTATGAACACAGTCTGCAGTCTCAGCACACACGGTACTTTGTGTTTGTCACATCTGCTCAGCGCTCACCATTAATATCTAACATTCAGTCACAGCTGCCGTCACTCCAGCTGCAGATGAGGCCTCTGCCTCTGAAGCACCTGTTGATGGTAAACCAACCTGCAGAAACAGAACATGTTCACTCCTCTCTCTTTAATATCTGTGATGATTCTGTCATGTGACACAAATTGGATAAAGAGCTCCTCCAGCATTAGCACTGTGAATCCTTTGACCTCCCAGTGCGGGAGACAGAGAGCTGTGAGGTGCATAACTGGATTTTAGTTGATGCTGCAACATCGCTCTGCTCATCACACGCTGCCAATAATAATGCAAATGCCTGTTTAACATCAGCTGAAGCTGCTGAAGCGCCTGCACCAGAGGAGCCTAAGCCACCCACACCTCCACCACCTCCACCCAAAGGTAACCATCTGCTCAGAAAGAAACCTGAGAGTGATTAGATTCTGCTTTCATCACTGGTTCTGTTTTTTTTTTTATCACAGTGTTAAGATAAAGAAGAGGGTCGTCACCTCTTACGAACCTCAACTTTGCATCGATTTGTGATTTGAATTTCTGCCCCTTTGCAAATGTCCATTGATTAACCATGTGTTTTCACGGCGCCTGCAGAGCCCACAAGCGTTCCACTGGATCTGTTCATCGAGGATAAGAATGACACTTCAGTTACTATCATCTGGAGCCAGCCAGAGGTTGTTGGAATATCCGGTCTGGATGGTTACACCATTGAAATCTGCAAGGATGGAAGTAAGTCCTGCTCTTCCTTTGAAGAGGTGCTGTCGTGTGTGAAAGGGGTTAGATTATTAATAAACCCTGACAAAAATGTCACCTGACCTTTTCAATCATTTTTTTTAAACAGCTGATTTTCAGTTATTGCAGTAGTATGGTTATATGTCTAATATCTCTAATTGTATCGATAATGTTTAAGTGCTTTTTAAATACTATCAGGAACCTCTTAAATTGCTGTTTTAATGTGGGTCAGCCATATCGGTTGCAGCTGTCCCTGAAGTGTCACTCGCAGAGTTATATCATGAGCTACCTAACTTCTCCCTACAAGGAAAGGAGCATTGCAGGAGCTGCTGTGGTCTTGCTGGAGGTCCTGCTTTTAGACTTAGACCCCTAAGCTAATATCAGCAGCAGTTCAGAGTACGCTTGATTTAGCAGACAGGGCACGCTGATTGCCCATAGATTAGCAAGTTCATATCACATATAACATAATCACTTAATTTCCATTACAAAGCTGCCCAACAAGCAGCACTTGTTCTAATGTACTAACTGTATGAAATGGATCTGTTCCTCTCAGTCTGCCTGCAGCTCTCACGGTCAGCATAGTTTATTACAGTCTTAATCCTGTAACATCAAGATAAACAGCAGTTCTGTAAATTGCACCAGTCTATCTTCATTTTGTGTAATTTTCCCACTCAGCTGAGGACTGGAAAGCCGTCAACGAGGATCTGCAGAAGTCCTGCCGCTACGTCATCAAGAACCAGACCACCGGTGACCGTCTGAAGATCCGCGTGGTGGCTGTGAATGCTGGCGGCCGCAGCCCCCCAGTTACCCTCCCCGAGCCTGTCCTGGTGAAGGAGGTTGCCGGTAAGAAGTCTTCACAAAAACCAGAGAGCGAGAAACACAAGCACAAGAAGCAAACTGTTATTTTACCATTTTATTATAAAAATCACAAAGAAATGTCAAATAAGATAAAGTTCAAATGGAAATTAAAGTGCCACAGCAGCAAAATGAGGGACAAGACGAAAACAGAACACTATACACAATATGAGCATCTACTGTATGCAGGAATCTGTGGGAAACAGTGGGAAAAAATGCAAAAAAAATTAGAAAATATGAGCACGAATACAGGCACTCAGGTCTACTTAATAGCCAAAAATAAAAGGTCTAATACTACATACTCCATGCATATGTAAGTGTTCAATACAAAGTGGTTTGACACATAATAATCACAAATTATTCTCTATTAATTCTTTTACATTTGGAGCACAAAATGCAGCATGACTTCAACTCCCAAAAAATCTAATCAACAGGTGTAATTTTAATGACAAATGCTGATTAAAGTTTATTAGTGCAGACCAGTTCCTACTGTTTGAGACATGTCTGGTCTTATCTTTATGGAGACATTTATTATGGGAAGGGACAGTTTTAAAATGCAGGAGTCAAACAGAAACAGCTCAGCAATGTTTTCTTCTCAGCTGTCCGTGTCCTGGTGGCGCATACCTGCAGTGCTAACGGTATAAAACTGCAGTCTTCTCACTCGCTTCCACTTTGAGTTGAAACGGCGATCCACCCAGCCAACTGTGATAATTACACAGTTGCTAAGTCGATGGTTTTACTGACGCCGTACACCTTACAGTGTTAATCATAGACAGTATATCTAAAGTGATTTGCAGTAAAATGATGATTGGACCCCGAGGGCTTTAAAAGGAGGGGCAGTGTTACTTTGGCTCACTCACAAATCATCGTTATGCGTAATGGAGAGCTGAACAGGAGAGGAAGGCAACTTGATCCCAGCCGGGCTGGCAATATTTCAATGGTCACCTCCGTGTTCAACGTCATGTTCGCCATACCCGGCGGTCCACATATAGAAACGACTTATGAATGGTTTCCGACAAAATGGCCACAAAGCTTTGGAAAAATAGCAGGCATGACACCAATATTAACACGGACTTTTCTGTGGAGGGGTTGGCATTGCATTGTGATCCCTGCCAAGGGAATGTCAGGCTTCTTTCCTGCAAGATCGATGGTGACAAGTGATCTGACTGCAAGCAAGCAGGTGGGGTCTGTGGGGGGAGGAGAGGGGTGGATGCTAAATTCCACCGTGTCCCATCTCTGCCTGCAGAGGGGCCGGTGGGTGGGGGTGGTGGTGGATTTGGATCTAACCTCTCAGGTGACATCCAAATCTCATGACACTTCCAGAGATTCACTGTTTGTTTAGAAACATGCCTCGGACTTTGCAGGCGGATTGTTCATTAAGACTAATCCTCTCCGTATGAGGTGATAAGACACTTAACATGTGCTGTGTTTGTACTAATACACACAGAATACTTCAGTTCATGTTTATGAAGCAGTCGCTTTGAGGAGCCGTCCAATCGTTTCTGCGTCCTCCTTAATTCTTGTATAATTTGAAGGCATTCTGATGTGCGTCGAGGTCGTGCGTCATGAGGGGAGGTGATATGCTACAGTACGGCGCTTTATTTAGAGTCCTGACAAATGTTGCTGTGCTGGACTCAGCAGGTGGTGCCTTCACCAAATCACAAATGAGCCTCAGCGAGACACTCCTGAGGCTTAAGTATCATTTGAAACGTCACAGCGGATAACAACCCTCATGATTTTCTTTTTATGATGATTTATGGGCTGTTTCGGCTGTTTGCGAGCTTGCTACACAGTGGAGAGAGATGGGGGCGGTTAGAGAAGAGGGACGGGGTTAAATGTGGCAGAGTGGCTTCTGAGCCGGGATCTCACAGTTACATTATTCACATATTTGTTAAATGAGCCACCAGGGAAGCTCACGCCTGCAATCCTCTCATACTTTGTTAAAGTGAATTCCCTCCCTGCATATTTACGCCTCTTATCTGTCCACTTTCAAGTGTCAGTTCAATGTAATTTGTTGCAATAACGCAATTGTATGTGTCAGCTTGCACATAGAACAGAAAACCGCAATAAACAAGGGGGAAAAAAATCACGAATAAAACACAGTTAACAGTTGTAGGATGAGTTTGAGTGAATAATAGATACAAAAATCTATTTAAACAGCTATTTTCTGATTTAAATTTTATTGATATTTGCAATATAAACAGATGCAAAAATCTCTAGTAGGCAGAGAAAACAAAAAACATACGTACTCACACGAATACATATAAACATACACAAATATGAACTATCCTGCTTTCCACAGATTCCTGTGCACCTTCTCATTTTATTTCCCTGCATTATAACCGCCGAGTAGACAGATACATCTCAAAAGGGATAAAGGACTTGGAAAACAGTTGGGACAACCAGTTGAAGGAAAGATGCCCTGAAAATACCCGTGAAAATTCCCTGGCTGAAATGGGTTTAAATCAACTCAGCAGCTTTATCGATTTCCTCGAGATTTAATGGTCACAGAAGAAAATTAAATCTTCTTGTGTCCCTCCAGGAATCTCCTAACAGATCCTGACAATCCCTTTCAGGCTGTCTCATCCCTTCACTGATCCTCAGTGGAACCGGCACATAAAAGAGCTTCAAAGAGGCTCTCATTGTAAAAAGATATATAAGTGTGACTTACCATAATAATCGTAGGTTGTTTCATTCATTGTTTTGCTCTCTAGATCGTCCCAAGGTCCGCTTGCCTCGTTTCCTGAGGCAGAGGTATGTTGCTAATGTTGGAGATAAGATCAACCTCACCATCCCCTTCACGGTAAGATGAGGACGAGTGTATCTTTCTGATAAACTCCTGATAAAATAAGACTACACATTCCTCAAACTTCCTGATTTCATTGTTTCACTCAGGGTAAACCCAAGCCTGTGGTCACCTGGTCGAAGAATGGTCAGCCCCTGGACACAAAGAGGGTGAACATCCGCAGCACCGAAAGAGACAGCATCCTGTTCATCCGTGCAGCCGAGAGAGAAGACTCCGGAGTGTACGAGATATGTGTGAAGGTGGATGACTTCGAGGACAAGGCTCCACTCACCCTCCAAATTGTTGGTGAGCAAAATGTTGAGATTGTGCCCAAAAGAGGACATGTGACTGTCCAAGAGACAGTGAAGAAGAGTGTTTTTTGAAGATGATATTGGTGAGATTTTGAACAGTTGAAGTAATCAGCGCCCGGTTGTTCACAGAGCTGCCGGGGCCTCCTGCCAGCGTAAAGATCGTGGATACCTGGGGCTTCAATGTTGCTCTGGAGTGGACTGCACCCAAAGACAACGGAAACACAGACATCACAGGTTACACAATCCAGAAGGCTGACAAAAAGACTGGAGTAAGTTTTCACTATCAAACGGTGTCTGCCTGCATGGTCACAATAAAAACTTCCCCCGTTGATTCATCATTTCTTCACTGTGTGTGTCTGCAGGACTGGTTCACTGTGTTGGAGCATTACCATAGACTGAATGCCACCATCTCCGACCTCATCATGGGCAACACCTACAAGTTCAAAGTGTTTGCTGAAAACAAGTGTGGAATCAGCGAGGACGCTACTATTGCAAAGGAGGAGGCCAAGATCCTGAAGACAGGTACAGCTGACCTTTAGAACCGCTGGTTCACAAAAATAGAATTTAACCAAACCAACGGGCCCCCAGAAAGCTGATATGCACACATAGTAGAAGCGTCATGGTGACGTCTGTTTCTCTTCCACTCTGCAGGTATTGACTATAAGCCTCCTGAGTACAAGGAACACGACTTCAGCGAGCCGCCCAAGTTCACCACCTCCCTGACCGACAGAGCCACCACCGTCGGCTACAGCACCAAGCTTCTGTGCTCCGTCAGGGGAACCCCAAAAGTACAGTAACACTTCTTCTGTGCTCCATCAGCTTTATGGCCCTAAACTGACAGCTTCAGCAAAACGTTAGCACCACCATAGTGCCAGAAGCCTGACAATGTAGCTCAAAAATTCAGTAAACAAATCTCATATTTTGCGTGTCACTGAGTGTCCTTGAATACATCACCAAAGCAGAGTTTTTGAAACAAACCAGCTCACTGCTGGCACAACATTAGATTAGCTGGTCTCCCACAGGAGAAGGTTTGTCTTGAGCATTTGAGAGACACGGTCGACGTAGCAGCACACATGTACAGTCAAAGTGCAGGTAACATGTAGTATCACAGCCTGATTTTTACTTTACTTCTTACTGTTCAGCTGTTTGATTGATAGTGAAGGATGTGGTTTGGGTCACAGGTGATTTTAAGGCCCTGTTTCTTCTCTGTCTCCTCACACATCTCCTGGAGAGAAGATGGGGGCAGCGTGCCAGTTATTTAGCATAATAATAGGATCAGTTTGACATATCTAAATACACTGGACTAATGCCTGATGTGATAATTGGTCTAAAGAACGTCGCTGTCAGTTGATTTTCGTATGTTTTGTGAAATTAATGGAAACAAATGGAAGGCAGGGACGCAGTCTGAAAACTTAATGGTATTTTTTGGATAATGGTTTGCAGTTATGTAATGATTGAAACCTACAATACCGCTGACACAGTCCTGACCTTTGGCATGTTGAAATGCAGACGTTTACCAAGCTGTTATTTCTAAATGATGAACGAGCATGCATTCGGTGTTTGCTAGATGATTAATAGAACAACCCCCGCTCAAGCTACATGTCAGCACCTTCGCTCTGACCTTGTTAGCCTGATGGTCTGAGCCTCTCACCTCCTGTTTGGGCTCATAATCCCAAAGGATTGCCAACAGGGGCATTAGTGTAGATAGTTTTGGTGAGGAGGCTAGAATTGGTATTCTTTGCTTTTGCAACAGGAGAGGAGGAGGCTATAAGGCGGACAGGTCAGCAGGGAAGTGGGGTCACATGTGTAACATTCCTCCATGGGCCCCCAGGAGGTCCTCACCTTGTCGGTGCCATTAAAACTCCCAAGCTGGCAGTGTGCTGTTTGTCCACTTCAATCAGAAGGGTTTTTGTCTTGCCAAGTAGCACAAACATAAATAGAAAGACCGCTGTTGCTTGTTTGTTTGTGAGTTGACGGCTGTGAGGGGATGAGATGCTTAATATGCTTACCATACTCCTGCAGCAAAACATGCAAACAACACATCTATAATCCAAACCTGTTGTTTTTCTACAGCCCAAGGTTCAGTGGATGAAGAACCAGATGATTATTGGAGACGACCCCAAGTTCAGGCAGATCTGCGTTCAGGGTATCTGCTCCCTGGAGATCCGTAAGCCTGGTAACTTTGACGGAGGTGTTTACTCCTGCAAAGCCATGAACGATCACGGAGAAGCAACTGTCAGCTGCAAGCTGGAGGTCAAACGTAAGTTTGAAAAAAAAAAAAAAAAACTCTTTCTAACCTATTTAAGAGTGTGCAAACTGTATTTAAGTTGCAGCATTTGCTTTGCCAGTATTTGAGTTTTAACCTTTTGAAAGCTAATAACTTGTCTTTCTGTTAAACAGAGCCGCAGGTTGCAGATGCAGACAAGAAATAGGTCAACATTCACATTCTCACAGGTCAGAAATCATCAGGAGCTTATCTGAATATTCTTCTTATCGCTGTGTTTGCTAAATTAAGTCAAAAACAAATTAAAAATCAATGTGCCTAATCAGCTTTATAAAATAAATATAGTTCAATTGGATTAACTTTGGATGAAGTTGCTCCTTGTCGTCCAGTTGCACATACATGGATATTTGTGAAATGAATGCAATGAAAGCTTAATTAAACTGGATGTATTAGATAGGTTGATCCTTATGAGTCCTGAGGTGACATCTGCCATCTCCTTGACTTACTTTCCATACATGGAGGGCACTAAACTTGGAAAAGGTGGCCTCTGCCACTGAAAGAGTCCAAGAGGTAGCGCCCATAAATTAAAACTGTGATGGCTCCTCGTGTACTCGGTTAGGAGACTTAATCACATTTCCCTGACTCAGCAGCAGCAGCAGCCTCCTTTAGAAAACTGAGATACAGCATTTTATCAGCAGGTTACTCTCAATATTAACACAGGATGAACATTTCGGAGCTTTAATCTGTGCAAAGGTTTATAAAATCCTCATTTTGTTTTTTTTAAGTTCATTAACACCATTTTTTTTGATGAATTAAAAAAAAAAAACATGTATGCCTTATTTTCTTTGATTCTTTTATGCAATTCTGAATGGCTGCCGTCTCTACAACTGCAGTTCTGACTCCTCTTTAACACCTGTTGTTGTTATCTGTTCATCTGTTGCAATCCCAAATTAGGAGCAGATGGAATGAGACCTTTGCAGCATAAGGTGCGTGACACTTTTAGCGCTTCTAAAACTGTCGTCCACAGCGATGAAAGAGGATTTTAAGTTTAGGATTATTTCTTTGTCTTCGCAGGAAGGTGCTGGATTCCTGAAAGAACATGTATATATGCCTGGTGACCACACTGCTGAAGGGCTGCTGCCTGTGGCCTCTCGTCGAGTGTTACCCTGTTTTATGATGAACAATTGTTGTCACGTTATACCTTCATCATTCAAGTCCGCATCCGTGTCCACAATCAGCTTTTTCCCCAACCATACTGTCTATGGTAACTTAATTATCACATTTCAAACACTGTTCCTTCCTGGTTTTCTCATCTTGTCAGTGCAACAAGGTGTACACCAAGACTTTCACAGCATGAGCTCACTGTTCCTCATAGGAGCACGTGTTTATATCAATAAATAATTTGATTTCTGGTTTTGTTTTTTCAATACAGTGTGTTCTTCTAATCGAACTCTCCAGCAGAAGCAGTGTAAAGGTTCCTATTGTGTAGAAAAGGTGAAAAAGACAACCTATCGTGCTTAACACATGAACAAATATTCCAACTCTGTGCACAGTTTTAATGAGATTTTCATAAAATACACTAAAACAGGGTCAATTTACAACATAAAACACTTAATGCAATATATATATTGTAGTTTTTGTACTTTTAGCTTCTTTAAATGAGCCACCAAGCAGCTGAAAATTTTCTGACATGTAAGTTTCCTGTAATGAACAATGTTAATTTGGTCCTACTAAAATTTTCAATCAATACACATTCAATTAATTAATTACAGTTAATTGCACAGCACATATATATAATGAATAAAGCTTCCAGTAATAAGTGAAATGAATATTTACTTATGTTTACATTAAATCTTGATTTAATTGTCCTTATAATTGCTATACATTTTCAAAGATCATTTCATAATAAAAGGTTACAGAGGATTGAATATAAAAGCATGAAACACTGTTTCAGAAACTTGGTTTTCTGACAGGACTAACAGGCGACGCTAATGCAGAAAACTACTGAGTCTTCAAATTGATTTAATTACTTTCCACCACAGTTTCCCTCAGCTGCTGAATGTATGAAGCCCTGTTGGCAGCAGACCAGTGAGAATCTGGGGACAGCAGTACTATTCATTTGGCTCATACAGCCCCAAGAGTGCATCAGAGTATGCCAGGACTTCCATAATAGTAATACCAGTCTATAATACTGGTCTTGTAAGTATTTGGATTTTGAGTTACTGGCATAGTGATACAGGGCAGGATGCCAGAGATATCCAGGTTACACAGACACATGGGTTCACACCGGGGCTGACAAAATTAGCCTCCGTGCTCCATCTCGCTCAGGTTATTTTGGGAGGCTCGACTGGAGAAACGTGCTTTTCTGTTTCCTCAGAAAACTGAAGGAGAGAAATGGAAAAGAAAGCAAATAGAAAGAGAGGAATGTCTTCATTACCTGCCTTTAAAAGGATGAAAAACACCACGGTTTCCCTCCCTCGCATGCCTATTTTCAGATTGTGTTAATTTTGGTGGCAGATTTTGGACAAGGATCATGTTTCCCAGCACATACCCTTTGCATTGCTGTGGAGAGGAAGTGATGAAGTGTGTTAAAAGTGTGCTGCAGAATGAGTGACCCAGCTCTCCGAAAAGAAAAGAAAAAAGGAATCTGGCTGCGAGTGTGGCGCCCTCTAGTGTTACAACCATGCAACAACCTCTGCAGGCCTGAAAAAGGAGGATTGATAAAACCATTTAACAGAAATTGCTGCTGCCACATCCTAAAAATGAAAAGGCAGAATTTAGCGATCAAGTCAGATCACAGTTACCCGTCCATGTGATTTACTATCCTTTGAATAAATATGTCTGCTATTTCGAGATGCCTGCTTGCACATTTCGCGTCGTGCAGCTTTAACCTGTGGGCTGGGAGCCATAATGGGTCTCAGGCCTACTTCTGGTGGGTCCCTGGATGCTGACATGCAGCAATAGGGTCATGGAGCGAGAGACTTCCTGCCTAATTTAGGTCCTGCACCGAGAAAGTTTCAAACCTCCAATGAAAACCATTATTAAATCACTGATGTATAATATACATGAGTGCATATTTTAATATATCTAAGTAATATACCTCAGATGTATGAATCCTATGATTACATTCAGTGTCTTAAATGACGGTGCTAAACTGTACACTCTAAACTCATGTTTACCAACTATTAAGTGTTAGACACATAGGTGAGAGTTTGTGTTTTTACTGTCTTACTATATTTTTTAATTAATGAATTTTTCTATGCAGTTTCACGCAGGCAAATATGTCACATCTGCAAAATCTTGTTTAAGGAATATTGGCCTTTTAGCCCCACAAGCAGTTTTCTCTCAGCCTCAACTGTTTCTCTTTAGTGCTAATTAGCAACTGTTAGCATGTCAACACACAACTAAGATGGTGAACGTGGTATAAACATTATACCTGCCCAACATCAGCATGTTAGCATTGTCATTGCGAGCATTTTGCAGCAGCTAGCTCCACTCTTGTAGTTAATCTTGCTTCACGACTCCATTTTCATTTTATGTTTGAGGCTCATTAGACTCCACTGTTCACCTTTATGAAACCAGAGCTACGCGGCCGCTTCAGGCAAATACTCCACCTCTAATGTCTACGCTGAATTATGTCCGTGTCTCTGTTTCATCTATTATGATTTACTGCCATGAAGTCCGGCATGAAGCAATCACAAACTACCCTGCAGCTGAATAATTGGATCCCATCAAAAACTTTTCTGTCTATCACTCCCCCCTTGAGGAATGGCAGCAAATAAGCTCGACAAGATGCAAAGTTCAGAAAAAGGCAGGATGCTTTAGCAGTGCAGCATCTCTGACTCATCTGGCGGTGTTGCTCTAATCGCTGGTAATGCACTGAGCACTGCCTAGTTGCTGCCCTGTCAAGGGTAACGCCAAAGGCAATGAAATGGTCTGCCCTCCTTGAAGGGAGCCTGGCTGCTATTTGCTGCAGAGGTTTTGGCAACATTCCCAGAAGGTTTAATAAGTGTAATGGTGAAACTGGCACTCACACCACTGTCCTGTCGTTGCTTTTCATTAACAAATGTTACGCTGCTAAATCTGCTGGATAGACTGTCTGAGGACAGGGCTGTGCTGGTATGAGGAGGTGATGCTGTTATGTACAGTTTACGGCATTCTTCCTCATGTTTAAAGACTGTTTCGGCCGAATATTGTGAGATCTCTTGTCTTCACAGAGATGATATGTGAAATAGTTTGAAATGATCAGATTTCAGTAAACAGTGACTCTCACAAACCAGCCACGCAGCTGAATGGATTTCCCTGGAGAAACCTGCAGTGACACTGTGATGCAGCTCCCCCCGGCCGTCCAGTGCAGACAGTCGGGTATTCTATTGATTTCAGATGGCCGAATGAGACTTCATTAAGTCCGTTTAATTAAATTTGATGCTCTGAATTGTTGAGCGGGAGGGAAGTTGAAAAATCCCAGAAACAGCTTCTTCTTCTTGCTTTTTTCCTATATATTATTGGACGTAACCAATCCTGAACAGAAATGCTCATAAATCATGCCAAATGTTGCATTGCTGAGCTGAATGTTTTGTCTGCACTGCAGGCAACATCATGCTAGATTTAATACTCTTCTACAATATACAGTTTGACTCCTTTGACTTTTACATTTTTTGTTTAATTAGATGACTCTATAATCTCTGCCTCCTTAATGAAGCAGCAGCAGTCATCTGTGTCACTCTGCAGCTCATCCCACCTTCTGCTCTTTTAAATTATTCACGAGTTACATGTCCGATGCCTGTAAACAAGGAAGGGAGGAACTAGTTGCCTTTTTATGTTGCTGCTGCTGAGTCTGCTGGAGCTTCACATCAACTGCTGCCAGAAACATAAAAAAAAGAAAAACAGCAACTTCCCATCTGTGTTCTGCCTGCCTCTATACTGCAGCAAAACCAGCCCGAGCAAACCGGTAACACCCCCTCACCCAGCCCCCCCCCCCCTTCTATCCTCTCTGGTCCTCACACCTCACTGCACTCAGGTTCCTGCAGAGTTCCTGCAGCAGGGAGACACAGGACCTAAAATCAAGCTCCGTGAGAGCTGCTGCAGACTGCCGGTTACCATCTTCACCTCTCCTTCCACCACTCATCGATTCCCCTGTTTTTGCACCCCCACCCCACCCCACCCCACCCTCCCACCCCCCCGCTCTCTTCCTCTCTTTCCTCCTGCGTCTAATTCTCAAAGCTCAGCACTCCCTGTATGCCTCCAGAGTGGAAAAAAGTGATGGAGCAAGAAAGAAAAGAGGAGGAGCACGGTTGTTAGTGCGCCACAGAAAATCTAACTCCCCCCCTCCCCTGGCCAATTGATGACAGGGAGGGTTTTTATTGAGTTGCTGCTCAGCCAATGAGCGAACAGTGCCGGGAAATACAGCAGTGGAACTGCACCGGCTCTGATGCTCGTGCTGATTTCAGTGTGTTAGAACAATGTTAATCTGTGTGAGTGTTTCCTCTCCCTCTCTCTGCCTGATCTGAGTACACCTCAGCAGCACCTTGAGCCGAGGAAACTCTTATTTGAGGGTGTCTGCTTCCCAGACAGAACCCCCCCACCCCCCCTCCCCAGGTGAAACTGGGACCTACCAGCACCGGGGTGTTTTGAGATGTCTTTTGAGAGTGGAATGAACCAAAGTACAGATTGTTAAGATTTTTTTTTTCTTCCTGCATATCTGACCCTGTTCTCTGCTTCCACTCCCTGTTTAGGAGGCAGCACATCTCTCTTCAAGGTAAGCAGCTTTTCTTCCTCTCTGTCCAAGACAGCATCATCAGTTACTGGGGCTTTGCTGCATGCCAGGTTGTCACAGAGGCACCTAGCCTCATTACACACATCCAGTCTGAACGTGGAAAAAAAAAAGCTCTGCAGAGAGAAAGAGAGAATAAATGGCTCAGGGGTAATTAGAGCAGACAGTGTTTTGCCAGCCGTCTCTCATTTTAACACAGAGAGTCTAAATCTGCCAGAGTGTAACTTTTACAGCATGCCGGTAAGTCCTCATGCCTGGTGCGTAGCATCATGTAGTGCTGCAGTATAATGTTACATATCAAAAACAAATATGTGTGTGAGAGGGGAGGACTTGAGATGGAAATGTATTGCACTGCAGAAAGAGCACTACAAACACGTTTCTCTGGCTGCTTATAATGTAGATGTTTAGAAATTGATTAGATGTGAGACATATTTGATTTTCCGTACACGGGTGCAAACATTTTCCTGAATGTGAAAAGAAGGGAGGTCGAAAATAAGCTGTTTTAAGCTAACATGCAGCTGATTCATCTGCATTTCTTTACTGGGGAATTTTTTACAGTGTGTCAGTCTTTAGAGGGGTGATGAGAGACAGCTCACTGTTATACAGTAAAAGCTCTGAGGGAGTGTGTGCAAAGTCAAATCTGCTGAGCAAGCAAGAGTGGAGGGCCCACGCAAGTCTGCAGAGCTGACTGTGTTTATATGAATCTGGGTCTCACTATTTGCTGTTAAATCAATGAATTTATGCCAAGCTCGTTGCAACCTTTTCTTCAAATGCATTTTAGTAGAATATTCCCCTCACAGAAGGGGTAGAAGGTAGTTGAAGATAAAGCTCTTGATAATGTGCATTAACATTTTGCGCATTACACCCTCTGATGGACACTGATTACACTGAAGCTTGAAATTCGTCATTTAGGGCGCACATTCGCTTATTAGGCCTCACAGACATCTCCCGTGTGGATATTCCTGTTTTTCCTGTCGATGAAGAAACGTCTTATTTTCCGCCACAGATTTGGTCGGCTGATCTTTGCTGTGGCTGTGTGTTCTTGGGCTGATTATGATGCAGTGGTGTGAACAGATCAGGTGATGCAGTGGGCTCTTCAGTCCCTGGGGGTGTTATGAGTACATGGCTGGGACACTCCTGAGTGCGTGAGCCAAATGAGGACTTCCTTTTGGCATCAGCAGAGATGTATGAAGGGGTGTGTAGCTGCAGTATCACACACACACACACACACACACACACACACATACTGACACAAGCAGCTTTCTTGTCCCACAATGTATGTACTTGCCTTGCTGCATTTTGTACTGCAGTCGATGTTGAACAGGTTCAGAATGACATGTCTTTATATGGAAGATTGTACAGTGGATCTAAAGTAAATGTGTGACCTAACAATACAGTAAGAGAGCAAGCTTATGCTCATATTTATCAATATACATTTAAAATTACCTTCTATTAAATGTTAAAACAGTCATGATCGAGTTGCTAATCTGAGTAAAGGGGTTACAAGTATTTTCTATAAATTCAGCAGTTTAATAGACAGATGAAGTATTTCTAAAGCGTCTGAAGGTATGGTGCACTATGACAAACATCCTGTGTTGAAAATGTCATTTTGCATCTTAAGTTGTTTTTTCTTGCTGAATGTGCATTTAGCAGAACACAGAGAGGATTAATCATGCTGCACAGGTTGTGCTTGGTATGTCGTGATGACGTCAGTGTTACATCTTTTAGATGAGATTATGTGATCAGGTGTCCCTTTATAAGTGAGTCGGCCGACCACTTTGGTCCAAACTGAAATATCTCAACAGCTATTGGATGGATTTCTGTAAAATGCCGCACATCCTCTGACTTTTACACTAGAGCTACCATGTTGTTGATGTTTGTGGTTTTGAGTGATGTGTCCTGACAATTATTGAATGGATTACCATGAAATTTGATCATTAGGTTGATGTTTTAATTAGTCCAGTACTTTTTTTTGTCCATATACCTGCAAAATGACATCCCCATCAGCCTAGTTTCTGTTTAGCTAATGTTAACATGCTAACATGCTACACTCAGACAGTGAACATGGCAAACATAACGTCTGCTAAACATTAGCATGTTAGCATTGTCGATGTGAGCATCTTAGCATGGTAACATTAGCATTTACCTCGAAGTGCACGCACTTTCTGTTGATGTCACAGTAAAACAAGGGCAGGGTTAAATAGCATAGGGAGCGTAATGGCAAGACTAATGCCTCGTCCACACGTGCACAATTTACCCCTAACCCTGAAGCCGGAAGGCTGTCTGCAACCAGAGGTGTGATCCTATAATGGCAAAGGCATAACACAGGAAACAACAGTGCCCACTGTGACAGCAGTCATCAGAATCCAAAAAGTGAGACTGCACATCAACCCTGCAAACCTGAGTTTCTGAATATCTTCAGCCCAGAGGAAGTTTACCAAAAGCTCCGTTTCAGTGATCTACAACTAAGATTGCATGTGGACAAAAGCCCAAAATGTGTAGCTACTTTTTGGAAAAAAAACAAACAAAAAAAACAAAAAAAAACGTGTGTGTGTGTGGACCAGTCTGGCATCAGTGTGTACATTCATGCCACTGACTTCCATTGAAAATGACTTGTAGCCTGTTTGTCACTGGTAGTCTGAACACACCTTTAGCCTTGTTGTTTTATGTGTGACCAAATGATTCCTCTTTATTTATTTATTTTTTTCTTGGTACATCAACTTCTGAGCCAAGGCTACTTCTCTTCACCCAAGTTGGATCAATGATATTAACAATAAATAAGAGCTGACTGAAGCTACTGGGATGTTAAGCAGACACCCTCCATATGTATGTGACTGTATGTGACACCAGTAGTGAAATTGGTTGACAGATTGATGAGTGCAAATGTGAACATCAGTAAAGATTTATTCCAGGATGTACACAGTTCTCCAAGTAATCAGGAGGCCTCATTTGAGCTCCTTAAACTTTCTACATCACAGCTCCTCCTGAGGAGAAGCGGTCATGCCTACTTCTGCTGCTTGACGGTTCATGAAATGGGATTCTGTGCTGGAGCCCATAATCCTACTCTCACTAAACTGAAATCCTCTTTCACTGGCTGTCAGGTGCATCAATGGACATGAAGCACGCTGTTCATGTTTTTCATCAATACTCTACACACAGTCCTCTGTGTTTACTGCGAGTATACACAGTAATAGCAGTTCACAAAATGACATTTGGTGATGTTTTTGTGATGAGAGACATTCTGACATGAATCACAGTCAGTGGTGTCAGGGGAGATGTTTTGTAGACTTTGAGAGCTTCCCTATGAAAGTTGCTGAACTCATATCTTTGCTGGTGCTGCAGTGCATTCTCTGTCAGCTGGGTGCCATCAGTGCAACACTTCTATGCCCGAGGATACGGTAGAATGGATTTGTTTTAAGGTTCAACCTGCCTAGGAAATGAGATGTGTATCATCACATAGCTCAGGTATTGAACCTCCGGCCTTTTCTTACCATAACTGCAGACTATGAGCAACACAATCAACAATTCATCACATGTTGGCCAAGACTGAGCTTTTGTAGTCAGTCAGCGTGTCCAAAGGAAACAGATGTTGATGTTAAACCTTCAGAGGCTCTGAGGAGAAGGTAGAAAAGATGCAGCAGATCAAAGTTTTATAGCACGGAAACTGTCATTTGAAGATGCCACCTGGGACTTTTCTTTTTAATATCTTGATTATTATGGAGAAAATAATCAGTAGATTAATCACTGATAAAAAAAAATAATAATAATAATAAAAAAAATAACTGTTAGCTGCAGCCCAGCTGAGAACATATGGATATCTGGTTGACTTCATAAATAATTAATGTCCAATTTTTTACCACTGAGGAGGAATCCAGGATGAAGGGGTGAAGACGGACAGGATCAGTAAGAGGGCAGAATAAAAAGCTTGTTTAATTTAAAGCTGCACTCATCAGTGTTTTTATATTAGTTATGGATCACAGGACTGTGTGTAATGTCTGAGGTGTCACTTGTGACAAACCCACAGAGATAATTATCACTCTGTTGACTCTGTAGAGCATGTTAGTGTCTCCAGTATGAGCTAAATGTGTTGGTTTTATGGTCTGCAACTGGTTCTGCATTGTTTCAGGACAGCAAATTCAGAATTGATTATTCATTGTTTTGGTATTGCCCACAGACAGACACTGACCCGGCTCTCCATTCGCTCGAGCAGGGACTGCAGGGTCGCCTTTTAAAATTCAAAGGTCAGCAGCCTACATGAATCATGGCTGTTGTATTTTTTTAGCTGTGTACAGTAGTGATGCGAATTGATGAAGAACAATGGTGACGCACTGCCATGACGCTGAATTAAAACATTTACAAGGAAATTAAACCATCCAGCTGACATGGAGCCTGGTGTACAGGACCTGGTGAACATCCAGCCAAAAAGCACACAGCAGGTACCAGCAGGAGTAGTGAGGGAAGTACCTGTGGATCATTGCTGCTTCATAAGATCTACACAAAACATCTGGCACAGTCTGCAGGAGAGAATTTGGCAGCGTGTCTCTTTTTTTCTGATACAGAATATAACATTATATAATACTACCTTAGTGTGTTGGTCTGCCTCTTGCTTTACTTACTTAAGAAGCACATGACTGTTGTGCCTGTTGCAGCCCGGCCTCCACAGTCTCATGTAGAGCAGGATCAATGCCTTTCAGCAGATCAATATTAAGTGCTTCATGGACGAATTAATATATTTAAGCACCAGACTGAGCAGCAACAGTCCATAGTTTAGCTTGTGTTTTGGCTATATGCTATAATACTGTAAAGCTTGAATCTGAAGCTGATGTCAGAGAACATTTTCAAGTTCATACTAAATAAACAGCAGCTGTCTTAGCTTTTGGGTAATTTGTTGACAATGCATCAAATTCACAGTATGAAAACAAGGTGACAAAGTGAAAGGGGCCATTTGCAGGGATGAATCTGCAGGTGATCATCACTCAAATCTGCAGCTCAGCCCGGCTTGATGGAGCTTCGTAGGGAGTTTCTGATTATTTTTTTTAGATGCTCGTCCTATAACTTCTCTTTACAGCAGGCAGCTGTGTTTAGTTTAAAAGCTCTAGAAATTCACTGTACACCACCTGCTCAGCACCAATCAAGAGACAGGCACGGTGAGTGACCAGCTGGTGAACACAGTGGACCATTTAGCAGCTAAACATCCAAATATGTCCCTCAGGAGTTGGTAGAGACCAAAAGCAGAGCTTCAAGAGAGTGAAAATTGGATCAAGTGGCCAAACACATCACTCCAAATGAATGATAATGTCTCTCCATAAGTGCTGGAGTGCTGTAAATAATTACGTTTGTTAATTAGTTCACAAAACCAACTTAAAAGGTGACCAAAATAAATCAGTTACTGTGCCTTTAAGTTAAAATGCTAATAAATCAGCACTTTATTAGAAGTAAAAGTTCTACATTGAATGTCAACCAAGATTACTGTTACCCAAATATTTTGGATTGTTCGCTAATCTTTGCTTTTTTAGTGAAATAATTGACAATTTTACCCCTTTGGTTCTTTGAGTTTAGTTTCTTTGGAGATGCTAACGACTCATCTGAAACATGACAAGGGATCCCAAACAAATACTGTTTTTATAAGGGTCACAAATAACAACAGCTGTCAAATAAGATAAGATTAGGTGGGTATTAGCTTTATTTATCCCAAGGGAAATTGTTGTGCAGCAGGTGCAGTGCAAGGTGGGAGGAGTGCAAATATAAAATAGACAATGAAGAGGTTAATGGTAAGGATCATAAAGTATAAGCAGGGTAACATAAGGGATCATAGAATAATGTAGTGCAGTAAAAAGTACAATATTTACCTCTGAAATTTACTGGTAAAGAAGTATTACATAGCATTAAATGGATGTACTCCCTACTACTCCTCTCTACCTCTAAATTACACTCTAAAAGGATGCCATCAATAGTGAGGCAGTAAGTAAGGAGGTAAGACATGAGCACAGTGCACAGTGACTTTCTGTCGTACAAGCTGAAATGTGTTTGAAGCAGCTTTGAGGTATGCAGAGCCATTTTGCTGATACCAGTAACCTCCATAAACATAGTGCCCTCAACTGGTCATTCTGAGTCCTACATGCTTAGCTGACCAGATGCAGAGGCCTGATGACCAGGAATAAACATTAAAGAAATGTTATTGCTATTTATGGGCTGAATATTTCAAACCACACTAAATAAAGTGATACATCACTAACAATAACAGAGCAGAGAGGGCCTTTCTGCCTTTTGCTGGATGTTAATGCATAACGCAGGCTTGTTTTCCAGGATGTGCTGATGAAGGGCTTTCTTAATGATACCAATTTGTCTTCTCCTCTCCCACCACGAAAACCTTGACAGATCTGGAAATTTGCTGGAGCAGAAAATAGGAGATGCCAAGACTGACACATCTGGTTCTTGTATTCATTGCTGGCCTTTGGACTAGAGACTTTATCAATGCAAGTTTTCGCTTCCCATTGCGTCCACATCACTCCATGCGTGCTATAATAAGGCACAGAGGGTAGTAGTAAAATGACTGCTCACTGTTTAATTAGCAAGCGTCTCAAATAAAACCTGATGTGAAATGGTTTCGAGGCCAGAGGAAAAGAAGAGGAAATGTAGGAAGTCTGTGCAGCAGGATCAGATAATTACTCACTGAACTCATGTCCCTTCTGGCTTCTCTTTACTCAGTACCACTCCACCATGTTGCCCCAGATCTGTGCATTTGGGCAACACATCCTTCACTGGTGGGGGGGTGCATTCCCTCCATCTCGTTTTTTTTTTTTTCCTCCAGCTCTGCTTCTAAATGTCGCTCTCGTCCTCCCTCCTGCTCACACCCTAAATGCACCAGCATCCCGCGGTAGTCGGCCAGGCTATTTTCAGCACCGAGAGGACGAAAGAGCAGTGTGCATAGCGTGCACAGATGTACATATCTGTATGTTTGCTTGTTGGTTTCAATCCTGATGATGGTTACAGTTAATCTGTATTTGCGTCTATGATGCAGGAAGAGGATAGAAGGAAAGGAAAGAGGTGGAAATTATGATGTTTTCATGCCTGAGATGTGCAGACGTCCAATATGAGCAACCTAGAGAGGAAAAACTCGAAAGAATTTCTCTGGTCATAAATGAGCGAGTCAATATGAGTCCATCCAAGCTGTGAAAAACCTTTAAGGACAGTCACTATCGCACCATCAACTCCAGAGAGCCAGATCAGTCCTGTTTGTTCAGTGAATGAATATTTGCAGCCAAATACCTGCAGTGGGGTTACAACTGTTCATACAGCTGAGCAACAAAGAAACTATTGTTTGAGGGAAATGTTTGTGGGTGTTATATTTGCAATAGTTTGCCTTTAAGCTTATGTTTGTGAACAGACTCACAGGGGAAATTTAGTAGAAAGATATTACAGTTAATTACTTTTGTTAGTTTCGCCCCGATGATCAGAATTATTTTCCACTTGTTTTATGAGATAAGTAGATGGTGTGTTAAGTACTAATTACCAAAAGACAAGCTTGAAGACATTTGGTTTGGGTGATGTGATTGTTTGAAAGACCTTTATTTGTTTTCATGTTGTCATAAATCATTTAAAATGTTGATTTTTACTTTTATTTAAGAGTGGCCGCCCTCCTGCAGTGGACAGTCTTGGTTGAGCTGCCCTGAGAGGGTCATCAGCTGTCCTAGTCAGACTTTCCCTCAAACTGGACCATTAGCTCTCTCTGCATCTTCCCTCCTCATTTTGACACCCTTCATCACCTCCACACCGCATATTTCACCTGTCCATACGTTTGCTTTAATTGCTGACACTGATACTATACTAAAAGACTAAACCAAATTTAAGTTACTTTTCAGCACATTTGCTTCATTGGCACATCCCAGAAGGCTCAAAATGATGTTTCAGGAGACATTTTTAAAAGCCACAGTAGGAAAAGCACAGGTGTAAATAATAAAACTAATGATGGCTGAATTTCATTTAGCTGTACACTGTGATGGTTTGTTAGAACAAACAAAACCATCAATAATGTTATTAGTTGTTACAACCCCAATTCCAAGGATGTTGAGATGCTGCGTAAAATCGAAATGATAACTGCATGATATGTTTTGGAAAACAGTCCAGACAACAGTTTTACAAAGTGTTCCTGAACTCATGTAGTCATATCCTTTATCTAATCATGTGTTCACAAAGTGGCGAACCTCGCTCTATCCACGCTTGTGAATGAGCAAGGATGCCCCTTTCATATCCTTCACCTGTTACCAATCAACCTGTTTACCTGTGGAATGATCCAAACAGGTGTTTCTGGAGCATTCCACATCTTTCCCAGTCTTTGGTTTTTTCCTGACCCAACTTGTTTGAAATGTGTCACCAGCATCAAATTCAGACTAAGCATATACTGTATCTGATGAGGTAAAACATTCAATATATTGACTTTGTAATGTTTTCATTTGAGTATTTTTCAAAAAAGATTAGCAAACGATGTCATTCAGTGTCCTTTTCAACCCTTCGTTTTTTGTGTAAATGAGTCCAGTAGCAGTGTGCTTTGCTTTCTGCCACATGATCTTTTTTCATGGGGCTGTCAAACTCACATCATAGCATGAGAAGCCCAGGTTCAATTAATATCATTGATGATGGCTCACTCTTATGGCCCATGACGCACACTTAGAAGCTGTGGTTGAAAAGTAAAAAATAAATCACTACCTATGTCTTTTCCTGGAAATCATGAGGACTCTTCTTTCCTTTTGTAAAGGATGGTCCTGTATGCTGAAGGAGATGAGAAATGAATCATTGAAGCACCTTTCCTTAGCACTGAGAGAATTTGGCCGGCTCTTATCATGACTAAGAAACACCTTCAGGTCATTTCACTCTGGAACCACAGCCAAAGACACATAGTCCACCCACACAGGTGTTCTCATTTGTATTGCCTGATTAGACGTCTCAGGACTGTGTTGGCATGTACAAACAGGGCTTTATTTAAATTTCTATCACTTTCCTGACAGTTTTGTCGCACCTATTAGGGCAGGACAAATTAGAACATCATCACTTTCATTGGAACATGGAGTTTGTTGACCTGTATTTCTCAGCACAGCACCTCTCAACAACAACCGGAGCAGACCTCTAATGAGTCAGAATAAGTTTCAACACCTGTGTGAGTGCACAGGGCCATACAGCGAGCCACTGTTAGAGTTATTAGTTCCACTGGTGTGTTTTCCGCTATGACAAGTCAAAATTTTTGTTATAAAAGAGGTCTATTACAGTGTCAGAGAAGCCATGTGTAAATAAATATAATTGTGACCAAACACATTTTTAAAACTTTTTAAATAAACTTTGAGGAGTGTGCTAGTGGATTTGAGGAGAGTCACACATCTGTTCCCAGGGTCCCATGTCCTTCAATTGTTTATATGTGCCTTCCCAGGGTCCTGTGCTCCCAAGATCTCACATACTCCTATGTTCCCAGCATCCTGTGCTACCTGGGTCCTATGTTCCTAAGATCCTATGTTTGCAGGGTCCTATGTTACCAGGATTAGGGTTAGGGGGTTTGACCTGAACACAATAGGAGGATTAACGTGTTTCAACAGAATACTGAACTGGAGAACATTTGACCGTGGGACAGTGAGAGCATAGATGTGCTCTCATTTCGAGGTTTAAGGCACTTACCAAAAAGAGTGATGTCCCAGTGTGAGTCCAGATCTCTCCTCTCATTTCCTGTCATCTCTTAGTCGACAGATCTTCAGTGGAGGCCTGATATACAGCTTTAAATGTCCTTGTAACTTGTTTAGCTTTTAGACAAAAGAAGCTTATTCACATCCCTCAAATTGTCTTTCCGTACAACTTCAGTGTGTTTGAGCTTTTGTTGCCCCTATAATTGGCTTTGTCTGCTTAAATATTGAACTATTTTGGAGGCAAATCCTTAAATCTGTACCAGTGTAAGCAGTTATGGCTTTTACATGGTTGAGTTGTCACAGCTCTGTTTTCTTTCACTTAGGAGACACTGTCGTATCACAGATGCCTGTAACTCAAAGTAAAAAGCTGCTGTCAAAGCGCAGGAGTTCTTCCTTGACAGCCATCCACCCACTCAACACACATACCAAATCCACCCAGTGTTTACAGACACATACACACACACATAGGCAAACACAGACACACTGTCACCTTGTTGACCAACTGCTACTTCCAAGACTTCCAAACACTGCAACTGATGTACAGAGCCAACGACGGCCATATGGTGCTTTCTGTTTGCTGCTGTCTGTTTGTTGCAGTAATGATGGGCTAGAGTACGGTCAGTGCTTTAAGTGTGTGTGTGTGTGTGTGTGTGTGTGTGTGTGTGTGTGTGTGTGTGCATGTGAGAGAGAGAGAGATGCAGAGAGAGAGTTGGTAGGGAGGCAGAAGGGGGTAAAACGATAGAAGTAAAAGATGAAAGCAATGAGGAGAGGAAGAAGTGAGGCATGGAAGGAAATGGAGGAATGAGAGTGAGCAGCTGACTGTTGGACAAACTGCCTCCTCGCTTTGTATTTCTCTGTTACACCCCTGCATTGCAGCACTCCCTGCAGGAGCTGAGAGGGTGCAGTCTTTTCCACATCCTCTCTGCTGCCTCAGAGGAGACAAATCATCTCGACCAAAACGTCCCGGCACAACTCAGCACTGGCACACGTTGGCAGCAGCTGTTCTCTGCATATGTTCGTTATGTGGGGCTTTGATAGTGGTCGTGTTGCTCTCATTGACGTCCCGGCACAGGACAGTCCTCAGGCCTGACTCATCCTTTGTGGAGAGGACAACTAGTAGAGAGAGAGAGAGAGAGAGAGAGAGAGAGAGAGAGAGAGAGAGAGATTTACTCATTCACAGTTGCTCTGAGGAAATGAGAGGGGCAGGCAAGGGCTGGAGTATCCCACAATGCACTGGGAAACCAAGTGAGCCAATCCTACTGTACTATCACTGCTTCGGTCAATAATGCAGCTGCATTGTGACCTTGCACTAAACTCTGCCAGGCACCAAAGCTGCTGAGTCAAGAGGCAGTCGCAATTTATCAGTTCTGGTCAAGAACATTAGCTGATTACTGGTGACCAGATCCAAAATAATGAAACATCATTACCTTCAGAAAGCTGTATGATCATTAGTCAGTTTTAAGAATGAGCAAACTTGTTATCTGCTAACTGTTGATTATTCTTTTAATTGTTACTGTTGCATTTTTGGTTGAACTTCTTCATCTATGGAAGTTCAGGGCTGCTAATATTAAATGAAATATATCATTCAAATAGGTTATATAACCCCTACACTGTATATATGAAGGTTATGTGAAGAATTTTCACATTATGATGACAAATTGTTTTCCTGATGAAATGTTGATGCTTTTTATTTAGTGGTACATTTTATTTTGTGCTGTTAGTTAAAAGTCACACAAAGCCACATGTACACCAAGTGCAGGGACCTTCAAGAGGTTTTTTAATCTGTCATCTTTCCTGCTTTACTGCGTTAAGATACAAGGACCGAACATTTTGACTTACTTTGGCAAAAAGGGTCATTCATCTTTGCAAGTATCTCATAATACGGGCTAGTCTTACAACAGATATCTGTTGACTCTGTCTTCATAGCAGTGCTGTTTGGCTCTCTTCCTTCTACATTTTCTCAATTTTTGCTTTCCTGTTTGCACTTTATTTCACAATGAAGTCTGGGTTTACTGCACCATAAATCTGCTTTTGAGTGAATTAAGTTATAGCTGTTGCCAAGTTTGCTCCTCTGACAATGCAGATTCACAACGAGTGATGCCGTACTTAGCATTAAATGTCACTGTACAATTACTGACCGTAGAAGTTTCTATTGAGACGGCACAGACGATCAGTAGACTGGGAGTGTGTCCTCTTCCCTTTCCTCCTAACTGCAAACAGCCACTGCTGTTCTGCAGCCGACCCTTCATCCCTTAATTTCACTTTCACTTAACGCAATGAACTCCACGAAATCACTGCAACGTTGACACTGCAGCCACGAAATAGTCGGACAGATAATCCTCAGTAAACAGTCTCATTTTTATTCTTCATTTTTGTTACTGATTAAACAGATAAGATATACCAGTAGGTGTTTGGAGTGCATTTTAAAGATGTTTGTAAGAGATGACCTCTGATTCAGAAGTTATTGTTTGTTTATATTCTTGTCCAAGGCAAAATATTGCAAACAGCAGAGAAGGATGGATACTGCTGATGCAGTGAGTGCAAGAACAGTGACAGAGGCTACTGTTAATGAAGTGCTTGATAGACACTTTCTGATGCACTACATTGTAGACTACTCTTGTTAGTCTGTTAGCAATGCTAGCTCCACAGTTTTTGTTTACAACCCTGTTATTTCATGTCCTGCTGGCTTTTTGCTACATCACACAAGAGAATGTTGCCAGTCCTGACTGCCTCCTGAGGTTTAAGATGCTGTTTATGTTTACTTTTGCAGATTTGACTGTGACAGTACCTATTCCTCTCAAGCCTCTTTACCTTTGTCAGTCCTGAAACTACAAAATTGTATGGCTCACAAACCCTCTACTATGATGAAAATGCTCAGACAATCTGATGACACAGAAAGCCATTAAATACAAAAATGTATACTGCCAAGCAAGTGGCATAGCCAGTCTTAATAAACAAGTGCAGATTTTCAACAGTATTGTACAAAGTTGCAGCTAAATATTTTGCTTTTAAAAGGAGCAGTTTGAGTCACTTTTACTGAATGCATGTAGCAGATGACAAGTGATTTGGGGAAAGCATGAAAGACAAGTGTCTCTGGGCATAACTTTGCAGTATGGAAAAAGAAAAAAAAAAAGATGCCCTGTGATGCAGCACGTTTTTGTGAGATCCCTGCCCCCCTGTGGCAGAAGAAGCTCATTGCAACCTTACACCGGCTCCTCACAGCTGCTGGCTGAACATGAGCACACAGAAAGGTATTTCCCCAAGGAGAGCAAGGAGGGAAAGAGGGTTAGAGGAGAAAACCGGGGAAAAAGATTGAATGCTGGAATGAAAACAGGCTTAAATGTGTACAGAAGTACATAGAGGTGGGACATTTTTATTCATTTGATGATGTGAAACCAGTTTATGCAGACTGAATATATCCCGGCTATTTTTACCCAGATTTTCACGTTCAAGCCCAGTATTCTCATCTCTATGTATGCAAAGATTTCTTGGTCATGCAGCATATGTTTCGTGATGTAATGGTGCCACCGTGGGCTACGTTTTTGTTTGTGTTCACTGGAGAGGATGCTTTGCATCTGCTGACTTCCAATTATCATTGACAGGTCTCCTGAGGGATCAGTGAAAGGCAGACAAGTTGACCTAATCAGTCTTGGTGTCAGTTGTTCGTTCTGAATGGGTTTAACAGGGAAGGATCTCTCCGGAGGGTTATATCACACTTCTGAGATCAATTCCTGGGATCCAATTAATTGTATGAGCTCAGTGTGATACTATTTGGAGCTGATGTGGTAAAGTAAGCACACCCTTAAGAGTTCGTTGGCCCTCCTTCTACCTGCCTTGCTGGTTCTCTGTCTCTGATCTATGCAAACTGTGGCTTTATTCAAACGCCCCTCCTCTAGCCCCAAAGCTTGTGCATATTGATCTGTTACAACTGCCCTCCAATGCTAGACCAAAGAGTGGCATGCTGCAATCAGCTGTGTGAGCAGCATCGCAAATGAGGTTGGGGGGGAGAGAGAGAGAGAGATGGAGAGAAAGAGGTAAAGAGGCTGCGTGCATCAGTACATTGAGGGAGAGACAGAAAGGGAGTAGGGAGGTGTGTGATGGGAGGGTGGAAAATGGGGGAGATGGTGTGCATTGGAAGAAGAGGAGGAGGAGGAGGAGGAGGAGGAGGAGGAGGGGGAGGAGGGGGGGTGTAGTGCTGCAGTGGAGAGAAGTGAGAGGAGACTGCAGTCTCTGCTTATGGGAGAGATCAGGCTATGTTACCACAGCTCTGAGGCACTGTAGCCCATACAGTTATTGATATTGGATGGGCCACCTCACAAAGGGGAATACCACATCTGACTGGTGAGTTTTGTTTTTTGGAGATCTTATTAAATGAAGGCGCAGTTATGTGACATGAATACAATCCAAACATACAACTAGAAGACAGCTATCTTAGGGCATCTTCTCTTCATTTTTTAAAACTAAGTCATAAGAAACTATTCCACTGTGACTGTATTCTGCGTACCTGAATATCCTTGTGAGTCAGGATGTGTCAGAGTCTTTTTTCGTGTGTGGCTGAGTGATGCTGGCCAGTGATGAGCTGCAGAAATCAAAGGCAGATAAGGACTGAGTGCTAATGGCACAGAGGTAAACATTGAGCTAAAACAAGCTGGGGGGGGGGGGGGCTATGGACGTGTTTTGGTGTCTTTCATATTCAGCCGCTGTCCTCTGTCCTGCTCATTTGGATGCCAACAGAAGGCACATGTTAAGTTATGGAAGTTAGAGTGTTGAGTTATTCCTGAGTTGGATCAGGAAGGCAGGAATTCTCCCAAATTTTGCATTTATTACAGCTGCTGACATGTTTTGTACGAGGTGATGATTTCTCATTGATGGTTTTCTTTCCAGACATAAAGTGACTGTTATATTTTTGGGAGGGACCCCTGCTGCAGCTAAAACTTTCATCATTATCAGCACACATCATAACAGACCAGAGCTGTCTGCATTCATATCATGCCCATGCTCACCGCTCACACAGTGACTTGACACTGGCCTTGAGCCAATTGGTTATTTGATTGGCTGGTCACCTCGGCTATAGGCAGGTTGTGAGCAATTCTGGATAGCTGATAGACACACTCAGGATTGCTTAGCAACAATAATCTGCCAGCCCAGAGCTCACAGGCCTCTACTGTATGTGAATGGCATGCATTTGACCACAAATCCTACCCTACGACAAGAGAAGGGGCGTAAGATCACGCTGAAAATACACATGTTGGAATGCAGCACTTATTGATCTGTGGCCTGGGAGTCAATGGAGATGAGGTTACATCATAATTGTGTTTGCCAGATGCTGACAGAGAAGTCTGAGCTTTCACTTTTATGTTATCATATAGACATCCTCACATGAACCGTGAGCTTGATTAGATAAAACTGTCTGTACAGCAAAAGACTCGCTGTACATCATCCTTATTTTACACATACGTGTGTGTGTGTGTGTGTGTGTGTGTGTGTGTGTGTGCGTGTGTTAAACCCTACACTCAGCTGTTGTTCTTGTTCATTTAAGCAGTGAATAGAAATTGTCTTTAAAGCCGGGACAGATCATTTTCTTTCAGAGGAAGATAAAACAAAAAATCCTCTGGATAGCTATGAACATTTGAGAGCTGTAATGACACACACACACACACACACACACACACACAAAAACATACTGAGACACATGCGCACAATTTGTTTTATATTTTATTCATGCTGCATGTTTTGTTCATCTTTATTTTATGTTTCACTCTCTCTTTTCATGCCATAAGCCTGTCTACCTCCACACGGTGCTTGCTTAACAGTTGTAGCAGTGATATTAAACTACAAAAGAAAAAAAAAAATGGTGACCTTTTCCGTCAAAAACACTTTTCTCCTTCAATTTCTTCACCCTGGAGCGAAAACAAACACATAGCTGCACAACAACTAAACTGTTGTCAAGTTGCCAATTATTCTTTAGCATGATGTTTGAGCTGGTGGGGAGCATGGAAGCATAAAGGCAGCATCCAAATCACAGTGTTCAGTCCTGAAAATAACACCAGCCTATCCAAACGTGGTGTACTGCAGTAAAAATATTCTTGAAGGCAAAATCTTAATCACTAAACTGTCTTTGATCCCAATAGTCTTATTAGTGCAGTGTTACTGTCTGCTTTAAGTAATCTTGTAAATGACCACTAAAAGAAGACTCTCTTTTTCCTCTGCATCAAATTATAATGGACCAATTCTAATTTAATCCAAAGTGAACTGATGCTACAGTTGTCAAATGCATCCAAAAAACAAAAAACAGCGAGGCTCATTTAGACCAGAGCACCAACACCTTTGTGCTCAGCAGTAAATGTTAATAGCATGCTGGTGCTACTCATAGTTATGTGAGGAGAAAAAGCTGAGAGTAAATGATATAATGCTCACTTGAGGCTGGGAGGGAAATTAATCTTTTCAGCTGGTCGCAGCGGACTGAATTTCCAAAGGATAAAAAAGGTGAACCATTGTGAAGGGACGCTTGTTTTATTGCTCTCTGATTGTGGTGAGACTGAGTTGAATGGCAGCCTCATATTTCTTTTAGTATTACAGTTTATTCCTCTTTCTGTGACAAAACGATCAACAGTTTGGTCTACTTTTTTAGCCCTGTTTCTCTTCTGTTATATTAAGTACTCAATTTTTATTAGTAATTATTTTTTTTTATGTGTTCGCTCAACATTTCATTCACAGACTCCATCCCAGCTTGGTCTTACCTACGATCAAGAAGACGGTTGATCTCACTGTCTGTGTTTTTCCTGCCTTTTGTTGAATGAAGGAAAAAGGAATAAAACTCAAACAAAAACAGATTATAAAAATAAAACTGTTTGACCCCAAAGAGGGTGAACATGTTAAGTCCACACAGAAAGGCCATTCATACTTTGATGTCAGACAATTAAAGGAATAGTTCATAGCTCGCTCTCAAGTCTTTCCACTGAATATGAAGCTACCACTAGCAGCTAGTTAGCTTAGCTTGGCACAAAGACTGGAAAGAGCTAGCTTGGCTCTGTCCAAAGGTAATAATATCCGTCTACCACAGCCTCTACAGCTAACAAATTAACATATTTTATCTAATTTGTGTAATTCATACAAAAACAGAAGTGTAAAAACAAGTTGTGTGATTTCACCAGTAACTGAATTTTGTTAGCTTTGGACACCGCCCGCTAGTTGCTTTCCCTTTTTCTGGTTGTAGCTTCATACTTAACAGACAGACATGATACTGTATGTGACTGAGTTACCATCTACCTTTAGAGTTTTACCTGTTTCAGGGAGAACTCCTTTAATTCTGTGTTAACATGCAGGTCTCTCTCTGGGTCTCCAGGTCTGGCTGATCACTGTGTTCAGAGGGAGGATCGGGGTACTCACCTCAGACAGTGAATTCTCATATCGTCAGCGTAATCGATGCATTCATTCCCAACTTTCATGGCTTTTATATCCTATGAGATTTCTCTGCTGAGAAGATGTGCTCATTCGCGTAACTGATTTCTGTTTAATTCTTCACTAACGATGAACATTGTTGATTGCGATGCCTCCCAGACTGTCTCTTTTCAACACCCCTCCATCTTTCATGGAGCTGAGTAGCTTCTTTACAGCTCTTGAGTTCATCATCTCTCAAACAAATTGGATCATCTTTATCAATTAGTCACTTACTAGCAGAGCATCAATATATCCGGAACGAACATGAAAGACTTCTCAGTAGGACTGTAATTATTTTTTTCATGATTGAGTCATCTTTTTTGTTGTACTTGGCATTTTTGCTTGAGGAATGAGTTTAAGTGACCTTTTGGGAAAATATTCACTTTCTTTCCGAGAGGTTGGATCAGACACTCAACATCACTCTCATGTCTTTAAATGTGGAAATGGAGTCTGGAGATGATTAGCTTACCTTAGCATGAAGATTATAAACAGGGGGAAACAGCTAACCCGGCTCTCTCCACACTTTCAAATATCAACCACCAGTACCTTTAAAGGTGGTCAAACTGTAAGCAAAGTGAATTTTTGTCTTTCATCATTTGTCCGAGTTTGACCACTGGACTGTTAGTCCAGACATTAGCAGTCAGCTAGCTAGCAACAACCGTGTGTGGGGGTGTACCTGAGTATTTTGATCAGCTCAGACACTGATCTCAGAGCTCACCAGGAACTCCAAGAACTCTATTCCTTTCCCTCAAGTCACTTTCCTTTTGCCTAATCTCCAAGTGCGTATGAAGTAGATTCATAAAGCCCTGGGATTACCTGTATTTGGTGCTCAAGTTAAAACATTTTCATCTCGGGCAGAAGCATCTTCGCCCCAGTTTGCATCGCCCTTGGCAAATAGTGCCCACTCTCATCTTCCCACTGACTTTACAATTGTGCCCACCTCTAAAATTGCCTCACATTCTGTCTGAACACACCCGAAGGCTCACTAACGACTGAACACAGCGTCTTCCTGCCAGGCAAACAGTGCTATAGCCTGGAGAGGCTACACGGATGGATTAACAGCTGCTGATCAAGGAATGGTTACAGCCCATAACTCCCCCTAAAACCACTAATTGCCTTCTTCACATTTCAGTGAATGGAATGATGAAACAAGCAAGATATGTGTTTTTAGACATGCTGGTGGACTTATTTTATTTATTTTTTTTAGCTCTTTCCCCCTCTTTCCCGTCTTTATGCTCAGCTAAGCTAATCACCCCCGTTCTCAGCTCCATGCTTCAGTTTTGCATCTAACTCTTGGAAAGAAAGGAATTAAGCATATTTCCAAAAAATGTTAACTTGGGTCTTTATTAAAATGCACTGAAAGATTAATCAGCTATTTGAATTGTTGTCAGTTTTTTGCACTACATTTAAGTTTTTACTTCTTGTTTATTATGACACATTTGTTTGTTTTTGTTTTCCCCAGAAGACCACTCAGCCAAAAGATACCATACAATCATTCTAACAGAGTATATCATTATGTTTGAAATTAATTTGAACTCAGTGCTTCTCTGTAACAATACTCGTCAGGAGAAACTGCATTCTGAGAGTCTTTTCATACAAATTCTTATAAAATATTCTTGGCAGCTACACACACTGCAGTTGTTTGGCGTATCTAATCCTCCCTTTCTGTCTGATCTGTGTGTGTCTCAGGGACGCTGCACCTAGTCTTTGACAATGAAGTTCAACTTGTTCAAAAGGCCACAGTCCATGGCAGCCGCTGAGCCCACTGGTGCCACCACCATGACCATGGCTCCCACCCCGGCTGTCATCTCCACCTCGGCGCCGGAAACCTCTGGCTCCAACAACACAGAGATCAACAAGAATGACATGTTTGAGGAGATCAAGAGCAAATTTTTGAACGAAATTGATAAAATCCCATGTGAGTAATCAGCCCAATCGGCAGAATAAATGTTGGCATTATGCATTTCAGCAAACCACGTATATGGTGAAATTTTATATTTCTGTACCACAGACATGTTGAATGTTTATATTTCTTTATATTTCATTTTTAGTTTTATGTTTGACCAATGCTGTAGTTAAGGTCTGGCTCGAGTCAGGCACAAAAAAATGGTAAGGGTTAGGAAAATATCATATTTTGGCTTAAAACACACAGTTTTCTTGCCACAAACACAACTGGAAAATATCCCAAAGTCATGTTAAAAATACCTTGTTTTGCAGCAAGAAACCCGGCTCAAACAGCGGTCTGCTGCTTGGCCGTCATCTCGTCTAGCTGCCACACCACCAGCATCCCCTCCTCCTCCTCATGAGAAACTCAGCTCGTATGCATGTACCAGTAATCTGAACTACGCCACTTTGATAGCTGTGGGAACACTGATATGAAATGTACAAATTTAACGCATCCCTGGTCTGCGAAAATGTACAATACCAACATTTCATTCTGGTGACTGGGCTGGAATAATGCAGCGCTGCACCCCCACTTTCTGCTTGACAAAAAGTTAATTTTGTGAGAAACACCGACGTCAATCTCAATCGTCCCTCTGTTGTTTTCAACCTGACAGTGCCTCCATGGGCTCTGATTGCCATTGCTGTGGTGGCCGCGTTGCTTATCCTCACCTGCTGCTTCTGCATAATCAAAAAATGCTGCTGCAAGAAGAAGAAGAACAAGAAAGGGAAGAAGGGCAAGGATGGCTTCAACATGAAGAACATGCAGGGTGGTGAGGTATGATGCCGTGTGCGACAAACATGCTGAAAAGTCAGAGTAACGGGTGATGTTTTGCCTCTTCTTTCCTACAATAATTTATCATTCAAATGTTATTGTTATTAATAATTATTGCAGAGTTTTTATTCATTCAAAGATGTCTCTAGCTAACCAAATTTGCTTTTACCGGCAGCTCTTGTAGCCCAGGCTGTAGAGGACACAAGGAGAGCTCTCTTCCCCTCCGTTTATTTGATGTTGTTGTGGTGGTTGTTTAAACGTGTGACGTATTCCATTGTGACCCGTGGTGGAAAATGACACTCTTTGTTTCACAGTGGCAAAGAATAATGAGCACCATGAAGACAAAAGCCACAAGTGCCAAAAGCCGCATCTTATAATTGAGGAAAATGGATGAAGGTGTGAGACCTGCAGAAATATTGGGAGATTTTGGAAACAAAGCCACAGTAAATCAGGGGATACATGTTAGAAAAGCCAGAGATTCATTTGAGGACCAATCAACTAGCATCACCATAGATTACCCTGAGCTCCAGTGACAGTTAATTAAAGCAATCAATTACTTGTGTCCACAATGTGAATTTATCGTCCCCAGCTGAAAACAAGCGTGTCATTTCTCATCATAATTGTGGTGGTGGTGGTAGTGGTGGTGTTGACTGCCTCTCTTTTGTAGTGTGTTTGGTGTCTTGTGAGTTGAATCTCTTCCTCTCTCTGCTCTCCTCCTTTTTTTTCCCGCTTTGTGTCTGTCTTGTGTGTGCCTCGTGTTTCTTGACTGTGGTGGACTCCCGCTCTACGGTAGGTGGATAGCTCATGTTGATGCTCTCTGGCCCCCGGGGCAGAGGGGGGTTTCATGGAATGAAAGTTGTAGCTTCCTTTGCTTTTTTATTTTCTTTTTAGCCCCCCCAACTTTTTTATTTTTTATTTTTGTTATGACAGCTTGAGAATGTAACAATGGAAAGCTATGATGTGCTCCATAAACCCCCAGAGAGGAGAGTCTAACCATCTAACGCATTGTTCCTGGGACAATGTAACTGTAACTCACACCAATATGGAAAGTATTGGACTAAGAGATGATATGCAAGACACTTTTTAACACTATTAATCTATGCATGTGATAAAGGGCATGGTTGGTTGTTTGGGAGACATGGAACCGGTGATGATAAAACTGCATGAAGAGACAAATAACTCACAGATCTGTCCTTCTGATTGTAACACTCAAAGAGGAGGTAGGATGTGGAGACACTGGATGGCCTGAAAAAACATGTCAAAGTCAAGGTCACCTTGGCAATGAGGCTTTAATTTAACTTCAATAATAACACTGCAGCAATAAGACTCTACATCGTTCAAATAGCTGGCTGTGCCCTTTAATCCTGAACCATTTATTGTAATAACGGTGAGCTGAAAAGAGAGGCTTTTTTTTTTTGGTGCCACATAAATTTAGCGGTGAAACAAGGCGTGCAGGTTACTAAAGTTTTGGATTAATCCTGAAAGATGAAGGTTGTGAATATAGACAGACTGAAATCCTGCCAAAAGCAGTAGCTTATTTGAAAGCCATCTCCTTGCACTGAATATTATGTCTTATTTGCCTTTTATCATTTTAGTATGCACTGGCATTTGCTGTTGTGGGCTAGTTCCTTAGGGGTTTTTATATAAACATTCACCTCCCTGTTCATGCGGTGATATCCAAGCCGTTTGACAAACGCGAAAATTATGCTCATATCTGATTTCATTGGAAAACTTTATGCATTTGTTACCCCTCTTAGTGGAACTAGCATGCAAAGCCTCCACTGACTGTGGCTGTCACTGTACTGCACAAGCATGTCGAAGGAATTGCCCAATGATCCAAAATGAGAGGACCAGATGTGCAGAAAGTACAATATAAATATGTATTTATGTGTTACCAATAGAGCATTCTCACCCTGTAAATGATAAATCCCTGGTTATTATCATCAGGTGCTGTGCAGGTAAGCAGTAACCAAAACATGTATCTCCCACGTAAAAACTCCTGGAGCTCCAGTGTCTGTGGCATGCTGTCTGTCGTTGGGAGCCCTGTGTCCTGATCCCTGATGCTCCGACCTTTAACACCGCACTTTGTCTTTTTACGTTCACACTACAGAAACACCAGGACGACGATGATGATGAGGGAGAGACCGGACTGACGGAGGAGGAGAAAGAGGAAGAGGAGAAAGAGCAAGAGAAACTGGGGAAGCTGCAATACTCTATAGATTATGACTTTGAGAATACAAAGGTCTGTGGTTGTTACTTGTAAATACATTGTACAAATACATTGTCAAGCTTCAGAAGAAATAATAGTATTTTTGAAGAACAGAGAACAGTTTCAGATATGTAAGAACCATTTTTTATACAGAATTTTAATTGTTGCACATTTTTTTGCACATTTTTGCACATTAAGTTCTCCAGTATTTGAAAAGACAGTTCGAGCCAGGCTAGCTGTTTTCCCCCATCTTTATGCTAAGCTTAGCTAAGCTAACTAAGCTGTAGCTGCACATTGAATGGGCAGATATGAGAGTGACATTGACCCTCTTGTCTAACCTTAGTCATGAAAGCGAAAATGCATATTTCCCAAAAAGTTCATCTCCTCCTTTAAGGTTTGATCCTTGCAAATTTATTGACAGCTTCTTTGTAAAATCCCAACGGAACAACAGAATAATTTTGTAGAAAGGCTGAAAAACAGACTGAATAATTTTGCAATAATTGGTTGAGGGGAAGAGGAACACATTTTTCAAAGATTCTGTCAATTTATAAGGCTAATAATGAGGCTTCAGGTGCTGAATCAAAAGCCTTAAACGAAGTCAAAATAAAACAGAGCAGCAACGAGAGCAATAGGTACTTTAAAAATGGTACTTTAAATGTGCGTATTCTATCTGTCCCTAATGTACAATTAGCTCAAACATGTTTTATATGTGTGTGTGTGTGTGTGTGTGTGTGTGTGTGTGTGTGTATGCACATCTTGTAACACATAAAAAATCAGTTTTCAGAAGTTATCACACTGTGACATTGAAAAAAAAAAACCTCTAATTTTCAATACCTCTCTAGCGGGAGATAAGAAGTTTGTGGTGATTGATTGCCGGGCTTAAGTTGTCAGACGATGTTACCTCTCTCCGCAGCCGTGACCCTGACACAAATCAGCAATCTTATGGACGTTGGATTTTTGCCTCATAAAACTGTGTCTTCACTCCTGTTATCCTTCACACCCTGCTCACACCTCCTCTGCATACAGCTCACAGTCGGCATCCTTCAAGCTGCGGACCTCATGTCCATGGACTCAGGCGGTACCTCCGATCCTTACGTTAAAGTCCTGCTCCTCCCTGAGAAGAAGAAGAAGTTTGACACCAAAGTCCACAAGAAAACTCTGAACCCTGTCTTCAATGAGACGTTTGTATTCAAGGTCAGTCTTGTCAGGATGCGCAGTGACAAAGTACGTCCAGTATTGGAGACTTTGGTCCAGTCTGCTCTGCTTTAATGTGAACTGTTGCAGCTGTAAACACGAAGACAATGATCAGACATGTCTGGATGATGGTGAGCGAGATGCTGTTTTTATATAAAATGAGCTAACTTGCTGCCAGCATGTCCCTTACAGTGTGTCAGTGTAATAGGACTGATGATGGATTGTCAGCTTCCTCAGGATGTGTGCACTCACTTGTCTATGCAGCCTGCAGGGCGTCCTGCTCTCTCCTTCCCAGGCTAATAAAGCCTGCAGAGTCTCTACGAGCAGCTCTGTTTCATGCTGAAAGCTCTTATTCGCTCATTCACAGATTTTCCATAGTAGCTGAAAATCACATGAACAACATCAAGTTCATGTGAACATGTGGTGAATTTTTGAAATTCTTTTGAAACATGTTAAAGAATTTGTTTTCATATTCATATCATCACTACTGGAAAAAACACAAGGTATCACAGAGTAAAACAACATGGCATTGTGTCTGTCGATCAGGTACCCTACGAGGAGCTCGGTGGGAAGACTCTGGTCATGTCTGTTTATGACTACGACCGATTTTCCAAACACGACGTCATTGGTGAGGTGAAGATTCCCATGAACACCATCGACCTTGGACGTCCGATCGAGGAGTGGCGGGATCTGGAAAGCGCAGATCAAGAGGAGGTGCTGTTAACAATCAAACATTAGTAATCAGGCTTTTAAAGAGAGATTACTGATCGATGATATGCAGGTGTTAGAAGAGATGTTTTCTAGCAGTGTGCAAACATTCAATCATCAAAATCACAGTCTTGCAGTAGTAAAATCATTTCGATAACACTGACCTTGGAAATCTTATGCTGAGATATCTGACATTTCTAATACTTTGAAGCAAAATCCCCATCTCATTCACCTCAGGGGATGTTGAAAGCCTCAAGGTTCAAAATCCATCATATCAATCCATACAGAACTGTGCAATTCTAAGCAAGAATTTTGAAAAAGGCCTCAATTTCAGCCTCAAAGTAGAAGTACAAGACATGCAGTGGATAATAGCTGAGAGCGTTTTGCTTCAGTCCATCATCATATTCTTATAAAAAAGCATTGCGTTGTTGGCTGATGAACGTATGTGCTTGTCATCCCTGTCTCTTCTCTCTGTGCTGACCGCTCAGCCTGAGAAACTCGGAGACATCTGCATCTCCCTCCGTTACGTTCCCACCGCCGGGAAACTCACCGTCTGCATCCTGGAGGCAAAGAACCTGAAGAAGATGGACGCCTGTGGATTATCCGGTAGAGAAATGCCAAAACCACCTTTAAGTTACAGCGTTGTAAACAGAATCTAGATTACCTTACTTTTGAGATCGGAGCTGTTTGGGACAATTTAGGCTTCAATCTGTGTTTGTCTATGACTGAGGTGAGGAAATGATGTTTCAAAACACAATAAGATAATACAACTACATGTAGGACACAGCTCAAATGTACAAGAAAGCCTAGAAAATCAAATTCGAGTAAAGACAGCTCTGCACATTGAGCTTCAATGCAAATATGTAACGATAAAGACAATTGTTTGGGCAATCCCACGGCTTCTAATGATTTCAGATAGAACATATAGAGCATAGAGACTTTGCTTTGTCATGCAAGTACACTTGGGAAATGTAGTTCACATTCAGCAGCACCAAATTCCATAAATACAACATCTAATACAAAAACTGAGGGCAAATCAATACAGAAAGTAGTCAGGAAATCAAAATGACGGAAATATATCTCAGCAGTGTTGAAAGGGAACTAAATATTGCAGAAAAAAGAGGAAAGCCAGCAACGACATTACAATAAGTTCCCCTGATGGTCTCTATTGCTGATCATATCGATGCCCTTTGCAGATCCTTATGTAAAGATCCAGCTGCTGCAGGGGGGTAAGCGCCTGAAGAAAAAGAAGACTACAGTGAAGAAGAACACCTTGAACCCATATTATAATGAATCCTTCAGCTTTGAAATCCCTCTGGAACAGATGCAGGTACTGTACAAATCAGCAATTCAGTGAATAATATTCAGCTGTGAGTAGAGCAAAGTTTTCTGTCTCCACATCACAAAAGGCTTTAAAAGTAATTTTCTCGCATATTTTGACGACTTATTAACAGAAACGTTCTCCCTTCTTAGAAAATCTTGGTGGCCGTCACAGTGTTTGATTATGACAAGATCGGTAAGAATGACGCCATCGGAAAGATCTTTGTGGGCAGCAAGGCGACTGGCCTCGGTCTGAAGCACTGGTCCGACATGCTGGCTAATCCGCGCCGTCCCATTGCCCAGTGGCATCCATTGCAGCCAGAGGAGGATATCGATGGTCAGCTGGCATCCCTGGCTGCAAAGAAGTAACATGCTCCACCAACCAGCTAATGCACTAACTCAGAAATCCAACCCCCACCCCTACTTTGCATGAAACCCATGACTTAACACATGACTACTCGTCATGAAACCTGCTCAGCAAAAAAGAGACATCTTAGAATATCTGCTCATTCATGGTTAAGTCGAAAAAACTCTTTTTAAGCATCACATTTCACACATTAGTGTATGCTGAGAAGAGTGGCGTTGAGTTATCGGGTGACTGGTTCATGAATGATCGACTTTTGGTCTTTCTTTCATTTGGAGAAACTTAGAAACTGATTCTTAGGGTGCTGACACTGAACGGAAGTCTTGATGAAGACAATGCTGGAAATAAAGCTTTAGTTTAGTTTATAGAGCATGCTTTACTTACCTCCCCACTGCTCTGCATACACCACGCCCAGTATTGTATCTTGCTAATAAGTGTGCTATAACTTGCAATAGAAAGTACTGTAGTATTGGGTTATTTCCTGCATAGAGTCTGTTTGAGTCTAATAATGCAAAAAGATTTAATTGAGAATGAATGAGGCCCAGGTCACTGAATGCAGCCATGTTGCCATATATTTTCAAGAGAATTCTGCATAAATGATTGTCTTCATTTCATCAGCCAACATTTGAGACGGACAGTACAGTATTATCCAGTTTTGCAGGGGTGACACAGTTTGATCTAAGTTGCTTGTTTTGTGTTGCCATGAAGGCACATCTATGCATTTAGGTTCAACATACATTTCTGTGTCTTCAGACAGATCTAATGTAGGACAGGAATACAAGGGTGCCTTTCCTGATATGACACTTTGAAAAATACGTTAAGCTTCATTGTTTTATCTAGAAGGGAAACCTTTACAGAGTGAAAACCATTCAGTCAGGGACACTGTGAATGTGCCATCTGGAATCTGTCTTGAGCTGTGTTGACCGCTTGGATGTAAAACCTTACTTACCTGTGGACAAAGTAAGGCTACTAGAAGGCTAACCAATGATGTTCAAACCAGTTATAACTATGCTTCTTTTAAACTGCTTCCTGAAAACAGTGCCATCAAACAGATTTTTTTCTTTTGAAATCCACTGAACAGATTATATGTCTTTATTTTCTGAATGTTGTACCAAACATACTGTAGTACGCTTCCATACTTTAATAGATTCTGGTGAAAAGACATGAGGATTTCTGTCATGGACAAGATGTTTTTATAGAAAACTGAATTTGAAATGTAAGCTGCAGCTGCACTTTTTAAGAGAACGCGAATTCAAGTACAGCATGCAGGTTTGTAAAATCTCAACAGGGCAAGTGCTGCATCAGACATATACTGCAATAACGTTGGACCATTTGCTTGAACCAAAATAGAGCTGCAGAATCTAGCATGTGTCATTCATGTTGTTTGGATCGCTCACTCATCAGCCACAAGCTTTGTAAACCTGGAGTGCTGCAACATGGTGATATTAAGACTTCATCACAGACATCCTGCTTTACTGTGATGTGCAGAGGTACGGTGGTAAAAGAATGCCATAAGGATTTGGATCTTATGAGCAGCTCAGCACCGAATTATGAAGTCTAATAACTACTGAATACGTAATGTTGAAATTTTAATATCACTGAATTTATAGCATTTATTTGGAGAGCCATTTATCTGGATTAATATGGTGGTTAAAAATTTAAGTTCATTCGATCAGGATAATCAATCGAGCCGGAATGACTGATCAGATCTCAGCCCTATAGCAGTGATTCCCTACCAGGCGCTTATACTCGAGGGAGTGCCTCTGTTGCTATGATGTACGTGGACAGACTGTGGAGTAGTGCTGCTGTTATGAAAAAATGTTAGAGAAACTATGAAAAAAATAAAAGAAAAATGAATAAATCCCCATATTTAGTGTCTACAAATAAAATAAACACACATATAGGATTACACATTGCTGTGATGCAGAGCTTAAGAATATTTTTGTTACACTGGCTAATAGAGAACCAGTTAGCATTAAAAGATGGCTGAAATGTCCAGCTTCGAACACCCCAGGTGATGATGTTACTGATGAAAAGTTAACCAGACCTGCTAAAAAAGAGCCTAGAATCAGCATGTCTTATATGAAAGCAATTATAGTAACAGGATCTACATTCATGTAACGGATACACTGAGTCAACATCCAGTTTAAATGATAGCAGGTGTCAGTGAAGGGGTACTTGAGCTGTGGGGATGCATCAGATAAAAAAACTGCACAATTTGAAATAACCTCCTGGAAATGTGAAAGAGGGGAATTCAAACAATATGAATTCAGAAAGATTCGATTAGAAGACTGAAGTGAGACATTTTCATTCGATAATTTCGGTGGTTAAATTTCCACATTAAGTATTCAGCCGCAGTTAAATTTATATTTTAGAATTAGGTGTTCAGTTGTGAATAAAGTTCTTATTATTACAGACTTTCTTTGCTTCAAAAGGAGGCCATGTTGCCACCAGAAGTAGAAATGAATCTGCAGGAGGGTGAACAGCAGCACACTGATTGGTCCATTCACAATGCTACTTCTTCCTATTGTTAACATTATGCATTGCGCAACTTTGTTAAAAAGCTACAGCATGTATTTACAAGACGATGTAAATAGTAGCATGTTTTAAAGAGGAACCATAATTATATTGTGTATGTGTGTTTGTGTTCTGTGTCATTTTTGATAATAAAATGGAGTAAAAAAAAAAGAAAAAAGAGTATGCACTGACTGCAAAGTGTATGTATTTTTGCTGAATGGGACTGAATGTATGTCTGAATAATCCACGTTAGGGTTCATGGGCTCCTTTAATGCCTGGAATTAAAGCAGGGTTGCTTTGTGTGTCGTCTGTAAAAATCCCACTTCGTTTGCCATAATACTGCATGATTGTCTGGTTTTCTGTCATCGTCCTCTGTGCTGAATCCAGTGATACAGTATCTTGGGCTGCAAGTCATGTAATTACTTCTCATTTGCAACACACTCTTGCGTTGGTCGCCCAGTTAACTGTATATATTTGAAAAAAGGAGAATATTTGCTGGCTCCTTGATTTTCTATCTCAGTGTACCGTAAGTGTTTCCTTCATTTACTCCTGCCAGATGGGCGTCAAGTCTTAGTTAATCAAATGTAGATTCAGTGGACGACTTAAATGACTTGTAGCCCTTTTTCTGTCCGTACTTCATCAAATTGTACCCTTTCATCTTATTGCTATTCAAGTAAACGGGCTCTCATACGTCTGATTATACTTTTTAACAAAAATAAATGTCAGTAATTCGCATATAAAATTATATCAATACCATTACACAGTGTTTTTTCTTTGTATTATTACTTCTTTACTGGATTAGTTCTTGGAAATATAATTACTGCATATCATTGATGCAGTCCTCTTCAGTAGTTCCAGACATACGACGCAGAAATCAATAGTCTTTTCGTTGCAAATGTCACTTCATGATTGAACACACAGTTTAACTAATGGATTGCAATGGGATGAGCTGGTGTTGTGTCACTTGTGCATGCTCTGAGATATTGATGTTGTGTCTCACATGGCATTTCTAATGTGGGCATTTGTTTGCCCGGCTGCTTCATCTTCTTCTTTCTTTTTTTTCTTTTGAGTCATTTACTGTGAGATAAACCTTTATTTGCAGTGCATGAAGATGAACAGTCCTGATCTTCATGTCAGTCTATCTTTCAGGCTATATTGTAGCTATATCTCTATGTTCAAAGGGATGAGAGGAATGCATACCAGACACATTTTCCATTATTGATATCACGTTCATTCTGAAGATTCAATCCACGATGTGTCAAATTTAGGTTCAGATCTTGTTGAGGAGCACCACATTACATCCTTTTCTACAATGTGTGTCAGACCGACGTATATGAGCTGCCATCAGATTCTGTCTGCTGTTCTGTGTATTTGCAATAGGACCAATAGAGCCTGTATTTGTTTATTGGTGTTCTGTTAATGGACTGTAATGAGTCTGTCACTTTTCTGCAATGCAGGCAACAAAATCCCTGTCTTCCTGGGTCTCACAAGCTACCTTGAGCACAGAGCAGACCCAAACAGTGCAGAGCAACATTTGCAATGCAATACTGCCAACCTGCTGCTTCATTAATGGTTCCTCTTTAGTCCTCTTATGTGAACATAGCCATGATACAGAACATCCAAAGACTTGATCTTCATCGTACTCCATCACGCATTCACTTTCCGAGCAACACAGACAAGGGAAATGCTTGAACGTCTTTCTTGACTCTTCTCGTTTTGTCTCGTTGTAGAGGTGTGTCAATAGTTGTGCCTTTTTGTGAAGTGCATGATTTATTTCCGTACAAAATCCATGTTTTCCAGCAAAAAAATGGAACAAAAAGACCAACAAACTTGTACTCATATATCACTCTATGTAGAACTGAATTACTCAAGGGAACCAAAACATGGGATGTGGTGAGGACATATCTGTGTATCTCTTGTCAAAATGTAATCATAGGAAATAAAGGCATTTTAAGTAGCCTTGTTCCGTGTGGTGTGTAACTGGAATCAGAGGATGCTTTTCCACTTCTGGTCAGTGGATGGCATCATACACATCAAACATCATACACAGCATGAGAAAATGGGAAGCAGTGTTGAGCTGAACATGTGTACTGGCCCTAAAAATATCATTTCGTGTGCAGAAGGCATTTAGACATATGGTGTGTTTTCAACTTGAGTTATATGTAATGAGAGAAACTAAGTAGTAGTTCCTATTGTGTTTTAAAAACTGCTTGTATGTACTGGTCAGTTAAATGCAGCAGTATAATTGGTTAAAAATAAAGCTCCCAAACCGCACCAGGAAGGATGTGCACATGCAGTAAATGTTCAGGATTTGGCCTATTGCCAGGCTGGTACAATTATTTTGGGCTAATCCCATGTGTGTAGGGGCGGGGCTGAGAGTTGAGAGCTCAACAAGCGAGACAGGCAGAAGCTCAGAAAAAGGAAAAAGAAAAAAAAAATCAAATGTTTTGACAAATTAGAAATGAAGCTTGATCTTTGTTAGTGTTGCAGATATTATCTGGATCCAGGGAAAAGGACGTGGACATTGTTTGGACATATATTGAGGGAGTGAAGCAACAACTAGCTTGGCTAATATCAGCAAACTGTAACGTTAGCTACTGTTCTTCAGTCCATGGACACTCGAAAGGAAATGCTTTCGTGCCGTCTGACTCGCAGCTGAGTCTGTGATTTCTGTTCTGTGATGTCTGTTGTTTTCTTAGTTTCAATGTATGTTGTATTGAGTTTGGCATTTGCAGACGTGTCGTCCTCTGTGAGTGGAAGCTGGATCGCTCCTGCTTGCTGCATGCAGGAAAACTGGCCCAGCACACGTTATGCAGAGGACAGTGCTGGGCCTGCCAGAGAACAGTTTTCCTCATGAGGTATTCTTTGCATCACGACAGACTGAGGCTGTAAGTAACAAACATTGTCTTTGTAGATTCGTACGAGCTCCAACAAGCGAGCCACTGATGGCACCAAAGACTTTATGAGCTAAAACCTGGGCGTTTTATTTCATTTGGATGGTTTCTTACTGCTCTGTGATGTGTATTTTTTTTGAGTAAATACACCCCAACATTGAGGATATGTGGTGTGCACATTATTAAAGTTATATATTTTAAAGTGGGTTTGTCCTCGTAGGGATAGGTAACACATATGTGAGTGTAAATATTCAAAGTGGGCACTCAAATGTTTTCCTGCATGAGAGATTGTGTTCATTATGAAATGTAGCTGCAATCTGAAATCCCTTTGGCTACATGAGGCCTCCAGCGAGAACCTAGATAACAGCATGTTATTAGTACATCCCACCACAGCTGCTCCCATGCTTTGCAGTCGTATTTCACCTTATGTACGTGAGCACGGTGTTGGGGGGGCTGCGTGTTACAGCCACTTCTCTGATGTAATATGAATGTGACAACAAAGCATGTCTGACAAACCAAACAATGCAACACACCTGCACAGCGATGAGCCGGGATGAACTTTGTATCTGTCTGATAATGCGTTATCATTTTATTTGCTTCAAAAATAAACACACTGTTGACACTAAGACCCCCATTTACACCTGATATTAAATGATCTGTTTCCAGACACATTATCCAGATGATAAGCGATACAATCTTTCCACCTGGTATTTTTAACGCCTTCTGCTTGTCCTCATTAATTGCATCTCTGTCCTCCAGAGCAAAACCCAGACTCCCTTAAAAAACCCCCACCAGTTTTGTGAATTGCTGATTTAATGGAAACTCCATAAACTTTTTGAAATGCTGTCTATGACAAACTCTTTATTATTCGTCCCCTCTTGTAAATTCAGCAAATTTAATACATCAAATTATTCCCTTTTAAGTATAAAAAGTATTGTGTCAGTTTGTCTGTGTGGCTACTCTGTGACAGGATAAATTATGTGCCTTATTAACAGCAGTATTGCTTATTATCAGGATCAAGTGTCTGGATACACATCCCATTTTAATACCAGGTGTAAATGGGCTGTCATTTTAGGGCTAATTTTCTCATTATTCATAATCTATAATAATGAAAATGAAAAGTAAACTTACTGAAAATTAAATCTCAGTCTGGCAGGGATCCCGTGAATGTGAGCTCACCCATTAAAGCCTCTCAGTGTGAAGACGAAGTCCTACATGAAGAGCCTTCCCTTTATCTCACTGGGAGGTTTTTAACAATAGTTTAAGTTCAAAGTTCCAGCAGCAGTTAGCAGAACAGTCTCACCACAAGGTTCATTGAGTCGCTCCTCTGGAGCTTTGGGTCGCGTCACGTGATCTTCATCAGCAGCTGGAGTTCAGCTCAGTTTTCGAGCACTTTAAAGGTTTTTGATTCATGTTGGCTTTGAGGTCGGGGTTCATTTATAACTCTAGAAACAGCAGCTGACAAAACAATCTCACTTTTGCCACATCACATTGTGCTTATCTCGATCTTAACATGATTTTTAGGACGGGACTGAAAGCTCCAGAATAGTTTGGATGTCAGATTGTTCTGTGAGTTATTACTCATATTAAAAAAATAGAGCCTGAAGACTCACCTCCTCTTCACTCACCGTGAATTGATTGATTTGTGTTTTACATGCAGGTCTGGTTTTGTTTAAGTGCTGATAGTTGTGAGGCAGAATAAGGGGCATTTTCTTTACTCTACGACCACCTTTTATGCATTTGAGTGTTTTGATATTGCCGGTTAAGAGGAAAAACTTGGCATCGTGACATCATATTTCAAGGTAAAGCTCTTAAATCAGAGATGACACTCCCACGTTCCAGAGAATTGCAGCTCATCCATCATCCGCTGTCCATGATAGCCCAGAGCCAATTTTCAAGGTCTGCATATGGAGTGAACAAAATGTTGCAGTTTCCATGGCAATACGTCAGTGGAAATACCTGCAATACTTTGTCCATTTATGTATGCAGGGATATTCTTGATATGATTAGAGTTTTAGAAAAGGTCCACTCTCTGTTCCCTGAAGTGAAGTGAAGAAAAACACTCATAATGACCATGTTGGTATTTGCCTTTATGTAGAAATATCAAAGTCAATATACAATGTGAATTTTAATTTAATGTATTTTCTGTCTGGGAATGTGTTACGACTGTAGATCCAGTACAGTAACGGGAATCTTTCACAGCTCATGTGAAATCTGTCCTCATCTTTCTGAGGATAGGACAAATGCAGGTGTAGATCCGACTTCTGGTGTCATCCCTCGTCTTCTCATCCTTCATCTCTCACTTGGACAGTTTAGTGATGACCCGGATTAAAGCTCCGTTCTCATCCTTCAGTCTCTGGTTCTCCATCTTCAGCTCTGCTTTGACCTGAAGAAACAGCACGAGACCACTAAAGTGGGTACATGTTTCTGTTAACCTGGAGTCTCATCATCATGGTCAGTATAAGAAACAGATTCATTAACCAGACACTAGAGGTCTACCTTACATGCTGTATGTTAATTTTTGCCATATGCTAACCACAGCTCATTTTGTGGATTGTCCCTTAAATTCCGGTTTGGAGGTTAACTCACATTCTGGCAGTAATTTCACATCCCTTGCACAAAGGTCTTGATTTTGTTTCCTGGCAATTCCAGCAACCTTTTCATCCTCCATCATATCAACAGAGCTAAAAGAGTTGGGGCCCAACAGAAGACTCATGGCAAATCTGTTACGCTACTGCTTCAAAACAAAGGCATGCTTTTCCATACAAGACCCAGGCTGCACATACAGTATGTGGTGATCCACACTGTCTGTCTCAAAACATTACAAACATGTCCATATGTATGTGAGTTATTAGTTGCTGTAATCCAGTGGTGATAACTGTGGTCAAGTATCCTTCATTGAAGTAAAAATAGGAAGATCACACAGTGAAAATACTCTTTAAAATAAATATTCAACACTCAAAAGAAAAATGGTGCCTGTCAGTGTTTTATGTGATGTAATGTTACTGCTGCATTCATGGGTTTGTTGCATTTTGCTGCAGTGGATGTTTAAGACTGAGACAATTTTAGCTACTTTATATACTGTTGGGTAGTCTAATCTAAAGCAACGAATCATATTCTAAAAGATGTGTCTACATAGTTTAAGATGTAGGAGAGTTTTGTCACTTCATAAAGGAACACTTGATCCTCCACCAACTCTGGAGATCCACAGTTTTAACCGGAGAGAAATCAAAAACTGGTAACTAAAGCTGACAGGCAAATATAGTGGAGTAAAAAGCACAATATTTCCCAATTTTTAAGTTTGAAGTTGCATAAACTGGCTATGAAGAGGATGCGTTACTAATGCGCTTCCATTTGAAGGGATAAAATGAAGAGTCCTCTTTTCAAACTAAAATGCTGAAGGTCAGCTGGAGCTAACGCGGGGATTCATCAGTCCTAGACAGAGAAACTAAATGAGTATTTTCCAAAGACTGGACTTCACTCTGCCTCACTTACTGTACATCAGAATCATGTTAGGAAAGGATCTCGTCATGGCTGGTATGGACCAGAGGAATGATTACAACTTATTGTAACTATTGCTGTCAACACATTAACATGTGAGTCCCAGCTAAGACCAAACATTCAAGTAATATTCCCAGAACGTTCTGGGAACGTAACAATAGCGCTGGTTTTATGTCAGAACGTCTAAGGAACATTTGTGATTGTAGATGATTTCTATTACAAATTACAATATATTTACAATTTCAAAAATGTATTTTGAGGATTTTGAGGCCTGAACCTCCTCCAGAAAGGAAATGAGCTGCACAATTCTGGACAATTTGTCACAACAAAACAAATGCAAACACACATACTCTTGTCCTCTTACATTCAGTGACACACAGACACAATTGGACCACACTTGCTCATTTACACACACGTAACACTGCTCCTCTGTCGTGTATGTCTATTTTCGGACCAGCATCCCATGTTTGTTTCGACCCCTCATTCACGGATAACAACAGGTTTTTGTTTGTATCCTCTTGGGCATAACACAGCAGACGTTTGTGAACGTTCGCCTGTAGATGAATACTGATGGCTCACTCGCTGCAGTGTCAAAGTGCTCACACATTCCTCAGCCAGCAGAGCATAATGGTGACAAATGATGTCAGCTGAAACCTCCGTAGACAGAGCAGCTCACACGGCGGCTCCAAGTCCCACAGACACTTTACACTGTTTGGATTTGATGCTTTATTGTTTTCCTTGTGTCAGATAAGCATAACTTTCTCCTGGGTAAGAGATCCTACTATGTTGTTGACGATTGATTTTCTTATGGGAGAAAATGGGAGTGAATATCAAAGTAAATAACACATGTTCAGGACTAATATATCTGAATTACCTTCAACTGTTCTTCCATATCTGATATCCTCTTTTTTAGACTCCAACTTTCCTATGAAGAATAACATTTAATAAAAAGAATCAAGGTAAATAAAAAACCTTGAATTTAAAAAAAAAAAAAAAAAAAAACATGTTTATGAGCATTGGTGAAATGGAGACTTCTTACCTTTTTCTCTGCCTCGAGCATGTTGGAGCCACAGTCTCCTGGTCTTCCCTTCTGCAACAATGAAAGGTTATAACGAGTGATGCATTTTCCTGACAGTGAGCACACGGGTGTGATATAAAACATCCACACAGAAGCTCTAAAGTGGTTCACTGTTATTACTCCGAATTTCAGACCTGGAAGCTAACAGTAATCACATTGCAGTTTCCTGCTATCCTTCACGTCACATTTCTATCACATTATCGTATTACATTTCTGTGTGTACTGACAAAAAAAATCTGAATGATTTAAAGTACGAGTTGGAGAAACTTTTGGTTTTCTTTCAGTTGCCTCCTCTGCAATTATTTCCTTCAGTTCTTTCACACTCATGAATCCGGACTGACCCATTGACTACTGTACCTGTGCTCTCTGCAGCTGGTCCTGAATCATGGCGAGTTCCTGTTTACTTGTTTCCAACCTGGACTTGAGCCTTTGATTGGTGGCCACTGCCTTTTCATACATCTACAACATATGCACCTGTTAGGATTTCCATTTTGAACAGTTTTCACACCACACAGTTTGCAGCTAATGACCTTATTGACCATCAGGGTGACATTTTGAGCTCAACATTAGATTAGATTAGATTACCAGCTGGATTGACAAAAAGGTTTGCACAGATATAAGAGGTTCACATTCCTAATTTTGAGTACAGTTTTGTACAACTGTTGGATATATTGCCATGAAATCTTGTCTTGTCATGCATGTTCCTCTCAGGTGTAAGTGTTAACTTCCTCTGACTTCTTCTGTAGCGCCATCATGAGGTCTAAATTTGAATTTGGTTTAAACACTATAATCAACCTCAGCTATACTTTGTGTTTGGCTTTGTTTGGTGCTAATTATCAAATGATTACATGCTAACAGCTAACTAAGATGGTGAATATGGGAAGCACAATACCTGCTAAATCTCAATATGTAAGTATTATCATAGTATATGACAACAGCCAGAAAACCCAAAGATATTGAATATTTCAATTGTATAAAACTTCAATTAACTTACAGCTCTTCATTGTTCACGTTACTGTTGTACTGTGTGAATCTATTTTTGCCAATAGATTTAATTTTATTTGTATGTGACATTTTATTGTGTGCTTTTATTTTGAAATTTCTGTACAGGCGGTGCAGCAACCTTTATTTTCACTGGATTTTGACAAATGCTCAGCCAGCATGTATAAGATGTCCTTTTATCCACTCTGTAAAGCACTAAGACGCAGGCTGTGTGCTGAAAGTCACTGGCTGAATAAATACACACTCTTTATGTACGTTAATTCATTGTCAAGTGATCACATTCAGTTCTCTTGTTACTTGAGCAGCAAAACAACAGTCTTCCCAGATATTACCAAAATGTGAACTGCACCACCTGCCTTTTTATAGTCATTGTTTGCAGTCTCTTCTGCCGCCTTTTTCCTTGCAGACAGTCTGTTCTCCCTCCGTAAGAAGTAGGACTCTGCATGGTTTGTTGATGTGTCGTTGGAGACGTCAGAGGATCCAGATGAGCTCAATCTGAAAACACAAGAGAGGTATTTAACCGCTCAACACTGAGGTTGAGCTCAGTTATTGTCAGAGTTTATTATCTTTGAGTCATTGATCGAGCCCTGTTCTTTTCTGTCATTCTTTCAGGCGATAATTGATTTTTTTATATGTATTAATGGTGTGAATTAAAATAGAGGGTGCTTACCTCAACAGTCTCTCATGCTGAAATAGAGGAGAAATGTTTTAGAACTGAATTAACAGAAACGTAATTGTAAGGATGGTGAAGGTTACTTAATCCCAACTTAAACCTTACATGGCACAAACAAGTCATTCAACCCCATCACGACCCATCCTCTGTTTCACTAGATGCTCATTACTGCAGAAATAATGACATCCAACAGCTTGACTTCATCATTTGCCTGACAGGCTGTTTGGTCATGATGTGAGATTTATGAGGAACAATATATCCACAAATGAGGTTGTATTTTGGTGTACTGACCATTTCCTTGGCGTAATATTGTAACCACGCAGTTGAAATGCACACAGGACATATTTTATTACATGTACAATGTCAGCAAGTACATTCATTATCAGTACATGAGTAGAGTACTTTGAAGTGACATTACCAGGAATTCCTCATGAAAGACTTTTTTTTTTTTCTTTTTTCAGCTTTCCAAGAAAAGGTTTATGGCGGTCTGACATACCAAGCTAAGTTAAAGAAGGAGAGAGGAAATGATCCCTTAAATAAACTGACAAGCACAGATAAGTAAACACATCCAAAAAAGGTAATAGCTCTGCCAGTGACTTTCACAATTTGTTCATTATGGCCTGCTGAAGCTGGAAGGTTCATGTGGTGTCCATGATGAGAGATTTTCAAGTGTGACAGCAAAGAGCCAAACAACAGCTGAACAATAAAAACTTGCACTCCCTTAAAAAGATGAGAAAATGTAGCATAAAACAGCACAGCTTGTTTGACTGTGAGGGACAGAGGTTTAATGCCAACATCACCAGTAAGATTATTATGAACCCCAGTGTAAGGTGCAGGTACTGTACTGTATATATATACAAGTTCATTTAAATAAACTTATTTATGTTTGTTTATCATATTGTAAGTGCTGAGGTTATTTCAGCCACACATGGCATTGGTCTGTCCATTGGTCGCCACTTTGGTTGAAAATGAAATATCTCAACAATACATGTATAGATTTCCATGAAATTTTGTGCAGACATTCATGATTCTCACACAATGAGTCCTATAATGTCTAATAATGATCCTTTTCTCTTTACCCCACCATGAGGTTCATATTTATGGTTTTGAGTGAAATGTCCATACAGCTATTAATGGATTACCATGAAATTTAGTGCAGACATTCTTATTCCCCTCAGGGTGAATTGCAATAACTGCAGTGATGACCGAGCTTCATTTTGCATTATCGTCAGCTCAAATCTTGTTTTGTCCATTACTCTGGTTTATGACCAAATACCTGCAAAATTATTGACTTTCCTATAATCTCAGTTCTACTTTGTGTTTAGTACCTACCTTAGCATCAGCATGTTAGCATGCTGATGTTAGCATTTAGCTCAAAGCACCGCTGTGACAAATTACAGTCTCACAGAGTCGCTGGCATGACTGTAGACTTTTTTCAACAAGGGAATTCAAAGTACTTTGCATAAAATATACAACATTTTTTTCTGCTTTATTGTGATACTGACAGCTGGAGAGAGACAGCAGAGGCAGGGAAGAAGGGCAGGATGTCCTGCAGCAAAGGGCCCAGGATGGGGCTGAACTCATCCCACTGAGCTTGATGCATGCTCCGCACTCTGCTAAGTGAGCTACTGCTGGGGCGCCCCATCTTTCAGTTTTATTACATTCACCAGTGCTGACAATCAATATGTACCAGTTTATAAGAGGTAATTATCTTTCCTGTAGCAATTACTTCTGCATATACCAGAGACGTACGGATGCACTGCTTTACTTATTCCTACAGACATAAAGTACATGCAGGCCTGTTTTGTATTGTGTTTTTCAACATAAAGACTTACTGCATGTAAACTAAAGCAAAAAAGCAGACTGGTGACCAGTGCTTGAACAGTTACATGTCTAAGGAACTAATGGAGGTGCCGAGCGAATTCCTGTGAGGAAGAACCAAGGCTTTGAGTTACCGACACTATGTGCAAACACAGTGACATGCCTCCGCTCAGACATTTACAAGATCTCTGGCTGCTCACCAGACTCTGATGTCAGCTCCTCCAGGCCTGTCTCTGGACACTTTGATATGCTTGGTAAACAGTCATTAATGATATACAGTATGCAGACTTGGAACACGCTCTGGTTTAGATTAAGCGACATCACATAAACAGATGCTGATGGAAACATAGGCTTTTGTGACATTTTATCCCACGTACTATGTGAGAGTCTCTGTCACTAAGCTGTCCTCCAGCCTTTCTACATCCTATGAGGAACTTCTTGCCTGCTGACCAGCTATTCCCAAGTGGAAAATGTGAGCTTCCCGTAGGACTAGCACAGAGATAAACATCCATAAATACAGCATCTGAGTTCCCACAGGCCAGTCCTAAGCGCTCTATCCCTCCTTCTCTCTGTTCCCTGTCATCCTGTCTTTCACCCCCTGTTTTCTTTCTCTCTTCATACTCTCTTCCTGTATCCCTCTCTCCCTGTGTCTCTCCATTTATCCGTCCCTAGTGGATTCTTAGTTCACACAAACACATAAGGCAACCTTCTCATTACAATTTTGCCTCAGTCTTACAAATTTTGCTAATCCGTGCTAATGCACATCAACATGCACTGTTGTTTCACAGTTTATGTTCTTTATTAACAGCCTTTATAAGCATGTCAAAGTGTTATGAGACATAAAAGCCATTATCTTGGATATCACTGTGGCATATTATAAAAAACATAATATATATAAGAAAAACTGTCATAAACAAACACAAATGGAAATTGGACAAATGGAAACAACATCATATGTAATTATTTATATATGATTAATTGTCATTGAAGCACCAACATGCATGAAACGACATCACAGCTTTGCAGGAACACGTTAAGAGTCACTGACTACACCAAACTCTGCTTTTAGATCCGAGTTGCATTCCAACAGCTGTAATGTGTAAACAGTGTTTCCCAAAAAAGGACTCAAATTCATTTCAAATGAGGAAGTATTAGGTCATTTATGGCTACACATAATTTGACATGGATCATGTGGACCGTACCATGAGTACAGATTGAATTATATATGGCAAGATTCTAAGTATGCAAACACAGAGGAATACCTCTGTGGCTTGTTAGAAAGACATTTGTTTGACAATGACTGAACTTTGATGTGAGTGTTTGAATTATGTAAGCATGGCATTTCCTCTAAGTAAACAGACACTGAGAAGATTAAGGACAATTAGCGCTTACCCTCAGGCTCTTGGTGGCGGCAGTGGATGAAGCTGGAGAGGAGTCAGAAAGCGACTTTGCAATGCACGGCTGATCTTTGTTGTGAGAAAGTAGAGATGACATCGCTCCCGTGCTGCTAGGGACTGCATGCAGCCGTAATGTGGTCCAAAGTACTTCCAAAAAGTTTTTCAAAAAGTTTCTCTCAAACAAAAAGGTCGCAAAGACGATGAAGATTGATGTATTTACTATCCACCGGCAGGAAATTCTGATGTTTCCTTAGCTTAAGTGAGAACTCTGGAGTATGGTCTTCATGTGATGGTGAGACATTGAATATCTGATGAGAGTGAAAGAGCTGCACAAGTGTGAGAGCTGAGGAGGAAGTGGTGGGACTGGGGAGTAGGCGGGCTGTGGTGTGTGTGTGTGTGTGGACACATGGTTCTGACAGCAGTATTGTTCACAAGGGCTCTTAAGGGACTCGAGGTCAGTAAAAATGGAAAAAGTAAAGCTAAATTGTTAGTCTCAGTAATTGTGTTTTTGGGTTAGATGTAAATGTGGAAATGGTTTCATGTTGTTACTGTATGTCATGCGCTTATGTTGGTGACAGTGTACTTCCCTGTGCATTAAAAATAAGTGATTTATTCTACTTTTTTTTAAACAAGGCTGTAAAAAATGGTAACTCCGCAATTAAAACAACTTGTAAAGTGCACATCTGAAAGTGGAAGCACATTTCAGAATACATGCAGTGCATTGTAGATAGATGCACACGCACACATGGCTTCTTGTTAGGGCGAGACGAAAGCGTATAAATACAACAAGCACAAATATACCGAGCTTAGTGTGAGATCTCTCAGATCTCTCGAATTTAATGAAGCTGGAGGCTGCATGTGTTGACAGTTAAGACGAGCTTACATACCTTTCTGAGTATGTTCCATGACACAGTTGCATCCATTATGTTAGCACAGGTCATTTGTTTGCAATTTATTCTCCTAAAAAGGGAATCTAAAGGGGTGGGCTATCTGTGCCTTCCTCGTGCTGTAAGTGCTAATGGAATGCGACGGATATATTTCATTGCAAATATGCCGCCGCTGAGAGGTTTCAACACAAAATATTTGCTAAGTGTTAAACAGACATCTTAAACAATCTTGAATGTTGGAAGGCTGACAAGTGTTCGCGGTCTCAGCTGCTGATGCACACCAGGCGCATCATTTAAGTCTCACTTTGCTTCTAATTAATTCCAGCCTGAGTCAGCGTTGGCTGTCAGAGCAGACCTCGCCTGCACCTGCTGTCATCTAATCATAGAATTAATGAAGACCGATTCACAAATTTCCATTCTTACAGTGATACTGATGGGAATCACCCCACAGTATATTTCTGAATAGAGGGAATCATTTTATTGTTCTTGGGAGATAAACATGATTATTGGTGTTTTTGCCCATATTATATAAACAAACATATAACCACTGTGTGATATAACAGTGATGAGTTCAGTTCTAATAGTCAAACCATAATTTATGCCATCATTCATACTGTTTTAAAAGAAAAAACAACATTAACAGGTCAGTTGGTCTCTGGGCAGAATTTCCACTCTAGAATGTTTTTCAGAAAATCAGACCAGCTTTAAAATGCAGCCTCATGGCAAATAAAGAGTCATTTCATATACATGACATGTGGTTGCTGTGCTTTGTTCAGACAGGATGTCATGGAAGAGTAAATGTAGTCTACACGACATGAGGAGGATGGATGTTAGAAGCTAGATGGAGCCAGCTGTAAGTAGTAATTCCATTTTTTGTATGACAAAATATTTTCAATGACAGTCTTTTGGTTCCTCTATCGAATCTGTTGATCATCCTTCATCATTATGGTAGTAATCAGGCACCACCTGCTGGCACAAAATAGTACTTTAACCTTTTCACAAAAGGGTTTCATGACAAGGGAACAGTATGTACGACTGGAATCATCTGTACCCACATGTATTCAGCATGTGCACTTGTACCATAAATAACTTTGCAGTGAGGGCTCGACATGTGTAGTTGTGTTAGATTAAAAGCTAAAAGGACAGTCAGATTCATTTTCTCTTCCACTGTGCAATGAACGGTTTACATTTCATGCTCTCATACTGTAATCGTGTAAATGGATGAAAAGTTAATTACATTTTTCACATGCCGATTTCACCACATTCGGCATGTATAAAATGTAAGTATTCTCCAGAATACAGAACCCCCCCTCATATATATATATATATATATATATATTTGTATGGAATTAGATTACATAGGTAGTTATCAAAGTTCTAGAAAACTCTTCATGTTTTTCGGTGATGGACCTGACACGATCTATATGTCAGGCAACCACACAAGTAGATTAAAATAAATACTATAGATCAGCAGCTGTGAGTTAAAGAAAGTGTGCTGCATGTAAAAAAATCACAGTGTTGTGTATTATAGGAAGTAGTGGTGAACTGCAATGATTTACAGTCTACTGGACAAATAGCAGTACAACTACTCATCCTCTTCATTTTCGTCCATGAAGACCTCACAATTTTTTTTAAAAAAAGAGCTTCCTCTGCTCTCTAATAGTTTTCCACAACTTCTTTGGATACCTTGTCCTCAAAGACTCGTCCAAAACATGACCGTCTACAGTCTCTTCTGTGACCTGAGTGTGACCTGAGTGTGAAAAGTCTGCAGCTGAGCCATGATGCTGCTGTGGAGGGTCTGTGAAGTGAAAAACTGCTCATCTAGAGTCATCTGCACCAAACTAACTAATGCCTCAGCACGCATGGCCTGCTTTGCCTCTACAAGCTCCCTGAAACGCACACAATCATCAATAATGAACACTTCTTCTAGGTTGTTGCAGATAACCTCTGAAATCAAACTGAGCTCACTTTATTGCAGCCATCTTCTGGTTGATTGTATAAACATTATGAAGGTGCATTGACTTTTTCAGTGCATTCAGCTCAGAGGCTCGTCCCTCTGACTGTGCATGAAGAGCCTCCAATGATGCAACCTGCTCGTCAGCTCTGCAAGTAGAAGTTGGAGTCCTTCAGCTTTTCCGATGTGGCCAGGGCAACCTCAGCCGTCTCCTCAGCCTGCCTCTGAGCTTCCTCCAGGGCAAAGACCTTCTCCTCCACAGCCAAACCTGTATCAGTCTAGAAAGTGAGAGAAATTATTTAGCCATGTGGTTTGACTCAGTGCAAACAATCTGTTCTTGTCATTGATTTATGTCACACTGAGCTGTTGGGGTTGTGACTCACAACTTGTGAGATATTACAAATGTATAGGCTTACTGTAGTCCACCATGAGACGAAAAAACTATCAGTGAAATGTAAACATCATTTATACTTTCATTTATAGCCTTAGGTGTATTAGGCCATTGCGGGCAGTGTTTCACTGAGTAGGACTGCTCTCCAGCAGCAACAGGATGTTTCGGATTTTTGCATTGTGATGAGGTACCTTGATTTGTGAGACAATTAATTTTCCAGATCAGGCAAATATTTCAATTCATATTTTGTGATACTAAATTATATGCTGCATAGAACACCTGCTAATAATAAAAGATATCTAGCATTATTTATATTTCACAATAACCGATGGGGCTGTGTAATGTAACTGAAACGTGACCATGAAGTTGGACGTGCTAAAATATCAACAGGTGCGACTATACGTGCCAAGCCATCCACTTTAAAACGTCTTACGTCCCTTGATTTTCAAAATAAAGTCACAGAGTAATATTTTCCTTCATATTATCCTTTACATGGCTCAAACTTAAGGTAACTCAAGCGTACTTTGTTAGATATTTTCCTGTCCAATAGTTAATTCGTTCATATTTATTCGTTCCTTCAAAATTTAAAAACGTAATTCTTTTATTTTGAAGGCCAGTCATCAATTTCCGCAATGTAACGTTCTGTTTAGCTAGCTTGATACAAACATTTTGTAACGATACTTCATGGCGACAGGTAATTCTCCCCGTAACGCCGAAATTACTTTCATGAAAACCTGTTGTCGATTTAATTTCACTCTGTTACACGGCAATACGAAATAGAACAAGAAAATGTTGGACTTTTACAATGAATTGACCAACCCGACAGAAAACACGATTTGAAAGTTAGCTAGCTAACTTAGTTACTTGGCGGGCGTCATCTCCATCACCTGTTGGAGGTCTGTGATTCTTCGACACACAAAACCACCCCATTATAGAGGCCCCGACGGTGAAGATGTTAATGAAGAACAAAGCTGGAGAAGCATTGGAGTTTATATTTCTCCTGGACTGGTACTGCTGAGTCCAACAAAATGTCCTGTCGGGGCGTCATTGACTTGCGCCTGGCCATGGCAGCAGGAGAGGCCCTGAAAAGGTAAGTGCCTTCAGTGAGATGAATCCAGCAAATTGTGTATTTGCTATCATGTTGTGTATTATGTTAGACCCTTTGACCATGTCAGTCATTAGACCCCCATATTATTCAAAGCAACTGCTGGGGTCGGGGGTGGAACAAGTGCTCAGATCCACCACTTAAGTAAATACCAGTGTAAAAGTGCTCTGTTGGATGTTAAAGGCCTGCATTCACTTTAGCTAAGTAAAAGTGCATTAGTATTAGCAGCAAGATGTATTTCAAAATGACAGAACTAAAAAAAAAAAACCCTTTCAGAGTGATAAAATGTGAACGCAAGCGAATAATGTTTTAGCTGGTTTGTGCTGTTGTGTTTATTTGCAGTCATGCATCATATTTGACGAGCTTTTAATTTATCTGCACTGTTGGAAGGCTGTGAGATACATGTATTCGAGTAAAATTGCAGTATTTTCCTCTGAAATTCAGTGGAGCATAAAAAAAAAAAAAAAAAAAAAAATTAAAAATGCAAGCAAATTCCAAGTACCTCAAAACTGTACTTTTGTAAATCACTTGAGTAAATGTATTTCCCACCTCTGGTTCTAATTCACTCACATTTTAGCAGGCTGCAGATTCACCTCAAGGGGTTGCTCTTTAGTCATTTTCAAATTGCTCACTGTACATTTCTTTGTGTGTGAATGCCACCCACCATCCATCGGTGGAACTGGGTGACAGGAATGTTTGTGTGCAGCAGATGTATCGTTGTATAGAAGGCAGTAATTACAGTTTCTCAGACTGTCTTTTTGTAATTTCATGCAAGGCACCAGGTCCAGCAACAGCAACATCTCTGTATTTGTATGGAAACCTGTTTACTGTATGAGAGAAACAAGGGATTCATGGGCTCTCCCTTGAATAATAATAATGCTCCTCTCGAAAAGCGTGACATAGACAAAAGCTTAAACACAGACATCAAGATAAAACAGTGCAGTCTCTTTCTAATCATGTAAGACTTTACAGGAAATCACAAAGCCCTGAGCTTAACCTAGTGCAACACTATGTAGTGCTTGTGTGTTACATGTATGTAGTCATGCATGAAATGCAAACAAAACAGGGATCCATTGATGAAAACTTTGTCCAGTTGTGCTAATAATCAATAATCCCACTCCCTCTAAATGTTTAGTGACTGTAGCTCTGTTTAAGGGCTATGGAAATTAATGAGTGTTTTACGTTGGATTGTTTCATATAATTTAAGTAATTGAACACAGGGAAACTCAAAAAATTGAAAATATGACTACATCTTCAATAAATCCAAGCAGGATGATGAAATATCTCCAAAGTTTAATGGTACAACATATAGCATTTTTCCAAAACAATGAATGTGTTCTGTTGCTTTCTAAAGTTATTAAGTGATTAAACAGTGGTGCCTCACACTTGTGTGAAATGGAGTAAGTTAAAATGAATATAAGGTGTCACTAAATTTAAATTAAAGTGTAATTGATTGGAAACACAGTAAAGAATCTGTTGGTTCAGCTTCTCTCCAGCAGCTGCAGTTCTTCTTCACTCTGCAAAGAAACATATTTATCCTGTCAGTTTGATACATCTACACACCGTACAGCCAAATATTTCATTAGTCTGTCTCTTTACGGAAAAACGTGTGATTCTTTAACCTTTTACAAGTGGATACCTCTGACATTCAGCATCATTGTGGACTCAGCTGTCCCAAGTTTGTTCTCAATGACAACTTTGTATTCTCCGTAGTCTCTGGGTCCCACCCTGAGGATGAGCATGGAGCAGACTCCACATACATTGGTGATGTGGTAGTTGGTGTTTGTGTTCAGGCTGATATTGTTGCGGTACCATGTCACACGTGGAGCTGGATCACCCTTAACTGCACAGCTCATGTAGCACTCATAGCCTTGTGGAGCTGTGCGCCTCTTCAGGGGAACGATAAATGATGGAGGTGATTCGAAGTCCAAGGATTTTGTCTCTGGCATGTTTACTTTGAACTTTTCTGAAAAGCAAAAAATACATATAGTTTAGGGCTTCACTGAATTATGATATACTTTCCAGAATTGTTGCAGTATAGCAAATGTCAATGTGACCATGAATAGGTTTTTCTTAATACTCGCTTCTGGTTTTACTTTGGCTCTCTATGAACATTACCAATACTGTTCTGACTCAGTGGTTATATTCATAAAGACATGTATGTGCACTGGTAACTACAGTGGCATGCAAAAGTTTGGGCACCCTCATTATCCCCTAGTTAAATGAGTAGAAGATGGACTGATCTCCAAAAGTCATGAAAAAAAAAATCATTGAACATCTGTGGATAGACCTTAAAACATGCAAGACGGCCCAAGGATCCATGTGATTGAGCTGGAGGCACGAACCTTTTTCCTTTTTGGTTTCAAACATGGGGGATTCTGAAGGCGGTGAAAGACCCATGTCATTTTTAGCAAATACTCTGAAGTTATACTGTCGTCCAGGCAAAATGTTGACAACTGTGAACTTATTGTTGAAGAGGTTGTCTGCCACTGTCCTCCAAGTGCGTTTGAAGGAGTCCCGCTTGGATATCATGTAGTGTAGTCTATCATCCCTCTTCTCATCTGGAGATGAAGTCCAGGACAGAGTCACTGTTCCCGGGATGTTCTGATCCAACTCTACCGGACCTGGAGGCTTTGGATCGTCTAAAAGCAGATTTAGAGGCAAAGAGATCTAGATTACTGATATTACAGGGTTAGTTTGCTAATTTTCAATTCGAGTCCTACTATTATGATGTGGATCAGACATCGAAGTTTTGGTTGGAACAATATTGTCTTTATAGTGGCTCTACAAACCAGTAGCCAACAATGTTATAGTATTGACTTTAAACCACAGAAAAATTATTTTATAGTGTTGTTGATAATTGTGTTACATTAGAGAAGAAATTACTTAGAAGAAAACTCCTTCAACCTTTGACACTGGATGGTGTAGGTTACTTCAGATTATCTTTAACCCTCTAACTATGAGTGTCGACTGATAGTTGCAGCCATCTGCGCAAGTTACTGTAGCTTAGTGAAAAAATACTATCTCCTTACCTGAAAATCCAGTTAGGCCTGACTTACAAAAGCTTGTCAAACTTTATTTCCTACATGGAGTCCATAACATGTGCAGTATCTGTCTCCAGCTCAGTTTCTATTTGCTGTATGTTTGTATGTTTTTAACAGTTTAACACTTGGATCCAGTAAATCCGACTGTAATTTGTGCATGCAGTCTCTGTAACCTAACTCTTCCCAGCGAGATTCACCTGTAACTCTGATTTCAATGTTGAAGCTCTCCTGGCCAACAATGTTCTTGACAGTAATGGTGTAGATGCCTGTGTCAGACCGTTCAGATGTGGGGATAAGGAGCTGAGAACCTTTATCAGAGTTGGTGATTGTCACATGTTTGGCCACTGGAGTACCATCTTTTAGCCAAGAGATCTCTGGCAGTGGGGAGGCCTGTAGACAGTAAAGAACATATCAAATTTTCATTTTTTAATCAGAGAACTCTGATTATGTTATGCCTCACACAATAAAATACATTCTCATAAGAAACCATCAGTAAGAAAACGCCTGGCACAATACCTCAAAGTTGATGTTCAGACGAACTGTGTTTCCAGATCTTACCACCACAAAGGTCTTCATATTGCGATCTTTAAACTTTGGCTTTACTGTGAGGGTGAAATTTAGAACAAATTATTTAGATTCTGGTATTTATACAATTTAGCTAACTGTCTGGTATACTCTGTTGTCTTTTCCTGTGGACATAGATAGTAATGTTTTAAGGAAATAATACAAGATTAGGATGAAGACATTTGTAAAAAATAATCACTGCAGCATTTGTATAAACCCAGGTCCATTTCCAATCTCTGGGTACACCAGCTGTTCAAAATACTGCATAGCATTGCACACTGTGAACCTATTTCTGCCCTGCAGTGTTGCAAATGACTGAGCCACCAGGTGGCATGACTAAATAAACAGAAGCCAGCAGTTTTAATACATACATATACAGACAAACATCCCGTATCAGTGATATGCATGAAACTCCTTTGGTTAAAAACAACAAAAAAAAGTCACTTTGCTCCTATTATAGTGGTGTTTTGTTGTTGTACCATGCCTTTAAATTGCTAAGGTTGGTTGGAAGCTGCATTTGAACTTCAGTATTAGATATTGAAAATCAAAACAAAATAATATTTTGTTCATGTTGGGATGCCCTGAATTATTTTAAACCCTTTCCTGTATTTCTGTCTTGTCTCAACAATCCCTTCCTTCAACTCTAATATCCATGGATATTAAAATATTCTAAGAAACTATACTGTACAAACACTACAGAAAATAAAGACAGTAAAGCTGCTGTGCAGACGATATTTTCTTGGTGTGGAGATGTGCAGTATGTTTTACAGCTGTAGGACTATTTTTAAGGAAGAGAGTGCACTGCGCAGATGTATTATGGAAAAAAAGCTAAATATTTGTTATGACTTTGTGCGGATACTGAATATAACCTGATTTGGACATTTGTGGAAACAAAGAGAAAACTGTTATTCATTCATCTTCACCAAACTGTCAAGTTGTTGATTTAAATGTAAAATGTTCTCACCAGGAGGAGGCATGGCAATGATGTAATTGTCAAAACCCTGAGGTTCTCCATCACCTCCATAATTGGTGGCAATTACTCTCGCCCAGTAGGTGGCCATTGCCTTCAAGCCAAGCACGGTGTAGGATGTTAGTGTAATTGGAATGGCATTACAGCGGGTCCATTCAAGGCTTTCTATTGGTCTGATCTCCACATAGTACCCTTGGGCTTCATCCTCTACACCTTTCATTTCTTTAGGTTTAGTCCAAGCCAGTGAAACTGTGGTGTAATTGGAGGATGTTAACTTCAGGTCTGTGACTTTGCCTGGGGGTTCTGAAATTACAGTAATGTGAGGTTATTAGCTGACCAGTGCTTTTATATTGCAGAAACAGCTACAGACAACAGTAGGTTGTAGGTTCACTGTAAGGCACAAGTTGCATAATTTTCAGTAATGATAACTGCAGCACAAAAGAAGAGTGTGACTGGCTTACTCATTGGATCTCTTGCAATTACTGTGTCACATGGAATACTAGGATCTCCAGCACCAGATAGGTTGATAGCAGACACTCTAAATTCATATGCTGCACCTTCAAACACGTCTTTCACTGCATACTTAGTATCTGTGGAAAAAAAGATGAAATGATTATCATATCACTAGAAATACTCATTGAAGTATGCAGATACATAGCACTGTAAAAAAAATCATGTGTGTTCCTGCAGCGTGTCATATGAGTTAGGTACCTGTAATAGGCCCTCCTTGATTTACAAGACTCCAGTAATTAGTGCCTTTCTTGTTCTTTTCCAAGTTGTATCCTACTATTTTGGTTCCTCCAGTGTCGCATGGAGGAGACCATGCCAGATTGATGCAGTCTTTGAAGGCACTGACCACTTTAGGTGCTGTTGGTGGTCCAGGATAACCTGAAGTTGGAAAAATGATGTTTTGTCAATTGCATGCTGTTATGTTATATTCTTCTGTTCTTCCTATTATCTCCAAAAATAAAACTTCACACAGCTACAGTACACCAAAGCTTTATTCACCAAACAAAATTTAATAGGTAGCTGAAATTTGCAAGAGAACTTAAAAATGTTTGGCAAATAAAGCATGATATATTGGAAAAGAGTGTTTTCATTTGAATGGACTGGCAGTGAAGTTCACACTAGTCTGAACCTACAAAGAATTGTAACCTTTTGTTTGATGGAACTTAAGAGGTTTTCATCATACAGCAGCAAAAGTAGTCCTTGTACTACAAAGCCTTATGCTTACGTAATACACCAGCTGGTATGTCCTCTGTCTGCAGGTAATCACTGATGCCTTCTGTGTTCTTGGCTCTGATCCGGTAGCAGTATCTCCTTCCAGGGTTCACATCTGAATCTTTGAAACTTGGGTTGTTGCCAGGGATCTCTCCAAGATTTGACCATTTATTACGCCCTACTTGTTGGCGTTCTATGATATAGTTTGTGACTGGGCATCCACCACTATCTTTTGGTGGTTTCCATTTGAACTCAACAGACGTTACAGCACTTTCCATAATGTCCACTGGTCCTTGTGGTGGTGTGGGTTTGTCTATTGACGAAATGAAGATAACTCATACTAACAGCAAACAAATCTATCTCCTTATGTGCAGTACAATGTATAATACATGGCAAACTTTAGTGTACTGTTGTCAACTCACCCAGTACAATAAGTTTGGAAATTGCCTCTGTTGTACCGTATTCATTTTTTATTTTGATTTTGACTTCTCCACTGTCTTTCCTTTGGCACTTAGTAAGGCGTAGTCTACTCTCAGTAGTTGATGTTTCAATCTTCACATTGAGGCCAGGCAAAAGCTCGTCATCATCCTTGTACCACTGTGTATTCACAGGGGCCCCACCTGAGAATGGCAGCTTCCATTCAGCATTTTCCCCTGCCTTTATAATGACTGGTTTTGTGAATTTTCCGAGTGCCTCAGCATCGATTTTTGGTGGATCTTCAATTTTGGGAGAAAGAAATAGTTTTTGTCAAAAACTGAAGCCCTTTAAACAGTGGATACTTCAGCAATTGATGGCAAACCATGTTACTCATTTTTATCCTGACCTTGTATATTTAGTGTTGCTTCTGATTTACGGCCCTCAGCTTCAAACCGGTACACAGCTGCATCATCTTTTTTACAGCAATCGATTATCAACCTGTGACAGGCTCCATCTTTGATAATTGTTACCCCATCCTCATTGCTTAGCTTGTCAGATAAAAAGATTCAATATTCATAAAACAAACATTTTGATTAAGATATGCAAACAATATTTTTGACTAAAATGGACGTTTATGGTTTTACAAGCTGGGAAACAGCTATATGCATGGCAGTCATCCTATATACCCACAATTCTCTCCTGAATAGTTGACTTACCAGTTTTCCATTTTTATACCAACGTCCCTCAGAGGTCTCGCTGCTTAATTTGCAAGACAGCTCTGTCAGTTCACCAACATTAGCAACAGTATCTGACAGCCCACTGACAAGCTGAACACCACGATCTGCAACAGTAAGAACAGATTCAAAATTTAGAAATAACCAAAGTCACTGTGTGTATTATCGTCATGTCGTATGTCACCTTTGGTAATTATAATATGAGAATTTATGAAAGGTGGTATATGTGATGTATTAAAGGTTCAGTGTTTAGGCTTTGGGGACAACTACTGGTGAGGTTGCAGACTGCAACCAGCTGAACACCTTCTCACCTTACCCTCCCCCTCCGAGCTTGTAGGAGAACTATTCCATATCTGCCATATTCTTCCAGTAGATCCCCCTAAATCTTACACTCTGGACCTTTTATGTCACAATCTGTTACCTTTTCTACATTAAAAACATAGCATTCACTGTTACATTTTGTAACTTATTTCACCTTGTTGATGTTGATACAGTATGCAGTGAAAATATTAGAGAATGACCATGTAGCATATAAAAACCCAATAAATTTTACCTAGAACAGTGTCAGGAACCAAAGGTCCAGTTCGTAGTCGCTTCTTTTTCTTATCCGTATCATCATTTTTATCTCTGTCCTCTCCATCTGTCAGTAGGTTCTTATTCTTGCCATCCCCATCACCCTCGTCTCCATCAGTTTTTCCACCAGACCCATCATCAGTCCCGTCACCTGAACCATCACCAGTCCCATCACCAGAACCATCTCTTCCATCTCCTCCATCCCTCAATGCAGCTCTAGCTGCTGCATCTGCGGCATCCTTTTCAGCCTGTGCTCGTCTGGCTGCATCCAAGTCATCTTTCTCTTTTTGTAGCTTAGCCTGCTGGTCCAATGCTAGTTTAGTCAGGTCATCTTGATTCCCAGTTTGGGTGCCGGTACGGCCTTTACGACCATTTGGATCAGCTGAACACATACAAGCAGTGGGATTAAATCATTTATTTTGTTGAAATATTTTTTTTAAATAAGAGAATATTGAAGGATTATATATATCCATGTATCACACTATCAAGAGTAGACTGATATTTATCAAAAATATATTAAGAAGAAAAAACAGAGATGTCCCACCTTTCACTATGAGAGAGGCACTGCTGCTGGTTATTCCAGCAATGGCATGATATGCTCCATTATCTGCCATTTCACAGCCTTTAATCCTCAGTGTGTGAATTAGTTTGTCCTCTGAGACAGTGATGTCATATTTGTCTCCATGTTCAAGTGAGGAATCCTGTTTTGACCATGCAATTCTGTTGAGGGGTGTTGACAAGACACACTGAAAGATGGCATCCTCACTTTCCACGGCCTTCACATCCTTAATCTTGGCTATGAACTCCACAGCAGGCACTGAGAGACGAAGAAGGGTGGATTTGGATGAAGTGGTAGATTAACTGATTGACTCTTTCTTAAATACTTGAATTGTTTTGCCAGCTGGCAAAACTGTCATCCTTATTACAGTTTCTTTACCTTGAAAGTCAGTTGCAAGGACATTTGTCTCTTCAACATCAACCTGGTAAAATCCAGCATCTTCTGGTTGAGGATCTTTGATGCTGAAAACATACCTTGTCCCAGTTTTCTTAAGGCAGTGCTTCGAATTTTCATCATCGTCATATGGAACCATTGTCCCATCCTTTTTAGGGAAAAGAAGTTAGATTACATTTTTTGATTTCTTTGTTATTTGAGCAGCAATGCTTTATCTTGGAATACTCACCTTGTACAAGTTTATTGCACTGTTTGGATCCCACAGTGTCATGTCCAGGCCAAATTCAGCTCTGCCATTGGGTTTTACTTCTATTTGTTTCACATTTTCCACTTTCTCTAGGACCTGCAAAAGAAGGATTAAAAAGTCCTGTGTATGTATCTGCAGGTTTTGCTCTGAACTTCACTGCTGAAGCCATGACATTTTGATCTTAAGTGGCCTTGAACGGAGCATAGATGTTTACTTAAGATGCACCAGGTTAATTTAGCCTCAGGCAAAACCTGTCCCCATGCACCAGGGAATCTTGCAAATCTTTTAAACCCATTTGCATGAGAAATGCTTTTATCGAGTAATTTAACTCCCTTGACAATGTCTTTCTGACCTCCAATGTTTAGTTTTTCACCTTGCGGCAGTGATGCACAAGTGTATTCCAGTACTTTGTGACATTGCTAGTGGATGTGATTACAAAGCACAGCTGACCACAACCCCTGGTGGAACAGGCTTGAGATTTTAAACCAGAGAGTGCAACGCCACTTTACATACTTCTGTTGAGTTACTCTTTAAAGTCAGCCAAAAATAAACAAACTAGCTGATATTTGTGCCACCAGGTTTTCGTTTCCTTTAAGCGAATGTTATAAACTCACACAGCTCAAATCAGTTGTGAACCTTGTTTAAAACCTCACCACCATTGAGTGGATTCAGAATACATGAGTCCGAATTCAGTTGTTACAGACTGCACACAGTACAGTACCTTTGCCTGCTCATCTTGCCTTTCCTTCTTCAGCTGGTTGAGTCTCTTCAGCATCCAGCGGAAGTCAGTAACACCAAATTCCAAGCAGATTTTTTCATAGTCCTTCTTTGGTGCACCGATAAGCAGTTCCCAGAGCTTAGGATCAATTTCTCCCTCTTTCTTTGGTGGGAGTTGTTTTTTTCTGGTGACAACAACACTGAAAAAGAGGAACAGAGTAGTGTGTTTTTTGGGATTTGCAGCAGTAAACATTTAAAAATGTTTGACTTGAGCTTACGTTTTCTTAAGCATTGATCTGAAATCCTGTGGTGGTTGTCCACCTGCGGAAAGAAAACCAGATTTAAATTAGAAGAAAAGTCATGGGACGCTTTTTCCTTAATGCCAAACAATTCCACTATAGTATTTGTTTAAACTCTGTGTATGGATCTTTCCAAAACCTTCACATGTAGAAACGCCCAAAAGTAACACAATGTACAGCGCTCAACATTACTGCTTAGACCCAAATTAAGGAAACCCCCCCCCCCCCCAACATAATCATGAAAGTCATTCTAAAAAATTAAGATGTGGCTTGATGGATGAAAGAAAGAATCACTTAAGCTTCTTCATATTGTTGTGGTAAATTTCATACCTGCCTGGCCTGTCTTCTTTAAGCCAGCTGGAAAAAAGCATGAATAGAAACACAAGAAACCATAAGTGAATTGTCAAAATGTATTTTTTTCATATTATACTGTAATTTGATTAATTTACAATTAACATATTGTAGTATGTCACATAATCAGGTCTTTTACCTCCAATTACAGTGAGAGTTGCAGTGCAGACAGCCTTTCCGTACTCGTTGGTGGCAAAGCATTTGTAGGGGCCAGCTTGATCCGCTTTTACACTGAGTATCTGGTACAGAAGTAATGTCATAGATTGCATCTTTAGTGCTGAATATTAGGTTCTGGCTCCCATTGACGTGACAAATGAACGTCTCTAATTGAATCCTGTGAAATACTTTGAGGACAAATCAAAGTTCTTAACTTTGTAGTACCTCATTCTTTTGCATAAATATAATAAAAATATGAATACTTATTACAGATCAGCATGTGTAGGAGTACAGGAGAATGCATTGTGATGTTAGTATGATACACATTAGGTTGTGTTTTGTCCAATGTGGAGAGGTTAAACAATATTTTCTCACCTCAAGAATGTGCTCTTGAAGTCTCTCATCATATCTAGTTTTGTAGTGTTCAGGGTCATCAACTTCGCCTTTATTACGCCCCCATGTTACAGTTGGTGCCGGCTCTCCGCTGACCATTGCTTTGAAAAATGCTTTTTTACCTGAAACAATCAACAGTGATATAGTTGTAGATAGTGTTTGATGTTGTTGTAATCATGATTTTACTTATTATGTACCCTCTTGAGTGGTCACAGCCATTGGCTTCCGGCTGAAGTCAGGTGTTGACTTTCCTACAGGGAGTTGCTCAACATACTGAGTGATCATAACCCCAGGAACTCTGGATCTTTTCTGGATAGCCACTGTTAAGACCAGGAAATAGCAGTCAAAGTCAGCTGTGTGAGATTGTTAAAGCAACCACAGACAAAAGAAACAGAAAATACAGATGTTCTTAATGCTTTGTGTGTCAGCAGAGTTATATTCATTATTGACACTGTTCAAACATGCCTGAGTAAAACCCTTGGATAGGATATGGTTAAAATGAGTTTGAACAACCTGAGAACGATGACCAACAACCTGTTTCTTGCCAGATATCTCAAAAGTGATCACAGCATTTAAACATCCAATTTTAAATGTTTAAGAGCAGCAATATTATCTTTAAGTCCCGATATACTGAAGACCTGTTAACATCTTCACAAGTGCTTTGTGTGTTGTTGCAGTTACACAGAAATTTCACAAGAGGTCAGTATTTCCTTTGTCTTTGTCAACCATTACAGCTGCTACAACATGGCAAGACCTTTCATTTCTTGAACTGTGCAGATTTAAGATATACCATGTTTGACTGAATTGTATCGATTTTTTTTGTCTAGAGGCACACAAATATATGGCAACACCCCTCAAAACCAGCTCAAGTGTTGTCATTAATTGATTTTAATATAAATTCCGATGAATTTGGGAAAAATGTGTGAGAAACCAGATTTTGTTTTGCTCATATAAAAGAAGTTAATTTTACTTACACGTTTGCAGTTTGTGATTGCAAAGAACTTTGCAGAAGATCATAAAAGGTCATGTTAGTGCACGTTAAATGTACAAAAACACATACCCAATATAAAATCTAATTGAAAATGCAGTTTTAAAAATGTGTCTTTCAAGATGGTTTGCTTTTCTGAGGCCGAAGTCGAGGAGCCACAGTGTCAATAGCGCTATTGCTCTTGTTTTTTTAACTCGAACCTTGGAACCACCAGATGGGTGAGGCATTTTTTTTTTTTTAGCCTTTTCCTCACAAGGATTTCAACTGTCGGATGACTCAGTACAGAACACAAAGTTCATCCAACAGCTTGTGAAATTCCGACCGTTACTCCTCTTTCTGCACAAGCATCATACCACATAATGACTCAGAGCTGCTTCATTCACCCTGGGGCTTCAGTCTTTTCCTCTGCATAATATAGATAGGGCCAAATGGCTAATCATCGTGCAACTGTGTGCAGAATCAAATGTGTCCTACAATTATTGTAGTAAAATCAGGTCTTAAACCATATGGAACTGTTGTCGTCTTGGGATTGATTTAACTGTGCTGAGTTAACTCTGTAGGTACCGTACCAAAGCTTAAATCCCATTCAGAAGTATTCAATAAGAAAACACGCTATAGTTTGATTTTCAAATGGGTGTTACAGAATCTAGTGAGACAATGACAGTTAAGTCATTAATTGTTTGGTTCACAAAATGTCAGAAAATAGCAAAAATGGCCACAAATAAGCCATTTTGTAGTATAGTGTATTTAGACCAAAAACCAGCAATGGCACAACTTTGACAGCTTTGTATGACTGCTCCTAAACACGATGTATCCCAGCAGTTTGACATATGAGGGATGGCTTCAAATCAATAATTCATTTGGGGCTCATGAATTGAGATCAGTCACTATAAAGTTTCTTGGTTTTAATTGTGCAATCTAAGATTCAGTTTTAGAAGAAACACACTCTTTTGGTTTGAAATGTGACACTGACATTTCGTCGAGGTAACTCTGTGTCACTTTCTTTATCAGGTTTCTAAAAAGATACCACAAGTTCATTCTGTATATCCGTCATTAATTTTAAAATGTAAATATTTGTTATATCCACAGCTTTCTAAGTATGGTAAGCCATAATAATCACATTTTGGAATTTAGCAAACTTGTACCACCTTGTACCACCTTTATCTCACCTTCCTCTACTGTAGTGGCACAAAATTACATGGAAAAACATGTAAGAAGGCAGATTGTAATGTTGAACGAACCATTTTTTTCTGTTCAGTAGCCTGACATGAATTACATTGCTCTGAATGCTACAAAATGAACTCAATTTAAACGAAATCATTTCTAAAATAGATAATTTGCACTGACATATTGTATTGTAAACTCCGTGGTTGACTAATTGTTTCACAATTTCTTTTTAGATTATCCTTCTTCACCTTTTCACAGCAAACCTACTCCAGTTAGAGGGCATATATTGAATATTCATCAAACGGCATGTGTCATCTCTCAAGGGGTTGGTTTACGCTCTTATATCATCTCAATGCAGGCAGGATTCTTTTAACCTTGTTCCCCAAGCATTGATTCACACATAATCCAAGTCTGGTAGGACACAGTCAGTCGTTCGCTTCTGCATACCAATCACTCCTGGAAGAACTGTCAGATTTGGACACCAGCAGACTTAAGGATACCTTCAGTAAGAATTTGTTGGCTGTGTAAAGCTGATATCAACAGCCACCAACACTGGGCCTCTAGACTGGGTGTGAGTAGTTTGACACTCTGAAATTTCTTGGAGGTGGAAAATGAAATTGGTACACTTCTTGTCCTTCGTGTATATCCATGAAAGACTTCTCTCCATTTCAAGTACTAAAGAAATGTTATTTCTCACATCAGATGACTTCAGATGTCTTGAAATGGTTTTCTTAAGTGTAGTTTCTTTTCCTCTTCTTTCCCTTTTTTCCTCTTTTCTGCAGTCATATTTTACTCACCTTCACAAGTAATTTTTGTTTGTAGATGTAAATAAAAACTTATTAAAGCTCAGACTATTCAGCTGGATAAAAAAAAGAGTAACGTGTGTCAAATTATGTATATGTATACATATGTATATATAAGGTTTTTGTTAAACTAGTGTAAATTGCAGTTAATGATACAACATATTTATCTGTAAACAGCCTCTCCATATTTCTACGTACAACAAACAAAACACAAATATCCCTCACATTTTCCAAACTTACCGGGGGCTTTTGGCTCCTGGGTTGTTACTGAACTCATTGCAGTGTGTTTTGATCACTTTGTGGCTGAAACACAAAGACAAACTGTTACAATCATATGTATCTACATCAGCATTCATCATACTTACATCATATAGAACCAAACATATTGCTTGTGGTGATAATGAGGGAAGGGTGAACATGAACTCCGCAATAATGATATCAGTCAGACATGTATTTAGATGTATTTGCAACATCAACAGAAGTGTGGGAAGCAGCTTTACTCAACATAACTGCTGTATTCACACATGGGCATCAGGGAGCTGCTACACAGGCTTTGCGTTATGGACTGCATACAAGGGAGTGTAAAGTCTAGTTAATGTCCAGGCCAGCTGATTTGGATATTTGCGTTCACACAATGTTGAGCAGAGGAAAAGCAAGCTTTATTCAACGGTAGTGAATGTGTTTGGTTTTTTGTTTTTTGTTTTTTTTAAATCACCCTATGCGCCTTGAAACAGACAGGAAAATATAATAAAATGATAGTAATGACAATAGAAAAGCAAAAATAGTCATGATTCATAAAATGAAAATGATTGAATTAGAAATAAGTATACTGGCATATCAAATATTTTGATGAAAAGATAAGTTTCATACATTTGTATGCTGTAGAGTCAACAAGCAGTTATATTTATCATTGATTAATATCTCCATTAGGTTCACATTTAACTTACTTGTTTGTTTTACAAAATGTCAGAAAATAGCAAACATGGCCACAAACAAGCCATTTTTGGTACAGTTTATTTAGACCAAATACCAGCAGTGGCACAATTTACACAGCTTTAAATGACTGCTCCCATCCCAGTTTCCCAAAATTCATCCCAAAACCCTGTCACTTTACTTATTAATTAATTAATTAATTAATTGTTTCAGCTCTAATTTTGATATAATTGATTTAGAGCTCCCTCCACAGTCTCAAGTACTGTATACTCAGAGACAGGACTCAACTTCATGACTAAATTCTTGAACTGCTGGGTCATGAGAAACTGGGAGACCTACAACTGAGGTCGTGAGCCAGAAAAGGTTGAGGAACTCTGGAGGTTCTCCTCATGTATCATCTGTGTTACCGCATGACATCAGTCTGTCAAAAATGGGATGCCTTGACTCCTGTGTGAGTCGTGCAGACATTTGGAGACATGCTGGGACACAGTAAAAGGGGAATGTGAAATCCCACCTAGTGGCTGACTCTGCCCAACTGCCTGTGGAGTCAAGTGGCTGTACCAGCAATTTAACTGCTCAGGATCCAAACATAGACGGGAGCAGAATGTCTTGGAATCAAACTGTTAAGCCGACGCACATATCTGTAAATCTCTTTTGTACCACCAACTCTTAAAATTATATTCTGCACAGTAAGTGTCGTGAGGTGCCTAGTTGTCAACTACCAGCAAAAGACTGAAAATCGACTTTAAACTCAAACTGCTTGTCCAGATCAATCATGTAGGTCTGTTTTGTGTTTCTGTGTATTTGATTTCCTTATTGGGGAAAAAAAAACTCTCCAGAGTTAATATGAGATACAGAGTTTGTTTTAACCGAGCCCTTTGTTTAAAGGCAGTGAACAGGTAATGACTTTGACCTACTGTGACTGTCATTCTCAAGAGCTTTAATTCAAGTACAAGTGGATAGTAATGACCAAAAACTGTTAATGTAGATTATTTCTAATCTTAAAGTTACTTGAGTGGCGCTTTTAGTATCTTCAGAGCTGAGAGGCTTTTAATTAGATCAAAGTGGGCTGTATATCAAGATTATGGCCATAAGGATTTTTTACACGGCCCTTTAATTTAAAGACCGTAGGAGGAACACTGGAAAAAAATGTGAAAAGGATATCTGACCTTGAAAATCTACAACCCATCAAAAAAAAAAAAAAAAAAAAAAAAAGATATTATATAAAGGCTTCGATGTGTCACACAGTGCAAACTGATCATAGTTTCATACTCAGTCCTTTGTTTGTCGTAGAAAGCCAGTTGGGAAGGTCACCTTCCTCACTGAGACATGGCACACACTTGAGATCATCAATATCAGTATTTCATGATGACATCAGGAGGTCCATTTATATATTTTTTTCTTTATACACGGTTTCAGATTTCTTCAGACTTTACGACATCAACTCTTGTGAATATGAAAAAAAAAGTAAACTTTCAGGGTCGAGGTATTTTTACAGACATCACTCCTGTTTCTGTGGTGTTTGTTACGGCACAGGTTAGCGAGGCTACACTAACAAACCATCCACTAACATTTTACACAGCTGTATAAAGTATTAGCATGTCTGTAGGTCATAAAATGTTTAAAAAGATCTATAAAATGGTTATTTTACTATGTTTGTCTTTTGCTTTGTTAGGGTTAGTAGTGAATCAAATGCTCTGACAGCCTAAAAACCCAACCTAATGCTTATTTATGGTAAGCAAATCCTGCAATTTATTTTTAGAAAATTAAATTTACTACGTTTACAAACCTAAAGTGCTTTTTGTCTTAGAATAAAGCAGCATCATATGTAACTGAAGGATGTATTGGAGCTTGTCAGTGCTATTTGTCACTTCTAGTATTGGCTCTTTCAACAAATGATGCTTGTCTATTGTCCGATTGTTGCTGAGTCAGTTGCCTTGACTTGTGCCACTTGTTGACTGAAACCATCCTGCAATCTCACCATCTTGCAGTCCCGCCATACAAAAAGTTGCCTTTGGTCAGTAGATTAGTTCGGTTAAGATGCGGGAAGTTTGCCGTTAAGAAAAAGTCAGACTTACATTGCAGTTCTTCGCCCACTGCGCTCAGCTCTTCGTCTTCAGCTTGTACTCTTCACACTATCCGATATTTCAAAGGTGACACCCCTTTTTGTTCGGTGATAAAAGCTTCCAGTGCATGGAAATCCATACATGGATGAAATGTAGTTGTTAAAAACCCATATTACAGCAGTGGTAAAGGGTGGAGGTTCCTCTTACCCATTCCTATGAAAGCGATCACTTTGCAGCTGACACTAGAAATACATTATGACTGTTCACTCAATCTGGTATTGGACATATCCAGTCAACAGTTTTCCAACATTACTATTGACGATATGAAAACACCATTTAAACTATGATTTAAGCTATGATGAATTTGAGATTTTTTTTTTTTTTCTTTATGATTGATATCACTGAACTTAATCATGGTTCATGGTTGAGGTTTTCTGATTCATGGATCCACAATAGCCATGTACAGTAAGAGTCAAAACATCTAACCAAAATATTTCGACTGGCAGCTTCACAAGGTCTCTGGTAATATGATCACTGTACTATGGATTTTATTGGCCAATAAACAAGAACATGAGACATTTTATTTGGTAAAATAATCTCTGGTTGAAATGAATTGGCTGTTCCAATTAGTCTCCAAAAGTATCAGCGGAAATTCTCACAGCATGTCGTTGGTATTCTGTGACTCACACTGGTGGTGTGGTGGCATTATAAAAAGACGGTTGCTCATGGTGTGGCGGTGTGTTGGACTCTTTGCAATGAGCAGGTTTTTGGGTTCACATTGTCAGAGGTTAAACAAGCGTGACTTATCCCGACAGTTTGAATAGTCACCCTGACCTCATAAACGACTCTGACATAACTGCAAGAAAAGCCTGATGACACGAGTGCAGAATTTACACAAACATTACCTCTGACCTGGCAGAGGAAATGAGGTAAGCGCTCTTGCATAAAGCAAGTACGTTAACAACTGTGCTAAATATTGAAGGAAGAACAGTGTTGCATAATTCCACTCTAATCACTCACTATAATGTCGTCAAAATAGTGTCGATAAAAAAGACATTGTGCTCGTATATGTTTTGTCCAAAGGTTATATTCAGCAGCGATGAAAGTGTTTTAGATGTCACAGTATGTACAGTATGGACTTGATTTGTGTTGGAGCCAAGCGTAGATATAAGTTTGTAGCTGACAATCTTATAGACAATTTACTGCAGAGCTCACGTGTGTGTGTGTATATATGGAACCATAATGAAAATGTGGTGTCATGGGCTTAGATATTGGAGTCATGTGCTTCTGGAATCACATGCTAGAAACATCTGATGCTTTAATAATAATGGCCACTGAGTTTGCTTCTACCAGTGAAGTTAGTAAAGAATACTTTCAGAGTTATTGATAAAGGCAGAAAATCTGGTGACAGAACACACAGTCGTCCTTTTGTTGCTTTATTTCAGTTGTTACAAGAACATGAAAGTTTGACAGATGTCTTTGTGTTATAGTTTATCACTTCACTCGTGCTACATAGTTATTATTGCTGATGACAGGGTAACAATTGTAAATCAGTCACATTTAAATAAAATAAATAAGTATTTAGACCATTTTAGATGGTTTTATCAGCCCTTCACATAAAAGTATCACATGCTGTCAATGCAATGAAACCAAAAATTCCACTTCCTTATTTTCCAGCACATCTCAGTGAGAGAAAAGGCTGCATAAAACCCTCATGTCATTTTAATCTGTGGAGAAAAAGCACAAAGAATCATAATCATTATAAGAATCAACCAAAATGCATAATTCTGCAAAAATTCCAGCTCTTAAGATAAACCTTACCTCTGACAATAAGGTTAGTAGAACACTCTGCCTTGCCGAGAGCGTTGACTGCAACAACTTTATATTCACCACCGTCCTTTGGTCGGACTCTAAGAATGTACATGGAGCACACACCAAATGAGTTGGTGATATAATAGTTGTTGTCTGAGTTGATGCAGACGTTGTTCAGGTACCAGGATACAGTGGGTGTCGGGCATCCCCGGACAGCACACGTCATGTAGAGCTGGTAACCTTTAGGTGGGGTGTGCACTTTAAGAGGGACTAAGATGGACGGAGGCCTCTCAAAGCAGACTGCCGATGAATTAACTCCATTTGATGTTACTGGAACTTGATGAGAGAAGTCAAAGAGGGAAAGATTCATCTCATCATTAAAATCATGTGATAATATTACTAGCATCGATCCTTACACAGGTCTAAATTCTGAAATCAGCAATTTCACAGATTCATTAATGTGATTGTACTTTGGAGTTGGAGAAAAGAAGTTGTACTTTGGAGTTGGAGAAAAGAAGTACAAGCAAGACAAGACTCTACAGCTGTGCCAGGGACTCTTGATGATTACCACGGTCGTCATGTTGGCATGCAAACATTTACAACATGACCTATAATCAGGAACCATTTACGTCTGTACCAAGTCTTGCAACAATCAATTTAGACATCCACGTAGATGTGGGGAGGTTTCACTGTATGATTGAAAACCTGAACTTGCAGTTGGCATTAAATGAAAAGTTAAAGGATTACCAGATTCATTAGGATTCATCTTCTCGGGATCAGGAGTAGTTAAATAAAATTCATGCCAGTCCATCCAATGTTTGTAATGATATTTCAGTCTGGAGTGGAGTACACATCGAATCGTAACTGATTGCATATGAAACTGTCCAACCACTGTGTACCGTATATGGTTTAGTTTACTGTAATGGCATAATGAAACAGGACTGAACTGGAACAACTGTAATTACCCACCTCTGTTGCTGTTGACGCCCCATGTAGGTGACTGAGATGGATCTGAGAGGCCCATGTCATTCTTGGCGTAGATCCGGAAATGGTACTCAATCCCAGGAAAGATGTTGTTGGCTGTGTATGTGTTAGAGAAGAGGCGGTCTGCTATAGTCTTCCACACTCTGGTGTTGGAGTCATATTGAGACACCATGTAGCACAGCCGGTCGTCGAGCTCTTGGTCTGGAGAGGGAGCCCATGATATCAACACTTTACCCTGGACTGTTTGCTCCAGCTCGACTGGCCCTGGAGTCTTGGGTTCGTCTAGCAACACATACAATAAGATCCAGAGTATTTTACAGACAAGTAAAAAAAAAAAATCAATTGCTAAACGTTTGCACTGTTCCCCCTCCCATCCTTTTTGGAGCAATTTTCATTAATTTGTTTTTAATGAGGCAGCTTTGAAACCTTACATAATCTTACCTTACTCAAGAGGCATTTCACTCATATGAGTTTTTACCAGGAATGCATTTGCATTTGACAGCTGTAATAAGTTAATCATATCCTATTACTGCATGTTACACAGTAGGAATTATGTTTTCCGTTCCATTTAGATCTTGTTCAATGTTAATTAGGGTTTTACACTGGGTTGCTAATACATCGGCGTGTCATTGGAGTTTAATATGGCTACATATTACCCAATTAATGTTGTCCAGTGTTGATGTAAATGACGTTCTCATCTAGCTAGAGGAACACAATGGAAGCAGTCATATTAAGTTCCAACAAATGAATTAATCATAATGACCTGAGGATTGTCAAACTAACATGCAGATATTATCAGCACCTCAAGTAGTTTCAGTACAAAATCTTCTGTTTTTCTGCCCTAATGATGGTGTGAAACCCTGTTATTTATCCTTACCTGTGACTCTAACCTCAACGTCGAACGTTGCCTCACCCACAGAGTTTTTGGCTTTGATAGTGTAAATGGCAGAATCTGAGCGCTTTGATGAGGGAATAACAAGCTGAGACATTCCCTCTGTATTGATGATATGAATCCATGGGGATATTGGCTCATCATCCTTCAGCCAAGTAATCTGAGGTGGAGGTTCGGCCTGGAGATATTGATATTGGATAAATGAGATAAAGTGTGAGGTATGTGCAGTCATGTCACACTGTGGTGAACTCATCACTCAAGAATATGAATGCTTCAGTACTTGAGAATACTCAAGAACAAGAACATGCTGTAATGGGGTAGAAAAATATGAAATGCAGACTTGACTTGAAAAGATAGATTTAGGATTCATAGCGTGGAATAAAGACTCAGTAATACATTACAGCTGTGATGCTCATTCATACCTCATAGCAAATCTTGACACGTGCAGAATTTCCTGCTCTGACAACAATGAAATCCTCTGGGTCTTTAAAACAAGGTCTCACTGGATGAAAATACACAAAACATGAAATGCAGACAGGGAACAAACTCGATAAATCATTAATATGTACGACAAAGGAAGTTAACTACTTACTGTTGGGATTCTTTGCACACACCATTGTAGAGGGAGGGCTTGGATCCCCTGATCCTGACTCATTGATTGCTGAAACCCTGAACTCATACTCCGTTCCCTCAGTGATATCTTTAACTGCGTAGTTCACATCTGAAAATAACAGGAATGACATTGCGGGAAAAACATAGTAATGAAAAAGACGTGAATCTCCCCACAGTCAAAACATACTATAATGTTAAATATTAAATGTTTCTGACAAACCTTCAATAGGTTCATTAAGTGCATTTAGAGCAATCCACTGATTTGTATCCTTCTTTCGTTTCTCCACTTGGTAACCAATGATTGGTACTCCTCTGTCGTCCTCTGGAGGGGTCCAAGTCAAGTTAATGCAGGTCTTAGAGGCACTCACCACTTTGGGGGCACCAGGTGGACCGGAGAGTACTAAAGAATGATATGTCTAATTAATCAAGTAAGCTCATTATTAATAATTAAGAAGTAATTAAAGACATGGAATAAATTAAGGACATCTACATGTTATTACTGCAGGATATTGCAAACCATCCCTCTTGGAGATAGAGCAACTATTACAGCAAAGATAAAAAAGTGGGTGTTCTACAGCGACTAAATAGTGCCGGTGATAAACGATTTGAAGCAATCAGAAAACCTATCCGGAGGCATTTTCATTTATTACAACCTGAGGGAGATTAACATGGGATTTGCTGAGGAATGCTAAATGAGACTTCTTTTTTCTACACTCACTCATTATGCCTGCCATAATGCTATCAGCTGTCTCCAGGGTGTCACTGAGGCCCTCAGGGTTTTCTGCATAGATGCGGTAGTTGTATTTCTTTCCATGAGTCACATTCCTGTCTCTGAAGGAGGTCCTGTCAGCTGAGACGTCCCCAAGTTTCGTCCACAGACTCTGTCCAGCCAGCTGCCGCTCTATGATATAGTTGGTGACAGCGGAGCCGCCGTCGTCTTTGGGAGGTTTCCATTTAATTTCAATCATAGATGAGGTGGTTTCAGCAGTTTCCACGGGACCCTCGGGTGGACCTGGCCGATCTGTTGTGAAAACATGGTATTATATATCAAATGTAGTGACGTAAATGTGATGCCTGGGAAAAGTTGTCTTTATTTTTGGACGTGAATGTAGTGGTAAAGAACATATATACTGTATACTATACGTTTTATCTTTTTATCTCACAGTATTTCTCACTTTTCTCATTAGATTTTTGTGATTTCGTACCAAGCACAATAAGCTGAGATGTGGCCTCCACAGCCCCGAATGGGTTTTTGAGTTGGATCTTTATTTCCCCTGTGTCAGTCCGCAGGCAGTCTCTGAGCAGCAGCCGGCTGTGATTGGGCTCCCTCACTATCTTAACTCCTCCTCCGTCTTTGATCTCAGTGCCATCCTTAAACCAACTGACCAGCAAAGACTCCTGAGGGGGAAAGGGCATCTTGAAAGCAGCGTTCTGGCCCACTCTTATGATCACAGGCTTGGAGAACTTATGAAGGTCGTCTGGGTCAAATTCAGGCACATCTGTGAGAAACAGTTTAATTCAGTTTAATACTCAAGAACTGTTGTGTCATTTAATATACTGTATGCTCTACAATAGAGGGGAGTAAATTATACCTCCAACAGTGACCCTCCCTTGTGTACTTTGATCCCCAGATACAAAACGATAAAGTCCAGAGTCGTCGTCTCTGCAGCTTTGGATTGTTAGCTTGTGAGAGGTTCCGTCTTTGGTTATGTGGACCCCAGCACCTGAGTTTAACTAGCAAATCAGAAGTGAAAGGGAGATCTTTATGCTTTTTGGTGTCACATTACTAAATAACCAAAAAGGAAGAAAAAAACTTCATCTAAAAACACAATTTTGCCTTCTGCATTTTATAGTTGGTCATTTCTAATGTTGGCAATATAGGAAAAAGATTTTACTGTTGCTCTTTGAATTTACTCAAATGAAAATGTCAGATAAATTTCCAAATTTTAAAAAGCACATATTGTATGTATGTAACAAGTATGTTAATTCAAGGTTTTTACCTGCTCTCCGTCTTTGAACCAGGCGCCATCGCTGTCTGTATTCATCTTCACAATTAATTCAGCTGGCTTTCCACGAAAAGCATAAATATCAGAGAGTCCACAGGTAATTTCAGGTTCTAGGAAAGATACAACAAAGAAATTACTCTCCACATTTAGGACTGTATGTGTACTGAATAAAATGATACACATGCTTATAATTTCCACTCATTAATATGCTTGTTGAGATAAAGTAATAATATTTATTGATAAGCACATTGCAAAACACAGTTACAAAGTGCTTCACAAACAGGGTATACAGCTAAAGGTAGGATAGTTGCTAGCCTGAGCTTCTCAGGAAGGGAGTCTCAGCAAGCAAAAGGATTTACGACTTGGAATCTCTTAGTTTAAGGAAGTTTTGAGACATTCAGCACTTCATGTCCAAGAGGCAGGATAAAACATTTGCCAAATTGTCTGAATTATTGGGTCTAAGGGGGACATAAAGCAGATTAACGTAGGAGTGAAAATTAATGTTATGGTTGCAGATAATATGACCCAAAGGAAGCATGTAACTAGAGAACAGTAAGGGGCTCAGAATTGACCCCTGGGGGATGCCACAGGATGGGGGGACACGGAAGAAAAGGCAGTTAGTTAAATGGTTCAATTAAAAGGTAGTAGTTAATGGTTCATGAATATCAGTGATTTTCTCTGACTAATGCCTCAGCTGTGCTTAAAGAAAGAGGTTGATGTTATGCTTTGAAAAGCAGGGAAGAAATTAAATAACTTAAACTACAACAACGAACCTGTATTTGTTTCTTAATCATTTTGGGTTTGACCCCTTCAGGGTTTGAGCCCTAACAAAAACAAACACGAAGACAAGCAGCAAACGCAAAGCTCTGCAAACCTTGTTAACAGAGACCCAGTGAGCTCACAAGACTTTCTAAGAAGACATGAACATGTTTGAACAGTAAGAGTCAGTATTAGATTAAAAATATTGTTTCTACATGCAGGTTATGAAGAGTCCCTGTTGTGTTATTTCACACCCTCTCGTTTAAGAACTGGCATTTGACTGAAGAAAAACGAGTTAACTTTACAGGTAGGATGTTAAAGACAATGTGATAATTATATTAGATACTGATTTGTTATTGCATCACTAATGCAAACAAAAAAGTTATTTTATTTGTCTTTTATTAGATTTTAATATCTGTGTTACTGTTGTACTTCATTCGGTATCTGGCATACCACCTTGTGCATCTGCAAGTGGTTGCTCAAGCTTTTCGCCACCACCGGCTTCCTCAGCTGAGTGGCCTAACAGAAATAACAATAAGTTATTTGAAGTCGATATAGGGTTAGTATTACTCCCTCAGTTTTATATGCTCCACCCTGGTCTCTCTTACCACTTCCGATTTTCCAGATGCTGCAATTGATGTGTTGTGTCTGAATGAGTCTGAATGTGATCACAGACAGTATAAAAGCCATAAATGCCACAATATTGTAGCTTTTTGAATGTTTTCTTTCCAACTTCCAGAAAGCCACAGAGCTGTGTAGTTGGAGAAAGTTTTCTTTACATGACATGAAAGCTTTTTCTTTTTTTTTATATCCATATACAATTATTGATGAAGCCCTGATACTACAGCGTCAACAATGAACCTTTAAATTCAATAAAAATGATTTATTTCGGTCTTAACTACAACAAACATTTTACATTTGAGTGATGATCTGTTCTAGTTTTCTTGTAGGAGACTTAGCTGGAAATTAAAACATAAATCATTTCAGTCCTGAGTTGTGTCTACAGATGTTTCTCATAAGCTTGCGCTCATGAGTTGTGCTTACTCTGACATTTGTGTAGCTTATGGATGAAAGTTTGAAGCGTTTGGACTGTGTTGGTGCGACTGTTCAAAGTTGTGGGGATTCAAAGTCTCTCAAATCTGACTGTGCAGATATAAAGGACATTATAAAGATCAGTTTGGCTTAATGTTCTATTTGGATAATATGATGTTTCGAGGGTTGCTGAAGTATCAGAAAATCATTTGCGTGGCTCAGAAGAAGTTTTAGCTAACTGAAAATGTTACAGCTTTTACTCTTACTGTAATTGCTTCCAGTATAATTCTGCTGCGCTGTTCAGTATTATTGTCAGTTTGAATGTACAGAGATTAAACAAACTTAATTTTAATCAGATCCATTTTTCCTCTTGAATGATGAATGGTTTGTGTGACTGTGTTGGCTAGTTTTCTTTTTCAGAACAGCGGTGGTGGAGGATGGGATATGGTTTGAGTCACTTCCATATTATCATATTCATACATTTTCAGATGCTCAGTGGGGGAGAAGAGGTGCAAATGTCTTTTCAATAGTTTGAACTGCTTTGGAGAAAAAGAATAGTGGACAACGTTCCCAAGAGTGTTTTTGGAGGGGAGTGTGAAAATCAGCTGGCAGAGACTTTAAGTAATGTTGGTAATCCACGTAAAGATCCTGTCTGTCTGCTGTTCCAACCAGTCTGCACATACAAAGACACTGAAGCCCTAATTATGTAGCTTCAACAAACAGACCAGACATAATACCGAGACGGATTAACTAACACGGAAATGTTAAGATTATGTCCATATGACAATGAAATGAATGAGTGGTTGCATATTGAATGGTGGGAAACACAATCATGAAGATCTTACAAACTACAGCATGATTTGAAAAACAGTTTACACAATTTGTGTACAATGGGCTAATAAGTGCAGAGGCACTGGTGTGGTGCCTAAAACAGAAATCAGTTTCTTTGTAAACTACCTGTTGTTGCATCTCAGTAACTATATGAGTTGCGGAGAGGTGAAAAGAATCTGCATAAATTAAATCCCATGCTCCAGTATTCAACTAATTCTGAGCATATTTCACAACATGATTTCAGCAACCAAGACGCAAAACTGACATTTAATCAGACAAGGCGCAGACCAAAGTACACGGCTGCGGAGAAGCATAGCAACCTGCCTCATCTGTCGACTCTAAATTGGCGATATACTCCTAAACAAAGCTTGACATTAAACAGGCAATCACATAATGAGCTCACAACACAGCATACAAGAAATGAAAGACAAAACATAACAGTGAACTCAGCATAAACATCTTTGATGCAGAGATGTTCTGTCAAAGTGAAGACTATCGGGATAAGGAAACCTATAACTGAAGCCATTATACTTTGTCATATTCACATTTGAATGCATGCAGATGACCATTTAAGTTTCTTACCAGTACTTACTACCACCGGCGGATCCACTGCAGCTGGCTCTTTTGCCTTTTCTGACAACCATTAAAGAGAGTTACATACAAATCAGATCAAAGCAACAAATGATCACAGCAAGTACTCAGATGTTACAATTAATGAAGTTGAAAAACAAATTACAAAATAACATAACTCATGTTACTCATGTCAAGAATTACAATTTTGATGATTTGTATTTGTCTTAATTACAATTCAGGAGTTTTGATTTATAGTAAGTTTGGCCAATATGTCCCCCTAACTGTAATTGTAAATTCAGACCCCCCGTCTCCTGAACCTTTGGCATTCTCACTTGGTTCGGGGTCTTTCGCTGCCTTAGGTTTAGCCACAGCTGGAGCCTTCGTGGGTGCAGGAGCTGGAGGGGATTCAGGTGGTGGTGCAGCTGCTGCAGCTTCTTTAATCTGTTCTTTCCTTTCCTCTCTCTCCTTCTCTAATTTTGCTTGTTGCTCTTGGGCAATCTTCTGCACATCCACCCCAGATCCTCCTGCCCTTGTTGTTTTCCTTGCTGTTTTTTTGCCCTTCTGGGCATCTTTATCAGCTGAATTGGGGGGGGGGGATAAATAAATAAATGTAGTGAGTGCGCACTTGAAAATGCCATGACATGAAAAGCAATAATTGGTAAGATGAATCAGGCATTTTGCTCATTAATATTCCATTACAAACCATTGTTATTATCCATTGCTAATATTGTCAATCAGTCTGTTGGTGGAGTGTAATATCTTACCTTCAACGATGAGCCATGCGTTGCAAGATTTTATTCCTGCGCAGGCAGAGTAAATTCCTTTGTCTACTACCATGCAGTCTTTGACCACCAGCCTGTGAATGAGCTTGTCTTCTGAAACCTGAATATCATATTTATCCCCTTGTTCCAGTGGTAAATTCTTGCCAAACCACAAAATCTTGGAGAATGGATTTGACAGAACACACTCAAAAACAGCATCTTCTCTCTCCATTGCCTTCACTTCCTGAATTTTCACCAAGAAATCCACCATTGGGACTGAAATATAACAAGCATTTTAGATTAGAGTAGTTATATCTGCATGAATAATTATTAAATTAAATTAATTAATAATTATTAATGAGAGTTAGTGTTTGCATTGTGCATAAAAAATATTGTCTTTCTGTGCTTTAAATAGGTCAACTAAATTTGTTACGTGTGCAAGTGTAAAACTTACTTTTAAAATCAGTGGAAAACATGTTCACATCCTCCACATCCAGCTGGTACAGTCCAGCATCATCTGGCATAAGGTCCCTCATACTGAAAATATACTTCTTCCCCACTTGTCTAAGGCTGTGCTTCATCTTATCTCCCAACTCCTTTGTATATGGAATCATTTCACCGTCCTGGGGGGAAATATACAGTAAAATTTATTTCTAGGATGCTTCAAATTGTGCTTGCTGAGCAAAGCGGCAAGATAAGAGCTTCCGAAATGTCACTCATTTAAATTAAAATGGAAAATATCATAGCAGAAGTTCATCAAAACATTTTCAAACTCAAAGCCATTTGCTCTAGTATGTATGATTCTTTATTGTCATATATACTGTGCATGAAGGGTAATAGATAAGCAGACATGACCAGTAATAGTGGTCCATCTGTCCATCCATCTAGAATTTACTCAAATTATTTAAATTAACTGTGATTAACTGTGAACCCTTAATCATGACTCCTCTTAATTTATTTGGCTATCTCCCTGACCTATTGCGTAGTACTGGGCTGCTAGGAGAGTTCTAATTTAGTTCCATACTCACCTTGTACAGGAATATGGAGCTGCTGGGGTCAATAAGGTCAATGTCAATCTCAAAGGATGCAGTACCATCTGCACTGACCTGAATGGGTTTCAGGTTGGACAAGTTTCTGACGAACTGGCACAAAAGCAGAATGAGATGAAAGCAAATGAGAATTATTTCAAATGAATGGTCACAAAATTGCCTTCTGTTTACTTTTGTATAATGTATCAAAGCATGTGTAGTCAGCATCAAAAATAAAACAATCAATAGGACAAACCTCAGCTTGTTCCTCCTCCCTTTCCTTCTTTATTTCGTTTAGCTTCTTGAGCATCCAGCGAAAATCAGTCACTCCAAACTCTGCACAGATTCTCTCATATTCCTTCTTGTCAGCGCTAATTAAGAGCTCCCAAAATTTCGGATCAATCTCTCCCTCTTTTTTCTCAGCTTGCTCAGTTTTCGGACGGATTTTACTGGAAATTAGAATAAGCTGCATTCAGTTGACTGTGGAAATCTATAGATCCCATCAACAGACCGTTCAACAAAAACCCACCTTTTCCTTTTTAGTACAGTCTTAAAATTCCCATCAGTGGCTTCGGCTACTTGTTGCGTTGCTTTGGTCTTTTTGAAACCAACTGAAAGCAGAAGAGGGTACTCACGTTATTAATATAATCATGTAATTAACATACAAGAGGGACTGCAGAGCGATAAGTACCGAATGAGTGTAATACACACAAGGGCATGAAGTAGTAAAGTGTCAAATTTGGATCCCAGTGTGCTCAGTTTGAAGTAGATGTGGGAGAATGCTTGAGTGCGTATGCCATGTCAGATTAAATGACTCTGCATAATATTGCTCACATTAATTTGTCATATGCGCAGCAAGCAAACAGTCCTTACCTTCAATAACGTTCAGAACAACTGTGACCATGGCTTGTCCATATTCATTCACGGCGAAGCATTTGTAGGTATCAGCTTGATCCGCCATAACATTCGGCATCTGGAAGATACAAGACATATATTGATATGTCGTAAGTTTTATCGAGCAGTGGTGCCCAGCCTTTTTGTCTAATGGGTTGTGTGCCCCCACAGCCTTATCAGATGAGCTCTAGTACCCGTTAATTGACACCATTCATTCAAGTGGTTGTGATTTTAATTTGGACATTTGAAGTGGATTTTATTTTAAAAGTGGATATGATGGTTATTGTTAAGCATGGTCTGTGCTTTTTCCCGTTTTGTCCAGTCTGCATTTGTACTAGTACCACTTGGAGTGGAAGTAGCTGAATTATTCAACCATTTATCTATTATCTATTTATCTATTTCTACTGTTTCTACTTCTCCACTCACTTATTGTGCAGCACTTGGTGTTAAGGTGTTAAAGCTCGCTCAGGTTGATGAGGCGTCTGTGTACTCGGCCTGTTGAAGGTAGTTTGAAGGTTATTAGTTACACTATGATCTAATACTAGTGATATGTTAATTTCTCTCCAAATGCAAAAGTGTGGATATATTTTTTTACCAAATCATAATTTCTGTTTCATCAAATAAGTTGAGCTACTCCAGCCCTTCCCTGCTCCTCCTAGCAACTGCAGAGGTATCCACAAGGGAAGTACCCCCAGCAGAGAATCACCACAGTGTCTAATGAATACTAATGGGAATAGATGGGTATCCCTGTGACATCTCGCACATGACAGATCAATTTGATGGAAATGCTTTGGTGTAATTACAGGCTCTTTCCCACTGCTTGATTGGTAGCTGGCCTCGTCGTGTAGCTATGTGCCTTTTATTTAGCTTTTTCAATCTCAGACAGCAGTGAGCTGGCGGGTTATGGGCGTAGACATGCCCAGCGCATTTCATGTAACTGACTTTGTTGACTTTGCTCCTGTCAAGATGTGTGAAATCTCCTTATTATAGAAGTCATTTCATTAAAGCATACTGATGGGTCAGAAGACATTAATGTAATCCAATAACAGCTGCTTCTCTTTCCTCTCTCATTCTCTGTATTTTTCTCTGTCCTATTTTTACCGCTCCTTTACATCAGCACGATGTTGTGTAGTATCACTGCGATTTGATAGCCCGTATCACTTGCCTCAAATGTATGCTCATTAGAGTTGGGATCATATTTAGGCTGGTATCTTGACGTATCAGACACATCTCCATTATTTCTGCTCCATGTAACAGTCGGCTGTGGGTCTCCTGTGACAATGGCTTTGAAAAAAGCAAATTTGCCTGAAAAGAAAGACAGACAAGGTCACCTCAAGTTGTTTTTTTTGGAAACACAGGAAATAGTTGCAAATATATGTAATATTTCTGTGTTATTTTGTATGATTATCGATTTATAATATATGTACACTCGTATACTTTGTAAGACAGAGTGATTGAAGTGTCTGATACCACTTTTGTACATTGTGAATGCAGATAGTGGAGGATTTTTCTCATGCAAAATGATAACAGCATAGATTTTGATAATCGTATCGCTTTTCCTGGTTTAAATTGAAGTCCCTGTGTGTTTAACCTTATCTGACTGACGCAGGAGTCTGGGTGTTGAATGGCAGGGCTGTGCTGCTCCCACTGGCCTCGTGCACAAAAGTCATGGATCTAATCCATTATGCAGAATCATGGAAATTCCCCCTTCAAATATTTTCTGCTGTTAATGTTTAAAATTATGGTTATGCTGTCAGTCTTACCCTCTTGGATGGTCAAAGCAATCGGCTTGCGGGTGAAGTCTGGATGGCTCTTGCCCTCTGGCAGCGTCTCGATAAACTGTGTAATCATCACCCCGGGGACCTTAGATTTCTTCTTGATCCCCACTGTCAGCATTGGAAAATGAAATGTCAGCGACAATACGTTTGACACTTAAATAGAGAAAAGAATGAAAAACTTGAGCGTTATCGCATCCAAGCCTCAAAACCTGTTGCTGTTTTGTAATCAAATCATCATCCACATGAAGCATGCTGAGACACATTCTAATACATGACATATTAGAATGCTTAATGTTACCCGCTGAACTAGTTTATTATCATTCAGAGCTGTATTTATGCGCCTCTGGTGTTTGAAGGCTGTTTTGTGTCACATGTTCAACACATTTCCATTTCAATAACTTTTATCTTTTTATCCTTTCCCCTGACTCCATGCCTAAAATTCAACCTGAAACCAGATATGTAGTGATGCACCTACATATCCACGCACACAATACATGTACGTTGATACAGTATATTAATAAATCCATATCAGTTCTTCATGCCTTCGTAAGCAGTGAGGAAAAAAAAGAAGACAGCTGGTGACAGCTTTTCTGTTGTCCCCTAAGCCTACGTTCCTTACCATTGTAATGCTCTGCATCAGGACCTGATAAGGCACATGTTAGAGAGTATATACAGCACATGTCAGCAAGGCATGAACAGCATATTATAGATTAGATTATACTGAGGGACAGGAAATAAAATGCTCTTTTTGCATTTGGTCCATTGAATGGCGACATGTAAGATTTGGCAGATGAGTCTTAATCACATGAGCACAGATGAAACACTAATATTTACAACATTTTTCAAAAACATTTTTCCTCTCTGTCCATGTCAGGTTGCAGCATTATCCAATGGGAAATGTCGACTAGAATTTATAAGTGCACAAAATGACGTGAATGTGGAAAATTTTCATGTGCGTTGCTGCCTGTAAATCTGCCTCAGTGTACAGTGTTGTGATGGTGACACTGATGTATGTCGACTTCTTTATGAGCTCCTGTTGGCCTTGAATAGACTACGGGTACATGCTGTACAGTGTGGTCGGTGATTGCAGGTGAATTTCAGCCTTAAACTTTCTGAACATACTGATTTTAACTATATTACAGTGAAACAGTTGAAATCTGAGTAAAATTTCCAAAAATCAATGAAGTTATGATGTATAACATTAAATATATTGCCTTTGTGCTGTTTTCTGTTGAGTATATGTCAAAGAAAGATGAGCAAATGATCACATTCAGTGTTACTTATGTTTTACACAGCATCCCAGCTTTTTTTTGAATTGGAGTTGGAAGATATTGTAAGACAGAAATAGAAATACACATTAGATATATTCAACAATGTTCTTAATATTCACTAATAGATCTCCTCGCCAACCTTGTTCTGTCAGTTCTGTTTGACTCTGACCTGAAAATGTTTCATCTTATTACTGTCAGAGTCTGAGTCACACACATTTTTTCACGGATCTGCAGCTGCATCCTAAGTTGACTTGAACATTACGTAAGGGAGTACAAGTAATGAACTTTTGGTATCTATTTTCTTAAAGAGAAAAATATATTCAAGACAAGGTTCCTTTAGGTTTAAGGCTTCATTCTGTCATTCTATTTTTCGCTTCTTTTTTCCAGGTTTAGATTTCTGGTTTTATTGGGTTATTTGTCATCTCTGTGTTGCAAATACATCTTCAGAATATGAGATAAAAGATCAAATCTAAACTGTTGAGATGTTGTGCAGACACGCTTGATATCGGCCGTTCTTCTTTAATACCCCACGTAGAAAATGAGATCAGGCTTAGTGCTTACCTTGGCCAGCAGCTGTCCCATCCGTCACCACTGATCGTCTAAACATCTTGGCTCCTTTAAGTCCTGGATGGATTCAGCAAGATGTCCCCAACTGCAATAGATGATGGGAGGGATTCAAGCACAGTGTTTATATCTCTACTGATGTATTCAACTGGCAGGAGTCGGAAAGAATACGATTAATAATTCACTTGTAGCTTTCAAGTGTCATTTTGCTATAATAATGTATGAAATAATAATACGTTTGTGTTGGATTTAGGCAGAGGACGTGCGTAAGAGCCTCAGCTGACGGCAGGAAAGTTCCTCTGGCATTGAGCAGATTTGTGAATTGATTTGACCTAGACTGAAAAAAGTGCAATGTTTGGCTGAATTTGCAACCTCTTCCCTTTTGATAATTTCATTTTGAAATTGACAATTGTGGCGATTATAAGAAAACGCAGAGTTCCTTGAGTAATGCTAGGACTAGTTACATTTATGTTAATTGCTTTGATTTGGAAGATCCTGGAGGGGCTGATTATTTGAACAGATTAATTAAAAAGAAAGTTACAGTTCTCTACAGTCCCAGGTGTTACAAAATCAGACGGTAAAATGCTTTTTGTTTAAAAAAGAAAAGTGATTCTGCTGTAGACTCTTGGTATACAGTAGAAGACACAAAACCTGATCGTCTGTGGCTTCATGCAGAGTGTTATCACATTCCCCCAAAATAAAATCCTCTTGAAATTAGGACGGTAGTGCATCAACCTCATGATGTAATTTCTTACCAGGCTTCAACTGTCATTATTCAAGGGTATTTGTTGTCACTTTAAGCTGCACCGTGCTGGCTTGTGTTCAGATGACTACATGCTTATCAAATCAACCTTTTTTATGATGTGTCAGTTCCATTCGCAGCAGGCACCTCTATGAGAACATAGCAATCTTTCATTACCCACATGGTAGCTAAACTTAGAATGACAAATGTCACTTCACAAAAATAGACTGATGGGACATTAATTGAAGTGGATTCAGTGTTGCTGGGGCTTAAGGGGATTTACAGAAATGCTAATATTTGTTTAGAAAGCCAAGTACATGCTAGGCATACAGTATAACTTAACATGACTGGAGCACATAATTGCACATTTGCCTCTCTCCTGTATCTGTTTGCTGGACTGATCTGAGGAGTTTTTAAAGTAACTTTGTGTAAGGCACAATCACACCAATACCAGACATCAAAATACTATGAATACATTGTCTGTAGTACAGTATTTGACTTATTTTAATGTTTTATTTTCTTAACTTGGAGGGATCATAATGTATCACCTTTCCAGTACTTGGACTTAGTCATGAAGTATTTACTGATTTATGCATTTGTTATTCTGCTCTTAAATTTAATGTTGCCAAGTTTGCCAACATTTCATGTTCAACTCTTTGTAACTTTTCAGAAATTGGCTCTGATGGTTAAAAGTCCCCTGTGGAGTTTTTGACCACTCATAGCACTACAAAGCAATGTTTTCTTGTCTGTGTGTGTGAGTTTTTGAAGGTCTTAGAATTTTAAGAAAACGCGGCTTTGCAAATTTTTTAATAGAAAGGAAAAGCATCTATCATGTTTGTTAGACGTCAAGGCTACACGTGGGGCATTTGGGTGAGTAACACTGAATGCAGCACAGTTTCTACAAGGACCTTTAACCAGAGTTTGATCTTTGCTTTCTGAGTATGGTTAGCAAACAGTTTGATATTTGGCTAATGTTAGCACAAGTCCTTGCTATCAGAGCAACAGCCTGTTTCCTTACAGTGAGATGCCATAACCTTTGGGCAATCATTGCAAGACTGTTAATGTATTAGTTCTCCCAAAACCAGGTAATGGAGAAAAACAGATTTAAGCTTTTGGTGAATTAAGCTGCAGTAAATTGCCTGAAATCTTTCCAAAGCCTTTCTGTGTTGCATCACTTTCCATCTTAATCACAGTGTCGGTTCAAACGTGACTGTGACAACATGCAGGGTATTTCCTACAGCTGTAATATATTTTCTGGGAGAGAACATATTTCCTGTTATTCCCTTTACCAGTTGTCACTCCAAGTCTTGGGTTTACAGGTTTGGTGGAGAGATGCTAGTGTTCCCAAATATTGATTGTAATCTGCACCCACCGCTAACATCAACACCACACATAGACATGCTGTATGCGATTTGTAACTGATTGAAAATTGATTGAAACAGACTGGATATCCTCCTCAGGTCCATTGCTGAATGTAAATGTGAGATATTGATGGGAAAACCTGTGTCCTTAAACTAAATATTGCTGATGCTGTCTGGACTCTGAAACTCTTTGCTCTGAAACCACTTCCCTTGACACAAGACCAGTTAGAACTACAACGAGAGCCCTGTTGATCATCACTATAGGCCGTACACTTAAAATGAGGGCTGAAATAGCTAATCAATTCTAAAAATAGTTGGCATGGAATTCATCATTGATTTGTCGGGTCTATGTTATGATGCATGGCACGCACTGTGGCAGCGTATCCATTTGGGAGCAGTAATCCAGCCAATGCCGCTCCTTGTGTAGCTCACATGATAACTTACAGGAAATGACCTCATCGCTTTGTCTCTGGGGTAACGCCCGATACAGCTCAGTCCATCACAAAATGTAGATAAAACAGACGGAAAGTATTTCAGTCCATTACGTTTGTTTCTAAAGTAACTTTTAATCGTGTGCTTGTCCATCCAAACGGACACAAACCTGCGCAAGATGGCAGCTCTAGCTAACACTAATTAACTGAAATTAGCTCAAAGACGTGCTGGGTATGATGTAACGTTGTGGAGTTTTTGGACTATTTCATGCCATCAGTCAGAGACAGAATGTGAAAGTGAATCCTTGATTTCTTTACAACAGAAACTACATTTCCCTTTTATTCTCAGGCGTTCATACTATGAAAGAAACCTGAGTGAACAAATTGTATCAGCATTATTAAATGTTCAAAATAACTTCAAAATAATGTTGAAAAACCATTGCCACAGTGTTGACCATGACATAGACATTGATTTTTTTATTTCGGATATCATTGACTACCCATAACTCTCATGTAAAGTACTTGCACAAATCAAGCATCACCCACTACAGGGTGATATTCTAGGGCGTCGATGGTCCACAGGTTGGAAGATGAGAATACTGAACTGTCATCTGATAGGTCACATGCCACATAAAACTGTGAACATCCCATGTCAGACATCTTAATATGCTTGTAAATCACTGTTGACATGATGAGGTAGTTGTACCATGGTATAACCTGCTCAGTATAGAAGGTTTAAACACAGTGTGTTATGTTATTCTGATGTTCTGAGGCTTAAAAAGACATGATCAGTAGTACATCCCAGCTCGTGACATATCATAGTTTTCAATTTGCACCTTACTTTGTTTGTCAATACAGTAACTACGTCAGTGTCTGAATAATTTCAGCTTTTGAAGTCATGCTGTATACGGTTGCAGGAAAAGTCTTGTGCTAAATATGATGTAACTGTATACAGCATATGCTAAATATGATGAGCCTTTCACATGACTACAGATTGCTTGCTGTTGAGGTTGATTTTTTTTTTTTTTTTTTTTTCCTCAGTGTGGTCATGAATGCTAATTATAAGAAGTTTTTTTGTGCTCAGTAAACATTTTGAGCTGCACTCTAAGCAAGCCGGCTCCTTGCTGTGTAAGTTGTTTTTTATGGGCTTCCTGAGGCCTGTGTTGCATAGCGCTGTTAACGCTACCAGCTGCTTGTGTGACTAGCGTTGAAACACAGCACGGGACAGTATACTGAAGAGAGTGAGAAGATCATAAAAATGATTAAAAGCAACACGCCACTGAGGGCATGTCCAGAAAGCATGTGGCTATCTATGGAGACAGTGTTGATGCTGATCATGTGATGGAGCTAAGAGCGGCAGGTTTGCTTAATTTGGTGTTTTACCTCACTGTCTTTTTGCCTTAGTTGCAGAGAGTTTTTGTGTTTTGTTGGAGAAACGGGAGAGACATGTGCAGCAGGAACTGTGTTAATGTGAAAATGAAAGCTAGGTGTTTGAAAAGGATGCTCCCAAAAAGTCTTTTTTTTTTTCTAAGCCATGAAGCTATCAAAGGGCCGTTAGATAACTATCTTTGTATGGCAGAAGAATATGTAGAACTATGAATGTTAATGAAATATTTAATTTGCCAACTTTTCAAACTAAAATGTCCATAAGACCTCGTGAGTACACAAACTTTAGCTTTTAATTTGAAGTGTTGTAATAAGCCACTCGTGCTTCTTGAAGTGAAAATTAACATATATTTGAATTTCAGAACTCCAGGAAAAGACTCGACTAACTTTATTACCTCTTAGATCTAACACTAATACAGACTTTTTAATAAATATACACAATTGAGTAAACAGAGCTGCAAACTCTGGGAGCCATTCTGCCAATGCTTTAAATAACGGAAAAAAACTAAGATACTGTGATGTCCATATCAGAGCACTTGATCAAAGAAAGCAGCTCAGTTGTGTTTATAGGCAAACACTTTCCACAGTTTGCCACATTAAGTTAGTGTTATCTTTGGACTAGATGTTAAGAGTGAATCACCCGCAGGATTAGTTCAGTGTTAAAGACTGAAGCCAACTCTAAATACTTAACACCTCCATCTAAGAGTGGTGCTGTGTGTAAGATGAATGATGAACTTACTTGAGCGCTCCAGTGATCCTCTTGAGTGGTGCTGCTTCCCAGTCTGATATTTGAGTGTTGCCTCCCTGGTCTTCAAGCTATTAAACCCTTACAGGAATGCAAGTGACTCCGCGACAAGCACCCACGTTGTCAGACATGGTGCCTGCCAAGAAAGGGGATTGCTTTTTTGTTTTTGGCATAAATCACAAGAAGGAGGAGGGAAAGCTATGGTTGGCTACAAGCCTCATGGTGGGATGACCCCGAGTGTGACTATGGGGCTTCTTTAGGAGAGGTCTGAATGTATATTTTCTTCCTGAAAATTGAAATTAAGCCAGTTCTTGTTATGATATCAATACATAGATATTGTCTGCTGCACTGCTTGTGTGAAATGTAGCTTGAGTTGACTTTGTTGTGTAATAGTTTCTCCTCATGTATCCTAATCCTTTCACACAGTCATTTCCAACTTTTCACTTTCACCTCAGGAAAAGAAATGTGGAAGTCGGGCATAGTTCGTCTTTCTTCTGGCTGTTAGATTTGTCAGTGTCAGTCAGTAGAGTCACACTTGGATTGCGGAGCTGAAAGTTTGCAGTCAGAGCAAAGTGTTGACAGCCAAGCATGCTCGTGCTGACACTCTTATGAAATTATGAGAACACCAAAACATTGTATTAATGTTTAGATGTGCTAATGACTCCTATTGACACCAGCTAAAAATAAAATGTGTTTATTGGGTGTCAAAGCAGTCTTGAATAGCATCTTTAAACATATTGATAACAGTGTGTTCCCAGTATCCTTCAAGAAGGGTAATCTCATAAATTGTCAAGTGTGCTACAGACTTTTTTTTGGGCTAATATTACAAAATTTCTGATTATCTTGACATTAATGCATTACTGAAGGCTTTTGATGTGTGGGATTTGTATGTTTAAGGACACTCCATCCAGATATAAGTTGCTTTTTTTCCAGCCTCGACTCGTGTCTTACCGGCTTCACATCCAGATACAGATCTATCCAGTCGTGAGGGCATCTTTTGTCAGTGGCAAAGTCTGTCTTGAAATTAGCAAACAAGGAAACAGCAAACATATAACCTTATTTTTCATTAACAGGTTTGTTTTAATCAGTGAATACTGTCGTGCCTGACTCCGTCCAGGAGAGCTATCTAAGAATATCTCACCTCATAACAAAGCAGGAGAAAACAAATCAGTCTCATTTTAAAAACAGTGTTAAGTAATAATGGCCATGCTGTTGTAAAGCAGCTATAATGCATCCAGCGCTTCAGAAGATGTATTTGATGCTCTCCTGTAAGCGTTATCAGGCACAAAGACTACGGTTTATCTGAAACTAATTTAAATGTAAATTTGGTTCAACAGAGAGCTTTTTCACATATTTTATGACTCGAGATATTCTATAAAGAACCAGCCTCACTGTTGACATTATAGTGTATGAAGAAAAACTTAAACATCCCAGCACGTGCTCTATATCCACAGGTGATGCGTTTCAGGTCCGCTAATATTTAATTTGGGCTTCATTAACCGCATGGCTGTGCATTCTCAGTTTCATTAACCTGTCAGTTATATCCAGATGTGAATAAACATACACTACTGTGAAAAATTAGTTTTAATAGAGGGCTGAAATAAGATGAAATGAAATGATGATGAATATGTCACTGATCTTGTGTAACCATGTCAAACTTAATTCTGTCATTAGTGATTTTGGAAAGACACGAGCACATCAGGCTCAAAGGTAGCTCCTATCATGAGAAAATGGAAACATTTTTTTTTTTTTTTTTTTAACATGTCCTGAATCTGCGCACACTGACCACCTTAAGGATATTTATTTACATGTGATAAGTCTTTCAGATTCCTCATGGAGTCTGGGTTGCTGGAATGTTAAACCACATTGTGGCCTCAGCAACAACAGAGCTATGCTCAGTTTGAGCATGATTGTGTGTGTGTGGATATTTCAAGCAGTGTAATAAAAGCGGATGCGTGGCATAGGAAATATGACTGTTCTCAGGCATGGGAAGACGATATGAGAGGCTTGATGTTCTTGAAGGCATTTATTGCAGGGGGTCACTGAAGTCAGGAGCTTTGAATTCTTCACTGCAAAACAATGACAAAACAAGCTGACATTACACAACCGAATGGAACGTGGACAAAGGTAACCTCATCTGTGTGTTGGCAAACCTTTTTCTTTTTTATGTTTATTTTCACATGACAATACTCGCAACTTAAATAATATATTATTACTAAAACATCTGGCTAAGTGGTGAAAAAGCATCTACAGCATCCATGTTGTTATGTTCAGAATAAAGGAAACCTCTTTTTCACTGTATATTAAACCACAACAACAATATTTACAATATTTTTTCTTAGCATATAATATATATATAACTAGAACAACTTGTTAAATACTATTGGCATGTGGTAAAAGGTTTTTAAATGTCAAAGCCTACTACTGTAAACTCCCAGTGAAGAGTCGTGTCTATAATAACAGGATGCCATGTGACCACTGATAAAATTAGTATGTCCTAGCACTTTACAAGGAAGATGCACAGTTGTTTGCAAGGCTACACTCAGTCATGCACATGAAATTTTATTACTTATGACTTTCCATAATAGACTTGCAATATCCGCTGAAAGTGTGCAAACACATGTTCGCAGTAAAAGTGAAATTTGAAGCCATGTGACAGTTGGCAAAGCGGAAGCAGTGCATGTGAAGTTAAAAAAAATGGAAAGGCCCCTGCTTTACAGTGTGGCTTACAGTGTGGCAAATGGAAAGTGACTGCATAAATATGATATATGTACTCAATCACTTTATACCAAAGAGAAAAATCTGTAATATCTTAGACTTGCATAAGACATTGTTGAACTTTATACTAGTCTTATTTATTTGGGTGAGCATGGGTTTGTGTTTGGTGTTACAGAATGATGAATTGTTGGATTGCATGAATGCGGCAATAAACATGGGCAGAGACAAGGCCAGTGCTGGAGTCTGTATGTTGACATCTTGTAGAACAAAAATTGTAGCCATGATGGGGTTTTTGCATTTGTTTTTTTTTTTTTGATAAAGTAGAATGAAATGACTCAACAACTATGAGATGAATTGCTGTTAAATGTTGTGCAGACCCTCATTGTCCTGAGAGGATGACTCCTAATGCCTTTGTTGATCCCCCCACCTTTCCTCTAACACCACCATGAGGTTGACATCTTTATTTCTGAGTAAAGTGTCTCAGCCACAGTGGAATTTGGTTTGATTTATGACCAAACTAATGGCATGCCCCATCAGCCTTAATTGTGTTTTGTGTTAACGTAAACTATGGTGTGAACAGGCTTGGAAGTTTGTAATTTTGGCCTGCAGCAAGAGATGACTCACTTGTACTTCCATCATCAAAGAAAAAAGTCAAATTCAGATTGTTCAGACCGTTTAAAAAAGAAGTTTTGATGTCTTTTGGATGCAGTCTAATGAGCCATATGAGCGTATATGGTTAATTATATTGGCATCACATGTACAAGCATGTATGTGTGACACAAACATGAACACTGTGTGTGGTTTACATACACTTATTGAACATCACCTTGGTTTTGTGTCATTCAAACAGTAACTAATTGACAGTTCCCAAATGAAATGCCTGTGGGGGCTCAGAGGTGAGCTAACTGTCCTCTTACTGCCAAACTGAGCGAAGATGCTGCTTGATCCAGAGTGAATGTTTGTCAAATTTCCAAGTCAAAACTAACTTCACCTCAGTGAATTTCTTCTTTCAAAACGTGGCTCAAATGTTGTCTGCTGAGGTTTGACATCCAGTCCTATTTACTTCTGTTACTCAAGGTAGCCCAGCTTTCATTACAAACATGTATTCGTTTGCCTGACAAATAATGGTAATTCATTGCCTTCCTCCATTTTGTCGAAACTGTGAATCTGTCATTCCCCTGTCGCCTCTGTACTTGAGTGTGCTTGGTTAAAGAGCACCGAAGCAGTTGCTGATAAAAGGCACAGTAGTTTTGTTGTTACACCAAGGCCACAGTGGCCCGTGGGCGTACAATTTTCTACAAAATTCCTGTCCTGTTGCTGAACCTGATAAAAATTACCTTATAAACACCTGCACATGGACATTTTCACTTTGAGCACTGGCATGCTGACATTTGCATTTCCAAACATCAATCAAGTTCATGATTGAATTTAGGTTAAAGTTAGGAAGGAAGACAGTTTGCTGTTAAACAGGCTGGATTTATTTACATTTTGGTATAATGATTCAAACACTAAAACATGCTCAGTTATAGGCATAATGTCATATCATCAATTTTCCATGAGGTAGTAATTTCAGAGAAGCCAGCAGATTTTCTTTCTTAGTCAGAAAAAAGCAGAGGAAATTAACAATAATCACAGCTCAAGGAAAAAACGTCAATACGCAAACATGCTCGGGTGCAAGATTAGCATATAATTAATGCTAAAGCTCTGTCACTTGTCAAAGTGCTCTTTGCGTCAAGTAAATAAATTGAGTTGAATTCACACTTACGTACAACAGAACCTAGTTTGTATCTGTCACATTTGTTATTGGTGATTTAAAACATTTGTGGATAGTCATCAAGAGCTCATCCTTATTTTCTCTCCTTCACATGTTAATTAAATGCATTAATACAGTAATTCACAAAAAAGCACGCATGACAGCAGGTTTCATTCACCATCAGGAGTTCAGGTCTGCCGCATCACCCTAATCTGAAGGGAAAGAGAGAGGAAAATAGTTAAAACATCTAACCAGAGGAGTAGAATTTAAGATATAAGAAATAATCACAGTGTGTTTTTACCTTTAACAGCAAGTTTAGTCGAACACTCCACTCTGCCCAGAGGGTTTTCGGCAATGACGGTGTACTCCCCACAGTCTTTGGGCCCAACTTTGAGTATCACCATGGAGCAGACCCCACATGTGTTAGTGATGTAGTAGTTAGTGTTGGTATTGAGGCTGATGTTGTTTCTGTACCAGGTAACATGGGGTCTGGGGTTTCCTGTCACGGCACAACTCATGTAGCACTCATAACTCTCTGGACTGCTGTGCATTTTCAGTGGAACAGAGAACGAGGGAGGCGTCTCAAAGCTGCAGTCCTTAGAGGCAGGAAGGTTCAAAGAATATTTTTCTGGAAGGATACAAAAAAAAAGGACAGGAAAGTTGAAAAGGTGTGTTGCATAGTGATGGATGCCCTTTTCATTGCTTTGTTGTATCCCCCTTAGTTGTCCCTTAATTGATTGATTTATATCGCTGTGGCAGAACACACCGAAATATAAAATGTTCTGCCTTTCATGGTGCATTTCATGTACATAAATCAAACAAAACGGTCATTAGCAGTGATACCCAACCTTGCAGTTTGCCATGCACCATGCTCTGCCCGTATGCGCTTAGCCCGTTAATATTCTTTAATTGCCTTTCTGGAGGGAGGAATTTTTCTCACTCTTCTCCTGCACTTTCATAATATAAGTACATACATCCATTCACTTGTTTCCTAACAGATTTCTACACATCCAGGGCTCCAACTGATGATTATTTTCGCTTCAATCTGCCAATTATTTTCTTGATTAATCATCTAGTTTGTGAAATGTCAAAAGGTCCCATCACAGCTCCTCAGAGCAAATTGGTTGATTTGTCAGACCAGCAGTCTAAAACCCAAGATATATCATTCACGTCACATTTTAGAAGCTGGAAAGGACAAGTGTTTGGCATATGTGCTTAACAAATTGCCAAAATGATTAATCAATTACAAAAGTAGTTGGCAGTTAGCTTGCAGCTTGTTTGTTTGCAGCTCTGTGCAAATCTACATTTATTTATGTTTGGGTTGATGCCTTTTAAACAGCACTAGGGCTGCAACTAACAGTAATTTCATTATTTATTAATCTGTTTCTTTTTCTTTCTTTTTTTTTTCTTTTTCAATTAATCAGTTGTTTCACACATTTCAGCTCTGCACTACACACTTTTGAATCACTTTTGTTAAACCTGCCTTTTCTTCTCTTCACTTCCCAGATCGGTGACTCAGAGGGTTTGGATAGCCCCATGTCATTCTTGGCATAGACCCGGAACTGATACTGCCTTCCAGGCATGATATTGGTGGCAGTGATCTTGTTATTGAAGAGACGGTCTCCCACGGTTTGCCAAGTGCGCTTAACAGAATCACGCTTGGTGACCATGTAGTGCAGCCTGTCATCTTTCTTCTCATCCGGAGAGGGAGTCCAGGAGACCGTCACTGTTCCTGACACGTTCTCATCCAGCTCCACGGGGCCTGGAGGCTTGGGGTCATCTACAAACAGGTTAGAGATTATTATTAGCATCTTGGTGTTTTATGTTTATGCTGACTACAGTGATAATGACTTGCACACCAAGTCTTTCTCACTTTAAACTTTCCCCACTCTTCCTTTAAGTCAAAAGTGTATACGAAGTACAGTATACACATGTGAATGCATTTGACAGTATTTTGTATGTATTGTAGGCATTTTTGCTTTATTCAACATAATTTTCTTTGCACCTTTAAAAACATAAAATATTTTAAAAGTTTAAATTCTGGTAATATGACAGCCGTTTTTCATTCCTAAAACTAAAGAGACTTTGGAATAAACTAGAAAAAAGAGATTGCATATCACTTTGCAAATCCAGAAACCTTTGGTCCTCATTTAACTTCTGTTACGCATCATTTGAATTTTTTTTTTTTCACTTTACCTGTGATTCTTATCTCAACACTGGAACTGTCCTGACCAACCATGTTCTTGACAATTATTGTGTAGATCCCAGTGTCCTCGCGCTCTGATGAGGGGATGATTAGCTGTGATGATGTGTCCGAGTTGCTCACGGTGACATGTTTGGCTACAGCATGTCCGTCTTTGAGCCATTTGATAGTTGGCATTGGAGAGGCCTGTCAACAATAGGAGATACAGTGATATGATGTGGGTTTTTGTAGAGCAGCAGCAAAGAACTGTCTAATCTGCCACTTTTGATGGAAATTGAATCATTTTGTGTTGTTTGTGTGAATACTATACTGGACCTGAAAGTTGAAGTTGACCCGAGCGGAGTTACCAGCTTTCATAACCATGAAGTTCTTTATTTTTCTGTCAGTGAAGTGAGGTTTCACTGTGACAATTAATGAGGAAAATTTCATTAAATGAAGGTAAAGGTATCAAATTCTGGCTGTAAACAGTTCACAGTTACCACTGACTCACCTGGAGGGGGCATTGCAATGATATAGTTGTCCAACTCTTGAGGCTCGCCATCTCCACCCTCATTGGTGGCTAGAACTCGTACCCAGTACATGGCCATAGACTTCAGACCTATAATAGTATAGGAGTTCATAATGATAGCACTGGAGTTACAGCGACCCCATTCTGGGTTTTCTGCTGGTCTGAGCTCCACAAAGTATCCTTTGGCCTCATCTTGAACCCCTTCCTCCTCTGTGGGTTTGGTCCAGCCCAGCGATAAGGTGCTGTATGTGGAGTCTGTCACCTTCAGGTCAATAACTTTCCCAGGGGGCTCTGAAAGTGTAGACAATTAGGGATTTAAGAATTCAGATATGAGCAATTAAGCATTGCACTAATAAGAGTATAGCTTTTATTTGCTTATTACTCACTTTTCGGATCTCTTGCAATCACAAATTCCGAGGGTGCACTTGGCTCTCCAGCACCAGAAATGTTGATAGCTGACACGCGGAACTCATACTCGATGCCTTCAACAACATCCTTCACTGCATACTTTTTCTCTGTTGGCATGTCAAACAGTATAGTTAAGGCTATAAAGTTAAAAAATGCTTTCTTAAACTTGCTTTTGCTAGTTTAAGAAAGATTTTAACTGGGTGACATGGTTTTACCTCTGACGGGCTCATCGGGCGGACTCACAAGTCCCCACAGATTGCTGCCATTTTTGCGTTTCTCCACGTTGTATCCCAAAATGTTGGTTCCTCCAGTGTTAGTGGGTGCAGACCAAGCAAGATTGATACAGTCTTTGAAAGCACTAACAATTTTTGGTGTAGAAGGAGGTCCAGGGTATGCTGAAAGAATAAGAAAATTGAAAAATGTCAATTTTTGACTGGCTCACACAAAGCCTTGTTTGAAAAATAATACCCACTGTCTTTGAGACACTGTCACAAATTAATTTCTGTGCTTGTAAGAAGACCTCACCCTTTGTCCCTGCCTGAATGTCATCGGTCTCCATCATTGCACTGGTGCCTTGATCGGTTTCCGCCCAGATGTGGTAGCAGTACTTTCTGCCGTGATCCACATCGGTGTCCCTGTATTTAGGCTCTGGGCCAATCTTGCCTAGTTTCTTCCAACTGTTTCGGCCAATTTGCTGGCGCTCCATGATGTAGTCTGTGATGGGGGAGCCTCCATTGTCTTTAGGAGGCCTCCATTTGAAGTCAATACAAGTTGAAGAACTCTCAATGATATCCACAGGGCCTAGGGGTGCTGTTGGTTTATCTGCAGTAGGACAAAACAATAAAGATCCACGTCTTATATTGTGTATATATCTTGTGTATAAACTTAGAATATGCAGTTCCTAGCATGCAGCTTACAAACCTAATACAACAATGTGTGAGATGGCCTCAGTTGTTCCACATTCATTTTTAATCTTAATCTTGATTTCTCCTGTGGTTTTGCGATTGCACTTGGTTAGCAGCAGGCGACTGTGCGAGGAAGACTTCTCGATCCTGATGTGGGTGTCGTCCAATACCTCATCATCGTCAATGTACCACTGAATCTTCATTGGTTCCCGGCCAATAAAGGAGACCTTGAAGGCTGCATCCTTCCCAGTTTTGATCATAACAGGTTTTTTGAACTCAGTGAGGTCGTCAGGGTTAATTCGTGGAGGATCTAGTGGAAAAAACATGCATCTTTTCTGTGACTTTCATGGCTGAGCTGAAAAGAATATGGTTTTACATAGTTTCATGGCGGCTGGCCTTTTGTTTGCTTAAGTTCAAATAGATTCTGAGTACAGTACCTTCAACCTTTAGCACAGCTTCTGTTTTACGCCCATCAGCTTCACATTTGTACTTTCCAGCATCATCTTCTTTGCAGTGTTTGATAATTAGTTTGCGATAAGTTCCATCTTTAACAATTAACATGTCATCTGTAGGTGTTATCTGAAAAGCACACACATAAACACACTTAAACCTCAGAAACTTATAGGTGAATGCTGTTACTCTGTCAATGCCTATGCTCCTCACCTCTTTTCCATCTTTGTACCAGACTCCGTCACAGTCCTCTCTGCTTAGCCTGCAGACCAGTTCCGTGTCAGTACCAATGATGGCGGTTACATCTGACATTCCACTGGTGAAATATACTCCTGGGTCTAAAGGAAATACAACCTTACTGTAAAATGGGAACAGGAATATATGAACAATATAGCAGTAATTGATACGTTCTGATGCAGCTTACCGACAACTGTATCAGGAACAAGTGGGCCAGCTCTCACTCTCTTTCTTTTTCCTTGAACTGGCTCCTCTTCTGCAGTATCAGCAACTTCAGCAGAGTCCTCTCCCTCCTTTGCTATCTTCTGCTTGGGATCTGATGATTTTTCTTTTTTCCCTGTTGCACCCTCCTCCTCTTCCTCTTCTACATCCTCTTCCTCCTCTTCCTCTTCCTCTTCCTCTTCCTCCTCTTCCACACCAGTGGTTTCATCTGTATCTGCTCCTTCTCCTGCTCCTGCCTTTGCCTTCTTTACCTTTGCCCCTTTCTCTGCTTTAGCTTTAGCCTTAGCTTTAGCTTTAGCTTCTGCTTTGGCTTTGGCCTTGGCTTTGGCTTTGGCTTCTGCTTCTTCTCTTGCTTTAGCTTCGGCCTCTGCTTTCTCCGCTGCAGCGATAGCAGCTGCTGCCGCTGCGGCTTCTGCCTCTGCCTTTGCCTTTGCAATCAACTCATCTTTCTCTTTCTGTACCTTAGCCGCTTGTTCTTGTGCAATCCTCAAAAGTTCAGCTCCACCACCACCTGCTCTGGTTGTTTTGCGAACCTTCTTCTTTCCGAGTGAGTTTGGATCAGTGTCAGCTAATAGAAAATACATAGCACCACAACATTTTTAATGCTTCATGGGCCATTCTGTTAGAATATTTGATAAACTTATGTTGTAGAGTCTGAAAAAATACAATTCAAAATCAGTACCTTCCACTATAAGCCAAGCACTGCAGGATGCAAGTCCAGCCACAGCCGCAAAAATTCCTTTGTCCAAAGGCAGGCAGTCCTTCACCACCAGTGTGTGAATCAGCATGTCCTCTGACACAAGGATGTCATATTTGTCCCCTTGCTCCAGTGGGACATTCTTTCCTTTCCAAGTGATCTTTTTCAGAGGTTGTGAGATGACACACTCAAACACAGCATCCTCTCTTTCCTCTGCTTTCACATCTTGAATCTTGTACAAGAACTCTACAGGTGGAACTAGATGAAGCACAAGATTAAAGCATAAGACGGTATCTCATATTTTCTGTGACAGGACAACTCAGCAATCGTGGCTCTTTGTAATTGCTGTATAGCCTTGTCTGCATGGTACAGTCTAGTGTAGATAAGTGAATTGGTGGATCATCTTACGTTTGAAGTCAGTTGAGAAGATCTTAACACCATCAACCTCCACTTGGTATAATCCTGCATCCTCAGGGTCAACACCATTGATGCTGAACACATACTTCTTTCCCACTTGCCTCAATCCGTGTTTTACCTCCGTGTCTGCATCAAAAGGAACCATAACGCCATCCTGTTTAGACATAAAGTCAAAAGTCATAAATGTCAGAACAATACGTAGCATGTATGTGATGGGATTTGTGTAGAGAGGAAGTAAATATGTAAAATGAAACAGTTTACCTTGAATAAGAAGATTTTGCTCGTAGGGTCTCGAAGGGACATTTCAAGTTCAAACTCTGCAGCACCATCATCGTTCATTTCAATGGGCTTTAGGTTGCATAATCTTTCAACAACCTGTAGAAATTAGAATTAATATAAAGTTTGATACTGTGAGAATGTTTGTATTCTTGTTTACAGCATTCAGTCATCTATATATTTGCATTTAGATGAGGCTGAAATATACCTTTTCTTGCTCTTGCTGCCTTTCAACCTTCTTCTCATTTAGTTTCTTCAGCATCCCTCGGAAATCAGTGACACCATACTGACTACAGATGCTCTCGTAATCTTTCTTGTCTGCGCTTAGCAACAGTTCCCAAAACTTCTCATCGATCTCTGGTTTCTTTTCTTCCTTTTGCTCAATGTCAATCCTACAAAAAGGCAAAAAACAAAAACGAAAAGCATATTATTAAATTCTTAAAGATAATAATCATGCATGGAGAGGAAAAAACAACAGAACAAACATTTGTAAATTTACTGCTTACTTATTTTTTAAGGCCTTTTTGAAGTCCTCAGGGGTCTCTCGGATAGCTACAACAAAAGCAGCACCATGGTTACAACTCTCAACATGAACTGCCATAATATAGATAAAATTTACGCTGTGTACCTGTTCTTGATTGTTGCATGGCTCTGCTCTTTTTATAGCCAACTAAAATGGAGGAAATTAGAATGAAGTCAGACAGATGTAATTTATCTTCATGATTTCTTGTGATTTATTGTATAATGGAATAAAAGAAAGTAACTGACCCTCAATAACATTAAGCGCCGCAGTTACAATGGCTTTTCCATATTCATTTTGTGCACAACACTTGTAGGTATCAGCGTGTTCCACCGAGACATCAAGCATCTATCAATCAATACATGATTATCAGTGTTTTTGCAAAAGCAGATAGTGTAAGACAGCCTTATTGATCCGTCAGTCTTGCTTTATTTGAACAAGCATTTTTTATGACACTTGGTCAGTGGTCCCACCTGTAGTTGGTGTTCACCAGAACTTTTATCGTGGCAGATTTTGTACTTTTCTTCATCAATTTCCCCATTATTTCTCATCCAGGTCACAGTTGGTGTCGGGTTGCCAGTAATGACTGCTCTGAAGATAGCCTGTTTTCCTATAGAAACGGCAACAAGAAAGTAGAGTTATTCTCTTTAAAAAAATCAGAAGAAATTAGGTTGCAGGTAGAGGAAGTGCTTTACCTTACCTTCTTGAATAGTTAGAGCAATGGGTTTCCGAGTGAAATCTGGGGTGGTCATGCCTTCAGGTAGTTCTTCCACATACTGTGTAATCATAACTCCGGGCACCCTTGACCTCTTTTTGATCCTCACTGTCATTAAATAAGATAAATTGTCATCATATACAAATTAATTTGATTATTGTTATTCATTTGATTCAAGAGCACGTGAAGCCTTGACAGCTTAGATACAATTTAAGTTCATATTATGCCCTAGAACAAGCTGTTCTGTACACATTTAACAAACCAACATTTGATTGTGTGGCAGTGTTTAGTAATCAGGTTACTTACCCTGCCCTGGAGCAGTTGGCTCCTCATCCTTCGCTTTACGTATTTTAAACATCTTGATTGAGACAACAGCTTCTCTGTTAAAGCAAAAATGTTATAATGCACTTTTTAGACACTTACTTGGACAAAACTTTTTATATATGTATACTTATATATAAGTATAACTTTTTAATTGGTCTTCACGTTGATGGTTGCTTGGATTGTATAATACATTTTTTTCTCCCAGTGTCTCCCAGTCAGTGCCCAACATGTCCTAGAATTCCAATGCAATCTGGAGCTGTTAGCTTGGCTTGACCACTGTTAATAACCATGAGAATCCCCATCTGTCTGACATGCAGTTAATCTCTTCCAGATGCTCTGAATCTGCAATGGGCATCACTTATCATTGTTTCAACTTGTGGCTTAAGGCTGTTGCATGTTGATGCGTTTTAAAGTAAAACCTACCCTTGGAGAAATAGTAAATATGGAACGGGACACAATTTATTCCTCCCTCCAAGTGAGATAAAAAATAGTATTACGGGGCGTTTTGCATTGTGGTTAGTCAGTGTTAAACAATGAGAGTAAGATCTATATCGCAAATGGTGTCAGTTAGTAACTCTATCTGTGCTATAAATGAAAGAATTCCTGGGATTGCTAAATACTTAACATTCCCTTTGTGGATTCCTGCAAGTGACCGGACTAATTTTGCAGTCAGTAGGTCACATACCACATGAAACTATCTTTCATGACTCAAGAAGTGGCATGAGTGGCTGACTGCAAATGTAACATTAGTCATAACCATCTTAGTATTTAGATCGGGTTGCTTTCTTTTTAGCCCTGAATTATCTGGAGAAATAGGTGAAAAACAGAAAAGGTACCACAGGCAAATGTTAGCCTTCGAGTGGTTAAGATTAACTTCCTTTCCCTTGATTGATGGTTAAATCAAAGTTGTACTGAAACTATGAAATGGTCATTTTGGTCATCAGGTAACAACTTAATCACTTCAATAATCAATCCATAATTAACAAAATTAATGTTTCAATTAGTGATACCTAATAGCCAATATTGCTTTAGGACAAGCTTCAGAATCACTTAATGATGATAAATCAGAAAGATCTCAGAAGCATGTTTCAGTAAGTACGGAAATCTGTTTTCACACAAAGGTACTAATTGTTTAGTCAGTTATTGTTGTCAATTCAATTAAGTCAATTGTTATAATTGCAGAATATTTAATCACCAAGGGTCACATTAGTATAGTGATATATGACATAGCTTCATATCTGTAAGACTGACAGAGGGTTTCATTCAAAAAGCATGTGTTTATGCTTAAAGCAATTTCCTTTAATGAAGATTTAATTTGAGAAGTAGAATCTAAATTAGATCATCTTAGTAAATTTCCCTTCACATATGTGATGGAAATGTCTTAATGTATCTCGAATGCTCAAGAGCACTCCGTCGTCATCATTCTGTTAATCTTCTTAATTTACTGAGCTCTGTTAGTTGATGAAGTAGCTGCATATTTAGCAGTTTTGCACACGGTGCACTGCTGTGAAGCTATATTTGTCTGAGAGAGAAAATAGCTGTGCGAAGGGTGTAAAGAGTGAACTGATTTATGAAGAACTTGTCAGGTGTCTGTACTAAATCTCAGAGCTGCATTTAGTCACAGAACATATACTTTTACTTTGACATTTTTTGTGGTAAAATACTAACTGAAGTACTACATTAAAGCTTGACAACACACTGTAACTCGTAGATCTTTGCAGGAGGAAAGTGTTGACCTATTTTAGTTTGAATACATGAACCAGTTTTTATGTAAAGTTTGTAGTTATGTTAAATTTCATAGTTCCCACTACTCTCTTGCACTAATCATTAGTGTGATATTGATCTTTCTTCAGCATTTTCTTGTTTGTATTATTTCTGAACAAGCTTAAGACAATTGTGTTTGCCAAAAAAAAAAATCAAACATTAACATTGCAGCTCATATAACATATACAGGTGTTAGCTTACAGCATAAAGAAGATTTTAAGATATCCAACCACATGATAAATTTGCCCAGTAAATGTAAATGTACTTACTATTTTTTCAAGTAAACTGCTGTTCTCTGCTGTGTGTTGCCAGCCAGGTTGCAGCTGATTCTTGAGTGTGGGCTTGTCGTTTTGAGAGGCAATAAAGCCTTTCAGAGACACTCTGAGCAACCTAACCCACCGCTTTTTCACTGTCCCTCTTGGGGATAGGTTTACTGACCTGCACTTTGGCCCTAAGTTGCTATAGGTTCTTGAAAAGGGGCCACCAGAGGAAACGCAGCAGTGAAGCGCCCTAATCCCTCCCTCAAAACTGAAATTTCAGCTTTAGCTCTGCAGCAGGGCGCTTTTGCCTGCTCTTATTAAAAAGAAGTGACATAGAAGTGTCATGGGTTGGGCTGCCTCTCCATTATCTTAATTGTACATGTAGGCTGACTGTTCTTCATCCCAACATTTAAGAGGAGGTAAGTGTCAATTAAATTAAGATTTTTTTGAGCTGCTTGCATTAATTTGTTTTAGGAATATTTATAAAACATGTTAAGAAATGTCAGAATTAATGAACCATAATCTTATGCTAAAAGCTCATCCCAGAAATTAGACAGTTTTCATGGAATTGTGCAATATCCTCATTTACACTGACACTAATCTAGACATATCACCTGAAAAGCAAACAAAGTAAGCTAAACCTTAGTTTAATGCTAATGAGCCAGAATTATTTTTTACTGTCCCATTAGACTGAAACAGAACAGAAATCGTTAAATAGCAGCATTTATTATGGAATTGTAGTCTCTTTGAAAATGAGAGGTGTCATCCTGCACTGGTCAGTCATGGGCGTAACTCTTTACCCTCTCTTCTTCAGTGACTCTAAACTTGGACATAGTCTGACCCCACAAAAATGCTCAGAGAGGTAACACAAGACGTCTGGACATAAATTATTCTCATATACCTTCATGGATGAACAAATGGTCTGAATTTTGATACTTCTGTGCCATGTCAAGGCTTAACCCAGAGCTGTAATATATGTCCAAGTTTATCACCATACATGTTCACATGTTGTTGGTGGTCTTTAAACATATGAATGCGCTTTCTGTTAAGTGGTTTCCATTTTTCAAAGTCACATACAGGTCAGAAAAAAATCCACACCACAAAAGCAATATGAAATATTTATTTATACCAAACCTACACATAATTTCCTATGCAGACCATAGTATAACAGACAGTATCATATACATTTTTGATGTCAGTATTTTTTGCCAGTGTTGAGGGCAAGATTTCAAATCCACAATTACAGAAAAATAACAAATGCAACCAAACAATCACTATCACTTGAACAGAAACCTGCATTTAAAAATTGATTGAAAGACACAAGCAGATAGCTCCATACGCTTGAGACAGACACTTCTAAAAAGCACTTTTAAAATCAAGTAACTGCTACACAGCGTCATGTAGTGTAAATATTTTTGCTGTTAAACATGCAAATTCTTCAGTCAAAGTATGCAAGAATGCACGTCAGTATTTCAAGCTTTCGTTTTATTGAGATTGCACAATTTAAATCAGAGCAAACAAAACATGTCTGTGGCTTTTATTTCAGCAGCATTTTTATGGCTAAAGACCTTATTGTGAGATTCAAGCTTTGAATAGATGCCTGCCTTTGTAGGATTTTGTATCAAATAGTTAACCTAAAAGCAAGGTGTCATGGGCAATATTAAATAATATTGTATTCTACATTTGATAGGGTTTGCTTAACTCTAAAGATACAGCATCTAATGACCAATAACTTGGTTTCTGTTTGGGTTTTAGAGCAATTCTACCATCTTCAGCATGTTCCTTTATTCTGAAAAAAGACAAAGAAGAAATTAGTTTCAGATTTCAGTGGATAACATAGTGACAGCATCTTTAAAACACACGTATAGTCGAGTGAAGATTTACCTCTGACTGTCAGTTTAGTGGCGCACTCTGCCCTCCCCAGAGAGTTTTCTGCGACGACCTTGTACTCCCCGGTGTCTTTAGGTCCAACCCTCAGTATGAGCATAGAACAGACTCCACAGGTGTTGGAGATGAAGTAGTTAGTGTTGGTATTCAGACTGATGTTATTGCGGAACCATGTCACATGAGGTGTCGGGTCCCCTTTTATAGCACAGCTCATGTAGCATTCATAGCCTTGAGGAGCGGTGTGCAGTTTTAGTGGGACAATGAACTTGGGAGGACACTGAAGATTACAGGTTTTTGTTTCTGGCATGTTCAAAATGAACTTCTCTGGAAGAAAGCAGATGTGCATTGCAGTGAATTAGAATTGTAATCATGCAACAGGAGAACTTGTTTTAACATATGCCTAGTGGTGGTGCTACAGGTATAGTACATTCTGTCCCTATTTCTAAACTGGAGTTTTTCATGATGATACAGCAAAGCAACATAGAAATAATGTCCACTCCCTGTTTGGGATGCAGGATATATATCCAAAATGTATTTTATTTTGTATTATTCGGATAATGAAACTATAGCTCATAAATAGAGCTGGTAATGCAAAGCCAAGTTGCTTTTATTGACTCCACAGTCCTATACAGTAGGTGGCAGTATGAATCTCTATAGTTGGTTTGTGATCTGCCAATAAACACAAACAAGAACAATGAGGAGAGGAGGTACAAGTGCAGCACGATGGTGTTATTGCCACAGTGTTGGCTGAAAAAATTCCATATCAAACATGCCTGCTTCCTGTTTCTATGTCTGTGCCAATAGAGAATGTGCCCTCCAAGTGGTTTGGAGTATCAAAAAGACATCAAATCAAGTCAAAACCTAGCATATCGAACAGATTAATTGGTTGACTAACTCTTGACACAAGGAGAAATGTGGTGATGCAAGAAAGGGTTACAGGCCAAAACGAGGGCTGGTCCTCACACTGCTGGTGAGGCTGAAAGGATTGTTGTATTGACCCAAAATGTGTAATGGGCCATGCACCAGTTTGTGGTCTTCCATAGCGCACAAAAACAGTCTTAAAAGCACCCAGAAATAATGGAGTAAATTGTCCAAAGGACACTTGTCTTTTCAAATTAAATATTGTAAATTGGCCGATGTAATCTTTAAAGTTCATATTTGCTTGTGGCCTTAGTGCTTTGTAGAGGCAGTTTGTGGGCAAAGTCTAAGTTCTGCATTTGCTTAAGCTTGTGTCCTGGTGAGAAATGCAATGTTTCTTCACATACGTATATCGGTCGCCTTCTAGAAAAACTTGGAAGTCATAGGCATTTACATACCTTTTTTGGTAGCAATCATCCACTTTGGTGATTCACAGGGTTTGGAGGCACCCATGTCATTCTTTGCGTAGACTCTGAATTGATATTCTCGGCCTGGCATTATGTTGCAGGCTGTGAATCTATTGTGGAAGATGTGATCTGCAACCGTGTGCCATTGTCTTTTATTTGAATCACGCTTCATCACCATGTAGTGCAGCCTGTCGTCACGTTTCTCATCTGGAGATGGGGTCCATGAAACGGTCACTGTGCCAGGCACGTTTTCATCAATCTCCACAGGACCAGGTGGTTTGGGCTCATCTAAAGTCAAAATACAGAGGTTTTTTCTTTTTATCTACAGTACTTGAATTAGGAGACAATTATTCATACATTCAGAAGATACAGTATTTTACCAAACTCACCTGTGACTCTAATTTCAACGCTGAATGTTTCTTGGCCAACAATGTTCTTGACAATGATAGTATAGATTCCAGTATCTGAGCGCTCAGCAGAAGGAATCAGAAGCTGGGAGGTGCCCTCTGTGTTGCTGATGGTCACCTTTTTAGAAACCGGCCCTCCATCTTTCTGCCATATGATATCTGGCCAAGGAGAGGCCTACAAAGAATAAATATGATTTTTGTCAGATTTGTCAGAAGACTAAATGAGATCTCTAGAAGTCATTTTAAGTACTTTCCAAATTACCTCGAAGTTAATGTTGAATCGCGCAGAATTTCCTGCTCTAACCACCATGAAACTCTTGATTTTGGCATCCGTGAATCTTGGTCTCACTAAATGGAAATTAGGGTGAAAGTTGGTCATTATTTGTGATGTTGTCTTGATCTCATAAATCATGTTTGCGGTCTCATTTTCAGCTCGAGTGACGTGATGCTCAGTGAAACAAAACCTATCATGATAAATTCATTTTGATGTTGATGCCAAATAGACCTCGTCTAGTCAAAAACCGAGGTCATCACTGTTTTTATCATGATTGTTTAAACAAGGATTTGGTGATCCAGATCAAGGTAACTTGACTTGGGTTTGTCGAGTGTCTGTTAATCTCTTTATGTTAACTAAACACAGGATTTTCACAATAAGTTCTGATTCAGATTTTCATGAGCAAGTTAAACTCATTGATTATGCAATAAGAAATTACATGGTTAAAAAATAACTGGGACTTTAACTATTAAGTGACTTAACCTGTAACCAAAATACAAAATATAACTATTTGAAATATATTTTCTCACCAGGAGGGGGCATAGCAAGGATGTAATTATCCAGCTCCTGTGGCTGTCCCTCTCCTCCATCATTAGTAGCACTGACTCTCACCCAGTACATGGCCATTGACTTCAAGCCTTTCACTGTATAGGTAGTCATGGTTATTGCATTTGAATTGCAGCGATCCCATTCTGTGCTTTCTGCAGGCCTGATCTCCACAAAATATCCTTTGGCTTCATCCTCAACCCCCTCAATGTCCTTGGGTTTGGTCCAAGACAGGGACAGAGTTGTGTAGGTGGAATCTGTCACTTTAAAGTCTATGACTTTACCAGGAGGCTCTGTAACACATGATTCATATTCAGTGCTGCAATTTGTAGGCTGCGTGAAGTATTGCTAAAATAATGAATTATAACATTTCTAAATGTCCACCTACTTTTAGGGTCTCTGGCAAACACAAACTCAGATGGTGTACTGAATTCACCCGCTCCAGAGTTATTGATTGCTGACACACGGAATTCATACTCCATGCCCTCGACCACATCTTTAACTCCAAATCCCTTAGCTGTATAGGAAAAGTACAAATGCAGTATAGCAATTGATTAGTGTGTGCTGAAACAGGCTGTCATAGCATGATCGAGCATAAATGTATGAATAATAGTGTAACCTCTGATCATCTCTTCAGGTGGGTTGACCGGACCCCACAGGTTGCTTCCCTTCTTGCGTTTCTCAAGGTTGTATCCCAGAATACTGGTTCCTCCAGTGTCAGATGGAGGAGACCAAGACAGGGTGATGCAGTTCTTGAAGGCACTGACGACCTTTGGTGCTGATGGAGGTCCAGGATATGCTGTGTACACAAAAGATTGGCATCTGTAAATCATTTGTCTATGATGGAGATTTTTCTGTACTGTGGGAGAATTGATCATGATATTGGAATTGCAAACATACCAACCCACTGTTGCTGGTAAACTAGGACGCTTATTCAGTAACAGTACAATGGGTTTACAGCATTTTTTCAGGAAACATATTTGTAGCAGCTACTGTATTCTGAAAATCCTGCCTCTTTTGTGGAGCAGTGTATACAGAGGCAGAGGATGGTTAAATAAGACTGGATGGTGCAACACAACTGGAAAGCCACAATAATGTCCTCCAACTCTCCGGTTCTCTATCCAGGTCAACACTGTCAAGACGATTTTCTGTTGGTCAATGGTGCAAATTTGTGTTACCGCCAACGTTTAACTTGATGGGAGAGCTCCATGTGAATTCTTTGCTTTACTGTGAATCCATTTTAAGTCATTTTGCTGTGAAATATTGTCCTTTTACTTGCTGGTGTGACCAGCCTTTACTGAAAAGTAGTATTTCTAAGATAACTGTTTCAAAATATCTGAATTTACCTTTTGTACCGGCTTGAATGTCCTCTGTTTCCATCAGCTCACTGGTGCCCATTTCAGTCTCCACTCTGAGCCGATAGCAGTACCTCCTGCCGTGGTCTACATCAGTGTCCCTGTATTTGGCCTCTGGACCGATTGGCCCCAACTTCTTCCAGGTGTTTCGGCCAACTTGTTGTCGTTCAAGTATATAGTTGCCTATCTTACAACCGCCGCTGTCTTTTGGGGGCCTCCACTTGAATTCAATTACAGAGGAGGAGGCTTCAACAATCTCCAGAGGTCCCATTGGAGGAGTGGGTTTATCTGGTGAAAACAAAGTTATCTGTGCTGAACACACCACCTACAGTCTAGGAAAACAATTTGCTAGACAGGTAATTTGTAGGCTACTTATTATATAAGTGCATGCAAAATACTGTATGAGAAATATTTGTATACTTTACATACCCAGTACAATAAGCTGGCTGAAGGCCTCAACAGTGCCAAACTCATTTTTGAGTTTTATCTTGATTTCACCGCTGTCCTTGCGCTGCAGCTTGGTTAGAAGCAGGCGGGTGGAGCCTTCTGAGGTGTCTAACTTGACATTTGCTTCTTCTGTAAGCTCTTCACCGTCAAGGTACCACTGAACTTTTATAGGATCTCGTCCGATAAAAGGTACTTTGAAGACAGCTTTGTGCCCTTTTTTCACTGTTATAGGGGTTTTAAATGCCTCCAGTTCCTCTTTATCAAATCTTGGTGGATCTACAGTGATTGGCAAAACAATACAGAGAGATGTTTTAAGTAGTGTCATGCTATCTAGTATATGTCTATATATTTTAAAGTTTGAGTACTATGTATATATATTCAGTATATGCATATATGTATACTATATGTAGCTCTTTTAAAAGTCTATTTTCATCATATCCATGACACTCTCTAATGAATGATTCAACCCCTATATGCAAGTAATTTCTGTAAGACAAATGTTTTTACCTTCAACAGCAATCAAAGCCTCTGTTTTCCGTCCATCTGCTTCAAATTTATATGTTCCAGCAAATTCCTCTGTGACTTTATGAATTTTCAATTTGTGGAAACTTCCTTCTTTTGAAATGGTTATACCCTCAGATGATTTAATCTGGGAAAGAAACAAACAAGCACATTATTCCCATTTAGCTATATTACTGCAATAACATCAAGGCCTATATGCTCCATGATTACCACATTTGGACCGTGGGCTTACCTCATTCCCATCTTTGTACCAGATTCCCTCACAGTCTTCACTGCTCAGTTTACATTCCAGCTCTGCTGATTCTCCAATTATGGCTTTGCAGTCAGAAAGCCCAGCATGAAAGTGAACCCCTGGGTCTGAGGATTTATCAACCAGTAAGTTAGTGAATGCTCATGGCCAACAGCTGACATCTGCAAAGATGTTGTTTTGTTGTTTCAAGTTTTTGTAATTGTATATCTACAATTACAGTGAATTCAGACATCCATGTGTGGATGTGTACACACTTACCTCACTTTTCAAATAGTCAAGCATAAGAATTTTCTTTCTGCATTTCTGTTGATATCATGTATTTTATAAAGACATTTGAATAAAAAAATACATGTCGAAATGCAAATTTACTGTCAGAAAATCTAATTGAAGAGTCTGTAGGAATGTAAGAAGAGAGCATTTTGCATTATTATGAAACTTGATCAAGATGTCTTCTTGGTTTAGGTTTGGCTTGAATGTCTTGTTTGGAAGTGGCCTTCTTCAGCTTGAGAGTTTGCAGACTTGACTCGGCACAGCTCATAAGAATGTTGTCACTGAGGCTTTCACTTGCCTCTGTTCACTTCATCACGCTTGAAAGAAATATGCGCTCTTAAAACATAAAATATCCGACTCATCACTGATGATTCCTTGGTCAGCGGAAGAAATTAGCACTTTGTCTGTTCGATCTGAATTCAGTCCTCATTGTGCAGAAATTGATTTAGAGCATGGTCACCATCCAAAGTCCACTTGAGTTGTCTTCTATCTTCAAATTTTGGAAGAGTGTGTCTACACACAAGTGTTGCAGCCGTTGTATCAAGAGCACAATCAGTTCTGATGTTGCTTATTTAAATAATTAACCTCAAAGCACCGACTCATCCTGAATTAACATTTAAAAAGGCAAGCATGATTGTTAACAGAAAGCACAGGTGCATTTAAACATTACACACATACATACACACATACACACGCACACACTCACACAGTCTGCAAACATAATACATGAGAGACGAAGGTGGACACCGAACAATAAATTGCCTGCTGATATCCAACCTGTGTGGGTTATAGAAATAAAATTATATAACCACAGCTGACAGATATTGTCTGCAAAACATAAGACTAAAGTATGTTCTGATTCATTTCAGTGTTGTTGCAACTGAATAAACTATGATATTGTGTGCCATAGACAAAAACAAAAACCATTAGTGCATCAGATGTGATTAGCATTTCTTAAAGGCACTCAAGGTTAAAGCCACTCTTGCTCATCTCTGATCATTCTAAAAGGCCATTTAACCAATTAGAGATCAAATGAGGCATTTTACTCAGTGGTCACACACTCTTCATGTTAACCCTCAAATCACTGCAAAAGTCATCTGCTCATCAAATGACGTTCGATCAGTGATAGTGCTTCCCATGCAGCAGTTAATGCAGCGCCAGTAATCTTACCCCTAACTGTCTCCGCGATCAATGGGCCTTGCCTTGCACGGCTTGAGTGCTTGCCAGCTGCTGCTGGCTCACCACCGTCTGCACGCTCACCATTTTCAGCAGATTCCTCACTGCCTGCCGTTGGCCCAGTGCCATTATCACCACTGGCACCACTGGCTTCTGTGTTTTTTGCTTTTCAGTTTGAGGGGATATCATCTTAATTACCATCAATCCACTGTTTCTCATTTGATGTTGGATATGCCTTACAGTAACATTCATGAAAACAGTAACAATAACAATCAAAATGTCAACATGGAGCATTAAAACAAGATCACCAGCAACAACAGGAATAACAAACATTAACTTCAGTTCAGAAGAAGAGGGTGGCAGAAAAGATGATCTCCAACTCGCCTCTCAAGATGTTCCCTAATGGTGCCAATGTGATGTGACTTAATGGATATAAAGGCTTTGTGGATTGTTTTTCTTTTTGCATTTAACACTATTTTGCTATGAACTATCATGTTTCATTAGTGGTGGAAGAAGTACCACAGTGTAGAAATACTGTGTGAGAAGTCCTGCATTTAGAATTGTACTTAAGTAAAGGTATAAAAAGCATTAGCACCAAAATATATTTACAGCACAAAAGGTAAAAGTACTCATTAGTATTAAGTATTTTACCACAAGTAGTAATACCAGTGATAAAAATGCTGATACTTTCTGCTTATCAAAAATACCAAACATCTAACTTTAATCAATTGTCATGTTCCCAATGTGAAAATATCTGTTGGTAATTCACCTTTTCTTTTTTCCCCCCTCTAACATAACAAATTTGTACATGAATAAACAAGGAATTTACAACAACAGAAAGACAGACATGTCCACAAACACGAAAGCGCGCATATTACACACAAAACACAAATATAGAACACAACTGTATTTTAAGTAAGGGATTAGATGGAAGAGAATGCAGAATTTCGCATGGCATATTCATGCTATATAGCTTTCTGCTTCTAAGAAGAGGCATAAAACAAAGACAGACAGACATAAAAAAGGTTTATCAGTCAATTTTGGCTAATTAAGTATCTGCTAAATTTAGCAGATAGTTAATAAGTTAATACATAAAGCCTATGGTGTTCATTTGTTTTTGGACTGAAAACCATGTAAGCAATTAACTTACCCGGGACAAATGCAAACTAAACTGTACTGCAGTTTTTCATGTAGGCTCGTAACCTGTTGCCTCTGAACTCTGAACACATGTTACAGTCTTACACATCCTGGATAAAGCAAGTTCTGTCACTGATGCTTCACAAGACCTTTCTGAAATACTTTGTTTTTGTACATTTGCCCGGGCCACATGGATCTTTCAGCCAGCTGTGCGACCAGCAAAGCGTAGAGCTTTGTAAAGTGTCAGTGGTTTAATGCGGTCAGAGCTACAATGAGATTATTAATTCAGCTGCATCTAAGTTAGAATTTCCTACACATGTGTAGGAAATGTCAAAGTCATTTTCATTCCCAAATGACTTTAATCGTCAGTCAGTTGTCCGCTACATGCAACCTTTGACATCTCTTACCAACAACAGCTTCTTCCACCTCCACATTTTTCCTTTTGGGACGTTTTCCTTTTTTCACAGATTTTTCACCTTGTTGATTTGTGGTTTCCTCATCATTATTATCTCCTATTAGTGATAATAAATAGGAACTTATACAGAATGTCACACATATCTAATTGTAATAATTTACTTTCAATACATTAACGTTGACCTGATGATGTTGATTTGACTCAGCCTACCATCATAAATGAGATATACGTACCAGCATTCTGCCTGTACTCAAAATCACCATCAGTTCCTTAATTGAAAAATTTGGTTTAAAGATTCTTCATAAGTGATCTTCTTCTCTTCATTTTAAAGCTTAATAGATTAATAGACTTTTAGAATGAATCTGAACTTTCATTGAAAAGAACAGTAACATAATAAGCATAAAGGGATTTATAACATTTAGAAGGAAGACATACAGAGGAGACTAATATCAAAACACAGAACAACATCAAAATACAAATACCTTCTCATGCTACTGCTATAATATATATATAATAGTATGATATATATAATAACTTTCTCTAAAAGTCTGATTTCAACTTCACTCCAAAAAAGTTGGTACGCTGTGCAAAAATCCTTTTCGATTTACTTGAAAACTACAAAGACAATTTATTTCTTTTGCCTCATCAGCGTTCACAAGTGAGGATGGAGTGAGGTTCACCACTTTGTGAACACATGATTGGATAAAGGATGTTACTACGTGAGCTCAGAGACCCAGCTTTTTTGGAATCAGGGTTGTGTTTTATATTTCATCGTCTTAAGCATTTAGGAGAGTAACAGCCAAGTTTTGGAGGCAATCTTTTGTCATTTTGTCTCTCAACAAACATGGAAGTATGAATGATTTTCTTACCTATCACTGTATCTGGAACAAGTGGACCATCTCTCATGCGTCTCCTGCGTTTCCCTCGTTCTCCACCTCCTTCTCCACCTCCTTCTCCTCCCTCTCCACCTTCTCCTGCTCCCGCTCCTCCTCCCTCTCCTCCTCCTTCTCCTTCAAAATCTTCGTCAGAATCTTCAAACGAATCGTATTCCTCTTCTCCCTCAAATTCTTCTCCCAAACCTTGACCTTTGCCAGCTCCAGCACGGCCCCCACCTGTAGTGCCAGCTCCACTTCCATCTTCTCCTCCACCAGCACCTATGCCACCAACACCTCCGGCACCACCAGCACCAGCGGCACCACCAACACCTCCAGCACCACCAGCACCAGCGGCACCACCAACACCTCCAGCACCACCAGCACCAGCGGCACCACCAGCACCAACGGCACCACCAGCACCAACGGCACCACCAACACCAGCGGCACCACCAACACCTCCGGCACCTCCAGCACCACCAACACCTCCAGCACCTCCAGCACCACCAACACCTCCAGCAGCTCCAACACCATCAACACCTCCGGCACCTCCAGCACCACCAACACCTCCAGCACCATCTGCCGCAGAGCCTGCACCACCAGCTCCTTTTTTCTTGGTTTTCCTTGCAGCTCCATCCTTGCCAGCTGCTGCCCTCTTTGCCTTTGCCGCAGCCTTCGCAGCAGCTTTGGCTTCAGCCTCTGCTTTTTTCGCTGCTTCAGCTTCTTCTCGAGCGACTGCTTCTGCGGCTTCTCTCTCCGCTTGCGCCTTCTTGGCAAGCTCCATTTTCTCTTCCATTTCTTTCTGATATCTTTCCTGCTGTTCCTTAGCTATTTTCATCAGGTCGTCATCATTTCCGCCTCCAGCCATAGTAGTTTTGCGAGCTGCCTTCTTTCCCTTGTTAGCAGGATCTTTGTCAGCTACAAAAGATAATGAGCCAGATTTTTAGAATTTTAAGCAGAATGTTAAATTTAGAATTTAGCAACTATTTGGTGTGAGAGCAAAGTATGTGCAAGATATTCCATATTTATGCATGCAACTGGAGAATCCCCAAAAGATTAAGAAAGTTCTCACCTTCAACCACAAGCCAGGCGTTGCAGGATTTGATTCCTGCCACAGCAGCATAGATTCCGGCGTCCAAAGGCATACAGTCCCGCACAATCAACTTGTGGATGAGCATATCTTCAGACACAGTGATTTCATGTTTTTCACCATTTGTCAGGGGAGCGGTTTTTCCGAACCATTTTATTTCACCCATTGGTGCCGTCAGGACACATTGAAAGAGGGCGTCCTGTCTTTCTTCTGCCTTCACCTCTTGTAGTTTGACAGCAAAGTCAACTGAAGGTACTGCATGGTTACAAAAAGACATGGAAAAGAAAAGAGAAGCAGAGAGGGATTATTTAATAAATCCTTGTATCCCATCCATTTTTTAAACTACTTATTCACAGACTCACTAGTCTGAGGACGTACCTTTAAAATCTGTGGAGAAAACGTTGACGCCTTCAACATCCACCGAGTAGAGTCCTGCATCATTTGAACCCAGTTTTTTGATCGTGAAGACATATTTCTTGCCAACTTGTTTCAAGCTATGCTTCTGATCCTCGGCATCCTCTTTGGTGAATGGAACCATGACGCCATCCTGAATTTAGGGTCATGTTAGCACTTTGATAACCGTTAAAAAATGCAGCAAGACAATACTGGAGTTAATAGATCGTGTCTCACCTTGTATAGGAAAATTTTGCTGCTAGGATCCTTGAGGTCCATGTCCAACTCAATTGTTGCACATTCGCTGTCATCGACCTCGATATGTTTCAGTGAACTGATATGTGTAACAAACTGCAGTAGAAATAAAGAGATTTAAAAAACAGAGAAATTGTGAGACGTACGGAATGAGTCTGCTGATGCAGTATAAGAGAAACACACAAAAACTAACAAGTGACCTTTGAAGAGTTGTTGAAACTGTTTTGTGGGACATGCTTGTGATTGAATTATTAAAGAATCAAAAGACCACATACTTCCGCAATCTCGTCCTCTCTCTCTTTCTTCATTTCACTGAGTTTCTTCAGCATGCCACGGAAGTCTGTGATACCGTATTCCACACAGATCTGCTCGTAGTCTTTCTTGTCTGCGCTGAGGAGGATTTCCCAGACCTTCTCCTCTGTGTCCATTGGCTTTTCCTCACGTGTTCCATCAGGATTACTGTAGAGTGATCATGAAGTCCCACACGCTCAGCAACTCTCATACTGTCCTAGAAAAATCACTGCAGGACTCACCGCCATAAAAAACATACCATAACAAAATATGAAGTATGTTTCACTCACCGTTTTTTAAGTTTTTTCCTCAGCTCTGTTACATCTGGGAACCAGAACAGAAAACGTCATTCTGTCGTTGAATATACAGCATATGTCACGCTTTCTCTTTTGCAAAAGTATTCAGAAGGAGCAGGCTCAATTTAACTTTATTGACAGTGTGCATGTAATATGTTTTCTTTGCAGTAAAATAAAAGTGTTTTCAGCTTGATGGCTAGCAGAGGATTGTCCAGTCCTAACTAATTGGCACCCCACAGAGTAACCCTGTGTGCCCCTGTGTGCTCTTCACACCCATTATCTGAATGATCAAACATCACACTCTGCTGTCTTCTCAACAATGCTCGGGCCACTGGAATAACTGACCTGGTCTGTCTAATCTCTGTCCAAAAGTCCCTTTGATATTTTTGAGCAAAAGGAAACTGTAACAAAAATAAAGGCAATTGATCACCATCCAGACAGGTGGAACCGAGCGCTTTGCATTGGGTTTATAAAGCCTAACTTGATTCTGGTGGCTGGTATTCATTTTTGTGTCAGTTTCTAAGAGTAATGTGTCAAGTGTCAGCGCACAGCGGCATTACACTGATGTGACAGATGCACCGTGACAGGCAGATTTTCCCAATAATTCCAATTAATGAGTAAAATGTCATGTTGGTATGAAAATAAATGGGCTAGGTTGCAGCACAGATAAACTGAGCTGCTGCATCAGTCCAAGTATTGATAACTTATATTTGATGAAAACCATCAACCTCTATTTATCTTTGTACACTACTACTTGTACTTAGTGCTACCTGTGTCCCACATCAAGCATGGTTTATATAAGCTCTCTTTTCGGGATAAATCTGGCCTTACAGCGGTGAGCCTTTGCATGACAGCAAGCAAGCACAAACCTTGAAAAGCTATTTAAAGCTAAAAGCTTTAAATGCACTTGAAACCTCACCTTCTACTTGTGTCTTTTGAAGTTCTTTGCTCTTGGAGAATCCAACTGCAAACAAACAATCACCTTAATATTCATTATCTGTTTGCACAGTTCAGTACAAATATGCCATCTTATCAAGAAGATATATAATACAACTGTTATCTTACACACCCGAGACAGTGATTCAAACAAGAATAAGGATCTTACCCGCAATAACGTTCAAGACAACAGTGCAAATAGCTCTTCCATATTGATTTGTTGCAAAACACTTGTAGGTGTCAGCATCCTCTGGGGTGACTTTAGGAAACTAACGAAATGCAAACAGAGTTAATGGCGTGTCTGTTACCATTGAAAGCAGTTTGAGGCTTGAGGCATGGACACATTTCATTTCCAGTCTTCACGTATTCGCTCTGTCTCCCATTCACTTCCATTGAAGCCTGAACGGTGGATAAATGCAACCATGTTTCCTTTTTCACTGTGATCTCCAGCCTCCAGCTCTGGCACAATTCAGAGTTCACCTTTGTTCAGATTTGACCGAACGGATTTGCTCGCTCTCGTCTATCATCACTGTCATTAATATTTATGTGACATCACCCCCTTCTTTTGGGAGGCCAGTGCAGGTAACTTTCAATACACAGAAATGTAATGTGACCATGCCTTAAGGATTTTTTGCAGATTGTCATACCTCGATGGTGTGTTCTTGGGATGCCTCATCATACCTCTGCTGGCACACGTCAGGGTGAAAATGTATTTCTCCGTTTGCTCTGCTCCATGTTACAGTCGGTGTTGGGGTGCCCACTACTTTGGCTTTAAAGAATGCAAATTTACCTGGAATGGGATAAAATCAAGATTTCCTTATTGGTGACAAATTGTTCTTTTCTGTATTTTTTAGTAGATGGATATGCTGCACATACATTCAGGAACATTATCAAACTTTACTCACATGCAAATAATTTCTATTTGAATTTTTATGTTTAGTACACTAGGGTAAGATGCTGTGTAACATGATTCATACTTGCAGCTTTGTGCTGCACTTTTCACATGTAACAGCACAAGATTCAGCTCTAGTCAGCAGTGTCATCACCACAATGATAATAAGGCAGTGTTGCCAGATTGTTTTGATGTTTTCCAGCCTAATAATTGCTCAAATTGTTAAAAGTAAATGGCCATATAATATCTATAACAAATACTAAAATAATTAATTATGATAATGTAAATAGTCAACTATACAAGTGATTTCAGAAACAAGAGCAGCTGTGTTGTGGTTCGTCTCAATTTTTCAGTTTGACACAATAACAAAGCAATTTTTCATGCAAGAACATTACAGCTTGTCTGTTTATAGGGTGACCTGCAGGTGGGTGCATGGTAATGATGGTAACTCATATCTCCTCTCAGCACAATGAAAGTATTGCTCATGGTAAACCAGCCCAAACCCTGCCCACCCACTCAAACCATTTTACCCTGCACAATGCAACCCAAAACCACCCGGGCTGACAACACCGGCTGCAGGTTGCTCATTGCCATTTGTGATTGAGGTCAAGGTTGTCTTTTACTGCCCAGCAAACATTGGTCAACAATTGTGATGGGAGAGTCAGGCATGTTTTTTTTAATGTAAGATGGACTTGACGACTTACCCTCTTGAATGGTGAGAGCGATGGGTTTGCGGGTGAAATCTGGATGAGACATTCCCTCTGGAAGTTCCTCCATGAACTGCGTTATCATGACTCCGGGCACTTTCGACTTCTTCTTGATGCCTGATCAAATAAAAAATATATATCAACTATTAGACAGGCTTAGTGAGTAGAGGGGACAGGTTAAAGATACAGTATGTACAATATATTGATCAATTGATTATTAATGACTTATTTTAAGGAGCCACCTTTATAAACCTGTGAACTGAAGACTATTTTTTTAAGGCTTTCTAAGGCTGTATTCAGATTTAGGTCAAAAGTGGATAATAAATACAAATCTGAATGCCAGACAAATTAGCCAGGTGTTATTTGTCAATGTAAACTCCTTCATTACGTTCATGTCCAGTTTTTATCTGAAGAGAGTGACATTTTTGGGATGGAATGCCACTGCCAGAAGTTAGTTGTACTTGTTCTCCTATTTTGCGAAACGCAATTTCTCTTTTGCAAGAACAAAAAGCAAGCGAGTTAATTTCCATCCCGACCTACTCTACATCTCCTGTGTGCTGGCATGTTGTTCTGACTCTGCACACCCTCACAACATGGAGCCCTCACACTGAATTAAGAGCTCGTAATGAGCGGCTCGAACTGTGAGACCAACAGTAGGGTCAACAATCAGAAACCTCTCCATAACGAACGTGACTGATTTCTGCCGATTTCACAAAGTGTAAAAGCGTTTTTTGAAGAAACTTTGCACAAGATGACAGAGCCAAGCTTTCTGTAAGAATGTACTTTTGACTCTCCCACATCATGGGCCTCCTCATATTAGTAGTGAGTGTTTAATCCTGATGTAAGCATGCACCCCCAGGTGATTTATTGTAAGTAGCAGGCTTAATAAGCTCATAGACTGTCGGAATAAATTCAGTGTTCTTGCCATAAACATCATTGTTTATGTCCTGTTGAAAACGTGAGTGGTTAATAGTAATCAGAGTATGCAATAGTTGATATTTAACTTTTATCTTTCCTTCAGGATAGTTGATGTAATGTTCCTCTCTGGCTGTGTGTAAATGGCTCATCACGTATAGCCGTTGATTTCAGATTAAATGTTGATTTTCATGCTCAGATTCATACGTCAATCAAATTACTGGTTCATTTTGTGTGTTGACACAACTGTTTGTCTACATTAGGTTTCATACACCACACACCACAGAAGTTGTTTTAGGAGATGTGCTATGTGCCAATCATGGATAACACACTTTACAGTCATGAAGGTTGACATTCGTGATAAATTAAACCCCTATGTTCGTATTTGAATTATACAGTACATATTATTCTAACTTCTAGAGCAGTTCAGTTTAAATTACAGGCTCTCAAAATTGGGAAAGCTGTTTGTGTGGGAGATAAAAAAAAGCATTGTCCTTGGCAATTTCTAGAGGGCCACAGGGTGCAAATTATGAGTCCATCTCAGCTCACTTTTTGAGGTATTTAATACTCCTGGCTTTAGAATTAGACATTTCTGCAGGTTTAAGTATTTTTCAGAAGTCCCAGAAACCCTTAGAGTACCAATATGGACTAACCCACAGCAATCTCGATGGGGGCATCACTGAATGCTGATCACAGGGGTTCAGCTGGTCCAGGGATCCCTGGTCTTTAATTATTTTCTCTTGGCATGAAACACCTGTAATAGGCAGAATATAAACTATAGAATATGTGGTTTAAGTATGGAGAAATGAGCAGGGTGCCCCAGCGTTTTGCAGACTGAAGCGCATAGGAGGTAAATTGCTTGCAGCAGGTGCTACAGAACAGTATGTACTGTATGTGTAGCAGAGCACTGAAAACATTACATCAGTTTTACTGCTGTTAACAAGCAGAACTTTCACACTGTGGGATCGTGAGGATGATGAGGACATCGTTAAAAGCATGGAGGTATTGATCAGCCTATTAATGTAGAACAGCAATTAAAGCTGTATGTGTAAGCCAGACATTGATTTCATGGGTCAAAAAGCATTTGATGGAATATAATTGGCATAAATTTGGTACAGAAAGATTCACTCCGAACAGATTTAACATACGTCCTTGGTAAATGCTGCGTTCAGTGTTGACGTATCTTTGTATGGGTATAAGTCACAGATCCGCATCTCCAAACAGCACCAGACTCTTCTTACTGCATCTTATTTTTCAAGAGATCTGGACAGCTGTCAGATGGATAAGCATGTACACAGGCTGCAGCCACTAAAAAGCTGAAGGTTTTTCACTCAGTCCTCGTCTGAAAGGCCCGTGGCTGGAAATAACTTGATGCCTCTTATCGTGTTTCTAATGCAGTCGCACTGGAGGAAAGCTTGTTCTGTTAAAGGGTTCTCTGCCAAACGAAATAGTTGAGAATGTTTTTAATGTCCTGCTCTGCTTTCGAGTCATTTTCCAAAATATGTATTTTTTTATTTAGCTTGTACATCATTTTTAATGGAGTCCTTTAGTAGCAGCCGAGCTTCATGAGGATGAACGGGTACCACAATAAGTGTTTTTCTGCGTCAGAAATGAAAGCAGAGTATAGAAAGTTTTTAAAGTGCGTCCTCTTGTTATTCATTCATTCATTCATTCATTCATTTTTTTAATTTATATGTTTTATTATGCGCTGTACACTTACTGACAGCTGCTTGAATGAACCATATGTACAGTATTTAGTCTCCCTGCGTCGCACAGTTTGTGTGTGTTGATCACAAAGCTGCACAGAGCTGGAACGAACTTACAGGAGATAATACCGTTTTCTCACCACTTTTAAAACTGAAGTATTTACACCCTGGGCTTGAGTGCTGCACTTTCCTCTCTTCATTGCTGTGTGCTTTCATCTTTTTAATTTCTTTTAGCTTTTTACATTTGTGTGTTTTTTTTTTTTTCTTATTTCATGTCTTTTATGGCTTACAAAGCACTTTGAATTGCTTTTGTGTATGAAAGGTGCTTTGTAAGCACACCTGGCTTGCCCTGCCAAATAAATAAATGAACAAATGAATGAATGAATGATAAAGAGTACATTCAGAAAGCTTTTCAGAACCTGCTGACTCGCCCCCATGTTCCCACTGTTGTTGTGTTTATTCTCGTCACTGCAGCTTTAGCCAGTTGCCATTGTTCGCTGTTTGGACTTTGCAGTTAACTTTGCTGTTTTTTTTTTTTTGCTGCTCAGCTTTTCCAATTTGTGGTTGGAAAGCCCAAAACTAATGCTGATTTTTTTTTCATTTGTTTATGCCCCAGTCCAATTAGATTCTGTCTGTCTACATCAGTCACAGTTCATCACGCTTGAGTTTTAATGCAAAGTTTTCTTCTTCTTTCAATGTGGACTAATAGCTGGTTGGCTTGCATTTATAATTCCCTCATTTCACTTCATGGCCATGTTAACAGAGAAAGACAAGTGCCATCTATGAGTTGATACCTCGGAGAATTGTGGCTTGTGTTGCCCCAAATTCCCTCAGAGGAATTGTCGCAGAAATACAAGGAATCAAAAGATGTCAGGAGTTGGGTGAGGCATAAGAGCTTCCAGAGGTCACGGGTGTTATTCCAGTTGACCTCAATGTTCTGTGTTAACTTGACAGCACATGGTCCTCTCAGACCTGCTTTGAACTGCAAGGATCATAGAAAATGCAATTTCATATCTGTGACAGTCCCGGTCGTCACAGTGAAGCCGAGGATAACACGTGGGTCAGGCATGAAGAGGCCGAAAATCTCAGGGGAATACAGAAAGGGTCACTGAAAAGGGTGACTCGGTTGGTGTTCATTGTATAAAAATACTGCCTCAAATATGATTTACTTGTAGTCTTTCTAGTCATACCAAATTCATGCTGTTTGCAGTTAACTGATATTAACCCAAATTTACAAGTTATTTATGTTTAAGACCGAAGATTTGCTAGATTTCAGGAGAGATCAGCCACTCCTTGGGGATGTCCCTGTAGACCAAGTTCACTTATTGAGACTGACTGTGCCATCATAATGTACAGCACTAACTAGCACACGGACAGTTTAAAAGGTGGCATTTGTCCTTTAGGTAAGAACTAAAGTAGACACATGAAAGTCAACGGCAGTGCCCTCTAGCAACAGCCTTGAGCTAGTGTTCATATGAAGGATGTTGAGAATGTCACAATGAAATGCATCTGTTGTGACACTGAAAGTTGAATCATCCGTTTCGGATGACGCCTTTCAAGGAGTGATGAAGACCACATCATACATGCAACTCACCCAACATGGAGTCATGCACTTAACAGAAGATGAATCGTTTGTGTAATTTGATTTCTTCTTCTCTCGCATACCTTTGTCGTCTGGGTGAACTCCCTCAGAACCGTCGACTTAACGCGCAACGTGACAGCAGGAGAGGGAACAGGACAGGTAAATATTAATCCTGACAAAAGCACCATGGCAGGTTGGAACTTCGACAGGATTATGGGCACAATAAACACAATAAACATAAAACACAATGAACATGAAACACCACAGTATACAGTACGGTATAACCCAGGAATGGGAAGCACAGACACAGACAGACTTGGGCAGAACAAAATATTCAGACACACCACCAACAAAAAATGGTTAGTCATAGACACAATATAATACAGTATGTTAGCAGTATGTTGTTACAGCAGCATGTGAATAGTTGTGCTGTACAACTGCGGATTAGACTTAACTTCAAGCTCGCTCAGGCATTTTCTCATGGCTGACCTCTCAGGATGATTCCTGCGCAGTGCTTGAGAGAAATTATGTGCAAATATTTTCTGGAAAAGCAATTTGTTGAGAATTAATTTAAATTAAGGCTTCATTGTCTTCTACCAAGCAAGGACACCAACTGTGGCAGGGGCCACCGGCTGTTGCGTCCATTCTCCGTCATGACTTTGTTGTTCATCCTTGGAACCAGCAGCTGTATGTTAGTATTGATCTTCAGATATTCTCAGAACAGTGTTGTTTGTTTTGCTCTCGTCCAGTGATTATTTGCATCTGTGGTCATTCATTTGACTGGCATCTTCACAGTTGCGTCTTTTGGAGGCAGAAGTTGATGAATGAAGAACAGCACCACATTCAGACTTTCTGCTTCTTTTGTTTTTTTTCCACATACAAAAAAATGTGTGTTTTTGGGTCATTGCTGTTGACTTCTCCTAACGTCATGGACACCACACTGTCGAGTGCAGGGATTCCACTTCCACTGTGGTTCTTATCTTCATTTCCTCTTGGCAGAAATGGTAATAATACAGCCTTCAACATCTTGGGTCTTCAAAAAAGATGCTTTTTGGAGACGCGGACTTGATATAATCTTTGAGCTTCCCAGGTATCCTCTTGTCTTGCAGGTGTTCCTTTTCTTCAATACACATTAATCTGTATTTTATATAGATTAGTTGTGTAAGTCAAATAGATCCACTTCGTCATCATTCCTCGGATAAGAGGAAATACAGGTGGAGACTGCTGCAATACCAACCCCTTGACTGACCCAACCAGAGAGGGCGTCCATCACCCTGCACTTACCCGCCTGCCCAGCGGCAGTTTGATCGGTCACCTTTGACCTCTTCCACATCTTGGTTTCCTCGCGAGCTCTGGCGATTCAGAAGGCTCTGCAGCAAAAAGAAAAAACAGAGGATACAAGAGGAAATCTTTAGCATTGCATACATGCGTGGCTCAGAAGCAAATCAGTGATATTTACTGTCTCCTCAGAGCTTGAAGTGTCAGTCTTTTAACTTTTGGATTGGTTACACTTTTAGTTGCTCATTCTCCTTCTGAAAATGTAAGCAGATGTCACTCAAAGGTTGTCAGCAATTTATTTATAACTTTAAGCTGCTCTAAACTGCCCAGATGGCTCTCTAAAGCCCACTGCAGTTACTCCAACCAGTCAGCAAGAGGCAGCAACTGATGTCATTTACAGTTAGCTGGTGGTCTTTACATGGGATGAGTGTCAGGATGCCTTCAGGGGCATGTGTTCATTAAGAAAGGAGCTCGTTGAGGCCTTAAAAAAACCAGTTGAAGAGTTAAGCTTAGTTTCTAGAACTGGACACCCTACCACTGCCACAGGCTCCCACTGCTTATCAATATTAGTTGAATTATGGTTCAAAAAATGGATGCAGGTCTTAAAATGAAATACCAATTCTTCACAGGCTCCACAAAGAAACATGCAGCTTACCACTAAAGCTTTCACCAGACCTCCAGTTCTCCTTTATTACTTAATGATGTGTGTTATTTTTCAAAAGAAACAACAATTTTAATGCTGAGTCTGAGAGGGAATCTGCTCACTGCCACTGATATTTTCATTTAAAATACCAAATACCAAGCATCAGGCATAATGTGACACTCATTTGCACAACTGACTCATATGACACTTGTTTGTTATGAGAGTCGTGTCTCTGTTACGAAAGGTCACATGCATCACTTTATGCCATTACTATTTTCTCTTCTTGTAAAAGTTGACCTAATGACTCTCAAGTGAAGAGGTCGTAACCTTCTCATTGGACAGGGACTTATAGTGGGTGTGGTCACGTATGAGCGATTGATATTATTGTCATTTTAACTTTGCAGCGGAACTCAGAGTTTCAGAGAATATTGTTGACATGAAGAGGTGAGTGCTGTTTGATTTCTGCTGTCAATGCTCCCCGTGAATCACTGTGTGCCTTTGTGTTTACTTGGATGATATAATATTAATGATTCTTTGCCTGTGGTACTCTAAAATGCCTATTATTAGGATTTTGTTTGCGATTATGGGTATTTTCATTACCATTAAGTGCTGCCATTGCTGTACAAACTTTTTTGCAGCTTGATTGCATGACTTTTTAAGTCCATCTACCGTAACAGCAGCAATAATAACTACTGTAGCATGCTGCCTGCTTTGTTTTTCAGGTGCTCCGACAGCATGTCCACTCAAACTTTTCCAGCTCCTCTAAACCTCTAAAGTCCCTGAAAACTTCAAATTTTTTTTGTGTCTCTATAACATTAAATTTTCATGACTAAATCATCAAAAAATACTTTGTTAGTTATTATTTATTAAGAAGAGAATAACCCTCAAAAACTCTGATCGTGTGAGACCCAAGTGGTCATAATAAGTTATCTGCAGCTTTAAACAAAAAGAAAATTGTCTAAAAGCTGAAATCTCTATTGGAAACATGAGTCTGGCCTTGTTGAATTGAGGGCTTCTCCATTTAACCTGCACCATAATTTTATTGAATACTGAATCGTAAATTTTTCACCTCAAATTTTAAATATTTACAGTCTGTCCTGACGTCCCACTGAAAATAAAGCTGCTGTCTTGGAAAGTAAGTGTTTTATTTTTAGTCATACACATGCTCCAGCATATGTTCAGAAAGGTTCTGGGCTCCAGCAGCAATCTTGGCTCTTGGTGGATCTTGAAAATCAACCACACAACACATATGGTAAAAGCAAAACAGCCTGCAATAGGAGAACTCTTGGCAGGAGTCCCTTTGCATTACAGGAAACCCACTCCTCTTCCCTCCTGCTGAATAGTTTTGCCATTTTAGCTCATTACATTCGTAGTTTAAGGTTTGGCTGAGGCTCAATTTAACAAATTCTGGCTTGTGGGGGAGGGGACATCGTAGACAACCTGTCAATAGATCCTGAGCATCTTTTCGAGTCACTGTCTCTGAGATCTCAAAGATCGTTGCCGCAGGCTGTATTACAGCAAATACTTCGCTCCCTTTAAAAAACAGGAGCCATGCTTCATAACATCATTACATATAACCAGTATGTAGGCTGGCTGGCTGTCACTGCAGGCAACATAAGTCACCACGCTTAAATTTAGAGACAGGCGATCTGAAGTGTTGGACCACTGTAGCAGAAAGAAAATACATCCAGCTTTTCAACCCTCAGACTCTGTCCTCGCCTTCTCCTCTTTTTTTACTCTTACTGTTGATATCATGGTTCATATCTCTGTTATGTTCTGCACATGAAAGATCAGCATAAATCTATATGTGACATCAGTCTGTTGTCTCAGTATGATGTTAGTGTCTTCCTTCAATTATTTGTTCGCGTGGTGTTTTGAATTTATTCCGCTTGATTCAGCACTGACATCAACAGGATAATCAGTGATTTTGCATGTGATTCCTTCACTGTACTTTCATCTCTGCATGCATATGACACCACATTCCTTGATCATTACTTAAAGGGGTCCTCTTCTTGCATTGAAGACATGAAATACAGTCTTCAGAAGACGCCAGTGGAGGTATTTAAGGTTTGTTAAAAGGAGATGTTCCACAGCAGACAAACAAGTGTTGCCTAATGTGTCATTCGTACGTGACATGTCTCAGTGATCCGCCCTATGCAGACGACCACTGACCACATACTTTTGAAATGGCATCTGGTAGCTTCTCAAATGTCCCTCTCTGCATTTCACCTCCATACGTCACCGACTGCAGCTGGGTGCATAAGACTCAGAGTGGCTTCAGCTGTGTAGCTTGCACAAAACTGGGCCCGACGACGAGGCTTTATGGTGTCAAAGGAGCGCTAATGGTGCTACTTCTTCAAATCCACATCCCCGTGGATTTGCTCATTTCTTCACTTGGCTGACAAGTTGATGCATATGTGTTGTTCAAAACACGTAAGAAGCTCTGGCATGTTACATGTGGCAGTATGGTTTGATCAGTCTGTCTGTTCTCTTAAAATTATTGAGTCTTTTCAGATCTGTGAAGCACGACTGCATCAAGGACAACTGCTTTTTAATGTGAGAAACTAGTATAGAAAGAGCGACTATGGAGTGAACAGTATCAACCACAGTCCTCTGAGTTTCTTTAATGTACAAAGAAATCCTATTTTCTGCCAAAACACAACCCACACCCTCCATGCAGCCGAGGCTACATATCGATTTAATACCTCCATCTAAAGTTAGTCATCATCACCCGACGACCTCACGGCTCTGACCTCACTGCTGTGATCCAGCTTCTCAGATTTGAAACTGTGAAATTCAAACTGAGGAGCCTGCATGCCTTACTAAAGTGATTTCATGCGCCAACACCAAATTTGCATGGCCTCTGTGTCACTAAATCCTGTGCGATGTTTAACATATATCTGCATTATTAATGTGGTTACATGCTCTGCAATTTGAGCCGCTGAAATTAGATAGCACATCAAATTCTATGTGCTCACTTTATTGCTGTTAAAGCACAGCAAGTTGAGCTCCTTGCAGTGGGAAGTAGAAGCATGTCTGCATTACACGCATGCATGTACGTTTGAGTTTTTTTTTCTGCACCCATTTGTACACCTGCTCTCGAAACGCTGACTTGAAACAGGTCGACTGTAACCCCTTTCTCCTCTCTGCTCTGAACATTTTCTCATCCAGCCTTCGTTTTGAGGACCACCTACCTGCTCTCAGTCCTCAGTGCTCTCAGCTCTGTTCCCTTTCAGGCAGCAGTCTGGTCACACTGTGCCTTCTCCCAATTTTTTCAGTGTAATAGATCCTTCCAGCAGCGTGCAAGTCTGTGCTTGATGCTCCTCTACTGACCAGACCCAGTGACTGCCAAAAGCTGTTTAGGCTTTTTTGTATTTGTGGTGACTCCAAAGACATTGGAGGTTGAGTGGTGGGCGGTGAATCAAGGGAGGGGGGGCACAGTGAAGGGTGAGTCGCAGACCAGGTTGAATACCTCTTAAAGAATCATTTGTTCCCATAAACCAAATGTAGTGACACAGATGAAGATCAGGTTTGCTTGTTTACAAGCCTGAAATCTAGATGTATCAGAGTTCACGGGTTTCAGACCTGATCGGGTTTTCTGTGTGTGACTGTCAGTGTGATTGTTTAACTCCTGAAGTTGAATGTCATGGTTTATAAATGCACTCTTAAAGAATTCTTCATGTAAATAAAGGTGCCAACATGTTGTTTCTCTAAGACATAGTAATGTATATTCATTCACAATAAAGGATACTGAAAGCCTTTAAGACAGTAGACGTATGATTAACAATGCACCTGACTATCTCACTCCATAAAGCACACCGAGTGCAAACCACCCACTGCTTAAAACCGAAAGAAGTGCATCAACATCAAGCCCATCTAAACAGCCTGGTGGCTATTTTCACCAAAATCAACATTTGCGTGCAGGGATAAAGTCAGAATGCGATCCACTGCATTTGTGAGTCTGATTTCGGGTAATTAAGTTTAGTGGAAATGACACAGTCTTGAAAACACCTTGGACGGATTAATTATCATCCTGCTAACTTCAATTAACAAGATAAGGAATTTCTAAATGGTCATTATTGATTTGACCAACTGGAGTGGAAATATATAATGATGTTTTTATTGGATGAGGTTTGATATCCAGGGCAAAGTTATTTATCACATAATATCAATCAAGCTCAGGTTAGAACATGATATTCTGTATTTGACTTTGAATAAAACATACAGATGGATGCATCTAAATCAAGGTTCAAGGCTGCGGCGCTTGAATGCTTCTGTCTCTTGTCTTTTATTATGGACTGGAATTCCAGTTGCATGTCATGTCACAGAGTTGTATTATTTTAAGACATGTCGTAAATGTCCCCAGCCACTGTCCATAGAAGCTGAAGTAAAGCAGTGATGTATAGGTGCGTCACATTGTCCCCTCCCATCGGATGTCGTGCCAGAATCAAGGCAGCTGTTATGAGTTTGTTCTGTTCCTGTGAGCACCTGAAATATGATCAAGAGTATCACCAAGTACCAATAACCCAACAAAAACACCAGAAATATACTGCACAGTAAATGATGCTAGCAAATAAAAACTGAAAAGAAGCTAAATGATGATTTAACTTAGTTACTGATATTAAACAGCTTTGTATACTTACAGTATATATTTCATTGAAAATTTAGCTTCCAATAAAATAAGCCTGCATTACTGGAGTGACGTGTTTGTAACACACCTTCAATTTCAATGTAAATGCATATTTATGGTTGTCGGCACAGTAAAATTTACACCGAGCAACTTTATTTCTTCAGAGAGCGGTATGACAGACCTTCCTGAGATGTGATTTGTAGCACATGCCGGTCCTCCTGAGTGTCCAGACCTTTCTTGCCCCCACAGTAAAACCAGTGAACTTTGCCTCGAGCAATAACAACAACCGTAAACATGTCACACTTTAAGAAATATGGATCCTTCAGTGATCAGTTTCAAGCAGGTGGTCCAGGATCTGTAACTATTTAAGTCATACAGTACACATAGTAAATGTATGGATCATAGCAAATATCAGTGCTGCTCTTCTTTCATGTTTTAATTTGAAATACGGTGTTTGATATTTTTTTTGTTTGTTTTACTGGGGAACCTTTCTTTATTCCGCTTTGATGTTGGTGATGTTCAGTTTCTCTGTCATCTCTATATGGGATTTCAGGATTTAACACAGTAAGACACCAGTAGCTTACATGCGTCTACATGTCATACAATCATAAGTGCTTAATGCTTAAGCATACATACATTTTCGCCAGCTACTTATCTGGCTTACTGGTTCGCTTACATGGAAAGATGACACCAGAGGCATGTTATGGTTTATTGGCCAGAGGTCTAGCCATGTCATCTGGTCAGGTCGAGGTCTGGGGAGGGTTGACAGAGAGCATCAAAACGATCCAAGTCTATATTTGGGTTACTGTGATATTGTACACCACAAATGATACATGAGGGTGTCAGTATGAGATAAGTGTTATTATGACAAGACATAACAGAAGTAAAGACATGTACACGTGGTGTATTAAAAGATTGGTTCAGATCTTTTGAGTCCGTCTTTAAACAATGGACAGGTGTTCATAAGCACTTTGAATCTGTTAAATGTTCGGGCCATGAAGTGATTCCTTCATAGCACTTGAGGAGTTTCCAAAGTTTACGTGAAGCCAATATGAGGCTGCTGCAGTCTGACTTTACAAATCAAGCTGGTATCTGCCAGAATCCTTGTTTTTGTTTCGCTAACATTTCCTTGCTGAACTGCGTGGACGGATAAGGAACACAAAGAGGGAATCTGCACTCAAACGACTGCTTGTGTCAGATATCATGCTTGTCTAAGTCCTGCCCTCGTGCCGTTATTCTGCTCTTAACCATATTCCCCAGTGAAGCTTTCAGGTGTACGCACACCGTGACGACTTAGTATTCTCCAAATTCCTTGACCTACTTGCCAACTGGCTCCTCACAACTGTCTGCATCTGCTTCTAATGGTCTTTCTCATCATTCACACTCCACCTCCTCTGGCTCCCTGTTGCCTCCTTTCCACTTCATTTACCGTCCATATCTACCTATTCTTTGATATTCCAGTCCTTCCTTTCAGTCCGCTCCCTCAAGCGATGTCTTATCTCTCTCCTTCATTTTGATCCTCCTCCGTCAATGTAGTATTTTATCGCCACATTATTGCCAGACATGAGCAGCTTTATTTGATATTTGTCTGTGACACATGTATTGGTTTGCGTCACTTTGGTGTGAACTTGCTACAAATGTTGCCAACTGTAATGGCTGTGTTTTTTTTTTTTTTTTTTTTGGTTTGTTTTTTAATTACAGTATGATAAGAGCTTCTTTGCATTACGTCACAGCAGCTTTGCAAAGGTTAAATTTTCCTAGGCAACGGCGCAGGCCACCAGCTCTCCTCCCCAGGTGTCCGTGGCTGCACTATTTTCATCTGGGTGATTTTAATAGTGTCAGAATCAGAAAGACATTTTTATCAACTGTGGATAATGTTGTGGAGCTTCAGGGAGTGCACCATGCGATCAGGAAAGGTAATGCCCTCAATCCTTGGAAGAGGCGAGTGGCTGATGAGGTCACCCCATGTGTCTGATTTACTGCTCTGCGAGCTCTGCTATGCCGATACACCCCGGTCAGAACTCAGCCCACAGCGGCATATATAAATCAGGAGATATATTTGATACCTTTGGTTGTAAAAGTAGCTCTAAAAATCAAAGGCAAGTTTCAGTTTTGCTCCTTTTTCACCATGAGTTCATACTGAGTACTGAGTTCATAGCTTCGCACAGACCTGTCAGGGAGTTTGCTCTTTTCCAGTTCTTTCTAGCCTCACTAAACTTTGCTTTCTCTCCTTTTTTTGGCACACACAAATGTCAAAAAAGTGACATTTATTCGTATTTTCCAGTTTAATGGCAAGACTCACACAAGATATAATGACTTTGTCGCTAGCTGCGGTGTGTTTTGGACACTTGGCTTCTATTTGACCTCTGAACCAAGATGTTAAAGTAAATAAAACCTTCTGAAAACACCTCCTTAAAGCACAAACCCATCCAACCAGTGAGGTGGAAGAGGAAGCTAAACTTCTTACTTTTCCTCCAGAGTAATTGAATGCTTACTTTTCACACTCCTCTGACTCTAAAGTGGCGTTCATCATGTCCCCGTCATGGACTCAAGAGCGTGGAAAACTCAATTTTGGACGAATTATACTTTCAAAGAAATACTTAACTGAAAAATGTACTAAGAGACATTGACCGGAGTTAGTCTCATAGTGAAATGCTTATCACACCCAGAAAACCTGTGGTCTGATGTGAATCAAATAGAAGCAAGTGTACTATACATGTGATATTACCTCCACCTGACTGTCTGTAAGAAACAAATTCAGACAGACAGTTTCGGTTGCCATCATAACTCTTAAGAGTAGTCAGCCTCAGACTGTATTATCACTGTGATCAGTGGTGCAGTGAGGAACATGCTGTTCAGTCCCAGATTGATGCGAAGCTCCTGAGTGGATGCGGTCTTATGAAATCTAAATATGTTAAAAATGGCAGAATCGTCTACGGGGGGCTTTCTCTCCCTTCCTCTTCATTGGTCATACAATGAAACTGACAGTGGTGGAAGAAATAAAAAGTAGGAACACCTAAATGTAAAAACGCTCCATTACAAGTAAAATTCCTGCATTCAAATCGAAATTTTAACAACACTACAGACGTTTTATCAGCCAAATGTGCTGCAGGTAGACTTTAACTCCTATATATGCTGGATAACAGCAGGCTGGATTTTTAGCATGCATATTAGGAGCATAATTTGTCATAATAAAGCATTTATTAATAGCTTGTTCTGGATGACCATCTACTAGGCCATTAACCAAACATTTTTCCTCCATCATCTCCTCAATACTGGTTATTGATAGTAAGCAAGGAAATTGTTGTACATGAATTAGGATCTTAAAAACCTCACCCTAACCCCCAGAATAAGGCATTAATAAGTGCCACTAGTTGATAGTGAATATGTTCACCTTAATATGAAGTGATACCACACGCTCATATGATTTGTATATAACTATATATAAGTTACTATAGCTATCATTGTTGTGGAGAAAATGTAAATATTCAAGTAAAGAACAAGTACCTCAAAAGTGTGCTAAAGTACACTATTTGAATAAATGTACTTTCCACTTTTGAAAACTCATGTACTTTCAAATCTAAAATAAACAGTGTATGTTCTCGTCAGTGCCAGATATGGCACTAAGGCAGGTGTTAAATATATCGCACAATGGAAACAAGTAACTATTTGGAGGTGTGAATCTTTGTATCATTCAACGACATGAATCTTTTACGCTAATGAGGAGGCAGGTGTGCGAAGCAGAAGCCGATTTCTCGTTGGCTGTATGGCCCATACTCGGCTCTGGCATGGTACGGTTAACAGATGGTTGAACAGACGTGTGTGGTGCTTCGATGTGAGAGATGATACCGTCTTCATACATGTTAATTCACAATTTAGCAGGAATGGGAAACAGTCACATCTTGGCGTGGCGCCATCACTGGAGTGGGAGCTGGTGTCAACCTGTCAACGCAGCACATTGAGCTAAATTGGTTTTCACGGGGCTCTTGGCTCAAAGACGAAGTTTAACGTAGTCAAAAAGGGGTATTAATTAGATGGGTGTAAGCAAGGTTACGGTAATTAGGTTTTCCTTAAAAGAGCAGTTGCTATGTTGAGCTTGAAGGTGCACATGTGTGCTGTTAGAGACTGATTCAGAGCTTAACAGCGTGTCAGTCTTTTATGTGTTGTGTTTGGATGCTTAAGCGTTGTTTACGACAGCACTGATTCACCAGTGTTTTGGACTTCAGTCACTCAGCAGTAGAAATGGGTTTGAGTGTGGATATGGGTCAGCTCAGCCTGCAGGGTTGGGGGGGGTAAATGAATTTGACCTCCTCTGACACGTCAGGACATTTTGGAAACACTCAAGTCAATGCAGCCTCATCCATTACAAATGCAAATTGAAAGCCGTTGACCTGTTAGAATGAAGTGATACTTGAAGTGATTTCAGTATTTTGTGAGTATTTCCACTCAACACTGCTTCTTTGAATCACATTGGCTGCTGGAGGTGGATGTTACGCCGACCGATTTCAATAAGTACCAGCTCATTTCATGGAGGTCACAAGTGGTCGTGATTGGTCGAGTTTCTCCGGAGTTTCCCGACTGGCTTGAGACACGATCACATGCTCTTTTAGCTCAGGGGGAGTCGCGGGGTCAAGGCCAGCGTGGCCTCCCTGGAATTCTCCGTCCATCATGTGATTCGGCTGTAGGATAGCTGAGATGTCTCTATTTCCAGCTGAGGAGCGATCCGCCTCATTTCTTCACACCGTGATGGAAGAAGAGAAAGCAGTGCCTAGAACTCTCACACATCATCATCATCATCACCATCTGGGGATTCTTTTTTCCTCAGGTGCCATTTGCCTCTCCTGATCTCCCTCACCTCACTATGCCACACTCCCATCCACTGACATTCAGCCCCTGACGTCTGGCCCCTCGCCTGTCTCTCCCTTTGACCGTGGTGATAAACCCATAGCTGTCGCTGTCATGCAACACTCAGAGCAGCCATAAAGGCGCCACCTGTTGCTGTTGCATGCCGGGACGCTTAACTTGGAATACTGCAAACTTGGCACTACTCAGTCATTTACCTCCCTTCACCCCCTCACTGCAGTATCCCTTTATGAGTGACATGTGGCCAGTTAATGCAGTTCAATGGACTGCTAACAGAAGGTGGATATGATTCAGGAAAGCAGGTGGATGGTGGCCCACTGCTACGAAGTTTAGGATTAAAAAAATGCATGTCCTACTTGTGAATTTTTCACAGTGTGCAGCACTACTGGTGCTGTTTTGTGGATTGTATTAAATAAAACATATAGGGCTTTCCTGCTGCACCACCGAACTCTACCAAAATATGCTGTTAAATGCATCATTTTAGCCAACAATGTAGAAAATATTTTCAAGCAAATATCTCCGTCACCCAGAGACTAAGGGGCGTATCCCTGATTCTTCATCATCTTCTTTTTTTCCCCCCTTTTCTACTAAAATCTGCTTGTTAATATTCCTCCACCAGTCTGTCTTCACAACAATGAAAGCATTGTTGTGTGTTGAAATGCCTAAAGCAACCTATATTTACATATAGCTCACAAGGACCTCCAACACCTGTCTGAATTCTGACTGTCAGGAGCAGAGGCGGGACAAAAGCATGACATCGGTTTTAGCAGCGGCAGACGTCATGGCTCAGGGTGGATGGGTTGCGCAGCAAACACTTTAGTCTTACGTAAATGCACATGTAAGTCCTGCATTGTGTCTCTTTTGTTATAATTATTGGATTGAATTTTATCATATGAAACACAGCTGCTTTATCAGGACTTCTACTATTTCTTAAACATGATCAAGTTCTTTTTGTGCTTAAATCTAACCAAACCTTTAACTTAACAGCAGCAGATCAGCAAACCATTGTAGGAATAACTTTCATTTTAAATGGTTTTGGGAGGCGCTGACAAATAGATCAGGCGTCCTTTCACAAAATGCTCACGTGTCAATGGCAGTAATATTAAGACATACATATTCACCATTAATAGTTGCTATTTAGCGTGCATATTAGTAGCACATTGGCTCTTTATTATAAAGTGCTTTTTAAAGCCTTATTCTGATGACCATATTCTACAGCCACAAGGCCATTAAGTAAGCATTTTCCCTCTATAACCTCCTAATTACTGCTTATTGATAGTAGGTACAGAAGTTGCTGTACACGAATTAAGATCATAATAACCTAACCCTTAATGACCCTCTAACCCCAAAAATTAAGCATTACTAAGTGCTTTATAATTGCAAATAAAGAGACAATGTGTTACTAATATGCAAGCTAATGAGCAGCTGGTTAATGGTGAATATGTGTATCATAATGTATCGAGTACACGTTGTCATTTTTGTCATGACAGTGTCATTTTGTGACATTGTGTCGTTTTGGAGAGCAGTGATAGTTTGGAGGATTTGCACTTGAAATAGGAAATAGGAAAGAAAATAAGTGCCGTGTCCATAATTATTGTTCTCTTGCAGAAAATATTTGTGTTTTTCCTGTGTGTCAAGTGTTGTAAAATGAAATGGGCAATGAGGATAATAGACGAGAAGAAATAATCATCTGCACATCCTGAGGGCCAAAGAGGAGATCAGCAGCTTAAATTGATCAATGTAGTTTATTTTTACTGTTCTTTTCACTGTCTGCCACGGTATGTACTTCCCTGACGCTTCCCTATTTAGTCAGCTCAGGCTTCATAGTGTGTCTAAACGCCCGTCTGTGAGTCCGCACTGAGGATGTTGTGGTAATTTACTAGTGCGACGTTTCAGCACTGAGCGGGCTCAGCGAACTTACCGTGGATACTTGAGATTAGATTCAGCTAAAGCTACGATGAAAAAGCTTTTTTGAAAGGGGGCAAAAGATGCTTTTGAAAGTGAATTAGGAGTTGAACTTGTGTTTCACAGCTGTTGTCAAGTAATTACAAGTACCTTAGTTAAATAGAAAATATGTTTACAAATTCAAACAGATCTGAAAAGGCTCTCACGGTTTGTCCCCTTGCTCTGTTTCGGTCACATTTTGGGAGGTTTAGTGCACTTGATGTGAAATACTGAAGAGTAATTGCATGTGAAATCTCAGCCTTAATTGTAAGCTCTGTTGCCCAGCCTCAGTAATCATTTCAGTGCATTTGGTTGTAATTATATATCTGGGATCCACTGACACAAAAGAGCTAGTCATACAAGCCTTTCCAGTGAGAAGCTAACACCCAAATGTTCTTTGGTAATTAATCAAGCTGCTGTGATGTAATTTGCTGTAGACCCAGTGGCTTATGGCTGCTACCATAAGATGACCATACGAATCCAGTTAAACCCCGGCCATATAACGAGAAAATTAACACTTGTAGTGGCTTCCTTGCGGGTGCTGTGAAAGAAATTATGCTCTCATTGCAAAACTTTGCAATTTTGTCCAATTATTGTCAGCTTTCCACATAAAATGAACCAGTCCAGAACCACTGCTATCAAATGAAATTGAATATATGCTCCAACCAACCAACGTCTTCACCAGAAATCTGCTTTAACTCCCATGCTGTGAATTGGCCCCAAAAAGGTTCACAAATGTTGATCTTATCAAACAGTTTCTAACCTCAAAATATGTTATTGTGACCACCTCTCACAGTTTCATTCATGGAGACTGCTGAGAGTACACTCAGCCTGCCGTACATTGCTGGCAGTATTGCAGGATTCCTCATGAAACGGTCATACGTGTCTGCGCTGAAACAGTGCGCTAATACGTTTGAAACCTTGCTTTTTGGATTATCGTGTTTCATAGTTCCTCCCCCATTGACCTGCATTTTTTTCCAGCTGAAATACCCCAAGTGTCACCAGTTTCTCCTGTCCTACGCTCCCCAGCGTGATGGATGATAAGCTGGCCTGAAGCGTCTGACCCGTTTCAACCTGACTCTTCTGTAACAGTAAACAGAAGCGCCTTTAGACATTTGAGCCGGCAGCACGTTCTCACATCAACGGCGTCCATTTTTCTGTAGCTGCAGTATTAAGATTAAGTGATAACATCAACATTTTCCTCGACAGAAATGTACATTCTGCTGTTTTCAGATGTTGAGTGATCTGATCTGTGTGCAGAACTGCTCCTCAACCTCTGCTGTTAGGTTTCATGGAAAGTCCACTTGCTGACAGGAAGTTTATATTTAGATTTGAGCCAGAAGCAACAAGATTTCTGATTATTGTTAGACAGGCATTCGCAGTCAGTGTGGTAGAGCAGCCGAGGAAAGGAGCGCCACCTACAGAGTGCCCAAATTCACCAACAGAAAATCAATGTGCAGCCAGAAACGAGACTGTAAAGATCACTTTACTCTAATTAACGTTAAATTGCCATCAAATAAATAAGCCTGACCGCCTTAAAAGTGTTCAGATAGCGTTTATTTTGTCATGCTCTAATTCTCTGAACAATAGATGAAGCAGTTTTAAGCAATTATTAGATATCATTGCATATTTTACCTTAAAGCCCAGACTGGCTGGTCTTTAAGTCCAGAAACTGGTGCTTCACACAGTATCAACTAAAACTATAATTAGTGTTGTCTGCTTACAGCTTATGCAAATTTATTTCTATTTTTCATAGTCAAAAAAACTGCGATTTAGGCTTCTATAACTGTCCAACTCTTGATTAAAGAAGCCGATCGGCTTGTTACAGGTTTACATGCAGCTTATTATCTCACATCCTTCTCTTTAATTCCCTTCTGTCTCCATGGCTACTGGACATGTCACACTCGTTGGTCCCTCTTCTCTCCGTCTCAGACTTCATTAGGCAGAAATGCAGACAAATGTACAGATAGGTGGACAGATAGACACAGATACATAGAAACAGGTGCTGTACTTTCTAAGGAAACGATCATCTTCTTAATCCTGTACTGTATGGTGGACTGGACTTGTATGGCCAGGTCTTAATGGAGGAAACAGTATTCTAATATTAAAGTATTGTACATAACAGCATGGATTTTCTAGGAACTTCAGTCTCTCACAAACAGTGCAGCTGAGCTGACGGTCAGCAGATCCTGGTGCTTCAGGAGGAATTGAAGGTGACCCCTTGTGACTTGTCGGGATTAACTCCTACATTTAGGAAGCATTCATCTCTGTGTGGCTTCATCTGTCGTCCACAAACGCAGGCTAGGATCAAAGCTGTTTTGCGTGGGGTCTGCTTCATCGATTGCCGTCATGCAGAGATATTTAATCACAGCGACACATATTGGACCTGATGTTGAGAAGCTGGATTATTGCTTTCATCATGAGCAAACTCAGTTGCTTGAACCTGCAGAGTTGCAATCTATCAGCAGCAGACGAGGGCCACAGGCATGCTCTGGTGTCGGTGGCCTGTGTGTGGCCAGCAGGGTTTAAAATAGTTCCTGAAACTGATCGTCAGTGCTGAGCAGCAGTGAAAACCGCATGGATCATGTTTCTACTCCATATTAGAGAGGACAAGACACAGAGGACCTCGTCAGCATTATGAAACAACGTTGTGGATTACATGTTGAAACTGAGTCATTTAAAGATGGTACATTTCTGTTACTGCCACTGAAGAGCTCACCTCACACCTTGACTTTATTCCCTGACGTGTGCTGCTCAGTCTTACATTGGGGCTGGTGTTACCACTAGATGGCATTGTTACACTTTATTGTGTAGCACCGCCCTCTGAGGACAGGCCTCCCTCAAAGCGTTGGATGAGCTTAATGAATTAAAAAATCTAAAGTTGTGGAGTCATCTGGAGCACCCTGGTCGGAATTTATAGCCCCTGAAATGCGGTTTTGAGGTCGGGCTCCCATTGTGTTGATGCAGTTGTTGTGACCATGAAGTATTGATTGCATTATGAAATTCACTTAGATGATAAGTGGTGTCTGGAATATGTATATTCATAAACATAAAGACCTCCATTTCTTAATGGCACATCCATTTCTTAGCAGTGTGTTGGAGGCAGAGGTAAAATTGGATTGCATTGCCAAGGGGAAACCTTTTTTTTTTTTTTTTCCTCCGCTGCTCTAAGCCTTCATTCAGGGGAAACCAACACAATTACTCTTTTTTTCTGTCACGTCAACCATTTCTCATGTGGATGACATACTGGAGGTGTCACTGAATGACAGTTTGTGATTTAAGCTTGTATAAAATCAAAATATGGATATTGCCAGCTGTCACAGCATTTTTTTTTTCTTCATAATGGGAAAATAATAACTGCAAAAAAAAAAGATATACTTGACTAAACAGGACAAAACCTTAAAACCTTAAGAGTTAATGTTGTTAACAGATCTTTTTATGATTTGTACATCAGGAAGAGTCTTTCCAACTATATTAAGGGCTTGGACAACTGCTGGATGAAAGGATTTTGTTTGAGTTATTTATTTATTTCGTTTTCGGATATTCTCCAGGCTGCATTTTGTATTCAGCTTCAAAGCAGGGGGTCATCCAGGGACATGGAGGTACAAGCAAAGATGCCTTCTGAAAGTACTCAAATGTGGTCATGCATTCACCCTAATGTGTGATCAAACAATAAGATGATTCATGGCCGCGTCATGAATTCCCCTACAGCTCACTTTTAAGAAGATTAGCATATTCTTCTTTTCTAAGAAAACGATTTTAAGCATCAAACTCCAGAATCGCTTCCTCTTAAAAGCGGGTGTTGAATAGAAATAAGCAGGACGTCTTTCTCCTCACCTCAGGCAGCAGTTTGCTGATTGGTAGTGTGTTATAAAACCCAAGAAAGTACTTCTCTAACCTTCTCCCTCTACGTTCTAACTACGTTTTTTTTTTAAATGTCATTATATTCAAAATAGATATGAGTGTGTGTAGACTTTGGCAGTATTTTACACTGCATGTCAGTATACTGCAGTTTCTTTAAGGTAACGTTTCATAACATTACAGCAGAGCAGTACACTACAGATACTCCATTTTCTTCATTGTCACATGATCTCAGTCTCACCTGGTTGTGTGTTCCACTTGTTGGAGATCATACTGGCCATGAAGCCCCGAAAATCTCCTGCCTTCGACCAAATGTGGGTTTGTGTTGGCGCACATGTGGCAAATGTACGGTAAAACAATGGTGATGGATTCAAAGTTAATAATAATTGATGTCTCCAGTGTATCCATTGCAAATATGTAAATGAGCATATGCCAGTACATCTGATCTATATACTATATTACGCATCGTCATTATTTGCATTTTCATCCTCTGTTTTTATGAGCTTTTTCAGTTTGAGCTTGAAAGAAATGGAGTGGACAAAGCTAGAAAGTCCAAATACAAACCAAACAGCACAGAAGGGTTTTATACTCTGGACTGATACATGAAATTTAATACATAAATACCATATTTCCATCATGCTTTTCTGGCGTTTCAGGTGCTCTTTTAATTCCACCATCCCTAGCCTTTTTCTTCTGCAGTGGTTTAATTGCACCCAAATGGAGAATTAGCGACGCCCAATGCTCAGTGCGCTACGTGCTAAATATGGCGGAACAGAAGTGGATGGAAATGCACATTAATTTGCATTTTGTGTTGCCGAATTTATGGAAATTTAGTTAAGCTTTGTGCTGCATTTAGATGCTAACCTGACTCGTGATTGAGATATCCTGGAACACAGTGCAAGTACATTATTCAACATAAGTCAGTATATCAGAAGTAATATCTCCCTGTCTTTTTTCCACACTTAACCTGCTTCATTCAGTGCATGGCTGCAGGGAAATCTACATATATGGACAATATATTTCAGACGGATGTCTTAACAGCAGTATGCATGAATCTCCTCTGCCGGCTCGTATATTTTCTTCATGGTGTAGTGATGGATGACTGGATAATAAGAGAGAGTACAGCTTGTGTGTTAGAAGCAAAAAATAATCCGAACATTAGCTTCTGTTTTTCTCACCCTCACCTTCCCCTTTCCCTCTTGTTGGCCTGTCTGATACCCAACTACCCTGACAGACTACCTCAGACCACCTCTGTATCGGGCCACAGATTTTGGGTATATATCACAGCCAACCCTAAGTGCCAACAAATAAGCCCAGCAAAGCAGTAATTCATCATGTGATGCTTGGTTGTAATATATCTCTCTGTCTTGGTCACCATAATTCTTCCTTATAGTAGCCGTTTGAACACTGCAGTGTTACCAGGAGCAGGGGCGATAACTCTGGTGTAATAATGGACCTCTGCGCAGCCGTGATGATAGACGAGCCCCCCTTGTAGGAATATATTCTTAATAAAACACACTTCTTTAATAAAGGTCCTCTCTGTAGGTCTCATGTGGGAGAAAACTCAGGAGGCTGAAATCCCCACACACCTCCGTATGTCTCAGCCGCCCAAGGTTGTCGCTATGCAGAGCAATATGTTGTCCAATAGCACGGAAGAAAGGGATGTGTAAATGTGTTTCATTCACCAGACACATCTGAGCCTCACAGTGCCAGAGGTCAACTTTATGAAGCTGAGCCTTTTTTTTTTTTTTTTTTTTGCTAGCAGTGCTAGAGCCGCTCCACCACTTTGGTCCAGACTGAATTACCTCAACAGCTGTGAGATGAAATGCCGTGAAATGTTGTACAAACATTCATGGTTCCCTTGGGATGAATTACGAGAGCTTTGGTGATCTCTGACTTTTCATTTAGCGCCATCGTCAGGTCAACTTTTTAATTTCTCCAACTCTTAAGCTTATGACCAACCACCTGAAAAGCTAATGACGTTCTTTCTGATCTAATTTGACGGTGTTAAGATGCTAACGTGCTAAACTAAGATGGTGACACCATGCCTCCTAAAGATCAGCATGATAACACTGTCATTGTGAGCATGTTAGCATGCTGGCATTCACAGTCATCTCTAAGCACTGCTGTGCAGCCTCACAGAGCTGCAAGCATGGCTGAAAAACCCTTAGTCTTCTTATTTTTATATCCCGTCTGCAGTAAAATATATATAAACATGCATTTTCATTGCATTATATTTAAGCACATGCAGTATTTTTCCATCATTGTCAAAACATAAGGAGAAATACGCCAAACTCCTGCAGCCATTTCTTGTTTTTCTTGTTGTTGCCTCTGTTTTGCCCCAGTCTGACCAAACCACCTTATCCTCTGCAGGGGGAGATAGTGGTCATCATTTAGGCTAATATCTTAAGGTCCCCATCTCAGGCTTTGTTTACGCTGAATGCCGTTCAACTGCCTGTAGCTGATGAGCTGTCTGATAAGCCTCAAAGTAAAGCCCTGTGAGATAGTCCCGCGTCTCCGCATCTTGCTATGGATCAGGTGGAGAAAAGGGCAATTGGAATCTGAATGAGAATTCAGATGTTACCTGTGAACCCCATCGAGCAGTTCAGACATGTGACGCCTTGTCAATTTTTGGTGCTTACAGAGCATGTACCATGACACAGAGCACTGCAACTCAGACTGCACAACCAGGGTTCCAAAGAAACTGGGACGCTGTGTAAAACATTGATAAATCAGAATCATTTTTAGTGTAAACGCAACTGAAAACAGCACAAAGACAATATATTCAGTGTTTTCTCTCATCAGCTTCATTGATGTTTGTAAATATCTGCTTATTCTGAATTTGATGTTCCAAACAGGAAGTTGGGACAGGAGCAACTAAAGACTGGGAAAGTAGTGGAACGCTCCAAAAACACCTGTTTGGATCATTCCACAGGTAAACAGGTTGATTGGTAACAGGTGATAGGATTATGATTGGGGGCATCCCGGAAAGGCTCAGTCAGTCACAAGCGAGGATGGAGGGAGGTTCACCGCTTTGTGAACACATGACTGTGTAAAGGGCTCAGGAGCACTTCATGAAACTTTGTTGGTGAGCAGTTAGTTAACAAATGACTAAAAGACTTTAGACAGCACCCCAACTTTTTTTAGACTTGAAGTTTCACTCACGTTTACTCTTGAAAAAAAGCAAAGAAGAGGAAAAAGCTCAGCCAAAGTGAACTTCTGCAAAGGAAGTCTCCTTTTTTCTGAAGTGTGATGGATTACCAGTTTGAGAGAGTAACTATAGTCTGTAGAAGGAATTAGACAGGAAGAAAAACTGATGCACAAGTTTCATTTTTTTATGTGAGCTAGAATTGCTCTTTTAATGGTTTCTGCTGTCTGTGCTGTTTTTGACCTTGGAAGGAGCCAATAAGGAAGAAAAACCAACTATGTTTGCGCAGACTATCACCTTCCATCATAACAACCATTCATCCTCAACTGTGGCTGATCCAAACCAAACTTCCCTCACCGGATCTAACAAAGCAAAAAGAAAAAAGCCGTAAAGAACATAACAATACAAAATATCAGAGGGAAGAAAAAAAGATGTGCACAGAATATGATCAGCCAAACTCTTGCTCAGACTAAGTACTTTGAAGACACATTTTAGACGTTATATATATTACATCCACGTCTCTTCAGTGCGAGTAGGTGAGAGTGACAAGTGTAGCCCCGGGGTCGGAGGGTAAGAAGCCACGATATTACGTTATTGTAGACAGCAGTGAGAAAGTAATCTCCCCAGGCTCTCCACTTGTCACACTGTGCGAGCAGCGGTGCTTCACTTATTTTAAGCTCCTCAAGCTAAAAAGGAAAAGAGAAGAAAAAGTGCAACCTTAATAAAGAAACTCCCTTAAAATCCAGGATTCCAGTGGATGATTCCCCCTTGAGAAGGACGTTGGTGGCGCCGAGGCTGAGGACGCGGCGTGCCGTTGACCCTTTCACTGACGCTCCCATTTGCTCTGCCTTGTAATCAGTGTGGAGCGTCGTGTTACCAGCGCGCACTTATCATAAGTGTTTCCTGTTATCTGTTTTTATGTTCTCTCAGCCTCGATACTCAGCTCTGACACATTTACTGTAAGGCATGATTTCAGAATATGACACATGAGTGAGTCTTGCGACACCTTTTTAGCAGGGATTTACAGCGTGTTATTAGCTGATGCTCTGTTTGGGCTGTGGAAAGCAGCTGAGAAAAAGATCCACTCAGTGCTATTTATGAGCTTGATGCTTCAGGATGTTTGAAGATTTGCTCATAAACATGATTTTGAACTGATCTCTGAGGTCCATTTTTTCAGTCAGCGAGCGCCTTTTTGGCAAACCAAATGAATGTATATTGGTTCAAGCATGTCCCATATAACATAGGAAAGATGAAATATTCAGAAATGTTCAGTTTGTGCCAAAGGGATTCTCATGTTTTACAAGTAGTCGCACAGAGAATAAATCTACCACTTTGGCCTTAATATTCGACGCCGTTAGTTAGAAGACAGAAAAGTAAAACATGAGATACTTCGCCACATTTGTGTAGCCCCCCTTCATCTCTCACACTCTCCTGTCGGGCTCTTTGAAGCAGTCAGAATGATTTTTGCTGACAGTTACCATTTTTTAGACCGTCGTCTTGAGCTCCTCGCCATCTGTGACAGCGGTAATTCTCAGCTGTTTGACAGATGATCCGGTCCTCGGTCTCTTTCTCCAGTAAAGACGTCAGAGGAGTTTTTTTTTTTTTTTTTTCTCATTTTCCCTCGTTAGGAATGTATTTATTTTGGGGCGGTTGTTGCTCAGAGCAGGTTGACCACAAGGTTGGCAGTTCGATTCCCACCTCCTGCCGGACACATGTTAAAACGTCGTGAGACGCTGAGTATTAAGCTGCTCCTGATGGTCAGGCCGGCATCCTGTGTGGTCGCTCAGTGCCACTGGTGTGAGCGTGTGCATGAGCGAGCAGAAAAAACCTTGCATGGCGTTGGAATAAAGGGCTGTGCAGATGTGGCATTCACCATTTTTCATCTGTGGCTGTGGAACACCTCACATGAGGCCACCGCGTCAAAATGTCCATCAAACCCAGCAGTTAATCTTGAGGAGTTGGTGCAGTTTTGTTTTGCTCATTCAGCTCATTGTTTTTTGATCATAATCCTCGTTATCAGTCATTATTCAGCATCCCCAGATTGTAACAAAAGAAATTCCCTGTGCTACGCTCCGCTAATTACCACCACAGTGATGATAATCAGACATGCATGTTTTGTGTGTCAACAAGGTAGTTTCAAAATTTCCCATACAGAGCGAATAAAATCACCCTGGAGATCTCATCACTGTGCACTGTGGCCTCCCTGCTGAATAAGAACTTCAGTGCCTTCATTGAGGGCAATTTGACAGTAATTTCTGCAGAAAGGGACAGTATTACTCATTCGCTTCACCCACCCATGTCTGCAGGTTATGAATCATGAGTCCATCTGATGAGGTTCATTCATTTCGCTGTACATGCAAAATGAAGGTGCACCTTCCTCTTGTGCTGTTTGTTTCCTTGTCAACGTCTTCAGTCATTAGAGCAGGATGAAAGCAGTGTGTCAGATTCAAGGACTCCTGCTTGTACTAAAACAAAAGCAGCAGGGAGGCTCTCCAAAGAGCTGACAGGCAGTGCGCTGAGTTACCCAAGCACCTGCAGGCTGTTAAAGTGATATACTCCACCCAAAACCGACACCATCTTTTGAGCATGAAACACTTGCGCTCTGTAGATTTGAGAGGTGGCTGTAAAAATTTTTGCTTTTTCATGGAGAACAGAGGCTGTGGTCAGCTTAAAAGTTTTCATGGTAGCACAACATCCATAGAAACTTCTCCTGCAGCGTAGTCTGCCTCTGTCTGTATGCTGAAGTCCCCAATGCTCCAATATGTTTAAATACGCTGCTTCCTACTCTGTCCTGATGCAGAACAGTGTTGATCTCACAAGCAGGTGCGTGTGGTGGTCTGTGCACGGCTGGATTAACACACCCTCCTCTGCCCGGGGCACAAATGAGCTGTGGATCCTCCCTGACTTCCCTCTTCTTCCCACTCTGTGCGCTGTGTAGTGTGTGACCCAGTCACCTTCAAGTACCCACAATGTGTACTGCACACAGCAGAATACACATGGTGGCTTCATTACGCCCGAGATACCAACGAGTACTCCTTAACTGGAATACTACTGTAAGTATCTCTGACCTGTGTCAAACTGGTTTGTGATACTTCAGTTAAACACGGAGCGTTTAAGCTCAGTATCATCTGAAATAATACAGGCCTCACATCACCTCATCAGTGTTTCGTTACTGTAATTCCACCACTTTTGACAGTGACTAGAAATGTAACTAATTACTTTTTCAGGTTAAATAACAGAATTGCAGTTACTGAAACTCAAATGGGTCACAATCAGTCGTCAATTCTGTCTTGGCTATTTTCCGGTTCCTGATCTAACGTGACCCGACCTGATGGTGGTGCAAGTGCAGTCCAGTCGATGTGAGTCACCACAGTCACTGTAATGTTTCTGATATCATCAAATCTAATCTAAAATAATATCAAATATAATTGTTTATTTACTACTGCAGCAGGGTCAAATCCTGCTGTTAAACCAAGACAATACAAAAAGCTTACAGGGAGGAGTACAAGCCGTTGCTGCCCTCTGGTGGTTGGGAGTATTGATAAGTCCTGTCACTGCAGTGATCATGTGATGATCATAGATAAAATCTGACAGTTGTCTTTTCTCACTCAGCAACACTAAAGTAACACATCTATGTGTGCATTAACAAGAGAAATGAAGCAGACATTTTAAAAGAAATGCAAAAGTAACCAGTAACTGTAACTAATTACTAATTTTCAGTAACTTGCGCATTTTCCATAATATAGAACCACGAGTCAAGGTAATAACAGCCCAGCAGCCCAAGAAATCACGTCCATATTGGATTATTCCACACACGATAGGCACCTTTCACACCTGTGACGTGCACACTTGAAGTAGGAAAGATCTTAAAGTTTTGAAGTAGAGCTTTACAGGATTTCTAACCAGATAAAAACCATTTCAGTCACAAATGATTTTATATGTCTTAAAACATGTCTGGAGGGAATCTTTGAATTATCACAACCAACACGCACACGGTGAACACGGAGCTCTTGGGGCCCCTGGAGGTCTGGGGCCCCAGGGCCCTTACCTGCTGTGCCAGGGTTTGGCTTTGTGCGTGCTTCCCTGCTGCTCTTCCATCTATCATAACCTTAAAATGCTAACTCACTCATCAGGCACGTAGGTTAATGTTAAATTAATACTTTCAGAAAACAAAACGGAGTGTGTAGATTTTAATTCAGACAAGAAAACAGATTAATTATCTTTTATCTTTTTTGGTTTATGGTTTTTGTAAAGCAATAATGCTGCTTATTATTTTGGTGAGATATAGTGGGGCTTTTGTTTATCCCAATTAGGATGACAGGCTGAAATATTCAGACACCACCAGCATTGATTCTCTAACCTGTTTATAGACAGAGCGGGTTTCCACGTGGATCGTGAGTTATTTGTAATTTATAACCTCTAATTAGACGACGATTAGTGACGATGCTGTCAGACGATGGCTGTTTTCCACGGCTCTTTTAATCCCTTCTCTTATCAGCAGCGAGCACGCAACACGAGTCGTGGTTGTAAGCTGACACGCAGTTTATCACTTGTCCTTCAATTACTGTTTCGGCAGGCAGGCAGGCCGGACATGTCAAAGCCCAGAGGACAGAGAGCGTGTTGTAGCGGCAGAGCGAGACAGGAAGGAAGGGAAGACGAGCTCCAGGAAAACAGAGCTGGAAAACATTTATTTTCTTTGGCCTCAGAACAGATGCTTCTGTGTCTCCTTGACATGTATTCCCTGTACCGCCTCTTAAGCAGGACTCCAGCGCTTAATATCTATTGGCAGTGCAATTTTCAGACTGAAATCAGACAGAGGGCCAGGGAAACGTGTAGGTTGTCACACCATATAAGCGGGAGGGGAATGAGCTGCAATGATTTCCTATGCTGTCTAAACTTTCACACACATGCAGAGCAGGTCCCTGGACTCATTTCCTTGAGTGCGCTCAACAGTTCTGTAAGATTTGTTTGGCTTTTGAAGTGGATGTTTTGAATCGTCCCAGACTCTTCCTTTGACTCCTTTGTGCCGCTTAAGACTTTGGCTCAGAATCTTTTGAAATGCTGAAGATCATTGCGGGGAACATTATTTTTAGGCTTATGGGAAGCTTAACATGCACAAAGGGAGTTTAGATGGGTGAATTATTACAGATATGATACAGCAAGCGCATATCTTTTTTTGTGCTTCTTCTTCTCCTCCCTTTGCTTTTGCTTCTTTGTAGTAGCACTAGTATTATCGTATTAAAAGAATATTTCATTTCAAGAAATATGTTGCTTTGAGAAGATCGATACACTCTCAGGTCTGTGTGGGGAGCTGGAGTTGGGAGGTGATTAGCTTAGCTTAGCATAAAGAGTGGAAGCGGGGGGAAACAGTTAGCGTGGCTCAATCTAAGATGAAAAAGAAGCTCATTATTTATCACAGTGTATCTCGTCTGTTCAGTCTGTTCACTGTGGCGAAGCTCATTATTTGCATGCTCTGTCTCTGTACTCGCGCATTTTAGCATCTTTCAGCTCATTGCTTTGGTTAGCTTTTAGCAGCTAAAGAGCCACGTACGTCCTTTAGGAGTTGAGACCAAAACAGAGCTAAAAGCATTCATTGGGTTACCAGAAAAGCCTCAAAATGAGTGATAATGTCGCTTAGTGTCTGCAGAAACATTACAGACCAGCCTCTGAGTGCCATTACAGGGTCTCATGTACAGCACAGTCTTCACGCAGAGAGCAACAGCACAGATTTTCATCGTGATGTTCATATCTTATTAATGCAATAACCATATCAACCCCAAACACATATCTAAAATACATTATTGGTTTTCTTTGTGCCACAGTTTGTTTGTCTGGGCTCATTGTTGAGGATTCCCTAAACAAATCAGCATAATTCCTCAGACACTATGCAGATGGTGGTTGATAATTAGGAGGCTGAAATATGTCACTTTTATGAGCATTGTATCTGGCTCTGCCGTAGAAGTGTTGCACTCAGTGGAGAAAGCAGACTGCACTCTCGTATTCCTCACACTTAATTGACATATCAGTGAGGAGTGGTGTGGTTAAGATCTTGATGAAAGATACGCTGTGGTTACTGTGAGTGTGCCCATTACCTCCACAGTAGATTTCTCATTTTGGCTCAGCACCTCAGCTTATACCCTAATCAGCTGTTTGTATGGGCTTGTGATTGGTGCCGGATATCTGGTTTGATGAGCCATTATCTTTTACCCAGAATTCTTGTTGTTCTGTTCAGTGTGCCTTCCCGCGTGAGAAGGGATGGAAACACTGAAGCTTGTGTTGCCGTGATCCTGCGAGCGCTGTGTGTCGCCTTGAGGCAACAGATGAAGTGAGCGGGAAGGAGGTACTTTGTGCCTCCGTGCACTCATCAAGACTTGAAACTCCAAGCGATTAAGTTGGATAAAGCTCGATGAGACCCTGCGTCAGACCCTCTCCATCAGAGGGACTTCGTTCTAATAGTGTTTGTCACAGGTTGTTGAACATGCATTTGGTTTTGCATTTGGAGACTTTGTTCAGACTCAGTGGTGAATTTTAAATCTGCCTGGAGGCAAAAAGCAATAGTGTCATTTTTTTTTTCTTTTTTTTTTTTTTTTTGCTGCACTGGAAAATAATATTGTATAAACTGTGACACCCAACAGCTATATCAGCAGTAGGTTTGACACTTGCGTCGAAATTATATTAATGTAGAAAAAGAAAAGCTCAAGCTGTCACTTTTGTTCTGCATGCGGAGGAGCAGGTCCATTGGAGGGGCCACTGGTGGGGTATCGGCAGGCTGGTTGTACACACACACGCACACACACACACACACACACACGCACACGCACACACCATGAAGATTTAAAAGGTCGTGAAAGCCTCAGCTGTGATTTGAAATATTAAAAAGGGGCTTTTGAGTGTTGATGTTGATTCAACACTCATCTTTCTGAGATTAAGATCTGCTCTTTCAGCTTTTCATGCCGACGCTGATTTAAGAGGGCAAAGATCTGAAACCCAAAGTCAGAAAAATGGGATATTTCATGAGCCGATTCCATTATTTTACCAACTTAATGACGTCCAATTTGGCTACTTTTAGGTCAACAGCATAATAAGTGGATAAAGGCTTCAGCGTTTCCCTCCCTGGCATGTTGGAGAAGACACTAAAACACCATTTAGACGTCAGCGTTGGAAAAGTAACCCAGCCTAGTCCTGGGTTTCTTGTCATATCTTGATAGGAAAGATTAGAGGCTGATAAGAGGAGCAGACTTGTAAACGCAGTTTTTCTAGAGTACTTATCTTCATTTCACTTCTATGAACGGGCAATGTGTTTATTTGGGTTTTTTTCCACCAAAAAAAAAAAAAAGAAAAACTCTCTTCACGCAGGTGGTTATGAGTGTAGAATAATGGCTCCACTCCACACACAATTTCTCTCACAAAAATTCGGTATCAACACTTTTTTGGCTTGAAGAGTGATAGCGCAGAGCCGTTATAAGTGGAGCTTTATTTATGGGTACAACAGCCGCCTGGTCCAGAAACTGTGTATTTAATATTAATCTCAATAGAAGGTTTAACAGCCCAATCACTCCACTGAAATTATAGTATCTGTGGTAGAAAAGTGAGTCCGTAGGAGATAAACACTCCCTGGTAGCTCATAATCTTTACTGTCTGTTGACAACCTGCCTCAAAGGAAAAGCAGATTCTCTGTTGGCCCTTTATTCTTTCAGATGGGAAGAACAAAGTATCCTGAACATAATCACAGCGAGCTCAGCGCTGACCCGCCGAAACGTGAGTGCTCGTATTCGCAGGGCCCTGCTGACTATCTGCCTGGAAACTGGAAGTACATTAAAAATGAGGAGCAATTTCCTCTGCTGCATCTCGTGCTCTCTGCGTGGATGTATTACAGTGTGCGCTCCCATCCTCTCTGCGACCAGACGCCCTTCCCTGCTTATAAAAGCAGAATGCTTTTTTAGCCTATGCATCACATTTACCTACAGTGTCACAGCGGTGAGGGGGCTTGAATGGATCGCAATAAATCCTGATTTTTAACAGCTTCAGGGAACGAGTTCACCTCCATCTAGACTTGACCCACTTCTCAGGAAAGTCCACATAAACTAAGTTGATGCAGAGTCCCGTGTGGGAAAAGACAAATGTGCACCTTCCTCTGAATACTCATCGCCTGCTTTGTCATTTCACTCGATCACCGCTGCGGTCCAGCTCCCGTTCTAAGTCGAATCCTTACTGCCTCCTCTGCCTAATAACTGCAAGCCCTTAAAAATGTGTAATGTTTGAAGTATGGGGACCGCACAGATCAACTCATAGACAAAAACAGAATTTGTGATGAAATGAAATATGTAATGTTAACTCCAGGCAGTACCAAGGTCCTAAGTGCTGATCAAAAAGTGATAGTTGGCTTCTCCAAATGTCTTGTTGCGCCAGTTATTTTCATTATAGATGTATAAAAATTGTTCAAAACGCCGTACACGAGGAAGAAGTCCCTTTTTTTTTCGGTTCAAAGCCCAAAAATATTCAGTTTGCAAATGTTATAAGAGAGAGAAAAGCAGCAAACCTTCACGGTGGAGAAGCTGGAAAGATTTAAAAGTTTTACTTGAGAGATTGCTTCGTTCTCAGAGTTGCTTACTAATTGTCTGACGGTCCTTTGGTTAAAAATCAATCAGAGTACAGATAATCGCACATGCACATATGACTTTTTTTATGGTTTCATAGAAATTACTTGCACTGCCTGCACCACCCTCAACTCTTTATACCTCATGCCACTTGCACTACTTGCATGTGTTTATATTTTGGATATTATGACTATTTGCACTTCCAATTAGATGCTAAACTGCATTTCATTGTCTCTGTGTTGCTCTCTGACTAATTTCGTCAGATTATGTAGTTGTGGTTCGAAGTTGTGGCTCCAGGACTGTTCGAAGTACAAATATCAGCAAGAAATCTCAGGTACTCCTTGTAGCCCTCGCATTTAACACTCAGCAAGTTTAATACAAAGCAGCAATAAGTCTGATTTTTAATGCCCTGTAGCACAAACTGAATGGTAGGACTGTTGATCAATAGCGTTGTTCTTCATCTGGTTTCTGGGTTTCGGCTCGTACTTCTGAAACGACTCCCTCCTTCCACCAGCTCCTGTTATTTTCACAGGCTCAGCAAAGACGGGAGGTGCAACAAAAGAACGAGAGGCGTCCTGAGAGACTTGAGCGAGAAAGAGCGAAAAGCTATGTTCTCTCGCCAGTCAACACTATTATACTAAGAGCCCAGTGTTTGCATGGTGATACTGTGCTGCTGTATTTGAACTGAGTGCTTCTGTTCAGCTCTAATGAGGCTGTCCAATCACCTCTATTGTAGACATGTGAATGTATTTCGCTGTCTGTTTAGTAACACTAGAATAGAAAAGACAGTTGTTCTGATTATTGTAATACAGGCGACCAAAGGACGTCAGAAAAGAGTTATTGGGGCTTAAACCAAGATGGACTCCAGGAGAACCGTCATGTTTATGTAACATGTATCAGAGCATCTGGAGTGTTTTTCCTGGAGGCCAGCAGATATGATAATGATGATGGGATGATCACTCGCTGCTTGTGTAATTGCAGCTTTTCAAGACTTCTGACTGGTTGGCTACATTACAGTTTGAGTCTGGTCGTTGCTGCAGTCTGTTAGCCTCTCAGATCACACTTAACGTGCAAGACGAGCACTGTCTGCATGGTATGCACAACATACAGGTACGTTGTTTCAGCGCGTAGTATACCAAAATTAAACATACTTACAGACAGGAAGTGATGCGTGTGGCGTTGGATGTCTGTCAGACTACGACTGGAAAGCTTCTGCCTGTTAAACTTCTCATCACACATCAAAGCGTTTTTCCTAAGATTTACTAATCTGCTTATATGTTAGTTCGTTTGTCGTGATCTTTCTGTTTTACCAGCACAGTTTCTGAACATGTTTTCCAGCTGTGAGTGGATCCTCCGTTTCCTTTGTGCATTGCATTGTGGGAGAAAATGTAGTGTGTAGTTTGGATGTTGGACACGACGCTCGCAGCCTTGAGCTAAATGCTAACATTAGCAAGTGCCCAAAGACAATACCAACATGCTGATGTTTAACAGGTATAATGTTTTCCATTTCCGCCATCTTGGTTTAGCATGTTAGCATGCTAACGCCTTCCAATTAACGCTAAATACGGAGGCAGAGAGAGCTCAGTGCATAGCACCTTAAGAAAACACACAAATAGACAAAACCTAAGAAAAATGACGCTGCAAGTCGTGCAGATGACAGCGCGTCTGTTTCCAGGGGACACAAAAAAGTGATGATGGGAATGGCATTACTAAGGTATTTTTCCTCAAAAACGCACAATCGTCAACCTCCTGGTGGCGCTGAAGTCAGTAGAATTCATCATCATTCCACTGTGAACGCCTTCACAGAATGTATCTCAACCTGAGCTGCAGCCATGATGCCAGCGTGGCTACAGGTTATAACACATGATTGTCTCATAGCCCTGTTCATGTCAGGTATCAGAGAAGAATTTCTGCAATCCTCATGAGTGATTAAAGGACAGGTGCCCAAAAAGAGAAGGAAAAGGTGATTAAAGGGAACCCGTGTAGATGCTGACGCGTGCTGCTCTGCTGCTGGATCGTAAACGGCTCTTTGTCATGATTTCAATAACCAGGATCCAGACACCTGAGGTGAAGCCGTCCGCTGACAGAATGCCTAAAGAAATATATTTATCATACAACACTGTGATGCATTTGCGTTCGGCAGAGCTTAAAGGAGAGTGTGAAATGGTGCATGGCAAATGAAAGCAATATTGGCGGTGAATATGAGAGACCCTGGCTGCGGTATACGGGGCTCTGTACTCTACTGTCACAGTGTCTCCCAGTCCTTGTTAGGATGGCCTACTTTCATTGTAAGGCTTTGCCCACCTCCTCACACTTGTTTTTCTCCCTCCCTGAGGGAAACATGGTACACGTGTATCTCTCTAACCTGGGGATCTCTACATACAGCTCTCGTCTGGTTCCCTCCTTCCCTCGGGCTCAATTAGAAGCGTCGTTCAGTGGACTTCACAGTCGAGATGATCGCCGGCTGCGTGCTGCAGACAGACGAGTGCGCTCTCCTTAAAACCACGACCTTGGAGAGAAAATGAATGATGACATCTCTGTCTGCTGTGGATGACAGCTACATATTGTTCACAGTGACAGAAACAGACATCAGTTACAACAACGTCAGTTAATAAATGAAGTGAATCTGAATCGAGCTTTTGAGTAAAGGGAAAGAAGTTATTTATCAAGACTCCATCACACAGTATCTTAACTAAAGCATCGGATGTTGATTACACCCTTGTGCTGTCTGCATAATAATAGTAATAATAATAATAATGCAATGACCTATTCCTCTGAAAGAGGATAAGACACAACTGTATTTATCCCAAAGGACATTTTTGGCTCCAAAACCATGGTATAGATTTTAACTGAATACATATTTAGGTATAAATATCCTGCATACATACATCTGCCAAGAGGCTGAAAATGAGCTTGAAGCTGAAAAACATCAAACGGCCACATTTATGTCTAATATTGTACATAGTGTCTGAAAAATGAGTAAAATAAATGATTAACTCTAAATGAATGTATGTTCTAGGGATGCACCAGTGAATTATTCTCAGATGAATAAATGTGAATTATTATTACTGTTTTAGAATAATAACGTCTGATAATGTGAAGCCTTTTCCTACAGTAGCTTCATATTTTCTGTGACTGAGGTAACACTGTACTGTAATAATATGAGAGGCAGGGAGATGAATGAAAGTCAATTAACTCCAAGAAACATCTGGTAATATTCTGTATTTTTATATATGTGTGTATGTATATATACTTTTTTCCATCAATGAATCCTATTAACAGACCGAAGCTAACATTGAATTGGCCAAACCCGATGAAGCTCATTCCTCTGTGCCATTGACCTCCATTGTTCCTCAGTGAGACTGTTGAGTGACCCGTTTACCTGTGGAATGTTCCAAACAGGTGTTTCTGGAGTCTTTTGTTGCTCCTGTCTTAAGTTGTTTGAAAAGCGTCGCTGGTATCAAATTCAGAACAAGCAGATATTTACAAAAACCAATGAAGCTGATGAAATAAAACATTAAAAATATTGTAAAATATGTTTTCAGCAACTTTTTTTTGGAACCAGGTTGTAAATCCACATCGCCCAAACTGACGATTAATGGGAATCATTATTGTAGTACATCCCGACATTAAGAGGAATAAATGGAAAGGTAGAAAAAATAAAAATAAAAGGAGCTACAAAGTAGAAATGATGGAGCAACGCATGAATGAAAATGTTGTTACACATTACAAATGATGGCTGCACAACATCTGTGTCAATGAAAGACTGTTTCTAAATATGCACGTGTGCTGCTGCTGCTGCTGGGAGGAACCTGTCCGACGCCGTGCTGTTACGCGGTTGCTGAACTATGAGAACATTTCCTCCTTTGATTGTGCAATAACTGCAGGATATTCATGAGGTACTGTTTCCTAGCAACATAGTGTATGCGCCGTGTATAAGCCACCGTACCACGTCTGATCACTCATCACTATCAAAGACAGAAGGTGAATGAAATATTAGCTGCACGTTTGAGAAAATGTCAGGCTGTGATTCTTCATGTCGTCTTTAGAGCCTGTTTTATTTTTTTTTCCTTTCTTTTGCTTCATGTGTACATTCAGAGTCACTTCCTTCCCTCAAGCTCGCTCTTCTTCGCCCTCTCCTCCTGTGCGACTGGTTGTCTCTTCTGTTGGAAAATCACTCCTCCCGATCAGACTTTTTACAGCGAAGCAGGCGTTGTCAGCGCTGAGTCTGTTTATGACGCCACGCAGTGCTGCACAGCTGCGAGAGCTCGGGCGAAGGACCCTTGAGAGAAGCATCACCACATTGCTTCTCTCAGTCCTCGCTGTATATTGGTGCTCAATTCGAGACAAACGTGCTCCTGTGCTCATTCTGTCACCTGAGGGCAGCTGTATTGTGTTATCTTCAGGTGCACGCGGGAAAGGACTCTGCTGAGTGGATACACATTTTATCTGCTCAGCTATTCGCACTCGCACGAGGGTCGTCCCGGCGTCGGCGCTTTACTGCTGCAGATGCTGTAGCTTTGGCTCGGTCCCCGCCGGCTGCAGTTCAAACACTTAATGAAATGAAGCTGTTATTTGATGACTAACACCAAATTAAGGTACTTTCTGAGAGCCGAGGAGACGGGTCGCATTTCTGCTTTTCACGGACTGTGACGTGGTCCAGTTGTCTTAGGAAAGTGTGCCAGGACCAGTCCAAGAGCGTAAAGGCTTAAGACCTGCGCTGTGATCTCGTCCTCGTGTGACGGGTTTTGTGGGAGCACTGTTTGAATTGATGCACCCCACTAACCTGAAGGAGCTGTGTTTGTCACTGGGCTCACGCAGCGATGAGGAGGGGTCTACGCTCAGGAGCGATATGGATTTTGTTGTCTGCTCTCACATCGTAAGACCACCTCATTAACGACGTGGTGTAGCTGTAACATTTATGGTGTCACCAGTTCATACACTGCATAAAAAACATCTCCACCTCCTCATCTGCACACAGTCCAGCAGGTTGCGTTGAACCCCTCAGCGTTCGTGCCCACGGAAATTAGTCTCTGAATGTATTTTGCCATTACTCGACCGAACGTCGAAGTTGTCCTGAATACTCTGGAAGTTTATTGAAAATTGCTGGCTTTCAGACTGAGGCGCATCGAAGCGAGGAGGGGCCAGCTGCCGGAGGAAAAAGATGCACACTCACCTGTCTTCCCCTCAGTCGGGAGGGAAGTCCTTAGTTATGGAAGCTGTGGAAGTCTCTGCTGGCTGCAGCTGATGGGCACAATGAGGATTCTGGTGGAGCCATAATTTCAAAAAGCCATTTCAGAAAAGGTTGTGTGTGTGTGTGTGTGTGTGTGTGTGTGTGTGTGTGTGTGTGTGTGTGTGTGAGTGAGTGAGTTTCCCTGAGGTCGAATACATTTGCTGAATGCATTTCCTTCCTCATAAAACATTTGCAGATCGGATTTTTGGAATCATTTGAGACCTCAATTGTTTACATGTGTATTCACTTATTTCCTCATTGCCTTTATTGGCACACTGCGACATTTAATGGCAGGCCACCGCCACCGACCGCTAATAAACAGAACAGTGAGAACACCAGATAAATCTGACCTGCCTGAATTGATCAAGAAGTTGAGCTTCAGCAGTGGATGCTGTTCAGTCCTGCGATGTGCAGGAACTGCAGAGTTTGCTTTGACATGATCGGAGTGAGTCAGGAGAAGCTGGACTGCAGTGATGAACACCATCAGTGTGCTTCTGTGTATGTTGGGTCATTTAGTGTTGGCATGCAGAAAATGCTGGAGTTGTTAAATCTAATGAGATTAGTGAGTCGGTGTATGGATCCCTGCACAGATAAGACTGTAAATATTGACGTGCACATTTGAGGTGTAGAAGAAGAAGAAGTGGCCTCTCTGCTTTGCATTCATGGTCATTCTGTTTACGTTACAGTGGCTCCATCTGCATCGGCGTTTGGCAGATTTAAGCCTCTACAGTGAGCTGAAGTCGCATAAACTCGGCTAAATTGTCTTTTATTATCACACACAGTTTTATTTATGAGCTCCATACATTATATGTTTTTTTAGGTAGATGTAAGAGATGTTGAATTTCCTTTTCCCAGAGGAGAGACTGACAATTCAGTCATTTTTGGTCCCAGAAAGCTTCCGTCAGACCCGGCTGGGAGTGATTATTGCGTTTTGTAGGTCTCGAGCAAAAACATCGACGTTATTTGCAGCTTGTGTTGGCCGAAGCCAAGTTATTTATTAATTATGTATTGATTTACTGATTTATTCAGTTCGCATCCAACCTCAGTGTCCTGTGGTGTCTCACATGTAGAAAGTTTATGTGGCAGCCAGCCAAGAAGTGTTTGTTTCTCTGTGTTTGGATTAATTATTTCTTCTTTTCAGAAGTCTGAGCAGATGAACTGAAATGTCAGTGGAAATTCTCAATGCTGTTTGCAGCACGAGGGCTGAAAAATGATACTGAAGCTTCCCATTTTTGCTGCTTGTGCTTCTAATGGGATGTTTTAAATGCTCTGGCCGACATCATTTACATCATTTTACTTCAATGACTGTCTCATTCTGTAGTCGTAGGTGTTCTTTATGGTTGCTGCCAGAGGACTATGATATATTTCTACATTTGTTAGAGAAAAGAAATAAAATCATCAGGAGTGTATGTCGTACAAATCTCATGAGACCGAACATTGCAGACACCTCATTCTGTCTCTGCCGTGTGAAGATGATGTATACTGTGCTCTGCATACTGCAGTAATCTAGTACTCGGGCGTGCATTTAGCACACTTGCCATGCAACAACTGTTATTTTCCGAGCCTTTTGTACAGTGGGCTGCAGTATCTGAGAGGCGTGGGGAAGATGATAGATCCCGAGAGCTCGCTGCATGCAGAGGCCTTGGATTCAAGTAGCGGCTAACCATTCATTTAAAATAATTTCATGTTTCCCTCCACCAATTCTCTGTGCTTCCAGTGCTATTATCAGAGCAATTGTGGCAACATGTTATTCAGAAGACGGCAGCCATTGTCTTTTTCTTCAGGGCTGACAAACTGGTTTTTAATCAGTGTTATTACTTTACAACGGGAATAAAAGACACGTTTGATAAAGCACCATTCTGTTTTTTTACATCATGCGTCGATGTAAAAGTATTGATCCTTTCCTTTTTTTTTAAGCTAAGGGTCTGCTCACGACAGAAACCGACGGATTTCCCACACAAACCTGAAAATGAATCCTGAAGTTTGAAAACATTTTTAATAGAAATAAAATTTTGTATAAAAAAAACTAAACATGCTTCACACACTTCATTAGTTTTCATGAGGTTTTACAAATACATAGTCAGATAGCCAGGCACTGTATCTTTTTGTACATTTTCCCCAATTTTAGGATATGTCAGGACATAAAGCAGACATCATCAATCTATTTAATAACATACATTAACTTGCCATTTAATTTGGTCAGCACTCACATTTTATTCTGCAACACAAATGGTGTTGAAAGTAATACAGAGGGAGGCATGAAAAGCAGCATTGAATTCACGACACAAATGACCCCACAATGTTTCTCCCCAAGACATTAGAGGGCTTTTATACTGCACGAAGCCAACTATTAATCTGTTCAGCGAGCTCTGGGTGATTGATAGAGATACTGCATACTTTTGCAATTAGATTTTCATTTGTTGAAAAGCCTTACAACTTCCTTACACCTCCTCCTTATCATGAGAGTGCCTGAGGAGGACATGTATAGTAATGAATTTTCTCAGTGGCTGGTCCATTATGGATATCACCTTTAGGGCATATTGCACAATCCTCTCAAGGGCATACTTCATCTTAATTCCCCTCCTAATGGATCTGTACAGTTAAGCTTTACCCTTACACCACGTGTGACCAAGAGAATAGCTGGTGGCAGTGATGGGGGGGGGGGGGGGGTCCATCCTGGATGACGGCTTACAGTTAGATCCCCTGGCTAAAATACTGTTTGTTTTAACCACGAGCCACCGTTTCAAAGCACATACAGGTATGCGGAGGGCAGTGGCAGCCGTAGGCTAGCTGGTAATACAAATCATGGCCTCACTTAAGCACAGATAATCACTCACTAGACCTTCACCATTGGAGAACAGTTTGTAACGCACAATAGGCTCAGGCCCAAACAATTGTTAACAACGCTGCAACAGAGTTTAAACGCATTCCAGAGATATTGTTTTATCTTTTTCTTTTTTTTTTTCTTTTTTTTTAACAACACAACACAGGATGTTGAAACTGGCATGCTCAAAATCGGCAGAGACCATCTTATAGGTGTAGTCATTCTTATTAACTCAGTGGAAACCTGGAAGAGGAAAAAAACAAAACAAACAAAAAAAAACAACCCATGGAGTCTGGTACAGATTTGTTGCATCGTTGAGATGATCAGCAGTCCTTTGACTCGTGAGACCGGACCACATTTAGAAATCAAAACACAAGCCCCTCTGAGGAATCCATGGACCGTGTGTTCATGCCTTTTTGGTGTTGATTAATCCCTTGTGATGCCTTGAAGGTTTTAAGATTAATTAGAGTTTGCGAAACTGGCAGACAACATCGAGAACACCTGAACATTTTCTTGACTTGAGTTCGGTTTCAGTCGCGTTTCAGTCGGCGCTGCTCAAGATGACAGAAGTCTTTGAAAGAGGGCATAGCTGAAATGTAAACACTCAAAAGGAAAGCTCCATCCTTCAATCTCCAGGCCTCTGCCATGCAAGTGTTTGTCATTTTTCTTTTTTGTGTGTGCGTGCGTGCGTGTGTGTGTGTGTGTGTGTGTGTGTGTGTGTGTGTGTGTGTGAGGCAGACAGAAGATGGAACCTTACAATTGTACTGTTATCTGTTGCGGTCCCGTCGTGTCCGTCCCTGTGGTTTCTCCTCGCCACGTCACGTCTTTGGGCAACGCTTCTGTGATCTCCACCCAAACGACGACACATCCGTTTTTATTTTTTATGTTATTTTTTTTGCCGGCCGTGTGAATTTCCACTGCGTGTTTTTCTCCGTCGGGGTGGGAATCCTGAATTCTGATAAGACCCTCTGTCCTTTAGATTGCATGGTTGCTGTAGCTGATGTAGGTTTGCTTTGTTGAGAAAGCTGAAAGAGAAGAATGAGAGAGGTGAAGTGTTTGAACATATGAGGCGAGGAAGACGAGGACGTTTGCTTTCCCAGTGTAACAAGTGTAAGATGAAATGTCAAATAACGGTTAAAATGAGACTTCAGCTGCTGTTCAGCCCTCGTGCTGCAGTGTGTATCATAAATGCCAATAGTTCCTGAAAATTCAACTCCCTGTCTGTGTGTTTGCCCTCAACACACGCCTGCATTACTAACAACAGATGGGGGTTTCAGCAAAGCCCACCGCCCACCCCGCCACCTCCTTTTTCCTCCAGCTATCAGGCCTCAACTTTGCAGTTGTCTCCCCAGACTGTGCGAGCTGATTCGCTGAGGTGGAGCAGATAAATCCTGACATATCACCACCACATCTCGGCAGTTGTGGGAGCTGGCCCAGACAGGAATTTTTCAATTTCATCAAGCCGTATATCCACAGTGGCGATGACAATGACAAATGGTGCTTATTCAAATAGCCATGCGCTGTGCGGCCCCTGTAAACGGTAACCCCATCAGGAGAAATTGCCGCCGGCTATCAATTCTGCATCTTTGCCTTCTCGCCACTTGTTGTAACAAAAAGCCCTATTAACCCTCCAAGGAAACTTAAAGCAACAGCACAGGAATTAATGCTGCACTGTGTTTACATGGAGCTGTTCTGATGGGCCTCGCCGCAGCGTGCAGCTGTTGGTCTCGTGCGTCGTCACGCAGCTTTCATCGATCTCAGCTTTCTGTATTAACAGTAAACACAGTGTCAGCTCTTTCATTCTGCCGTGAAGGGGAGCATTACTCAGTACAGTTGCTATAAACAGTAAGGACTAAACACCGCTTTAAAACATGTGACAGTTCCTCGTTGGTACGGGCCAGATGGACAGAATGTCTCCGTGGTGACAGACGTGACCGATTAAAACCTTTTCCTGCCCGAGGCGAGTCGAGGACGAGCGTTCTGGACGTCACATGAGTGATTTCTGCTGACTCGATGGCTGAAGTCATTATTTACTTTGCTTGTATAAATCCAGGGTGCGTTACTGATACAGTAGAGCCAAGCACTTTTATTAGTGTTGCGATGAGGAGGAGACACGCTGAGAGAGTCGGATTATTTACGATGTTTTTCATCTCTGGCTGCGACCATTGTTTTTCACTATCGATTGTTTTTTAACAAAGAATTGTTAAATCTATAACAATCTTAATCAGTAAACAGTGAAAATTGCCCGTCGCATTTTCCAGAGCCCAAGATGAAGTCTTCAAATGAGTGTTTTGCCCAAAACTCAAAGATGTTAAATTTACATTAACGTAAAACATTAAAAAGTCCAAACTGGTGCGTTTAAGAAGCTGGACCTCATCAGTGACTCACAGCTTCAGTCAGCCAGCACAGAAACGTTGTCTTTCTTTACGAACTACAGCTGAAACAAGTGGATTAACGGACGATTCGTTGGGAAAACTGATTCATTGTTTGAGTCATTTTTCAGCTGAAAACGACGTCAGCTGGTTGAAGCTGCTGATGTGAGGCTTTGTTGCTTTTCTTTGTCGCAGTATGTCACATTGAAGTGAATGTATTTGACTGTCGGTCAAACAGAAACGAGACATTTGAATCGGTCAACTTGAGATGTGGGAATTTTCAATGGGCATTTTTTCAGTCTTCTGACATTTTCTGAACTAAGTGATTGTTTGTCTCGTCAACATAAACCCTTTAACAATGACCAGCAGCGTTCTTATTCACTTCAACCTCACACCAAACGTTAAAGACCTACTTTGTTATTCAACACTTGTGACTTGAACAAGACTTCAGTTACCAACTTTGTCAGTTTTCTGTTGACTTACAAGGGTTGGGCTGATGTGAACATTTTCAAACCGGTTTGAGGTAAAATACTGGACCAGAAAGGTAACATCAGCATTAACCACTAGGTGTCACTTGTGAGTCCAAGTGGGAGCCCATTCCCACAGTCAGGACAGCTCAGTGCCACAGCGCCCTCTGCCTGTGCATAAATGACTCTCGTTTATTGCTTTTACAGTAACACATCGAGACGTCATCGACTCGAGTAACGTTATCTTCCCTCCTCTGCTCCGCCCCATGTGTGGAGGAGCTAAGCCCCGCCCTCGGGGAAACGCAGGGGACAGGAGGGGAACCAGCACGATAACGACAGCAAAACACAGTCAAGTGAAATGAAGCGCATAAATTAGGTAAATAAACAATATTATGTTAATCATTGCTTATTAATACTGCAATACAAGTGGGATTTAGCGCCGCCGGCACAGGTTGATGATGTTAGCCACTTTGTAATTTGTGGGAACGTCTCATAACGACAAATGCCGGTTCAGTCGGTTTGCATAAACTCAAAATGGTTTAAGCTCGTACGCCAGAACGGACGGAGCTGGAAACAGACCCAGCCCCGTCTGTTGGAGCAGTGCTGGGGGGTGAAATTTCACATGTGGCCACTTAAATGAAATAATGATGAAAATCACATTTGTGAACATCAAAAGAAAATAACAAAGGAAGAAAAACAATCAATGATTCCCACTTGACATATTTTAAGTGTTTTATTAAAGTTGCATTGTTGAACACGACTTCACCCCCACTCACATAATTGGGATTTCTGTAATGGTTCCCTCTGACTGGCAAACAATACACCCCCTCCACCCAATCAGACCAGTCAAAAAGTGACACATTTACTGGCTTCAATGAAGTGTTAAATAACATGCTGCACATTTTTACTCTGCTTCCCATCTCTGCATCAGTGTGTTTGATTTACAGACACTGAAGGCCAAAAAATGCCCCCCAAACAAAACAGAACTGTGGGTTTTCAGTCAGCGGCTCCCTCATTAGCATCTCTGTACTTACATTGTGTTTCCAGGCTTTCGCACAGCTCGGTCTTGGCTTCTCCGTTGGGTCTGAGTCCAGCCTTGGGGTTGAACTTGTTGGACATGGTGGCGGCGGTAACCACGGCCTTGAGGCTGCGTGTGCGCTTGGGCACATTCTGCTCGGGGTGGAAGAGGACCACGTAGACCTTAGGCATGTAGAGCAAGCCGAGGGACACCGAGGCGCTCAGGCTCACCGAGATGGTCAGAGTGGTTGTTTGGATGTACATCTGCAGGAGGCAAACACAGAACACGCACAACACAGACAGTTTAGGCCTCTTTTGGCTCTGGAATGTGCAGATTTTTCTATATGGGTAGTGGCCTGTACAGTAAAAGTGACATCTGCTGTGTATCGTTCTAATTAGAGCATCCAATGACCCGTTTGTTGGCCAAGCTGTTGTCGAAGTGGTTTCTTCTGTGTCCAATAGCGGCTTCAGAACTATTTAATGCGAGCGATGTTATAAAACTTGTTTTAAATTAGCATCTCATCTGCTCTTACGGCGCGTCTGCCAAACCAGCCAAGGCCACCTTGTTTGTTTAATTTTCTGCCATGCTAGTTTTAATATGGCCATCACGTCAACCTGAACACAGATTTGATAACACCACTCGACTGGATCCTATTCTGACTCATAACGAGCAGGCTCGTAAAAAGAGAAACAAGCTTGTGAAAATGTTACACATGGTCAAACCCTCTGTATCGTGGGGGAGGGCAACTCTGAGTATCATTCTCACTCATTCCATTTTAATTGTTTCCAAAGCTGCAGCAAATTAATGAGTCATCTTCAGGGAAGCATCAAAGAAGGAAAAGCTCGGGTAATTTCTGTACATCGCACTGTGTTGTGACTGCTCGGCTTTCCGGCTGAGAGGAATTATCTTGTAAGCTGTCTTGCAGAAGTAAAGATACTGCAGCCTTGAATGCATCCAAACATTATGACATTCTCAAGTAGAGATATCGGGGATTTCTGATGCGTCCCACTTGATGAAAAGAAGTACAGAAGCATCAACAAACCGCTGGCAGTTACATCTGAATAAAATAAAACATGAACTACTGACCTATTTTAAAAGGACATACTCGTGTGTGTGTGTGTGTGTGTGTGTGTGTGTGTGTGTGTGTGTGTGTGTGTGTGTGTGTGTGGCTACACGTGTTGATGAGCTGCTGCAAATATGCAAAAGAACAAAATAATTTAAGGTATTTATCTTGACTTCAGGGTTAGCAGTCAGAATTTAGGGAAGCTGTCCTGTTCAAGTCGATCAACACTGCATGAGTGCAGCAGGAAAGCAGCAGACTGACTGGTTTAAGTGGGTGATGACTGATCGCGTGTGTATGACCTGCTTTAGTTGAAATCTGTATCCCGTTGTTGTAGTTTTGACAGGAAGTAATGAGGAAAGATGCAGCAAAGACACACCGAGCCAAGTTCAAGGTGGTAGCTGCTAAATGATGTCTGATAGGAAGTGTCCTGTGGCCCAGAACCGACCCACTGCCTCGGATTTGAGAAACTCAAAAAACCACTACATGTAGATGAGCTCATCATCTAACAAGAAACTGATCACGTACAATCAGATAATAACGTTTGAGAACTCCACTTCCTGTTCTCTTTTACGAGGGCTACGTCACTGTGACGCAGGATACAGTATGTTTACTTTAACCTGGGCAGGAGCTGGCAGTCATCATTATCATCTGAGGAAAACAAGTCTTAGAAGAGAACGTGAAAGGCTGTTATTACCAGGTTTTGCCATGCGGATAAATGCATCGTCTTCCAGTAAACAGCACAATAATCACCCAAGTATGGAAGCGGATGAAGTTTAAACGTAGTTTTCCTCTCTTGCTCGCCAGCCCTGATCCAGATTTCATCAGTAAGCACCACCAGTCTCTGTTCTCTATCTGCTGCTATCGGAAACATACACTATCACCACATTTTTTTCCACTTAAGGTTGGTTTGTTTTTCTCCTTTTAAAGGCGTTTAATAAGGCTAACTCTCAGGTCTGTCTTCTAACAGCAGTTTACTGAGCAGTAGAATCACAGAAAGATTTCTTTAGATTAAAAGAAATCCATAAGGGCTACTTGTGTCTTATTTTCTCTGTAGGATGAGAAAGATTTTCAATATAAGAGACTTCTGTGGGTGAGAGTGATCTTAATCTCAGTGGAAACAGGTGGGTGCTGGATTGAAAAGGTATATTATAGCTTAGGCCACCATGAGAACTGATTTACAACTGTAATTTAGCTGCTGTTGACTGAAGTATTTCAATGTATGATATAACCTTGCACTCGCAGATCAGGATCAATGTTTTCTGGGGCCATGATATGAAACCCGACTCAAACAGGCTCTCATTCATAGCCTTTGTACCTTTAACTATAAATATTTGATATGATTCTACCTTTGGAGCAGTCTCTCTTCCTTCTGACTGGGCGAGTTTTCTTCAGCTACTGAGACTCAATAGTTGCCTGCTGGTTCTTCATCAAAGCACAGTAACATTTAGCTCCCCAGATGTGACTCCTGCTTGAATACTTTGTTTGTTTTTATTACTTGTGACTCTCCACGGCGCTTTCCCGCCCAGACTGGCTGCATCTCAGCTCAGCCAGTCCTGGTACCATGTGGGACCGCTGGCTGGAGAGAACAATGGAAGAATGGAGGCTATATGAGAGGGGGACAGCTGCAGTGGTCCCCTCCCCGCCGCACTGAGCTGCTCTGGGCTCGCTTCACTGCTGCCTCAGGGACAGACTGTTGAATCCGAGCTGTTACATGACGAGAGAGAATAAAGGTTCTGCCTTTCAACCGAGAATAACCATCTTCAAAGTCATCCATGCGGTCAGTTAATTGACCATAATTTAAAAGAGGGCTCGAGGACAGAGCCGAAATAGTATCGAGATATTTAAGAAAAATACTTCAGTATATACATCACAATACCATCAAATTAATTCACATTCAAGCATATCCTGACGATAAGTAAGAACAGGCCGCTGCTAATGACTATTTCATCATTAATTAATCGGTAGGTTAGTTTCTGAAAAATCAGAACGCCGTGAAAAATACTTTAAACACAACCAAGGTGACATCTTCAGAAGCCATTTTGTCAGACCAAATGTCCAAAACTCAAAGATATTCAACTTCCAGTGACTCTGTCGGCAGTGAATTGTCACACTGGAGAAGCTAAAACCCCCCAAAATGAATGAATCATTAAAAGAAAAAACCCAGAAGTTCCACTGTTACACATTAGATAAAAGCCCTCACATAAAAAAAAGACCTGTTGTTAACTTTTAACTATGATGTGCTTTAAAATATGAACAGAGAGAATTACAATAGTACAATCAATGTCTGACTAATACTGGATTTTTGGATTTTTCATATGCAAATAGCATAAACATTTGACTCGGATCCTTTAAATCTGTTGTTAAATAGACAGACTGAGCGTGGCAGGTTACAGTTACAGGGGCCACATATGACAAGCAGTTTGTAAGTGCAGCTTCTGCACAGAAACGCGACAACATCCAAATATGTTTATGATAAAAATTGCAAATATTTTTACATACATGTATTTTTGGGTTTCTGTTACATATTATCTATCGACAGCTGGTTTGTGTGCATCAGAAATGCATCAGATTTATATATAAATCCTGGAATACGTCTGTGAATTGTGTGATTGAGACTGATCTGACAAACTATGTAACTGCTTCACAAAGGATCTCAAACTTACCTTTGGCTTTTCTGTGCTGCAACTAGTTGTTATTTATCAGCTGACATGTATGCACCGATGCAGTACACCTGCAGCGAGCTAAAAAGCTAATCTTGGCTGATATACTGGCCCTGCTAATTTAAACACAATTTGACCTTATTGCCACATTATGATTCCACCACGAGTCGTGATAATATTGAATTACTGCCAAGTCCGTACTTGAAAAGCAATATGCTCCTGTCTGCTTCTGTCTGACAGCCACTTGATTAAAAAAAACAAAAACCTGCAGCTTCATCTGTACTGCTTTATGTACAGTAGCTCACAAATGGAGTCCTGTTTTCAGTGTCAGAGCAGCTCCTCCCATCAATCCATTCATTTGTTTCTTCCCCTTTGCGGTGCACCCGAGTACACGCACACACACACACACACACACACACACACACATACACACCAGAGCTCATGAAAACGAGTCGCTGTACATCTCACACACCGATCATCACACCGCCATTAGCAGATCTTGCCTGAGGCAAAACATAACAAAGAAGCAGCAGCGTATGGCGGCATTAATGACTGAACGAGAAATGATGAAACAGAGCCATCGGTACATATATGATGAATTCTCTAAATAAATCACTGCTACAGAGAGTGCAACACAAGTGAGCGAGAACATCTGTGACGATGGTTAACGTGAGATCAATGTGAGGGCAAATAAATGGAAACAGATCCTGTTTTCAACCTGGGACTCTGGAGGGCCTCTGCTTCGGGATGCAAACGATCAAATTCATTTAGATGGCGTAATTCCCACTCTGCAATAAGCTACTGCCTGATTTCTCAGCATGCTATGGAATCGTTCAGCAGAAGGGCTTGCTGCATGACGATTCTCTATAATTGCACTCTAATTAAGCTAATAAACAAATAGAAGCCTTAGGGGACACAATAATATAGCTTCATGGGAGAGAGTCATTTATAAAGATCACAATTCTTTGGCCTTGATTAGCTTCACAGGCTGTTCACCCATTATTGGAACACCCAGAGGTCAACAGCCAAGACCCAGATGACTGCTGTGCTGCAGGCCTAATGAACGCAATGACTGCTCTCTGAAGTCCAAGATGACGCTCAGCTCTTCTGCTCTGGAGCATCAGTCTTCATTATGTATTATTGGGCCAACGGGACGTTATTGTGAATAATGCTGTTTATCTTTGCACTGAAAAGCAACACGGAGAGAAAAAGGAAAGGGCCGGGTTGGTAACAGGTAGCAGGGAGGAACGCTGAGCCGACACAGTCATGAGCACACTCCTGTCTGACATCTGGTCTCGTTGAACTTGCTGCAACTCCCACTCTTTGTCTGACTAGTGCGCTAACAGCAGTTTTTTTGTCGTGGAGTTGGCAGTGCCAGCGGTGTGATGGAGACTTCATAGAGAAATAAACAACACCACTCAATTCATCAGTCCATTCATGCACTGGGAAAGCAGGACCTCTTTTGTGTGGGTTGATTGAATTTGAACTGAGCCTATTGTGCGGACGCTTCATTCCCATGCACGCTATTGTCTGACGTTCCTCCTCCCGCCTCTGTCTTTGAGGCAGCCGCTGATTTAGACTGTTTCTCCAGGTAAGCAGGTGTCACTTCTATTCCTGAAGCTAGCATAAAGCACGGTGATCACGCTCCATAGATAGAGCAGATGTCCCTGTTTGAATGATAGAGAAAGCCTCCCGTGGCATTTGTTACATTTATCCTGGCACCAGATGACAAATAAATGACTGTGCTTGTAATGCTGAGGCAGGGGCCCGCTGTAAACTGGTGATGAGCACATAGGCGGATAGATAAGGTAAATCAAGACCCGGAGGAAGTGGAGCATTTAATTGCTCTGAAAGACATGTCAACGTGGGCTGTGAAGCTTTGTGGGGCCTGTCATTTACAGTACGATGATTATGAGGTGTGTTTGCTTTGACATGTTAATTCCTTAAATAAGAACATTGTTTATGTAACAGCTCAGAGAATCAGTCACAGGGTTTTTTTTTTTTTTGTTCTTTACGTGAAGCCTAGCACAGCAAAACTGAATACTTTATTTTAAGGCAGGAAAAAGCCCTTCAGGACAATACAGTGAAGCGTATTCTGATCTGACGCCCCGAGGATGACATAATCTGTCCTGCCAAAACTAGAAATTACTGTTAAAAAATAAATGTTTTGTGGTCCAACAACGCTACAGATAAGGCTTGGTTGAGAGGACTTGGTTAGGATGAAGGGAAAGATTCCAGTTTGGATTAAAATGACTAGTTCGTTAAGGCTGGGGGACAATAATGACTACATGGTTAGGGTCAGGGGTCAGGGAATAATCGTGGTGAGGGTTAAAAGACACCAGCATCGAGTGTCAGTAGGAAATGGGAAAAGAACTACAAACACTCTGACTTCCTGCCTTTTCCCTCCATAATAATTTCACACTACTTCCTCTTTTGCTAAGTTTGTCACTTGTAGGTAAACACATGTTGGTTTTGGGGACTTGCTGAAATGGCAGATGCTGTCGTTTTTCTTGGGGATGGTCTCTTAAAGCTACAAAGAGGAATTTTCCAAAAATTCTTCTTATTAACAACTCTGTAGGGGTGAGTGAGCATCCTGGGCGTCGGCCATAACAGTGACATGACATACATAAGACTGAAGGTGACTGACGAGTTAATAAAGTTGCTGCAGTTTAACCTATGCTAAGGAAATGTTGGCTGCTGTTGCAGACAGTCGACGCTGTAGGGGAGCTCACAGGGAGGTCACATCCTTTGGATTTTCCTTGCAAAACCGTGCAGAGTCCTTAACACAGAAGTCCACAGGCTGACATAAACAAGTAAGAAATTCAGAGAAGGTGCCATTTGTTATGTTAAAGTCTGTTTACGCACTGGCAATGCAAAGCGATTCATACATGTAAAACAAGGACATGGTATGTTTAAAAGCAGTCTACAGCAACTGAGCAGCTCCGTGCTGCGTGATCTGACTAGACTAAACCATATTAGAGTGTGAGTTAAATTAAGTTTTTCTGACTAGACACTCAAAGGCCATTATGGTTATATATTAAATATGATTATTCTCTCTCAAATGAGGAAAGAAAAAAAATGTAGGACATTTCCCTGAAGCAAGATTTCCATTTTGTGCTCCATTTCATGTCTTACCTTAACAACGCTCGGGGCAATGGTAGAAGTTTTCCAAATGATAAAAGTGGAAGTATCTCCCAGCCATGGTGTGTACAGTTTTCTACAGGAAATAATAATTAATGAGCGACTAATATATATTTATAGCAAGAAGCTGAGAGTCTTACGGGTGAGAGAAGTTTTTCAGGGTTTGTAAATTAAATTCATCTGAGGTATGAAGGAGGAAGAAGAAGAAGAAGAAGAAGAAGAAGAAACAAAAAGTAGGACTTGGCCTTCAAAGATTTTTTTTTTTTCCACTTCTGTTTTACTATTCAAAGCCATGCTAGCTAATGGATTACCTCATCCTCCAAAAAAGCTGTTCAATCTCTCTGTGATTGTATAATTCTCTTTCATCTTCAGAGAGGGGAGATGGAATGATTAAACAAAGAACCCACTGATATCCACGGCTGCTGTTGACATGCGACTTAAGATGTGCAATACTCGCATTAAAAAGTAATGTGGACTTGCACTGCTTTTTCTTTACTGCGCGTGATGATCAAGAACGTATAGTGATGACAGTTGACATTCCAGTGCTTTTTCCTGAATATATTTCTGTAAATGTAGCGTTGAACAAGCAGCATCTGTTTAGCTCAGCAGGTCTCTCATTGTTTCCAACATGTAGATGCTGTTGCTCAGTTTCAGTGTTTACAGGTGGATGTATGGGGTAAAAGCAGGCAAATATGCAGATTCACACTAGTTTAGACTTTGTGGCATGAACCCAACATGCGGCATGTGAAACTTATTGCTGGTCACACACTGAATTATTAATGTAATTCAATTGGCTGCAGTCATGTGCTGATTTTCTGGATGCTGCAGACTATAGAAATTATTCTCGGATGCTGAGCGTGACACAATGCACACACTTGGTCTCTCAAGAACGTTTTTCCACAAAGGTAACTATCACAGCCAGTTTTGCAGGCCAGCATTTTGATGCATTGTTTTGTTTAATCCCAAAGGGAGGGAGGTAAGGATTAATTTGTTGCATCTGTCAGACCCATGCTGGCACCGCTGATAGTGTCCATGCCAGTATGAGGCTTTTCCCTTACCGCTGCCCTCTCTTGTAGCCGCTGAGCTTTTTGTTCCATTGCCAAAAGACCTCTTTCAACTGGATCTACACATTTCTACTGTGCCATTGTTGTACCCCTTTGGCTTTGTACCCACAGTGTCTGCACTGATTATGAGTTCCAAGCCCAGCCTCCATTTTCATGCCCCTTTTGGATCCCTCTTGTCCTGTAACCTCCCAGTGTTCCCACTGGATGTGATCCAGGTCCACAGTTCATGAGGTCGGGCACAATGATTTGACATGGGAATACGAGTGTGAGCTTGTGTTTGGGTGAACAGCTCATGGGTCTCTAATGCACTGTGGCATACAGCCGTCACATATGTGTGAGTCATAGACTTGCGTGCAGAGTTATTAGAGAACGCGCTCATAAAACTGTGTCCACGCTTCGTAGGTTGTTAGTTTATTTGAAATACGAGGCTTCCACATGACTTCCCCTTTTTAGTTGTTGTTTTAGCTGCAGAGTTCGATTAACTTCATTTCTAAAATTGCTCTTGTCAAAAAAGCAGAGTGGAATATTTTAATAAGAAAATGAACGCTGGCGTTCAGTGTGGGGCTGAGGTAAAAATTTAAACACAGCTGAACTGCAGTTTCAAAATAAAGTTGTGCGGCAGTGGAAGAAGTACTTCAGACTTTCACAAATAAAAGTACAGAAGCATCATCAGCAAAATGTACTTAATTAATGTATGCGTCAAAGTAAAAGTACTCATACTTATACACAGCCCCTGTCAAAGGTAGATGATGATATACGGTATATTATATCATTATTATTTATCAACATCATGCATCAACATTTAAGCAGAACTGAAATGTAGCTGACGTATGTGGAGCTAATTATAGCTGCCTAATATACTCTTGGGTAGTCCAATTCTGTCGTCCCTAACCTGTGGGTCAGGACCCCCACAAAGGGTCACAAGACAAATTTGAGGGGTCAAAAGATCAGGATGGAAAAGCATATCATATTACTCCCCTGCCAAAAAGATGGAACATTGATTTTATCTGTAACAACATATCAGATTTTACTTGCTGATTATATGTTTTATATGTAAAATGTATTGCTGCAAAGTAACTCTAGATGCAGTGAAATGTAGTGAAGTAGAAGTATAAAGTAGCACAAAATCTCAAATATAAGTATCTCAGAATTATACATAATTACCACACTTGAGTAGATGGGCTTACTTACTTTCCACAGCTGCTACTGCGTAGTTATGTTTTAAAGCACCTGCAAATATGTCCATTGTTACGACACTATAACATTCTTGTGAATAAACCGAGAAGAAAGAAAGAAGATAGAAATTAAGAAGGGAAACTAATTTGATTTGGAATTAAAGAAACTGTTGTGTAGCTGTGAAGATTTCTAAAACCCCTGAAGTATTGCCATGAATTGAAAACACACACAAAAAAAGCTGGCTTACAAAAGAAGGAAAAATGCATTACAGAGTGAGCTTACCTTTTCTGTGGACTGTGAAGTGCCAAAGAAGATTGGGATGAATGCTAGCCAAATAATGCAGGTGGTGTACATGGTAAAGCCGATGGGTTTGGCCTCATTGAAGGTCTCCGGCACCCCTCTGGTTTTAATGGCGTAGACTGTACAGGTGACCATGAGCAGCATGCTGTAGCCCAGCAGGCAGATTAGAGACAGGTCAGAGATGTCACACTTGAGCACACCACGAGCCATGGTCGGGTTAGAGGTCCTCTGGTCCTCATAGTCAATAATGGCCTTGGAGGGATCCACGGCAAACCAGATGCACACCCCGAGCAGCTGCACTGAGGCCAAGGTGAACGTGATGACTAGCTGGGAGGCTGGAGAAATGAACCTGGGTGCGCTGACAGACATGGTGCCCTGCTCAAAGATGCGGTAAATACGATTGGTTTTGGTGAGCAGGGCGGCATAACTGATGCTCATGCCCAGACCCAAGAAGATCCTCCGGAGTGAACAGATTCCTACATCGGGGGTGGAAATCATCAGGAATGTTGTGGCATAGCACAGGAAGATGCCAGTTAGCAGCACGTAGCTCAGCTCTCGGCCTGACGCTTTCACAATGGGAGTGTCGTTGTAGCGGATGAATGTGACCACCACGAACACAGTCGCCATGATGCCAACGACCGCAATGAGCACAGGGATGACTGCCCATGGAGAGCTCCACTCCAGTTTAACAATGGGGATTGGAACGCAACCCGTGTGATTCTCGTTGGGCCGCAAATCAAATCGGCACATCTTACACGTGTAGGTGTCTGCCTGGTACTGATAGCCATCGCACCGCTCGCAGTGCCAACAGCAAGGGATGCCCTTCACGATCTTCTTGCGCTCGCCGGGCTGACAGGGCAGGCTGCAGATTGAGGACGGGACCTGACGGACACCGCCGGGCCACTGCATCGAACGAACCTGCGAAGGAGGCAGAGGGACACAGAGAGTGAGACAAAGAGAGAGGAGAGGAGATTTGTAGAGCACTAAGCTGGCTGTGTCCTGTAAAGTGGTGGCATGGAGAGGCGGTGATGCTGTATTGATCCAAAATGATCCCCAGCACTCTTGGAGGTCAAGGACAGTCCTCACAGCGGATACTTGCTGTTTGGGTGTTTGAACCTGGCCTGAAATTCCATTCTGTACGCTCCCATGCTACTGGGTTTTATTTATTTATTTGAGCGGGGCGTGCAAAAGGGCAAACGAGGGGTCAAATAAAGCTTTCTTCATAGATTCAGCAAAATTCACCTGTGGGTGGTCAAATTATCTGAAGGGCAAGACACAAGAGGAAACGGGAAACCCATTGTTTTCTCTACAAGCAACTGACACTGTTTTTTTTTACTTTAAGTAGTTGTTTGTGTTACAAAAATCAATACTCAGCTGTCTACGATCAGAGGAATGAAAGATAAATTTTGTTTCAGTATGCTACAGTCCTTTGCGGATTTTCCCCGTTTCTAAGCACACTTGTAAAGATAAATTAAATTCATCATTTCAAACGGGTCCGCTCTCTTTAATGTTATCAATTTTATTCAATTGTGGCAGTTCATTCAAAGCTGGTAAATTTGTCTGTAAATGTGCATTTAATTAAGAACTCAAAGAACACTAATTAAAATACAGCCGGCTTTAGAGTCAGAACTGGCACGTTCCACAGTAGGTGCCCACCACAACCTCGCTTTTTTTTTTTTTTTTTTTTTTTTTTCCTTTTTTCTTCCACGGCACATCTTGAAAGAGGTACAGAAGGAAAAGCTCCTCTCAAGTTGCTTCATGTGTGCAATTGTTCTCTCTTGTGTCTGCCCTAGGCCTCCTCTCCATTTTGTCAAAACATAATTTGTTTGGTTCCTTTATGTAATTTACTGTTATAATACCGATACTTCATCACAGCCCCAGCTCAAAGTATTGTTTTTGGAAGTCAGTGATGCCGTCTGGAGAGATGATATTAAATATGTCTGTCCTTAAGCTCTCATGGCTTTCTTTTCATCACAGTCTGCCCTGTTAATCATTTAAAGCGCCCTCTGGATATTTACACCTTTGAAGATGGCACTAAGCGCTATCAAATGGTTTGGGAGGAGTTAGAGAGCAAACACGCAGCTGCAGAGCTGGAGAAAACAGCTTTCCAGAGAAGGATTTTCACTGCAAACACTAACACAAACACAACACTTGTAGGCTAAATGCCGTCAAACCTTTTGTGAAGATAAGTGAGGGCGTGGAACAGAAAAGGCAATGCTCACGTTGAGATGGAGCTGATCCGTCCAGTGGCCAATTATTTTGTATTCGGCCGATCGGTTTCTGATCTGGTATTGGTAGATCTCGTAGCGTCCGGGGGCATCTCCATTCTCATTGAAGAGCACTGGGTTGCCAGCTATGCCTACATGAGAGAAAAATCAACATCACTTCATCATGCAGTGCAGTGAGCGTGAATGTGGCATTACAACATGTTTCCTCATGAGAACATGGAGTTCTGTTCATATCGGACGATTCTTTGTGTTCAGCGACAGCTTTCAGAGCCTGTGCCTGTTATGGCTGTGTTATGTGTGGTGTGGAGGATTCCCATGGTGGCCATTTCCCTCTGACGTCACGCTCAGGCTGGGAAGCTCAAAAGCTGTTATCAAAAAGGATAATGTCATACTGCTGCGTTTCAGGTCACATGTTGTATAAATGTCAGGAATCTGACAAATCGTTATCATTTCAGTGCTTCCCGATTGATCAGCACCTGATCAGACGATGGATAGTGAAAATCCAGAGGAACATCGGGTCATATTATGAGATTAAACAACATATTTGAAAACCCATTAGGCAACAGCTAACATTAGCATTCAACCACATCCTAGGTAGCTTTACTGTCTGATAGTGTTACATGATAAACGATGCGCAAATTTATTCTGAAATCAACACACACTTTGGACACATTTATTTAATCCTGGGAGTAAAACGTACCGCCGTAGAGTTGTCATGAACGGGGAAATTGGCTATGGAAACAAAAATTGTTTTTTTAGTACCAGACTGTAAACATGTTTATTTCTGCTGTAAAGTTGGGCATTTTAATATGGAGGTCTATGGGGATTAACACACTTTTGGAGCCAGCCTTAAGTTGCCATTCAAGGACCTGAAGTTTTTGGCACTTAGGAGTTGGCTTCATTTTTCAGGCCTGGAGGTTGCCACTCTGTCTCATGTGAAGCCAAAATTCAAAGTCAGCTTATTATTTTTGGACTAAGTTTTGTTTTCAGTTTGGTTTGGTTAAAGCAATAAAAATGCTCGGTTATGAAAAAAAACTGGCAAAACTTTATTTTGACCTTTTCACAGATGAATAAAAAAACTTTGATTAAGAGAAACGATTATCCTGCCAGAACCTTTTTTCACTTGTTCTTAGGCCATAAACACAAGAGAGAAAACACTTCAGATGAAACGTAGCAAATGCATCACCACATTTTTTCTCACTTGCCTCACAGGGCTTCTGTGGTGGTTGCCATGTGCAGATATTGTACAAACCTTCCAATATCAACATTTTCTCAGGCATAAGGGTTGTAAATACACGCACAGTGCACATATGCAGACCCAGCTTGCCTTTTGCAACCAGCTTTGTGCTGCTGGCTACCGAGCAGCATCCATTAAAGGGAAACTGCTGATTTTCAAACAGCTCTGTATTATTACAATGTGAGTAGTATATGTGAATGAACAGAACTCCCCCCATGTTGCCTGCACCCAGACCTCCCTGCTCATTCACTGGCTATAGGGCTGTTGTACTACAGACTGTACCTCCACATGGCTTCACGGACACAGAGTATAGACGTCAGAGCGAGAGAGAGAGCCAGCCCTTGCTCTTCAAAAGAGGGCCGAAGCTCAGATCAAACTGTTAAACTCAGCAGTGCTGGTCAAATACCAAGATTCTGTTACTGTTAAATGATTTCAGAAACATATTTCAGTGCACGAGAAAGTTTGCAACCAGGCTGCCATTGCTCGAAGCCAGACAAGCCAAAACCAAGCACTGCCTGACCAGCAGCACTTCACCCACCAGCAGGAGCATTATGGTCCGGTGCAGTGCGTTCTGGTTGTTATAGGTTTTCTGCCTGTTAAGCAAAAGGTAATACCACAGTCCATTTTCTCTGTTCATGTAGCAAGAAATATTTGCATCTTTCTGCTGCATAGACAGCCCAGTTTTATGAAAAAAACATCTTTCCAGTTTTGGAATTCCCTTTTAAGCTGATGGCCTTTGAGCTTGTGAAGGGCTTTGGATAGTGGCAAACTGACTTTGAACAGCTGGATATCCTCAGGAGGTCCAGAGGCTGACAACTGACCTCTTCCTGACCTCAAGCACACTCGTCTCACCACTCATGCTGTCTACCCAAGGTGTTCTCTGCTTCATCATTGTGATAACAATGATGAAGACAATGTATTCCCATGTGCCGTTTCAGGACAAGCTGTAATGATGTGTCACAAAGAAAGCACACCAAAGATTTCTCTATAAGCTCCCCAATGGAAACTAGATGAGCCGCACTTCTAGTGCAGCGGTCTGTTTAATCATGGAAGAACGTGGAAAGGTTTCCCTTAGAGGGAGAATGGGGGAACTTCATGTCTAATTGCTTTTCACATCAACTTTCACAAACGTCTATACCTTCAAACACTGATGAAAGCTGTAAGCCCCTGTGTTTTTCTTGCTACGCCTGGTTTATTGTTAAGTCCTCCAAAACACGAGCATCCCAGTTAAGAACAAACGCTAAACGCGGCCAATTGCTGCTGATGGATTTCTGCTGATGACTATTTTTTTTCTTGCTCTTTGTTTCGATGCTGGAGGACGCGGTGCCCTAATCCACATCTCGATGAGTCAGCCCTGCTGGATTACGGCATTACCGTTTTACTCAGCCTTGCTTCTGTGACAATGCCGCCTACATCACAAAGCAGTTAGTGATCATGGGAGGATTACAGTGACTTTATGAAGCGAGGCATCATGTTTATAGAAACATATTAAGCACATCAACGCTATGGCTACTGTAATATTTTTAAGATTTTTATCGTGCCAAGCCTTTTTTTTCTCTCTTCAATTTCTAAAGCTTTTGAAAGCTCTTTGAAGCTGCCTGCTGTCCACTGTCATGGCTGGGGTCATGTGCTCGAGCCTGTAAGAGCTCACATGGACACCACTGTCACTGAAAAGAGAAATGGACCCTGAATGTAACACTGATGGTTATGAGAAAATAATGCAGCAACACTGCCAGCATTACACGACTGACTGAAAAGACGACTGGTCTTTTGGTCATGCTCGCTTTTCATTGACTAACAGATGTCTTACTGTGGCTTTGAGCTACTGGAAATTTGCTTCTAAATATATAATCCTTTATTTAAACTTTCAATGATGTCCAGTGACAGTTTAAAATGACTTAAAAGATACAAAATATTAAAATACAGCAGTGGATTAAAACAAGTATCCAAATGCAGCTCATAAAGATGCAAGATACAAATCAGTTAAGACAGGTACAAACAGAAGCTGAATGGTTCGTGATCATGGATTAAATTCATTGAGGGGGCTCAAAGTGTTCATTTTTAGGGTGTTTTGTAAAGAGTTCAAGGTAGTCGAGGCAAAGTAATAAAGACTTGAGGGACAGCCAGTCATTAAGACCGAGTTTGATGTGGTCTAGAGGATCTAACAGGCAGATGGTTTTTGCCACCATTACCTCGGTAAACTTAGTTTTACGTGCATTCAAAACCAGTTCAAGATCATTAGTATTTGGCAGAATGTTACAGGAATGCTGCAGGTTTAGCTGAGCAGAGTCTCAGTACAATGCAATACTGTATCATATTCTAAAAGACCTGGTAATCAATTATGGAGTGACAGGAAGTTCATATCTGTCTTTTGGACCCTGGTGGTGAGGAAACCCTTTTGCTTTGATCGTAGATTGTGCCTTTTATGTTGTTATCCACATTATTTTCAACCATTTTTCTTCATTTGTCCTCTATTACAGGTTGACAGACTGTTGTTCAAGCACCACCCGGAGTATGAGAGCTTCTGCTGTGTTACATCAGACGTCTGGTGCGCCTTCATTACAGGTATACAGTACATTTCTGCATAAATCAGAGCAGTCAGTAATCAGCAACAGCAGCATTAACCACCACGAACTGAATACAGGACTGATGGAGGTGACGTCTGGGAGGCGCAGCTCAAAAATCCGATATGTTTATCATCAAATAGATTTCCATAGACAAAAGTACCACTTCAAGTAGTTATGTATGCTTACGTCTGAAAATATCTTAACTCTTATTTATGACACATGAGAAGTAACAAGATGGTATGTGGTGGCACATAACATCAAGCCTCTCAGAGGTTTGCACTGTGGTAAAACAAATGGAATAGACAAATGTGACCTCATAGTCTTTGGCACTGTGGGATAATACTGCCAGGGGTCTGTGTCATTCCTCTGGAGGCAGTGGTGTGTCCTCTTCATTAAGAGTGAAGAGACTGGTGCATTTTGGGGCAGCGTGGTCAGTGTTTGAGTTGCAGATGAGAAATTAGGCCTGTCATGTGGCACAAACTGCTTGTCTAAACAGTCCTCGCACTAGTCGGGGGGCATAATGAGTTCCGCTGAGGCCTCTGCCACCGCTGCATTGTGCCGTGCACTAATGTGATGGGGTAGCCTGAGGCCACACATGTGTGTACCACAGGCGACTTGTTCGCTCGCCGCCTCCTGTGCTCTCACAGAAACGTTGGGGTTAATGGAGTGCCTGTAATTATATGTAATATTTAATGACTGTGGTATTACCTCCCCCCCTCCGACACACACACACCTTAAGAATTACCCGAGTATGATCATTAATCCAACATGTGCTTGTTCTGCATGGATGCACACCAGGGACACCTTGGTGAATGGCAGCACAGCTTGCTGCCCTCTACACCGGTCATTAACTCTTAATGACCTGTACACAAGCAAGTCATGCAGAATTTACCACGGATCTACTTCACTCTTCAAGTGTGTGTGTGCGTCTTTCCTGCCTCTCTGTCACTTTCATGACATTAGCACGATTAGTCAATCATCAGAAATATGCTTCTGCTGTCTACAAGTGCTCTCTCACTGGGTTTAAGTGTTAGCATACAAGTGGCATACATTGAAAAACTTGAGTCAAAAGGTTTAATTACAATAATAACAATACATTTGGGTTTCGGGGCTATGAAGGACAGAATATGATTACTGTAAATTCTCACATAAATGCCAGTATTCAAATGTCTCCTACATTAGCCAGCATGAACAAATAAAGGGCAAGTAAAAAAAAAAAAAACATTGGGGAGGGTTTAGCAATACTCTAATAGCTACCATGGTAAATTCAGCATAATGTACATTCCCACAGCACTAATTCCATTAGTGCAACAACAGTGTCATGGCATATTCACCAATTTGCTGCTTTTAGTTCCTCTTCTTAAACAGACCTACTGTTTTCATTTATTAAATGGCTCCAACTGGGTCTGCCGTTTTATCGAGTGTGATTTCTATCAGTACAACGTGAAACTTAGCGTAGATGTTAGAAATTCAGATTCAGGAAGTGTGGAGTTTTGTTGACAGGATCTTAACAGTGCTCGCAAAACTAAATGGAAAAGACTGGAAATAATAAGTGAATGATTACAATATTTCTGCTGTGAGTGAGTATTATCTCACAGCTAGTGTTGTGGAAATGTGCATTATCCTGATTTTATCAAGAACAGGTAAAGATGGGAGAATTTTCCTTTCATTTCCCAACATTCATTTAAGTCAGAAGCTTGTTTTAAGATTTGTGATAACACCACTGAACATTGTGATATGTCAAAATGAAGTGTAACGGTGGCACAAGTAGAGATGAGTCAGCAATTTGAATGTCAGTTACACAACAATATCTAAAGTTAGCTGCATTAGCCACCATACGCTGCTGGTCACACCAGAGCAAGTGCTGTAAGGCTGCAGCTGTACTGAACTGAGTGAGGCTTCGAAATGCAACTTTTCTTTGTAAGTAGAGGGATTGTGTTATTTCCTCTTTCAAAAATGACATAATCTCACTTGTTATAATGGAAGCAGGGCCACAAAACAGGCAGAAGCCTAATAAAAAAAGAAATTTTAGTATGCAAACACACATGTACACATCAGTAGGATCTACTGAACAGTATAACTAATGGCATGTTGCACATCCTTGAGAAGAGATACTGTAGCTGTGCAGCGCTGGAAAACCCTCAGAGCTCAGCTTTATCTAAACCACACTCATAACTGTTGTCCCCGGTGAGAATGACGACGTAAAGGCCACTGCCTTTTTGTCTGCAGCAGAGCGAAAACACTTTTCCCTCATGTAATAGTGAGAGACATGAAACACTGGCAGGAAGCTTCATTCAATTGTGGCCTATTGAAGTCTTAACAACTCTTAGATGCATGCAGAGGTGGGAAAAAGAAAGACGGAAGCCCTTAAGAGTGTCACACAGTGCATAAAGATGGACTGGAGGTGTTTGATTCCACTGCTTTGTCGGCCGAAGCTCCGGCTGCTGCTGAATGAGCCAAAAATGAACACTTAAGAGGCTGGTGATTTAGAATAAATAAACAGCTACAGCTTCCATCGGTGTGGAAAATACCACTGGAGAAAATCTAAAGGAGATACTCCCAGATGAGTGAAAATGTCCCAGCCAAGCAAATACTTTTGTCAGATTATTTTTCATCTTTTCTAAAAGGTTATCTGTCATCAGCTAGCGTACTGCGTCCCCTGTTGAGACCCTGACAGCCCACTGAGACATCACAGATAAATGGTTTTGTGAGCGTGCCTCGAGTATGGCCTCTCCGAACTCTTTTTGAGAAGCTCTTTGGCATTTGACCTTTATCAGCTGAGGTTCATCACATATGCAACCTAAGATACAACGCATTTGCTGTGGATATGCTAAGACTGGACTCTTGAGAGCTGTGCCGCTATGCGGAGGAAGAAATGTGAATTATTTTTAGCAGACGTCCGCTAAAACTGCTGACAATAAACAAAAATCTGTAACAATAGATCCTTGCTGGCTCAGCCTCAAGAATGATTCATCACAACAACAAAAAAAATGACCTACTTTTATGTACAATTCTGGCGATTGCTATTTGTAAGAAAAAGGGATGACTGCTCTGTGTGTTTACTGGTGCGTAAAATACTAATATCACAACACAGAGATAAATATTGTCTTTGAAAATATAATACACAGTCCAGCCTTGGCAGTTATGTTGTTTTATGTATCCGGACAAGTTCAATATACTGCTGTGTGCTGATGCAATTAGATGGAGTGTAGTGTAACCTCAAGGCAACCCCTCTGGTCAGACGGTGTTGTAACATTAATACAGTTTTCCAGGTTAGAACAAAATTCAGCTCAAAAGGACCCACTGCAGTGGAGCTTCGAGTCCCTGCTTGTCGGCTAAAAAGCTTGTTGAAGCCACTTTACGAAAAGCACCTCTCGGTCCTCATTGTGCAAACAAGCAAATTTAAAAAATGCTGACCTATGTTGTGGATGCAAGTCCAATTTACGTACTTGCTGATGTTTAATATGAGAGCCGAGTGCTACTGTAATGTCTGTTTTGTGTTTAGAATATTTTATCTATCATGTACTTACTTCACACTAACTGTAATATCGTGTTTTAGTTAAAACTTAACACCTATCACTGACAGACCCTGCATATACTGTATGTAGAGATGGAATAAGACATCAGTATGTGCCAATGGCTAACTGGCATATTCCTTTGAAAACAGTTATATAGCCCTAATTCATCTAGATATAAACTTCCATATAGAGAAGTCTTGTCTGGGGAAAGAAAGAGAACACAGATGCTGTTTTACCACAGACCATAAGAACCACTGAACCCTGACACTGCCTGTTGTGAACAGCAGTCCATCGGTTGTTTTTCTCCCACGTGCTATTGGATCCTGTGCAGCTTAGCTGGTGCAGTTGGGGGTTAAGGGTATCTTAATGGTTGACGCTGAAGGAGACTGTTTACTTTTTCCACCTGATTACCCATCAAGTCACGGGACGATAAACCGTGAAGTTAGTAAGAGCAGTTCAGATTCCTGCTTCATTGTGACTCAAACCTGCATACATTCCTACTGTAGCACCCAAAACATAAGGCAGCTTGGTTGCCCAAACCCTAACCCTAAAAAAACTCAAAAAGCAGCTAGCCGATATCCAAAGGTTTGATGTACTAGTGAGAAGAATTCTAGCAGAAATAAAGACAGTATATGTAAAGCTATATAGTTTTACACAGGTCTTAAACCTGCTGTATATTTGCACATTGTTGTGAAATCACTTGCTTTAATATTAGAATCAGTAGCCTGATAATCAGATTGAAGTAACATTTTGATTTATTTAGCCTGACATTGTGTTCATAATAGCCAATTTCCATTCAGGAGAGTTTGTTTTGTTCAACACTAATATGTCATGAGTGAGTGACTTATTGGTCCCACAGATGTCACAAAAGCTGCAGTAGACGGTATGTGTAGAAGAAGAAGGAGCAGCTAACTTGAGGCCTTTCAAGACCATCAAGCAGTTTAAGAGTCGTTTTCCTGCTACAGCCTGGATACCACCTGTGTCAGTCTTAATTTTTCTGTTTTTAATGGATATATTTGGAATCATGGGTCTGCCAACGACACATGTACATCAGACAGTCTGCTCATGTGTTCAATGGACAACAGCAGGTTGGACAGAAAGCTTGTGATTGGCTTTGGTAGCAGCGGTGTAGTCCAGGAGTTAGTGAATACTCAACAGAGAGAGCAGTAATGTATGTCATAACCTGAATATTCCTAGTGCACAAAGGCACTCATTATCAGTGGCATCCTCTCTTCCATAATAAAAATGTCCCTAAAAATCCCTCTTTTGTGATGTGAAAACCAGCAAAGGAAAATATTGTCTTTTACTTCTCAACATGAATTAAACATTGAATTGACATTCTGCCAATGCAACAAGTAGATATTAGAATGACAAATTAGCTTGAAGAGCAAGAGTTCAAATGAATAATTTATCTGTACAAACACTGCATACTCAAGTCTCTGAGAAAGACTTTAATTGTCTTAAATTGCTTTGCTTGAAAAAGAAATTGTCTATACAATGAAAGTCTGGATCACTGCAGCTTGCAGTGAATTATTACAATGCTAGTTGTTATGGATGGGTATATGTAATATGTCATTTTATATCAGTACATATCACTGTATACTAACCGTTATGTACCAGTGGTGGAAACAGTATTGCCAAATCTCTACTGGTGGTTTAAGTATGTTGCCATTCTAGTAGCATGGCTCTAGACATGTCAATCTTAGTCTGTCTGTCGGTCCACCACTTTGGTCCAGACTGAAATATTTCAACTACTGTTTGATGGATTGCCATGAAATGGCAAAAAACAGTCATTGCCAGGTTGGCAGATTGGTTGCCAGATGGAAATCCTAATGACTTTGCTGATTCTCTGAGTTTTCCTGTTGTGCAAGCAGCAGGTTGACATTTTTGGCTCTTAGTGAAATGTCTCAATAACTATTGGATGGATTGTCATGAAATTTGCTACATATATCCCATGATTCCCATCAGCCCCAGCTGTACTTCTTGTTTAGCGTTAGCAAATGACGGCATGCTAACACACAAAACTGAGATAGTGAACATGCTAAGCATTATAGCTGCTTAACCAGCCTGTTAGCATTGTAATTGTGAGACGCTAGCATGCTGACCTTAGCATTCAGCTTGAAGCAGTCTTCGTTGTGTTTTTCCATGCCAGTGAAAATGAGAAATGTGAAGTCATTTTTCCTTTTAGTCTACTTTTCTCTCAGTCTGTGAACACACAATGGCCCCAAGGTTACGGAGCATAGAGGACTCATACTGTCAAACAATAACTCAATGTTTCAGTGTCTGCCCTAGCTGGTAGCATCTGGAAGGTCTCACTCTGTAGCCATAACAACCAAGGTCTTACAGATAAAGCATGTGCAGACAGAGGGGATCACTCGAGGAATGCCCAAATCTAAACAGTTCTGGTTATGGGAGGCAAAACTTAGTTGTCAAGAAAGAGTTGAGATGTATGTAAGTAAGACATAAGCTAATGTTTGGATTTCAGAACCCAATGGAGTCTTCTCACATCCCAGTCACAGGTGTAGAACGGCTTTATTTATTTGGGAGTCTTACGATAGATAAGTGTTGGAAACATGTGACACTGGGGTATTTACACCTGGTGGGAGAGGGCATCTTTGGAAATAGGTGTGGCACTATGATGATTCACTTGTTGATGTTATGAACTTCTCCTTGATATCAAGCCTGCAATAAATACATCTGAGGATCTGACAGCCTGATTATCAATTGTACCTTTGTGTCAGTAATGTATTGAGCAAACTGACCCCGGTTTAGTTTAAGTGTCAAATCATTGCAGTTTGATTTAGGTATCCACACGTTTTGATTGGTTTATGATACAGAAATGCTGTAACTGTAGCCTGGTTGCTTACACACTAAGCGGGCCAGTGAGAAAAAAATCCCACTACCTTGTATTCTGAGCCCATTCACTCAACTTTATGAACTTTTGGGTGTATTGTGAACCACCGTACAGACTTATTGATGTTGCAAACTCAGCTCTGACCTGCGTGACTGACCTGCAAAGTTTAGACGGCGGATGTGCTTGAGCAGATGAGTGCCATTGATGGGATCCATTTTCGCACAGAGGCCCACCTTCCCCGGGCAGAGCTCCTGGTGCATATTGTGCAGCGCATGAGCCATTGCATAGACTGCATCAATAACGAACTGCACCTTCCCTTCCTGCTCGTAGTTGGAGTCCTTTCCTATCCGCTCCTGATCTGTAAAACACAAACAGGTGTAGATCAGACACTTTACATGCATACTGTAAGTGTTTGGCTTTCTAGATTGGTTACATGTATTCAAATCATAGAAAATGCATCATCTGTGGTCATCACGCTGACTGATAACCACGTCAAGTGCTAGGTTGAGTCACACATTTGAATCCATGTAGGTAAACAATCGTGAGGAAGAATGGAAAGCATTTCAGTGGATTTGAAACACTCAGTCGGGAAGAAAATCTGTAACTCTAGCACACACATCATACAATCAGGACTCAAGTGGTCTCTATCGATGAGTCCCGCTCAAAGAGTTACCTACTTGTGAGTTTGCCCTTGACTCTTGTTTGAAGTAGGCTGATGATGAAGTAACATATTTAGTTGCTTGCTCTGTACAACTAATAGTCATAAGTACCAAAAAGAGATTTTTCAAAGATCTGTCTTGAAACTCGATTAGAGAATAACTTGAAGACACTACTTGTGTTTGCCAGCAGTCACTAAAACACTTCTAAACTCGTGTCACACCCCCGCTTTGGAGAGCAACTCAGGTTGGACAGGACAATTCTGTGCAAACCACTTGAAATGAGCACAACCCTTTAAATGGAGGGTGTGGCATCAGTCCAAACGGCACAGTAGAAAATGCATCGCTCCACAGCGAGTCTTATTCTTTCTGCACTGAATGGATCTTGCCTCTTGCAATTAGCTAGAAGGTAAATATCTGGATCGCTGCAGAGGAGCAAATCAATTCCAATATCTGAAGTGCAAGGTTTTCTCCGCCGGGAAATCTCATCAGTTAAAAACAAAAACTCTTTCTTGTCTCTCAGGCAGGAATACGTGGATTTCCCTCAGTGATTTTGCACTCTTATATGTCATTTTCCATGAGCAACCTTTCAAGAACTGATCCAATGTGATCGAATCCTTGAATCCTGACCTGCTTGACTCAGTGTCCAGCTGTGAATTAAGTCTTTACTGCCTGGATGCATTTAGAGGCCAATGCAGTGAGGAACCAGAGAAGCAGGAAATAGAGACATCCATTCACAGGAAGGGGATAATCCGCTCATAGGCTGAATGTAATAACTTGTGATAGGAGTTTATTAATCCTGGCCCAGGTTGTTCCATAGGTTTTTGTGATTGTTAATTGCTACGAGGAGGTGGGGTCTGAGACGGAGATACAACATGCAAATCCCAACTTCTCCTTTCTCCTCACGAGCCTCAAATCTTAAAGCTGTCTCAGTGTAACTCCGCTGTATGCGGAAAAGAGATTATACAAAGCAGGTGTGTTCAATTTAGATTAACAACAGACTAATTACCAGGGATGAGCTAATGATAGAGTTGCATATATTTATATACCTGCCAAATGGAATTCAATTAAGCTTAGCAAGTTAATATGCACGGGTGGAGGATCCGCTGATGAAATTTCTGAAATAATGACTATACTGTTGGGTGCAAAATTGAGAGAGGCTAGCATTTTTTGGGGAATTGTGGGTCATGGGATTCTTGTGTGGCTCCCCGGGGATGGGAGTCAGTTTCACTTTTCATCGCATAACAGATGAGACGGGGGAAAAGTTAGCTTGAGCAGGCGGGACAGGAATCATAATAGCAAGTCAGTTTCAATATGCATATAAATATGCAGTTCTCATATAAATCTCAGTGGTTTTCTCTCTGTTCTTTCAGTTGTTGTGTTTTTTGTATGCTTTTATTCTCCTCTGTCCTCTCTGGTTGCTGATTGGTTGCAGCCACCTGACCAGTGCATGACATGTGTGGACTGTGGATTGAACGCACAACATGGGAACGTGACTGGGCGGGGATCATTGGTCGTGGGATCAGACAGGGGTGAAATATTGGGCAGAATATTGTGTACAGCTGTTTAACTGAAGAGTGAAAGTGCATTCAGGGTACAAAAAAACCTACAAACCGTTCGCAAAAACATGTTTAAAAACAAAAGAAATACATGGATGCAAGGTTTTTGTGAGGTTTAGGTTTCACAGTGTGGAAATTATGAACCAAATGTGTTTGTCTTTGTTGATGATGATTGTCCTCCTCTAATAAAGCAACTTTGTAATTTATACCATGAAACGTTTCTACCATATGAGCATCTTAAGTATTGAAATCCCCATTAAAAAGCCCACGCAAACACACATTTAAATCACCCATTTCCCTTTGATGCTGGGACCACTCATAATCTAATCTGCAGTATGTGCATGTGCTTCAGTCATACTTCCATCACCTGGCTACAGTTTGCATTTCCTCAATAGCTCACACATTTCGAAAGAGTAGGATGTGACAGCCAAGTAGCACAGTACAGAGTCAGCAGTAAAAACCTGCCCTAAATTAAAATGTACGTTGTGGAGGAATAACACGTCTTGCACTGACTCATCCTGTTGAGTAACACTGATACAGTGCCCAAATATTGAGTGAAACAGGGAAATATCAGGACTCATCTATTGTAGATACATTTTCAACACTGCACCTGCTGGTGTATAATTATCATAATTACACTTATTCAGAATCTTACCTGTGGAGCCATATCAAATGATATAAGTAATTATTATCATATATTGAGTGCTTCTTTAGAAATGCAGTCACTTTTTCTGGCCCTGAATTTTCAACAAATAATTCAGTGTGCATATATGTAAAGGTTCAAACACATTTTTCTGTGCATTGACACTCAGAGACAAAAAACCAAAATCAAACAAACAAAAGGCTCCCAAATGTTGAGTAATAATACAACCATGTACTGCGCCTCACTAAAAAATATGAATTGTGCTATATGTGGTCGTCTTTACTGCTTATCAGCCTCTTTTAATGTGTGAATACAAGCAATCTATAACCAAACATTTTGTGACAGAAAAGCCATTTATCATGCGACATTCGTCTTCTGGCAATTTTCAATAGCCACTTCAATCTGAGAGAGTTCTAGGCCCCAAATCAGCAAAGGTCTCCCTCTGTTAGCCAGCTTTCATTTACTGCATCTCCAGCTCCTCGCTGCAGACCAGAGGTGTTTTAATGTCCCCGATTATCTCATGAGCTTTTGAAATGCATGAATTATTGTTGGAGGTTACGGCTCAGTAATTAAGGGCCACAGGGCCTTGATTGGACAGAGATTGTCACAGTTTGGCCGACATGCTTATGCCATGGGGAATCCTGCGAGCCAGAATGGGTGTGAGAGTGATATTTCTCTTGCAGGCTTGGCAGGACACCCACACTAACTTTGTATTGTCTCTTCTCCATAAGACCATTTCCCTCTTTCCCCTCAGTCTCTCCCTCTCGCTCCCTCCTCATTGGCATTTTGGCTCTTTCACACACATTTTCCAGGCTGGCGTTTTGCTTGCAGAGAAATCCATTCAGATTAGGCAAAGCAGAATCAAAGTGTGGGTGTTTTCCACTCTGAGATGTCACACAAGACGTTTTGTGATGTGTGTGGGCTCAGACCTCTGACCATTTTTTTCAGCTTGCGACTGGCCACAGGCCATCCAGTCATTTCCTGCCAAAACAGTTGGGCTGCCCCTTAAATTAATGTGACACTGGCGCTATATGTGCTACTCTTCTATTTCATAATTTGGTTCATCTTACAATCTGACTTTATATCAGATTTTACAGCTAAAGCTGCTATTTGTGTCCCTTCAGGGCTGGAGCTCGCAAATATTTTCACGATTGATCTGTGAAATATGTTTTTGATTAAATGGGTATTCTTTTACACCGTAAAATCATTAAATAGTGAAATGTGTATCACAATTTCCTAGAGCCCTATTTGATGTCATTAAATTATTAGCTTTTTCCAACCAAAACCCAAAGATTTTAAATTTATAAGGATTCAAAGGAGAGAAAATCTGGAATCGGCAACGAATAATCTTTTATCAAAGTTGACGGTGACTAAGTGATTAATTGATTAGACTTGCACTTTTAGGCAAAACTATTTTTACATCAAAAATGTGATTTGAAAGAGTGCAGTATATTTATTGCAAGAGCCACGATTTTAATCCTAAATTACAGTTTTTATGTCTTAACAAGCGGTTAATTTAGTCATTGGTAACATTCATTCTTTGAGCCGAGCTGGCCAAACTACAAAATAAAAACTCTTCACTGTTGTCTGGTTTATGATCTCCGTGTGCTGGTCTGTGCTATTTTCCCAGTAATTAATGACACATCACTCTGTATTGTTTTGGTGTCTGGAAAGAAACAATTAAAATTAAGTGGGCCTTGTCGCTGTTCAAAGTGAGCTTTTATCTACATCTAAAGGATCTGAGTAGTTGTATCACATTAGACAGCAGTGAGTTGTAGAGCTGAGTGAATGCCCAACAGTAGTGACGGCCAAAAATGAACAAACGATTCTTTTCTGCTGATACTGTTGTGGGTTCGATACCCTCCCAGTCTGCACTGGTACATAATGCCTTTAGGAAACAGCCATAAGCACACACTGCTACTCCTGCTGCCTGCAGACTTTGTCAAGACTCAATGCTCATTTTTTGTTTCTGCTACTGTCATGATACAATATACATGCTGGGAGACTTTTGTTATTTACTATGAAATTACATGTGTAGCATCTTCTCAATCATTACAATAGGTTAAGTAATAACACTTAATGATTTCATCTTTCATCAAGTAATCATCTTACAGCTTGATACCTCTGGAAGAAAATGAGTCATTCTGCTTTATTTCCACTCGATATCCTCTTACAAGGCTTGTGTGGCCTGCAGATGTGCAACATCAAATACTTTAAAACTCAAAATGCTGCAAATACTTGATACATTTAGATGTTATGACCCAGGTATACTGAGGCAAAATCACACTTGAACCGCCCAGCAATGCACAACAAACAGTAAACAGTAGTTTTAACTAACAAATTGTCACTAAATTTCTTAACAACATAAACTACTTTAAGTCAGCTATTACTGCAGTTTTAACAACAAGCAACACATTTGATCTGTTTTTTCTTTTATTTTAGATTGCCAATACAGGCCTTGAATTTAATTTGTAGAAAATGGTGTATGGCATACAGTATGTCATATGTCAATGGTATAACATCAGAAATCACATATTTTCCTCAATGCACTCAGTCCTATTCTACGTCGTATTTATTTTCAGTATACAAAAGAAAATCTCCCTGTAACAAACTGGCGACAACCCTCTAACCCAATGCATGCTGGGAAAGGCTCCAGCCCCCTGCAACCCTCACCAGGATAAGCTGTTTAAAAAATAGATGCTTTGATGAAAAAGCAATGCTTTATCTGCATTGCTGTGTTCCCTGCTCCCCCACATCATGAATACGCAGGAGAAATAAAGAGCCTGAGATGGTTTCCAGGTCTACCTTTCCTCTTCTTTCCTCATTAATCAATATCAGTTTTACATCTCCTTCACTCACAGATAAAAGACAAGTCTCACTTTTTTCCCAGTCACTCACGCCCTCCTTATCCTTTGATCACACGGAGGAGTCGAAGCCTCTCAGGACACTGATAATTCTGCAGTATGAGCTTCTCTCACAGCTGCCTCAGAGACCCGGCAAAGCTCTCCACCAGCGGAGAGCCACCATGAGTGTCACACTTTAACCTCAAACAAATTCTGCAAGACTCTGTCTCCCCGTGAAGCAGAGCCGAACACTAAGATGCCTGTAATGGGAAAGGCGAGCTGCTGCATTATACAGGTGCCTACTGCATTCACTCCCACTACAGACGGCCTCTTTACCGTGTTGACGTGGGTGTTTTCTCCACCAAGGGATTGTGAAATAGTAAATTTTCCAAAGTACATGGACATTGAGAGTACAAAACAGTTAAAGTATGTGAAAGATTATTTACTTTTATATTAGCCTTGACTGGGTTTTTGATGTCTTACAGTGGCTTGTTGTGTGGCTGCAGCTTGTCTTCCTTATTTACAGGTAAGCTCCGGTGCGATTGTATCTCTTTCAGAAAGCTTTGTAATCCAGCCTTGAACTGCACTGTCTTTTTGGAGACTTAGTAAAATAAATCCATGATGATACATCCAACACTGAATGTCTTCTGTGGTTATTCATCCGTTTTTCTGTGTTGAAAATAGTTCCTGCAGTTGCTCGCTGCGCACTGTCAATCCCATGATGACTTGGGTTGAGTCTGTCACCAATCATGTGTCAGCAATCAGTAATTTTAACTGTGTGACGTCCTAAATCAGCCTTCAGGGATGCATCGGATACCGATAACAGACTCCAGTCCGATACTGACCCAAATACCTCCATCACTGCCACTAATAGCAGGTATCAGAAGTGAAAAGGTGCATCGCTGCATCCCCGGTCATACAGGCCATGGGCCCAAAGAAGGGGAGCTGGTGAAGTTAGCCTGCTGCTAGATGTGATCAATGACGTAAACAATGATGGTTGTGTTTGTTGAATTTCAAATCGCATGCACTCTTGTGAGTTTTAAATTTGAAAAAATTGCAGTGATGATATAACGAGCTCAACCCTGCGGCATCACGTGGTCGTGCGGCGTGTCATCACAGCCCCATCAATGAGCCACACTGCTTCGCTGGGTGCTGTGTTCCTTAAAATGATCACAAATCCACCTGCTTGGTGCTGTTAAAGAGGGACGCCATCGATTTTACACATCAAAGTATCTTTTCATAATTGGGAAGTAGAGCTGCATATGTGAAAAAAGTTGTCTAAAGCTCTGTGTGGCTTCAGAGGGAGCTTACCCGGCCTCTGTAGCCTGCTCCTAATTGCTGCTTGAGGCTAGCGGCTCCAGGCGACGTTAGCGGCCCCTAACATAACACACCCGAATCTCCAACCAAACTGTAACATTGTTTGTTTTGGTCTTTTCATTGGATTCATTGACAATAAAAAAAAGAGAGTATTGCCCGTCTTACCCCTAAAAACCTACGATGGGATGTTCATTGGCAGATTTCACTAGAAAACTTCACACTTCAGCACTGTCAGTCTTGAAATACTATTTAATCTGCAGAAGATCAAGTATTTTTTTTCTGATTATTTACTCAGCTTAACTTCATATTTTTCACTTCACTTACAAACTAATAGAGATTCTTGTGAATACTCTGGTAACCTCCTGTATTATGACTCCAGGGACAGATTCATACAACTCCCTTCAGATTCAAGACCAAAGGCTTATGTATTCACAAAGGTGGAAATATACATCTTTGTGTTTAAATTTAAACCCCTGCATACACAGTAGTCCATATTTTAAACTTAAGTTAGTGTGAAAATGTAAACACATGATATAAATGTTATTCAGGGTGCTGATCAGACTGTACACCCTGAACCGTCACTGGAGCTCCCGAGGAGCTCACCGGTGTTCTCACCAGCATTCCCGCTGGCAGGTAACCGGGGGTCACTCCTACCCATCTCCAGACTATCTCATCCATCAGAATTATCGTAGCCACCTGAGTGTTCCCCTGCATATAACCCTCTGTTTTCTCTCTTGTTCTCTGTGCTGGGACTTGCTGCCTGTGAAGACGATGCCAGCTGTTGGTTTTCCAGCCCACCTCTCGAGTGAAAGTTGTAGCTTCTCTCTTGTGCATTTAGTGAGTCTGTACTGTTTCAGCAGTGCTGTTTTAGTTTATTGTTTTGCCAAGACCGTCCTTTGTTAAATCCTGATTCTATAAATAAATAAGCATCAAGATTCTCCAGAGTTTCGAGTCTCTGTGCTGGGGTCCTTCTCTCTTATCGCTGGACGTCACTGCAGACTTCACTACATAAAATGTATGAGTGCGATGATCACTCCAAAACTTGGACGTCAATCTACCCATTTAGAACTGGAAATATAGCAAAATCACTGTGTTTTCTCTGACACCTGCAACATTGTCCAACTGTGATTTGAGCTGTTAAGCAAAGAAGGAGTGAGCAATGTAATTCTAATCTTCTTCACAGTATATGCAATTTGACTAGAAATGTAAATATATGCCGACACATTCAATTGTCCACGAACTTTAGAGGCAAAAATAATTACATGGGAATGTCTGCTTGTGGGATATCCAGTGAATTAACTACCTGAAATCAAGGGTCTTAATCTGATATAATATGTTGTAAATCCAGTATTGCCATAAAGCTCTCCTGTGCACTGATTGGTCTCTTACAAACAGAGGCATTGAGTGGATAGCTCCCCATGGTATAAACAACACAGCGAAGTCACTGAGTTAACACATTTCTGTCAGATCGTATGTACATCTTATCACTTACCCATAATGCACAGCCATTACTGGTGCACACACAGCTGCTAGTTCATTGGGTACACCTAGCTAAAATAACTGCATGTAATACACTATAGCAGCCCTGCATTTAATCCTGCCTTCATGAAGGCTGCTAAATTTCCTCTTTCATGTTTTCTTTTTCTTGGCCGCAGTGCTGCCGTATGTGAAACTCAGCCCGTGTGTGCGGAGGTAGCGTTGGCACACTGTCACGACGTGTTCGTGTTGATAAATACACCAGCGTCTGTAGCGTATGCAGATTGTGCACACACACACATGTGGCTCCAGGGCTGTGTGGTGGCTCAGCGGTTAGCACTGTCACCTCACAGCAAGGAGGTCGTTACTTTGATTCTCTGGAGTGTGTGCTTTCTGCCTAAAGACACATTATGCAGTCGTTCAAGAGACTCGCAATTGCCCTTAAGTATGAATGTGAGAGCGAGTGATTTCCCGACTTCATGTCCTTTAATGATGCTCGGCTCTATCTGGGGTGCTGCTATCTGCCTTCCCCCCCTGTGAATACACCACAACCCATCAACTATGTTGTGTAACATAACGTAGTGCTGTTTTTCATTATCTTTATTTGTTGCAAAATAGTAAGCTATCTTCAAATTTAAATAAAGGTTGCTGTCATTTCACACTTGTGTGTGCGTAACACAGGGTTCGATGACATTTAATTTGCAATGTACTCAAAGGCATGAAAGTCTTTGAAAAACAAATAGAATCTGAAATGGAGTTTTCGATTTGTAAATGTAGATTTAAACTTGATAGAACCAGTTTTTGCATTAGAATTACCGGATCTAGCTTTCCGATTGTGGTATGAGCTGAGTCCTCAGCTGTCCTTATCATTTTGGGAGAGCAAACATTAGCGACTGCAGATAAAAAGTCTGGTTCCTTAAACTGAATCGAAGGTGGAAGATAGAGGTCTGTGATTTCGGCAGAGGCTGCTGTGAGTGTCCAGTTATCAGGCTTAAAATGCTTTTGACCATCTATGATTGGGTGAAGCTAAAAGGAGACTTAATAGGCTATCACTGAATTGTGCCTCTGGTTTGAGTCTTCTCCATTACATTGTCGCATTATCCAGGAGGGGTAAAGGCGATTTATTAAGTACAATTACATTCAATCAAGTGAAGTCTACATCTCTTCTTGTTGAATATTACCTAATGTCACAATGTCGATTAATCGGTAACTATTTTGATAATCAATGAAATCAATTCAGTCCATTTTTAAGGAAAACTGTCAAACTTTTGCTGGTTTCAGCTCCTTAAATGTGAGGATCTGCTGCTTTTCTTTGTCATTTCTGATCTTTAATGAAGAGTCTCTGGGTTTTAGACTGCTGGTCAGGCAAAAGAAGCAATTTGAAGACATTACTTTGGGTTTTGGAAAATTATGACGAGCATTTTTCTATTCTTTTTCTTTTTTTTACATTTTGTAGACTAACGACTAATTGTGAAAATAATGGGCAGATTAATCAGTACATCGGTTGCAGTTGGAAGGGTTTTTTCAGAAGCGTTCTTGCTAACTGGGCTACACAAACTCTAAACCTTGTACTGTTTAGAAAACATAGTTAAGAATCTTGGTAACATAAGTGACTGTGTGATTCCTATACTACTGTTCCACTACTACAGAATTTTCCCTTAAATATTTTAAGATGTGGGATCCCCAGCAAAAGACTCGCCAGAGGAATATGTGGTGATGAAAAAAGTACAGCTCCAACACAGTACAATAAAAAGTGTTTGTCATAGATGCTACTGCTCTCTAGGTATCTAATGCAAGATAACATTTTTGAGCAGGTTTTTTTTTTTTTTTTTTTTTTGTGAGTGATATCAGTAAACATTTTCTTTCAGCAAAGCACCAGAGGCTGGCTTTTGTTTACATATGCAAACAGGGAAAACAGTACAAAGCACAAAATGTACTAACACGACAGTGAATGCTAACAAACGCTGATCACAGGATCAGCTGGTAACAATGGCCGCCCTGCGAGCTTCTTAAATGACACATACTGTACATAGTGTACAGTTACAGTGAACTTTTTTCTAAATTAACTTTCTCTGATGTTGCTGATTGATGTGATCGACTTGCTGTTTTAACCTGCTATGATGTGGCCGGGCACCAATGCAATAAATATGTACAATGTATGTATGTTCATTGAAGCATCCTACATACTGATGTCAGTTAGTGCAGCAAACAGTGCAGATTTCCATAGATTTTTGCACAGTAATTAAACCAAAAAATAATTAAGACAAGGGAGACGCCTGTGAGGAAACCACCAGATAACACAAGTTTAACCCCTCATCTTTTAAATACATTTTACTGCTTAATTGGTGTTTAAATCTTAAAATGACAGATTGTGTTATCCACAGCTGTATAACGTATGGCGCTGAGCCTGAAGCTCTCACCATGCTGCCCAGCAAAGCCACTCACTTGTTATGGCCATGTGGGTAAACACGCTAGACTCAGCAGAAATCTGGTGCAGCGCTGACATGAGCTGTGAGAGTAACTGTGATTTTGAATACTGAATGTATAGCTGTTCCACTTTTTATAGGTGAGCACCGCTGTCAAAACGCTTTCACCATGAGCCGAAATGTGTCGCTTTCCCCAAGACATCAAAGGAATTCAAGACGGTTAAAAGTTTGAACAAAAACAACATTACATAGCTTTTTCCCGACCAGGAGAATATCTTACTTGTGCACTTTTTGAGGCCGGACCCTTTCTTCACGGCGTGACGGCTGAGTTTGCAGTTGAAGTTGTTCTCCCAGAACTCAGCAAACCAGATATTCCTTCTGTTGTTTTCCAGCGTTCGGCTGATGAAGTAACGATCAAACCCTAGACAGATCAATGGGTTCATTGTCATTGACACAGTCAGTGTCAGTGTAAACAGCAGTGTTGGTGCAGTGTGTGAGTCACAGCTCCGATGTCTTCTACAGTCTAATTGATTGAATATTGCACATGTTCAATCTGTTGCATTGTTTTTAGGAATTTTTGTTTTTAGACCTTTGATGATCAAATGATTAGCCGTTAAGCATCACAGAGCAATGTCTGTTGTTCTGCACGGACACATCTCTATGTGACTTAAAAAGAACATTTCAATGAAACATGCACATGGTTTTATTATACATGGATATCTGATGTATGCACAATGCTCCTCTCTGTACCTTTGATGGACTGCCGTTTGGGCAGGATGGTGACTGCACCCTCCGCCATCTCCTCCTGGTGCACAACCGGAGAGATCTTTGAGCCCCAGCTGTCCGAACCCACCCAGATGAAATGACCTGTCTGGTTGGCCTTTTTAGCTGCATGGAGTAGCCGCCTGAAAAGGTGAGGAAACAGATGTTGCCACGGATAAGGTCAGCATCCCAGACCAGGTCCACTTTGATTTTGTTTTGCAATTCATTACACAGTGGTCTGGCAGAGCTGGGCTGAATCGGCTGTGTCCTCACATGTTTCTGTCTTGTCTGCTGCAGTCGCGTTTTTTTAATCTTCAAAGGAGTGTTCTGTAGCTATTACCAGGCCTTACCTGATATCATCTTCATTGGCGAAAAGGATGACGACTCTTGCGTTCGGGTTTTCTCTGAGTCGCCGGATGACCTTGTCAAACTCTCCTTGCTTGGGCTCCCGTGGAATCTTGACGGACTGGGAGATACACACACCTCCTAAACACACAGACATTTTATGTCAGTATGGGAATTGGAATACAATTCAGTTCACACAACAAATAAAGAATCATGGGACGGCAGTAATTGACAGTTTCTTAAGGTCAGACCTTTTCCTTATCCCAGCTCAGCTGTGTCTCACTTCATACATAGTGTTAGCAGTTTTGTAGGACAGGGAATGATCTGACAACATATAGAGGTGTAGATGTAGATGCTCTTATTTTGAAGAGGCTGGTACACACTCCTGCACGATACATCCCTATGAGGATTTAGCAGAGACTTTTATTTTGAAAGGTACTCATTAACATCTGATGTTGATGTATTTGCGCACCTTCCTATTTTACGGACTGCTCTGTGTTCAACAGAAGGTTAGGCGCTCGCTTTGTTTGCGTTGAGCATCACTAGCTTTACTTCCTCTTTTTGTTCCCTCTCAGGGAGAGTACGGATTTTCTTCACTAAATGCGTGATGCTAAGTTACTTTAAAAAAGCGTAAAGTGAATCTATTTCTAAGTTTTGGATGTTTTGATGTTAATTAGATGAGAAATTTGTCAAGGCCTGTGAGTGGCAGGGCTGCTGTGTACTGCTGTGACTCCGTTGGCGAGCATGGAACGTTTAATGACTGTTCATGGCGTTTACAGGCTCAGAAAACATATATGTAAGATGCTGTGAATACTTTGTTTTTCTGAATTTGAATTTCGAGGAGGTTATACCGTTGCCCTGGGTCTGGCAATAAAGTGCTGAAAGACAGTCCTGGGAAGTGTGGTCCTTACCCACAATGCAACACAACACAGAGTTTGGCTGCACTCAGACAAACGGGACCCCTGTGTGAAAAAACACAGCCCTCTCTTTCATTTTAATGGAGCTTGTCTGTCTGTGCAGTGGGGCTGCCAGTGGGGTTCATCCGGCAAACAATTTCAACCAGGTTCAACTTTTGCTGCAACACAGCGTCATCTGACCAGGCACTGCACTGGCCAATCAAATACATGCAAACACACATTCCTGCTGGATCACCAGTAAATTAAACAACATGCCTGCACCGACACATCCCCCTGTGCTGTTTTAACACAGGGCTGAGTTCAGTCTGAATCCCCACTTAGACCCTAAAACCTTGAGTCCTTGCAAGAGCAGACTGAAATAAAGGATGCTGTGATGTGTTTGTGCAGTCGAAGCAATGTTTCCAGTGCGTCTCCAGTAGGATTTCTTGGGTGAGCTTCAGAGTGCCTCAGAGTGGCATGTTGGTCTGAAGGATTGTTTCCCAGCATCCTGCAGCTCTCAGGACAGTGGGGATACAGCCAAGAAATGTCTTTGTACATACCGTAACTGCAGATCCATCAGATACATACTGTAGCGATCACTGCTGTAGCTGGAGACCCGTTTAGAGCCGGGAAGCTTAACTTTGTAAATAACTCTTTGCTAAAGTGAGTCTGTGTTTATTGACAGAGTCGTACGAAAGATTGAACTGCACAGCCTGATACGCTGTTTTCCAAAAAGCAGCCAGAGGACAGAACCAGCATGAGTTACTCAACATTATTGAACAATTAACTGCAGATTAATTAGTTGCACACACCTCTCCTCCATCAGATGAGACATGTATTTATGCTCCACCTAAACCCTCAACAACCTGATGCATGAAGCTCACACAGGTAACGAATACACCAGCAAAAAGGCCTCCACTATTGTTGTATTAGATCATTGTATTGTGTGTGTGACTGACAAATGCATGATGGTCTAGACTCCTGTCATTCTGCGGTCTTCCACCCTGGTGCCCAGCTCAATGAGGGGGCAGCTAAATCCTGATTTAGCTGTCTAAAAAGTTTGGAGGTCTGAGACGGTCCCATTCTTGCACAGCTGTCATCAAACCTCGTTAAGTTTGAGAAGGTCAGACAGAATTTGTGACCCAGTCCTCAGACATGCAACGATTGTAAATTTTGCCAGAAGAATCTGCTACGATCCTGCATTGAGAGCTGTGTAAAGACAAGTTTCAGCATAGAGGGCTAGACAGTAAGAGTTTGTAACAACAGAAATCAACACATGCTGTGCTTAACTCATTTCCTCCTGATTTATCATCTTCACCCTGTTATTTTTTCTGCATTTACGAGCGTACATGCAACAGATTTTCTCTTTCCTCTATTTTGACACAATTTGGTGTGAAAAAAAGGCAGGATAGAGGCCGAACAGCAGGATATCAAGATGCCTCACCAAGAAATACAAGCACAAGCCAAATCTTCTTCTGTGTGACCCCCACCTTTGCTGCATCAAAAAGAGAAGAAACTAGGTTTGTTTTCGCCTCTTTGGGAGTTCCACAGTCCCAATAAAGATACTTTTACTATCCCACATCCTGGAAATTAAACAATAAATCTGCAGACCTGCTGAAATAGCTCCGGTCTCACACTAAGTGGGACATTTCACTGCTGCTGTTTGAGTCTCATAGTTTAATAGTTTCCCTCGTTGTTTGTTACAGCAGTGGAAACCAGGCATCTTGCTTGTGGTGCTTGAACAGATTCATTTTTAGCATGGGTGACCACCACTGCTGGAATACAATCCTTACCAGATTTTGTGCCACTATGTATTAAGTCAAATGTCAAAAAAACACATTAGGATTCATAGACTGTTTATTAGACTGAAGTGGCATTTTGTTTTCCTTCATTCAGTCTGATGAGTTTGTTTTATTCAGGTTCTGTTGGGGATGGGAGGTGGTTTTGCTTTGTTTGACTCCACTAAATCAGTAGCAGGTCTGCCATTGTACTTTTCAGTAGAAAGGAAAGCTGTGGTAGCGACTTCTAAGAGCAGAGCTTTTCACGACGATAAAAAAAAATGAGCAAGTTTAAGAGTTGTTATCTCTGACCGTTTAGTCGACTTACAACAAGCTGCACAGCTGAATGATTTCATCCATGCTTGTCAACATTTTTCTGTCTCTGTTTTTGGTGGATGTAGCCGAGTAGCTCGCAAGTTATGTAGGAAGACAACAACCCTATTCTTAATGCTGCCTGCAAAGCTCTGATTGGTCAGCTGTCTAGTTCAGCGCTATCAACACCTCTGTGTCGACAAGGCTGTGAGGAACAAGCATTTCATGCTGTTGTTTCAGTTTTGTGAAAGATCTGTATCCTGTACTTTTATGTGACAAATGTATTTCCCTTTGAGCGGGAAGTGCATGGTGTGTCTGACCCCAGAAGTGGCGTGGTATCCCTGAAAATCACACTTTAAATGTCTGAATGCTTCACGTCATCTTCCAGTTCATGGTCGATTGCTGCAGGGAGTGTGTGTCTCGACTGCAGCAGTGAGAGCATTTCATCACTTCAGCCATTTGTGTGTGATGACCCACTTGTCCAGTTTACTCAAACAGGCTGTATTATCGCTCGTTTTCGATGTTTACTTAAAATGATGGTTTTAGATGAGTGAGAAGCATGCAACGCCACACCATCACTTTGCAGTTTCTCACATGCCACAGGAGAGGACTGTCCTGGTAGGATGTTAACAACGAATCCCAAAAATTAATGGAAACTAATTGTGACAAGTAGCCGCTGCAGTGTCAAGACAGCCGCAGTCATGAAATCCTTCTTTGCCACACTAGCAGAGCAGCTTTCTGTTCCTGCTTTTTATTTATATTCAGATGCCTTCCAGATAAAAACAGACGTACTCTATGTGAGATCAACACAATCTCATCAAATTTTTAAGTCAAAACATCAAGCAGCACATTTTTTTGTCTTTGAATTATGTTAACGCTGATTACAGCACCACAAAATCGGATTATGTCAGAGACGCACAAAGAACACACGCAACACTTTCATGTTTGCCACATGAAGAAATACACTAACAATCGCAGAGACTGCAGGGAGAAGACGCGTTTATATATGTAAGAAGATGAGAAACTGTCAAAGTGTGAACTGATTTATGATTTTAATGACACATCAAATTGAGGTCAATCATTCGATCAGGCAGTCAAGCAGCTTCTGTCTCCTCATAGCCTCAGATCCTCATTTGACCACTGTTTTTTATAGCTTTGCAACTGTAGAGACGAAGTGTACGCCATCTTCTCTGTGTCTGCCTACAATACTGAAAATATCTTTCTTATTCAGTGTCCTGTGTTTAAGAGGCCTCTCTTGTGCTTCCTGAATATTTTTTGTAATTGCTCCTGATCAGGTATAAAATAGACTTCACAAAAATGCATTTTAAGTTTTCAGTTGATGTAATTTTCCACAGCTAATACAAAGCAGCAATTAATGCTAATATACTAATACTACTGTATACTGAACTCAGTATTCATAGATTAGGCAACTAAAGCGACTTCAGTTAAGTTTAACAGCAAGTTTGACAAGTTGTGTGTACGGATGTGTGCAGTGCTACCTTCACTAGCCGGCACCAGAAATACTAGTTCGTTAAACATGTTACTTTGACAATGCACAAACGCCCGGAGGGATTACATCAGTCACAGACACCAAAACCAATACAGTATATTGGGATGTACGTGCATGCATGTATTTATGAGTAAGTGCATATATATGCATGTGTTAACATTGTAAGTACGTCTTGTATGTCATGTACAGTATACTGTGAGGCATCAGCTCCTTGTGTAGTCAGACTCTACAGGATTAAATCTTAAAGATGCTGAACTCCACCTGAGCTGACAAAGGCCTTCTACTTAAACAATGTTAGTGTCACTTCCTTCAGTCTGCCTGTACTTTACATAAGCAGCAGCCCCTTTCCAATTTCATGGCTTTCATGTAATAATTCAAGGTGAAACATACAGTAAGTACCTGCTTAATTCAGAACTTGTAAAGACAGCAGTGAGCTTGCTAACCTTGCACAGTCCAATACAAAAAAACAGCTTTTTATTCAGCTGCAAACTGCAGCGTTCCTGCTCTGTGCTCTAATTTGAATACATTATGTAAAGGCCTCTTTGTCAGTGAGTAAAGTTGAAAAAAAAAAAAATGACACAGACGTCGTCACGCTGAGTACTGACAGCACTAAATCACCAATAATGAGCAGTTATTGCTGGATTAATGAGGACGTCTGTCAGCAAGTAGTTTGAAGGAGGTCAGAACTGAATGCCGTTGTGTCTTGTGATCTCCCATGAACAGTGGTTAACTAATGACTTTTAAAATGGCATATGTGAGGTATTCACCATGATAATGTTCTCAACAGCTGTACTGTGGTTTTACAAATGAAATGTGAACTGCAAAAAAGTACCAAGTTTAAGTACTGAACGAACGACAAATTCAAAGAGGAAGACCGGATCCTGAGAAACACCGGTGCTAGAAAATAACTGTCTGTGATGGTTTTACCTTCCTGCTTCATTTACAATACAAAGACAAATCTTCTAGGTTTGCTGTTGGCTTGCTTTGCGTCAGGAGGTTGTTTTCATGGATATGTGAGGAGATTTGAAATAATCTCTTCTTGCAAATTATTCTCTTCTCTTGCCAAGTGTATACTGTGTAACTGTAGCTGCCTATGAGGCTCTAACGTGCCAGAAAAGAAATTACTGTCCAACGATGCCATTTGTCTTTCAAAATAAATTTCCAAGACATATTTTCCACTGCAAGCCCTATCAGCGTGGTTTGTTGTATGCTTCAATCTGTTATGCTGTGTCCATGCTCAGTTCATGTTCAATTAAACCAAAGAAATACAATACTATTAGGTCTGAAAACACAATTTTGTTGTTTCTCTGCTCCACTGAGTTTCCTAATTGTACATCTTTGCCATGTTATTTGTTCACCACACGTGTCTTTTTGTGTTTAGTCTGTGGAGCCACTCAAGTAAATAATGAACATGTGGAACGCACCATCTTGACTTCATCTTTGTTTTATCTTTTTTTTGTTTTTATCTCTAGATGCTTCTGACTTTAAAGGGCTTTTCAATTTTTTTTTGCAAAGTTGGCTGATCTCAGACTTCAGCCTGAAACATTGTGTTAAATCAAGTGAGAGCACCAGCTCAATACCAGTAATGCACAAACTGAGAGAGTCATCTTCATTTTAGTTGATGGTGTGTGACATATACCATATGATACTACTAATGACATTTGAATAAGTACAATTTAGGATTTAGAGACTATACTTTCAGAAATGGGGCGAATAATGTGGTTTAAATTAATGTCAGTCTACGTATTAGGTTTGTAATCTGTATGCGCAAACACTTGGTAATATTTAAAAGAACACCACGGACAGCTGAACCGCCTTTATTTGGCCATCCCACAGATATTTGCATGACATGGTCTGTGTCATAGTGCAATGGCTACTTTGAAAAACAGCATCCAGGAAGGAAAAGTGAGAAATAAAAATCAATATCAGATTTGACCTCTGCCAGGGAGGTTGTGGTTGTAGCTCGGTCGCTGGCAGGATATCTCCAAAACTTACAGATTTCAATGAAACTTGGTGGACACTTCAACCAAGGGCCAAGGAACAAGTGATTCGTTCTGGTGCAAAACTAGATTCAGGCACAGAGGAAGGATTTTTTTTTTTCTTTAAAGACACTGTAACTCATAGAACTTTTGAACCACTGGAGATTTTCTCTGCTGTTTTGCTTCTCCTACAAATTTTGAGCAAGTGTCGAAAGACAAAAACATTTCAGTTCTGCAGATGTGATGTTATTGCCTCACCTTGTGAGAAGGTGTGTGGAAACCCCGTCTCCCCATTGGCCCAGTCGGTAAGTCACAGTTCATGCGTGTGCTCCACTTGACCTCGTCCACTGCTGCTTGTAGTTATATTCTTTTGTGAAACTTATTTTCTCACTACCAACATCGAAATATACAAATATTTTACATTGCAGTAATCATTATTTTCTATATACAGTCGTCCTCAAAATTATTCATACCCTTGCTAATTCTTGTGATTTTTTAATTTAGTGACGAAATATTACATTTTTTTTTAGTTTGTGTATCAGTTATATGTGAACAACAATTGAACGAATGACAACAATATAAAATTTAAGAAAATATTCATTTCAGGGGTATTTTATTGATGGATTCCCAAAAAATGCCATGTTCAATATTATTCATACCCCTGACAATATTTCAACAAAAATGTACCAAATGTGGTAATCTTTGTCAAGTAGTTACTTTAAGGTGTCACAATGGAATAAAACCCTTTAACACTGTTGACCAAATGTTAAACACTGATTTAAAAACAAAAAAAACCCATCCTTCCAGAAGAGTATAAATAGGGGAAAAGTGCTCAGGTCATTCTCAATTTCTGGTCATCATGGTCAAGAAGAAGGAGCTCAGCGAGGACCTACGTCACCGTCTTGTATGTGCCTACAGTGAAGGAAAGGGTTATAAGGCCATTTCCAAGCAGTATGATGTCCCTGTGTCAACCATCCAGAGCATCATCAACAAGCACAAGAGGTTCAACACTGTTAAAAACCTCAGTGGGCGTGGCAGAAAGCGGAAGGTGTCCTCTAAACTTGCCAGGAAAATCTGCCGAGAGGTCAACAACAACCCACAGACCACAACCAAGGCCCTAATTGAAATGCTTGACCAGGCAGGGACACAGGTGTCACGGTCCACCATCGAGCGAGTTTTGCACAGAGGAGGTCTCCATGGACGTACACCTCGGAAGACGCCATTGCTCAGGAAGAAGCATCTGGAAGCTCGCCTGGCCTTTTCTAGACGTCATCTGAAGCAAGATCCCAGCTTTTGGTCAACCATCCTGTGGTCTGACGAGACAAAGTTGGAGTTATTTGGCCATATGGATACTCAGTATGTCTGGAGAAAGAAAGGAGAAGCCTACAGACCGAAGAACACTGTGCCCACTGTCAAGTATGGTGGTGGGAACATAATGCTATGGGGATGTTTCTCCTCCAGTGGCACAGGGAATCTCGTCAAGGTCCAAGGAACCATGAAAAAGGAGGATTACATCAGGATCCTTGATGAAAATGTGAAGGAATCTGCTGAGAAACTCCAGCTTGGCCACAACTGGACGTTCCAGCAAGACAATGATCCTAAACACACTGCCAAGGTAGTGAAGAAATGGTTCAAAGACAATGATGTCAACGTCCTAGAATGGCCAAGTCAAAGTCCTGACCTGAACCCCATTGAAAACTTGTGGCATCACTTGAAGACCAGAGTGATGGCTAGGAAACCGACCAATCTGACCCAGCTTGAGGCTTTCGCCAAGGAAGAGTGGGCCAACATCCCACAGGAGACATGCAGGAAGCTTGTGGACACGTACAAGAATCGTCTAGAAGCAGTCATAAAGAACAAAGGCTATGCGATTGACTATTAAAGAAAGACAAAGGACGAGGGTATGAATAAATATGAACATGGCATTTTTTGGGAATCCATCAATAAAATACCTCTGAAATAAAGATTTTTTTGAATTTTGTATTGTTGTCATTCTTTCAATTGTTGGTCACTTATAACTGGTACACAAACTTGAAAAATTGCATTCATTTCATCACTAAATTAAAAAATCACAAGAATTAGCAAGGGTATGAATAATTTTGAGGACGACTGTATATATCTCATTTCAGCATCATCCAGCACTCTGTTGACATGATTTTATGACTTGAAAATGAACTGTTTTGATTCCCAACCTTGCTTTAAATCTTCGCAGGCAATCGTTTCCAGCAAAAAAAAGCTAGAAAAAAATGACTGTACCATTGTGTAGGATTTAGTGGCATCTAGTGGTGAGGTTGCAGACTGCGATCCACTGAATACCCCTCACCTCATCCTCCACTTCCAAGCTTGTATCAGAACCTACAGTGGCTGCGAAAAACTGCAAAAGGCGCTCAATGGTAGAAACATGGCAGACTCCCCCTGCGGTATGAAGAGCTCGTTCTAAGGTACAAAATGTAGCTGTTCTTCTTTTCAGGGGAATATTCTAATCCATTTCTGCTAATAGATCCCCTAAATCCTTCATACTGGACCTTTAAAGCTACTTCCTCTGTGTATGTGCTGGATGTATAAATACTTAACTGCTGCCGTAACAACAGACACAGAGAATCTGGTCAGGACGGATCTGAATGCACTGACAGCTCCAGCTGGTGGGTGACGTACTGCCAGAAAATTAATAAAATCCGCCGACTTGACATCCGTCAATGGATCCAGTGTGTTTGTAATTTAAAGGTGAGAATATGTCAATGTTGTGTTTACAGCTTGTTCCACCTCCCCTAAATGGCCAAAGAAAAAATGATTAATGCCGCCTTATAGATGGTCGACAAAAGGTATTTTTCACTGGAATCTTTAATAGAATCAACATGTAATGTATTCTGTTTTCTGTTTCCTCTCTATTTGGTTTGATCTTGTGCCTTGTATTCACCTCAGTTTTAACTCTAGACATCAAGAGCTCTTGTGTTGGTGCTGACCAGCAGTCACTAAAGGATGTACAGCCCATTGTAAGACTGACAAAATAACACGAACGCCATTCAGTACAGCAACACCACATTTTATGCCTCAAAGATTGTTATAGAATCAACTTTTCTGTCAGTCTCAATAAAGAAATTAGCATTTGTTGATAGACTGCCGTGTCATATTAGATTGTACAGGTTGTTTTTACTTTCTATAATCAGAAATAACTGATGTATGTAAATGAGGTTCATAAACAACATGACCTGACCTACTGCGTCAGTGCAAGGTTTGGACAGATCGAAAGCACGACAGTACCACTGTGCTGCTTTTCATTACTGTCTGCTTTCACACACAGCAGTTTTTTTGTTTGTTTTTATATTTTACAGGCCAATGACACAGTTCTTAATTTTAGTGAATTGCAGCTGCGGTGAGACTTCAAAATAAAATGTTTCCTGGAATGGTTAATTTGTCGAAGCACAAAGTATGGAGGACAACTGGCTTCAGGCCTTTTCACATGTCAGTGTGAAAACTGTTGAAGGCTGACAACAAAGTAGATGTTTTTCGTGTTGTGTCTCATTGACTGGCTCCGTGTCATTATAAAAATAAACACGCACACGCTTCCTTACAAACCGGCGTGCACAGAGCTCCTGAAATCAATTCACAAGTCAGATTGAGTCCAGATAGGTGACATAAAAAGACAGGTGATTACAGCTCTACATGGAAACCATACTTAAAAAGAATCCACGTGCAAACGAGCTGTGTGAACAGCTGGATGGGAAACTAACTAATGTGAACATGTATTTGTTTTTCTCAATTTACAAATACTTCATTCTGATTTAGTTTGTTTGGCCATGTTTCCTTTGATACTTGATTGTTGTTCTTACCTCATTAAATTCTGCCCTATCATAAACACATTGTGTAGATATAAAGAGCTCAAGAGTAAGAAAAGACCATTCTTATTTTCAGGTGATTATAAACTCATGAAAACATAATTACGAGCATTACATTCCATTTCTGCCATTAGATTTCCCTAAATCCTACACACTGGACCTTTAAAGTGCCAAATTTCCATTTAGTGTGTGTGCTGAAAGGCTTCCTTCCACACACTGTTTTCAGGTTGTTTTCTTAAAAGTTTGCAGTAAAAAGGAGCACTGCCTCCATCCACGGTGTTTGGTTGAATAGGATATTTTGACAAATATGGCCAATTACAGCACTTTTGCAGAAAGTTCTTTCTCTTGCTCTGACTTTCAGACAATAAACAGAGAAGAGAGAACTCCACACCGTCCTTGCACTTGCAGTAAACTTTATTTGAGATAACTCGGTCCTTACACCATCATCAGCTGAAACTTTAATGCTTTACCTGATGAAGGTCTAAGGACGAACGTTTTACCTCTAATAAAGTTTATTAAGGCTAATTAATATATCCTCCTCAGCATCTGTCTACCAGAAACTGAAGTAAAGCCCTATGATTTACACAATGCAGAAAACACAGATTTGAATTAAAATAATTAAACACTCTGACAACAAAATGTGTTCAAATCGTTCAAACACCCAAATCACCTGGAAAACACGTAATTTGGGAAAAAATAAAACGGAAACACAACAAGGTGAGCATGAGCGTTTACAGTCTAAACAATAAAGAGACAAAAACTTCAAAAATAACATTTCTATTGTGTCGTTGGCTGTATTCGCAGACAAAATAAGCGATCGCGGAACGAAAGGAAAAAGTTTGAGATAATAGACATTTGGCAATGCGACACTGTTGTGAACGAAGACGACCTTTGGATCGGGTCATGGTTGAAGAGTCAAAACCTGTCATCATTTTAAATTTGACCTTTATAGTCGGTATCGCTTCCATCAAGCTATTCACTGTAATTTTTTCAACACCAGGACACAGTGCCAGAATGAATCACTCCTCAAAGTTTTAGCAACACTGAATGAAGGTGGTGTCTGCCACATCACATTTAAGTTAAAAAAAATAAATAAAAATGTGAGTTTAATTAGAGCCCCTCCATCAGGCCAGCCTGTCTACTCTTCTGAGATACGAGCAGAGATATCCCATTAGAAAATGGGTTGACACAAGCCCTTCACCACAATCCCTCTTCAAAGTGCAAGACAAGAAAAAAAAACCTACATGGCTGCATAAAGTTCCATTTTATTTTTCACCTCTCTAAGGCAAGGGCAGTGGTTTCAGTCAAACCAATTGACTCCAGCCTGACCTCCTTCCGATGACTACAGTCCAGAAACGCCTTCGGCAGAGCTGAATCTACACACTAAACCATAAGAATAGGAGCGCTTTAGACTGTAGCCTACCTAATTGACTCTGTAATAGTGTCATAGTTCAGTGCCACCAAATTGACTGAATTTTCAAGCATGCCTTGGCAACACTGATACCCTGAAAAGTGACAAAAAGGCCTCCCAGTGCAACTCCAGTTTATCGCCTTTAATATCAAGGAGCAACAAAACAGTGGCGATGTAGCACTCCATATTACTCATTTAGCATTTAGAAGTGAGTAAGCCAATTACATGAACAAGCTAATACATTTAACATATATCCATCCATCATGCTATAACCTTAATGCTGCACTTATCAATAATTTTCTATGAACACTGGATCAAATGACTACATGTATGTAAAACGGTCTATCACACAAACCCAAAGGGAATTATTACCTGACTTCACACGTCCCTTCATTTCTATCCTGCAGCTGCCCAGCACCAAATGGTCAACAAGCAAAGTTAGCAAAGAAGATGGTGAACATGATGGAGCATTTAGCAGCTAAAAAGCCAGACATGTCCCTCAGGACTTGGAAGAGAGCAAAAGGGAGCTAAAGAAGAGTTGATACTGGCCCGAAACATGACTCCAAATGAATGCTAATGTTGCTTCACATCTGCTGGATGTATGCTAACAAGTTAGCCATAGCTGCTTTGTGAGGCCATAATTCAGTATGTCATGTGTATGTGAAGTTCAGCTGTTCCTTTAACTTCAGTCTTAAAATGTGCACTTGTGACAGACGTAGTAATCAACATTTTTTTTTGTTCTCATTAAATGTAAGTGATTTTTAATTATTTTTTCCTCCAAGTTTAAGAAACTTCAGACGACTGGGATATTCTAGTTAATTCTGTCTGAACAGGCTGGGCCTCTTCCACAGAGTGTTTTTCACACCTCTGACCTGTCCTGTGCAAAAAGGGACCGCTGCTTACATTCAAAAGGTGTTAATTAAAAAGCGGGGGAAAAAATCCAGGCGCCATATGGAGGAGGCTACCTAACAGCAGGCTCCGACTGTTATGGAATTTCACTTTGCTGCTCCTCTCTGTGTTTCGGTGGAGATGAGGTCATCTGCAGTGACAGGCTGACAATGATTAGGTAATAGGCCTTCACAGGCCGCTGGTGCTTTATAAATCTGCTCTGTTGGATCACACACGGCTCACTCACAAAATCTGACTCCACTGGTTTGCCTCCCCTTCCTGTCAAATTGTGAAATTAAATGTCTCTTCACTGAAAAGTAATTTGTTTTATTGAGAAGTCCTTGTAGAGTGAACTCGGAGAAAGTATTTGCGGCTGTGTGTTTTTCGCTTAATATTTTATTGGTGTTATTGTAAGAGGTACTGTGAGTGGGAGGGAAGGAACCTGCAAAAGCACAGGCAACCTCTTATGAGAAATGCTAAGCCTCCAGAAATGATACACAGCTGCTCGGCAGTATTTTTGCACCATAATTGACGTGCCACAAGCGTAATTTCCCATCATTAGAGGGACCTGTTGCCTGGGAGCATAGGAGCTTCCAACGAGGAAAATCCAAGCCCTTAAGCTGCCAGGCCTGAGAGATAACAGAGCTGCACTATCACAACTGCAGAGATAGGGGCAAAATACGCGGACAACAAACAAGCCCATTTTGCCCATTTATTATTCTGGCTTGTAGAAGTCATATCAAGCATTCTGTTATACATAATGAATGCAGACCTGGAGGAACATTGTCATAAAAACTCTGCAAAGCAGTTCAAAATAAGTGGAACCTCTAGACGGATGTGTGGCATAAAGTGTGGCTGAATAGAGTCCCTTTTCTCAAAAACTCCATTCCTGACCGCCTTCGCCTTCCTGCCCTTGAGACGGAGCCTGCGATTGTGCCCGTCCTAAAGAAAACCTCCGCTGCAGGAGATGAATGACCTCCCTCCATTCGTCATCATCACCTCCTCACCAATTAAACGCCAGCAAAACACTGCAGTGGAAGCAGCTGCTTTCATCTTCTAATTGACTGATTGATTTGCCTGTTTTTCTATCACCCTATAAGATGTTTTATGATGCAACCCGACAGTGTTTCATTTGATTTATAGAATGCAGCTTTAGCGGGCGCACTGATGTGGGAAGGTGATATAAACACCATTTGTGAATTCATATGGTACAAAAAAAATAAACCTGCCTGCCGAGGAAACAAAACAAAACAAAAAGTCAAGTGTTTTGTTTTGCTAATTTGCTGCTGGAGTCCCTGCAGAACAGACATAAATGTGGACAGAAATAATGCAAACGGAGTACATTTTCAATATGTTTATAAATATCCAAAATCTGAGGCTACAAAAGACTGACTACCCAGTGTGGGAGTTGTTCAAAAGATGTTGTTGTCTGGTTTGAGAGATGTGTCCGGCCCTGAGGATAAGCTATTGTTTAGGCACATTTACCCCACCCTTCAGGATAACTGCTGTTCATGAAATACATTTTGCTAAGAACATTTTTCATTAGAAAGCGTCTTGGTTAGGACTTTGTGGAAGGGTCTTCTCAGCTTTGACACAAGTTTGATGTATCATGTGAAGCATAAAATGGCTTTATTTTTCAGTTTTCCCTCTGAGGCAAAAAAGGAAAAACTCTCTCAAAACAACATTTTTCTGTTGAGTTTGACTAAGACGTTTGTCTAAGACTCTGAGGACTGATACTGTCTATTTCCAGATCAGATTAGAGGCCCTGTAATCAATATCTTGCACTGATATATAGTATCTTTAAATTCGATCATTTGCTGAAGTTCCTGTCTCTCCAATAATGTTATGTCAAGATTCAGGGTTCAATTTATTCATCCATAAAATCATGGAAATTACAATGTTCCCGTCTAATCAGCCAACACTGATTACAGAACACAGGAAATAAATACCCAGAAGATGAAGATAAAGAGAGATTTTGGAAAGTGTCTTAAACTCTGTATAGGACACAAAATACCAATCGGTTATATTAGCAAACAGATACATTCAAGGATGGACAAAATAACAGGTACACCTCACAAACAATACAGTTCCACACAGCTTGCAGTTAATTTGTGAAGTTTAAAGCAGATGCTTTTTGTCAAGACTGTCAGAAAAGAAAATGACTCAAAATAATGCGTTTATTTATAAAGTACCTTTCAAGAGCAGATGTCAAACTGCCTCACAATAAAAAACAAACGCCTCTAACATTGAAAGACTCGTTCTGATTAACTCCTTTAAATGCTGACCGGGACTTAATGTGAAAACTGGATCCATCTGTCACCTTGTCTGTACAGTATGCTTGGATTTCAGCAGCCACATTGCCTGCATACTTGGAAAAGCTGTTAAATGTGCCAGCAGGGAAACCAGCAGGGCAGACAGTAGCCACCCATTTCAGCACAGAATACCCACAAAGCATTTTGGCAGCTCCCTCGCTCCGGCGTGAACGGAGCTTTACAGTGATAATGCCAGCGACCGACAGGGACCTGACGCATACAGCGGGTTCAACATGCTGTAGTCTGGCTTTTTGAGGGTTATCCCGGGTTAAACAGAGCTGGCTGTTAAAGCAGCTCTGTGGGACACATTCAGGTCGCCAGTGATTTTTCATTCAGGTTTAGTGAGATATGATCACTCTTAGAAAGCCTATGTCAATTTTTAGGCACGCTAACAGCTCAGCTCGAGGCAAGGCAACGTCTGTCCATCAGTTGGTCCACCATTATGGTCCTAACTGACGTATCTCAACGACTATGGGATGGATTCCCACTGCATTTTGTGCAGACATTCATGTTGCACAGAGGGTGACTTGTAATTACTTTGATGACTTTCCTGAATCATCGTCTAGCGCCACCAGCATGTCAAAGTTTTCACTTATCCAGTGGAGTATCTTGACATCGACTGGACGGTGCAGATCCCTGAGGATGAATTCTGATCTCCTGGCCTTTCCACTGTGACATTCAGGTGTTTTGAGTGGAATGTCTCCATAACTGTCGGCCGAATTGTCGTGAAATTTGCTACAGACCGTCATTTACCCCTTGGAATGAAAAGTAATACTCATCTTCTAGTGCTGCCATCACGTCAAAATTTCAATTTGTCCACTTTGGTTTATGACCAAATACCTGCAATACTAATGCCATTCCCATCAGCACCAGCTGTACTTCCTGTTTAGTGCCAATACATACATATTGTGTATGCACCATGCTGTCTGAATACGTCTTGTTCTTTCTGAGACAGACCCCCAGGTTTGCCTACTGCTAAAAAATTGTGCTTTGCTTGTTTTCAAGTGATTTTGTTCTAATGTATCCGGGTGCATCTTTGTGCTTGGGTGATCTTGACATTCACTGTTAATAAAGAGAGACTTGGCTGATTTATATTCACTAAATGTTCTCAAAAAGTGTCAGTTTGAGAGACGATTTCTCAATTACTGGTAGTCAAAGAAAAGTCTAATAAAAAGTCCATTTCATGTTAAATTGTCTTTGGAAAATAGCAATTCCACACTGATCTTAACACTGCACTTAGGAGATAACATTAAACAAAGAAGTGTTTACGAAAACAATCCCACAAACAGGATTGTGTGCCGAAAGGAAAATATTTCATACACCCCGTGAACACCCTGATGTTGTTAAGTGCTCGGCTGCACCAAACCAATTTTGCATCAAAGAAGCAAGATGAAAAGAATTCAAAGTGACAGTGATATAATTTTCCCTGAAATCTCTTGCAGCAACATTTTCTCAACAAATGCAGCATTCGCGATTTGGTAAAAATTCAAAACATGTTTTTTTTTCCTGCTCACAAAATATCAACAGATACCATGGCGTTGTACACAAGCCGTTTATGAACACTGCATCCGTAATCACTTCCCAAGCCTGACCTTTGGTTCATAATAATCCATTACAAAGTGTTTGTACTCGTCATATGCCGATGTACATTTTAATTTTAATTACCTGCAAAACCCTTGTTTGCATATTTGACATTACATTTTCGGATGCTTAGAAAGGTGCTTCTTTAAAAAATCATGACAACACTTTACAGTATGGTATCACACACGGTCTCTCAATGATTAACACAGAACACAAGGCCCAAATATGTGAGTCTGTGTGTGCTCTTTAGCAGTGAAGGTGAGGATTTCCATGATGAAAGTTAGTTTAAAATCTGTGGAATATAAACACATTTGTATCATTCTAGCATATAATAGATTAAGAGGGAACTGGTTATTGTGATTTGTAATAATAGCAGAATAACAAAAAAATGACTTGATATGTAAATTTCACTTTCTTAATGCACTAACTCTACTTAAAAACAAGTTTATTTTCCTTTTTAGATAACGCTGTATTTGCATCTTTACCACAGAGAGCACTTTCCCTTGATGCCAAAGCTTTGATTTATGTTAAGTTCTAGTTTTTTTTAGGAGAATATTAACTGTAAATAAAAAGAGAGGACATGAAGTTCACTGCTGGGAGCTCACAGTAATAATTAAAACCAAATCAGACTGTGTCAGTGTGTTTTTTATCATGTCAGAGCTCCTCTTATCTGGACTTTGGTGGCTAGACAGCAAGAGCACACTTTAGAGAGATTTTGGTGAGTGTATCAAACTGGAGGACAAAAACAGTATTTCTAAATGTGACGTTACACTCTTGTGTATGAATACTTGCTGTGAGCGTAAATTTTAAACTCCTCTGGTGTTTTATTATGAAAGATATATTCACATTTTGTCCGTTCAATTTGACCGAGAATACATTCTTAGCAACAGAAATGGCCTCTGGGATAGCATGCAGGGTCAGAGCCAGGTGAGCGGGTCATTCACAGATTTGCACATCGGAGCCGTCCAGCATTGTTACGGTGCATCTCCACTGGGTCAAGTACAGAAGCAGGGAGATGTCCTACGGTGCTACGAGCGCATGCATTTTTATAAATGCATATATTTTGCCTTGCCCAGGCGCATGTTGACAGCACTTACAAAGTCAATTCAGCCCTCTGCAGCCAGCCTCTCCCAGGTCAAGTGAGTCTTTAAACTGTGAAACTTTCTGTCACAAGCTGCATTCTTTAACCTCCAGGCTACCACTGTACCCCACTTAATTAATTAATTTATTTTCTAATGCACGCTGGCACATTAACTAATGCCCCCAGCTAGAAACGTCTCACCCCTTCCTTACAGACACAATTCTGCTCATTTCATGCAGTATAAACAATATGAGTAAAGTCAGATAATGATAAGACTTTAATTTGCTGGTGGCCTCAGGGCTCGCTGCTGGAAGATTTTGATGTTCTCCTGAAGACACGGCGTATCAACGACTCAGCCAGACCAGTTTATTTTCATGTGCTAATTTGTGTTTAGCATGCGTAATGTAGTAAATATCCCAATATTATGACTGAAGGCAAACTGCGGATGAGCATTGTATTTAAAGATAATTTGGATTAGCTAATGTGCAAAATAGATTTGCTTCAGCTTTGTTTAAAATGAGGATTTAACCATGTGCACCGTCTACTTAAATATTAGTAAAGGCGGCTGTCTACCATTTAAAAACCAGCGTTAATATCTGGACATAATATTGACGTTATTGCAACATGGCACACTTCTACAAAAAATACTTTTGTCGCCTTCAACCAAATCTCTCTTTTCATTTATTTGCAAATTGGTTTGTATGATTCCTGTAGATGGAGATTTATGGGCATATCTCCAACTTTACAGTAAGAGACAAATAAGTGCAGGAAAAGGGAAACCTCATTTACATGCAGAGACAGATATTCTACTTCCACAATCAAACACATGGAGATCTGACTATTCGATGCCTGCTTTATCTTTCAAGCCTTGTCAAGGATTCTGTGGAGAATTCACAGCAGAGTGCACACATTGTTCATTTCCCAGTTCTTCAATAAAAGAACACTTGATGGAGGAATACAGGCCAAACATAAAATGAATAAAGGATGTTTCCATGACATCTTTGTCCTGTGGCAAGCTGCTTTAAAGAAAGGAGATTCTTTGGCTTTGAAAGACAAATGAAGCAAATAAATACAGTGTTTAATCATGTCTGTTGTGTTTAATTAAAGCATGGGTCTTGTATGACTTCTCAGATGAGCGCGGTGACAGTGTTACTGCAGTTACCGCCACATACTACGAGAATACACCTTAAACAGTCAGGCTTACAGACTCCTGCATCACTATGTTGCTGCAGGTACCGCAGATTTACTGAAGTCTTAGATGAGATGAGGCAGATTTACTTGTACTGAGGCAGAAAGATGATAGTGAAAGAAGAGACAAGAGGATCACTCCAAGATCTTTGCAGTACCATTCATGTCAGTGTGCTTCAGAGCTCTGGGGCCTAATATGGTAATCCTGGCTCTGGTAGTCTGGCCTGTGGCGCAGACCTTGTCAAGCAGCACTACAATTTCAAGTCTGAGGGTCAGCGCAGTGGAAGCGGTGTTAAAGTGGGCTAATCCCACGGACATGGTACTGTCCCTCTAGGCCAGCGCCGCAGTCTAATCTGTGTAGAGACTGAAGGGCAGAGAACCATACAGAAGAACCAGGATAAGCTTGCACGATTCAGCAAAATTCATCAGCTGGCACCTTCACGGATCATGAGAAGTGATAATCCTCCCGTCATTCTATTGTTTTGAAATCCCTACAACGTTCGCTTTAAGGTTTATGTCATTGCTTTTGGTTGATAGCTTGTGGATCGAATTACACTCAGTCCAAATACATTTTAATCATATCTCTCCCTCCACATTAATCATAAATCCTCAGTTTTTTTCTGTGAGCTCTGAAATAGCAGACCATTATGTCTTTTTTCTTTTTTTTTTCATCTGTCACCCAGAGTTCAACAGTTTTATTTGACAGTAGGAAAAATGGATTTGTTCATTTGTTTTACACTTCCACGATATTTGACTTGAACAGCAGCTATTCTTCTGCAGAATAGCTGCCACATACTGTAGAAACAATTCAACTGCCATAACAAGCAGTGTGCTCTCTTTCTCTGCTGTCTGATACGCTACATGACATGTTCTGTAGTCTCTAAGTAAGAAAGCTTTTTACCAACAGGAAGTTTGCCGACTACCACGAGGGCAGGCAGCACCTGTTGGTTGCTGTGCCCTGTGTGACTGATGCCGCTGTCAGTCAGAACAGGTGAACGTACCTTTCATGGACGTACATTTCATGAAAACCCTCGAGCCGCAGCAAGCAACAGCGACAAAGAAAGTGAATTAAACTAAGCCTCACGCCGTCACTTTTGCTAGCCTTTAGACTTTGACCCATTCAGAATCATTTGTATATCTTGGCAGCTTGGCCACGTAATTGATGCCATTCATTACATGATTGAGGCGGGTGTTTTTGTGAGGTGAGTGGAGGTAGCCAAGGCACTGCTGAGAGCAACTTAGACTGTGATGATTGATAGGAGGTGAGCTGCATAAAAGCTGGAGTGTTGGTTCCCTAAATGCAAGTGAGTGTTACTCTCATTGACGGCTTGAGGCGAAGCCATTAATAAACCCTGCAAATGATGATAGCTGTTGTATTGATTCTAGTTTGCACCCTTTATTCCACCGGCCCGTCTTCCTCCAATACTTTGCCTCAGTAAACACAGGCATCGAAATTGTTGACCCGGGCTGTCTCTGCCATTGATCACGCCGTTGATGTTGGGACACAACATTCTCTTTGTTTGGGTGGTGGCTTAATCCATTCACAAAGCTTGCTGATGGTACAGAGTGGATCAATACAAGAGGAAAAATGGAAGTACGAGATTAAAAGTTATAGATTTATCCCTGAAGAATGTGGCAATATCCCACCCCGCTCCTTTGCAACTGATTGACCTGAATACTACCAGAAACCAGGAAATGTTCGCTATGTTTCAGAACGCGATCCTGCAGGTAAATGGCGCACTCCTCAGCGCGCTCACAGTATAGTGCACGTTTGTTTCCTAACATTAAAGGTAAAAATGAAGTGCTTCACTTTGATCAGGTCTTCAGCAGACTGACAAAAGAACAAATGAGAAACGAAATTCCAGAGTTACAGGAGTTCAATCACCGCTGGCTGATCAAACAACTGTTTCTCTGCATTCTGCAAACATTTCCTTTTTTTCCCAGGCTTCAAATCCGATGCTGCTCTGTCTCAGCCACACGGCTCTCCGTCCGTCTCCCTCTCTGTTTCTGCTGAGTCTTAAGCGCCTCGTCATTTGTAATGGAAATGACACGCCCTGAGTCAAAGTGACATTATATCAAAATTTGATCCTGTGATTCCTGCCAGGCTATATCACTCTTGCTCTCTTCCTCATTCAGAATCAAATTAGAATCACTCTCGCTGAGCCCCATAACTTCAAAAAGATCCCAGTCTAATGTCTTCAATAACACTTGAATTCCTGAGCGCTAGCCGACGTCTTTCGCTCGAGTTTCGCTGAGAAAGTTGCAGACTTCCATACCTCTGTGGTTAGTTTGAAATCTGCCAGAGCAAATGGGGGGATTATGTTCCAACTTTTAAACGGCAACAAAGACATGAAAAGCTGTTTGTTTTTCTCCCATCCGCTGAAATGGCTGCCTCCTCTTATACAGGACAAGCTTTAATGGCATCGCCTCAGCTCCCTGCTGTTTGTCTTGGAGACGATGAGCAGCGTCACATTTTTATGAAGCTGTGAAATGTCTTCTTTTTTTTTTCTTTTTTTTTTAAGTCCAGGCTACTTCAAGTCTAACAGGTGAATAAGGAACAAAATGAGGACAGCTGAAGGGAAAATGCCCACTTGGTCAGAAATGCAAACCACACAGACTTAGCTTAAAAAAACACATTAATCAGCATATTGTAGAATATAAATCCAAATGGAGAGTGCTTATCCTCAAAGAAGATATTTTTTAAATAAATGCTCTGAGGAAAATCCCTGCCCACAATACATTAATGCACGGCAGAACTCTTCTTTTCTGCAGCTGTAGTCAGAAAAGCTTTTGGTTGGGAATAACTATAATTCTTCTAACATTCCCCTCAATTCTCAATGTTTAGCCAAGCCTAGACATTTTCCTGATTTCATCAGGGCTAATGGGACAATTGGAATCCTATTTGTGTCTCACTGTGCAGCCTATTACCATATGGAAATCTGGTTCGAAATACAGCTTCACTGTTATTTATTTATTTATTTATTTTGCTAAATCAAATTCAGTTCCTACCATCAAGGTTATTTCAGCATACTGTGTATGGAGATTACTTGTCCTCGATAGTCAGTGGTTGGTTCATGCCGATGTTTTCCTCTCACATCAGGCACCAAAGCCCCTATTCATCCCTCCTCGTGACAGTGCTCTCCCTGCCTCGCTAACACAAGGGTGCCTTTCCCTTCACTTCCATATTGATCCTTCAAAGGTCCTTGTGCGCGGATGAAATTGCATTTATCCCCCATTAGAGGAAGCATACGGTTTTAAGAATTTGTTGTGACAGTGGTGAACACCACAGAGTAATAAAGTTATTATGGAAATGAGACAAAAGGTTGGTTTTCGGAGTTACAAGAGCCCATGGACTCACTTCAGAGTCTCTTAGCTGATGTGTGAATAATCTGCTTGGAACAATATTACTCCAGTCGCTTCTTTAAACTTTAAATACAGATACAGGGACAGATTATTCATACCTGAATGATAAATCACTAAGGTGTTGTGTCACACAGTCTAATATGACTCATATCCATGTTTTTATGAAGGTATCTAAAATGTCCTGCTATATAATGAAACTGTTCCAAGCCAGTTTCAGTTAATGGCTGGCTGCTGCTCTTTTAAAGGACATTTCCACCTCAAACAATTAAAAGTGTGTCAAAGTTAAAGCTGTAATGTAAATGAGAGGGAGTCTTTTTTTCTACAGCATGCCACAAAGGCAGACCGTGGCTCAGCAGGCGAAGAACTCGTAATCTCATTTACTTTCTGGCTTCATTAGTAGGTTAGCTCACTAGCTTTTCTGAATTGATATGTGGAAACTGCATGTCTGTGCACTGCGCTGTGTGACAGCTCTTGGGAGACCAAGCTGGGTTCTGACTGGATCAGTGGCTGACTTTGTCTGCTTTCCTTACTTTGACAGAGAAATAAGGAAATTGAGGACAATCATTCGGAAAACAAATGTAACCAAATATAGATTTTTCAGAATGGTTGACTAATTTTTAAAGGCTACATGTGTTTTCAGATAATGAGGCTGATAGAACTCTTATCAGGTTTCCTGCATATTAGGTGGAACAATACTGGGAGTGTGCTGAGGCCAGCATGTACATCTTCACTGCACAACAAAGAACTGTAAGTGTACATTTCCCTGCCACTTGGCCCATCTCTTGAACCTTCTGGGAAAACTGCTTATTCCTGGGGAACAATACATCTTTGTTGGTGACCTAATGCTGCACTTGTAGGTTGAGCTGAAAAGAAAAAAAAAAAACGCAAACGACATTTCTCTCCATAATGAATAGCCATAGTCACAATAAAGATTCAATTCAACAAGAAAAATGCATAAATTGGAGTTACAGTAGGAGTTTGTGGGTTTTAGCTAAAGCTGCTCTCTGTGTTTATAAGATGAAGATTCAGGTTAGATGAAAAGCTGAACAATATTATCTTCCACCTGCTCATTAGCAGCAAGCATCTTGAAAGAAATGTTAGTTCTGAAGGAAAATGTACTGACAGACGTGTTTGTTTCCTTTTGGACTGTGTCATACGAGGCTCCACGCTCTGCAGTGTTAGACACTCCACACAGTGAGGTAAAGTCTGATGCAGATTGTGTACAGAAACTCCCTTGCATTACCAAAAATAATGATTTGCTCTCTACCAAGGTCACTTAAGCCTTTCTAAGCGTCCTTCATTATACAATTACAATTACAATTGTAAGGCTGCACCTGCCTGAGGTCAGCTTTTCTTGTTGGGAAACCAGTTGCGCATGTCCATTTCCACAGACAAACATTGAAATATAGTTGAATAGAAAAAGAGGAAAAAAAAGCACGTAACAGTAAGCAGACCAATTGCTGGCTTTACGCCCAGTGAGGTCTGAAAAAAGCAGAACATTAACTGATTTCCACTCGCTTCTCTACATATTTCCTGTCCACAAACGGTGTTCAAAAGCACTTCGTCTCCTTTTCGATTATTTCAGATTTGGGAGATTATGCAGTATTCTCCATGTCTTTGCCTATGTTAAATCAAATCACTTTAGCTGCTGGGATGACCTCATTATCCCAGAAGAATCAATAACTCTAACTCAGTAACCTAATTTAAAGACTAATTCTGCCCTGCTCAGCCACTGGCTACATGGGCCTGGTATTCCAGATACCAAGTGTGCAAATCAGGGAAAAAGTACACGATGTCGCTTTAGCCAAGACTCACAACAAAAATGCTAAAAATTCAGATAATTCTCAGTTGGAGTTTTTGGCTGTGTAGAAAGATAAAATCCCAAAACTTTGCCCTTGTTTGGGGTTTGTTCCCAGAAAACAGAGTTCATCTGTCGCTAACTTTGTCTGTTACAGTGTTACGGGTAGAAAGTGCTGTGTTATATTTCTAAATGTCACAAGATTATTTTCAAATGCAGTCGCATTGATTTGTGCAGACTAATCACTTAACAATTCAGCATCCAGGCCAACGCGGCGGCCACCCCAGCCGACCAGGAAAAGATTTTCTGTTGATATAAAGCAACGAAAAGCTGAGGAAACAGATGTCACAGTTCCACCCACGCTGATTAATTGCCACGTGGCCTCTGGGGGGTGTAGTGCAAAAAATGCACAGCTAAAAATGCTGGCAAAAAAATGTATTTTTATAGGATGAATATTTAGTGCAGATTCTTACTAGCAGCAAAGCTGTGTGTGTAAATAACCGATGAAAGAGAGAGAAACCTTCAGTTTTCTGTTCTGACCACAGAGCAAAGTGAGTCATGAAATGGAGCCACAAATGTTCACCTTCTAAAATCTACTTGATGACTTGTCCTGTTATTTGCAGATTCTTGAGATGACACATAGAGTTTAATGGTGTTATGTGAATGTGGTCAGAGGTTACTGCATTAGACTTATGTAATGGGTGTTAGACATGTTCTTTGGATGTGCTCATTAAAAAAAAAAAAAAAAACTTCACAGCTCTTTCCTCCACACACAAACACAATACGTGCCTTTTATGTGAGAAGCAATTCCCAATGCCTCACTGCTCTTTTGAGGAATCACCGTCCCATGAGGAGACTTTAGAGGCAATTGATGGAAAACAAAACGTCGGGCAGAAACACACAAATGGCATGTGACAAAGCCGTTTTTCACCTTTTAAACAGTGCAAACACGAAAGACCCAGAACAATAACACCACAAATAGCAGATATTAAAAAAAAAGTATGATACGATAATGAAAGAATGCAGAATTATGTGTGTCTCATTCAGCTTAGTGTATATACACTCAGTGGCCACTTTATTAGGCACAGCAAAGCCATGAATTCTACCTTTTGCAAAGATAAAATGCTCAGTTTGGATCGACACCATCAGAAAGGCATTAATTTAACTACATGTTTGTGACTGAGGTTGTCGTCTGGACTGTATTACAGGTGTTTCTAGTGTTTTGCCCACTCCCCTTACAGACACGAGGGAAGAACATTAGAAACATTAACACCTCTCTGACAAGGTCAACAAAAACTGAACATTATAATCAACACTATCAGGCACAAACACTGTCTAACATCACTACATTCAGTTTTTTGGTGTTCACATGTTTCCATAGTTGTTTAAAAGTTAATAAAAATCATTAGAAATGTATATGAAACATGTATATCCACACATACACAATACATATACTTGCTATACTATAGCATATACTATACTATTTGGCATGGCTAATCTTTACCATTATCTTTCTTGAAGCACAAATCATGACTTTCTGTTTTGTTTTAACACTGTGCAGTTACACAGCCGTGACTGACGTGTTTGCAAGCTTAACTTCTGTGTTTATTTTGAAGTATTTATGCAGCTAGTTAGCATAAATTATCATTTGTAATTTCACTACTCGCTGTTGTAAGTCATTTCAATAATAACATTATTGTACTGTAGTTGAAGATATCAGAGTCTAAAACAGGTTGTCATCAAATCTTTATAATACTGAATAATGCAGCATGCAAACCCGGTCTAATGATGATAATGTGAAGCCGTTTAGAAAGTGCTTAGTGGAAGCTGAGAAAATCTTATCCCTCCGACAAAAGTGATATTGATATATTCTAATGAAGAGGAGCCGTATGGATTAGTTACAGAATTGTAATCCAGATTAGTTGCATGAGCTGTCCAATTTACATTATTGTCTTATGTTGTCTAATTGAATTCTTTTCCTTCTTAACAGTTGGGAGAGACAAAAGCAGATTTACAGTAAGTATCTCTCAAAATCCAAGCCTTTATCCTGCAACCTTGTTAATACTTTTAAATGAGCTTTTCCAAATTTGTCCAAAGCATAGAGCTATTTCACACCTGAGTGAAGTCTGTTACATCAGTCCACAGACATGTTTAATGTGCTGCTATTTATCACTCTTGTCCAGTAATTTGAGTAGCTCCTGTTGTTGGATGCAACGTGACACCCAGAGTCATTTGAGCTGCATTTTTAGGCATGTGACAACACATCAGCCTATCAACTTGAAGCAAATGTGGTATTGATCTCTTTTAGTCAGTATCTTTTTTTATCTTTTTTAATTCCCCATGTAATTATTCATATACTGTATTAGCTTAGCAGCCGCTAACCTTATCTGTACCAATTCACATTGCTTTTTGTGGCCAATTTGTGCAGCATGTACCGGGTACTTCAGGATAAATTAAACTGCAGCATCCCCCGTAACCTCCCCCACACCCTAATCCATTGCTTTGGTTTCCTGCGCTCTTGATTGGATCGGCAACACATGCATTCACTAATTCTCTTCACTTGAATATTTACTGGCGTACATTTACATTACAAAGTAAAGCTCCCATATGGAAAAACGCTGTCATGTGTGGTTACCTTTGAGTTTAAGTACAGCACCATGTCACGTGAAGTACTGATATTACCTTCCTTTTCTGCAGGGTTCTGTATCTAATATTAAAGATCAAAGCTCAAGCAGCAGCATTTCATTAAGAATATTGGCTTTTATGACATCTCTGCATTAAGAGCGATACATAACCATTACGTCGCTGATAGAAAGCCCCTGAGTGAAAGAGAAAGAAAAGCAGAAGAAGATGAGTGATGATTATTCAGTAATTTGCTTTGCCCAATTAAGCAATGACAAGTAATTGTTTAAACAAATTGCAACAGGATATATCTGAGGCACTCAGGGGTCATTTGCATGATGTCAAATAATAAATAAAGACATAACTGGTTGACACACTACACACGGGTGTGAACTGGAGATTAAAAGGCCATATGGATAGAAGCAGGAACGTTGCTGAGTGCGCTGTGATCTCCTTCCTGGGTGATGGTGGTCATTAAGAATACAGATGTTTAAATGGGTCCCTGTAGCTCTGGGTGAAGACGTGCTTTTCTCTAATGTAATCACCACATCCTGCAACGTTTCTCCATCAGTTTACCTTTGTTTACCAACGTGCATGGCTATATTTAAAGGCTATGACTGGTGATTTGCTAAATGTTTCTCAATGTCCTCAGATTTAATAAAAATATGGAAGTCAAAAATGAATTGATCTGACTAAAACACATCATGGTCCTTCATTATGATGAACATGGGCACTACGGTCTATTTCACATCAAGCCCACACACATCTTGCTGCTGTAAATAGTCGCTCATATCAATCCACTGCAGAAAATAGTCCCAAACAAATATGCTAATTAGTCTTGTTTGAGTAATATTTGCTAAAAACTGCAGTGCCCGGCTTTTTTCTTTTTTTTTTTTTCTTTTTGAGGAAATCCTTAAGCCTTTTTCAAAGGGAGAGTGTACATTCATGAACTGTTTTTGAAGATTTACGTCTTCAGTAGGAACAAAGGCTTGGAGGTGAGAGCAATAGTCAGGGCAGGGAAGGCAGAAAGTATTGACAGACAGACTGACGCATTGCTGGTTTTGGTGTTTTCATAGGATTTGTTGACTGTAAGAGAAAATGAAGAACATCAGCAGCCTCATTCTTGAAAGAAATTATTCAAAGAAAGAAATTAAAATGAACCTAAAAGATCTTTGTTTTTAAGAATCAGTTAATATCGTATAATTAGCTCAACCTCCTTATATCACAGTTCATATTTTACTTTGTTACCAGGCACAACCTCACCCCAGTCTAATATTGTCTGTTCTCTTTATCTACAAATAAATCACCCAGGAGCAATGCGGAGTTGTTTGTGTTCCCCTTTTCTTCGTCTTCATTTCACATTCTCCACATGCGCTTATTCATTCCAACTCTGTGGCTAATGCTTGTAATCCTCCTCGTCAAACAGGGAAGGCAGTTACTCCATTAGCAGGGTTTCTCATGTTGATGTCAGGCAGGCCATTGGTTTGCAAGGGAATCTTGTTAGGGTTCTTATTGACATTGTGTTTCATTAACTTGATTAATGACATCTATTGGGGCGTGCTCCACAGTAATCAACATCTCTGCAGAGAGGGGCTGTCTGCAGTCAAGGATGGGACTCTCTGGGCTTCTTCTGCCCACACTTGACTGGTCTCTCCGTGTCCTGCTTGTTTCCTAAAGGCTGAACTCAAAAAGAATCTTATATTCATAAATACCAAAGCAGTAAGCAGTAGGAGACCATGAAGTAGACCCCAGATGACCATTATGAACTTTCCATTTCAGAACAACTATGTATGTTCCAGAAAATAGGCCCTTTGAAATTAAGGAAATAAAGCATCTCACATCCATATCAGCCAGGAATACATCACCTAAGATGTTCCTACTGAATTATTTAGTGATATACATCGAGTGCTTATTCTGAGGCTCATTACCTCATCACCCTGCTTGTTTTGATTTCCTTAGAATTAAATACTAGTGCAAGATGCAAATTGCCAGGTGAAAACATTCAATTAGTCTGATACTAATGAAAAGGTCCAGAGAATGTATTTGTCCAATACTAGTTTTATAACCATACACAACACTCTAAAAGTATCACACTGTCAACAGGATAGTATCTAGGTTAACATTTGAAGAACAACAGACACTTGCACATTCTCACACATCAGATGTTTCCTCAAGTGGGCTTTATAAAGCAAAGTGATTTCTCTCTCCAGCTCTGTGTATCCTACATCTGCTCTTATATCTCTCCCTTTAGGAGGGATCACATCCTGGGTCAGTACATTGGAGATGAGAAGCTGCTCACCTCAAGTACACAAAGACGGGGAACACTGAAGGCCACCGATTCCCAGCTCTAGGCACTGTGTGCCGGGGAGGAGAGATACAAAAGCCGAGTTCAAAAAAACCCCACCTGGAATTCATATTTACCTTTCATCATCTGCTTTTTACCCACATTGTACTGAGTTATATTTGCTAGCTCTCTTAAGGGGGAACGCTGTGCTGGTACAACTCCAAGCAGGTGGCTGCAGGGCTGCCAGGGTTGTTACTGTGGGAGCTTACTCAGATAATTTGCTTTTTCAGCTTATTTTCTTGGTACATTTAGCTCAAAACAATGCTATCTGGCAAAGTAAGTGCGCAAGCGCAGCAGTGAATGAGCAGTATGCTTTCAATATAATATATCAATATAAAATCTTTCCTTTGTTTAGGGATTTGCTCTCTTAATACCATAAAAGTACTCTATGGACAGCATTTCAATTAGGAGATCAAACTGAATGCTAATCACTTGGCTGGAAAATATCTAATAATTAATATCTGTTGCTTTTTCAGAGCCAATTACTTTGATTTGATACGCGCTGATTGGAGAGATGTATATCCACTCAGAGCTGGATTGAACCTGGAGTGAACTATATGATGTAGGGATGCCAACGGTTAACCACTGAGAACATTTTGGCTGGTTATGCTATGTCGGTATATAGCTTCATTTGCACACACACACAATCCTCTAACAGCCTCGCTCAGTCTGGGGCTAACAGCTCCCTTAGTCTGGGGTAAGTGCAGTGTGAAAAGCCTGTGAGGTAAAAAATGAAGCGTGTTAAACAAACTAGGAACATTTCATCCAGAAAGGAAACAAAGTCCTATGTATATTGTGTGATTTTACTCTTCAGTTTAGTAGAGGTACTAGCATTATGCTGTACCACATTAAGCACAAGCACCTGGCTGCCATGTCCGAGGATGGCTCAACGCCAAAGATAATATCGCTGGTAGCCGGAGGGAGATGAGGCCATCACCTAGTCGGTGTGCCAAATGATTGAGACCCATATGCTGCCAATCAGTGGGTAGAGGGCTGATAAACATGAATAAAGCATAATAATAATACATGAAAATCAGCGGCTACAAAGATCAACAGTACAACGACCAGTAGTTTGTGGCTTGGAATGTGTCCAGATATTACCTCTTCCTTCATGATGGTTTCCATAAGCCCAAAGTCTATAAACACATATAATTCTGTTCCTTTTATTCAGACAGTAAATGAGTTCCATGATTTGAAAACTGAACAAGAAGTTTCATTGAAAGCTACAAACTATGAATTCCTCGTGCACTGACCCCTCACACAGCAGTTCTGCTTTGGTGCTCACAGTGGTCCTTGACTCTAAATCATGCAGCAGTGCAGTATGCATGAAACTGCCAGTGTTTTCATTGTCTTCTCATACATCATGTATGACACTATCAAATAATTCTACTGTTCAGATGGAATCAGTCTGTCTAGATTCTTGGAAACACTTAGACGAGACACGCATACCCAAGTCTTCAGCCCTGACAAAATCTCTAGCATATTTTACCCAGCATCACTAAACTTCCATCCCTCAGCCACTCTATGCCTGACTTGTGCCCAGCCGATGAAGTGATCAGAGAGCGACAGACATAATTGATGAGCAACCACGGCCAAGCTAGTCTCATTCTGTCCAGGCACAGTGCAAGCCAGAGACATGACTGGGGCACCTTTAAGTCTCATCCTTTTTAATTACACCCGTACTTAGCCAACCAAAACACTCAAACTCCAGGGGAACTCCTTCAGTAGAGTAATTTGTTTGAAATGGGTAAACGCAAAGGGAAGATGTTCCACAGACTTGTAGGGTTGGCCAAGTGGAAAATCTTGATATGTATAATATCGAGAGGAGAAATTCGCTTTTTGTCTCTCTCTACCACAAAATGCTGGTTATACATTGTACATTTAGCTGCCAAGCTGATTTTTAAACAGACTGAGGGCTTTGTGTTACTTGAGTCAATTATTTAATGGTACACACATGGTTCTACTCCTGAAGCCCAATTCATGACATGAAAATAAGCAAATGTGTTAGGAAATACACTTTTTTGCAAAAAGAAAGAAAAGAACGACAAACTTTGCTCTCTTTGTGTGTATTATAGTGTAACACTAGATGACATACAAACTCCAAAACAAACTCAGACTCCAGCACACTGCCAACCTGTCATGTTACTTACACATTCAGCAGACACAGAGCAACATGAGCATCCTGCTGGAGTCTTCACCATCTCCTCAGAAAACCTCTGCCTGATGCTCAACTCTGTTAAACTAACACTATAACTCGGCTCTGTCTAGTTCCTGTGCAGGTAGTGTCCACTTGGCTTGTCCAAGCTGGTTTGGAAGTGGCTGCCTGCAGTTCTAGACAGTATATCACTGGACTAGGTGAAGAGCACCATGGCACTCAAACATACAGAGAGTTTAAAGACACCAACACCCTGCAACACTGGACACTGACTGAACAGAAAAGCTTCCAGTTTAACCAGTACAACCATAACAACCACCGACTCTGAGTTCTGACGCCTGGAGTGGCAAAATCCACATATCTGCTGAGCTCCTGCACGAATGAATCTGTTATCGAGTCTGTTTTCTCTCCTCTCTCTATCTTATCAGCACAGCATTGAACAAAACATTTAGTTTGCAGCTTCTCACTGATTAACGTTAATTCCTAAAGTAAGTTGACGACGCGCCAAAATTAATTTCAGAATATTCTAACTTTAGCGGGCCTAAAAATAAAAGTAAGCAAAGAGTCCCGACTTTGTGTTCCTAATTCTGACCTTGAGTGTCTGTTTGGACGTCTTGGTCTATTTTTTCCACGTAGGCGTGTACAGTAAGCACCTATTGGTTTATGACAGCTCTTCATTTGAAGGTGCCATTGAGGTTGTTTTCAGGATTAAACCTTTTACATGACGACTGAAATATTATTCATGAAGTTCACATTTCTGTATTTGTGTGTATTTTGTAGTTAATCTGTCCTGTGTTTTGTTTCTGTAAGTCATTGTTATGGCTGCCTGTCTCGGCCAATGAAAATGAACATGTGTTACAATGAGGTTTCATCTGTTAAATAAAAGATAAATTAATAAAAAATGAATACCGTTTTAAAAAGTGCATTTGAGTATACAGCAGTACTATGGCAAAACAGATGCAGTGTAGAATGCGTCCAGGGATTATAAATGCTGGTGAGAAGAAGCCGTAAAAGTGAGTAAAGGTTGTGAAGGGCTGCAGTGGATCTTTGTATCTGCTGGTGCTTTAAAAGTATTCAGATCATGAGCAAATGTGTAGTTGTAACAAACAGACATGCTGTGCTGTTCTCAGACCTCTGCATGTGCTCTGATGACACACCTTTAAGTTCATAATCGAGCTGTGCCTGTTTGCATGTTCAGGGTGAAATCTAACATCTGACCTCACTAATTGATTTTTTGCTTGCGTGTCTCTGAGCTTCACCGATTTTGTACAGTACAGAAAGTTCACAGGGGATAATATCTTCCCACGCCCGCTGCCAGACAGACAGCAATGATATATGAGGCCGAGTGTACTCACCGTCCTCCCGAGACTTCTGAATGAAAGCATCGACGCCGCTTTCTCCGTAGTTTCCCTCTGAGGCCACTGTGGAGACGTAGTTCCAGCGCATGGCCTTTACAATGTCCACCATGGCCTGGGCCTGGTAGGTGTCAGGAGGCACCACGCGTGAGAAGAAGTCGTAGCGGGTGTTGTCGCTGAGCTCGGGAGCTGTGGAGGCATAGCTCACCTGGGGTATCTGCACAGGAAAGAATATTGATAATTTTATAAGCTTGAAATGGCTTCCAGTGAAAATAGGTATGGATAAAGGGAGTGAGGAATCGAGGGAGAGGGCACCTTTCAACAACAGGGTAATTCAACGTGCTTTTCATAAAAACCTACAAATTGAATTTAATAAAAGGCAGAGGCAAACAGAAAAGTCTTCCACCTTAATTTATCAGAGCTGAAAGCCGAAGTGCTTAAACTTTTCTGGGAGTTTGTTCCAGATTTGTGGTGCATAAAAACTGAACGCTGCCTCTGCTTCTGTGTTTAGCTTCGTCTCTGGGGACCGCTGCAGCTGTTTGATCGACCTTTTAGAGAAACCCGGGAAGACACACAGCGACAATAGTGGAGATAAACACATGGGCACTTTTTTCTAAATCTGCTCAGAGTTCTTGATTTATTCTTGAGGTGAAAGTAGGCTGATTGTGTGACACTCTTAACATGGTTATTAAATTTAGGTCAGAGTCCATGTCTACATCAACATGTCTGGCCTGGTTCATGGTCTTCAAGGTTAGCAACTGAAGCTGGGCGCTGATTTTTTTGGTCGTCCTTCTTCAGCTCTAAAAACAGTTCTTCATCCTAGAAATATCGTAGAAATCATAACCACATTTTAAGGGAGAGGTCTGACGGCATCCAACAAGCTGTCGTCCTTTTGAGACTCAAAACAGAGCTACTGATCCCGAACCCCCACCGAGCCTTTTAACACCCAGCCTCAGAGCTCCCTTATGCTGCAGCCGGCTGGCCAGGTCACAAGCTGAGATGATGAGCATGTCAGATTCATGAGCGCGGGTCACTTGCTTAACATAAATAGGTCTCTTAGCACCTTAGCATAGCATGTTTTACACGATGCAGCATGTGCTTGCTTAGCTGTAGGTTCTTTGATAAAAATGACAAAAAAAAAAACCTTATTCTTACATTTTCCACTGCTGCAGGGTACACAGTAGTAGCTTTTAGAATAGTAAAGCTTTATAAATGCAATAACTTGCATCATGGCAGGCTTCTGTTGCTCCCACCGCTCCAAAGATTTTACTGATGTGTGTGCTGGAGAAAGAAAACATTACATAAGAAACGTAAATAGAAAAATAAATAGGTCAGCTAAAGCAGGAAGCCTTTTCTTGAGTGACCATAATTTTAGATTTTCTGGTGCTGGTTGTGTTTCTCAGCACAGGGGACTGTTTTCAGGGATTGCACCGTGTCAGTTTTCATAATGGGTAAACTGTTTTCGTGTAAATGGAATTTTTCATCCCCATGGCACACACTGATTCACCAAACAGAAGGCAGGGGTGTTTCCTGGTAATGACACACAGTGTGCCTTTTTGATGAGGATCCGTCGTCATGTTTTTGTGTCTCTAAACAAAATGACAAGAAGGTGTACTCAGTGAAACATGATCCAAATGAAAAACAGCCCTGTTTTCCCTCTAGATGCCTTCTTGCCACATGCAGCATTTCATTATCACAGCCCGCAGACCTGAAGGCTGGCGCACACACACACACCCCCTTGATATTAAATATCTGGCTTCAAGGCAACCTCCTCTCCCCAAGATGAACTGTGGCCCAACTCGCTCATCTGGGTAAAACTGTATGAATAAAAAAAGTGGAGTTTTGTCTTGGCTTGATCCCTCAGTCGCAGATTGTGATACAGTAGGTGTACAAAGAGATAATATAGACTAGAAAAGATATAAAAACATGTAAAAAGGTGGTTAGTTACAAGGGATCTAATAAATGATGCAGGGGATCCTAATGTGTATGCATAAACCAATCATTTGTGTAAGCATGTTAGTTGCTATGTGCTATATGCTAGGCAGCACTAAAATCACTAAAATAATAACACATTGCAAACAGGGGTGAGTATCAAGCCACAAGCCATGTGTATTTATACATGCCTAAATGACCAGGCACCTTTATTTACACATGGTTGAGTGTACAAGAGGCAGCACCAGCAGAGGTGTAATACCTGACAGTCAAAAAACACAGAACAGGACGTGACCAGTTTCTAAACCATCTTCACATAAACTCAACTGAAAACAGCACAAAGACAATACATTTAATGCTTTACTTCATCAACTACATTGATTTTTGTAAATATCTGCTTATTCTGAATTTGATGCCAACATGTTTCAAACAAGTTGGGACAGGAGGAAGAAAAGACTGGAAAAGTAGTGGAATGCCCCCAAAACACCTGTTTGGAACATTCCAAACAGGTGAAGGTATCATGATTGGGTATGAAAGGGGCAACCTGGAAAGGCTCAGTGGTTCACAAGTGAGGATGGAGCGAGGTTCACCGCTTTGTGAACACATGATTGTATGAAGGGTATTAGTACATGGGCTCTGGAACTCTTTGTCAAACTGTTGTTGGTCCGTTCGCTTACAAATGATTGCATTTTGTTTTTATTTACATTTTACATAGCTTCGGGAGCTTTTTGGAATTGGGGTTCTATTATCATGTTTAAAAACATTTTGTTTAATTAAATTTAAAGAGGAGAAATGGTTGAATGCATATTGTATTTTAGTAAACAAAAAAAACAATACTGTATCGACTATAATTAAATCTGCACGTTCCAACTTTCCCCGAGGTTGGTAATACAGCAAGGGCGCAGCAGTCTTTGCTGCTCATGCTTTAACTGTATACATATCACTGTTTATGCTGTTCATAGTTTGTTTTAGTTTGTGTTTCTGCATGTCCACACGCTGGATTGAATCTGTCATAATGTCCAAATTCCACACTTCATACTGACTCTATGCAGGTCTTCAGTATGTAGTGTGCTCACAATAGAAAAGTGACAAAATAAAGTTCACTCAAAGCAGACAGCATGCCTACGAGATAGCTGATTTATGACTGTGCTGTTATGCACACTATTCTCCCAAACTGCAGTGCACAAAGGAAATGGAAGAGCTGCTCACAGCTGGAAAAAAATGGAATAAACTGCAGGTAGAGGTAATAGAGCTCAACAAAGATCTTGGAAAACAAATAAGTTCTAAATCTAAAGGAAAAACATTTTTAGGTCTCTTTGTGGAGTTTAATTGGCAGTAACATTCAGCTGCGGTTTATTACATGCTAGCATCACACATATTTGAAATGGTAAAGTATGCTGATTTTTTTTTATAATTAAAATAGTAGAATATGACAACTAATGAGTAGTACATACTGTATGGAATTGGTATGGATTCAGGACACAGCTCATGTCTTTTTGTTATATTTGGATGTAGAAGTGTGTTATGTGTAGACTTTTTTATGACAGAATAAAAATCAAACCAATAGTTTAATAATAATTTCTTCCTCTTCTTCTTCTTAATATGTAAACCTCATTCCATGCAGAATCTGTGCTGATTCTTAGATCTATTATATGAAATTCAAAAAAAAAAAAGCCATGTTTCCCTTCTCTGTTTGGTACATGGGGGTTTGTTTGTGGTATTTTCAGTCTCTTCCTCCACAGCCTTATCCATGCTTGTCCAAGCGACCCCAGCTTGGTTTGAAATGTATTCATAAAGACAGGTTGGAGGCCAGAGTCGCTGAGGTACTCCACTTCAGTACAAAGACCTTAAAATGATTCCCTGAGCGTGCCTCGGCAGGGGGAAAACATGAAATAATGATATGGAAAACATAATAATGGAACTCGGTGTATTCATGGACTGGAATTTTAAGAGCTTATCTAACAAAACTTAATATATTTCTGATGGAGGTTTTCGGGGATAAAAAAGAGAGAGAACATTTTCCTGTAACTAAAAGGCTCCTTTGAAATGTTGAGTATTTTCACAACAATTACTTCTCCATTTAGCAGTGTTGGTGGCATTTCTAATAAGGTCTACAGGCATCCCTGTAGACTCTTTAAATACTTAAAAATGCTCTGTTCAGTGGAATTAACCCCACACAAGGTGTCTCTGCTCCTGTAATTGAAGTTACTGTTTTGTTATGTTATTGTAATTAAAAAATGGTTCTCCTAATTAAAGACTTGTTTTTCTGCCAAACGTGTTGCTCTCCTCCTCATCCAGCTGCCCCTCTCCTGTTCCCTCCCATATTAGGGTTCGCACAGACAGTCTGACGGATGCATGAATGGTATATGACAAGAAAACAGCCTCACAGGCCTGCACTGCTCCGAATGATCAAGAATTTCTTCACATTAAACTGAGAGAGACCAGGTAGGGTGGTCTGCAGAATAATGGATAACTCTTAAATATGCACACCATGATGCTTGAGGGATTAAGGTCCAGGGCATCGTTATTTACCCTGCATCTGAAATGAACAAAAGTTCATCAGTTGAAGGTCTTTCGACATAAACCATGATAAGACTGAATGAGTTTCTCTGTTTGGCATGCGACTTTCTCAGCTACGACACCCAACATGTTCTCTGCTGAGGATGCAGCCGACTGCAAAGCTGTGTAATTGTTGTGACTATTAGCAGATACAGTTCTGGACCAAAAATAGATCCATGTGACACTGTGTCAGTTACTGCGAAGGCGACAAGTTGGCTGAGAGACGAGCAAACTTTCCATTTTGACCCGAATGTTGCAAGAGCTCTCTCGTCGACCTCAGTTTGTGATCTCAGCATCTGGTACCTGAGTTTGTGAATGCAGACTTATTACACTCATTTTAGAAAGATAGTTTTGTATCTGTTGAACTTAACATTGATGCATTTCAGCGAGAATCACACCTCAGTGGAACATCATTTTGACTGTAAAACAAAAACGTCAGCAACGTTCTCTGCTTCTTGTTCAGTTGCACTTTAAATTACATTTGAGTCTCAAGACTATATTTGAATATACTGTAATACAAATAACTCATATTACAGTATTGCCTCGATCTGTGTGTAGATGTACAGGTGTACAGTTAGGACCTCACCTGAGGTCCTAACGCCTCTCTGAAAATCAGAATTTGGCACAGAATATTGTGTTGCATCCCTTTATGTTTTACAGCATCATTTAAGACCTTTTAGTGACTGCCTGGTGCCACATTTATCTCAGCTGTTGTTTGCTTTGTTGAGCACCCTGTTGAGATGAGGAGCAACTTAATGATGATAATGCTGGGACCTGAAGTGTAGGTGCAGTATTTTTCCATCCAAATTATGCTGGAATGCAAAACAGCTGACTCTATTTGCATGTGTAATTCAGACGCATGACAGATCCTTGCAACCTGCAGTGCGGCCCAAATGCATGGCATCTGCTTCAGTCAAGCTGCATATGAAAAACATGGATGGGTAAACATAGTTTATCCTTACTGCTTGGCAATCTCATTTCACCACAGAAGAATGCAGACTTTCAACATACATAGCCAAATGAAACCAGCAGCGCTGTGGTGTTTCCTGATGGACAGATAGCCTGACTTGCTGCTTAGTAAGTAACCGCTAACTGCTGCTAACTGTAGCTGCCCTTAGCAAATTAGCTGTGCAGCTAACTGACTCTGCATGGAACAGACAGAACTTAGGGCACTAGGGGAGTGTTGGTGTTTAGTAGAGGGGCTGTGGACAACCAGGAGGAGGAGGTGTTCTGGGACAGAGAGGTGGGCATCCAGGGAAGGAATGCTGGCGAGGAGAAGCGGTGGAATGGGCACCAAAGCTGGATGAGCAGGGAACAGAACCTCAGCAGTCTCTACAGACATGAGGACTTTGACACTGGAAGGTAGGAAGAGCGAAAAATAAGAGTGACCGCGCAAGAGGCTAAACCGGAGTAAATCTTGGACTGGTTTTTAGTCGTTGGCGAGAGCTTTGCGAAATGAAAGGCTGCACAACAGACGCTGAACTGGCCAGCTGCAAGTAATATTAGCTGATTTGCCAAGTTTGTCTTCTGTTGTACTTCTTTGATGTTTGGCTGTGTTAGCAAAGTTGTCAGCTCACTAGAATTTGATCATAGGCAACATACTCATAACAAATGCACATGTACAGCTGTCAATATTTACGACACTGGTGCGTAAGTGACTTACGCTACGAAACTTTAAGGGCGACAAATTGCAAAAAATGCCAACTCTTGCTTAATGATGCTCCAAATTACTCTGAAGTAAGATTGCCCTCCCGGTTTCCTCATCAGATTAGCATATCTTTTTCACACAGTAACATAAAAACATTTTGGGAGACACGGGGACACGTTTTAACCCACAGTCCAATGCCCACAAGCAATTTTACTGACATCATCAGCGTTTAGCAGCTCTGCCTGCTGTCTTCAGACAAGTGTAAATGCAGAAACAAACAGCCACGATAATCGTACATGAAAACATCTGCCAGGCTGCGAAGTCTAAACAGTTCGAGGTTTGCTTTAGCACTCAATGAAGAGTGGGTTTTGGCATTGTTTTGCTCTGTGTCAGAGAGCTACAGAGCAGCAGAGCTCGCAGTGCAAAAAGCTCCTCACTCTCACACAGCAGGAGCTTTGTGTGTTGGCTGCAGTACAGAAAGGGCTGCATTATACCTAAGAGTCAGTGGGCAAAACGGCAGTGTGCTCACGATATCCAGGCAGAGATAACGCCTGCAGTTTTCTGCTCTGGCCTCATACACATTCAATTTGCTGAAATTACATCTAATTTTTGTTGTTCAACTATATAACGGCCACTTACGGCTGGAATAGAATCTGTAATGAAAACAGCAATAACTGTAATATCTTGTTTTCATGCATGCTCAACATCTGCACAGAAACAATAGAGACATGCATGATTATTTCATGCACATAGCCTCTTCATTCAACTGAGGGCCTGAAAAGAAATTTGTGCCTGGACAGCGGCCACAAACATAAAGCGAAGTCGTTTAAATTTTGGAGTGAGAGATGGGGGTGAACTCTTTGAGTCAAACGCACCACTTCAGTATCCAGGCTTTCTCCTTAATTGCTATCAGCTGCTGTTGACACTGAGGGGAGATTAAAGTTTCACTTTGTTACTGTCAGGGTAAGTGGAGCAGCAAATAGCTGAGCCTCCTGAATAGAAAACCAATTCCCGCATAATGATATAACAAAACAGATTCTCACTGCTGTGGGAATGAACAACGTAGCGCTGAGCACAATGGGGACATTTGGCTATGATTCAGACTGACGCAATATTAAGTTCCTGTATAGGAGGGGAAATAAATTCATTATCTCAATAATTTTCTTGGACTTTCACAAAGGTGGCGCCTCATTTCTTCTGGTCTCTGTGTTTGTGTGTTTACTTTGAAGCACTGCATACTCATAATGGGTTTAGGTCAACAGTTAATTGAGCTTAAATGGCAAAATGTGAGCCTAGGCAATGGTGCCTAATTTCAGTGCAGTCGGATACAGCCGTGCAGTGTGACCATATTGTCCACTGTCAAACGCTCACCCCCAAGAGGGTGATGATAAAATCTCTGAGCATGCTTTAGACCTTTTCATAATATTTCTATCTCTCAGATTTGACCTTTAATATTTTGACATTCGACTGAATTGAGAGGGGAAGGCAAAGCCAATAACACTGAGCTCATCCTGCTTTGTTGTCCACAGAGACATGCCATCATTCCTGCTTCAATCATGCAGATCACTCTGGGTAACCAGAGCCTCTCTGTTGCCTACTTCAGCTCTACTGATGTGATGCTAACTCCTCAGTTCAGGTATGGCTGCACGATATTATGTGCAACCATTATGTGTATCATCTTTTGCAACCACACCTCTGTTACTTCTTGTAAAAGATGATGGTTGCAGAAGATGATACTGCTTGGCTTATCACACATGATCAACCCAGCTAGTTAGCCATTAAAATGCTACCTTTCACACAGAGCGTGTGTGGGCGTCTCCCTGTGCGTGTTTGTGCATGCATGTCAGTTTTCTGTTGAAGGACTTTGCAGATATTGATTTCCGTGTCACACTTCTGCTCTGCATGCTGAGATCAGCTCTACAAGTTGTCATCCCTTTGATTTTGTCTGGAATTGATGAGACAAATGACCTTACTGTTACTGAGCAGAGATTTGTGTTTGACCTGAGATTGTATAAGAAAATACTAAAGACAGCAACATAAATGTTACTCGCATCAGTCTGCAAACTACAAAACACTGGCTGGTGTGAAGCCTTTTTTTTTTTTTTTTTTTTAGTGATCCACTTTGCTTCTCTATGCGATAGAGCCTCTTGGAGAAACTCCAAGAATTTATTGAAAAAGTTCCTCAAGCAAAATCTGCTTCGCACTGCAAGAAAAGCTGAACTTGGAGAACTTTTAAATGTTATTTAAACCTGTGGCAGAACCCCATAGACCCCTTAATGAGCTGTTCAATTCTTCCACCATATGTAAGAGGAAGTCAATTAACCCCAAACAATAATGTCGGATAAATCAGGTTGTCACAGCGCAGTAACATTTAAAGTAGTTTATTGTTTCAGCCTGTAAGTGAATGTTGTTTCTGTTTATGGCAGTGAGTGATAATCATTGCTACAGCATATACTACATTTCCTCTTAAAATGTGTCCTGTGCAGGGGTTGAAAGCAGCTAAATGCAGGCACTTTTATTTCTCTTGTACATGTTCAACTTTTAGTGCACTGTGGGGGTAAATAGATTTTTGATTGTACCCAAACACTTTCGGAAACGGCAGAAGTGTACTGTTATATACTTCGAGCACATGAGAAGAATTTTCCTTTGAAGTTTGCTTTAAGCCTGTTTTCCTTTTATGTCAATCTGGAAAAAATGTTTTCTGATAAAGAAAATATGGTCATCGCTTGTGAGAGCTTTGAAATGGTTACAGACTGGATGCCATATTTGGTCCTTTCAGTCATGGTGACCAAATGTTATTCAGTTGTCTTCAAAAGAGCCATTTATGTCGAAAAATATATCCAAGTAAACATGCACGAGTGGCCGTTCTTCTATATGAGCAACACCGGGGCTGCAGCAGTTTTACACACTGAATTAATCAAGACTGTTTTGATTGATTGTTTAATTTGAGAAAATAAAAAATAATGAGAAATGCCCAACATAAATTACACGTCTTATCTTTGCAGGAATCGTGCATGCACTCATGGTGGAGAGGCTCGTGATCATGACAGAACAGGATGTAAACATTAATGACATCCCCCTCGCCTGAGCTGTAACACTAGCCAGCAGTATTGGTTAGCTATGAATTAATCTGCACAAACCAGCAATATCAGACTAGAGTAAGGGAAATAGATGCACACTAAACAGAACAAACAGAGAAAAACCACGAGAGACCTCATCACTTGTGATGGGGAAGCACATCAGCAGATGGAAGATGAGAGTTTGTTGAAGACTTGAAGAGTCAGATATTCTGCTGGAAAAAATGAAAAGGCTGCATTTGTTTCTGGTCAGGTATTGTAAACAAGGAAGCGAGTATGAGAGTAGCCTCCAACAAATCCACTTATCCACGGTGTTCAGGCTGCATATGCAAGTTCTCCTGAAGAAGAGAGCTCTATAAATTGATATTCATAAAATTGTTTTAATGATCCACTATATGATTTGACACTTGACACTTTGGCAAAATGTACTTGAGTGGTAAAAGACAGAATTCAGGAAAATGAAGGAAAAGACGGAATTTGGGAAAAAATACAAATATAAGCTAGATAAAATTTTAACGGATTTCATGAGGCCCTAAAAAAAGCTAATAGGAAAACAATGTATTTTTGATTTTGGGGAGAACTGTCCCTTTAAACCTTAGCAGGCAACACAAGCTAGTTACCACATCAACATTAGCTATTGAACCAAATATGCTAACCAATTTACTGTTATTGAACCATTTAAAACACGCTCGGAAGAAAGTAACATTAACTTATAAACCTAAGAAAAGCTACCAGCCGGCGATGACAAATATTCACATTTGAAGAGTAATGTAACTTCCATTATTCAGTGTTTCAGCCACTTAAGGTGTGTAGTCATCCAGGCTGCATTTGCTATCATGTGACGTGACTGGAAGATGTGTTCACAGTACAACATAACCGAGAGCAGCCTGTTCAAAATACTGTCTTTTCCATGACTGGTCAACTGTTTTCCATGTTTTCCAGGAGGCGTGGGAACTTTGGAGAACCACAAGAGGCTGTACATGCTGAAAGTTCTAACTCTGTCTCAATGGTTCTCGCAGGTCCCTTAAGATACCTGAGATGCTCCACGGTTCTTTGAAGCACTTCTCACCTGTGCTAAACATAGCACCATGTTATCGCTGCAGGCTGGTGGATCAGACTGCTTTTCTATATTAGTGAAGATGATGATTTCCAACATTTAAACTCATAAAGCCAGACCATACAGTATATTATGACCCGAGGCAGCCATCATCTCACAGGGGCTCTGAATTTTGTTTAAGTTGCACCTTTTGATAAAGCAATAAGCCGAGCTTATGAATGGCTTCTTTAGGTAACTTATGTTGATGAGTGTCTCACTAAAGGAGATTAATAATGTGAAAAACTGTTTCTGTGCCAGAGGAAATACAAAAAAGAACTGAAGTGACTTAACTACATACATACAAATGTTTTAGACGCAATGTCAGTTTCATTTCAACTTAATTTAGATGAACGGTGGACTAACTATTAGAAGCATTCAAAAAGCGCAGAACAATTCAGCTGCACCACAAACTTCATCATCTAAAATGATCATACAGTTCAATGAACACCTGTCTAAAAAAGTTTATATTTCATAATCTCCGTGAAGGTAGGATCTATTGCAGGACTGTTAGACTGCTAGCTAGGTGTACCTAATAAACTGGCAACTGAGTATTTTCTTCACAGTCTAGTTCATAAAAATGCTGACACTTTCCAGGAAGATGAGAAAGTTGACTGGACTGAGAAGTTCATTTAGTGAATTCAGTCTTTCAGTTGGTGCTACTGGTAATAATGCCATATTATTATTATTATTATTGCAGTGGCAAAAAGACGTTTTAATCTGATCAAAATTAATCTGTTCATTCATTTTTCGACACTAACTCAAAGGGTGGTAGAAGGCTACTCATCAAATAGACAACACCCAGAAGTCAGACACATTGACAAACCAATCAAAGTCAAGTATAGGGAGACGCAGCCCAGGTAGGTGATGACAACAGGTAACAGGTGGACAGGTAAGTTATGTATAGTTCATTACTGTGCTCGCATAGTTGCAACGTGGATCGAATGTGCACAATGTAACAAAAACCTGGTTCAGACCTTTGGACTTTCAGGTATGACAGCAACCTAAATTTCAACAGTGTTTCTCTTAGTGAAACAGAACAAAAGTGTGATTAGAAATGCCAACATTGTTAAAGAAGATTAACGGAAGCAAAGAGAGGCTGTAATAATTTGAATCTTATAAGAAACTGAACGCTTATTGTAAAATTTAACCACTACTGAATACTCAAGTTGAAATTTGAATACCACATGCTTCCAAAACCACCTATCTGATTTATATGGTTTGAACTTCCCTTTTTAAAAAAATCAGAGTAGGTAATTTCAAGCAGTGCAGTTTCAAATATGTGGTTTCCGTTTCACAAATTTAGACTCAAGAGGAATATTTTTTCAAGTTCTTTTTTTTCAAAGGACATTTCCTCAGTGACTGAATCTTCCAGGTTCGTTTCATCATGAATTTTGGTGTCTATATTTCCACCTTTCAATTTTCTATAAACGTGGTGGTATTTGGTTACCTTTTTTTTCAAGGCCACACATTGACTTGTCTTAACAGCGAAAGCACAGGTGGAACTAATAACACTAACGATGCTCAGCTCCAATTAAGTGTCAGAGGAAGCACTTCCAGTGAGTCAGTAAGCATCGTACCAGCGCCCTGAAATTAGCCAGACTAAATGGGATGCAACCATCATTAATGTTTTTTAATTACACCTGTTCTTTTGCTGCATGACAAGTCAAAATCCCTGCTGAGAAAAGGGCCAATAAAAGGTGAGCAGCACGCAGATTTACTACAGAGATAAATTATAGCGACAATTAAAAGGTGATGTTAACATTTGTGCGGTGGCCAGCTCCTTCACTGGTCACAAGTCAACTCTAACAGTAGCCAATACTTGATTTTATTTGCCAGCGTAAAAAAACAAAAACAGCATCCAGGCAAGCTTGAAACGCTTCCAGTATTTCTACTACAAATCAAAACAAATCCGAGCAGTCAGGGTACAAAATTTACACCAGCCACATCTCCGTGTCTTGTTCCACAACATACAGCACATGGGGGATTCCTCTGCTGTGCATGGCTGATCATCTGTCACTAACACTGACGCAACCGGTAAGACATCAACATGGCCCTCGCATGATGAAAAATAGCCACAAGCATGACAGAGAACACCCCACCCAGCACAGTGGTAGCCCTCGGTTCACAAGTCCACTGAGGCATGCAGCAACACGTGACAGCGTGCCGTTTGAAACCATATGGTGGTAGAAAACACACACTCACACACACACATCCTTTGCCAACATGTCCACCAGGTAGCTAATGAGGAGGAAATTTTAGGGACGGTTTGGGCCAGCTGAGAGATGAAACTACAACTTACCTGCAAAGATGGAAAAGCAACTTTGAAGATAAATCCTCCAGACTGAATTTTATCCACTCCACTTTGGCTCCTAAAAGGCCCACCAGCTTCCATCAAAATGTTAATTCATGTCGTGTGATGACACTCCAAACGTAAATAAAAGTGACTGATACATCACAACAACTGGCAGAAATGATTAATTGTGGTTGTAAAATAAAAGGAGGAAGCGTCCCTCTGCCAGGCCTCTTTCTCTGCAGTGTGCTTCAAAACACCCCGAGATAAAACCTCACAAACCAATAAAATGCCATTTAATAACACAGGAACCGCATGTCCTCATAAAGAGCCCGAGATATCATCAATATCCAACCATCAAGGTTATTGCACCGCTGGGCTTAGAACGACAGGAAGAGGCAAAATGTTTGCCTTGGCCCGAAAATGATTTTTCTCAAACTGTGTAGACCACAAAGCTGTACGGAGTGTCACACTGACGGACCCACACAAAGGCCCGGTGCTTGTATGTCACCCTTAAATCCGCCCAACTTTAAACGCACAATCTTGAGTGAATCCGGAGCCTTATCAGGAAGGGCAGGAAACGTTCGGAGGTTATGTTCGCCTTTTGTGTGGGCTTGTATCTCAACATCTCCGGTGCTCATTTCAACTTGAAGCTATCCATCCAGCAGGCGGGAGTAAAAATGGAACGGCTGCATTTGAGGGCTTATTTAAAATTCTGTGTGATGTTCTGTTCTTTAATGTTGATACGCCGTGTTCCTGTACAAACAAAAAAAATAAAATAAAATGCCACAGTCTTCCTTTGCTTCAAACATAAAAAGGGCAAAAAGTCATAACATTGTTCTCAAAGTGTCTCGGCTGCATAAAACTTAAAGTACAAGCACCGGCATATTAATACACAGCACATACACAGACAGCACGCAGCCCGATCCAACTCAACTTAAAGATTCTCTTAATCTTTTCCAGCAAATTTTGTGAAATAAAAAATAAATGAGCAGTGGTGACGTTGGTGTTGGGAGTCTGCAATTCTGAACGCCTCCACAGAAACATCAGTCTCATTGCTTCACAGTTGGTCAATAAACTATTATGGCTTTTGGAGGCTTTCAAAGTGTGTCTTTATTCTGAGTTTATCAATGAATAGCTGTCTGGCATTAAAAAAAAAAAAACACGGCAGGATGAAATTTAAACAAAGTCCACATACTGCAGTGTGAGGTTTATTAAGAGAAACATCCAGGTGCTTTTTATTCATTCACATCCATTAGTTTCTGGGAATGTCAGATGTAAGTGGATGAACTGTCAAGTCTAGTCAAGTGTATAATTCCACAATGATTGACCCACAATACCACACACTTAAAGCCTGTGGTTTCTCAAATTGTCTCAGAATAGTACAGTGACAAAACACTTCTACTGTCAGCACCAAACTGGGAAAGTTTCGACAGATTTTATAATAGGAAAAACACGGAGCTGTTTTGTGTGACGCTTCGAGTTGTCTGATGCTTCTGTGTATAGTTGAGCTGAAACGAGTAGTCGATTCAGCGATTAGTCAATCCACAGAACATAAATCACCATTTTGATGATGCAACGGGAGTCATTTTTGTGCAAAAATACCAAACATTCCCAGGTTTCAGCTTCCTTCAGAATGAATGTGCTGCTTTTCTCTGTATATCGCTAGCTGTGTCCCAATTCAGGGGCTGCATCCTTCGGAGGATGGATTTGAAGGCCGATTACGTCATAACGCTGCGCGAAGGCTGTCCCAATTCGTCCAAATTCGAAGGATCCTCCAAATGCAGCCGACAAATGCGTCCTCCTTTTCCCTGTATTTGGAGGATGCGTCGCTACTATCCTTCACGTCCTCCCATATCCCAAGATGCTTTGAGCACCGATTGTTTTGTTTTTTTTTTAATAATGGCGACCTGTTGATATGAGGAGCTCAGTTAACAGTTAGCCTTATTAAAACTCTTCACTTACAAATGTTACAAGCTCGCATGTCAACTAATATCTTATTTTGCACTTGCCCTCTGAAACGATACTTTGTATCACGTAACATAACGTTAAGCAATCATGTCACTTCCCTCCACTGATTAGGTCTAATATAACAGTTGCGCCGACCGAGCTGCAGGTTCTGTGGCCAGAGCCGGTTACCTTGGCAACGCGTCACAACGAGCGATATTAAATAGTCCACTCAGCCGCGTCTTGTTAAAGACTCACGGTGTTAACGGTAAAAAAAACAAAAAACAAAACATTAACGTATTAATAATTGATTTAATATTTATTTCTTTCGTAAGTGACCATGGTAAAAGCGGGATAATGCCCTTCGAGTTGTCCATTATCAGAAATGAATGGACGACGCGGAGGCGTGAACCGTCCGACGCGAAGCTGTGAAGATATTCACATCAGGTGAATTTGTAAGTTGTATAATAGGCTACATTTCACGCCTCTTACAAGCGATAGGAGCTGTACGGGCGCATCTCTGCACCCCGTACGTGTGTTTTTCCCGGGTTAGGAGGGAAGAAGTTATGACGTCGTGACGCAATCAGGAAATACTCCGAAGGCTAGACCGTCCCATTTACCGATAGTTGATGCGGCCGACGGAGGATCCTCCGCAGGACCCAGCCTCCAGAGACCGCGTAGGCTGGGTCCTCCGAAGGATGCAGCCCCTGAATTGGGACACACCTATTGTAAACTGAGTATCTGTGGGGGTTTTGGCCTGTTGTTCTGACAAAGCAAGACATCTGAAGACATCTTTGGCTTTAGGATATTGTAACAGGCATGTTCACTATTTTCTAACATTTTCTAGACCAAACGATCGCTTGAAAACATCAGAGGGATTCATCAATAATGAAAGCAATCATTAGTTGCAGCCCTATTGTACACTATAATTGGTCTTATCTCGTGTCCAGCGCAAAGGTGTTTAATAGGAGTTTACTACAACAAAACAGACAACCAAACCCAGTGTACAAACCGCACATGCTGCTTGACTCTAACTCAAGTGCAATGAAAATAAACAGCCTAAATGAATCTCCTGAGAGCAGTCAGTGCATCTGTTTGTCATGATTTAGGGTGTGTGTCTGAAATCATGTATGGTTGTACTCAGCAAAAGGATTTTCTTTTTCTCTTTGAAGTCACTGAGATAAATCACAAAGGCCTTGTTTCGATGTTCTGGCTGGTAACAAATATAGGTGATACTACAGAAAATAACCATGGTAACATTTGCATTAGATCACACAGCAAGAACAGCCGAAGTGTTTTGAATTCAATCACACAAAAACCATACAGGGCAGACCGCTGCCACTTCTGCATCTCCACCCCGACTTTAAAGCACGGTCTTTAGAAAAAGCATCCATCACAAATTCATCAGTGAATGAATCACAAATGAATTAATTCAGCAAAACAACAGCAGTCCCCTCAAATGGAAGTATCACTTTGTGCAGGCAGGTCCAGGCGAAGCTTCAAGTGTAAAAGGCTGCTTTCTTTGGTTATCATTTTCTTCTTTCCATGTGATGGGTAGCTGCTAGCTGTTAATAGCGCATAAATTGGGAGCGCAATAATAAAAATTCTTCCCATGATTTTCATTAGTATGCAGGGTGCTGATGGCAGCAGCTCTGTATTTGTTAACAATATGCACACCAAGTCTGCAAAGCAAAGGCAAAATGCAGTAAAAAAGACTTGAAAAACCCCCAAACTAATGGAGGGACACGTCTCCTCTCTTTTATAGTTCAGCTGTAAAATCAGGCTCATGACCAGCTTGTGTCTTGATTGTGATCAGGGACAGGCGGGGAGGTACAAGTACAGGTTGCACACAAGAAATCTGAGAAAAACATAGAAAATGATACCTAGAAAATTCTACATTCCAGACAATGGGAACTTCCCTGTGAGCAAGCGACAAACTTCAAATATCAAACATTCTGTATTTCAAGCTGTAATTGACAGCAAGATCTGGTACCTTTTTTTAAAATGCATGTAGATGGGAGTAAAAAACCGGAGAGGCCTAACTGAGCCGTCAAACTAAAAGCTGATTATCTTCATTAAGTGGCCAGATGACAGTTATCGCCAGCCCAATTATCCATACCACATATCTGTCATCCAGCCGGAGAACCTGTCTGCAAACCGCAAGAGACATAACTCCCACATTGTAATTCATAAACTTGTTTAGTCCAGTCTCCAGCCTAAAGATCAGGCTTCCCTGTCATCTCAGGATAACCCGTGCAGAGTCCTCTTTACTGACTCTGCCCCTGTTGCTTTCCTTTTGTTGTTTAATGAATAAACGACTCAATTATTGATGAACTCAGGGTTCCTTAATTATTAAAATATGCCTGCAGTTGAAAGCAGTGCTGGGGGTTAATGTGGGTGATATAGAGGCTTGGAGAAGGGGGGGAAAAAAAAAAAAAACGCCTCCTGCTTAATTGTGATGATTAGCGCTGGGTGCCCTCTGTTCTGGTTCATGATGTCACAAGGTGGAAAACTGGAGGAAAAAAAAAAAGTACAAGGTACAGACAAAGCATGTTCACGAAGATTTTAGAAGGTCAGTTTATTTTTGTATTTAAGCATAGATAGGTGATGGTTTGGTGTTAAATCTGCATTCAGTGTTTTGTTTTTTTGGGGGTGGGGGGTGGGGGGGGCACCTTGAGGGCGCAGTGGAACAAGCTGTAAACCTGTAAATCAACATTTTACCGCCTCATGAGGAAGATAAGGCGAAGGTGTTAGCAAATAGTTGTCTATTTACACATCCAGCAGACAAAGGCAAAGATTTGCATTTATTTGGAGTCATGTTTCTGTCCACCAGATAAATTAAAGTTCCGTATTTACTCCCCTTTCAGCTCTGTTTTGCTCTCCGCTAACCCCCGAGGGAAATACCTCGCTCATTAGTCGCTAAATGCTCCGCAATGTTCACCAGCTAGTCGATAACCTTGTCAGCCTGCTGTTTGATGCTGGGCAGGTGGTGTACAGGTGGTGTACAGCGGGTTTATCAGAATTTTATTTGGTGGACAACATCTGCCTGCTGTGGCTGCTGATAAGAAACAGTAAAGTTGCAGGCTGGAAAACCAAAACTCAGAGCTGAAAGTGGCTAAAACAGGGGAAATGCAGAGTTATTGATGATTCTGTGTGGGCTGTCACTACACAGCTTTCACAACCTACTTAGTCATTTATAAACTCACTGATCGGAGAGGTCTTAACATTATGAAGGTCTGTTAGTGTAGACATATGCAATGTTTACATGTGTACATACAGGGTAGGACATACTTAATATGCACTGCATCACAGTATCATATTTGTAGCCAGTGTTAGCTTGGAGTATCACAGTATTTTTAGCCGGTGTTACTTCTTTTCTGTGAAGCAGGCAGGTGCTCTGTGTGCCTTTGCTAATTGGCATGTTGGCTGCATTACGAGCCAACAGGCAGCTTCTCAATTACTGGGTAGTTTCCCTTAGAAACCTTTCCAGAGTGGCACCTCAGTGTATTCCATTTGTTTTAACCCAAATAACATTTTCAACTAAATATTCTTTCTTTATAATTAAGACTTGTGTCACTACAATGAAAGGAGACTGAAAGTGTGTCTGACAAGTGAATTTAGATTCCACTGAAGTAACAATGCATAGTCTCTCTTCTGACATCTTAAGGAACTGTTGCACATCAAGGCAGATGGGGAGACAGTATTTCAGGAAGCGCAGAACACCAGCGAGCAGCACCAACAATAGAAAACAGCTGCCTTTGAATGGTGGATCAGGATGTTGGATTTATCATGCTCTCAACGTGACCTCTTTCGACTTGAAATACACAAGTCCTTTGATTGCTTCAGCCTCCCTGACATGAGCTTTCAATCAGACCCTTTGAGAGCAGTTCTGTGGGCAGCCTTTGTCATCTATATTTCCACAATTGTTTGGAGTCCTGATTTTGAGGAGCACTGAGGGACCGATCGGCTTTACCTCTGCTGACCTCCTCCCTTGTCTCCAGAGATGAAGAGATATCCAGTCCTTGTCAAATACTGCACACTCCATTATCTATAAGACTGTTGATATTACACAAATGCCTTTGCAGTAAAGAGACTGAATCAAATCAAAGGCTTATTCAAATTGTGTTCTGATGTCTAAATGAATCTTCAGAATGCTAGTCCTTTGATCTTACATAATCCAGGACAGACAATTAAATTAACGTGTAGACCTTTAACTTCTGACTTGTAAAGCGCAGTTATTTCTTTTAACTTTGTCTGATGTCTCTGTTAAAAACCACAGCTTGATAATGTATTTTCAGCGACTAAGTTCTTTGTGTGCATGTGCAGAGGGAGGATGGGCTAAAAGAAAACAAAGAAAAAACGCTATGAAAAAGAAATGGGAAGAAGCATGAAGTCAGCAGAGGCATGTTTAAGGTAGATAAGGTGAAACCAATTGACAGTTTCTGCTCTTTCCCAGTGGCAACAGACATTTTATTGGCAAGTCTGTAAGATAGTCTCCCCAGCCCCAAGAATAAGCTGGAGAATTGCAACAGCTGGAGAAAATGCTATTGGTCACAGCAAGTCATTGAAAATGGAAGTCTCAGAGCTGTGAGCTTCTTCCATGAAATCCTACTTTTCCTCTTTGGAAAGGTGTGGCATATTTCTAATGAGATCCCTTTATCACCTTTCAAGTCAGAATTCACAGGTAATTAACGCTTTCTGTAAAACATACAGTCTCTTCTGCTCACTTGTCAACATGAGTGAGTTCACGATCCCTTCACTTTGTCTTTGACTGAGAGAAGACTGTCGATTCAAAACAGTTCTACTCTCTCCCAGTAGGATTTTTTACCTGTGACAATAAGGCTAAAAACTAAATACTGCACACAGCGTGCCTTGCCTTTCAGTGGACGTCAAAGAAGAAAACCTCAGCCATGCGGGGAAACATCTCATCATACACGTGTTAGAGGCTACAACAGACAGTTTGGTGAAGGGCGGTAGTGGAAATGTGTCACAGCAACCCTCAAAATGGCTGTGGGATGGTGCCCCTGGACATTCCATTTCTGGCATGTGCTCCTTGATCAGTGGGCTTGGGCAGCCTGGCACATGGTGGGAGGGATTGGCAGCTCACAGCTTGCTTTCAGAACTGGTTGGATAAATGATTAAAACAGCATGATGGGCAGCTTTAGAACACAGACAGGGTCACAGAGGGCTGGCAAGTCACTCCCTGACAGGAAGAAGAGGAAGGGGAAAAAAAGAATCCACTCACAGAGCTCCCCGTGGCTAATTAGATCTGACGGGCGGTAGAAAGTGAGTTAAAATGTAATCTATGATCATAATCATAATGTTAGGATGAATATTGGATTTGACATGTTGCACTTGATTCAGCCATGTCTACAAATTATGGATTAAGGTGACAACAGAAGTCACTTTACAAGGTTACTGTAGATTTTACTGAGCAATTCCACAACTAGGGCCGCAACTAATGACTTTTTTAATCATCAGTGTAGTCATCATATAGTAACAATGGATCAAATGACGGTGTGACAGTGGTCACTTGTAGTGACAAACCCACGGAGAGCTGACACTCAGTTCTGCAGTTTGCTTCAGCTATGAAGATCATTTTAGAGTCTTTCAGCTCTTTGTTTTGATTTTCCAGTCTACAGCTTTACATTACATTAAATTTGAGGCTTTTATTTAATAGTGCAAAAAAAGGGGAGACACATGAAAGCCGGAAGAGAGTGAAGATGATGTGCAGCAATGGAATCAAACCCAGGCCGCTGTGGTAAGGACACAGCCTTAATACATGGGGCGCAAGCTCTACAAGGTGAGCTATAGAGGTGCCCCACATTTGTGGTGCACGCTAACACTCAGGCAGATGTTTTCAGGAAAAAAGGCTTTGATACACTACCTGCCCTGCACCAAACAGTAGGCACACGAGCTGTTGAACATACTGGACCATTTAGCAGCCAACGAGGAAGACATTTCACTCAGGAGTTGGTGGAGAGCAAAAACTAGAGCACTGTTTGCTAACAAGTTTGCTATATCGCCTAAAATGTGATAATGGCAGTGTTGTGTTTAAAGCTTGTCTCTCCTCCTGCCCAAACAATTCAATAGCATCAGGATTAAGAGTATAAAATATCAGATGACACAGAAAAAAGTCACAACCCAGCGTGACACCATCAAATTGCTTGTTATGTCGGATTAGCGGTCCAAAACCCAAAGAAAAGAAAACCTCATGTTTGAGAAGCTGGAGTGAGTTAGGTTTTGTCATTTTTGCTTGATAAATGACATTAACAATTACTTGTTTAACAAATCTGTTGCTGTTGGCAAATCGATTAATGGTTTCAACTCTCGTTTCCAATCACAAACAGAAAGCGTAATAGTTTAACCATTAGTCCTGGTTTCCTCTGCATAATTCAGCAGAGGCTTCCAAGACTCTGTTGCTATGTTATGTGAGTGATTAATACAACCTAATTACTCCACCTAATTATGCAGACTGCCTCTCAATCTTGCCGTCTTTGACCCCCCCTACACTGTCTCTCACTTTCTCTCCAATCTGGCTGACCCTGCCCCCAATCTCTTGTATTGTCTCTCCTCTCTAATATGGCGAAGGCGGGGGAGCTCTGCGACGGTTGTCAGCTATAACAAAAAAGTAATACATCCAAACCTTGAGATAGCGTAGTTTATCCTCACATTTGATTTCATATCCTCAATCAGCTCTGCGTTTGTTCATTAATACTGAGCACTGTTCCTGCTAGGAACTTATGATTTTCATAAGCTCATTAGTGACTGCACCACAGATCATCAGGGTCGGGGTGAGCAATTACTATGCTACAAGTGGAGAAGCCAGCTTATGAAAAATATGTTAATCAATAATGGTTTTAAGCAAACTGCTTAAAGCTCTAAAAGGCTAATGACCAAATTTAGTTCTGTTTTACCAAATGAATTAAATCAGGTTTGAGGACATAGAGGCCCTAAGCCCACCTTAGATTTCCCACCGTTTAGCATTAGAGGAGGAACAATTATCAAAATGAGGATTGTAGCGCGGAGTGGCCGTGAAGTCCAAATTAGAGCCAGCGAGGGCATTTCTATTCCTTTTTTATCCACTTAGATAACATGACCCGGAGAAGGGTTTAAATTAGGCACAAAAGCAGCAACAAGGAGGACCATGGGAGGATTTCTCCTGGTCAGCCTGTCTGAATGATTAGTGTGGGTGGTCAAGGAAGCACTAAAGGTCCTTGTGGAAGTTAAACCTGATTAGAGGGTAAACAATATCATTGGTGATAAGTAGGGCTCCTTCATGGTGTCACTAATGACCAGAAAATGAATTCATGATAGTTGTTGCAGCCTACAGTGTTTCCAAGGTTAAGGGATTTCTATGAATAGCATTTGTTATTTCGGCGCTTCATTCTTAATTCAATGTGTGCATGTTCATTTGGATCTAATAAGGTAAAATGAGAAGATTGAGCCTAACAATGTTATTTCTGCTTCTGTTTTCTCTGCTTTTAAAACGTGGGAAGAGCGTGGTGCTTCTATTCCCTTCATCAGCTGCTGATCTTTTCTCTGCTCGTATATGAGGACGCATTAACTTTTCATGAGGATGAATTCAAGGGTAAAAAAGCATGCAGCGTCTGAACTATAGAGTTTATTTTAGCATAAAACCCAAATGTCAGATCAAGACTTTCTCAAGAAGGCAGAAGGGTAAAGGAATGCGAAGACCTACAGAACTAGTAATGTAATGCATGCTGCATTTGTTTGTTTTATTTCACAATTTTGGAAATTACTACACCTACAATTTCATTTAGTCTAGACCAAGGGGGGAAAAAAACACTGCAGCTTTCTAGTTCTGGCCTGGTTTGTGTTCACAGCCTTTACACAAATGAACCGAGAGCTTAAGAAAGAAGACTTATGGACTGATGGGTAACTCAATGATGGTTTTGCATCGTCAGTGCTACATGGACCCACGTGGAGAAATCAAATTCTGGGGACTGACATTGAGTCGCGTAGCACTTTAATGTTTGTGCTCTTTGGTGTCGCTGACAGTTATTGTGAGGTCGTATTGTTGCTGTCGAAACACATGGAGAAGGACACAAACACACTGTTTTAACAATTTTTCCCTTTCTGGTGAACAGGAAAAATCTCTGCACTCATACGGCGATGTGCATACAGATCAGCAGAGAGATTTAATACTGGTGTTACTTTCAAAATAATGGTAAAATCACAAATCTGCTAGAATGAAATCCTGTGGTTGGTCTGTTTTGCTTTCATATCACAAACAAATTGCACCAGAGTTCACCTGGAAGTGGACCAAGACCCTCCTTTTCAGACACACCCCAAAAAGGGAGGTCCCCCTCTCAAAATTCTAGTGTGGTTTGTTTGTAGTATTCAGAGGATTTTACTGCAGTGGACACATGATTATAGCATGAATTCAAAAGCTAAACTAAGTAACTGAAAACAACTATCAAAACAGCAACAGACAGCAAGATATCAGTAGTCTTTTTCTGGTCTCTTCCTGTCCTTTGTATACCAGCTGTGTATACATCACCGTGCGGATAATGTGATATACACACAAATGACATATTGCGACGTTACACAAGATCTGCAAATGCTAAATCTTCTCATCAAAGCCTATGGAAACACATGTAATGTTGTGTAGCGTCATCTTTAAGGATTATATTTTCCTATACCTCAGACACTGAGACTGAGTTTAGCAGCAGGGCCAGCTCAAGGAGGATATTTAATACCAGCCATGCAGCCCCATAAAATGGTTGTTCCTGTGTACTGTAGTTACTAATCTCATCACAGTTCATTCAGCCCTTTGGATCATATAGCTACACCCACCAGCTCCAGTAGGCCATCTCAAGAGATTGGGCTGAGAGAATTAGAGAGGGGCACTTAGCTCTGCTTACTCACTCTCCTCCCTTCACTGTCAAATCCCAGTTCTTTAGAAACACACTGTGCAAAGATCAGATGACATAATGTGAACACCATGAGAGTGAAAGACTCTTTTGGATTCCCATCCGACAAATTCGATAAAAGCATCACTGTTCCATAATTATTTTTGACAGAAGCTTCTCAAGAAAGAAAAAAAAAATGTATAAAACGTGCTTTTATTTGATGCTTTATGAGATAATGTTGATGACGTGCACTGCCAGGATAGTCAAAAGACGGCTGGGCTGCATGTCCCCTGTCATAACAATTCACCACACAAAATTAGACCCGAACGTGGGTCTCTGAGTATGACCACGTCCCGCTTTTTCAGGCTGGCTACTGCTTTGACAGTTAGTAGCTGCAGGGCAGAACCATTGATCCAAGGCCTGAATGTTTGAAATGGAAAAGATCAATCAAAAGCAAAAGGGTTATCAGATTGTATGAAATCTAATAATATGACTCGCACATGGAGAGCTCTCTGCATCAGTGTAAGCATCGATCCCTTTCTCAACTTGCTGTTTCAATTAGCCACCTCTTATCAATGGCCTGCCCATATGGAATAATACTAGCCTAAATAGATTAGTATCTTTTATGTGGTGTCCCAATATTACAAATATGTCCAATATTGTGAACGCGGCCACCAGGGATGTAAATCTTTGTACAATATTGTAGTCTGTTTGTCAAATTGTGGTACAAACAGTTCGCTTGACAGGCTAGAGCAAACATTAATATTGGCAAGTGAGAACTTTCCATTTTGCTGCAGTGTCCCCTGCTGAAACATCAAAGATGTCTTCTGTTACTCTCAGAGTGATGGGGAGCCTTACAGATTTTGACAGTTACAACAAAGGGCTCAGGTTGTGGGAAGATTTTTTTTTTTTCGCAGTAGCAATTTGTCTCTGTGTTTTATTTGGGCCTATTTAGCATAGGCATCCATTTGTTACCGAGTAGACATTTTGAAAGCAATGGTCCCTGAAGATGGTGTAATGACATCATCTCTTCTCCCACGCAACAAAATGGTGTGCACTTCACCAAGCAATACTAACAGACAAGATGGGAGAGTGTCTTGCCTCAGACTCCTCAATCATTTTGTCTCAGATGAATTTTTGATGTTTCTCCAGAAGCATTTATGTGCCTTTTCAAATCTGCCATAATAGCGTGAGAATTCGTAGTTGTGCAGATAGCCTTATGTAAATCCCCATTTCATGTGACCCTCTTTTCCTTTCATGGAACAGGGATGAGTCACCAAAAAGGGCGGCTCAAATTCCATTACCAAGGAGGCTTTGGGCATGAGCAAAAAGTGAAAGAATGGCAACACCGAGCCAAAATGAGTCCCAAAATAATTAGGTTGACTTGGATTACAAAAAATGTGGAAATGAGGTACTTCTGTGAAAAAGGAAAGTATTATATTCATAACACTTTTGCCAGCTGATTAAGGAGACATGCCCAACAGCGTTTTTTTTTTTCCCTCCCTTTGGTAAAATATGCATCTGCTGACATTTGGTAGAAATTTAATGTTGCATTTGACTCCACTAACAATAATAACTCTTCATTTCTCCTCTCCCCTTTCATCATTTCAAGTTAATTTTGCTCTTCTCACCTCACTAACTTGCTGTTGTTCCCTTGATTCTCTAAAACACAGTCGAGAACATCTGTCTTGTCCCATTTACTTCACTTTCATGGATAATTTCTGCCACAGCGACTCCTCTACGCCTCCCAATTGGTTTTCCTCACCTCCCGTAGCTACTGCTCGTGTCATCGTAGGACCAAACATGTAACAGCGACGTTATCAGCTCAGTGCGGTCTGGTTAAAATAGACCATGACTATCAGCGTTAGAGGGGAAACGGGCTTAACATCGGCGTGTTAGCTGTTCGTGTCTTTCATGCGAGCATGACTCTGGCTTATCAGCCCCCCATGCTGCGTCACCCCTGTGATAACTGTGACCACAAAACAGCATCACAGGAAGACATTACAAGAATTAATTTATTGCCTTGTTTCATCCTTCAATCGCTCAATTTGATTTACACGCCCTTGTTTTGGAGAATTGAGGTAAAGGTTCAAGATTGAAAGGTCATATTTCATAAAGCGCTAAAGTGCTGCAATTATAGTTTTAATCAACTGGGGATCGCTGGGGGAATACAAAGCAACATGTGCCACTCGGGATGAGTGAATTACAGCAGAGCCCATCTTCATAGTCCGTCACTGACAGTTGATCAGATACTTTTGCCATTTCTTGATTTGCTCTATCTTCCTTCTGCATCCATAAAATTATCTTAAGACTACATGGGTAGCAGAGTTCAAAGAAAAGATTAATAATTCACTCATTGAGTGGGTTTTATTGGTCTTTTGTCTGATCTCACAATGTTGATTTCAAAGACACGGGGGGGAAGATGCAGTCTAACAATCCCTGATTTAACATGTAACTAGAACAGGAGGCAGCCTGAGTGTTTCTTCTTGTACATTTTTGGGGTTACTGTAGTTGCAAGTCGAAGCTGCAGCGGAGGAAATACCTCTGAGGTTCAGTCATATACTCTGGGCCTAAGGGACTGTGGGCAGCCCCATGGAGTCTGTAATACACATATAAGCATGCAACACACCCACACATTGGTTCAGATATCCTCTTCCTTGTGGTAAAGCTGACATACATCAGACCATTGTTTGTCACTGTCATATTTTCTGAGCCTAAGCTTAAAGGAGCATCCATGTGCAGTCGCCACTCATGCATTTTTCATGAATACCCACTGGAGTTCCTTTGAAAGACCACGTTCTATAGTTGCCATCAGAGTTTGGTTCTCTGTGTCTGTGATACGTGGTGGAGAGGAGAAAATTACATTGCCCCCTGATAAAAGCCACCAAAGATGAATACGGAAGTGGGACCTTTCAAAGCAGGGCAGATTAATTAGAATAACTATGACCAAGTCTCCTAACAAAAAGAGAGGGAAAAATCACCATTGGAGGTTCATCTCCTTTTTAAACATAATCACTCTTCTTCTCTTAGTGGTGTGTTTCAAATAATACCCCTGCTGACACACCAGACCTTTATTATTTCACAGCAGAAGCTATGGTTCAACAAATGCTATCAATCACTGTAATACGGAGGTCTGCATCAGACACCCACTTCACCGGCTGGCCCCTCCAGAGACTCCTGAGCTGAATGGGACATAGTCAGCAGAAGAAAGTGAGGACAACAGAATGGGGGTGAACTCATTCAGCCACCGAAAGACCTATCAACTGCGAGATGAAAAATACTATGAAATAGAAAAAGGGGGAGGGGAGGGTGGGTATCGATTTAAATGGAAAGGGAAACTGACAAAACAAATTTTCAGATAAAGACGAAACAGTCGAAGATGAAGCCACAAAAAGGCGGACCAAAAATGAAGACAATGATGCTGAAGCAGAGCAGAGGAGGGATTTTCTTGTCTTAAAAAGTTCAATTCCTTTTGCTCCCACAGGTTCAGAGACATGCTGTAAGGGGGAGACGCTTAATTAACTTCATCTTGTTCACCTCTGAGCTCAATTTTTAAAAAATAAGCTCTCCCTGCAAAACGTCAAAAATACAATTATATGCTACACTTATTCCTGACAATTCAATTATCATCAAACATAAGAAGTCTTAATTTCACACAGAACATTTTCAACAGCTCCATCAGTTAAATGCTATGTGAAAAAACAGCCAAATGAGGATCGTAACAGTCATAGCCGTCAGCAAAACATTTGAAAAAAGTTTTGCTCTGACTTTAAGGCCTGTGTTTGACTGACTTACAGCATGCAGGCTTTGAGGGCTGTAAGGGACAGATAGCATTCCCACCTCAGATCGCTTTCACAAATGTCAGAAGTAGCCAGTGACTACAGGAAAATCTCCTTCCTCAGAATCACATCACATGAAGATTTGATTCACTGTTGCGTGTATCTGCGAGAAAGTGATAAACATGCCTCCTTCCAGCTATTCAGGGGTTTCCTCCTGTTGTCCTTATGGTGGGAAACTGGAGAAAGAGCAAACGGCTCAGAGCTGTGGCAAACACATTAAACTGGGTTGGCTTTCAGCCTTAGTGATGCTCTGCGATGCCCGTGAAGCTGACCAATCATCATTTGGTATTTCAGGTATGCTGACTGTGAATTTCCATGAAACAGAAAAGTTTGCACCGCTTCATTTTTGAAAGCTCCACTCCATCGGCGCGTTTGTGAAACAGATATAAAACATGGATTTACACGGCAAGGTTGAAAATCAATTTCATGCTGTGAAAATGTAACTACAAGCTGATTAAAATTAGCTCAGACAGAAAAATAAAGTTAATGCAAGTTAATATTTTATTGCATAAAAATTAAAATGTAATGTTTCATCTCCCTCAGCTGAGAACAGCTGACCATGCATTTTATTTCAATGTTGTCGAGATCACAAGATAATCAACACATTATCACGAGACAACAAAGGTTGTTTCCTCTCATCACGTATAGCAGAGGTCAGGAGTGCCATAGCAGCAGGCATGGACGGCGTCTTGACAACTGTAGCTGCTGAGTTAGTTAAAAATGGCAGATGAAGGAGCACCTACTACTGATCGACGCATTAGAAGTTAACTTCCTGAAAAATTTTGGTCTCATAGCTTCCATCATGAATCTTTAGCAGCTGTTAGGAAATAAATCTTTCATATCTTCAGCCGGTGTGGTTGTGTACTCATTTTCATTTGAGCACACATGACATCCTGCTAAATTATGTAGCTGCACCATAAATCTGTTGATACAAGTCTGGGGTCACAGTTAACAGGTGTCTGTAGGCCGTGTGGAGACGCTGGGGGGGGGTCACTATGTACAGCTCATGAAAAACCGGATGGCCTCAATAATGTCTTTCCTTTGCCGTTATAAATAAAGCTTTATTTGAGGCACTTCTGGCTGACGCAGGAAAAAAGTAGTTTCCTTGTGATAAATTATCTTGTTATCTTGAGAAATCAGCCTTTTCTTTTCTCAAGATAATAAGATAAATTAAGCCATTATCAGGAGAAAACCAGCTTTGTTATCTTCAGATAACGAAATAATTAACTCGCGATCTCGAGATAACAGCATTTAAAAAGTTAATGCAAGCACAGCTAATTCATGGCTTTTGTACATCAGTGGAATCCCACATCTACTTTTAATTGTATATGAGATCAGATATCAGCATTTATACGACCTATGCAATTATTTTTATTTGTATTTTCATTTACTGTTGTGTGAGAGAATTCTTTTTTGACTTGGCAAAGACGTGTCAGCAATAATAAGTACAAAAAAAAAAAAAAAAATTACAATAAAAAAATCTCAACAGGCCAAAAGTCATTAATGGGAAAATGTTTGTTCTTTCTAAAGAAACTTAAATGAACTCTGCCTATGCTTAAAAGGCAACACACAACAAACACTTTTTTGGGAAATGAGCCCTGACAAAGTCTCAGGCACAAATAATGGGATCAGTACAATCCTCAACCACTAAAAAAGTTGGATACTGTAGTTTTTAAGCATATATTACTCAAACAAGATGCAATGGCTTGGGACTATTTTCATCTGCGGATGAATCCACATTTGGTGCAGTATTTAGAGCTGCATGGAGAGTGTATGTGTGGACGAATCAAAAACTACAGTGCCCATGTTCATCTTAATGGAGGAACATGTCAGCCAGTGCAACAGTTAGGCTTATTGATGTATTTAGAGTAGTTCTGAAGGTCAATGAATAGAGTTTCACCACACTTCTCCTGTCAGGTTAGACAAGTAAAAGATTCTTCTTAAGGTTATGTTGAGGTAATACCAACAAACGGATTTTACAAAGGGATGAATTCTGGCTAAATAAGACAAATTTTAGCAGTTAAAGTTTGCCACAATCTTATTGATGAGTTGGACTTATTAGTGTTTTTCAGTCCATTTGCCTGCTTAACCCTGAGAGATAGTTAAACACAGAAGCTTGTTCCTCCAGCTTTTGTTTGCTACATGAATAGGCCAATTATTTTGATTACTTGCTTAGCATTAGTGAGGCCCATTTTTCGTTTTCTCTTGTCCCAATGGGTCAACTTCTGTATTTTTCTGATAGGAAAATGAAGTTTGAAGCCGTGTGTATGGCATGGGGGATTGCTGAAGATGTAAATAGCACTTAAGAAGTTTATAATTTCATAAATGACCAATCAGAGACTCCCTGTTATTAGCAAGGTCTTGGCAGTTGGGTCCATCTGATCCAGTGGAGTTCAAGGGTAACAGTGATATTTATTCATAAAGATATAAATATCCGAAAAAAAACAACATGTTTGCAGTTTATAATTACCTGTGTAGCAGAGAGGGGATATGAGTCACAACATGCAAGCCCAAGTCACCACTCAAACTGCCAAACAGCTTGGACTTAATACGGTTATTTCTCCAAACTTCACTGCTAATGAATCCCACTCTGCTTAGTCAATACTGAGGGTATGTAGGATCTGCAATTACAATTACTTAAAAGCATTAAATTACAGGGTAATTGGGATGTATTACAAGTGGGATCTTATTTTTGTACTTGACCGCAGTTTTAACAGCTATGACTACATTTGTTCTTATCAGTATCACTGCTGAGATCTGAGAAAGTGGCAACTTCTACAAACTCACTCGAAAGACAAAACAGAGTTGAAGGTTAAAATCTTGCTTATAGTGTCTCATATCTCAGTTATATGAAACAAGTAGAAAATCAGACTTAACAGTCAGCAATATCTTCAGTTTCAGCTGATAAACAAAGTCGAAAAATGAATGGTTCCAGCATTGCACTTTTTGTCAGGTATGAAAGCTGTTTCATACAGTAGCACCGTTTGTCAGAGGAAGAAGTTTGTGTTGCCAAGCTGACACTAAAATCAAACACTCGAGCACAATCTGCATGAATTTAACAAGCAGCCAACATATACATATATATATATATATATATATATATATATATATATATATATATATATATATATATATATCCAGTCTTAACTGCAGACAAGGGAGTGGCTACAGGGGGGACAGAGAGGAGGAGGACGAGTTTGAGAATTTTAAAACAAACAGATTAAGAGCTTCACTGAAATGAATATGGATTTAAGTCATAAACAAGTTGCATACAGGTAGAAAAATCAGCTCAAAAATAGCATCTCTGTGTATACCACCCCTGGTGCACAGCTATGCACCATCATATCCACAACACGTGTTCACACCTAGTTCTCCCTCCGTCACATGATCCTTTCATTCCTCACGATTCTCAGCTGGTGTGGCCTTATCGACACGGTTCACAGCCAAATACTTTTACACTATGTACACAGTTATACATCTACTTCATCATCTCTACTATTGAGCTAACTTACAATGGCTTTTTTTTTTTTTATATAAGATCCAGGAACAATTGCACACCCTGTTGCGTCATCCCGCAGTGCTTTGCCAGAAGCTCTTCTGCCTGCTGTGGTGCGCTGTGAGTTGCTCGCTGTGGGGTGTGTGTTTGACGGTATTCCGAAACTGGGAAACTGAAACACCTCTGATGCACAAGTGTTCACACCCTTCAATTAACGCTTTGGAGAGATGGAGGCAAGCTTGACTTAAGCAGTAAGAGCTGTTTCATCATCTCATTTATATTCAAGCCTTTACAAGATTTTCATATGTGTTTAAGGGATGATTCAGGTTTATGACAAGTTCGATCTTATTTCTGGTCGTCATTCGCGACAACGTGTGCAGCGACGTTGCTAATAAGATGTCAGAGGAGGTGAGAAACATCATACAGCTTTCAGACAAACTCATTTAGAAGAGAAAACCAAGGTGAACTTCGAACTTATTATACAACCTGTCTGTTTACTTCTTTACAGATTACAAATATACCATCAACATTTAAGGTATTTCAACTTTCTCTTCTACCTCCAAACAAAATGGTTTAGATAATCTGGCTAAACTTGTTTCTCAACCCGTCTGACTTTGCTGTAGGGATGTGGCTGCGACTCTTGGAAAACCCTGGATCCTACATTTCCCAACTCAATTGTTGGGATGTTACCAATTAATCTTTAATCAACCAATTAACTGACACTGTATGTTTTGTGTATCATTTCTCTGGAGGTCACATATATTACCTTTGTACCACAGAGGGCATACTTAAACTTCGCTGTGCTTTGCTCACAATATATATAGTGAAGACTTTGAAGGAATTTCATAGAAGGTATCAAATGTCTTTCCTTGGTGAAATCAAAGTTCTCACTATATTGACATGGATGATTCCAGCGAATACTTTGCAGTGAGAAGCTGTCTTCACTTCAGACTACTTGTACAGAGGACTGATGGAGACCTTCGTCACATGATGCAACGACAATCACCTGAAGCTCGATATCAGCAGAATCAATGAGCTTGTGGTGAACTACAATGCTTCAAATGTGGATGTTGCTGCAAAGAAGCAAGGAGGTCCAAAAATGGACGCTTCACACACAGCTTCCACCCGACAGCACAGATGATCTGTTCAGTCAGCACAGTTTCAAGGTGGACCCCCAAAGATTAGTGTCAGCAATTCAATATCTGAGCACATGTGAAATATGGTCACAACCTCCCCCTCTGTTCCTCAGTTATAGTGTTGAATAATGGCCAGAAAAGTGTTTTTGCAGAAGATTATGATGTCACAGTGAAGTTGACCTTTCACCTTTTGGATATAAAACACCATAATTTTATCTCATGGGACGTTCGTGTGAAATTTTGTCAAAATTAGTGCATGAATTCTTCAGTTATAGCCAAAAATGTGTTTTGTGAAATCACAGTGACCTTTGACCGCCAAAATATCATCAGTTCGTCAGACATTTGTGTGAAACAGTGTCAAAATTAGCATCTGAACTAACAGCCAAAAACAAGTTTTGTGAGATCGCAGTGACCTTGACCCTTGACCACTAAAATCTAAGCAGTCCACTTGGACACAAGGGTGAACTGCTTAGATTTTAAAGAAATTCCCTCAAGGCATGCCTGAGATATTGCGTTCACAAGAGGAAAAAAACGAGAACATAATGCCTCCAGCCACAGCTGTCGCCAGCATGGAGGCATAAAAATGAAATCCCTCTTCAGCGTTCATTCTTGTGCAGGGGGCAGCAGACTGTTTTTACATCTTAGTGTGTCTTTGTATTTGGAACCATTCATTTTCCCCTCCAGCCTGACCGAGGTTTTTGTCCCTGCTGAAGAGAGGCCCACACCATGATGCTCTCATCCTGCTTACCAGTAGACACTATGTTCTGTGGATTTGAAGGGTGTAAAGTAGAGGGTGAGACAGGAGTGGGTTTTCACTCTTGGCCCATCCCAATCTCATGACAGAGAAAAGAAAATTCCTGCCTTGTTCTAATCCCAGAAATATGACTCCTGTCTGATCCCATTCACATGTTAGTCTTTAGGCAACAGAGTGATTTTGATTTGATGTTCTCATTATCCTTTTCAGACTACTTTTAGACAGAAGATGGAAAGAGTGCTACAATATTACAGAGGTAAAAGTACTGTTACTTTAAATAAATTCCACTCAAGTAAAAGTAAAAGTAAGTCATGCACTCAGATGAAATGCTGCCAGATTATATTTTGGAAATTATTGATGATATATGATGCTACAGTTAAACTGTAGAACAACTTTAGACTACAATTACAATTAATGTCAACCCAGCAACACAAGTAGAACAACATCATGCCACTGAGCTCAGAAGTCCAATCCAACAATAAATTTCATTTGTATAGAGATTCTGCAGCCAGTGTATACCAAAGATCATCAATTAGAAATACATAACAACCTTCAATTACCAAGAAAAGGCAAAACTAAGACAATGAATCACAAAAGACCAACAATAAATAAAAAGAGCTATGGACACCGTGGCAGGTGCAACAAGTGATATTAGGCTACAAAAATGAAAGAAGTGCCACTTCAACAGCAGAAAACATCACTGAGGCAGACAACACAGAGATGTGTAAACAATACAAACTCCACAGCAGCTGCAACACAGTGATTGTTGATGTTTCTGTAGGTGTTACACATCTGTCTGAACGTCATTCTGAGAGCCTTGTGCACCTTTAAGTCCTCAATAATCTGCTCTAGGTTCAACTTATTTGCTCAACCATTCTCGGTTCATTCCACTCAGCCTTTCTGTCCCACTACGACCAGTCCACTCAGCCTTTCTGTCCCACTATGACCAGTCCACTCAGCCTCTCTGTCCCACTACGACCAGTCCACTCAGCCTCTCTGTCCCACTACGACCAGTCCACTCAGCCTTTCTATTCCACTACGACCAGTCCACTCAGCCTCTCTGTCCCACTAAGACCAGTCCACTCAGCCTTTCTATTCCACTACGACCAGTCCATTCAGCCTTTCTGTCCCACTATGACCAGTTCACTCAGCCTCTCTGCCCCACTATGACCAGTCCACTCAGCCTCTCTGCCCCACTATGACCAGTCCACTCAGCCTCTCCGCCCCACTATGACCAGTCCACTCGGCCTCTCCGCCCCACTATGACCAGTCCACTCAGCCTCTCTCTCCCACTATGACCAGTCCACTCAGCATCTCTGTCCCACAACAACCAGTCCACTCAGCCTCCGCTGCAGCATTTAGGCAAACCCAGAACGCAGCTATTGGTCACGCAACAATTTGGGTGTGTTTGATTTGTGTCACTTATTATGCTTGTTGGGTGGTGCATTAAATAAGTCTTTGATTAAGGTAGATTCAACCTATTTTAACTATGCAGAGGTACAATAATGACAGACAGAATGACAAGCATTATGTTCACAACAAGTTAGATATATTTAGATATAAAAAGTGATCTATTGTTATGATTCCCATCGCATTCGCTCCTGTTGACATTTTTTGTCACAGTCACATGATGAACAGCGAAACTGACTTGATTCCTGGAAAAATGTCTCTCGTGTGAAGTGATGCATCTTTAGTGGTGCATCCACAGTTAAAGTGGGCTATATGCCAAACTTTTCGTTCTGAATTAATACCAAAAGTGTTTCATCCTGGTTTGGGATGCTACAGAGCATGCTCCCTCTCTTGTTGAGACTGACATTGCCTGAAAAGTGGACCAGCCTCCATTTTCCATCTTACCACTCAGCTCACAACATCACAAAGCACTCAAAAGGGTTCCTAAACACAGAGGGGCCAGACTCTGGCATACAGTGCTACAATAGGTAGCTCTGGCCTCTTGGTTTCCCTGATAGGCGTCCTTCTTCCGCTATCATCCATCTTGGAGGGACAGCCTGATCTAGGCGAGGTCCTGGTGGTGACAATTTTCCTCTGCCTTGTGATTATGGTCTGCTACGTTGAAAGAGTTTATTTGTGGTCAATAACTGAATGTTGTGTAAAGAAAAAAAAAACAAAAAAAAACTGCAATACTCATGTAAACAGTGTTGATGCTACCATGACAGTCATTTTAGAATCCTTTTTTTCTGGTCAAGTGCTGTCTGCACGTAGTGAAGATATGAGTTGTCTGTCCATCGTACAAATAAGAATTAAGCATTCACATTTCATTGTTGGTTTAAACGTAATCCTTCCAGATAGACACAATGGAAAAAAATATTTTCTGTATGTGTTATCATTATGAGAGACAGCAGTTTATCATCAGTTTTGAAAAAATGTCAGCAACAGAGAGAACATATTTCTATCATTCCATTCAGTCAGCCCTCTAAAACAAAATCAAAAACATCTAACTCATTATGAACACTTCACTACAAACAGGACACATAGTTCCGACTTCTTGGTCCAGCATTCTTTCTGGAGTTGGCTCAAATAGGTCGAGTGAAGCAGAACTTTTTCAACAAGATATCACAGCTCAAATTGTACTCTAGCAAAGAGCTAAGGACCAGTATTTTAGAAAGACCTATTTTCTGATCTGCAGAGCCATGCTCCGCAGAGGCAAGAAAAATCTGTTTTTAGATGCACTGCAATATTTGTGTGAACATTCAGCGTCAACACACAAACTCAATCAACCCCGGCTGAGCAAAGTCACATTCAGTGGGAAGAGGGCTGAGACCAATAAGGTTATGAATGTAATCTCAATCAGCGTCAACCAATTCTCCTCTGTGGTGTCTGCATACAACAACCTATGGACAAAATAAAGAACATCATGGATGTGCTTCCATTCTAATTCATACTTGTGACATGTAATTAATGCTTAATTGCAAGTTATGTAGTAGCCATTTTGCAGTTAGACTGAACCAATGCAGGGACACAGTGCTCATAAGCTTTAATCTCTCACAGTTGACTCTGATCACACACCGTCTCACTACTCCTCCTATTTCTCAACCTCTGCTAAGTTGATGTCTGAGCTTTTTTCTTTTAATTAAAGAGGAAGTCAGAGCAGCAACAGTCCACCGGTGTTTTATCAGAGTGAGACGGAGCTGTCAACAGAGGGCTGGACTGTCGTCGGTCCGTTGCTCCGTCTTGTCCAATCGTGTACATGTATATACATGACGCAACGCAACGCCGCGTCTCTCAGAGTGACAGCTGAGCTGCGACAGCCGCCATGGTTCAGACAGCAAGAAAAGCAGCAAGTGATGACGAGGAAACAGCTTGTTGGAAAATAAGTTGGTTCTGCTCAAAGGCGACAGCTGCACTGACTGACTGTTTAGTCAAGGTTCACTCTATCGGCACCACGGAAGACTCATGTCTCTCACTGCAAATGCGTTGGGCTGTGTGAGAAATTCTTCATTTGGAATTTGAAAAGATTGAATTTCATTACATTTTTTTTTTTACTTCCAAGACTGGCTCAGTTTTCAAGTCTGATAAATAAACTATGATTGTTATAATGCTCACTCTGCCACAAAATGTACTTCTTCTTAACTGGATCTTAATACCACCTCAACCCTTAAGAACTGCACAGATTCTAACATTAGAAAAATTAACATGCAATCATCTTCCTAAAGACACTTCTCTTTGATGTGGCTGCCTCTCTTCGACTTTGCTGACAGATGATAATTAACAGACATAAGAACGTGCTGATTCTCTTAATTGCGGCCACCTTTCCCCGTATCAAAGCACCCCAAATCGAAATCAAATCGTGAGAAACTTCAAGATTCCCACCCTTTGTGCTCTCAGCCACTTAGTACAGATGTTGCCTCTCCTCAAGCAGCTGACAAGATATTGGTCAGAATTGATCCGACAGACACGCTATGTGACTACTTAACATTCCCGAGCGGTCAGAATTCCTCTAATTGCTTCATTGATGCTGTTCTCTCACACAGAACATAAGCCTGGAATTTAACGTCACCAGAAAACCAAGTGAAACCCAGGAGACTGTTATAATGGGTATTCCTTTTCACTACAAACAGGTTATATCAACAAATACTGTACATTTACCATGTCTGTTATTAAAAGATAGATACGTGTGTATGTTGTAAGCGGAACAGGTAAAATCACTGAATACGATATTAGGAAAATATATACAATGGACTCTTGTTAACTATGCTAACATGATGATAACTATTTATACTGCACCATTTAAAAGGTGATTCCAATCTTCTGTGGGCAAAGTATCCTTTCAACACTTCTCTTTGTAGCCCTGCTAATATTATATAAAATATCTTCTCTAGTGTTTCTTCAAAACCTTAAAAGAAGTCACTGTATCTCCTCCAGTAGCGGGAACACTGTATTCATTACATTATCAGCACTTGAGAGTGGCACAAAGTAGTTTCGGGGTAGGTTCCACCATGTGTATGTTATGTCATCAGAGGCTGGCGAGGCTTGGCTGCGGCCTGTATCCTCTGCGTGCAGCATCTCGGCCAGAGGCAGTTTTCATGGGAGGATGGGTTCCCATCTCTTCATCATCCAGAGCGTGCCAGACATGTGTGTAATGGTCTCTCTCATGCCTCGCTGCAGACTGTCGTCAGTCTGCAAAAGCTACATACAGAATTAGACGGTAGGGGGGTTGACAAATGCTCTTCCACAATTCCCGACAGTTCCAGTGGCCTTTTCACAAATGGACGTCCCAGACTGCACACACAGGTTGGAAGCACTTAAGCACAAACGCGAGCACCAGCATGCCACGAGTTTGTTTGCAGTTTCTCTGCACTGTTTGGCATTTGTCGACTTCGGTGTCAGGCTGACAATCACCATAGGTCAAACCAAATTGCCTGCTGTCCAAGGTGTCTTGAAAACAAGCTTGCTTAAATAATTACTCACTCAACCATACTCCAGCAGCCCCAGGAGAAACAATGGGTCTTTTTATGTTCAGAGAGGTTATGATATGTCCCATTTGAAGAACCAGATGTCACTGTGAGAAAAGAAGTGCCTAACAGGATTTAACTTCTCTCTCCACGCTGGTGAATCTGACATTACAGCATCTTGACAATCGATCTGTGCTGCTCAGCCAAGCCGCTTGATAAGAAGTGCTCAGACTTCCCATAGACAGCTGATTATGTTTTGTGGGCACAGCCTGGCCTTTTCCCTGTCTGACACCAGTCTATTACAGCAGTGATCAGTAAGCAGCTGTAATCACCTGTATAGGTGTTGTGGGAATGATAAGGATGAAAGGAGCATAGCTAAGCCACCAGACTGGCTCTGACCATCAAAGATCAATACATCAACTTGTCCAATAATACACTGCATCGACCTTTTGCCTGTCAACAGATATATTAGGGCAGGCTGTGATGTAGACCTTTCATGATAAATTGATGTCTGCAATCTGTTATTTGGCTACACCAGCACGTGTCCACATCAAAACCATTTGATATCATGTGTTTACCATGATAAGGTATGATAAAACACCCCGCATTTGATTTTAGCTTTTACAGTAAAAGGACAGGTCTTATGATGCAATCACATAGTTCACTGGTCTGTAAATCCGGCCATGAAAATATTTAATCAAGCTTGTGTGGCTCAATATCAAATCAATACACTTCCATTTTTTTCACAGCCAGATTAGCACATGCCAAAGATCACCATGGCTACAGGCAGGGCATCGACACATTGTAAAAGGTGCTACTTGCATTCAATCCAGTGCCACTGTTCATTTGAAATATAATTCAATGTAGTATGGACATCCTTGCTTTACTCCTCAAGCTCGGATTGCTTATTGAAGACTCAATGAACGCCTGAGTGAAATGGCATCCTGCCAACTAATGATTACTTTCAGTGTCGATTAATCTGACCATTATTTTCTGCATCAACTGGATAATCACGTTCCTCATATGTCAGAAAATCGTGAAGAAATGCTGACGATGCTCACATTTTCCCAGCAGCTGACAGACAAAAACCAAAAGATTTTTTTTTGAAGTGGTTTAGTTTGCTGCAAACCAGAAGTACTCTGAAAAGCTCTGACAGTTTAAAGTAGCTCTGTGTTAAACCAGCAGTAAGTGGCAGCAAGTGAACCCATGGTTTTGTAGTGTAATGCATTTACTGCACTATTAAATGTTAAAATATTCCCCTTTTCACACTGCTACATTGATAGACACTGTGGTGGAAAAAACACCCACCCTAAGTTTTATTAATACAAAAGACATGAGTTTGTCTCTGCAGAGTACAAGACTGAAAATCACCAAATACATAATAATCTATATAGTATTGCAACACCCTCTATCCCTCTCCTAGATACTTCTTTTTTCCCTACCAATGGGGTTTAGTCCACCACTTCTGACATATCTTGTTGCTCTAATCTCTCAGCCAAGGAGCAGATTTCTCTAATTTCTGACGCTTATCATTTCAATGGTGGTGGGATTCAGCTTAGTTTTGTTGCAAAACAGGCTACATCTGCAGGATGTTTTTGCCAACTCCTGACAGTTTTAGATGCACAACAGGACACATCTTGCAGGATCTCCTAAGAGTTTAAGTACTGTTTACTTCTTTGTTTAAGCCTCGGGGAGTATCGAGGAGGGGTCACACATCCCTCTCCAGGGCGAGTTGCTCTGGGTTAAATGAGGACACTGAGCAGCTGGATCGTGGGTTAAATGAGGACACTGAGCAGCTGGATGATAATACATTGTTGAATAGTAATTACAAGATTATGACTGAATCTCTTAAAGAAAACATGAGTAATACTTTTCCACTACAATATGAAAAAGGTATGATGTCATGAGCATTCTGTGATGAAGCGTTCTAATTTATGTTTACAGTATGTATGATGAGGCCACTTTCACACAGCCTGCTTTGTCTGCTTTTACCTTCTTTCTCTGAACGACTTTCACAAGATGGCTCAGAAAAAAAAGCGCCTTTCTCTGTATGACACGGACAGAAGACAACAGAGGGAGAGCGTGTTGTGTTTACTGTAGCTTTGAAAAAGTGGGGAGAGAACAACGCTGCGCTCTGCTGTGCCGGTTTGCTCAGACTACAAAAAAGCCTTCAAAACCCTATATGATGCATTTAACATGGTTGAAATCTAAGGCTGCAAATTACGACTACTTTCGTCATGAAATAATCGTACTATTGTTTTCTTGATTAATCAATTAATTGATTGGTCTACAAAATATTCCAAAACAGTAAAACATGCCCTTAACCATTCCCTCGAGCAATAAAATGCTACTAAATGCTATGCTACTAAATGCTACACACTGGACCTTTAAATACCCTGGACTGTTACAATTTACATAAGACAAAACACAAGTCGTTAGCCTCATAGCATAATTGCCTAAGTCATATTTTAAGGTTTTCGGGAAAGAAGAAAAAACAATGAGAAAAAAAATGCCCAAATCAAAGAGATGACTTAAGCAGATAGTGATTTTGGAATGTAACAAGCTTTCTGATAGGCTGAGGACATAGGCGATAAGGCAGGATGAAGCAGCAGTGTCAGGAGAGTAGATTTAGGCAGATATCTCAATTTGGCCAAAAAATTACTTAGGCAATTATGCTATGAGGCTAACGAAGTTTTCAAGAAAAACTTAAAAAACTCATTTGGCCTGAATTATTGCTCAGTATCAGATGCATTTCACAGGGAGCCAGTGGCTCCTGCACAAACATGTAAGCTTTTGCACAATGAATTTAATGGCAGTCTACTGAAGTGACAATCAATGGAGAAATTAGTATATCCACTTCCTCATTTGGATTCCTCTGTTAGATCATTGCAACTGTCAAATACAAAATGATGAGTCTTGAAGGGCTAAATGAAACCTGACATTTACCGCTCGTATTCAGTTCAAATAATCAATAATTGATCTTCCATGCCTGCTTTTTCCAGTTAAAGGTCTTGCAGGAGAGGGATTCAACAATAGGCAGAGGGCATGAGAAAATGGTCGAACACATAAAACTGATACACACTCAGCTTTAGGCAACTTAGAGTGTCCAAACTGACTTGACCTACATGTCTTTGAACAGTGGGAGGAAACTGGAGCAATGGGAAGAAAGATCCACCAGCATGAGGTGAACATACTGAAGACCAGGAGTGCTCCATGCAGTGAAACAGACGAGAGGCCTTTGCACACAGTCAGTTACTTTTTTAATGTTTGGTCAGTTATTTTTATGAGATAACTATGTATATGCACATTCTGCATACAATAAAAGTCTCAAATGTTAAGCAGAAGTATGGTGTAAAGGCTACCAGACAAGTTACAATTCAAAAATATAACTGGGTACACGAAACCACAATAATGTTAAAGTATTAAAATTAACTGTAAAATATATATAAAATAAAAAGTATGTTTGCTTTATTTTTTAATAACTGATTAGAGAAGAGAGGAAAAGCTTTATATGTTTCTTTATACTTCATTATTTAAGTTAGAATATCATTTATTGACCTGTTCAGTTATATTTTTCACTTGTCTCATAACCTTGGACAACTTTTTGTCAGTTTTAAAGCTCTGTAGAAAAGAGGGTGAGGTGACCTTTGCATTTATGAAAAAACTTGACCTAAGGGAGAAACGAGCTTTTCGGGGTTTGTTTTTTTTTTATTTTTTTAAACATAATGGGTCACCCCAGGCAGTGAACAGTGTGTGTGTGTGTGTGTGTGTGTGTGTGTGTGTGTGTGTGTGTGTGTGTGTGTGTGTGAGTGCGTGTGTGTCTCAATCACACTGCCAGCAGCAGTGCAGGATCAGATGGGTTGTAAACTGGTCCAGTTCTTTTTGATGTGTGCTTTCAGCATTTATGGGAAACTTATCAAACTTGATTCTCAACATCAGAAAGCAGATCATAAGTGACTGTACAGCTCCAGTATCTTCAGAAAACTGCACTGGAACCTTTGTATCCTCATCAGGACTGACAGAATCATGACTTATTATGGGTTGTGTTTCATTTCATTGAGCATGTTTAAATGCACACAAATGTTCCAGATTTGAGAGGTGTCACGTAAAGGGCATATTCTGTTCCAATATTCTGAGTTTGGCCTCATTCCAAATGTAGCTTCTTTCAAGTAAGAAATGCAAGATATGCCGTTATTCTGTTTTTTAGGATCACTCTTTTGACATATATAGAGTGCATTAGGAATAGCAAAAGCATCTCAATTAGGTTTTTTGTTTTTTTTTTAACCACAGTTTGCAACACATGGCCTCTTGCCTGTTTACAGTCAGCTCTGTGTGTTGACTAGCCAAACGTTTTCAAGCCTGGGGTGCAGATGCATCCACAAAAGAAAAAGCCCACATGTCTGAGTATATGTAGATTCATTTTCTAAGACGTCCACATTGTAAACAATTAAAAAGGCTTTCTAAGATCACCGAAGGAGAAGACGGAGGAGGAGGAGGTTTGAGACACCCCCTGTCCCCAGCTTACAATGCTGTGTTATAAACTACACCTCGGCACTTAATGGATGAACCAGCTTGCTCCACCTCATGAGGAAGACGAAGACGAGGAGGGGGGGCACTGCCATAACCTGCTGGGAATATCACTCCTCAGATACACACTTCAGACTAACACCTGACATTTCAGCAGTCATATGACTTATATATTTCAGGTCATGTGCTGATCGTGTGACTTCTTCTTCTGCATTTCTTACCAGTTACTTCCTCACACTTTTATGGTGTTGGATGATGAAAACCGAAATATCTTGTTCAACGGTCCACTGATTTCACTAAGCCTTTTCAACACTTTGAAAGACTTGGATATCAACAGGTTTTTGGATACGTGCACATATGGCAATACCAATGTTTTCAGCAAGGCAGGTGGACAAATGAAAGGCAGAGGCTGTGTTCATTAGAGTAAGCACGGCTGCATGGGAACGGTAGTATCAGTGGAATATTCACTGTCGTTAGCCTTGTGAACGCCTTAGTAGGAATATTGTCTTTTTCAGAATAAAGGCAAAAAAAATGAATATTTTGTGCCTGTAAACATTATCAGAGTGTAAGTTTTTGCCAGAGCTGTGGTTTTTTGCTGCAGTAACATTACCACAGAACACATGACTTCCTGTTAGTACCCTGATAATCATTCCTTTTACTTCAAATCACTAAACAAATCTAAGATCGAGGAACTGATTCAGTGGTCTGGAATGAGGCTAACTTGTTATCTCTTCTGAGGAACTGCAGACGAACTGAATGTCAATTCTACATTATGGTTTAGGATTAGCCTACATGGTTTACTGGTTTGTGAAAAGCAACACAGCACCCTACTTTCGCTTTTTCCAAAAGATATCAACAGTGATGGTTTCTGTGCAGTGAAGATTTGCTTCGACAGCATGTGGAGCCATGAGGCAACACAGACAGTTTTCACACTTTGTTTTCATGTTTTAACATCAATATGTGTTGATTAGGATGCAGGAATTTTCGTATTACTAAACAGATACACACAATTAAATATGGAAAAAGCCTGTAAGACACACATGCACATATGTGTTCAAACCCACCCACCCACACACAAACACATACTACAGACAAACACAAGAGTGTCTGGCATGTGAAGAGGACTGGCAGATGGTAGACAGTCTGGATTTGGATTCTAGATGGATGTTTGTCAACTCTTGAAGATAAAGAAACGTTGTTATATCTGACGTGCATGGAGAACGAGGGGCTTGAATTTGGTGAGATGAGACCACAACTAAGGCAAAATATAATTACAGAGTAAAACAATATAATTATACAGGAATACACAACACGCTCCGCACAAAAATCCTTCAGAGGCGGCCCACACCTGCCATCAGTAATTTGTGTTTTTAATGCAAGCAAAACAAACAGAGCGAAGAGGAAGAAAACACCTATCACAAAGGATCACAAGAACTGTAATCAGGAATTGTTCCTGATTTCAGAACAATTCAAATGACTTCCAATATTTCGACTTCGTAAAACCTAAGAGAAATCTGTCATATATTCTTACAGCTGTTATGAAGTGACTGTCTTGTGGCCTTGTGTATTGTTAGAATTTATCTTATTTTAGACAAATGAGTCATCATGAGTCATGAATCAACACTTACTCATCCAGCAGCAAAATAACACGAGTGGAAAATCAAGCCACAATAAAGATTTCAGTGCCACCACTTCCAAATATATACACTACTGCTGCTGCTGCTGCTGCTGCTGCTGCTGCTGCTGCGCATTTGTCAGTCGAGCCGCAAAGCCCCAACAGTGTGATTGTATATGTTACCTTTTAGGCCTATATTATGAAGATATTATATATACTTTTGACCCTTTGAGGTTGCTGTAGCTGGTCAGTGTCTAGTATTAAAGCTACAGAGCGGAAGACTGAGTTAGCAATGTGAAGTCAGCAGGTTTTTTAGTCGGTTTGAGCACATTTGTTGTATTATATTAAACGTGTGACCAAATGACTGACATGAGAGGAAAGCTGAAAAAAAAAAAAAAACTACAGCTGCTAATCTTTTCTAGACATTCCTCTAATCTTTGCTTTGTTTTTGATTTCTGGCTCTTTTTTTTTCAGGGCTCTACAACTTATTCCAATTACACTGGTATGTATGCAGCTGGTGACAAGGGGTCGCAAAAAGACACTGGTTTGATTTAAGGGGGTACAAGGCAAAAAGATTGAGAGCCAGCAACTTAAAACATGGACATGAATCAACAGCCAGTGCCAATGTATGCTATCAAACACCTTCGTAGGCCTATAAGACCTGTGGAAAATGGCTCAGCAGCATATCCATCAAATCTCAGCCATTCTGCGGAAAGCTGAAATGTTTGGGGGTCTGATTTAGAGACCAGGAAATCAGGAAAAAAAAAACACTCTCCACAAAATGCCCCTCTCATGTGTTGAGACAGATGGAGCCTTGCACTGTAGGTGCAGGCAGTACATGCATGAGCAGAATTGAATGACGTGGATGATGATGAAGCCCCTCTGGTGGTCAAGGAACAACAGGTTACCAAGTGTAATGAATTCTGACTGACAAAAATCAAAAGCTGAGACAGATAAATACTGTTACTGTAAATTAAATCTCAAAGAAGGGAGAAAGAAAGCACTGGCTTGATAGCTGTGCAATCAGATAGTCAGCATTTTGTTAATGGAGCAGTTGGAGGACAGACAGGGCAGGGGAGGGTGGGGGAAAAACATGGCATAGGAAAATACAGAAAATGGAAAAATATCACCTCCCTGAACTGAGCAGGATTATTATCTGCAGCTCCCACAATGACTTACAGTACTCTGGCCAAAATGGCTCTCATTTTAAAATTACAAAGTAACAATGCCCTATACTGTCTATCCATTTGTGCTGCAGCTTCCCTTTGGGAAGCGATTGTGATACAGTCCAGCCTTCTGTCTAACAAAGAATGGACTATCTTCTCACTGGAAATGTGCTTACACTGAAACCGATATGTAAATCTAACAGGAATTGCTTGTTTTTTAACAGTATCACTTGCATGTTCCCCTGTAAAGGATGCATCTTTGTCACTGTAATGCGTATCTGTATTAGCATCACAATGCATTAAGAACATGGCAAATTCCTCTCACTAAAAAGGTAAAGCATGTCCCTTTCTTGCATGCAATTATAGTACATGTAAAGAAAGGAAAGTCTTTAATGGCTTCCTAGTGAAGCAGTCAATGTTAACTATTGTATTGTCACCGGCTCACTGAATGAATGGGTTTGGTTGAAGTGAGATGCCTCGATGGGCTGATTCTAGTTTATCTTGATTTAGCTGTCATTCCCCCAAATGAGCTGCTAAATCAATTGTGACAGAGGGCCGTCATTCTTCTGTGTCACTGGAGGGTTTATTGGGGAATAAAAACCATCAGAACAAGGTGAGATGAAGCATGAAATTTCATGACATAAACCTACTTTTTCTTGTTTAAAAAACTCATCGCACGAGGGCTATAACAAGGTTCAAATGAAACGAAATGCACCGGATATTTGAGGATTGACTACTTGGAAAGAAACCACATTATCACCTACAGTACGCAATTTATCAGGTCGATCCAGAGTCATTAAAAGTGTGGGCAGCCACAATGATGAAATGCTATAAAGAGGGTAACTAATTTTCAACTGAGCAGTGATGAAACACGGTGTAAAGAAAATGACTAAGTGTCATATGAAATAAATCCACTCATACTAGATTTCAAGGACTGTCAAACTTTAAATTCCTTTTATACACACAGAAAAATCATGGACAGAAATACAACAATTCTGAAGTAAGATTAATACCCTGCTATTCAAGGTGATTTCAGTTTTTTTTTACCTCTGATCTAATTCTGTCTGAGCCCAAATTCTAAATTAAAATGAAAAGCGTGTATTTAAATTTGTAGATTTGATTAAATTTTCTATAGAAGCTCTGCTCAGGTTATTGCTTCATTTCGAATGAGTACAAGCCCAGCGGCTACAAGATAAAATACGTCTCAAATAATATGTTTTGAAAAGCTGACAAGGAGGAGGAGGTTCTCACAGAAAACTTATAATGAACATAATGTTAATTATGATATACTTTCAGAGAGAGGACAGATAGCTCTTCAGGACAAAGGTTGTACTTGAATTACAGTGTCAAAGACAAACCAAACACAGCCCTTCTTTCTTTTCCCTCTGTTGCCAAAGAGAGAAAAGAGAAAGTGTTTGAGGTTTTGCGGTACATTAACTGATCATACTAACCTAACTGATTTTACCAAACTGGTCTGAAGCTCAAATGTTTACCGAGCAGATGATCACCTGGAGGAAAATAACCATTAACTCCTTAAAAGAGGTTGCAACAAAGCAGATGGTGAGCACCTCTGGGAAGGAGGGATGTGGTGGAGCTTTGACCACAACAGCTGCAGAATGGATGGGCTCACTCATTCAAGGAATCATGAAAGGAACTGCTGAAGAAATCTGACAGTGTCTCGCTGTTAGCCGTGTGACTGGGTTTCCGCTATGTGCGTACACTTAGAATGAGCTCCACACTGATTTTTACCGTAGCTTTTACCTTACAAGCTGTCATGTAATTGCTGTTTTTCCCAAGCACACTTGCACACACTCGAAAATGAGTCACAATAGTAGTAGATAAACTAGTAAAAGCAAACATCAGCAATTTCTGACTATGTATTTGATTTAAAAAGGGTGTCTTTTACACCCAAAATTTATACCCAATTGTCAAAAATTGCATTGAAAATCTCTACTTCAGAGATGATCAGAGATGTCTGGATCCATTGTATTAGATCACAGTAGTCGGAATAACAGACAGTATATTTATAATTGCTAATCCACCTTAAAAATGCATTATTCAACACCGTGGTTCATTATTTACATGCTTTTACCAGCAATGTTATCATGTACAAAATCCCTCAAGATTTCATCAGAAAATAAGGCCCAGAGATGGCAGCTCAAGGCAATCTCTAATGAACTATTCATAATCTATTGCATTTATTCAGCAGTAAATATTATTTGCTTTATTTTTTTGTTAACAGTTTGAAGCACTTAACCCATGACGGTCCAGAACAATTAAACTGCTTAACCTTAATTATAGTAATGCCATGAGAGAGCAGTGCAGTAACAGCACAGGTGTGGATCAAATATAGAGAAAATGATCATGTACGTGTTAATATCTTGGGGGAGTTGTTTGTTTGTTTGTTTGTTTGTTTGTTTGTTTGTGAGACCTTTACAAATCACAGGTGGATGATTTGCTATTGCAAGATAGCTGTGAGGGTTCTTCAACATGAAGGCGTTTAACAATAACTCGGTAGGGCTGCCATTGTGTCTCCAGTGGAAACTTAGAAACACGAGCATGAACTAAGGGTGAGAGAAAATGCCACAATGAGTGGGACGCTGAAGGCCTGTGTGCTCTTGCATGAAAAATCATATTCTTCTACTTTTCTTCCTCTAAACTGATCCTTTTTTTTATTCTTCTGTGGTCCCTTTACTACTGAAACCACTTCAGTGAATGTGAGATGCTTTGTCCAGCCAGCAGCAAATTCTCATGTCAGAACAAGGAGCCACCAAAATGCTTCCCAGTGAGCATTACAGGCTAGACTACTGAGCTTCTTACTCCTGGGTCACTGTCTTTCTATTGTGCCACTCGTGTGCACCACAGAGTGAAACAAACGAAATTCACATATTAAAAAATATATTTCTTTTCACTGAACAAGAGACAAACTTTTACAACACTTGGGTTGAAAAGGAAAACCCTGTCAGGACCTCCCGAAGAGATAAACACTCGTCAAGAGGGACAGACCTGGTAGCACAATCTGTGTTGTAAGTGATGTGTGTCAACTTTATGAACACATCTGCTATGCAAATGAATAATGTAATCATCTGACACAGCTTGTCTGTGATCATGAATTATCTTTTCCCCAACTGCTTGTCACAGCGGCTCCCACTTCTCAGGGAACTACACGAAAATGTTCTTGAGCTGCAGCTCCTGGTACCCGTGTTGCCGTTACATAAGGTTGGAGTAAAATATTCATCAAGCTGCTCTGGACCACATCTGTATGCAGCTGAGTGCTGAGGAAACACTTTTCTCTAAACCTGCTAACTATACCAGGGTGGCTGCTGCTGGGTTTAAAGTGGTTTGCGTGAAAATGTGCTTGATTGGCTTTTGTGTATGCTTGAATTTCTGTGTGTTTAGTGTTTATACACATGGTATGTGTGTTTGAGGGATATAATTTTGCACATGGTGTGTGTGTGTGGTTGTACAAGCATACAGTAATGCGCATGTCTACATGCCTAAGTGTCTGCCTGTCTTCATCAGTATGCTGAGTTTGTACTCGTGTGCATGCATTTCCTGTTTTTAAAGCAAACATTTATGTCTCGCTGCAGTGCCAGTAGACGTGGCTGTTCCTCTCCTCTCTGCATGCCAGATCATGCAGCAAATGATGTCTAGCTGGCTCAGGGCATGTTATGAGACGGCTGTAAAGTTAAGTTACCTTCCGGGGCCAGCAGCAGGGCCATCAGGACATCTAGCTGACCCATGGATCCCTGGGAAGGCATAACTCAAGCCCCCGCCTAAATGACCACACACCACTCTCCATTAAAGGTTTACTGCTTAATCTATATAACTGACCAGGCTGCTTTACATCACGTCAGGAGCCTTTTCTCTTTTTTGATTGTTGTAACGACCGTTATTCAATTAGAGTAGATGTTGACTGATTGGCAACTGCCATGGGAGGTGTTTGATTTTCAATAGTGCAACTCAGAAGCCCAAGTGATCGTAACTGAAGATGAACTGGCAACATCTCACCGTGTTCATCAACTCAACCTGCCATCTGACTGAAGCTGCTTTCTTAACCTGCAGCTGTCTGAATGAAAAAAGGCAGAAGAGGGGAATGTTAATATATACATTGAGGATAAAGAGAAAGGAGATCAGAGAAATCAAAATTAAATATGCAAGGACACTGCTTATGTGCATTAATGAAGAGGGAACGAGCGCTGTGGTAATGACGAAGGATTTGAGGCTTCCATGTGAGAGTGGGATCAAGAACGCGCTGCTGGAGAGGCTCATTACTGTGGCCCACACCGACTTATACCTGTGTGAGCGTGCATATACGCATATTTTACATGTGGGAGACAGAAAGAAATATAGAGTTCATGCGCAGGGTGTTGCACGCCCGACGATGTGTATTATTATGTGCACAACGGGTATATATAGCCCACCCATGCATAAAGCCATACTGAACCTAATGCTGAAGAAAATACCATACGTACATTAGAACACACACAAGATGCACAAAACTTAAGCGTGTGTGTGTTCTGTCACACTGGGTTCAGCCCGATTAACGCTGGAGGCCTCGACAAGTAAGATACATCCCGTGTGGTTTGTAAGACTCTGGAATCAGGGAGCTTATCAAATCATACATATACTGTACTGCAGGCGGCCGCTGGGGAGTATTAGATTAACCAATACACAAAAAAAAAGCGTTCGAAGAAAGAGTTTCCCAAATCCACTCACTACTTGGGATGATACTTCATACTGATCTTATTTAGTGAGGTGGTTCCCACTTTTTGTTATCTATTTACTTATTTTTGGCTTTTAAAAATATTCAACATCAATACAACCTACTTAGAATCATGACTAACACGATAGTATTCATGGCCTCCACCCAATTTCACTACAGTGCAGCACACCTACAGACCAGGCACCTCACACCAAACTCCTACAGTGTAACAGCCCACAAGAGAAGTCTCATGCTTTACACCAAGACCCACATTTTATTGGCTATACTGACAGCTAACATGATTATCGTCTGTGATGTGAAAACAGCAGATCCCTGCAGTCAGTGAAATAAAAAGTCTGTGCCCTAATCATAGGTTGGTAATAATATCCTGACACACTGCAGAGCGGCTGTCCTGCATGGTGCTGGCATAGACGGCATAGTGTTGATCGCATTGGAAGGCGGTAGAGGAAGCAGTGCCAGAGTCTGGTCTGGTTCAAACGCAGTCTAGCGTTCAGCACTGGAGCTGAATGGGAGGGGGTAGCAGAAATGGGGGTGAAAAAACGGGGCATGTATCGCACCGCTCTGCCTTCCACTTCCATCACCTATGGCTGCAACAAATGGTTCTTTTATTACTGATTAATCAGTTTAAAGTTATTTTTTGAGTAACTGATAGATTTTCTGGTCTATGAAATGTCAGAAAATAGAGAAAATGGCGATCACAATTTCCCAGAGTACAAGGTCAAAAAACAAAACCTAGAAATACTGAGTTTATTTATTTATCACAGAAGAGAAAGAAAGGCAGCCATTCCTCACAACTGAGAAGTTGTAACTAGGGAAATGACGTAAAGCACAATGACTTAAACAATTAATTTAGTCTCTTTTATTATCAAAATACTCATTAACTTTCTCTATTTCTGTCAAAGTTACACTAGATTTGCAGTTATTAGGATTTGCAGTTGGGTAATTTTCAGACAAAGTTTGAAAAACTTTGCAACTTGCCATCCTGTGCTACTTAGGTTAGAGCCCTTTTTGGTGAGCGTAAACACCTGGTCTGCTGAGGTGTCCTTAAGTAAAACACTGAATCAGCTGCAGAACAGCTTTGCTACTCAACCACCATCTGACCTGCCAGTACTTTTTAACAAGAGGGAAATTTTGTTTGGATTAGGGACATTCCTAATGACTAATTTCCCTATAATTCAAAAAGAAGTATAAAATTAGAATAGCCGACTCATTTAAAACAGCCAAAAAATTTAATACAATTTAATGTTTAAGATTAAACATTGTTCGAATATGTGAACATTATAAAGAGCCATTTGAAACCCTCAATCACATTCTGCAACATCCAAATTGTAATTTAAATGTCACTGAAATGTGTGGCAAATTATCCTGCGATTTAAATGTGTACATTAATAAAGTAATACAATGGAAACGGCTTATAGTGATCACATCTGTCTGAGTCAAACTGATCCATAACCACCACACCAGAGCCACTGTGTATCTAGACTTTTAGAAGTGTGGAGGTAGCTATGCTAAAGCTAATGTTGTTCGGTGCTACACCAGCATCTAAAAGGCAATGTTAACCCTCCAGCGATCTGTATGTTACATTTATAGCAATTTCTGCCTTGGTGGCTCTCTTTTTCCCCATCATGACTTCATGATTTCTCTGTGCACCGACTTCAGGTAGCAAGCTGGAAGCAGACAGGTTACCGCAAGACAAAGTACAGTATCATGAGAGCAAAATAATTGATTGATTCTCTCCGAAGCTTTTTTATCCACATACGTGGCTGATCACTGTAAGTGATCAATATAAGCAATTTCCACAGTAATAATAAGTTTAACTGACCTAGTATTTATTGCAAAGTTAGCAACATTTAATCGACTAGTCACACACGTCCCTACTATGGGTGAGGTGTGACTTTTCATGTGAGATCGTGGTGAAAATAGTACTTAAACTGGAGTCTGGATTGAAAATGAGCTTCTTAGATGACAGCAGAATACAGAGGAAAACTGAAATACATTTTCAAGTTGATTTTGAAGTCTGAGTGTTATCTGCCAAAGAATCTCTCATTTTAATTACCTCTGAATTCAAATAAGCTGCTACCTCACCGATCCCAGTGAAAGTGATTTGAGTAATATCTGTGCTAAAATGTGTAATTGCCCGTGAAACAATTCCAAACACATGACAGTACTTTACAAAAAGTAATTCTTTTTAAAGTCAAAGAAAGGTGTGTTATTTTTGCAGCGACCCGAGCAGTAAATAGCAATCACACCTTCAGTAAAGTAGAAAGAGCTATTACGCTTGTCGTGGCTGGCTGGATAGAAAATATGTGCTAAATAATTCATCAAATGTCCAGATGTACATGAGCAGGACATATTTTCTCCATAATATAAGCAGATGTAAACGCAAGACTGATTGGAAGAAAGGCTATGGGGTAAAAAATGAAATCAAATAGTATTCCTATTAATCATTTGTGGATTACGACAGGCAATACCTCTCACTGCTTAGCAGCCAGCTCCTGCAGGGCAACAGTCAGAGTGATGAGATTTACCAAGGGGTCTCCTCTCTAAAGTTATGAAAGTGTCCATTGCGTGGCAGCAGACTTCTGACACATACTGTTCTCTCACACTGTTCAGAGCTCCTGTTGTTTTTCAGCCGGTGTTATTAATTATTCAAACCAATCCAAAGAGGATCAATAACGCAAAAACATCACAATTCACAGTTTTTAAGTTCCATACGGTATTCAACAGCAGCTCTTCGGTGCCTTTCATCCATACTAAGAAGAGGACAATTAATCCTACACAAACAAAACAACTGTGCTTGTGTCTTACCTTGAACAGGCGCAGTATGTTGGCCACCATGATGGAAACAGAGCTGGAGGATGCTCCAATGACGCCCACCACCCTCTCAGGTTTGGTGATAATTGGCGATCCTCCGCCCAGACATTTGACATCTGTCCCGTCCTTCTCGATCAGAGCCTGCACGAAGGTGAGCGACTGCTCCAAGGCGTGAGTGTCCCTGGAACAGGTGTCCAGCACACGTGCCCCCAGTGTGATGTTAGGCAGTAGATTATTGTCATTATTGATGCGGTCAAGGGCAAAGAGCATGGCCTCCAGTCTGTGTATACCCTTCTCCTTCTTCAGCTCCCCACACGGCTTGCCATCGTGGCCCCTGGCGTGTACTGGAAAGAGCCCACCTAAGGAGATATCCCCGTCAATGCGAATGGAGTTCAAATGTGTGTGTCCCGGCCCTTTGGGTTTGGCAGCCTGAGCGGCCTTGAGGGAGCCATAGAGAAGCAGCAGCAGCAGCACCGGCACAATCAAGCTGTTTCGCTGACAGCCGGTCCGATCCGGTCTACACGCCGGGGGCTGAAACATGACCATAGCCTGAGCACGCATCCACACCGCACAACCAAACCCAGCAATCAGAAAACAACAGAAGCCAGGTATTATTTTATGATGGCCAGAGGGTTAATTGCAATACCTCTTGAAGCAGCTGGCACAGAAAAGGCTTCCTCTCATGTCTCTCCTCTCTTCCAGGCATTCAATTAATGTAGAATATGAGCTTGGCTCTTTCACAGGGTGTAATCCTGTTCTCCTCTCCTCCTTCGCTCCCTCACTCCATCTTCTGACCACAGCGGTGGGCAGCTGCTCTTGCGTCTGCTGTTATGCACAGGCTTGCCTATGGAGATCCTTCACTTGGGGCATTAGGAAGAACAAAGGTGAACGATAAGCTTTTTCCCTCTGTCTCTCTCCTCCTCTCTCTCTCTCTGTTTCTTTCCTCTCCACCTCAATCAGAAGTTTTTAATCTCCCCGAGTTCCCCTGGGCAGGGATTTGGTATATGTCAGAGCCCTCAGGCCTGCTTAGGTCCACAGGCTTCAGAGTGAATTCCTGAAAGATGAAAAAGAGTAGAGTAGTGAGACAGTGCACAGTGAAAACAGAAAAAAAGAATTTGTATTGGTATGGGCTTTTCAATACTTTTTTTTTTTTTTTGCTTAACCTTTTTACTCCAGCATTATGTGGAATGAAGAGACAGTTCTGCTCCTGAACTCATTTCTTTCTCATATGCAGCTTTTCTGCGTCTACCATTTTGAATTCGAAAGGTTTCCATGAACTCTCAAGGTTGACGGGGCTGAGTGTCACATCTCCGTGCTTCATTTTCACCTATCAACCTTGCCAGCAGATGCACAAAACTCTATCTCAACATTGTGACAATCCTAGACTATTATGTTTCCTATTTCTGCTTTTTTACATCAAACTGGCAAACTGAAACTGTTTTATGGTTCCAGTAACACACGACTGTGCTGTCAGCATCAGTCCATTGTCACTGATTCTTTTATAAATAAACAAACTAAAGGCACAAAAAGTCAAGAAAGGACCTATTCTTACACCTAGTTTCCTTATTTAAACAGAAAAATACAACCGTGCACCTACTGAATTCAACCTTCTCTCTGAACTGAACTAAGACGAGCTTAATTGCCCTCCAACAATCACCAACTCTATTTGGTCAAAATAAACCCTTACGATGTGCAAATATTCTGGCCCTACATGCTGTTTATCCCTGCCGTTGCTGTCCTCTTTGTGCTACTGGGATCGCTGAACAGAGTCTGGCGCTGAGCAGCAGCTCTCACTCGTTCTTCAGAGGCAAACCATCAAATTAGCAACAAAAAAAACAAAAATAAAAAATGCCAAAAAAAACAAGTGGTGACAGACATATCCACCCAATCACCCAACCCTATTAAGTTACTATTCTGTGTTTGCATTTTCTATGAAATTATCATTTTCTGGAAGATGTATCGCCATTGCTGCCACATTACTTCTTCAAAGCCTGTCAAATCATTAGAAATATTAAGGGTTTAAAGGGAGGTTCAGAAACACTGAATAGGGTACTGCTGAAGTTGATATCTCTTTGTGCCCTCTTTGTGCCAAATGAACCACTCCAGCATTACCTAGGTATTTCTGCTTACTACAGGCAAAATCAATTACATATATCATAATAGAATTCACATGTGGGCCTCAGAGTCTCTGCCTTCCAGGAGCAGGAAAGTACAACAAACCAGTAGGGGTATGGGCTAAGAAATGAGTTTTAAATTGTAATTATGCTATTACAGATGGAGAGCAGCTTTTATATCCAAAGTTGGCGAGAAGAAAAATATCCACCTTAAGAAATCGCTGCAATATGCAAGCTGACTTCTGATTCTAAGCAGCCATTAACACAGAAGAAACTGCAGGTTTTCAGAAAAAGACTGAAATATTATCCAGATCACTGGTGCCTGGAATTTAAGCCACGAAGGGATAAAGATATTTTACATATACTGATCACACATAGAAACAAAGCTTCAATACACTGAAAATCTGAAGCATTAAACCTTATTATCGGGTCTATGCTGGCAGCTATCCCTCACTAGAACTGCAACTAACAATCATTTTTATTATCAATTTATGTTCTGATTATTCTTTGAATTCATTGTTTGATCTATAAAACACCAGCTACTAGTGAAAAATTTAAGGTGTCTTCAAATAGCTTTATTGTATGCACACTAAATCGTATGACTGGATAAGTCATACAAGACTAATCCTCACAGTGGAGAAGCTCCAATGTTTGGCATTTTTCTATAAAAATTGACATAAAATATTAATCTCTTTTCAAAATAGTTGCAAATTATGTTTCTGGCAATCAATTAACCACATCCGTTTTGATGTGGTTGTGTTCATTGTCTCACTGCTGTGACGGTTATTTGATGCAGATTCTGTACAGATTCAACTGTTGTAAACAAGCTGCTGAGGTACATAATGCAGACATAAAGCTGCATTTTGAGTTTCTAAGCTCCATCCTGTAATGCACGTCTACACACCCTGACACTTTCATTCCTTCCTTTTGCCTTTCTTCTCCCTCTGACACACACACACACACACACAATTCATGCATGCCATATATAGACACAAAATATGCCACTACAAGCTATCCTGTATGTACATATCTCCACCCTGTTCATTCCTGAAGCTGTAATAGGCTCTGAAGGAACAATCTCCATGCACACAGTCACAGAATAGGGCTGTAGACATTGGTTTTCCAGCAGAGTGGGTTGAAGCCCTGGATCAGCAACGGCTGAGATTCATTGAGAGCATATTGGAAGTGACAAGGTCCTTTGAATACACCCAACTATCTCCTACTGAGTGAGAAGTAATTTTTCAGAGTTGATTCACTGCAGGTCCACTTTAAGTGCTGCAGAGCAGATGACAACTGGAAAGCCGGGCAACTCACCTTAGCCCCCATAACCCAATACAAACCATGCACCAGTATATCTAACACCAGAGCATTCACTGAGGAGAAGACAGTGAGCTGCCAACACAGCTCGGTATAGATAGGCAAAAGAGAAAAATGCAGCTGTAAACATTGAAGAGTTCTGTTCTGCAAGCCTGCAGATTTCAAGACAGATGTCATCAAACGTCATGTTTGTACAAAAGAAGAGCTGGTAAGGAGACAGCTCATATGTCTCCCTCAGACTGAAAAACAGCCAGCCAATCTGAAGGAGTATCTCAAGTGCAACTGAGGGAAAAAGATCTGGCACCCAACAAGATTGCATCAAACATTATCATGCTGATCAGCTTGTTTTGTCTCGTTCCAGATCAATATCGTATAGTGTTTCCTCTTTGACCAGGTAGGTAATTCATTCTTTAATCTTAAAGATCTTAATGCAACGGGGGTGGGCTAGCTATATTCCACCGAATCATTCATTTCAGAAACAACCATCATTCTGCTGAAAAGTCCCATTTTAATCAAGACCACCTTTCAGAGCTCTATTCAACATGACATGTAGTGATGTAGTAACTGAATGGAGAGCGCGCTATTAGCATACTTAGTGAAATCCGGTTACACATTATTAAGGTTTTCACTGTATATCTTATTTCAAGAACTCAACTCTAATATGGTGTATGTAACACGGTGGCTCATATTACAATTTTTAAGCCTGAAAACCCATCTCAGATTTGCTCTGTGTTTGAGGCACATCAATGAACAGAGTGCTAAAAAAGGAAGAAAAAAAAGACAAGTTACAAGGACACTGAATGAGAAGACAAATGTGTGTATATTTACAGATCAGCCCGTAATAGTATACCTCAATACCCACATACAACAGAGACTTGAGAAAAATAAAAATGTCAAAGACAGCTGCAGGTATTACAGAAGATTCCAATCAGGAGAACAACCTTTCCTCAGGTGCAAACGCATGTTTCTGAATAGACTGCGTTTGTTTCAAAAGGCCATACAATAACCTTCAGGCAAATAAATGTGTGTTGTTACATGGCCACACAAGCTACACCAGCAGCTGAATCTACACCTTAATTCTGAAAAGTGCAAAAGCTGTCTGTTTTCAATAACATATCAACAATTTAAAGATGTTCTGTGTTTACTTTCTGCTCATTAAATGTGTCTGTTTTGGCAACTTTAGTATAGAAGGTTTAATTTCCTGAGTATTCTCGACTTAAACATTACCAAATAAAATGAAGACACAGTGTGGGAGCTGTTCTACATCGCGTCTGTCTCACTGCGCCTACACACCTGTCACCACGGCTAGTTTTCAAGAATACTGACCATTTTAATATTTAGAGAGTGTTGCAACAGTTTCCTGATGTTTGAGGGAGGTCTGGAGACAGTTTGTGTTCCAATAGAACATAAATAGCGAAGTCACTGGGGAAGATGTGATCCAGAAACATCTGCTAACACACTGCAGACTCGGGTTGCTAAGAGTAACAATGCAACGAACAGATTCCTCTTTTCACTGAGAAGTAAGCGTCCTTTCCGCTCTCCTCAACCCGCCTGCCCTTACAAATGCACTTCAACTGAAAAAAATGTAACATGTGCCCTCCTTGAAGATGAAGAGTGTGTTGTGAAGAAAAGCCCCAACACCTTGAAACTCCCTCGTATTTTTTACCACTTCACGTTAGAAAATTCACAGCTCTAGCCTGAGCATTTTACAGTCCAATCAGTACTGCAAAAGGAACATAATAAATACAAACAGGGAAACATCTGAAATAAATGTATATTTATTTTCAGAAGATTATTCCCCACTTCATCTTCTGAGACCCGAACAGCTGCTGGTTGGCAAAGGCAGCCAAGGAAACTTTTAGAGATGCACTGTAGCTCTCCTCTCACAGATGGGCAGGAGGGGCTCTCTAATTGACACTCCAGCATGTTGATGCTGCACAGCAGATCAATAGGAAGGTAGAGGAAGGCTGCCCTGAGGAAAATGAATGGAGAGAGCATGGCTAAGCTGCACACATGGACTGGGGAGCTTAGAAGAGGCTGCCACCCTGTTTATAGTCAAAGAAAAAATGACTGAAATGAGCCTTAAAAGGATGCATCAATAAGAATGGATCAAACTTTCAATGTTGCTCTTTGTTCACATTTGTCAGTGGTCTGGGGGTAATACCTTAATTTCTGAGCAGCAAAACCAGAAACCTGCCATGCAATTAGTGCAATACAATCAACTGAGCATGCCATCTGTCACTGAGCTGCGTTTTCAGCCCAACTCAACCCAACTTTTCCCAGCCTGAACAATTCTGACACTGTTCTAATAGAAAACGTTTTTTCTTTTGGTCAGCATTTTTCTGTATTATCATTACTGCATTATTCTACTATTATTGTAAGCTGCATTGCAATCTTCAGTGTCATATTGTGCAGCATTATACTGCATCCCAACCAATATATAATCAGCATCCATAGTTACATGAGGTAAAAACAATTAACTATTTAGGACTGCAATATACATTTCATAATCGATTAATCTGCTCTTTATTTTCTCGATAATTAGATGAATCATCTTGTGCAAAAAAATGCCAGAAAGCAGTGAAAAATTCCTAATATTATTTCCCAGAATCCAAAGTTGTTGTTAGAAACGTTCTCCACCTCAGGTGCCGCTTATTAATTCCCACTGTGGCAAGGAAAGGATGTGCTGGTGAACGATGTTAACGGACTCACTGACGAGCAGATACAGGTTAGCTGCTCTGGCTCGCTAACAAGCAGCTGTCACTGTTCATATTTTCTTATGCCGTCAACAGCATAACATTCTAAGATGTGTAACGCTGGACAGCCAATCACCTGCATTATTAGATCTCGATCTCGATCTCAAGTACAAGCATGCTGCATAGGAATCGAAATTTGCTCCCGCATGCCAAGGCATTTTTTTAATATTCGGTAGTATTGAAGCAATTTGGTCAGTGCCACAAACCTATCAAGGTTCGTTATGCAACCCTATTAAGTAGTTAACTGTTTCTGCTCTAAAGCTCTTGGAGCAATTCAATATGTCACCAGCAAGGATCATAATTACGCAAATGTTACAAAACACAAAACATAGGTTTATACTTTTCTTTAAGAGATAGGACTTTTTCAAGAAGTATAAAATTTCCATCACTGCACTGCTGCTGCTACAGTATTTGCATAAATTTTTACAGGAAATCTTCAGGCCTGAATACGCCTCCATGCATCACTACAGAAAGTCTTGATGAACAGAGTCTTTATTGCCAGCTGTCACACTATGCATTTGAAAACAAAGAGGAATCTTGATACCAGTTTCTGTCATACTTCACAATAGAAAGGAGCCTACACTCACTCAGATCTGTGCAGCTTGAATGTGGGGTTTCGTCTCTCTAAGGTTTCAAAGTGCTTTTAAGCTGCAGCACCTCAGCCAAGCCTTGCAGGGCCTGAGCCGTGTTTCCCTCCATTTTCGAATACTTCACAATAATAAATGATTACAGTTGGTAAAGAGGAGACTTCCTCTCAAAGCAGAGCTGACTATGCTGCAGACTGCAACAGCCAAATTATGCAAAATTACAGCTAAAGCTTTCAACACAATTGCCATATGAGCTGACCATGTATTTTAGTTTGCTCTAATTACGACACTTGTTTGGTTCAATGTGCCTCCATTTTTATTCTGTACTACTTTAAGTATTTTTACACAACTGAGCATTTATACACAGCTGTGCCAGGTGTAAATGCTGCAGAAAAGCCAGGATACAGCTGATCAGAATCAGTTTGCAAAGTAATTCCTTATCCATCATTCACTCAGTATGACCATCTTTACAATCCTGGGGGAAATCAGCAGGAATGAGCGTTTCTGGCTTTAATCATGAGTATCATTTTTAGAAAATTCCTATAGCACACTCAGACCACTCTTAATTTCTGACTTAATAATGATTTAAAGATCTTTTCAGCAGTGAAATTCAATACAGAGGAGAGCTAATTATGACTAGCTACTGATATAGTTACTGCCAATGTCGCAGTGTAAGAGATGTCCTAATTGCTTGGCTTGTGAGTAAAGCCAGGATGGGTCATACTATCTGGGTATTTGTGTCTCAAATTTCTGTACATCAAAATTCACCCTGAAGGAGTGTAGGGACAGAACAAACAATTATTTTCATCATCAATTCATCTGTTGATTTTTTTCCTAATAATCAGTTATTTTGTTTATTAAATATGTCAAAATCGGGAAAACTCTAATCACAATTTCCCAGAAACCAAGATGACTCTTGAGATTGGTGTCCGTGCCTGTTGCTAGTGATGTAATTTGATCTACTTTTACTTAATTTCCCCGGTGTGGGATCAATAAAGTCATATCTTATCTTAAATCTGTCCGATCAGCAGTCAAAAATGCAAAGATATTCGATTTTCAACGATATGACTCCAGAGAAAAGCAGCAAATCCTGACATTGAGAACATTTTTAAGTGTTGATTTAATTAACTTTCTGTTGTTAGATTAATGATGAATTAAGGAACTTGTTATTTTAGTGTGAGGATAAAAATATAAAAATCTAAGAAAAAAAAACCAAAGTGGCTGCATGTGAATTCTTCACAAATGAACAGATTAACGACCATGTTCATTCAAATTGATGGGCTCATGTCCAGTATGATGTATATATTTTGCATATCACAAAGGTGTCTACTGGGAAAAGCATTTTTTAAGATGACAAAAATGATTCAAATGATCCCAATCTCTTTTCCTTTGACATCTGATGTGTTTTGTCACTGTTGGATGTAAAGAGAGACCAGAGCAGGGCACTTGAATATTTTAACTCTGGGGCACATTAATTACAGAAACAGCAAAATGCAGATGACAGTTGTGATTTATTTAGAACTCTGATATGTGGTAAATCTTGCTAAGACATGATATTATGCAATAGCTGACTGTGGCCGTTTGATTTCCCTTCGCTGGGAACCCTGAGGAAACACGGTTGCAATTTATCTCTTGAAATATCAACTTTATGACAACCACACCAGAGAGCCGCTCCATTTCTGTGCCAGCTACAGAAATTTTAGGACATGCAAACAAGGACTGCTAACAGGCCAGAGCTGTGCTTTTTCAGCACAGCGAATGTAATGTGTTGTTTTGAAGACACCGTAAGTCATTTTGAAGACGAGGTTGAGAACAGTGCGGGGAAGAAGAAATGGGCCATACCTAAATTTTTTTGTTTACTTGCACTGGATGCTTTTCTGTGCAGGCTAATGGAGGGCTAAGATCACTGAGCTGCATCTAGCAGGAGATAAATGGACTGAAATGTGAGAAGGAGCCATGATTTTCCTGCCCTGGAAGAGCAGAGGGAGAAATCTCAAGCTGCTTAAAAAGGATGAAGATGCTATGAAGGAAAGCCATTGGGAAATCAGAAGAGCATATAAAACTGTTGACTTCCCTTTCACTGACTGATTCAACGACGAACAACTTGCTATGATGATGAAATACACAGTCACACCCACATGTTCTTCAGTTCCGACCCTTCGTCTTTACAAAGTCTTATCCTTTCTTCACTGAGTCTCCTATACTCTTGTTTAGGCTCTCCTTGTGGGGAAGAAAAAGCGCCAACTCTACTTATTATTCATCAGCGCTACCGGGTTTCTTCCCTATAAAGCTTTCAATTCCTACCTATCATCACATGCACACCTTGGGGCCTGGATTGAATATGATTCAGAGAGCAGAGTTGAATCTCGAATCTACAGGTTAAAATATATCCAAACGGCCCAGTCTCTCAAAGCCTCTGGCGCTGACGGCTGCTCTCTCACTTGCCCGCTCTGTGAAGCTGGTTAATGGTCCAGTGAAAAGATGGCATGAGGTGAACCATCTCCAGCCTCCTGTTGACTCTAAGCGGTGCTTGGTAATGATGCCTATCATACTTCATCTTGTGGGTAAAACACACTTTTTTTTAACCTTGTTTTTTAGACGACAAACTAGAACGGCTTAGTATGCACGGAGCTGGAAAGTAAAGACAGCTATATCACAAGCCATCACTGTGAAGCGCCCTAGAAAGTGTCTGTGTAGGGGAAGAGGGGGAGGGGGTCACAGTCAATACTGGAGGCTGCTACTTCTCAGACACATTGATTGATTTACTGTATCTGTTGAGCTAGACCTGCCTGTCTGTCAGGATTAAAGAATTTGTCTTATCAAACCTGTGCCCCCGAGAGACTCATTTCCAACAGACTCACTTGACGCTGCAACATATGGAAAACTGGGGCATATCAGCAAGAATGGGTGGTTTGGAAGTATAGTCTGTGTTTGTAAGATTCCTCAAGATAATGGGAACAACACGATGTAGAGTCACACAAGCATCAAGTGCTGAGTGAAAGCTGCAGTTGAGATTCGAGTCTCAATCTGACCTCAGATCTGCTTATTGGATCTGAATCCTATCGCGTCTCTTGTCAAACCGTTTTACATAAACTGCTGGGAAAAGAGTAAAATGCATGACGGAGTGAAGTCTTCCAAAACCAGAGCCATCACCTGCATCACCTTCACAAGACTGTACATACACTTTTAATCTCCTGCAGCTTATACAAAATTCATAAGACCCAGGGACTCTGGGGAGCAAATCCAGAACCAGAAGGCCTCCCTTCTGAGTACAATTTTGACAGTATCTCCAGCACATTCAGAGTAAGGAGCTTTTCTAATCCAGTGTATTGGAGAAGATACACAATGGCCTGATGAAATGTGAAAATTCAAGTGTCTGCACCTATTACTTATTTGGGAACACACAAGGTGTACAACCAAACATTACAACAGAGGATCATGGGTCAGCTTTTGAAATTAACGCTGGGAGACAACAGGGAACAAGCTAACAATGTATTAAAAATAAAAAATAAATAAAAGGAACAGTGAAAAACAAGACAGACTCTCCTGAAACCATCTTTTCTGAAATTCTGCACAAAACAGTTGGAATACATGCCAATCAAAATGTGTTAAAATCAAGCTTTGGTCCAACTTTCAGAGTCGGTCCAATCAATTTTAACACAGTTAACCTGCTGAGACTGTCTCACAGTGCTGTCCCAGCCGTCCCTTTACTTAAAACTGTGAGAAATACTTTCATATGAAGTACTGCCAGGGCACCAAAAAGGAACGAAACCATATAACAGTCAGTTTCTTGTGCAACTCAGTCTTAATTGTTTTTCAATTGTTCAAAACGAAAAAGAAAATGAGCCTTCATAACATACACAATACAATCAAATACATATTTGTTACACCAAAAAGAGGACGAAAATTTCTAAGACCCAGCGACCAAAGCATCTGTATAGCCTCAGTTACACATAATCACGGATCGCACAGTAGTCCGTGTCTGTGTGCACGGAGCAAATACTGTCAACTCCAGCACACACACCGACTGCAACGAAACACAGATCCAGGCTCACAGCCTCCACATGAACAACCGCCCAGGTCATAGTCAGTACCACGGCGGGTTCTTCCGCCATTAGTAACGTTACATCCGACAAACAAGAAAGGTGGATTTCACTCACCAAATACCTCTGGATGAATGTCCTTCATGGCGGAAAATAGTTGAACAGCCTCTTAATTTTCCACTGGCTTGCCTTCAGTTCTTGTAAAACAGCGGAGTCCATTACTGTTTTGGCTAACATCAAGTATCCAAGTATCTGACGTTACCGTAACTACCTCCTCTTCCTGTATTCGTCGTTGCAGGTCCAGCTTTTTTTGATAGTATGGGCTCTTATCAGACGCAGTTTTTATTCAATACGAATTTTGGGAGGTGGACATTCATAAATCTGGTTGATTCCACCTACCGTTAAAGAGCGAACTTAAGTTCACAGCGAGCTAGCTAGCTAGCTAAAACTTCGGTTGTTTAACTTCGATAACGGCTGACGTTTAACTGACTTTGCGTTTGGTGATTTAATTAATTAAGATACTTGAGGTCACTAATCTTTCCCAGACTTTTCCAGAGTCCTGACCATTAACAGTCTCGAAATATCCGCCTCTGCTTAGTTTGATACGTTTTAATTCAAATATGCTCATTTCACCTGGCGTCCTTTCGACTTATCTGCTGCCTCTATATATATATAGACACTGACTGGCAGTCACCATTTCACCGTTTGCTCCAGGGGGCGCTGTCACCAGAAAAAAAAAAAAAAAAAAAAATCAATAAAAAACAGTGGAAAGAGGACCTCAATGACAAAAATGTAATATTAATTAATTGGTTTATTTGGATGAAAATAATATATTAAATAATATGTATCAGGAGACCTAGCTTCAGTTTGCTCACATGAAAATACTGACTGTGTGCCCTTGATGAGAGACCCAGTTATTTGCCCAGCTTTTTAGTAACCCATCCCTTGACTTTTCATGCATTCAGATGGCTGGAGGTGCTACTCAAACTGAAAGGTAACATGGCTCTGTCTCATGTCCACAGCTGAGACATTTGTGGATTAATCAGTTGGTCTGTCAGCTGAAAATTAATCGCTGTCATTTCATTTTCTCTGTCGCTTTTAGTAATAATGTTCTCTGACTGCAGCTTTTCAAGTGTGAAGACTTGCTGCTTTCTTAAGTATATATGATTATAGAGTGAATAAATTGGTTTTGGACTATTGGTTGGATAAAACAAGGCATTTCTAGATGTCACCTTGAAATCTGGGAAATTATAATGGCCATTTTTTTGCCATTTCACACATAAAATTATGAATGGACTAAGAGTAAATGACCATATTAAAGTTGATAGCTAGCTGAGGTTTAAATAACAACTTTTGAAGCTGTTGAATATGATGTATCTGTCAGATTGTTTTGATGTATATCTGCCCCCAAGTAACCAAGCCTCTCAGTTCAGCCTCTCTGAACTTTGATGATCTGGCTGACCTTTTGTTTACAGACCTTTTGTTTTGTTTACTTTTATGTGTTTTTGTGCATGTAAGTATTCATCACAAGATCATACCTAAGACATGGCAAATGGCGCCTTCCTTTGGCACTCTGTGAATGCTAGTGTTCTTAGAATACATGTAAATGGTCTTTTGAGGTCATGACTTCAGCCATCAAATAGGCCTCATCTACTAACCAGTGCGCCATCCCTTTGTTGCACTTTATTTTCCAAATTAGAGGCAACTTATTGCCTTGTATTGACTATACGTGTGAAATGTTTTTGTGTAGGAAAGAGGCTTTTCTTGTAGCAACAGGTGCTGGATCTATAGGTTGTTCTACAGAGAGATTATGCATGTGGGGAATCCATATGCATAACTGATTAAATTATTCTACCAGCTCATGAGTGTGAACACCTGTTTCTTAACCTATAACTTTACCTTTCAGACAGCTTCAGGATGAAATCTTCAGAAATGTTTACATTAAGAAAACGAACAGAACAAAGCCTTCATTATCCTTCAAACTCTTGTGTGAAACCAAGGACAAACACACTCAGAGTTGCAGACGAGCAGTCTACAGCCCACAGGTCCTTTGAGACCTGCGGCAGATGTTGGTAGCGTGGCATCTTCCTCCAAAGCTGCAGGTGGGCATGAGCACTCACCCTGTGATGCAAGGCCAGTGTGTAGGCTGGGACGCTTTCTGTTCACCAGCTTTGAATCTCCACATGTACAGCAAAATGGTAACTGTCAGCAGTCGTATCTGATTTCTTTGTTATAATGAAACACCTACGGGAATCTTCGACGGTGCTTGTCAATAAGGACTCAGAGATTTTCTGGTGAAATGTGACAGCGTCTCAACCAGACTTGATTCAAGCTTAGTAAAAATGCACCATGAGAGTTTGGGGCTTGCAGCAGGAACTCAGAAACCATTAATGTAAGGCACTGACATTACTGGTTCTGTAGGAACAGGTGATTGGACAACAAGATGGTTTTGCTTGAATGGAGATTAGCAAATCCTTGCCAAAGACCGGTGTACTGTGCAATAACCGTGCAATTTTGACACTTGTCAAACTGTGCAGTGAACGCCTGCTGAATTGTCCCTGGCACTGTTTTTTCTAGCAATTGAAAAATTGCATTTCCAATAGATAAATACACACCAATGTGCCATCTGCATGTGCAGATCTATGGCAGTATTCATGCCATGGGTTTGAAGACAGCGGTCGTGGCAGCAGTCACATCGTGGTACTTTGATTTATACATTTCTGGCACCGTCACAATTTTGAAGCAGCCTGTTGCCAACACTTCAAATTGGCCAACAACATATGTCTCACAGTGTGATGTAGCACCACTGTTTTGGATTGATGAACAAAGATTTCTCCCAGTTTCTTTTAGGACTGTCGGTTTCTTCTGTGACAGCCCAAGTTGGCACAGTGCATATATGGAAGTTAGAATCTCTACTAAAATCTAACCAGGTGCTAGACCTCAACTCCAGATGGAGTAATGCTGTTGTGCCCACTGATGGAGACAGAAAAACAACAAATCCACTGCAACTATCAGAAATTCCTAACATCAGCCTCCAAGTGAATATGATGCACACTTGTCTGAACTCCACAGCCGAATACAGGCCTTTACAAGTGTGTAATTGCTATGTGCCACATTGGAAGACAGCACAACAATGTAATCTCAAATGAGATTATCTGAATGAAAAAGAAAGGGACATTGTTAGAGGAGAAAGATGTCTCGTCGAGAAAATAATACTGCCTCTCTGTCTGCATTCATGTCACAATTCAAACATCAGTTTACACTGCCATGACTTCACAAGTTGCCCTGAACACTGTAACAAGTCTTCAGGGGCAGGAGAGAAGGATGTCACTGACAATTTTATAGAGTGCAAAGCTCGACTGCTAATGAGGTTTTTTTTTTTTTTTTTTCTACCAGTGGCAAACATAACAACTCATTTCCTGTGCAGAAATGACAAAAAAACATGGCAGCATGTCTGATTATGAGTCACTTTGTGTTCTTGTTGTGCACAAATAAATGGACATTCAGTGATTTGTTGGTTTTTGTCAACCAAAGTCTTGTGGAATTTTGCTCATTTGTGACATTGTTTTGTTTGACACTGTGCAGCCTTTTAGAGCGCTCTATGAAACATTTCTAATAGTCTCTCCTTTTACTTAAAACAGTTTTGGTTAATGGGCATTTTGGTCTAGCCGCAGCAGCATCCCAGTGCAGTATATGGACATCTCCCCTGACCGTTTAATCAGGTGCTAATTAACTGACACAACCTTAGAAACCAATTTATGATTACGGTTCTCCTCCCATTCATCGTCCAATATGTTTAACAAAGATATATTAAAAAATCCATTTGGAGAATGGCGCTATATTGTCAGTATCTGAGGTAATAACTAAACAAGGAAATGACTGCGACTGGACATCAAATTAATTTTAAAAAGTTAGCGCCACTTATTAAACTGCCATCCTATTTGCTGTGATGAGTGTAAGCGTTTAACTGTACAAACACATCAACTCGAGTTCTGCATCCACATTCAAAACAATAACACTCGTGAATATGAAAAGTGCTTCTTGTGCAACGAAGTGTGGCTGATGAGATATGCATAAATTCATGAACAGGTGTAATGTGTGCCATAAAAGTGGCCTTTCAGCACAAAGTGAAGGTGATTGTGAATTATTTATGTTAATTTTTACATACATGCAAACTCACAGTCACACACAGGAGCCTGTTACATCAATTTTGTGTCCAGAATCACACCTGTAATAATGGATTTCTGAAACCATTGCTGTTTTTGGAGAAGTGTGATGGAGGAAAAGTCAGGCGATCCCAGAACTCATTAGGATTCTTCTCTGGTAGCTATGAGTGTCTGGACAAACTTTTGTGCCAATACATCTAGTATATGTTGAGAAATTTTTCTGGAGTGAAACTTTCGTCCTGTTGGTGGCAAGAATAAAAGACAAGGGATCACCAAAGTCTGCAAGGCTCATCCTCTGGGGTCCATTAATGTCCGCCGCTTTCATGGCTTCCATATAATTAAGATGAATTGAGATATTTCAGTCTGGACCAAAGAGGAACTGACTGACATTCTCATCCCCAGAGCCGCACAGCTAATGTATCTAAAAGCTCCATTGAAATGTTTACATATGTTAAAACGATAAAGCAAATCTTACTAATAGTCCCCATAAAAAAAGGTTCAATTAAGCTCCTTATATGATTCTATTCATGTATCAATAATCACATTCTCATGTCATAAGAGAACACCACTCAATTGATCAAACTTCCCATTAAGACAGGAACATCTTAAATGGACTTAATGAAAGTCAGTAATAGCTGAGACTCCACATGCGTTACTCTGGCTGTGCTTCCTCTTGCTAAGAGCATCGTCATGCAGACAATCACATCACAATGTAAACAAGTACACTTTAAACCACACACAAAAAATACAGAAATGCGGAGTCCCTCCACTTTGGTTAAAACATTTACATTTGGGATTTCATGGTTTCCACTTAATAACAGTAATATGTTAATTTGGTCATTTAAAATTCTTTTCATCCTCTTTTGTGATGTTTTTTAATTATCTGATAATAAAAAGATATCACACATACCAGTTGTTTTCTTCCGCTTGCCTTCTCTTACCTTCCAAGCTTATAAAATACCCAACAGGATAACAAAGGAAGAGGAAAAAATCAATGTAATTGAACACTGTGTGGTCACCGTGATAGTGAGTGCAGATACAATTCTCTGATGTTAAAGTGTGCAGAAGCATCTTCCTGCACTCAGACGAGCCGGTGGAGGCACCGCTGAAACTGAACAAATTCCAAAGTCTGAAGTGCCGAAATCTGATGACATGAAGCGTCAGGGTTTGAAACCTGCAGCATGCAAAGGAAAAGGACACGCCAGTGACAGATTGCTCTTTTTCTGCAATCCTAGTTGTCATGGAGATGGTGGTAAGTTGTTGTAATGTCAGGGTTTGATGTTGCTCATTAGGCCAGTAATGATCTGTGGATGGATTTTAGGTGTGTGAGCTGTGTCTCATTTGAAGCCATACGCTGGCATCCGGGTTACTTCAGACACTAGTGTTTACTGAGAGGTCTGAGCCATTTCATTGCTCCTAATGTCATGATTTACAGTCTGATAGTGGACCCTAATGGATCCGACGCTGCGCATCTTCCCCTTTTTGTTGAGCTGAGTAATCGATGAAAATGTAGGTTTCATTCGTTTTGCTCATACAGCACACTTTGATTGTGTTTATGATGGTATTGCTATTACTGGAGGTATAAGTGGTGGTACTGGTACTATTATCATAATTATTATTGTTAATGTTGTGTGTTTTGGACTCGTGATGGCACATTTATAGCAGGTGGTTCATCATTTTTTGCCTGTGATGAGCCATTGTGGGAAATTCTGGCAGGGGATTTGCTTTTATGCCACACAGTTTGACTCCTTAACTCCCTAACAGATACCGAACATCTGTCAAAAATTCTCAGCAGTGTGACAGTGTGTTGGAAAAAACAGTCAATATTTCAGCTATAGTATGCAGTATTTACCCATTCAAAACTAAATGGGAGCTCTACATTGCATTTTGAAGCTACAGGAGGCAGGATTTTCTTGCATGTAATTGATTTGTTGTATTAGTCGAAATCAGTCGGTAATCTAACATCCCATTCAGTGTTACTGACACTACAATAATTAACCCTGTTTAGTTAGAATCAATTTGATGTTAGCACCCACAGAAAGGACAAAGCTTTTTTTTTTACTTTTAAGATTGTTTTTGAGGCATTTTTGACTTTCAGGACAGTGAAGAGACAGACAGGAAGCGGGTGGTTGCAACCGTGAGGTAACCATTCAGCTATCAAGTCACTCCAACGAGTCAAAACCTGAGACAAAGATGCTTCCCAATTAGTAACAAGTGAGAGCTCTGATCAGAGAAAAAGAGCTATGAGCGCCGACTTCTGCTTCTCTCCCGTCCCTTTAAAGCAATCACAGACTGGCCGGTATTGCTGGGTGCAATTTAATCACTTCTCCAGCCATGATTTCTGGGTTGTGAACTTTAAATTGTCGGAATAGTTGCCTGCCGCTGCCATTTGGAGCCGCCATTGCTGCCAAGTGTAGTTTTAAGCTATATGAACCCATATATTGTACGTTCACAGCAGCATCTGCAATGTTGACGGCTTGTGACAGGATTCAAACAATTTCCATGGGAGTGCTCCAATGCGAGCAGGAATGCACCTTATATGCCTCAGATTGTAGGTCCTATGAATTTTTAAGTGTGTATCGTGGCGACATGAAGGAGTTCTTGGCATATAAAATCATACAGAGTTTGGGCCCCCAAGGCTTCATGTTCCAGCCCCGGTCCTTTCCTTTTGACATTAAGACCGGAACATGCTCCCTCACAGGAAAAGCCCAGCTTCTGCCTTTTAATGAAAGGTGTTCATCATCACCTTGTCAGCAACAGTGTGTGACTACGACAGGTTGATGCCACTTAGGCTCCCTAAGGGGAGCCTCGGCTGTCAAGCAGAATTTGCAGTCCTGCCATTTTACCTTGACAGACGAACCAACCTGGACAGGACAGGAGACTGGGGCCACATAATGGGCCCTCCAGTTGTCTTCCCCTTAAAAAAAGTGAAATGGATGACATTTGTGTCTTATTTGAGTCCTTAGCTGCATCTTGTTCTGCTGTGCTAGTCATTCTGTGTTTGCACCAACAGATGAATCAGAGCATTACTTTCACCATCATTCATCACCCACGCCATCACATCACAGTCCTCGAAAGGCCCTCAGAGGTCAGCGTGGCAGAGATGACCGGTCTCTCCCCAGTCTCTCCCTCGGCTGCTACGAGCAAGTCCCTTCGCTTTGCCCCAGTTCCCCTGCTTGGGTGAGTTCTGATCGCAGGCGTAAGGGGTGTTACAGTAATGCTAGCTGACATCCTGAGAAGCTGTGATTGCTTCGAGGGCTTTGTGGGCGGGCTGGGTGGACGGTGTGGGTGGCGGCGGAGGGATAGGGGCCGTGTCTCACAAGGACCTTTAACAGCCTTTTAAAAGCTCTGAGAGGGCCGGCCTGACGCCAGCCACTCACAGGAAAGAAATTGCTGACAGAGCTAAAGGGGAGGGAGGGCAGTGGGGAGGAGGCGAGCAGAACGTGCAGCAGTTCCTGGAATGCCTTTGAGTTCATCACGTAGTCCTGTGATCCCTGCGAAGATCTAGCCACACCGCAACCTAATCGCCTTCACTGTTTTCACTGTGTAATTACAACCATTTGTGCTAAATAATTCACCAGGTGCAACCGCTGAAATAGCATCCAGCACTCATGGAATGCACTTCCGTGAGTTTTTCCTCTGCAGCCTATTACACCACTTTAGTCTTTGTCGGGTCAGCCCAGCCACCGAGATAGAAACATCCTACATTACAATCCTATGACCTGGTACCACTCACAGCAAGCTCACAGAGTGCTGTGTTTGACCTATAAAGGTCTGACTAAATTGGCTAATACCATGCTCTGTGCTCTGAATCCTCTGTTTCTGTGGACAACCATCCATCGCCAGACGGGAAATAAAAGGCATTATCCAAAAAGAACACTGAAGTCCTGGGAAGCTTTATTACTCTCATTTCTTCAATAACTCCCTCAGACTTCCAGTTGCGTGCCATATTTCATCTCGGCACTGAAGAATGAGTTTTCTGACAGTGAACATGAGAAATGCAAGAGACTCAATGGGCACGGCTGGAGGGGGGCAGCCTACCCACAGAAGATCACAGCAGTGGCAATGAATGCATCAGAAAACACTGCTGTAGGCGAGTATAAGTCAACAGTGCCTAATGTGAGCCTTTGGTATGCATGATGTTAAATAGATTGTGAAAATGCTCTTTTCATGACTAAGATGGAGCTTTTCATTAATCCTAGAGCTGAACCTGCCTCCGCAAAACAACGAGCATCCCTCGCGGGAAAGACAAAACACCCACGGTGGGCTAGAGAGATCTCAGAAGAGCTCTCATACAGCTCATGGACTCGCTCTCTTTACATCCGCCCCCTTAGCTGTGCATGCATTCGTGATTTGCATGTTTGTAGATATATGTAATACGTCATATGTGTAGCTGTAATAAGTGTCTATATTCCTGAGCATGTATCATTTTCCGAGTGTGTATGTGCCTGCCAGCACCATGAACATATGCTTTTGCGCTCTGCGTGCAAAGTGTAGGTGGATGTGGTTGAGACAGATATTCACAGAACTTAAATCATATTCTGCCTTTTGTGTGTGCATGCACAGCAGTTGGTCAGGGGAGATATAGGTTTTTGATTTTATTTTAGGAAGCCCCTGTTAATGATACCCACATGTAGAGGATTAGCTTCAGTACGTATTAACATGTGTGAATGCTGATAAGTCTGCTCAAGATACTTTTTTATTTGTTTTTATTTTATTTATTTTTGATTTTGTTTATTTATTTTTATGAAAAATACTACCAGAATAAGTCGCACACCTCAATTTAGCACACATGCCTCTCTGCTTACTTCTCTCCACCTTCCCTCCTTCCTTCCTTCCTTAATTCTATTTTCCATAAATTAAAGCCATTGTCAAGAGAACGTGTGCGCAAACACATCCATGCACATTCATTTGCTACCACAATTTAAAACCTAAACAGCAGTGATGGAGTTGCAATTGAGGTAGATTATCACATAAATTGAGTTATGCCAGTTTGCCTTTGTGTGACTGCATGTACATCTGCACCACTGATTGCAAGTTTCACTTTAATAAGCCTGTGCCACTGGTAGCTGTAAACAGGGCACCACAGACTCAAAATCAAGCAGGTTTCACTGTCAAACTGTCATCCTGCCATGCTTTGTTAAAAAGGAGGCAGAGACAGTTTAATCAGCCGTTGCAAAGTTAAATGAATCACCACAGGACATCAGAGGATTCAGGCTTCACTTTGGTGCCCATAGACACTAATGCTAGGCCACATCAGCCAAATAGCAGCTATAAAGCTTTCTTCATGTTCTGTCGATTCTCCAGAACCTGCACCACACTAATCTCATCATAGCAAGCCCGGAAATCTATTTCTGAGCTGAGCCATTTTTTGAATCAAACACCTTCCTCCAAGCCGGCAGAGTGTGACTGTGGGAACCGGAGCTATCCGCAGGTAACGGCCCAGGCAGTGCTGACGTCAGCGGCAGTAACTGCAGCCACATTATCAACACCTGCATTGGTAAGTAAGGGTTGTATAGACATCTCGTCCACTACAGAGGAAGCCATTGTAGAGGCAGACCTAAAACCTGGGCCTACCGCCATTAAAACTGCAGAATTTTTCATGCTGTTCCAATGAAGTGAGGCAACAGAGCGGCAGGACTGCTAAAAGTAGCACATCTGCAGGACTTCATTATAAACGACCGCAACCACTTGACCTGAAATCCACTCCACAAGCATGTCACCTTGAGTGTATTGAATGGATGGATTTAAGTAATAAAAAAGAAGCAGAATCCATAATTCATATGTGTGCCCATTATACAGGAAAACATTTGGGAAGTTATTCCATTGCACCATAGGAATCCTGCAATCTGTGTGTGCACTGAGCCCCGTCTACACCAATCGTTGGGGGATGTTATTCTCATTAGAGTGGATCCTATTGTGCTCGTAGCTGCAATAACTACAGAAACGACAACATTTTATAAATATACGAGAAGCATTTGTCATATGGATTTATGCTAAACTGCTAATCTGGTTAAATTTAGGTGACAATTGAAAGGAAAAAACAAGATAAAGGGTCTTAAAAAGGTTGTCACAAGCTACTAGAGCAGCTTCAGTATAGAGTCTAGTCTGTGGAACTCTGCTGGAGGGATGAGCGCTATTCTACAGAAAGATATTCCCTCGTTCAGTGTTTGGACGACGATGCTGGAGAGTGCTGGTGGTCCAAAAGCTTCTGTTTCTTCCGCAGAAACATAATGCTGCATATTTTACACTTTGCATCAACATCATAAGGAAACAGATTAAATAAAAGTCAAGTTGTAAAATGTTCACTGACAAAATTATGTTTCTTTTCTGACGCTCGTGCAAAACAACATCCTTTCATCGCAGACTAAAGCATTGTTAAACCTTTGATGGTCACGTTTAGACGCCCAAAGCATTTGGTAAAAAGACGGCAAAGGTTGTTGTCTTGCTTAAAAATTGAAAATATGAGAAGTAGCGTGATGCACTAGACAGGTTATGTTTACTTTATTAACATTTAACCAGAGCCACAGTCTTTCCCAAACCTTTACCAAAGTGCTTTTGTTGCCTAACCCTAACCACACACTGCACTGAGGATATGAATCCTGGTCTCTGGTGAGTCCTCCACTTTCCCTTTGTTTGCCTGAAAAGATCTGTCGATTGTGAAGGCCATAGTGTGTGATTTCCATTATTTTATATTCATCAACCCATCCAGTGTAAAGACTTGTGGGATTGTGTATTACACAGAGTATTACTTGTTAAATTTATGTTGCTTTGTTGCGTTCAAACCCATTTGTAATCTATCTACTAATACCATATATTGGGATTTAAGGTAAGTGTATTTAGTGACTGCAGAGATGTAGGCCTTCTGAATTTGCGATGGGTTTTTAATGTCCCTTTTTATGTTCCTTCCTCAAATGGCTGTGTAATGTGAACGGGTCGCTCGTGATGAACCCAGAGAAATTTATCACCCGTCTCTGCAGTCCCTGTCAGCTCCACAGAGCTTTGTGGCATCTTTCAGCAGAGCACCGAAAGGCAGTGTGCTGGTATTTCGTTGTGCAATTAATGTGTGTCCTCTCCATCAGTTCGACTGACGGCATTTAATGTGTGACAGGTGTGCTTCTGATTGGCTCATTCCTAACACCACCTGACTGTATGCGGGGCCAAGCTTGCGGTGGTGCTGCGGGCACAACGCACCTGTTCCTGTTTCAAATCTTTGCATTCTAGTCTGTAAGATCGTTGGATTTGTGTCTCTAGAGTTTGTTGTTAAGGAGGTAAATCACTGTACTTTGATTCCTTTGGTTTCATTGCGTTTGTCCTACCATCCTGGTCAGATTTGTTTGTTTGTTATTTTGGATTTTGCCGCCCTGAAGCCAAATCCTATCGCTCCCCCTTTTTTTCCTTAAAAAAAAAAAAATCATTTGCTCACATCAGTTGTTTTTCATGTTGTTTCTCGGCCGCCCCTAGATACGCCTTAATAACAGACAGACAGACAAAGTTAGCCACTAGCTTGTAAACATAGTGGAGCATTTAGCAGCTAAAGAGCCAACGGTTTCCCTCAGGAGCTGGTGAAAAGCAAAACAACGCTAAAAAAAGACTTAATATTGGATTTACATTCATCGGGTGGACACAAACATGACTTCAAATGAAATGCTATGCTGCTCTGGGTCTGCTTGATGTGTAAATAAGCTAGCGTTTGCTAACATGTTCGTTATATCATTTTCATGAGTTGATAATATGTCAGGTATATGTTTACAGCCAAGTGGGCAAAAAAAAGAAGGTACTGCAGGTTTAAGACGCAATTAATGCCAACGTCTAGAGGTTTAATGTCTCACCTTGCTGCAGCGATATCAGAGTGTACTCAGGGGTGTGTGAGTACACTGTGACATCACAGCTGGGTGTGGTTCCAGGTGCAAGGGAGCACACAGAGGAGCAAAAATGTCCATCATAGGGTTCAACCTTTGAGCGAGTACATGTAACTTTTGCAGGAGACTGAGACGTTATCGTCCTGCTGTTATCACAAAATGATTTTTGGTCCACATTATCATGTTTTTTGTCGTCTTATTGGGAGAAAAGTACACTGACGAACCCAAAATATGCAGGCTTGCACAGACAGACAGACTTAATTTTTAAATAATCCAATAAATTCTTGACTCATATTTATATTTTTTAAAAAACAGAACTGAGAAAAGTGCGTATTAAACTACCTCTTGAGTCTTCAAGGAAAACGGAGCACAAATGGGACATATAGAGTGCAGTGCAGCGTGATCACAGTGGACTGTTGCCTCTGTCCGGTTACGCCCACATTCAGAGGTGGAAAGAAGCAGGAGTGCTGCTGCGTTGTTATATTTTACTCAAGCCACGCATGAGCTGAACTAAAAGAACAGCTCAGAAACTATCTATCTATCTATCTATCTATCTATCTATCTATCTATCTATCTATCTATCTATCTATCTATCTATCTCACTAAAAGCACCTTAGTTGGCTGGGTTGTAAAGGTGGTGAAGAGGAGATGAAAGTACATCTACATACGGTTTCTGAGTAGCTGCTACGTGACAGTAGCTTCTTTTTCTATTATATCATTATGCAGAAGCAATACAGGAAAAGCAGTGAAATCAGCAAACATTACACAACCGCCCATGAATAGCAGGAAACAAAATCACAGGTGATACTTAGGGACAATAGGAGGCAACTGTTACTGGTAACACCAGTGCTGTCACAGCCCTGATTCTCAGCTGAGGCTCTCATCTCTGGTATCATTGCAAGTGTCACTCTTTGGGTGGAAAAGAAGGTAATACAAGCGTCTGCAGCTTGCTTTTATTGCAGCCATGATTTCATGTCTGGGAAAGAATGAATTCAGGTGCTGCCTATTAATATATATTGTCTTGGAAATGCCCACGCCTATATGTTAATGCAGTTCATTACTGCAAAGGAGAGAATGGTGGGAAGCAGAGAAGGAGGGTTGGTGGTTTGGAGGGACCATGAGGGGAGCTGAAGGCTGTGAGAGGTGGAGAGAGATTCATCTTTTGTGGATTTTGATTTATTGAAGGCCTCATTCATTACACATTTGTTTTCTCCCTCCGTGGTTTAATGAAATCTCTATTTTTAGTCATCAATATGTACCATAATCTAGTGTGTATTTCAGTGAAGACTGTTAAGCTTATCATTATGTTTATATTAATGATCGATCAGATGACTGTGTGATGTCACAAACGTACCAGTAATCAGGACTTGATTCTGCTGTTTCTCTCAGCTCTGCAGAGCTCTGTACTTCTCAGCTCACTGTTTTGGTCTAACGGTTGTAACTTGTCATTTGATGGTTGCAGCAGGCAGCAGTTTACATCAAAAAATCTCCGCAAACTCCCTATATGCAACCTCCCTGCCACTAAACAGCACGCAGATACAGTTAACAGCTAGCTGGTGAACATCGTCGAGTATTCAGCTACAAAAGAGCCAACTGTTTCCAAGTTGGTAGAGACCAAAAATGGAGCTAAAAGAGAGTAAATACTGGCTTGCCATCACTAGGTGGCCAGAAACACGACTCTAAAAGATAATGTTGCTGTAAAAAGGGGGATGTTTGCTAATGCGTTTGCCAAAAGGTGAAGATGCTTTCCGCTGCCCCTAAGTGGCCAAAAAAATCAATCATTGCAAGTTTTTTGCATCATCAGTGTGTGATGTTCAGCACATTAACTTTGTGATGAAATGGTGATTTTTCCTTTTTGTGTGCCTATTTTCAATCCGCCTGACTCATCTACTTCTACTACAGTTGGTAGTTCCCAGCAGCTTTCCCAGAACACCTTATGACAAACCCCCAGAGAAGAGGAGCGACTATGTTACAGTAATTTCCGGTAAATACGGACCTGCGGGCATATCAGAACAACTACATATCCAGCTTGTGAACATGTGGCTGTGTCTGTGATGTTGGCTCTTCTTTCTGCTCCTGAAATGTAGTATTTTTCCCCACTGCATTTTGGTCTGTTGAGGCCACTTACGGTGGAGAAAGTAAAAGTGAAAGAGTGATACCTCTGCCTGTTCTGTGATGCAGGCCCAGTGCTCCCTGTATGATTATCGAACACTGGTGCATTACAGTAAGAGCTGCTCTTCCTCTATGTTATATCTGTCTATACGTTTCTTCCTATTGGTCAATTACTTACTCAAATGTATTATATATTTATCTTTATGCTAAACAGTGTCATTATCAAGTAGGTTTACATTGTTGTGCAACATGCTGCTTCATTAAAACGCAGTATAACATTAGTATAAATAAAAGCATGATATTAATGTAACACCATGCCTTCTATGTTTGGCCAGTTATACAAATGAATGAGATAAATGCATCACGGACAACAAAACGGCTCCAAAAATGCCCAGTGCATTAGCAATAGCTGCTTTTATGGCTGTCAAAGTGCTTTGAGTTGAATTTTTACTTCAATAGAGGTGTTTATTCATTATTCATATAAAAGCAGGCCGAAGCACATTTCCCTTCTATCAATATGACAGGCACACTACAACCTCTAGATGAGCGTATAGTTTGTAATAAAGGGCAAACTGAGGAGCAGGAGTTTAGACAGGTTAAAAGTCAGTTTGGGTGTTCTTGGGTGATCGAGAATTTATCAGATGCTAATGAAGCAAATCCTGTGTGATTATCCAAGTGAGTGCAAGCAAACTCTAAGAATGATTTGAAGATATTATTTCACCCGTGTCTTGAACTCCTGGCAGGGATTGATTGAACAAACTGTCTCAGGCATGTAGGGAACATTAAATTGACTTGAGAAAAGGTGAGTGTAACTTGATGACAGATTCACAGGCGAGAGGCAAGATGCTCTCGAACCCTCATGTAAGATAATGTGTATAATCCACTGCAGGGATGTTAAGTGCACTCATTTCACACTCCATTTCACACAACGCTGCCCTAGGAAGAATCTGTGTCTGATGACTCAGGAAATGCACAACATCACTCTTCTGGATCTTTCTGTTGTTGTTTCTCTCCGGTGTTAATAATTTGAAATCCAGTCCTTTTTTCCACACTATTTCAGAATTAATGATATGTCAGGAATATAATAAGGGCTGAATCCATGTTTTGTGTGAAATTCATACCAGTCAATGGAAGTCAATTTTTAGCAGCAAATTACTTCAAAGATGTATTACCGACATTAAAATGCTATTTGAAGGTCCAATTTCTACCTGTTGCTTTACTCTAAATTTACAACCTAATGCACAAAAACTGAAATGGTAAAGCCTCGAGAGATAATAATGCCTGTTTATACCCGATTACCTGTTACAAGGACAAACATTTAATTCCCATCCATCAGACAAAGAAGAGGACATCCTCTCACTGAGTGTCAATGGTCCATTAAAGTACAGAATAAATGGACTTCACGAACTCCTGCTGATGTAATTTATACACATCATGTAGTTTAAATATCATAGAATTGGACCTACTTGAAAACATTTTTATACAGTATCAGCATATAAAATGCAAAAAACTGCCCTCATAGGGATAAAATGTAGTCCATGAAATGCAGGATGTTTTCCTGATAACCTGAAAAATCGACAAATTAAGAAATTGATGGATGCTTCTACATGAATTGAAAGCAAATACATGTGTGTGTGTGCATGCAAAAATATGCTAATGCAACATCAGGACATGAATAGGGCAGGGAATCTTATTTAGCCATGTATTTATTCCAGTATTTGCTCATTTATTTTCTTTCAGATTAAGTGACCTGTTTTTCATTTGAAAGAAAAAAAAAAACTGAGCATGCTGTGTTTGCAGTGTAGCCATGTTTCTCATTTCCCCTGTCTTTACTTTGGGATTGTTTGGAAAACCTCCCCGGTGAGCAGATGGCGTCTGCCGGGAGGAGAGTGAAGCTGGAACCTGGGCTCCATGCACCACACACACACACACACACACACACACACACACACACATTTCCCCATTTCCAGCACAAGCCTTTGTAAAAGGGAACAACAGAGGTCTACCGGGAATTTAACCACGGGTCTGTTTTGGGAAACAGTGCACACGTTTGTTTATTGCAGCCTTGCTCTTGGATCCATGCAGCAGCTACAGTAAAAGATGTGGATACTGGAGAGTCTCTCTGCAGACCGGAGAACAGGATAAAACTCCCCCCCTCCCTCTTGGAACGATTTCAATCACTTTGATCATTCATCATTTGAATGTGATGTGTTATTTGACCCGATTGCCGACAGAGTGAAACGTAAAGAAGCATTTGCATTCACGGGCAAGCTAATCTACAGCATGCTGGTGTGTCCTCGTGCATTATTAAGCAGAGAATGAGGCAATGCTACAGCATCTCCTCATCGCTGCTTACACTCTGGCCCATGACATATTAACGAGAACTTAGCAGCAGGCAAACCAGGGGTCTTACGCTGAGTCTGCACTTGCTAAACTAACTCGGAGGACAAGATAAGCCAGGCAAAGCTTGGAAAAGTAAATCTGAGGCTGTTTGAATAAGCCCTGCACCTCACTGCCAGCTACAATCTACACAGAGAATATTCCTCCCAATCTCTCTCTAGGGGAGATTTCTTAGGCATGCTTTGTAGCTAGATCCAGGTAGGCTATCAGTCACTGCAGTTGTGAAGAACATGCCAACAAGAATAACCCAAGGTAAGACATAAAATCTATCTCATGGGAGCTCAGAGGCTGGACGAGATTGAATTAAAATCTCTCTTTTGCTGAGTCAGACCTTTTAGATAATTACCCGCTGATATGAGGAACATTTCCCCTCTTGGCTGTAAGTTCAGAGGGAATGCAGACAATGGCATATTTGGCTGCAATCACAGCAGCCCCCCCACTATGAATCGAAGCTATGAGAGTCAGATAGCACAAAGCTAATCTCTGGCCCCACAAAAAGGCCTGAGGGAGCAGCCCAAAATGGAAGCAGTATTAATACCACGGTTGCTTTGCTTGTCAGGTATCTTTGCTTGTCTTACGTGCCTTGACCACGACCTCCAGCATCGTGTTGTATGCCAACAGACAAACAGTGTACATGCAAATTAAGCATAGCATACATCCCTGTCAACAAAATAATGGCCTTGAAGTAACAACCATGCATGCCTAAGTAACCTATTAAAGTTTGCTCTGGGGTACACAGTAGCAGTCTCACATCAGCAGTTCTACCACTGTCTCCAATCTCGCTTCCACTGCCAGGAGGCGGCACATCTGCACAACACAGTGACTGACAATCGATGGTTCACACACGGTTCATCCCCTTACCCCACCCCAACACACACTCACAAAACACCACCCAGCCAGGGTGCTCCCCTACGTGACTCAACTTGTGTTTCAGGGCTGAGGGGGGAGACACGAAGAGAGAGGTGGAGATGAGATAAACCTGGAGGAGCTGGGGAGGAAGAAACGGATATTTGCATCCCGTTTGGTTGCCATTCAGAGTCAGACTGGATCGGCTTGCACTGAAGAGAAGATTTGTCCACGGTGTGGTCTAATCTGTGCTTACAAAACTGCAACTGTAATTCTATTTAAACCCCGTAGTTGCAGCAGTTTGGATACTGAGTCGTTCTTTTATCATATTCTGTGAGACTTCGGGCTCCTCTGCAGCGCAGCAAAGCACAGAGCTCCACACAAAACGCAGCGCCTTAACGCGTAAAAAAACAATCAATGCACCTACAGTCCAGGGCGTTGCACTCCTTGCTGTCGGCAATCCGGAGAGCTACTTTCCAAACTGTCATAACATTATGAATCATTTACTGACTGAAGTATTAAACAGCACTGAAACATGCAAGTTGCATGAAAAATGTTTTGCGTGCATCTCCAGATTTCTGTCACGGATCTTATTTGTCGGTATCGTTTCAATTCTCCTCAAGTAAATTTTAAGTCACGACATTTTTGTTTAAGACTACAAACACTTGATTGCCATAGGTGACCCATTTTTGCAGCTTGGGTGGTTTATACTTACCCCTATCTCCTGCCCACGAAGAATCCTTTCACAAGAAGTGACCCATATCCAAAGCGAAATCGCATCTTGTTGAGTCTATTAATCTGTGAAGGGAGGATTTCCTGAGCAAATGCTTGAAAATCAACATCTAAACATTGTTTCCGAATAGTATCCAAAGGGAATCCGCACGCATGTCGAGGCTGCGTCGATCCTCCAGAATCATTGCGAGCGCTGTCCGCGGAAAAGTGGTGCTGAAAGTCTCAAGTCCCAACTTTAAGCTCTGCGCGAAGGGGAAATAAATGGCACGTCCAGGAGGGCCACTCACTAACACAGCTCCTGCGATGAGAGGATCAGATTTTAAGGGGATAACAGAGCGGTGAAGCACGTATCCCGCACCCGAGGCGTGAGCGCTCTCCAGCTGATAGACGGAAGACTGTATGCGCCCCGTGCACTGGATGTGATTGATGTTAAATGCATCGCAGCACACCGCCTTTATCGGGGAAGAAATGCACCATCAATGAAGGTGGGGGAAAGGTGTGAAAGCCAGATTACAGCGTGTAAGACCAGCAGCGCTTCGGCTGTGGCTGCAGAGTCAAAGTGTGACATGAAGCCTTTGCTTCTTTTTGGTGAATCTTAACGTCGATTCGGCCGCCTGGTGTCTTACCTCTCGGCACAGACTTCACTGTCGGGTTTTGCACGTTTATTTTCTCCTCTGTGATGTGACAAACAAGCGCAGGAAATCACGCTGCCCGTCTGCACTGACAGTTAAGTGCCAATTCAACTCTGTTTGAAAAAAATATCTCACTATTCGAGACAGTTAATGACTCAATTTGTGAGACACAGCTGATGTCTGTCAGATCATTTGGACGCGCGAGACAAGATGCAACAAATTACTATCAAATTATCTGCCATATGATTGCGCGCGTTCAGCTCCATTCTCACGGGGACAGCAGACGACGTGGTGTGATTGTTCCAAATATGACGCTTCTGGGTCGACTCAAGTGTTACAGGTGCTGTCGCGCAGCCTTTGCAGTATGTTCAGTCCCAAAGCGCCTGGGATGCTGTGCGTGGATATCGACGAACATATCAAGTCCAATCACCGAGTGCGAGAACTCAATTTTGTTTGGTGCGTGCGTGTGAGCGTGCGTGTGCGTGTGTGTGACGGACAGCAGCCACGTTCTGCAGCAGAGTACATGAAATCATGTCCAAGGGCATGCCTATATATGTCCGACATTATTCAGGAAAAAAGCGAGAAATTAGTTTTAAACCGAGCGTGCAGTGTTATTATTTGAGACCTTAACGCGATTGATGGATCAATCTTTTGGCTATTAACCTTCAAAAGTCTACAAAGTGTGTTGCAGAGACGAAGAACCTCCTCATCAATCAGTTTAACTGTGGCATCGGTGCAACCTGCAGGAGGGATTGATTAATTTTCCATGATGTCCAATAGAAGGCTCGTGGTGATCATTCTGCTTTTGCTTCCAGTGTACGCGCAGCTGCTCTTTCTGCCTTCCTGATCACAGGGCCGAGTGGTGTGTGCGAGGCTTTCACAGGTCTGAGTGGGTCACACCTGTGGAGTGTTGGACTGACTCCACCACATCAAGGGAGCGTGGAGGTGTGTGTGTGTGTGTGTGTGTGTGTGTGTGTGTGTGTGTGTGTAGAGAGAGAGAGATGAGGGAAGTGAGTGTGTGTGTGTGTTTGTGTGAGTCCTTGGAGGGGTGTGTGCCATGTCTCTGTGGGCCTTGGAGGCAGCTGAGCCTCTGAATATTCATCTCCACCTCTGCTGGAGCAAATTCCAGCTACATGACGAGACTGACTGCAGTCTTGTGGGCTGTCATGGGACCATATAAGCCCTGGAAAAACAAAAAAAAGAGCTAACTCGTGCACATTATTGAACAGGGTGTTTTACATCTCTATATTACCTCACAAAGCATCAGCTGTCTTCCATCTGTCAGCTCCTCAAACCAGTGTTCTATTTCTGTTTAGCATAGTTAGCACAATAAGTGAATTATTTAGCTGCGCAGAATGGATACAAAAGTTATTTCTACCAGGAGACCCATTCCCGCTTCGCTTTCTGCTGCAGTGCACTGGAGCACGGCCTCGCTGAACGTGTCTGCTCTGCGGATAACATGTTAACGCCGCTGAGTCCTCCCCGTCCCTCTGTGCAAGGCAAACTCTGGAGATTACTTGTTTCAATTAGCCATGGGGCGGAGAGAATTTAAGCCATGTTAATTCCAGTCACTAGTGAAAATCCCAGTGCAAAAGACTAGTCACTGAGGCATAATCGCCTGCCCCCAGACATGTGTCATTTCATGGATATATTGGGGGAATTAGTCAAAATGTAAATTCTGAGGTCACGGGATTTGCAGTTTGTTAATGGGATTCATTAAAGAGCTCCTGCACAATTGGTGTGATTTGGAGTGACCCTCTGCTTTTGACAGACCTGACCTGTTTTTTGTTATTCCGTCCACTCACACATCCCCTTTTTCCCAAGAGTAAAAGAGAATTTGCTCTTAAATATCTTATTTTACTAGACAAATGTTGAACTAAACTGACAGCGTTAAAAGTTTTCAACTAAAGAATAACACTGACTGTAAGTCAAAGAAGGAGGAGGAGAAGAAGACACGGGAGTCCCTCAGTATGAAATAAACTGATAGTTTGAACAAAATATGATGTTTCTGTTTCGTATCTTTTCATCAACGTCTGTGTCATCTAATATTGAACTCTGGGGGTATCGGCTGACATTTGATTATATAAAATTGAGCTTCTGACTGGCTAACACGCCCACAAGCTGGAAGACTTAGAAATGAGTCAGTTTGTCACTGTCTGTTTGAAGCAATATTTTACAAAGATGAAATGGGCGAGCCAGGGCAGATAGATCGGCCATATGCTCCATGTGTGAGTGATATATTTTTTTTGAGATGCTGGCAGGGTGACAGTTGTCACAGGTGCAACCGTTGAACTCTCGAAACCTTTTATATAAGAGACTGGCTACAGTGCAAAGTACTGTACACGGTGTGCACAAGGGAAAATAGCATATTTCATCTGCAGCATTCTCTCAAACACTGACGCAGACTAAACATATTACTGCTGTCTTCATCTGAGATAGGAAGTCGCCTCATGAACAAAAGAAAATGCTGCTAATAAGAGTTATTATTAAAGCTGTGCAAACCTCCTTATTTCTAAATCAGCAGCGTGGATTTATGATGCGTGCTATGATGCTTTTCTATAGAACAGGCAGCCTAGTTTCAAGTTTAGCTTATTTCAACTATCGTTTAAGTTATTTTTCAAGCAAAAATGACAGAAGCAAGGCTAGTTCCAGGTTCTCGCATGTGAAAATGTGCATCTTTTTTCAGTTTAGTAGATTTAATATCTTCTGCTTTTGGGACACCTGACTTGGCTCGAGGATACTGACAGCCATTTTCACTGCTTTCTGTAGACCAAATCAAGAAAATAAGTGGCACATTAATTGATAATGAAAATTGCTGCTGATATTGAATGCCAATTGTAAAATACTTGAAGTTTATTCATGACAGACATGAATCTCACATGCATTTGTAAAAAAAACTGTGCACAGGAGGACGGCGTTATGTTGTAGCTGGCATTCAGAGGTGCCAGCAAAATATGCCTCCAGCTGGGTGCCAAAATCACAGAGAGGACAATAAAGTACAGTATGTGGATGTTATACGTACCTTTAATCTAAAAATATCAAATCTCTGTGGGTGTCTGCTGAGTGGAAGCAAACTCGCTCCACATTTTCTCACTAAAACCTCATGCGTGCCTTTTATGTTGCTGTGGTATTTGGAAATGACCCTGAATTAAATTAAGGAAAAACTCAATTCAAGGGACATTTGCTTTGCTGTGACAGATGTTTTGGCAGTTACAAGCCTGGTACTGGTGTCGTCCGTGAGGCACAGACACAGCACATGAAATGTAAGGTTCCCTTCTGTGTTGCAACAACTGCATCACCTACTGTATATCACTGTCGATGGCAAAGTTTGCTTCATATTTCACTGACTTCGTGCTCTATAAATATGCTGGATACATGATCTCTTTGCTCCTAGGCTATTAAATAATGGGTTGTTGTTGAATGTCACTAGAAATATGGGTTTGGGCCGGTTGTAACTGGCATGACAGCAGCCCCTGGTGGTCATGTGATTTTACATCCTCAAACACATTAAATGATTCACTATCAAAACATAACACAAAAATTTAATAAAAGGCTAATGTGTCTTTAATTAAAGCCTTTTATTAAGTCTGTTATAGCAGATAAATGTAGTAAGACATGTGTTAAATCATGTAATTGATGAATTATTGATATTGAAGAAAGCTGGACATTTCTCCAGTGTTTTTTCACACTTTTTTTTTTTTCAGTCTGTATAAGAAACTAGTGATTTTAGATAACATCCGCTTGCTGGTGCCTTTTAGTAAAGGCTACACACAGAGAAGGCAATGTCACTTTAAGGCCAGAAAACCACAACATCGTAGATGGCTTCTCTTATGTGTGAAGCCAAGCACAATCTATTTTGGCCCTGGGCAGAACAACACAATCTCCTGCTTATTTAGTCATTAATGTGCATATTTACCTGCAGAAAACAGGCGCTCCAAAGGTTAATGTTGTCAATATCTTTGCAGTCTTCGATTAAACACACTTAAGCTGCTGCGTAGCCTTTGGTTGTGTGTCATACATCTTCACTGGGATTGCCATATTAAGAGATATAGGACACACAGTGACACTCTGGTTGAGGCTGTCTGCTGCTATCATATAAGACATGACTGCTAGCAAGATGCTGTCTGTTTAACAATCACACCCTTGATGTCTTCAAAAATATATATCTGTCTGGTTCAACTGTTATTTTACTTTGTAAAGTGCTTTGTAACATTATTATTATTATTATCATATGTGTGCTTACATCTTAGAACGTGAGGGAAAATAGGAAATATCTGATTATGCTAACATAGCCTTATTTATTTATTTATTTATAAACTTTATTGGTATAATGTTTTGCTCATTTCAGGCGTGTTGTCTTATTTTTGTGAAATGTAATTAATAATCCTCCATGTTTACGTCATTATTAAAGTGTTGTTGTGATGTATTTCATATAACCTCTTTTACTTACTCTAATTGTGTCATATGTTAGCATGCTAACATTGGCCTTGTCAGTGGATTCGATTTGCTACACGATGCAACAGTTGCACCATTCTTGAATGATTTGGACGTCATGTCAGGCCAGTTTTATGTACGCATAGTGAAATGTGCCACAGGTTGGGTGAGCCTTCCTATGGATGCTCAGCTTTAAGGTTAAATGATGTATTGAGCTGTTATTAGACCCCAGAGTGAGTGTCAGGCTGTGTCGTTTTAATCTACTGGGCCCTCCACCAGATGACACGATTTTCCAAAGCCCATCTAATGAACCTTTTACCTTAAGGTACAGCTGGCCCCACTGGCTTGACGGGCAGTTTCATCTAAATGCCACGATCCGATCAGTTTGTCACCTTGTGAAATGCTGATGCTCTTCTGGGTTTGAGACCCGTGGCACCTGTGTGAGGCCTCTCCTCGCCGGCCAGTCCTCAAAGCATCGCCGACATGACGAGCACACGTTAGCCAGCGATCAGGCTTTACGCTGCCATCAGTGAAACAAATCACACAATGATTTGGATGTATGGGTCAGAGTCAGGTCAGTTTGATTTATATAGCCAGACACAAATTTGCCTGGGAAGGCTTTACAGTCTGAGCAACATACAGCTGTAACCTTGAGCCTTCAAATTTGAATTGGAAAAAACTCAATAAAAACAGGCTTTAACAGGAACCTCAGGAAGTCGACAGACATGCTGCGTACAGACACATTAGAGAGAAGCAGGAGACGGCTCAGATGAATGAGGGAGTTCCTTATGAGCAAACAGTTACTGTACTATCAATAGTTCTCTCATTTCAGCTGCACACCTTTTCAAAAACCTGCCTCATCCTGCGCATGTACCGAAAGAGGTGGGCGCCCTCTTTTGGACATGGCGGGAACTGCGTCTCTTCTCCTGTGTGCCAATGGTTCACCAGAGACTTGTGAAGAGAATGGGTTGCCGTAGCAACAGCAGATAGTAAAAGTGCAACCTCTTGAGTATGACCCTATACAGATATGTTTAATTGTGTGACGCCTGAAAGAAGCGAGAGGCAGAAAGCGCAGGAAGAAACCCACGGAGGGGTTTTCTCCTCGCTGTGTTTATGTGTGTGCGCCTCAGATGATGGATGTTTGACAGTTTACCTCTGCAACATGTGTGTTTGTGATAATATTATGTGTTCACCGCCCTCTGATAATCCTCTCACTGTAACACTGTGGTAGTGCTGAATGTGAATGATTACAGTGAGTGAGACCGTTCCTCCTCTGACAGCTGAGAATATGTCGACTTTCTGTTTTTCATTGTTTGTTTTTCCTGTATTTGTTAATATAATTTAATTATACTGGCCCGGAGAAACACGTCCACTGAAGTACATTTTCTTTCCTGCATCTTATAATGGTTTCTTGGCCTACACTGGAACATATCAACAAGCTAAGCTCCACACAGAGGTTGGTGGACAAAATATCATGAACACCTGCAGAACATAATGCTGTCTGATACAAAACCTCCACAAAAGCTCCATCGTTGAGGTCAGAAATGTGTACATTTTAAAATTACATTTAAAATGTACATGAATACACACACACACACACACACACACACACACACACAAACACCATCATTTTGGGGGAAATTACATGGATTTACATTCATTTCCTGGAGACTAACCCGAGCCATGACCAGAACCACTGCTTGCTTGACCCGAACTCTTACCCCAACCAGTCTTTACCCTAAAAATGAGTCCCCACAATGTGACTATGTAAACAGATTTATGTCCCCACAACATGAATGACACGCACCCACAAACAAACACACAAACTCATGCACAGAGGGGAACAAATATCAGCTGCACCTCTATCACCACAGGTATGGGTTGGATTTCTGACAGCTGCTGTATTAGTTTATTAGATTGCAGTTATATTGTACGTGTTTGTATTCTTGTGTTAGCCTCCTGTATTTCCATATTTAATCCTGAAAAGTGTGTCATTGCAAAATTCTATATAACAAGTAATTGTTTTATAGTAATAATAAAGACCTGTGTAATCCTAATATATTTGTCATTGAATACCATAATTTAAAAAGATGATTCCTCAGTCTGATACTGAATATTTCTGGGATAAGAAAAGCAGGGATTTACTTTGATGAGGATGTTCATCTGAGATGTTAAGAGGAAAGTCGGATCCACCTCAAATGTCAACATCTGTTGAGAGGATCTTGAAAGGGATTATAGGTAAAGAAATGGTATTGATCCCTGGTGGGAAATTGGATTGTCGCAGCAGTAACAAGAATGGGACTTCAACAAAGACAAAGTGTGAAAGAAGCAATAAGATGAATCCGTATTAAAGGAGCAATGAAGCATCTGACAGAATAAAATAAATTATTACGTAAAAATGTATATTATGTAAATGTCTGCTTGTGAAACATATGAGAAAATAAATGAAATATTTCTAAAATGTTTTGAATGCGTCCCTGGTTTCCAGCTACAGCGTGTCTTTGCTAGTCATCCAAATGAACCAGTATTACTGGTCAGCCCCCCCCCCTCCCCTTAATCTCTGATGACACAGAAAACGTTTTGACTGACACTGAACAGTTCTGATCCGTGTCTTATTCACGTGTGCGTCCGGGGAACGTTTCGCTGTGTGTCGACAGCATCGAGCTCGTTCCAGTCCTCCGAGCTCTCAAGAACAAGTTCTCCTCAAAACTTCACGTTTGTTCTTGTTGTGTATGCCAGTTAAGTGCTTTAAACTAAAGTCAGTGGTGATTTGTTTCAGAGCCTTTTCCCAAAGCACCAAATGTCTGTTTTTTTACATGTACATTTTGAAATACTTGAGTGTGTGAACACAAAGAGAGACAACATGGCCGGGAGCAGCTCCAGACTTTCCCCTCAGTCTCTCTGCAGTTACTTCTGCTACTGAAGCTACATGCTGTCTGTCAGTGTGTGTATTGTGTGAGTTGGTGAGTGAGTAGGTGTAGTAATTTAGTTCAAAATGAGTTTGTACAATTAAGGTTCACCACTACTGAGGCTTGTACTAATTATTTGGGGAATCAGAATGCACAGAGAGCTCTTATCCATCTATAATCATGCAAATACAGTGCAAGGTGCTTTTGTGAGTGAGTGTCTAAATCCTGTAAATTTCATCTTTATATTGCGCGGCAGCTTTTATAAAATCAGCCGTTGAATGTCTGCAGTCTTCTTTTGATTCACTCCAACTGCATGAGCACAAGTTAGTGCTTAATTCTGATTAAAAAAAAAAAAAAAGTCCACTACCACTGAGTCTGCTAACATCCACTCAGTTAACAGCATCTGCATTGAAAGAGTGCCTCAGTGTGAATACATAGGTATCAACAATCTAAACTTCAAACATCACATTAATGCAATGATCGGTAAATTGAGAGCAAAACCTTTTTTTTGGGGGGGGGGGTTTGTATAGGAGTAAGAATTGCTTTCCTATCTGCTAGAATAGTGGAATCATTATTGTTATCTGTTTTGGATTATGGGGATGTTTTTTATGGTAAAGCTGCTGCTGGATGCTGTTTACCGCTCAGCCTTAAGATTTATAACTAGTGAGCCCTCCAGCACCCATCATTATATCCTTTAGCAAAAAGTCAGCTAGCCTTCTTTGGCTGTAAGATGAGACCAGCATTGTTTTTTATTCATCTATAAAGCTTTAATGCAGTCGCTTCCACCCTACATTTCATCCCCTTTAACTCTGAACTCACATAACCTTGGCGCTCGCTCACAGAACAGGCTGATGCTCCACACTCCATTGATTAGATCTGGATTTGGGAAAATGTAATTTTCTTACAGCACACCTTATACGTGGAACAACCTGCAAAAGGCCTCACACTACGGCTGTTCAGAGGCCTCATTTCAGACCTAGTTTTAATTGATTGTAAATGTTTTTAACTCGATGTTGCAACTATTTTAAATATTGTATTTATCTCTTTTTTTTATTTTAATTTCCATAGTTTTAGTATTTACTCTGAACATAATCATAATTACGTCTGTCAGTGCAATGAATGCAAATCATTTGTACAGTACATAAGTGTCATTTCTGGGACACAGGCTTGGTTTAAGATTTGTACCTCTGTCTGGGAAATAAAGGACCAAATTTCTGAAATGTCTCCTAATAGCAAGAAGGAAGAAGCCTTAAGTGAAGCAGAGGAGGACCAGGTCAGGATAATCTGCTGTCACATTAACAATCTTCTTAGTGCATGGTCTACTTTCCTCTCCTGCTGCTGGTCTGTGCATCTAACAGCCATGTTCCTTATTAATTAATCACCTGGTTAAGTTGTCAATTAATCACTAAATCATTGTCTGTACAATGTCAGAACATAGTGAAAAATGCCCAATTTTCCCGTGAACAAGGTGCTATGTTCAAACTGCTTGTTTGAATCCACAGATACTCAGTTTGTTATCATATATGACAAAGAAAAACATCAAATTGTCAAATTTCTGAAGCTGAAACCTGCAAGTATTTGGGTTTTCTGCTTGAAAAATGACTGAAACAATTCTGTGATTATCAGTTATTTCCTGATTAAGCTTCGACTAATTGTCTCAGCTCTGAGTTGTGATATTTATATAAATATAAAATAAGCCCTTATTAATTCACATCATTAGATCAGATTTGAGATTCACGCCGGCGCTGTCCATTACCTACGGTGCTGAAACTGATGAATCAAACCTGCATTACAACCAGTTTGTAATTTTAATAGCATGGTACGTGGATTGTGTTACGTTCTTTTTTTTTTTTTTTCAAAGTGGGACAAAGTTAATTACATCAGCCTCAAACAAGTGGCCATGACAAGCTAGTTGGAGCCAAAAGTGCAAGTTTCCCTCACCGGCTCACTCCAGAGCGGAGCGTGGTGTTGCGTTTTCGCCGTATTCGTTGCCCCAATTCTTCAACGTGTGATAAGTACTTTTCTTACGCTCCCCGAACTATTAAAGGTTAAAATACGTCGTGGGCGTAGCGGCTCCTTGTAATGGCGACCGTGCCGTAGATGTGCCTAGGTTTGTGAAAATGAAGCGAAGAAGAAGTTATTTCTTTTAAGCAAAACGCCGAGGTTCCCCGGAGGAGGACTTTGCGTCTACAACCATCATCTTTTTAAGTGGTAAACTTAGCTGTACTTTTGAACTTTTGTGCCCTTTGAAATGATGAAGCTCAAGTCAAACCAAACCCGGACGTACGACGGGGATGGGTACAAGAAGCGGGCCGCCTGTCTGTGCTTCAGGAGCGAGAGCGAGGAGGAGGTGAGTCCGGTGATGTCGCTGTCTGGCGGGCCAAGCTAACATTAGCAGTCGTAGCTGCCTTCACTGTATTCTCTTTCTGTAAATCGGTATATTTATTAGAACAGTTGCGGTTTTATGCCAGTTTGAAACGGTGGCTCACTCGCCTCTTAAACTCTCGTATTGTCTTCTCAGGTTGTGCATTAAACGTTAGTTTTGATCTCGTACTTACCCAGGTGTTATGTAAGCCTCTCAAGCTGTGCATATAGCAACCACCGCTTTTTCTACCCAGTATTAGTTGAAGTCAACCTGTTAGCTGCGTGCTAACGCTAACGTTAGCTTGCTAACTAGCCATGTTGCTGCTGTGGGCAGCCGGCTCTCGGCCAGCGACCACAGCCCACACTACGGGCTGTGGCGAGTGGTGACTATCATAATGAAAGACGGCTGAAGAAAGATCATTGTTAAGCTTTCAAAAGTGACAAGCTAAGACATTTATCTGCTCGTATTACAGATGGTTTGGCGAGCCAAATAACTGTTGGTGTTGACTGTGTTTGCGTTAATGCAACTGGTATTGCTAGCCAAACACTGGACTGGTATGTAGCTGACTTTAGCTATTAGCTGAGCTTTTAGCCAAAAGAGAACACTGGTAGTGATACCCGGTTAGCTTAGCGTTACATCACTATGTATTTGGCGTTGTTTACCCATTGAAATAAAAATGTCATGATATTAAAATTGGCACCATCGACTCGGCTCAATGTCAAACTCTAAACCTGTTTCGATGTGTGCAAATTTGCTCACGTAGTTAATATAAATTATTATATTAGCCAGTCGCTACCTTCGTGCGCTCTCCCACGAAAACCACTCAAAGTACCCTGTAAAGGGTTATTTGAGATCAGAGGCGATTTGGGAAGCTGATGTCCAGTCAACAGCACGCACAAAGATGTCTTTGTAGTGGAGACATTTTACCAGAGAAGGAGACGAGTTTAGACTAAACTAATTCCGCTTTCTGTTTAAAGTAGAGGCCAGATTGTGAACATCGGCTGTTGATTACAGGAAACACATCTGTATGACCTGCACGTAGCTACAGACTTGTACCACTGTAGTCTACCAGATCGGCACTCGGCCAAGCCTCAGCTTTTCCCCAACAGATTGTTGATACCGTGAACTCACCATGCTTATGTGGAAAAAGCAAACCCAGTGACTCATACCCTAGCTATTGAAAGAAAATTGTATGATCTGCTTGCAGCCTTAAAGTGAGTTTACAGCATTCACATAATATGGCACTGTCTCTTCAGTGGCAGTCTTGATAGTTCACAGTATCGTAATTAACAGGTAGCTGTTGTGTCACATTGTGGTTTGCCTTTTCTTGCATCTATTACTAACAGTGAATATCTTGCTCAAGCAGCAATGCTTGTGTAATGTAAACAGGCCAGTGAACGCTATTAACAAACAACATTGAGTCAGACCGTGATGCCTAACCAGTCTTGTCTGGGATGCTTTGCAGGTACTGCTGGTGAGCAGTAGTCGACATCCTGACAAATGGATAGTTCCTGGAGGGGGAATGGAGCCCGAAGAGGAGCCCAATGTTGCTGCAGCTCGAGAAGTGTGTGAAGAGGTTGGTTCTGTGGTTTTTCATAAGTATTATATGTTAATTTAAGCTGTATTGTTGGGCCCTTCGTTCTTTAGAACTGACTGATGTTGGAAGATGAGTGTTCCTATGTACACTGTGCTGTGGCGAACTTCACTCGACACTTGTATCCAATACGTGGACGTGAAACATGCCTTTCTAGACTTAGTTCATAGCCAGGAATATTGTTCTGAGAATGGATTTCCCTTTACAGCATGGCACATAAGATGTATTGTGTTTCATTTCTATTAAATCATGTCTGTATTTAACACTGGGCCTAATACGTTGCTCTCAAAACCCATTTCGTCAGTGCAGTCATCCTGTTTGCATGGACAGAGAGAGAGAGAGCCTAGCAACATGTAAGCTGTATCATAGCATCATGTTACAAAGCAGTGTTTAGGTGTCAAAGGAGGACACACTGAGATTGAATGCTGGCTACCCAGCGGTTGCACTGCAGCACTACTCAATCCCCCAAAAAAAGGCATCTGAAGGGAAACAATCAGCTTTCATTCTTTGGATCTTTTAGACAGGTCTATTTTTACAACAGCAACCTTGTCATAGAAGCATTTTAGAGCACAAAATGTGTCTTTTTTTAGTTCCTGTGTGTCTTTAAGAGGATCGGTAGCAATTAGTTAACAGTTCTGAAGCTCATTGGAAATCAATATCCAGCTTAGGCTGCCCACGTCCGTCCCTTAAATTGGGTATCCTTCTTGTGTACATGCTGTTCAACGTTTGTGCATTTCGATCGGAATGGCGGCGGGGCACTGAAGACACTGAATCTCACCCGGCTGTTCAGCTCTTGGCGGGTGACTGACCATATAAATCCTATTCTCTGTGTGATCCATCACACTGACGGATGCTGATATCATCCCTGATCCTGGCTCCTGATGTTTGGTAGCTTTGATGGTTACGGGACACTGCGGCTTGCCAGCACATTTCCACAGGGTCAAAGGCAATGTCACATCACGACTGAGCTTCCTTTCAAGTCCTCAAAGGCCGCATTCAGAAACTTTGTGGTGACTTTGAGTGGTACATCACCACGTTCTGTGGCTTCCTAAGCCTCTTATTGGGCGGTGGTGTAACAGGACATATCCTAATCCTGGCAAGCTTATTCTGATGACCATATGAGCAGTGAGTGATTGCTTATGTTTATTGGTTTGGAGTCTTGCCAGGCATGACAGTGAGGACACGGCGCTCAGGAGCAGGCCAAAGGTTACAGAGGCTTCCTTTGTCTATCTAACTGTTCACTACCTCAGCTTAGGTTCACTAGTCAAACGCCCTGACCCTGCACCAAGAAAACACAGGGCAGCATTGCATAAGTTGTAATGCAGCCTCCATGCACTACATCATCCTCCAAGATGATGCCCAGTCATCTTCAGTTACATGAATGCTGGAGTTGGGAGACATTTTCCATCTCATAAAAAAAAATACAGGTTGACTTTTGGCCTATTACTTAATCCCTGGCACGTCTTTGGGGTTTCTAGTGGTGGGCCTGTTCTTGTACATGTGCTCTTGCTGAAGGCCTGAAGAGTCCAACTCTGAGTCCATGGTACAGTGCGTGCAGTCAACATTTTATTTATAGACTGAAACCGGAACCTGAAGAAGACACTGCAAAGATGTCAGCAAGTGGTCTGGCTCTAGATCTAAACTTGACCTACTATTCACCTCTGAAGGTTAAAATCTACCTTGGAGTTTATTTTCGTCATTAGAATATGTTTGAAGGTAACCAGCAGTGAGAAACAGTCAAGTTGTCCTCTCTCCTCCTCTATATTATGGCAATTGAGGAGCTGTTTTTGTCTGGTGCTCTTGTGATGTTCAACAACTTTGCGAGACAAATATAGATTTTTTTTTTTAATCTACCAACTGCGAACAAGTCACAGAGTTAAATAAGAAATCCGTGGAACCTTGTAATCGGTTCCCTTGCTCCATGTGAAAGCGCCTTTCGCCATATCGATGTAACCTTTTACGTACTTGTCCGTGGAGTTTTGCTGTTTTCATTCACGGCACAGCTGAACCGCTTGTTCCCTGAAATTTTACAAGGTCTTGAAGTGGGAAATTGGCAGTACAGACTTCCCTGAATATCCAGCCCTGCTCCCATTCACACATGACCCCATGCAGGAAATGTTTGTGAACGTTTCTGGGATAGACTGCATGTGTGAAAGGGGCTGAAGAAAGGTTGTGACATTTGCACGTCTTTGGGTGTAGGATCATGGGAAGGGTAAGGGCAGCTGACAGCGAAAGCGATTATTCTGTTGTTTGCTTCTGTCCTTTTTACGTGATCTTTTCTGATACTTAAGACATCTCGTAGAGAAGCCGTCAGTATGTGACAGTGGGAGCTGAGTGGAGGCGTTTATGTGGATTTTACAGCCACAGAAATTAGAACTGCAATAATTACAACCCTGATTCAAAATAAGTTCGCACGCCGTGTAAATACAAACAGAAACAGTTTTACAAAGTGTACTATCACCTGCTACCAATGAACCTGTTTACCTGTGGAATGTTCCAAACAGGTGTTTTTGGAGCATTCCACAACTTTCCCAGTCTTCAGTTGCTCCTGTCCCAACTTGTTGGAAATGTGTTGCTGCATCAAATTCAGAATAAGCAGATATGTACAAAAATCAATGAAGCTGGTGAGGTCAGATATTAAATAAAGATAAAAATACTCCTTAGTTGCCACCTTAGTGTAATTTATACTGTGATTGCATCTGTAGTTTGACTTACAGTTGATCATGAAAGTTCAAAAACCTGATTTTTAACCAACCGTGACTATGAATGTCTTTTTCCACAACTTAAATTCAAGCACATTGTTTCACTGTCGGCTAAGTCAGACCTCATTTCACTGAAGTATGAAATGAATAAAGAGAATCAGTACGTGCCGGACGTGACTTTGGTTTTTGGTCAAATTAAGTGAGAATGTTTTTGTGTACGTTTCAGTTGTGCTTTATTTGGAGCGCTCAGCTTCAGCCCAGGAGGAGTGAATTTAAAAGGGATAAAAACAATCTTGTGATGTAATTTAATCCACTGCAACGCAAGCGCAATCAGTTTCACAGTGACCACACACATGAAATGAATGCCTCAGCAAAACGAGCTTAAAAACAAAGAATAGAGTTTGCATTGCGTGTAGGTGTTGTGCTTTTGTACTGACCCACCTTCTCCTCCTCATATTTAAGAAAAGCTCCTGGTTGCCAGTTGTAGCTGTATTCTGTGCTTTGTGTCTGTTCGCCATTTTAATGATTTTCTTTTCTTTTACAGGCTGGTGTGAAGGGGACTTTAGGCCGCTTAGTTGGAGTATTTGAGGTGACGTTTGTTTGATGTAGACTTTTCTTTTTAATCTTCAAAACGTCAACATGCTGTGCAGCACGTTTGTGTCCGTGAATGAGAAATGATCGTGTGACGTTTCCCGCCCCTGCAGAACCAGGAGAGGAAACACAGAACCTACGTCTACGTTCTTATTGTAACAGAGGTGCTGGAGGACTGGGAGGACTCGGTCAACATTGGTAAAGCACTGCATTTGTTTACTTGTGAAAATGGGGGATCATACGGACAAAGTTCTCAGGCAGTCACATGCTGTCTGCAGCTCTCTTGTTCTTTCCCAGGCCTTAGCGATATTACAGTTCAGGGGTTTTATTCTGAGCGAGATGAGAACAGCTTTGTTCCTGTACTTGTGATTTTCACTTTACTGCTAATTAGTCAAAATCTATTTTATCATGTTTTTTTTTTTTTGTGCCTCATGCAGTCTCTCACATGTCTTAACTCGCTCCACAATGGTGTCTTGTTCTGTCAACAGGGAGAAAAAGGGAATGGTTTAAAATAGACGATGCCATACAAGTGTTGCAGTGTCACAAGCCTGTGCAGGCCACCTACTTCGAGGCTCTCCAGGAGAGTTGCTTGACCAGTAACGGAACACCTTTGGTGGCCACGATAGGTGGGGACCTCTCCCCTACCTACAGCATCAATCAGAGCTCCGTCTCGGGCATCAGATAACTAAAACCATAACTCTGATACTCCCAGGAGCTTTCGCCACCACTTGCGCTCTTACTTGTGTCATGTCATTTCTCTTCTCTTCTTTCTTTTTTGGCTCAATAACATGGTTTGCCTTGCCAACTCCTTTGTGCCAGAACGGTGGCACAGACTTGATGACAAGTGTTGGGTGAATAGTCTGAAACACTTTGTAAATGTAAATGTAATTTTTGACCCCTCTTTTTTTCTTTTTACTGACAACAACTGCATGTAACGTCCCCCGGCACCCCTTCATTCTCTTTTCCTTAACGCGCCCTTAGCGTGGTGTTTATTGAATGCAAGAACTACTTTTTACTGTTGTAATGTAAAAGTGTATACTTAGTGCTTAAGCTGAAGGCTTTTGGTGGTCTTTTTAACGTTTCCTCCATTTTTCTTTTATTTTCCTGTGAATGAATGTGCCCATTAGTGTACCCCCTCCCCTGTTATAAGGATAGGAAATGTTGTCTGTATCTGAATGATCAGAGTTGTGGGAAGTGACTTGTCTTGCATGAGCACTGTTTTGTTGCGTCTCACTCGCTCGAGTGACCCGATGCCGACTTTGCAACGGACTTGTGGTAAGGTCTTTGGATTCTCTTCATTTTGGTCCTTATCGTGGTTATTGATGTTTTTTTTTAATAAGAAGGATATGGCCCCTCACTAGTCTTTCAATTTCAAGTGTCAAGTGTGTTTCGCTCTCATTTGGGAAGCTGGCCAAGCACTACAAGTTTCACTCTCCAGTGGATAAACTGTAGCGAGAGTGAAAGAATGTCAACATCCAGTGTGAAATGAACCACCTTTCTCCTCAGTGTCTTTACCTCCTTTTCATCCCGTTTTTGTTTTCTTTAAAAAAAAAAAAACAAAAAAAAACGCTTTCTTGTGACTGACTACAAAGTCTTCCTCCACATACTGAGAGGGTAGAAGTAGTATTTCAAAATCAAGGACTTGTGATTTCAAAATTCAACACATATCACTTAAGTTATTAAAACCCATTTCCACATTTTACTCCTCACATTCAGTTTGGTTCAAAGCAATTGTTTACATTGTGTTCGTAACATAGCACAGGTGACTTTAGTGGGCACTTTTCGTTAGGGTCATGATTTATTTTCTTTTTTTTTGAACCCTTCCTTTAGTATTTAATCTGCATCCCCAAAAACACTCAAAACATCTGCTTGACATTGAAAGTAATGGAATCTATAATGCTGTCTTTGGCAAGATGCAGAACAAACAAGCCTTGTACAGTTTGAGACCTCGTTTTTAACATGTAAAATGCTTTTGGATACTAGTTTTTGGTTCTTTTTGTTTCTTTTTTTTTTTTTTTTTTTCTTCTCTCTAACGTCTGGCAAAAGTCTCTTTAGCCGAGCTGCGTCACTTGGCCCCGATGTGGCGTGAGGCAGCTGGCTCAATACTGTGAAACTGGAGGCGCTGTAGATAGCATGTTAGAGGTTTTTATTGTAAATTGTTTATGTCTGTATAGATCAAAGGTGAGAGTACAAATGGCAAAACACCTCTTACACATCTGTGAGTTGTACATGTCATTTCAACTGAGGCTGGAAGAACTGATTGAACTCATGACGTTGGCTTTGGAGCTGTTGGGAGTTTTCTATTGAGATAGCAAACAGGACATCTGAGGCTAAAGAACAAGGAATGTGGTTGTAGGTGAGCGTGAAGAGCCTGTTTGTAATTGATTATCGTCGAAATCCTTAACATTTCTAGACCAAAACAAATTTGTAACCGTAAGGGATTGCTGGGTTTTTTCTTCTCATCTTTGGTCAAACTATAAAATGAGCTACAACTGCAGTCTGAGAGTTTCCAAACCACCACTGGGTTAAGAAGTAAAGCAGACCTGAAGTCCTTTTCAAGCCAGCGGCTGCTCCACTGTCCCCAGTCAGGGTAGTTTCCCAGAGAGCATTTCTTTTATTGGTCTCTTACAAAAACTGAAGCGTGATACTGTGGTTTTCTGTCCATATTCAAACCTAGAAAAACACATTTCTGGGCCACTTGGGTGCAGAAACGAGCTGTAAACACAACATTGACATGTTATCACTCTACGGTTTAAATAATGATCTCATTGGCAAATACTGGCCTATTTACACATCCAGCATACATGCAGCATTCATTTGGCATTAGGATTGTATCCATCAGTTGACCAAAGTCCAATATTAACTCTGCTTTTAGCTCCGGTTTGGTCTCCACCAGTCCCTGAGGGACATAACTAAATGCTCCATGTTCACCTGCTAGTTGCTAACTTTGTCTGCAGTCTCATGCTCGCTAGGTAGCATACAGTTGTTATTTATAGCTTTCCTTCTTCTCATTAGATCTGGATGATGCACTGATGGCTAAGCCTTGTGGAAGCTGTAGTTTTTGAATGCTAACAATAAGTAAAAATGGTTTAATCTTGGTTAAATGGTGGGGGGCTTTAAGTTTCCTGTCCAGTCCTGCAGCAGATGCATATTTACCTTTGAGGAGGACAGAAAACTCCAGTGTCATGAGTCACCTGTCCAGAAACTGATGGAAAAGACGCACTCATGGGAAATGACACTGTGATGTGAAAACTAGTGGAAAAGCAAAGGCAGAAAAGGGACAGAAGACTCTACAGCGACAGTCACGGTTGTCCAAAAGTAACGGTTGTCTTTTATTCGTGGTCTTTTCTCCAATTAATTGTTTGATCGGGGCACAACTGTGCCAGCAAATCAAGCTTTAGACAGACTCTGAACATTGGCCTCTTTATAATCCCTGTATGAAACGTTTTTTGTCTGAATGACAGTGTTTGTGAAAGGAGTCTGAAGTCTCTCCATCTGAGACTTTAAACTGATTTTACTGCTGTCTGTCAGACAGGTGTGGTGGCCAAAGTCCTGCTTTACGATGCCCGACCTGGCACTTTGAGTTGATTAGACCGTTTAGTTGGGTGTTACGGGGATGAACCTGTATGGCTTAAATCTAACAATTACAACCTATCCCAGAGGAATTGGCGATGATTTAATTCGCTCCTGATGGTTTGCTGTGGGTGACAGGTACTGTCAAAATGAATGTGAGGAGGATTTCCACAAGTAACAGCCAGTGACTTAATTATTAATGACCACTCATTAGTCCATTTTCTGTGTGTTCTTTAACCTGTTGTGTTATTGACACGCTAATGGTTTGTATATAGCTAACACAGCACCCTTATAGCCAGAGGTCAATAAGGATTTTTTTTTAATTAACTCCCTTCTTACTCAAAATTCAGGCAGTTCCTGTCATGAGTAAAGTGATGTTGGCTGGAGTTCAGGAGGGAATTAATGAAGTAAATGTCTCCACATAAGCACATTGGACTTAATATGGAGTAATGGTGGAGCAAACAGCCCCCCTTTCCCTGGAGGTTTCTGCTGTCATAATTGGCTGATATCCCACTGAAGCCTCTGAACTTGGGCGGAAAAAACAGGAGGAATTATCGAGAGACTAATTGGAGCTTCAGATAAAGTCACTTCCTTTAGTTTACCAAAGGTTGAAATGTGTTGCCCCATCTTGTGGCCAAAGCTAAAAATATTAAAAGCACATCATTTTGCAGCTGAGGATTGTGAGTCACTTTCCTTTAGCGTGATGGCCCGGTGGCCATTTTCAGAGCAGAATTACTTAAAGAACTGTAAAAAAAAAAAATTTTTTAAATTGACTGAAAACGCTGTTAAAAGTGACCCCAAAATACTTGCAATTGAATAACAAACTAAACAAATGTGCACTTCTAGCCGCTGACCTCAGCCTTGAAGTTACATGCTTGTAACTGTGTTCCTCAAGGTTTTATGTGTCACTGGAATTTTCTTTTCCTCTCTTTTTGTCATTTGGGACTGTGGAATAAAACCAGTGCGAGAAGACTGAAGATTGTAATATAAATGTGCCAACAAATAAACACCAGTATTTCACATTCAGGCCAGTGTCATTGTTTGTGTTCAGGTTTTTGGATGTTTGGACTTACTTATACAGTAACACTACTGTAGAATGCAGATAAGAGGATTGGAGGCGAAGTTTTATGTCATGACTTACTGCTGTGTCCTCATTCCATACTACACACCAGCAGTGTACAATATAATCTTTACAGTAATTAAAACTTTCCTAACTAAAAATGAGGACGGCTAGTTTTTATTTGTTGCAGACACCTTTCCATCTCCTGCTATTCTTCTACTGACTTAATCATGTCAATAAAAAGATTTGGGGTTTCCAAGCAGTGGGCGGAGGCTCCGCTTCGTCCCAAATCCACAGTTCATACAGACTCTCAGCAGGTTTACGTCTGTCACTGCGAACTGCCAACCTTTGTTTTTTGACTGTTCCTCCACAATGCAAAGCGCAGGAGATGGAGGAGCTGCTCACAGCTGGAAAAAATTTTATGTAATTGTGGACGGTGGTGAAGCAGCTCCAGAGAACAACAAAAACAAAGTCTTCCATCTTTGCTGTCGCTCTGTGAATTTTAATTGGCAGTTAAATGTTGCGGTTGGACTGATTTCCATCATTTCTTGTCATGTTTTTCTTTTATACCAAACGCAAAAGCAGTGTACTCCCAGCTGGTACGAATACATTTGGGACACTGCATCCTTTTCCTTGTTGAACTGCATTGTGGGGCGACAGCATGGCAGCGTAATGCTTTCACCTGAGAAAAACAAATGTTTGCCCTGTTTTCATTAATTAATGAGATTCGAATTCTGAGAAAAGTTTGTTTTTCTGAATCAACAAGATCTCAAAATCCCACGAGAAGCTGTTACTGATGAGAGCTCGATGGAAGCAAACACGTCTCGCCCGTCCAGTTTACTCCAGTTTTATTGTCATTCTGAGCTGGAGACACTGTGTCTTTAAGAATTATCAATATTATTAGTTTGTTATTGTGAGTTCAGTGATGCTATGCTCTTGAACAGATGAGGTCACCAAATCTATATACCAATAAAAATGGTGATGAGTGTAATTTGTCCTGCCCTAACAAGTGCAACACAGCAATCTGTGTACAAAGGGTGTGTAGGCTCTTCGAGGGCCCCAAACTAACCATAGATGAACTGGGAGTTTTTAATATTTATACCTGTGCTTTTCCTACTGTGGCCTGTCAGAATAACTTCTGTGAAATAAATTTAAAATGTCACAGTAAATATGTGCAATATTAATAGTGGTTTCACCAGTTTCAGGGTCCTGCTGAAGCACATGCTGGATCACTGAAGTAGAACAGGAGGATCATTGAAGGGACTCACTACATCCTGTGTCCAGCCTGACTGGAGGATAAATGCTGTTATTCATCCTCTTTACCACCTCATTAATGATCAAAGATGATATTTTACATTAAGTTTTAAGTTTCATCCCATCACTGCCATCATCTTCTAAATCTAAACCTGTCTACTATCATCCCCTCTGCTCAACATAAAGAGAATAAATATTTGAAATACCTTTACTGTTAAATTCATAATCAACCCATGACCGTGCCCATTAATAAAACCACCCCGAGGCGGACTGGCTGTATTTTGATTTTCTTTATTGTACAGAAAGAGCGAGTGAAATTTACTGAGGCTGCTGTCCTCTGCCGCGTCCGAAGCCACCTCTCTGCAACAGGGAAAACATTTTGTCAATACATGCGTTAACCTGAGTTCAACAGAGGAACAGACGTTTTATAACTGCGCTATGCAAATTAAATTTAGCCGGCTGGCATTCCTTATTGAACCCATTGTAAAACCGCACCCACAAGCTAACAACAGCTTCAGGGAGGACTGTTGTATAATTGCTGCAGAGCATTCCTCATTTGCCATAACAGAAAAGAAAAAGAGATTCAAGACCAAAAATATGCTTTGGCCTCTCACACACACATACACAGAAAAGCACACAAAGGGAAATTTGAGAAAAATAATTTAGAGGCTTTCACAGTGAAGAAATGGCAGTAGTACTTACAAACTGGAACTCTGTGGCAGCTCCAGCACCGGCCTCTGCTTTCTTATCAGCACCAGCTGGTGGAGAAGTTATGAAGTTACATGTCAGCCAGCAACTTTTACATCGCAAGCGTCAAAACACACCATCTGCCAGAAACTAACAAGACTAAACGCTCTCATACACACATGTACTATGAACTTTCTCCATGACATTAAACTCAACTAAAACCCAGTAAACTCATTTTGAAATTTTGCTGAAATGAGTAAAAAAAAATTCAAACGAATTCAGTCATTTGTGTTATTTAAACCTCACTTTTAGACTTTGCTCATTTCAACACCAATTAAGCAACTCTGTTCATAGGGTGATCCGTATGGGTGGAGGTGTACTTACGGGGTGCAGCAGATCGCCTGTATGCATCTCTGTCAGCCTCTCCACCGCGGTTAAGGCGGGCGGGCCTCTCCTCCATTCCTGCAGAAATAAACACAAGCAGAATTCAGCTCAGGACCACAGTGGTTACAGGTTATTCTGCTGTACAAAAAGGAGAAATCAGAAGACAACCAGTATACCTGAAGTGAGAAAATGTTTTAATGCCAAAGGGTCTAACTACATACACGTCTCCAATAACTGAACAGAGTAAACTTTTGGCCTTCATGAGCACATTATTATTCACAACAAACTTGAAGAAATTTGTATAATTAAGGGGAAAACATGATCCCTGAATGTAGTTCTATGACATTTTATCCTGCACTCTAACACTAGAGGTGCACAATGCATGGGTGGCCGATAAAATGATTGACTCAAACCGCACCTCTCTCTCCTCTCTTATTGTGTGTGACTGAGTGTGGGTTAGCCAGAGGGCGAGGCTGAGCTCCACACACAGAGCAGGCAGCAGAGGGGCTTCAGAGGGGCCACAGCACAGAATGAAACAGACTGAAGGGCCCACATCCAGTCTGTTTTACACACATGCAGAGCTCGTTACGGGGAAATGTGATGCATGAGCTACGAAGGAACGCTGACTTTATAAGACGGTTGAGCCACATAGGCTATGTATCTGAGAAATCTTGAAATCTGGTCAACTCTGAGGTTGAGACCACCAGGCCTCTCTACCAGCAGTGAGTGCTTTCATATCAGCAGGAGAGGGAGGATGACAGGAAAGGATCAATGATACCACAGGGCTGTGGGAAATATTAAGTCCAAGAGCTTTAGGTAACCATTAAATCAGTCCAACAGCACAAGGAGTCATTTCATTGGTTTTTGGAGCATGTACATGCTTGTCAGTAAGGAGATTTGGTCTGGCATGAATTAGTATACATATATATAAAAAAGCTAAGGTTATTAAGAAAAAGCTTTACAACAATTTAATGTGTTTTTATTCTAGGAACAGTTAACAAGGCCCTTTAAATATGGTGTTCTATTCGAAAAACTTTGTCCTTTTCACATTTTTGCTATTCTTATATCAGCCACAATATCTGTGCATCTATCTAAAGCACAGCATTTTCTGGGGATCCACTCAAAGATTCTGGTTTCATGTTAAGACACTAAATTAAAGGAAGCATCAGCTGGTCTGAATAAGCGCTCAGATGCTGAAGGACCACATTTCAGTTTAAATCTAAGATTCAGCAGTGATCAGCTTGACTTGATTAAACCCAAAACAGGACGATGAGTGTATCTTCCACATGCCATGTAAGTCCAATGCTACAGAACAGCACCGGAGAATGCAGTCTGATTTGACAGCTTATTTCAATGTGATTTTTAACAGGTAAAAAGATATGATGTGTACTGATAAGAGAGGGTTATCTCAGTCCCAGCCTCTCCTACAGAACCAGCAGATACTCTCATTAAGATTTGATTTTTTGCTTTCCATCTTTTATAAACCACATAAAATAATCCAGTTACAGGTCATCTCAAGGTAATACACAACAGCAAACTATCACCATCAGAGCTGCTGAACACAGTGACTGCAGTCGTTTGTGACGTTAATCTCTTTGGAATGCTTCCACTCAGCAGGTTTACATCAACAGCTAATGACTTGTTTCCTTTTGTGAAAAGTAAAAACCAGAGACACTGGTGCATCAGTATTCTAGTGGCACATGTTGATACTTGCTTTAAAAAGCAGCGTCAGTACATATTAGCACTGCGAGTACTCTGCAGATTGGAGTTTGAGGAGTGTAGTACGTTTTAATTAAAATAAATAAAAGCAAACTACGTTCAACCAAAACCACATCTGTTGCATGTTGGTGAGCTTACCCTTGGGCCTGGGCCTTGCGGTCTCAGGGCGGGTCTGGCGGCGCAGGGTGGCGGGCACGATCTCAGGTGGAAGGTGAAGGAAGTCTCTCAGGTACTGAATACCTTCATTGGTGAGGTACCAGTAAAAATGGCGCCAGGCAAATTGCTCCTTGACATACCCACAGGACTTCAGGGACTGGAAGAAATCCACACACATTATGTAGCTTTCACACTTGGTAAAGTACTGCCACAATGGAGTACTCCCAACTCCTCTACTGTAAGCATATACTGCTCAAAGTGCACCCTTTCAGACAATTTTTCTGCCATGCTCCCCCTTATAAAAGTGATAAAATATGATGTTTTATGCAAATGGACAAGTTTGAATTTGGCCAAGCTGTCAGAAATAAAAGACAGAAATTATTACTTCGAAGTGAGACAGGAGTTCTCGTCAGTGGGTGCTTTTCATTATGCTAACTTGTGCTTCCTCGCATCTTCTGCCATGACCCGCATATGGGGTCTTGATGTCTGCGTTAGTCAGGTCAAGCTTCCTGAACTCCACTTGCTGCTTCTTGCAAGTGCCATGAATAGTAAATGCCTATACTTAATTCACTTGATCAACACTGTCACGTTTTTCCTTTGATTCACTCAATCCTGACACTCACATAGCATCAAACCTCCCCTGATTACCTTATATCACAAATACTTAGACCTTGAACTCAACACTGACTACACTTGAACCTGCCACCTAGGCTCTACAGGAAATGGATCACTGATCATATATACAGCTTGGCTCAGGGCTACATCCACATAAATGTACAAACAATGTCAGTGTTCACTGTCCTTTGTCACGCAGTCTCTCACCTGCATAGCTTTCATCACATGAAGATTGGGCACATTCTTGTCAGCAAGCTCGGGATGCTTGGCCAGGTGAACATCTTTCTTGGCCACCATAACTCCCTCCTTGAAGAGGAGCTCATAGATAGCAATGCGGTTCTTCTTGGGCATCAGCATCTATGTCAGGGAACATGTTCAGCATCAGTGTCCACGAGTAGCTACGTTACAGACAGCTTACGACAGCTTCGAGTATGGTAGCATGCTACCTAGCTAGCCTCTTAGCCCACTTAGCTACGTCTACCAATATAGGTAAATGTAGTAGACACCCTTCCGACTAACACCTAACTGAATAAATAAACCAATATTGTTTTCAAATGTTCACATCACGAGTCACACTTTTATAAACAGTAACTTTGACGAAGGCGGCCCGCGTTAACGGAGAAAAATGGCAGTCGCCCGTGAACATTAGAGCCGGGGTTACTTCCCCACTTTAAAAGCCAATATCCACGATTGTAAAGTGTTTAACGCAAACATACGCTCAAATAATCGATTATGACATTAGCAAGAATCGAACAATATAAAGTATTATTTTATTGAGCAGGAGATGGTGAAGATATATTTAGATTACAACGCCGAGCCTGGCATTACCTTTCCACTTGATATGGGACCGGAGCCGGAAGGAACGACCGTCGTTGATCAGGAAGGTTTATGCTCTCGGCCCGGGCCTGCTGCAGATGGGTCGCCCCCTGCTGGTGTGGAGGGGAAAGGTCGCTTGGTTCTTTCTGTGGTTATCTTAATAAAAACAATTGATTCACAATTCTAATTTTAATGATAAAAACAAATCACTCGCTCACAGTTTATCCCTCAGTAACCATTTCTTCTTCTGTTATTGATCCCATACTAAAACAGAGCTGTGGTTAAGCCTTGTAATGGCAGGTTGATGGGTTCAATGATGTGAGATAAGATAATTTCCAAATAACAAAAAAACATAGAGCGCACGGGGTTTCGATTCAGCTTGCCATGACACTCCATTACTGTTATCGATTAACCTGTTGATTATTTCCCCGGTTAATTTAACAATACTTTAGTCTACAAAATGCAAGAATTCCCCAGGGTGACATCTCAAAATTACTTGTTTGAATAACATTATTCGTTTTATTTTTCCAACGTGCGTTTCCGCCGAACCTTCTTTTACACATTTATTTTGAAAGAACTTCCGGGATGTATTGTTATTCCTTACGGCTACCTTGACTCAACCCCACAGACCATCCCCCATCTGGCGGCTCCTTTCAGCGATACAACGGAGCAAGTCCCTGCTGATGAAGACAATGATTACAGTTTAAAAAAAAATCAAAGAAGCTGGATTAAATCCTCGTTTCGGTATGTTATTCTTAATATTTTATAGCCGAAAAGCAGCTAGCTTAGGTTTGTCGTTGTTAAACTAGCTTAATTTCATAGTTAATACTGCTGAACCGTTACATCTGCCAACGGCGAGAACCGGCATTTTTCATCCAGTGATGGTCTTTGATAAAAAAAAAAAATTAAAATCCACATCACTGAAAGTTAATCATACTGGGAAGAAAATTATACTCATTGCAGCCTCTTTGCATCGTGTAACCTGCAGTTTTGTACACCTGCTTCATGACACCCATGTCACATCACCATGGACCAGGATCTGTAGCTATGCGTTAGCGTCACAGTTTGACAGAGGAAAGTACATTTAAGAGCATTTGCAGGAGCTGCTGTGCAGAGCATGCAGTGAGGAGACCCAGCAGCAGCCTGTGCTGGCTGCAGCAGAGGCCGGGGGGGGGGGGGGGGGGGGGTGTTTAAAGTGAAAGAGAAAGCTTTTCTCTTGGGGGGGCTGTGCTTCCTCCACACCAGCACATTTCTTTGATTTATCAGTGAGCAGCTGGTGGCAGATCAGGTCCCGGGTGCTGTGATGCTGCTGACCTCCATGTGAGCGTGGTGTCTGATCTCTGAGTGAGCTCTGTCCACGGTTCTGAACTCTGATCGCTCGTGGACTGCATCTGCACGTGCTGTACAACAGGCTGCTGTGCATCTGTAATGGAAATGTGCCATCGAAAGCAATGGTTTGATGTATGCATTAAGCAACACATTGTGCTCCCTCCTCCTGTCTTAAAGGGATAAGCCACTCTTTTATAATTGCTGGTTCCAGCTTCTCAAACTGGTTTATAACGATTGTACTAATGATTGATAATAATAATAATTGTGCTCATTTCAGTTTTACACTGTAAGTTGGACAAAACACACAATTTGATGACGTCACCTTTGTAGGAAATTGTGGTGTTCATTTTTCCCAATTTTCTGGCATTTATGCCCTTTTTCAGAAAAGTGATTAGAACATTTGTCCTCTGTTGAGCGTAAACAAGCAGTAGAAGTGCTGTTTGTTATGAGGAAATCATCTCGTTTCATGTCTGATCATCATGAGGGGATCATTTGGGGTCCTCTGAATGGTTCCAGAGGAATATATACAGTGAGCGAGTGATCTACAAAGGGATTTTTTTCCTTTCTGTAGTTTAGCACAACACTGCACAGATACTTGAGGGCCGTCCATCCATAAGCACATGATTTATTTAGTTTGGAGAATTAATTGTACACTCAAGTATCAGACCTAGAAACTCTCTGCCGTATTTCACTGGGACGTAGCTGAGGCTTATTCACAGAGAGAGAGGCGTGAGTGGTTTTGTGTGCGTCTCTGCAGACATGTTCAAGTGCTTTGATTTGAGTGAGTGCCTAATTGGATTAATTCATGTGACAAATGAGGGACGCTCATTTGATTTGCGGCTCCCGGTTCAACTCCCTCTCTGTTTTTGCGGGCGCAGTGACAGATGAGCAGTCATTGCTAATGTAATTAATTAGACTAAGCCCTAAGTCGCTGTCTTTTTCTTTCTTTCTGTGTAAATAATTATAGATTTGACCGTGTAATTCCCAGTGGGCATGGACACCGCTGTTTTGCGTCCAATTCCCATTTGTATTTACAAGCTGGGCATGTCACATCTGGTGCTCACCAGCCCCGTCTGACGTTAGCTGATTCAAAGCAATTAAGCTAAGCTATTCTTTTCTATTAGTCCCTTTTGCCTTTGTGACCAAGAATATGGCTGCAGACATCCTAAGCCTTTCTCCCCTATGTCTGGGTTTGGATCCATGCAATTAAAATTTTCATTTTATCTCAGCTCCTCAGAGAGTAACCGCTACACTAAATAAGTTATAATTGTTTCAAAGTTAACGCTGCTCTGCTGCAAGGTCTGTTAGCGTCTGAATGTGCAGTTTGGAGCATTATTTCAAAGCTGCTGTGTGTGATATGGATCCTCTTAAAGCTTCCTGCATGCATGTTGAGATGCAGTAAAGATGCACAGGCCGGGCGGTGGGAGCAGGGCTTTGGCTTTGGTCTGAACTGTAAAGTAATCGGAGCCTGAGATAGGATCCTCGCAGGGGATCATGGCAGAAAGGCAGGCTGCAGTTCCTTAAAGGGCCAGGGGTTTGCCCCCTCCGTCATGGCTTTAAAGCCGCTCGTCGCACAGGAAGGAAGAGATTCAGGGAGTTTGACTTGTGCGGTGGGTGCTGCTGTGATACAGGAGGGAAAAGGTCAGAGCTGTCATTACACACCAGAAGGAAACGCGCCGTGCAGCTGTTGAACTGTGGAGTGGAGGGCCGGCACGAGACGGCAAAAAGAGTCGTCCTGCTGGGCAGAGAGTGAACGCCACCCATCGTTTTGTGTCTCTTGAAAGAAAGACGACAGACAGGATGAGCCCGGCCAAAGATGCTCTCTAACAAGCGCTGACAGATTACAAGCTGAAATGAAATGCTATACACAAAACATCAGAAAATTATAAAAAAAAAGATTTCCCAGAACCCAAAGTGATGCCCTCAGACTCTTTGTTTTGACCAACAGTTCGAACCCTAAATGCGTTCATATCATCATAAACTAAGGCTGCGTCTGAAAACCCTCTCTAAAGAATCCCACAGAGAAAGTAGCGTGTACGCTTCCCACAATGCATTGCATTTTCTATTACTATATGCCACGAAATCCTGCACACCGGTCCTTTAAGAAAATCAATAATAATGACCTTAGAGAAGCTAAAATCAGGAATTTTGGGGGCATTTTTTTGCCTTAAAAGTCACTTTAACGATTAATTGATTATGTAACAAGGGTTGCTGATTGCTTTTATGTCAACTGACTCTCCGATTGATCATTCCAGCCTAACAAACATCCTGTGTGTCAGTGATACACACACCATTTGTCTCGGTAGGTGTCGGTTTAGGTTAGAAGTTCCCATTTTTCTGCCGTAGCTGATTCAGCAAACCGACCACGAAAGGCAGATCTACAGCAGACATGGGAGTTCTGTTATGTTATGTTTGAGGCGTTTTGGGGATGTTTTCCTGGACGCTGATTAGACCCCCGTCCCCTCCCCTCCCCTCCCGCTGTGTCTATAGTGTCTGGCTGTGCTGCACCGTGCCTATAGATCCTGAATCAGCAGAATCTAAGCAGCAGGGGGCTTCATGCCAGCACGGTCCAGCCATGCAGAGCTTTTATCTCGAGGAGCCTCCAGGTCTGATGATGATTTCACGAACAGATGGACAGTTTGGGTTGAGGTTGTTCTCAGGATTTCAATACAATATATTCACTTTTTCTTGCCAAAATGCTAAACATTGTGAGGGTTTGCTGAATATCTTTGGGTTTTGGACTGTTGCTTGGACAAAACCGGCAGTTTGACTACATCATCGTGGGCTTCGGGAAGCTGCGATGGGCATTTGTCATTATTTTGTGGCATTTTCTGGTCAAAATGATCAATCTACAGCTGATGATCAGTCTCTTCGTCGATAGAGTGAATGAATGAGTAAATGAATCGTCAACTCTTCAGATAATCGATGAATCCTTTAAGTAGTTTTTCAAGCAAAAAGGCCAAGAATACGATTGTTCCAGGCTCCCAAATGTGAAAATTTGCTGCTTTTCTCTCACATGATCCCAAGACAACTCTAAAGAGTCGCAAGATGATTAAACACAGAAAAATGACATTTGTCATACCAAATCATTTGAGCTTTTTCCGACTTTTCCTCTCATTTTTGTCATGTTTGCTTGTTTCTTGAGAAACTGAACAGCTCACAATTCGCTTCTGCTGACACTAAAGGCTCTAAGGTGTGATGAGGTTTCACAAGTGGATGCTGCTTCGTTTTAAGGCGTCACAAGACAGAAAAGTTGGGGACCAGCGTTTAATGAAGGTCAGCCTCGTATGACTGCCGCTCAGAGTTTCGTTGAGCTGTGGGATCCGTCGCCGTGAACCCGCGCCGTGCGACGCGCATGCTTCCACTTTCCGGAGGGCCGTGAATCAGCCCGTGTCCCCGGGGCCGCTCTGTTGTAGATGGTGCATTACAAAAGCCATCTCACAGCTTAAGAGGAACAAGGAGAGGCTATTAGAGCTTGCTGGCTCCAGGTTTGCGTTGCTCCTCCGAGGCTCAAGCATGTCAGATTTATAGTGCCAGTGAAGTGCTGTCGAGCCGGAGGAGGAGAGAGGAAGAGGGCTTGATGTTGCCATGACGATGGTCTGTGTGCAGCAGTTGGACCGGCTATGTTTGACGAAAGGTTACGACTTATTTTCATTATCGATTGATGAGTTTCATACACAGGCCAATGGGCTCTGGGAAGTTTACTTGAAATAAGAATTATTCTTTATTATCACGCCTGAGAAGCTTTAACTGGAACTAGGTAATGTTTGGTTAGCGATCGATTGACTCATCAATTCATTCGTTTAATCTCAACAAACTTTCCTGTATATGAACATCACACACACAGAATTTAGCTGGTGGAGCACTGATCAGCTCTAAGATAAGATAAGATAAGATAAGATAAGTTCCACAACAGCTAATAAAAGGAAATGAGATCACTGCTGTTTCCAAACTTCAGTTATCAGAACGGTTCATTCATTTTAGGGCTGCAGTGTATTATTTCCTCCATTAATCGATTAAACACTTTGTCTATAAAATATCAGCAAACACTGAAATTTTAATTTCATGGAGTCCAAAGTAACGTCTTCACAACAGCAGTAATTAATCACAATTGAGAAGTTGAACCAGACAATGACTGAATCAATGAATCATCTGTGTTTAGATTAAATATTGCTCAAATAATCAATGAATCAGCTCCTTGTTTTAGCACAGACTTCATATGCTTTTCATTATTTATACTGTTGTGTAAATCACTCTGTACCGCACGATTGCTTGTGATTCATAGTTTCCAGTTTGTTGACCGAACAGCAGCCGAACACGCACTGAGTGCATCACTGATGGTGTTTCCTCTGAGTGGATCTCACTTCCAACAGCCAGAGGACTTCTCATTCATGAGAACAACAACAGAGGCTTTTTGTGGGTGTGTGTGTGTGTGTGCGTGTGTGTGGCTCTCATAGCTTTTAGCAGCTGCAGCAGCTTTGAATGAGTCGTTTCCATTTTCCTGCTCAGTCTCAGCTTCAGCGTGGGCGCACTCTGACTCCAGCAGCTGAGCCGGGGGCTTCAATAAACGCCCTGTCCACACTGACTCTCTGCACTGGGCAGGGGGGGAAAAAAAAAGGTTATTGATTACAGACAAACTGGCACGGAGAGCAGAGCACAGAGGGTCCTCCACACTTGCCCTTGAGTATCGATTGAATTCTTTTAACCCTGGAGTATGAGACTGGCTCTGCGCAGAATACTAAATGCACCCCTACAGCCTCACCCGCGCATACAAATTTTGCAGCCATGTTTGTTCTTTTTAACCTCCAAGAGGCGTCACATGACAGATGGAAGTGGAAGACTGTTTGTGGGTGATGTCTGTCATGTCTGTGTAGAGATAAGTAGGAACTGGGTTAAGACAGGAGTGTGTTTATTTCTTCTTTTGTGCGGTAAATTCAAAATGAAGTGAAACTTTCAGTCTTAATTCAGTCAACATGAAACTTTAACATCTGCAATTCCAGAACAGCTGCTGAGGAGGACTGTGAGGTACGTTCAAAAGCTCCCGCATTGGTTGAGTTGAATTCCCATACTTCCACCCAGTTTCATTGATTTTCAGTATTTGCGGCCCTTCGGCAGCCGTCCAGCAGCTCTGCAGGTTGAGGAATGTTTATTAAGTATCCACCAAAGTGTGTTAGAGCTGCAAGGAGTAGTCGATTAATCGATTTGAGAATTAATTGCCAGCTATTTGACAATCATTTCAGGAAACATTTGCTGCTTCCAGCTTCTTAAATGTGAAGATTTACTACTCTCTTTGTGGTTTGGACTGTTGGTTGGACAGAAGAAGCAATTTAAAGACATCACTTTGGGAAGTAGATTAATCGTGATAATAATTGACTGATTGATAATGAAAATAATCTTCAGTTGCAGCTGTAAACTGCCTGTAACACAGAGTATAGAAAGCTTTAGAGTTAAGAGTGAACGCTCGGTCAGATTAAACTTGTTTTTATTATTTTATTTATTTCACTGTTAATCTTTATTTATAAAGGGAAGTTTTGCTCACAGCAGTGCTTTCTTTTCCTGCAGCGGCTCCACAGTCTGATCTGCTGGCCACTGAGCAGCTCTGCTGGAGCAGCTGGGGCTTCAGGGCCTTGCTCAAGGGCACCACAGCAGTGATAATGAGGGAGTCTGGAATATTTAACAGAAGAGTTTGACATTTTGGAAACTTTTTATTTCCTTAGTACCAAAAGTGAGATGAGAAAGTCGGCACCGTGCTCATATCTGCCTGGAGCCAGGAGATGATTAGCTTAGCTTAGCATAAAGGCTGAAAGCAGAGGGGAACAGCTAGCTTCTCTGTCCAAAGATAAAACAAATCCAATCAATAACTGAAACATCAGGTTGTTATAGCAAAAACATAGTTATATAAGTTGTTATTTTAGCTCAACTTTAGTTAGTTTTGTTGATTTCCAGAGAAAAAAATGAAATACTCTCAAATTGGATAAATAAAATACAAATAATAGATAAGAGTGGGGTATTTGGGAAGACCTGGACTCATGACCTCAGGATGCTGGATGTTGTCACTGCAGGACTCAATTATAAGATTGTGTTTTCTATAGAAGTAATCAGACCAGGCCTGCAGCCCTTTCAGCCCCTTTTTGCCTGCACAGGGGTCGTATATTACTTCCTGCTGTAATGGGATGTAACACCGGGGTCAAAAGGAGCGAGCCCCGCAGGGAGAAACATGATTAGATGATACACAGATGGTCCAGAGTGGGGAGATGAGCGTCTGTCTGCGTGGACACACTGCTGGCTTTGTCTCAGGCTTTCAACCGACAGTCCCGCCAGTTGTTTTCGTGCGCTCCGGTGGGAAGCCTCGCCGCTGCAGAGGACACACACCTGCCTGCTCGGATTCGTTTCATTCACGCTAAATAACAAAAGAGCTTTGTGTGTTTGTCCTCAAATGTGTCGAAGCCTTCATTATGCTTTTGTCTCAGAGACAAAACGGTGTCCTCCCAAAATCAGTTCTCTCACTCTGCGGATGCTGATATTCTTTTATTGATGCATAATTCTTTGAAATATTGACGTATTGTTGTCCAGACGTCTTTCACCCACAGCGGAAAGACAGGCGGGCTTCACACGTGGCCTTCGCTGCACATCAGCAAATCTGTATTGATCGAGAGGACACAGCGCGGCTGACCTGATGCTGTCTCGTCCCCGTCCGTCCTCCACAGAGCAGCCTTATCTAACCACCTGTGAGGCCGTCTCGTCTCTCTGTTCTTCCCGTCTGCCTTCATCATCGTGATGAGTAACTTTCCGTCTCCTTCGTCCTTCCTCTGACCACATGGCACCTCTCTAAGGAATGTGTTCGCTCTCGGTCTCCGCCCTTCCTTGCTGCTAGCTAATTATTGATGGCCTAAGCTGTCTTCTCAAGGATCTGTCAAAGTTCAGTCCACGTGTGTGTGTGTGTGTGTGTGTGTGTGAGAGACAAGGCGTGCTCCTGCACGGTTGCAGTTGGGCAGCGACACTCTTTGAGTTTCAGGTGTCGTTTCTCCTGAAAGCTGTCAGTAATTACTTGGAGTGGAGCTGTGGAGGACGGAGCGGCGGCAGGGAGGACAGACCAGGTTCAGTAAGCTGCTCTGTTCTGTGACGACGCCTCTGAATGTCTGCTTTTAGAGCTTCTGGTTGATGACTTACAGCTGCATTGCTGGATTTGTAGCTGTGAGCTTTTTCCTGCAGGTGTTTCCATGTTATCAGACAGATGATGAACAGATGATGAACTCTGGCTCAGATGAATGGATGAGGGTTTCTTTGGTGTGAATTTAAAACAGGCCAAAAAGTCAGCTTCAGCAGATCACTCAGATGAAGAGATCGACTCAGCCGTCCTGATCTCAGTTTTTGGATCAGAGGGATCGCCTTTCTGTCGTCCTCTTCGCGTATTCACAGTGGCATTTCAGAGGCACACGCTCGGACATCCTCTGCATGCACACGTTAACGTGAATAAAGCGTGATCAGCCGCTGTTTGACTTAACTTTCCATTTATCGTCCAGCTCTGTTGTTGATGATCGGCGGCTCTGTTTCCTGTGTGGATAATTGGCCTCTGCTGATCAATAACACATTAACGGTGCTGTATTAAGGCTCTAGCTGCTAAAAGTAGGACCTTTGTACATGTATTTAGGCCTGCTTGTGTCCAGAACTTCTGTATTATTGATGATACATGAATATTATAGAGAAAAAGGAATGAGTTCCACTTGTTCTACCGTCTGGCTGTCGAGGTTTTGATAAATCGTTTATAGCTGCCTGAATTATTATATATCTGATATTTTTCCTATAATTTTAAGGGTTTTCTCTCACTGTAAGCTTGGATACAGCATCAGCAGCTTTTCTGATCTGTTTTCTGAACATTTTCCAACAATGCTCTGCTGTTTTATTCATACCTCTTGGCGTATTTGTAGCAGGGAGTTGCACAACAACTGCATTCCTCTACTGCTGGCTATTAAGCAACACCATGAGAGCCGCTGTTATCAAGGCTTCCTCATCAATAGTCAGATCTTTAGAGGGAGGCCAGATGTTCTTTTACGTATCATAAGATTACGTTTCAGATGAATCCTCGTGTTGATCTGGGCTTTAGGCCTTTGACACTCGTGGATGCAAAGACCAAACGGTCTTCAAGGCCTGCAGCTGCTCGCCTGTATTGATCGCGCTGTCTCATAATCCAGTTGTCTTGACAGTGACGTGAGATTACATCAAACCTTGACGAGCTTCTTCACGTGAGTCAGGTCGGTCTATCTGTTTACACGGCGGCTGAATTATTGATGAATGTGCTTCTATATATAGGACCTGAATCTGATGAGGGCAGCAGCAGCAGCAGCAGCGCAGTTTGTCCTCCTGAGGGAAAGAAAAAGTGCCGCATTTGAATAACGTGGCCAAGAGCGACAGTACAGGAGGCACTGAGAGATCCAGTGGATGTTTACATGCATGTGAGGGTGGAAGAGGATGGAAATCATTCACTGATTGACAAAAAGCTACTGTGTGACTGCCAGGGAGCATAAGAGGCGATTGTTTGCTTGCTTTTCCTTCCTTCCGTCACCTCATTTTTATCAACTATTTTGGAAAATGTCAGCAGCGGCGGCCATGTTTTTCTGCTCCTGCTGTCTTTTTTCTTCGGTGTGATGGATGAACTGAAGTGCAGTGTTCTGTTCCACTTACTTTATTGTGTTTCTCTGTCAGGAAACTTTTTATATAAAAGTTTGTATTACTTTCTGGAGGTTGGGAAGCTTAGTAGTTAACACACTGCAGTAAAGCATCTACGTGAGTGCTGAATAAGAATAAATACAGAAACAAAAACACAGCAAACGCAGCAAGTAGTTTCTCCTTTATTTCCGCTGAGAGTTTGAGCAAGAAAACAAAATGGCAAACGAAGCAAGAAAAGTTCGATTGTGAGCAGAAGTCCATTCAGAGTTAGGCTTAAAAATCTGTAGTTTCTGACAGGCCGCGGGGTGTGCAGCTTTATTAGCATACAGTATCCTGTCTTGATTTCACACTGTCACAGCTTTGGAGAACAAGTACGGCTCACTTTGTTTGAAAGAATACACTTTCCATCACACTGTCTATGATATTGTCCTGATATCTGCTGTGAAATTAGTCATATTTCTTGTTTTAGAATAGAAAGCATAGGCAGGGACTGTCAACGGAGGACTGGACTTTAATCACAATGAATGTGACTGTGAGCTTCAGTTCATAAGTCTTGACGGGGGGGGGGGTCATGCTAACCCACTGAACAGATGCTAAACATACCTGCTAAGCATCAGCTTGTTAGCGTTGTGTTAGCATGTTAGCTCAAAGCGCGGCATGTGCAGCCTCACAGAGCTGCCAGCATGGCTGCAGACTTTTCGTCTTCTTTAAACTCATCCGTCAAACCCTGCCGCTCTGCTGCCTGTCTGGATTTGAAATCACGAGTGTAACAGCGCGTCTGTCTTCATCATCATCCTCACCTCACCTTTCACCACTGTGCCCTTTTTTCTGTCCTCCACCTCACCTGTTCTGTCAACACGCTCAACACTCGTCTCCTCGTGACGGTCAGGTTGAGACATCACGTCAGTCTGGTTGGCAAGGCGGTCGAGCTGCAGCTGAGACCGTGACTGAGGTCCCCCTCTGTTGTTTTTGAATGCGCAACATGTCTCGGACAATGACTGCGCTGTAAATAGTGCCAAAGAAGCGGGTTGGTGAAATGCAGTCGTCACACTTGTGGATGTGAGCTGGCTGCATTTTCTACCTTCATACAGAGCAGCTGTTCTGAGCTTTATGGCAATTTGTCTAATTATTAATCAGGTTATGGCTGCCTTGTCAACAGCACAGACCTGCTGCCCGGCCTTCATGCAAATTCGGAACAGCTTACTTATACACACCCTTCACATGCTCAGCTCGATGTCGGCCCCCACCCTGCCTGACCTCTGCTGGAGCCTACTGAGGGAGTTTGTGGTGTGTTGAAATGGAGCCTCTTTTATTATCTGCATGGACCAAAATCTTGAAACGTATCACCTTCTGCAGCGTTTTCCCCTCCGGTCTTCTCATCCTCCTTTTTCAGAAAACATCCACTCTAAGAAATAAGTAAGTAAACGTTTCCAGAGTCAGTTTCCAGAGTTTATAAATCTGAAAACTTCAGCTTCGCTCTTTAATGAAAAACTGAGCTTTTTGTGAAATAGCGAGGTTAGCCGGGGGGGCCGTGTGACAGAAAACACCTTGAACCCTGTCTGTGATCACTCGGTTTAAATGTCAGCATAGCAGATCACACAGATGTCTCAGCGCAGCAGCTCAGCAGGAGCATCATGACCCAGGATTAAGTTATTTTATGCTCTTAAGTTTGACGGTGTTAAAATGCCGTGTAGGTCATCACAGAGAGGAGGACAGACAGTTAAAGCAGCTGAAAGCTGTAGTGGCATTCCTAAAATGATGCACCAGAGCCTCTGATGCACAAAAATAAAACTATAAATTCCTCTTGCCTGAGCATTTTATTGTAGGTGGGTATCTTCACCACCTGAAAAAGCAGGTGTGAATGTCAATTTCATACAGGAGCTTCAGACTCGTCTCATTTTTGAAGAAGCTACATCTGTTTTAAGAAGGTAGAAAAGTATTTCCCAGCATTTAGAAACGATATCCAGGACTAATAACTTCAGTAATAATACCCACTGTGTGCTGTTATTATAGAAGCGCTTCAGTTTTCTGGTGTTTCATCTGATTTTTAAATGAAACTCTGCTGCCTCCACCAGCTCCACCCAAGTCTGATCATTAAAGCCCTCGTGCATCCACAGCATCTACAGCACTGCTCATAAACAGCAGCAGCAGCAGCAGCCCACCGACTCCATCCCCCCTTCTCTCTCCGTCCCTCTGGCCTGCTGCTCTGTCTGAGCCATTCAAGCAAAGCACCACAGGATTATCCCTCACTCATTGAGAAACACACACACACACACACACACACACACACACACACACACACAGTCGTTCCTGCACAGCGCTCCAGGCAGGAAGATCTCAGATCACAGATTAGTGGTCCTCTTCCTCCTGCTCTGCACGCTGATGCTCCGTCAGTCAGAGAGGACGCAAAAATACAAGGCACGTGAGGGGAGAAGAGGAGGAGAGGGGCTGACTGCCGGAGGAGCCCACGTGTCTTCTTTTCTCCGAGCTGCAGCCTCAGCCGCTGTTAATGGAGGACTGGGGGTAAGCTTTTGTTGCTTTGGCGGGGGGCTGTGTTCTCCCTCTCTCTCGGGGCGTGTTGCTGGTCTTTGTCTCTGGGTTTGACTCTCTTGACGTGTTGATGGTGCTGGCTCGCCGCGGTGCGAGCGGTGAGGCGTTTTGGAGCCCGTGCACTCGTTGTTAGAGGGACGGGGATTCCCGGTGCTCTTCAGTCTCATTGCATGCTTGTGAGGATCTCTGACGGCAGGTTGCACTGATGAAAGAGGAGTGAGGAATGAATCACAGCGGCGTGAAGGTGATAAAACCTTGGAGTGTGCTGCCAATGTTTGGGTTTCTGTGTGCGAGTGCGAGAGTCGCTTATTGTTTGTCTGTCTACAATGAGTAACTCCAAGATGTCGTGCTTGAAATTAGAAATACAATCAGATCCATGCTGTTATTTCTGTCTCAGTTTTATCTCTGCTTGTTGGCTTTCATAACAAAGTGGAAGAAGCTAGTCAGCGGCTGTTTTCTTACACTATAATCTGCCTTTCCGAGAGCCAAGCAAAGGGCTATCCTGAACAAAAGCCCCCTCTCGGTATGTAGCTAATGGATTAACCAAGCATGATAAACACCCACTCATGCCGTGCTCCACGCTGCATCCGGTGGAGGCATTTGTTTTGCCCAAAGCTGCTGGGTTTGACCGTTGTGGAGGTTTCCCTCGGTTAGCTGGATTTTGGATTCTCCTCACTTTCCTCTCTTCATTGTCAGATGTGTTGCTCCATCCATCGGTCCACGGTTGACCCAAATACCCATGCAGCTCCCGCCCCTCCCCCTGACCTCCTACCAAAACACATCACTGCTCCTTCTCTTTCTATTGTTTCATGTGTGTCTCCTCTGCATCAAGTCCGTCTGAATCAACAGCTTTGGCTCTTTGAGGTTTTTCATCAGACAGTCAGAGTCATCGGTTTCTAATCAGCTGGTGGTGTCAGTTAGACCAGACACAGAAATATACAGCACACAGACAGCGCCGACCTGGAACAATGTCGTGATGTTTCATGAACTTTTGTGACTAATCGTCACAAAATCTGTGAATCTGTCAATATGAAGCTACAACCAGCAGCCTGTTAGCTTAGCATAAAGGCTGGAAACAACAAGTCAGGCTCTGTCCAAAGATAACAAAAATCTGCCTACCGGCACCGCTAATCAACACGTTATACCTCAAGGTTGCCAGGTAAGCTGGAGAGGAGGTTCTTGCCCACAGCCAAGTAATAGTTTGGCATATAAACCCTGTAAAACCACAACCTGTCATTCCCACTCTTCAGTTTTTCTGCCTGTAAGACAAACAAGATCTGTGGAGGTGCTGGAAATCAGACTTTCTTCCCTTCAGACAGAATCAGGCTAGCAGTTTCCCCCTGTTTCCAGTCTTTGTGCTTAGCTAAGCTAACCAGTTGTGGGCTGTGGCTGCGTTTACTTTACAGACATGAGAGTGGTATTTATCTTCTCCTCTGCAAGAAATCAAGTAAGAGATTCACCAAAATGTCATGAGTTTGTCATTCACCGGAGCTCAGATGACTCATTCTCAGCATATTTTGGTTGTTTTATGAAGCACAATGGCAGAAATGACCTCGCACATCGCAACCGATGCCGTTATTTCAGCTCCTCGTAGAAAGGCTTTCACGGTGTCATGAGTTTACTGATGTTTGGTATTCCAGCAGCGGCTCACTGAAAGTGCAGCTGGCATTTCACTGCGCTGATAACAGTCTTTTCAAATAACTCTCCTCGCTGTTTTGTTGTCATCTCATGCTTGTCATCCGCTTCATTTGCATCCCTGCTTTGCATCTTATCTTGATCTGCTCTTTCTGTTTGTTGGGTGTGTTTTGTTTTGTGCTTGCCTCACCTGCACACATTCATATCCTAATTTTTTGCAATAAATCCTTTTTTTTATCTCGCTGTGGTCTCACTTCACTGATTTATGCTTGTGCAGCTATCTAAAGTAAACCAAATGTGTGGGCTTTTGTTATCATATCGTAGTGGGGTCGTGCTGTTGAAAGTGAGGATTCAGTTAAAAAAACGTCTGTTGCATTCATGTGCAGGTGGGCGGCTCTCATATCCAAGACTTAAAGGAAAACTCTGGTGTTCCTCGAGCTGAGTCATGTTCTCATACTTGTAGAGCTCCAGGAAACATGATGGACTCCAGCAAAAACACATACGTGCAGACAAGGAGTCTGCTTTCTGCTGAAGTAGATCACTGTGCAGACAGCTGCAGTAACTCAGCCAGGAGCTACTTTTTGTCATTTCCTCCCTTTGCACAAATATAGATCATAGCTGCGCATAACTTTTAAAGCTCTCAACCAACAGTACTGTCATGTCATTTTGAATGACCTAACAAATGTGCAAAACCAAAATCAGGCTAATTCTTATCATGAAAAAAAAACAAAACAAAACATAAATCTGTTTATGTTGTTGAATGGGATTAAAAAGTGAAAACAGATTTGGTCAAAGTCGTAATTTGGTGCCTCCAAAAGAGGTCGTTACCAGAGGCTCTCTGGCTTTATGAAGCTGTAACAATAAACGTGATTGGCCGTGGTTAATTACCTCTTAGCCCATCATTATTTCAGTACGCCGTGTGAGCTTTGGCAGGGCAGCCACTGTTGAAATTTGCAGTTTGGGTTGTGAACTGAACCTGAACGGATGGAGGTGAGCGTGGCACCGGTGAGGCTGCAGCGGCACCAGGACGACGTTCATGTTGTCTGTCTGTCTTTCTGTCATCACCACTCGCCCATTGTTTGGTGGTTTTCTTGTAATCATCAGTCCCCGTGCAGAGAGATAAGTAGACACACGGACAGATTTTGACTTTGTAATCTCACTCTGCTTCCCCTGCATTCATGCTGCATCTCTTTGTAGCTGTTTTGTGTCTCGTTGCTTCTCTTTTGTGCTCGTTTCTGTCTCTCTCTAGTTGTTTTGTGTCTGTTTAGCCTCATTTCAATCTGTCTGTAGTTGTTTTTTTGCTTCTCTTTGTGGTTATTTTGCTTCTTGTTTCGAGTCTCTGGATGCTTTTCTGTGCCTGTGTAGTTGTTTTGTGCGTATTTGCAGTTGTTTGACTTTCCCAAACAAACAGCGGCTCGGGACCAGGGCCTGGATGGATGGATGAATAAATAGTTTTCATATCTTCTCTTTCTCCGCTGTCATAGGCCGCCTTTTTCTGTCCTTATTTCAGTGTCATCATTAGCAATCATGTCACAGCTGTTCATTTCTGCAGCAGCGTAAGGTGTTCCAGTGAGGCCTTGGGATAATGTTAGTTGACTCGAATGCGGGAAGATTACTCTGCAATTAGGCTGCAGTGCTCTGACAGCGGGTGAGTCAGTGCCCCTGAAAATTACTAGCCAGTCATTAAATGTATTGACAGAGAGAAGCACTCACGGTGCAGGTTATGCAGGTTATGAGGGTGATTATGGTTTTTGTAAGTACCAGAGCACATCTGATATCAGTATGTGCAACGTAAAATGCTCAGCTGGTGAACTTGTGGTGGCAATCACTGATCTCGTCACCTTCAGATGGGACTTCGTACTTTATTCAGCCACTATCTCATCCACAGTATCTGTTTGCGACGTTGTGAAAGCAGGTATAATTCTCACGATTTAAGGACGATGACATGAGCTAAAGCAACTGTTTGATTGACAGAACAGTCTTTTATTAAGCAAAAAATACTCAATTTAATGCAAATTGTATGCAAATTTCATACGATCATGCATCTCAAGCACTTTGAAGATGCTGTATTGGACTGTTGAATATCATGAGCGGCATGTATTTCTATATTCTTACACTTTTATAGATTGAGCCAGTTTATAGATGAATTAGTCATACAGCATCACATTAATCAGCTATTTCTTTCATAATCGATGAATCGTGATGAGTTTTCTTACCAAATGTTCATTGGTTCCAGCGTGTCAGTTGTTGTGTCAGTGCTTGCTTATGTTTTATATGATTGTAAAGTGAATCTTTTTGGATTTTGGACTGTTGGACAGATGAAATGAGCAATTTGAAGAAGTCATCTTGGGCTTCAGGAAAATGCAACAGGCATTTTTCATGGTTTTTCAACATTTTATCGACGATTAATGGAAAAACAAAAGGCAGATAATGAAAGTAAAGTTAGTTTCAGCCCTAGTTTCAATATGCTGTTTGTTCGCCAGCCATCAAGTTATGTTATCTATTGTCTGTTAAAAACAGCTTGATTTGTATTAATTCTGTGTGGTTGATCATCTCCTCCATAACCCTTTCATGTGCGCCGCCTTTCTCTCATCACATAAACGTTTTGCATCCACTTTGAAATGCATGACACAACATTTATGGGTATTATAAGAGCATGAACAAAGCATCCAGATTATGATACTGTCTTCACGAGCTGCAGGAGTAAGCATTTAATCTGTTCATGATGGGCTGAAACAAAACAAACACACAGGCTTGTTTTATTTTATTTTATTGTTTTAATTGCAGTGTCATAACTGTGTGCTGTTTGTTCTGATGGTGTGAGACGATTATTTTAGCGAGTAATGCCAGAGACGCCGTATATGGAAACACTGTTTGCAGCTTCTAAGCATATTAAGAATGTCATGCCTGTGCATCTCATGTCTGTGTTAGCACTGCTCACAGTTTCCACTCCTCCGTGCTCCTCCTCTCTCCCAGTGCATGAGGAGCGTCACCCTGCTGCAGACCACCACAGCCTGAAGCCACCCCGCCAAATCTGGGACCATGTCTGGAGCCTACGACGAGTCCGCCAGCCAGGACGAGACCACAGACAGCTTCTGGGAGGTGAGACAGCAGGGAGCGGTATCTGACAGATTAAAGCTAACTGGGAGCTGACGCTGTCTGGTGATGAACTCTCACTGAACCTGCTTCATCTGGGAGGCGCAAAGAAAGACCCGCGGCCTCATTTATCAGCAGCACGTAGGCACAAAGTCACACACAACCGCGAGCTCAATTCTACTCATAGAACCAAAGTCATCAAGGTGTGATTGATCACTGAGCACCTGCTGCTTCGTTCGCAGCTCTGTTGATGACACTGACATTGTGGTGCCGTTGTTTAGTCTTATAAATCTTCTGTTTATAAGCGCTCGTCTCTCCTTATGATTCACTCCTCGGGTCCAGCCTGTGCTGTTGAGTGGAACCATCAGGGACTTCTCACCAATAACTGCTGCTAATTCTTTCATCTCTGGATGGCACTGAAGTGGCACTCTGCCTCCTCCTGTGCCACTGATGTCTCTTTTGTGTGCTGCAGTTGTGTTTTTGAGCACTTTCAGGTCTTTTTTTCCACCTCTGATAGAGCTCATATTAGAGATGACACTGTTTGCAGTGTTTAACCTTCGTGTTTCTGTCTTTTTCGTTCTTGAACAACCAACAATCTTTGAAGGTTCGCTTAGTTTTCTTCCTCACTTGCTTCTGTTAAGTAGGTTCACATCTTGGGTGCTAGCTCTGTTAATTGACCCGTTCATGGAAGATCCATAATCTGTGCATGTTCACATGTTAAATATCAACTTTCTTGTCCATACAGGAAGTTCTTGCGTACGGATTTAGGTGAGATAAATGGGGCCTGAACCTTTGCGGTCATAGTTGGCTTCTACATAACTATCATTATTAGCTTGTTAAAGCTGATAAAGCTAATAAAGCTTGTTAAAGTTGTTACTGCTGTATCTGCCTGTGCCTACACTGCACACGTTTTTTTAATGCACTGCCTAACTTCCATGTTGACTCACACAGCTTTAGAACTGGCAGACAGGCCTGCATCAACTAAATATCACAAAATGAAGCCATCTGCTGTTTGTGTCAAGCGGCGGCTGCTTGTAGTAGCAGACGGTTTGAGCTGCAAATCACACAAATCCAAGTCATTTGACAGAAAATTGTCATTAATTGGTCAGTTAAGGTTTTCCTGTGATTGCTGAAAATGTCTCGTACTCCTTGTGTTGTCCCACGTGGGACCAAATATTTTCACGCAAATGTACTCTATGTAAACAAACAATAAAAACCATTTGCAAATAGTATCTGAGGACAGATGAACTGCAAGTAATAATGACTTTAATTATCGGTTGTTATTCGTTTTCTCAATTCACCTTGTCTGATTAATAGACCAAGCCCCAAAATATCCAGATTATTGCCACAAAAGACAAAGAAAAGCTGCAAATCATCAGGGAGGAGGAGGGTGTTTGTCACGTTTATCAAAATATTGGCAGAATTGATTTATTGTTTTAGCTCTTTTAGCTTTAGCGTTGAGTTTCTCCCACATGATTACATCACCAGCAGCCTTTCCTGAGCACCGACCGTCCAAAGTAATTTGAGCAACAAGTTCCCAGAAGTCCATTCATTATAAATGAGAGCTGGTGAGTGTTCACAGTGTTCAAAGCAGGAAAAAGCTGGACACATCTTAAGCTACAGATAATATTGACGATCATGTTGCTGCGTGTTGAGATGCTGTGCGTGCGACGGATGGGCTCAGCGAGCATTCGAGACAGAGGAGACGTATTGTCGCTTCATACGTTCAGGGTTTATAATCCGTTTCCTCTCAGGCTCGGCTGTGTTTTATCCTCTTCGTGTTTATCCTCCAGTCGGGCAGTGCGTTCAGGAATTAGCTGGAGCAGCAAAGGTGCCTGTTTCCAGCACACAGTCACTCCATCACAGTCACTCGTTGCATTACGGTGGAGCTGCTGCAGCGCTGCCTGCTGATCGCTGACTCGGCTGGCTGCTGATGAAGCGGGGGGGGGCGGTGTGGGATACAATCATTTGTCCTGCAGCTGCTTTCATTTGGTCCACATTTGAGATTTGTTGAGTGCCGCTTTCACGGCGAGGTGGAGGAAAACATCTATTAAACACTCAGCAAAGATGCAGGCCTTTTTTTTCTGCCATAAAGGTGTGAAACGAATGCAGAAAGCCGGGATTTTAACCTTCTTCTCTCTCTCACTGTGCGTCTGGGCAAAGTTAATAGCTCTCTGGGAGGTTCCTGCTCCGGCGTCCGTGGAGAGTTGTAAATTATATGACATTAACCCATCCTCTGCTTTCATTGCATAACTCCACACACAGCAGTAATCTCTTCCCTGCTGCGCCCTCCTGCCTATTCAATGCATCACCTGCAGGCTGAGGGAAGAATTCCTTTTAAAGGCGACACCTCACACATGGATGCTAACGACAGCAATACAGCATACAGCAGGTGTCTCACTAACACGGCGCTGCTATGATGCTATCTTCAGCCATGACAGATCTCATGATAGCTAATTTCTTTCCTTCTCCACCAATCAGAGCTTTTAGATGATCTTACTTACTTTCCTCCAAGGAGGAAGTATATTTGTTTCCTTTGGTCCAAACCAGGTCAGGCTTTATGCTAAGCTAAGCTAATCACCAGCAGTAGATCAATACCTGACCCCGTATTGATTTCCAAGAGAGCACAGTAATTTACACAAAGTAACCTGAGACGTTGTTTTTATGTCAGGTTGGGAACTACAAACGTACAGTGAAGCGGATTGACGATGGTCACCGGCTCTGCAATGACCTGATGAACTGCATCCAGGAGCGTGCCAAAATCGAGAAAGCCTACGCACAGCAGCTGACTGAGTGGTCCAAGAGATGGAGACAGCTGGTAGACAGAGGTAAGCGGTGTTTCACACTATCACAATATCTGTGGGTTTTTTTCCGTTTTGATCTGATGCTACACCCGCTTTCCTCCACCAGGGCCTCAGTACGGCTCAGTGGAGCGAGCTTGGATTGCGTTGATGACGGAGGCGGAGAAGGTGAGCGAGCGTCACCAGGAAGTGAGAAACAACCTGGTCAACGAGGACTTTGAGAAGGTGAAGAACTGGCAGAAAGACTCCTACCACAAACAGATGATGGGAGGATTCAAGGAAACCAAAGAGGCAGAGGAGGGCTTCAAGAAGGCCCAGAAGCCCTGGGCCAAAAAGCTAAAGGAGGTGAGGAGGTGTCTTTTTTCATAAACGTCCATTCAATGCCAAATGTTCCCTCAGTTTCAGCTCCCAAATTCTGAGGATTTATTGCTTTTGTTTGTCTTATGTGGTGGCAAACCGAATATCTTTAGGTTTTGGACTGTTGGTTGAGAAAAACAAGCTATTGTAATATCATTACCTTTACCTTTAGGAGACTGTTAGCTGCATTTTTCAAAAATTCTAAACATTTTATCAGCAAAAAAATAATCATCAGATCATCGTGCTTGTGTATACTTCTGATACTGATTTACCCAACATACATGATCCATGCAAAAAAAAAAGCGTCATCTTGTTCCTTTAGCTCGAAGCTGCCAAGAAGTCCTTCCACATGGCCTGCAAAGAGGAGAAGCTGGCGTCCACCAGAGAGGCCAACAGTCGGGGGGAGGCCTCTGTGACCGCTGACCAGCAGAAGAAACTGCATGAGAAAGTGGACAAGTGCAAACAAGACTCCCAGAAGGTGAGAGCATCAGCTGCCGCGGCGCTAACAGGCCCGAGGGATTGCCGTTATGCAAAAGTTGTTTTCCACAATCAAGCCAAAAGCAAATCAGCTCACAGGCTATTTTAAGTCGTCAGGGAAGAACTGTTAATGTGTGACTGCATACCGCACCTCCCCCTCCACGTTTCTCCCCCACTACTCCAGCATTAGCCGTTCTGGGCTGAACTGGACTTTGACGGCCTTGACCTTCACACTCTTGAAACGAGATTCTTTCTCGTGCTTAAATACACATTTGTTGTCCTTTTCCAGGTTAAAGGGATTCACATGCGACCACACAACATGTGTCACTGAAACATCTGTCGTCCCTGCAGCAGTGAAAATGTCGTATATCATCGTTGATTTCAGGCTGAGTTTGTTGCATGTGTGTATGTCATCACCCAGGCCAAGGAGAAGTATGAGAAGGCCCTGGATGAGCTGACTAATTGCACTTCTCCGTATATGGAAAGCATGGAGCAGGTGTTCAATCAGTGCCAGCAGTTTGAAGAGAAGAGGCTGAGCTTCCTCAGGGAGGTGCTGTTGGACGTCAAACGCCACCTCAACCTCACAGAAGACCAAAGGTTTGAGACGTTTGAAACGGTTAATATGAGGAGTCGCGGCCATCGGCTGTCACTCATTCGCTAAATCCTTGCCGTCTTCTCACAGTTATGCTGCAGTGTATGGAGAACTTGAACGCACCATCACATCAGCCAGTGCGCAGGAGGATCTGAAGTGGTTCAACAACAACCACGGCCCCGGCATGCATATGAACTGGCCACAGTTTGAGGTACGGAAATACTCATACTCAAATGGAGACCTGCAGCCTTCTGCGATGCACTCTGTCCAATCATTAAAGGAATAGTTTGATGTTTTGCTTATTTGCATTCTTGCTCATGTCTGTACACTAATTATGAGCCAGCAGCAGGTTAGCTTAGCTTAGCATAAAGCCCAGAAGCAGTAGGACACAGTTTGTATGTCCAGAGGTCCAGCAAAGTTAACTAATTAACATGTAGTTTGTTTAATCTGTATAAACCTCAGTGGTGCAGTGGTGGAGGAAGTATTCCTTTACTTAAGTTAAAGTACTACCAAAATACTGTGTTTCAGGTAAAAGTCCTTCATTGTATGTACCCTTAGTATAATCAGGAAAATGCACTTTAAGTGTTAAAAAATGTACTTAAATAAGGGCAAAGATTACTAATAAAAGTCAGATACCAGATGTAGAGCTGACAAAGTGGTAATATGAAAAGTTGGTTATAACTATTGAGACAGCGTCCAGCTTTGATGAGCATCATGTGATTATTAATGCTCAAAAGTAGTTAAATGTGACATACTGAGTGATACCTAAACTAAAGCAAACTCAACCGTTCGTGTTTCGTCTCATGTGTTGCAGGAATACAACCCAGACCTTACCCATAACATCTGCAAGAAAGAAAAGTTAAAGAAAAGCGGTGAAGGGGTCATGCTGACTAACATCACAGCAGCAGTAGATAACGCTCAAGGTGGAGACAGAGGAAGGTAAGATCGAACACTGACATACCTGATGTTTTTAATCTATTTAACGGAAGCTCTTATCCAGATCATCTTCTGCATGTTTGTCGTCACATTCTCAAGTCATCACTGTAAATCATACGTTTATTTTTGCTTACTATATCTGGTATAATCAGTGATACATTTTTCATATTTGTTGGTATTCATGTCATTTTGTATGTGAGTGTTTTATAAATAAGTAACTATTATCATCTTTTATTACAGCTACACAAATATACCTGCTAATGGTAGAAATAATAGAAGTCCTGTATTAGTATTAATGGTAATAATATTTATGGCAGCAGTAGTAGTGTGAGGATTGATAGTAGAAATACTTAACAACAAAGTAGACAGTAAAAGAACATAAAACTTGCTCAGCGGCAGTAATGTGGCAGAGGTGACGTTAGAACATGATAACATTTCGCTTGCAGGACTGAAAATGCATGTTCTGCTGATATGTGTAATGTTCAGTGTCAGCAGCTACGAGAAGAACCAGGCGTACACGGCCTCCACAGAGTGGTCGGACAACGACCAGACGGCGCCGAACTCGGGCAACGACACCAACGGAGGGTCAAACCCCTTCTCCGAAGAAGTGGCCAAAGGCGTGAGGGTGAGAGCGCTGTACGACTACGATGGCCAGGAGCAAGACGAGCTCACCTTCAGAACAGGTGAGCAGGACGCCTGCTGACTCCACCGGGTCACTGGGTACACATGAGTACAGTTTAACACAACAAATGCAAAATATTCACATGAAACAAAGCTGCAAAATGTTCACTGTCAACATATTTGATTTGTTTTTCCTGCAGTATCCACTCCTGACAGCTAAGGCATGATTAACAATTTCATGGTTGTTTCACTAGTTGTAGACTCTGTAGATCTGGCATGCTTTGCTTGGTACCTCAGATTTCTTGTATTACTTGACCTCATCAAAGCTAATTCCTGTCAACTATCCCGATATGTTCAAGTGTTAAGTTTTTAAATCAGCAGTTACAATGGATCACAACAGAAATCCAGCTGCAATGCAATAAAAACATTCCCGTCTTTATGCTAAGCTAAGCTAACCAGCTGCTGGCTGTAGCCTCATATTTAACAGACAAATATGAGACCAGTATCAGTCCTCTCATCTTGCAAAGAAAACCAATCTGCCTGCTACCAAAATGTCAAAATATTCTTTCAATACTCGAGTGACCAAAAATAAATGTTCCCGTCTGGTTAATAAACCCACACAGGCACAGGGAGAACGCGCAGTCTCCACACAGAAAGGCCCAACATTAAATTACATACACATTGGTAGAAAATGTCATTTATATTTAAAAAATGTTTACGTATCTTGATGAAACTAGCCATGTATTTTGCCTTCCATGCTACAAGGCCTGCATGGGGTGAATGTCTGATACTCATAACGTGTTTTTGGTGGTGTATTTCTTTTATGTTCTTGTTGAGGATCCGTGTTAACATTGACTTTATTAAACCACTGTCCTCCTGCTGTACGTTTCTGTCTCCTTTCACCACTAAAGGGGATGAGCTGACCAAGCTGGAGGAGGAGGATGAGCAGGGCTGGTGTAAAGGTCGTCTAGACAGCGGCCAGCTGGGTCTTTACCCGGCCAACTACGTGGAGCCGATCTAACTGTCGGAGGCACACCCAGACTGAACCGTCCAGTCATAACTGCACATTGCCAGAAACTTGAAAGCAAAGCTTCCTCTTCCTGTCGGGCTGTCTTCATCTCAGCGCTCATCACAGAGAAGACTTTACTGACAGACGCTCTGTTCAGGATCACATCATCTCCAAATACTGCAACTGAAGCAAAATATTTTAGTCTCTTTGGTGTGTAGCTGTGTTTGATTTCAGATGTGATGCTAACATGCCATACAGTATGTTCTCTCATCATAATATTGATATGGTCTCATCAGTGGTGCCTGGATAGCCAGAACGAGCTATGATGTGCATTTCATGTATATATTTTAATCTTTTTTTACAGTCTGGATGCTCGTACAGTTTTTTTTTTTCTCATTTGATACAGTGTTTTGTTTGCTTTGTGAGATATTTACATGTTTAGAATAGAAGGAATGGTTTGACATTTTGGGAAATGGACTTATTTGATTTCCCCTTGAGAGTTAGATATGAAGACAGATACCAGGGTCACACATTTTATTAAGGTACACACATTCATCATTTCAGTAGCTGCATATTAGTGTGAATATTAGTAGCATATTGGCACTTTATTAGTCATTATAAGCACTTTTTAATGCCTTTTTCTGGGGCTTAGGGTTATTTAAAGGGTTAGGTTAGTAAGATCATAATTCATGTAAGACAATTTTGGAGGAGGTTATTGTGGGAAAAGCCTTTGTTAATGGCCTGAATAAAACATCAAAAAGTGAATTGTAATGACAGTATGCTAGTATATGCATGCTAATAAGCAGCTAGTTAAAATGGTGAATATGTGTACCTTAATATAAAGTGTTAGCAACACCACTCTTATGTTCATACTCTAAATATGAAGCTACAGCCAGCAGCTGGTTAGCTTAGCTTAGCATAAAGACTGCAAACGGGGACAAACAGCTAGCCTGGCTCTGTCTGAAGGTAACAAAATCCACCTACCAGCACCTCTAAAACTCACCAATTAACAAGTTATATATCCTTTATTTAATCCAGACTGAAGACACTAAGCTAACCAGCTGCTGGCTCTAGCTTCATATTTAGCATGTGGAGATGAAAGCGGTATCTAACTCTTGGCAAGACAGCGAATTAACATATTTCCCAAAGTGTCGAACTATTCCTTCAGTGCGTTTAGTTGTTTTCCTGCTGCACTCCACAGCATGTTGCTGAATTAGCATTTCGACATGAGATAAAAGTCACTGAGCAGAGCTTCTCTTTGAAATGGAAATATGTCCCCTCCCAAACCGTGCAAGGATTGTTTACATTAACCTCGGCTGTTTCTAACAAGGTGCCTGTTCGAACCATTACCTGTCACTGAGTTCCTCCTCCCGCTTTGTTTTCACATCAGACTCTTTTAATTATGCAGGCGCCATGAACAAAAGCCGCCTGGAATACAAACTCTCAGCTGTTTTGTACGGAGATTAGCTTCATTTCACGACCGAGGTTTGATTTATTTTCTCCGTTTCTGCAGTTAGTGTGTTTACTTTGTTTACTTCAGATGTCAGAGACTCGCCATCATCAGCTTCTTATCTCTGTGATTATGTGCATGCTGATGCTCCCACACTGATCGGTGTGGCACGGCCTCAATTTGTTTATCCAAAATTGTTGACATTTTCCGGATCAAATGAAAACTCTTATCAGGAGGACAGTGACGCCATTGGTTAACATAGTCAGTCCTGATTGGTCTATTTCACTGTGTACCAAAATACACATTGTTAAATATCGGCTCCATCTTTATGGTTAAATACTTTGAAAACCTAAATCAAACTTTCTTCAAAGATGAGTGCATGCGGTGGTACAGTAGCTGTTATATGAGACTGGTTTGTTACTCCTGGTTACCACAGGTGTTGGCGAAAACTACACCCTCGTCAGTGAGCGACGCGGGTGTTCTCTTACTGACGCAGACAGAGAAAGCTGCAACGAGGACAAGAAAGCAGAAAGAGGATCTGTCTCTGAAATATTGATGAGACGATTGGCTTTTCTGCTGCGAGAGAGAAGGTCCGGGAGGGAAACGTCGCTTGTTTCTGCTTCTGTATGCTTTTTAAAAGGTGTCGTTCCTTGTAAGAACTGGATTCAGAGGGGTGAAAATACATATTGCCTTACTAAAATCTACCACCCTGCCACTCCAAAGACTCTCAACCGTCAGTGAACGAGAGCTCGCTTCCAGAGAATCCGACTCTGGCCTATCCAGCTCAGTTTACACTGACAGGACACACAGGCCCTCTTTGTCTGATTGATGATGATATGAATTTACAGACTTCCGCATCTTAACTTACTTCAACTGTGTCTGAAACAGAATGGGACTGTTCAGAAGTGAAAGCAGACGTGTGAAGCTACAACTGCAGCGTCCACTGTGAAACTCCTGTGATGCACTGACGGACGGTGAATCATATTTAAAAAAGATCCTCAGATGCTCCTTTCTTTTCCGTCCGTTGCTCATGCTGGAAACGTTGATCTGCAGTGTCGAGGAAGACTTTTTAGAAGATTAGAGGGCATTCTTTCTTGTTTTTTCCTTTTTAGCATAGTTGGCCTAATAGCTGTAATTTCCAAACTGTAGTGCCTGTTCATCTGCATAAGCAAAACAATAAAAGACGTCATTGGAAAACTCTGAGACATGTGAGACTCTGTAATCCTGAGATTTGAAAATTTGATTTGTTGACATTTATCTTGCCATTTGACATTTTTATGCCATATAAATGCATACTTTAACAGAAAAGTGCAGTTAAAATGAAACACAACTAATACCAGTCAGCTACACAGCTAGCTAAAGTCGAATCCTGCTAAAGCTAGCTACAGATAGCCACAGCTCGCCTTGACTGAAGCCTCTAACTGCTGAAAAAATGGATTAATATAGGCCTGGCAGCCCCGGGGAGCTAAGATCTTGTTAAATTAGTCAATAAATAAAGCAGAAGCTACATACAATCATGTAGTATAAATACAGCTAAACTCATCCTGCTAACAAGCTAACTAGCCTAAAGTTAGCGTAGCAGAGCAACAGTAACTGTCAGATCAGCCTTTGACTCCCAGGGAATTGGATGTGATCAAGCTAATTTGAAATCACCTTTTTAAACATTTTAAGGTGTAAATTAGATGTTTAGTTTGAAGACTTTGAACCCTTTTTACTCAACCGCAGCTTTTCTGGAGACACTGTCTTTGTCGGGCAGTCCTGGACTCACTAACAGCTCACTGGCCTACACTGCTGCACATTATCATTTATAATGTGGTGTAATTTAGTATTCAGATCCTTATGGATAAAAGCAGCAATACTATATAGTACAAATACTTGATTAGAAGTAAGCTGCCTTAAAATGCAACATAGCAAAGTGTAGGCCTACTTAAAATAACAAAATGAAGTAATAACTATGAAGCGACATTTCCCCTTTATCATATAACAATGCATCATGTTTTGTATGTCAAATCTTTATCAATAAAGTAACCAGTAAACATCAAATAAATGTCAGATGAATGTTGTGAAGTTACAAAGGACAATTTTTGCAGTACACAAGAAGTGTAAAAAAAAAACAAACAAAAAAAAACCTCAAAATGTACATTATTTGAGTAAAAGTAAGAAGTTACACTCCACCATGTATGTAATAATACTTTTGCCAATCTGTTAACCTGAAAAAGGATTAAGATTAATTTGAACAAAGTATTTAATGGCAGGAGTCTGAGCTTCCTCACCTTTAATCTAGTCTGAGAAAGACTTAATTTAAGGTTAAGGCTGCGGCTCCCATCTGCTGTGGCCGCCTGCGTTGAATGCAATACCAGTGGCTGCCACTGGAGGTCAGTAGTAACCGGACTCAGCTCTCTGTCGGGCAGGTGTGAAGGGATGTGTCACATTAATCATCGGGAACCACAGTTCTTCAGGATCAAGTTCAATCAACACCTGCTGCCAGTTAAAAAGCCCCACAGTGCCAAAGGACTCTGTTTCCTCAACATGATAATTACCTTTGACTGCAGGTTGATTCTCAGTCTTCAAAACTTTTATGATCTCATGATGATGATCTCTTTTTTTATTTGTGGTGTAATTAGACATTAATCAACTGCTGGTTGCTGGTGATGACATTTGTAGTTATTATCTGATGATATTTTGTTTTTCCTGAGGTTTTATTTGTAGTATAGATGTCACACAACTTGTAGGGAAGTCTGAAAAAAATGAATAAATAACTGTTAGAACTGTTTTGTTTTGTTTTGTTTTTTTCTATCACATTTTCCATTTGGATATATTGTTCATTTTCTCATTTACAACTGGCCAATCATAAAAAAAAGTTTAGTCTCTCCTACAATTACTACTACAATTTCAATTTTTTTTTTTAACCCTTTAAAGCATCAAATCCAAATCCTTCAGAATTTAAGTTCAAAAAATTCTTTGTAGACATTTTGTCACATTTTTGGGAGAATTTATTGCTGAGAGAAATCTGAGAGAAATGGGTAAAAAAAAAAAAAAAAAAAAAAGTTAAAATGAATACTCTAAATTTCTTTTCTGGATTTCTTAAAATAATATTTGTAGCTTATTAGAGTGTGTGTGTTGGCTTGGACTCAGTTGTTGTTGTTAGCCGTGGTGAAAGGATGGGTGAGGCCTATTAATACATGCTATCCACAGCCTTTATAAATGCAGGCGTAACTCTGTTTGTGTTCTGCAAGTCTGTTACTCTCTGAAGCGTTACACATCTGGCAGCATATCATCATATCACCATGGTGCAAGCAACTGAAATAATCCTATAGCTCACGCAGTCACGTCCTCTCACCTAAAGACTGACGTCTTAACTCCACTTGATCCTTTATTTCCCCCCCCGAGAGATTTCCCACTGGATAAGTTTGTCTTCCCCTCGTTGCCTGACAGGCACAACACACTCTTACCTTTGAGATTAAACTGCTCGATATAGCTTAAGGCCACCTTTTCTTGGCAGATACACCCTCTTGCTTGCTTCATAGAACGGACAATTATGACACTTTTTAAAACCTGTTGGACCTCATGAAAGAAAGAAAATAAAAAAATGCTCAAATGGCAATGAAGATCTGAATCAGACAAGAACACGTGGTAAAAAAAGTGCAATCCTGTTTGAAAAAAAAAAAAGCTGGGACGCTACATGAAGCAAATAAAATGTGAAAATGTCCTAATCCGTTTTGACATATACTCAGTTGAAAACACTACAAAGACAGTATATTTAATGTTTCACCTCATCAGCTTCATTGATTTTTGTAAATATCTGCTTATTCTGAATTTGATGCAGCAGCACGTTTCAAACAAGTTTGGTCAGGAGCCACTAAAGACTGGGAAAGATGTGGAACGCTCCAAAAACACCTGTTTGGATCATTCCACAGGTAAACAGGTTGATTGGAAACAGGTGAGAGTATCATGATTGGGTATGAAAGGCTCAGTCGTGGCAAATAGTCCAACAGTTTAAGAATGTTTCTTAATGCACAAATAGAATTTAGGGATTTCACCATCTACGATCCATAAGATCAAAAGATTTCCAAGAATCTTGAGAAGTCTCTGCACATAAGCAGCGAGGCTGAAAACAGGATTAATGCCTGTAACTTTAGATCCGTCACATTAAAACTGACACGATTGCATGCCCAGGCTCAGGAGCACTTCAGAACGCCTCTGTCTGTCACAGTTTACTGCTGGATCTGCAAATGCAAGCTAAGACTCCCCGGACCGTGTTCATAGGCAGTGGTTTTGGAAGTGTCCCTGAGCCCATGTAGTGATGTCCACTACAGCCGGCCAGTATTGTTCTTTGGCCTTTTCCTTTGCGTACAGAGATTTCTTCAGATTCTCTCAATCTGACAGTGAAATCCTCAAATTCTTTGCAATTTTATATTGAGAAACATTTTTCTTAAACTGTTGCACTATTTGCTGCGCAGTGTGTCACGGAGTGGTGAACCTCTCCCCGTCGTGACTTCAGAGGGACTCAGCCTCTCTGCGTCGCTCTTTTATACCCGCTCATGCGACCAACCTGCTGCCAGTTAACCTAATTAACAGTGAGATGCTCCACCAGCTGTTTTCTCTTAGCATTTCACCTTCCAGCTTTTTTGGAAGGTGTTTCAGGCATTGAATTCAGAATGAGTGTATATTTATAACAAACAATACAATTAATGAGTTGGAAGATGAAATCTTGCCTTTTCACTGTGTTCAATTGAATGTGGATCAAAAGGGATTTGTAAATCATGGCATTCTGTTTTCATTCATCTTTTACACAGAAGAATCATGGTGGATTTAATTATTCTTGATCTGCCTGCAGCGTACATGGAGCTGAATTTGTACAACCCCTCTTAGTTAGAGACGCCACAAAGATGCATGTTTGGTTGAATATAGTTTATTGAGCCCTGTTTAAGCTTGGATATCCTGTCCTTACTCAGGCAGATGTTTAAGCGAAAAAAAATAATAAGTAGTATGATGAGAAGTTAGTGTAAAATATGCAGCCCCGAAAGCTTCAAAATTAAATAAATAAATAAAATGTGAATAATACTCATACGAATGAATTCAGACAAAATGCTGTGAAAACTGTGAAATTGGGAAATAGTCCAATAAAATGTGAAATGAAATGTTATTTTTTTCCTGCTTCTTTTGAAAATAAAATACTTTATTTTAAGTGACTTTCATGTCCTCTTTCATCACAACATCTTTGTGAGTCAATCAAGACAAACAGGCCAGAGCCAGTTATTTAATTAGCTGTTATTTCATTTGCTTTTGTTCGCTCTGCCCTGTTTTACCTTGACTGAGAGACTCTGTAATGGAAAGTGATGTTATTTAATAAAATGCTCAATGAGGAAAATATCAGGGTGAAATGAAAACAGACTTTGGAAAAAGGGACATTTTGAGATTAAAGCTGCTGAAATAAAGTGATCTGGAGTGAATGAGAGAGAAACTACAGGAGTACAGTCTACAGTAACATTGTCACAGTGGTACTTTGAGCTAAACGCTAACATCGGTATGCTCACATTCCCACAATTAGCTAACATGCTAATGTTATTTATTTATTTATTTATTTATATGATTATTTATTTCACATCGATTTCTTTTAACACTTTGGGTCTCCACCCGGAACCAAACACCCACCAACATGAAATGCAACAACTGTACAGCAGGAAAAACCAGAGTTGACAGCATAATATTTATAAAGCAGGGCTCCTCAATGAAACAATATGAAGAGAATGTATCACTCTTAGACAAAAATTACACTTAAGTGGCATTTTCAGGAGAGTCACAGCAGGGATTGAGGATCCAACTGAAGTCTCCTCGTCTGTACCCTGCAGATGAGATGACAGACGCCCCGTATTGTCTGGCTGATTGTGTATATAACAGCCAGGACCAGACCCGAAAAAGAAGCAAAACAATCCTGACCACATTTTCAACTGTGTCAGGAAACTGGCCCTAATTCAAACAGAGAAAGTGGTCAGGAAGAGCAAAACGAAAAGACAAAGCAAATATCACTGTGGGCGTTTTCTGCAAGCTTGCAAGTGTAAGAATAACTGGGAATCACATTAGTGAAAGATAAACAGGCAGATCATGCAAATGACAAGGCAGTTCATTTATTTATTTTTCTTCTGGTTTTTAATCTGTGGTTATTCTGCAGCAGGAAAAAGCCTCAACAGCCACACTGTTTTGTCCCCTCCCCTCGGCCCATGCACAGATAAGCCTTCATGCAGCAGCTGCCAGCTGTTGCTTCAGTGTTGGCAGTGGAAGTGTGTACCATTGGGGTTGGTCAGTGCACGTGATCCATGTCACCTTTTCATCTCAGGCTTGGATTTTCAAGTACATGGTGGTAAGATAGTGTGTCCTTTTAGTTGTAGGTTTCCATCTCTTCCTCCTCCCACTATGCTGCTGCCTCATACTGGGTGAACAAACTGGTAGACCAGTCTCTGAGACACATCAGGCTTGCGGATGATGCCCTTCTTGTAGTATTGACGTATGGATCGGCTCAGCTTGTCATAGTTCATAGCAGGACGATTCTTCCTGAGCCCCCAGAGTCTGGCAACGTGAGCCGAGTCCTCGATCTTAAAAATACCTGGTGGAGTCACATAAATTTGTTAACATTATTTAAACCAAAAGTCTTATCACGATTAAAATCTCTCACAAATTTTAAAATTCCACGTTTTACATTTACTTATTTGCCATTGAAATATTGTTTTTGTATAGTTTTAAACTTTTTGCTTGTGAGATCTTGTGTAAGAGTCAAAATGAAGCCGTTAAAGAGGTGAAGTCTCAGGTCAAGCACTGAAATCAGTTGAAGTGCAGGCATGTAAAAGAGTTGATTTCTCATTTAGTCAGGTTATTGACTACAATGAGCTTAAAGTATAATTACACACACTCGGATGTCAGGGGACGAGTAACAACCAAAAGTGGATGAAGTGCCGGTTAAAGCACTTAACATTTCAGTTCAAATGTAAGCTCTGAAAGCAGTGAGGTACAGAGTGAAATATAAAAGCAGTTGAAAAGGCATTTGAGATGCGACAAGTGAAGGCAGGTGAAGTGTCAGTTATAGTGTAAGCAATGAAAAGTAGTTGACCTACAAGTTGAGTAAGAGCTAAAAGCATCTGATCTACAATAAATAAAAAACATATGTTGTTTTATTTTTACAGTGAAGATACCTTTTTCTTTATTGAGCCAGCGGATGCAGCGTCCATAGTTGTGAGGTTTAAGCAAGAGCTCTCTGAGGAACTGCCACAGATGAATGGGCTGACCTGAGCAAGACGAATCTGCCTCGGACCAAAGCTCCTCGCCACCTAAACAACAGCAGCGTTTTGAACCTTAAGGCCACAGTGTCGTGATTCACAGCGAAAAGCAAACATTTACGAAGGCCCGGGAGATTACGAGGCCCTTCAGGTTTCCAAACTAGCAGGAGACACACACACACAGCAGGTGCCTGATTTTGCATGAAAAAAAGTTAAATAATTTTCCCACTGCTACTTAATGGAGTTAAAAGTTAACAAACATGTCCTCCGTTGTCAAACAACATTTCATTTTTGCTAATTCTGTTCTGTTTGTACGAGGAAACCAAACCTACCGGTAGTTTTTGTATCTCCGACTGAACACCTCTCTTTCATCCAGGCAGCTGGAGAAAGAAAAGAGACGGATGTTTAATTTAAAAAGTTAGATTTCTTACTCTTTTCTGTTTCTCCAACGTGCTTCCTTGTCCAAAACTGAGGCTCCAAAGACAGAGCATGTTGTGTGTTTTACAGTCTGTAAAGCCCCAAAATCAAAACTGACATGACTTGACTACCCTCATCCAAACACACTGGACATGAACACATAAAGACATGCTGCACACTCAACATGCTAACAGCTCCAAACACTGGACAATGCAATCATTGTATGAGCTGCAGCCGGCTACTATGAACTTGTCAAATAAATATGACACACACCTGACTTCCATATGTCCAGGTGTGCATGCAGAGTGTCCCCGCACTGTGGCGAGCGCTGGCGAAACTCCTCCTCGCTCATGGCGCACAGGTCCTTTCCTGTCAAGTCCTGGAAGGCCTTTCCTGCGTGGGGCAACCTGTACAGATGTTCAGTCCACAGCAGCCACTTCTGGACATTCCCTGTGTTCCACTCTATAGGGTCTATGAAAAGAGAGAAAGATAAGAAATAGGTGAGAAAACTCCCAGCTGTCCCTGCTGTAAATGACCTGCTTTGGGGTTATTCCGTCAGTGAGATCAAAGTCCTATTGGTTCATGTTACCTCAATTAATTTCCCTTTTTTTCAGCGTGTATTGTGTTCTGCAACTTTAACACATAATAAATTTACTTAAACCACAAGGTAATCACGCTTTTATGCCACTGCAGTTCTAATCAGTAGAACAGATGACAGGGGATTGCACAGCTTTATGACAGCCAGAAGCCTTACAATACATAATGCTTCCTCTGTTTGCTCTGTGAACAGGAGACCTCGCCCTTAAGACTGTGTACACCACTGATGGCAAGAGAGAACCATCACTGTCACAGTTCAAGAGAACTCATGCAAAGGTCAGGATTAAACAGATCCTGGAGCAGGCAAACACGTCTTTGCGTCAGTAAGGATATGATTGATCTGATCTGTCATCTTTCCTGGACTCTCCACACAAATGCAAGTGTTGATTTTGGGAGCAAGATCCAGTAGCTTAAATATCGGTGACTCAACATCCCTTTGCGATTTGCAAATAACGGGCAACATATTTTTGTGTCATAAAGAAGTCCATGTATACTTTAAAGATTTGTTTCTTCAGTTATATGTCTCAGGAGACAAACTGCAGTAACAGGTGTGGTGGAAGTCAGCCTACCTGGGGTGATATTGAGCAGTTTACAGGCTGTTTCAATGTCCTTCAGCACTTCTCCCACCACCATGCTCTGCACCTGCTCCAGAGACCGCTCCTCCTCCTGCCCCTCCAGCCCAGGAGAGAGTCCCTGTTCCTGGCTGTCAATGACTGGGCACTGCTCTGGCTCCTCCTGGGGCTCCATGCGAGTCATGGGTACAGTCAGCGTTGGGGAGGCCTCTGAAACTTTCACCAGCCAGGTGGCGTCTTCAGTGAGGAGCATGTCAAAGCAGGAGAGGTAGAGGCCCGGGATGCCGCGCTCCAGGGCTTCCACGCTTGGTTTGGTCTCCCCCAGGTCCCAGGGTTCTGCGGAGTCCCTGTTTTGTTCCAGGATGGCGAGGGAGTCCTCTGTCATCCCGATCCGGGATCCATACACTGTGCCTTCTGATAAACCGCTCAGTGGATTTGACATAACTGGTACCTGGAGGCAAGGGAGCAAGAAAGCGAAATTAAGCTTTCAGCGCAAAAAAGTGTCTGTGTGTAATAATTCTGAATAGTGTGAAATCAGAAAGAATCAACAGTCTTCCAAGGACGACAAAAGATAAGCTCATAATTTAAATCTGCAGTCGACAAGAGTTCATAAACAGTGTCCGACAGCATTTTCAAGCAATCCAGCATCACTTTAATTCAAATAATTTCATGCATTTAAAAGACGATACCTTCTCTGATAGTTCCTTTCCTGCGATTCTCTGGCTGCTACACCAGCAATTGTTTTTGTTTAGCAAGAAATTCCATCAGAGCAGCTGCAGGCAAGAATCCCTTTTCCAAATGTGTAACGAGCAGAACTGAGGTGAGCGCTGGCTGATGCTCTATAAGAACCCTGAGCCTAAGATTCTGGGGAAATGACCCTCAAGACAGTTAACACACACACAGCGCTGACAGGCATGGGGCAAAATGGATTTGACTGAGTCTCTTATTTGTGGGTCAGTGGCCCAGAATGGCTGATGTCTTGGGGGTAGCTGACTTGTATTGAGACCTGAAGCAGCTCCGTCGCTTGCCTCGGCTTTCAAGGTGCCGTCTCTGCAGCCCTCTGTCTCCACTGTCAGCTGGAGTTTTTAATCAAGTTAGGTAATGCAGAGAAGAGCGTGCACAGAATCTGCACAAAACCACACGTCTGAAAACATCTGAGGCGTCTTTATGGAGACTCGACTGATAGCTGCAACAACTTCGTCTTAACAGGAAATTGCCATCATAAGTGTTCATTTATGGATGTCAGCTGTAGCACAAGTGTTGTAATCTCAGAGTGAACTCGCATATGGCTCCAATAATGTGTGGCTGCCACAGCTGGCATATGGGAAGGCACACTGCTGTCACACACCAGGTTATCAGCGCTTGTAGCTGATGCCTCAGTAAAGGAAGTGTGCTCTCACAGAGCACATGTTCAACGAGAAGGCATTATTTGCAGAGACACAAAGAAATTAAAGTCTCGTAAAAATTTGCAAAATTATATAGTACATCCAGCAGCCGCAATGAATCCAGGACACATTAAACCTGTCTCATAGAAAAAAAGACATGCCCACACGCTGATAAAAGAATAGGCTCTTCAGAAGCAAAAAGAAACCATTTATTCTATTTGCAAAATGTGAAATAAATGCACCAAAAACCTGCGGATGATGGTCCTGTGATGGAAATTTTTTTGTCTTTTAGCCTCTCAAGAGCCTCTTCTCATTCGTTTCTTTTGAGTTTGGCTGCACAAAGCTTACACAGCTTCTTGAAAACCTGTATTCAAGAGTGCAAACTCTTTCATCATGCTGATGTCAAACCTTTCACCTGATTCTTTTCTTACGGACACTTTAATTGTGGAGCTGCTAACAACTTTTGAGACACGACATGTTTTCTCTTTCACCAAACTTCCCCAGAGTTAAATGAAGTTATCTTCCCCGCCTCAAAAAAGATTCCCCTTCTAGTCCCCAACCCCCCACTGTAAAACCTCCCCCTTTTATCTCCAAATTTCTCGGAAACTATAACCCACACTCCCTTTCACTCCTTCAGGAGTCAGATTAAAAGCCACTGGTATCCCAGCCTGGCTGCTGCGAGTCGACTCTGCCCTGTAACAGCTTGCGCTAAGCCCATTAGCAAAGCAAATTTAGCCATATTACCTTCTTCCAAAAGGAAGAGGGGGCACAAGAAAAAGACACAAACACACACCCCTGTGGAGAGGGATTAAGACCCTGACTGATCTCTAAATGAGTTTGGTCAAGACGCTGATATTCATTTCAGGAGCATTAGCGTTTGCTCCATTTACTCTGCAAAGTCAGCCTTTGACACCGACGGAAAAGGACTCCCTCCATGCAGGCGTCCGCCCTGGGAACCATATTTCTTCTACATGCTTGGTCTCATTTAACATGAAAAAGGTGATTATTTGAAGTGAGGTTTGCATTATTTTATAAGGCTGTAGCTGTGTGGTCAGAATTACAGAAACAACAACAAAACAGACCAAAAAGATGCTCAAATGTTCCACAAGAAGCTAATAATGTGATGAAGATGTGACTGGGATCAAAATATTGTCCATTAAATAAAGATGTGGTTTGGCATTACCTTAACCCTGATATCATAAAACTCTCTTGAAGTGAAAGTGGTAAAAGTTGCAGAGTGATACGACCAATCTGGCTTGAAATTAACCCGTTAGCTCATTTATCACTGCTGCTGAAACAGTTACGTGACAGAAGTCAGCTGAGTGTTTAGATTAAAGTTAATAAGTAGTGATTAAAACAAGCTCTTCCAGAAGTGTGTTTGACCTGGACGAGTTGCAAAAGAAAAGGTCGTTGTGTGAGATCTGAGGAGATCTATCTAATAGTGACCAACATGTGCATCGAGTTCGGCTCCTCACGCACAAAAAAAAAGGTCTGTGTTGTTTGAGTCTGGCGTTAAAGGAGTGTGTACAGCCAGGCGTGACTGTTTGCCATGTGAGCGTTAAAGGGAGATTTTTTTTTTTCCTTGTTATTGTTTCTCATGGGAAACTTGGACCAACTAAGGAAGTCATTGTTCTGAGAACAAGGAAAGAGGAGTTTCATCTTTGTTTGTGTGTGCTCTTTGCTCAATATGACTATTGCTGGGAAGAAAGCCTGCAGGCTACAAGAAGTGATTAGGATCTGTTCATCGCTGCCTTAGACCCCTTCTTTACTGGTTTTAAACAGTGAGATGTGCAGGTGCTCTGTTCACATTATAAATTAGGTTTAGGTGTAAAGCTTATTTTATGAATTGCAAATAAAGACTGATTTTCTGTGCATGCCATTGCAGTGGCTTCTACCTTTTATTGCTATTAATACTGGTATACAGACTATCACACCTCTCTATTTCCTATCTGCAAAACTCATTTTTTAATTACATGTTATTATTCTCCTCTACTTCTGCTCTTTTTTTTTGTCTGGATTCCATTAACCGCCATTGGAGGATGTTGGTGCACTCGGTAATTCATTTTTGCTGTTAGTCAGGTGCACTGGCTTTGTGCCAGTATCCCAGGAAACACTTAACCATTGTAAATGCTTTGCTGTTGGTTGGAATTAATTGTGACACAGAGCTTTATTTGCAGTCAGCGAAACAGATGACAAACTGAGATTGGACCTGAAGATTTGGATGTGCAGCTCGTATTGGGATAAAGAAATAAACCTGTCCCCTGTTGTTGCAGATAAGTTGCAGAGATAGTGAAGATATGGAGAGTCTCGCTGTGAGGCCTAAGGCAAGTGCTGATGCAGCTGGATTCAACATGCTGGCTGCCAGAAAATCAGAAAGAGCAGGTAATTGATAGATGTTGGATAAAAAATGTGGTATTATCAGGAACAGGTTTCCAAAGCGTCATTTTGAAATGTAGTTATAGCCAGCGGCATATGTTGAAATATTACAAGGAAGTTTGGCTGAGACAGAAAAGTTGGTGCATCACGAAAAGGAAACTGTGACAAAGTGTAGATGGAAACAGACTTTGCACATAACTCATGACTTAAACGTCCACTGAAGCTTCTGCTCCACTGAGCAGAAGAAAAAATCACCAGGAGACCATGATTCAACCATGAAACAGACCTAAATATCACATTTCCATCACAGACCTAAATATCACATTTCCATCATGTTTTCCCTACACTGTTTTCCTTTGAGGTTTGACTGGAAATCTTTTAATTACATTACATCATCCTGTTGTGTCCTTTTCTCCTGCATTGGTTTAAAAAGCAACAGACTGGAGAATTAACGCCACCAGCTGTTTATCTCCATGTGCACAACCACTATACTGTACCATATACTACTATTATACTATTGCGTCTGACGGCGTAAAACCCCGACCTTGAGTCCCGCTGCGCATAAACAGTAATGAATTCAGCTGTTTAAGTTTACACGTAAAACCTGACTGAACTGAGTTAGGGGTAATATAATAATGATCAGGCTGTTAGCAGGGGGTCAGAAAAGTATTACAATGATTAGTTTTTTGTAAAGGGAGAGTAGTCTGATTTCATCTTTATGTCTAATTTGCACCTTCCCCTGTGAGACTTACTACACAATAAAATGAAAAAGGTAACAGTCTTATTCACCGTGGATCACAAAGGTGTCATTTTGTCATTACTGTTGTATTATATTGAGATTTTAGGGAGGAGGATGCAGCAGAGGTTTTTTTTTTCCTAAATCAAGTCCAAAACCATATTCATGACTCTTAAAAAGTAAAGCCCCCTCCACACTCTAACACAGTCCCTAAGAGACCCTGATCAGCTTTAGGCATACTCCAGGAATAAGACCCTTCCCAATCTGTCATTTTGACCTTCACAGCTGAGTGTCGATGTACAGTCCAGCCCAGGTGTGTTTGCGCCTCACTCTGATTACAGTCCTGTCTTGGGGAGCTGCTGTTGTATTTAATGTCCTTCTTTAATCAAAGTCATAACTGAATCTCACGTCTTATCCTGGACAGCAGGAACACATTCATTTTGAAGACGTCATGACCGTTATGGCTTTTGATAATGAACCCCCCCCCCCCCCAGACACCGTTTATCTGACCACGCTTAGTTTTTTATCTTTCTGTGTGAAAGCTAATATGCAACTGTATGAGAAAAACAGGTGAGCATGAGTAAGATACAGAGCAAACAAAATGATTAACAAGCTAATTCATCTCCTCCACTTTCCTCTTTCTGCCCTTTTAGACGTTTTTCAAGACTTTCAGATGTTAAAGCTTTTCCTGTAAAATTATGCATCAGCACCATAACATTATGTCGCCTGCTGTACATTTATTTTAAATTCATGATTGTCAACTTACTAACTGACTGTGCACAAGTTAACTGATAATCATGAATGATAATAAATGACTGAAGGGTCTTGTTATTGTTAATCCTATACCAGGTAAGTTGCACAGAAGATGCCCTTTATTTTCCCTGAAAGCTGAGATTATGATATCACATCAGAAGCAGCAGGTGCAAGTTGGACATCTCAAATTTCACAGCAACGTGTGCTTATGAAAAGTAGACAATTAGATTTCGTGAGCCTCCAGAAAGCCATCACATAAACGCTCCTCTAACAATTAAAAGTAATGCTGTGAACAAGCAAATTTAGGACATGGTGGAAAGTTAGTGCGTTCTTACCCAGGCAAAGATGCTCTGATGGCCAGAGGCAAGGATTTGACTGGATGACAGCAGATGCAGTGCAGCTCTGGTTCTGCTGAGGATGAAGGATGATCTTCTTTCTGTTGCAAACCAACACGACCTGAGTGCAGAGGTGCAGCAGACAGCACCCTTAAATCTGTGTCTGATTTTTCTTTCTTTTTTCTGATGTTCTGTTGTTGACGACTGTCGCAGAGCCCCCAGCCCGAGGCCGTGGACCCTCCCAGATTCTCTGTTACAATTACACTTAATCTGAAAGTCACAGCCTAAAGCACAACTGCAAACTAAACCTCAAGTGAAAGCACCTGCTGGGGGTGTGAACAAAGTGAGAAGGAGCCAGGACAAGTGAGTGGATGAGTGAGTGCAAAGGAATTCCAGCCCCATTGACTGCAATTTATATTTATAGGGAGTCGTGTTTACCTATGCACACAACCCTGTGTGTGCATGTGTGTGTGTGTGTGAGTCTGAAGTGCCAATGTCTTGCAGATTAGCTCAGACCTCCTCAAACACTACTGGTTGACCTCAGTGCACAGGCGACAGGCAATTCAGTGTGATAAAAGACTAAAAAATATGGTGTCACTTAGACAATAAAGTGGTGAAATGTAACAGTAAGTACATTTACTTGTACTTCAGTACAAATTTAAGGTATTTTACTTGAGTATTACACTTCAACTTCACTTTATTTATTTGACAGCTAGTTATTTCTCAATATTAAGATTTTTAATTAAATACATTCTTAGAGATTAAATCAATTATTTCCAACATTTCCAACAGTTTAAATGCCTGTGAACTGTTGGGAAAAAAAGAACTTCCTCTCTAAACTTCTCACATGGTTTCGTTTAAATAACTGTTAAAGGCCCAAAAAGTACAAAATTATTCATATACAAATACAGGAATACAAATACAAGAGTAAAAATATGCGTTGCAGAGCTTTTCTTCTACGTCATTAATCATGTCACAGACCGTCAGATTTCTGTGGGCACCGTTTGGAAGGACCTGACTCTCAGGTCTGGAACCACAGGATTAAACTACCTGTATATAAAGTAGATAAAACTAGCAGCACCTCAAGAATCTAATAACACCGTACATAATAATATATCAATCAGAAGAACTTTTACTTTTTGTACTTTAACTACATTTTGGTAATGATACTATTACTTAAGGAGGATTTAAGTCTTAATCTTAAGTGTGGATTCAAATCAATCCACACTTAAGATGTTAATATTTGATTAGAAAAACATAAGAGAAAACTGCTGAAGCCTCATATTAACTTACACTGAAAAAGCTTTTACAAGGAATCTCTTCATGGCCAGTTTGGACAGGAGGGACAATCAAAAGAGACAATAACTCTTTCAATGCACAGATGGACATGTGAGTCATGATTCTTGTCCCTGATAACACCTTTTCTCAGGTTGCTTTTGTTGCACTCTTTATTATTTTTTATCCATAAATAAAGATTGGCGACCTCACATACTTTCCAACAAAGTTACAACCAGCTTCAGCTTAATTTAATTTTATTTTAATTTCACCAGGATAATCCACTCAGAGTCTGTGCTGCTCTCTGGGGAGTCCTGCAGGTGATACTGAGCAGAAGTCTAATCAGCCAGACTAAGTGAAAACACCTGAGCAGGTGTAGGAGTGTCAAGTTTATAGCAATGCAGCTGATGGAGCTGGAGATCATTTTAAATGATTTATATACTGCTGGTTCGGCCTGAATCATATGTCAGAAGATCATGTTTGTGTTATGTTGTGTATGTTTTTATAGCATAGCTGCTAACTGTAGCTAGCAGCATTACGTTGATATTGATTTAGCATTAAGTGCTTCCATTTGTCACAACACAACATGACTTACTGTTGTTTTTGTTTTCTTTGGACAGTTTATTGTCAGTACTAAACTTATTATCAGCTGAGTTCAGTCACTCTCATGTCAATTTGACAAATTCAACTAGCATTAGCTATGCTGTGGCTATGGTTTATAGCATAGCTGCTAACTGTAGCTAGCAGCAGTAAGTTGATATTGATTGTTAGCTTAAAGTAATGAAGTGTTAATGACTAAGCTGTAAAATCAAGCTCATATTCATTTAAAACATATTGATTATCAACAATTAAAAGTGAAAGCAATTGAATTATTTGCCGAAGGATCAACTGTGTTTAATTTGTTTCTTATGCACACAAGCAGAGAGGAAGTTATACAGGCGTAATTATTCCTGCAGTGTTTATTGCTGAATCTTTAAACAGGTATTGTGTCTCAGGGATGAAAGATTATTCTTTGTAACGTGCCAACTTCTTTCTTCTGATGAACATGACATCATTTAGAAAACATTCTTAACTCAAGGCCCACATACTCACATTTCAGAGCTTTTAGCCATATCACACACTATTTATCAGCAGTTTGCTCAGGATTTTCTGAACTATAGATGCTAAAATTTTCACTTCTCATATATATTGGGTTAAAACCTGAGCTTATGTTACTATGATTTAATGTTGGACCATCCAAATAAGGTGCTGCCATTCCTTCATGTGGTGAGACATCCACTTTCCACACAACCCTTCTAAACCTCAAGGAGCCAAAAGCACAAAGCACCCAAACTGCATGGAGTAAATTATCACTTGTGCAATAATATGACATTTACACATTTAGGGATATTATTATAAAGTGACAGCACACCACCTGAGACTATGAAAAAATAAGTTTTATGCCTTATTTAAACTAGCAGCATGTCAGTTGAATGGCCAACTTCTTGACCAAAATTACGAACTACATAAAAACAAGTATGTGTTTGAATCTTTATCACTGCACTGTGCTTATACTGACTTTGACACAGATGGAGAAACTGTCATCAGCATCACATCTCACCTCTGAAACAGCTGATTATTTGTGTTCATTTTGAGCTGGTTCATCACCACAAATGTAAAATCTGCCAACTGACCAAACAGTTTTCACTTTGCATAATTTAAGCTGGTTTTAACAGCGTGGCTCTGTCATAGAAAGAAACGCTTGTTATTCGCAAAACAGAGGTAACCCATAAGAAAGACACCTTGAGACTACTCAAATACATCTAATCTTTCCCCTCTAATCTTGTTTTTAATTCATCATGTCGGCGAAGTTCCTTCATGTCTCTTGAAAGCGACCGCTGACTCCTGAAAGTTTCCTTTTCTTTTCAGCTCCAGAACAAATTTTCCATTCTTTTGCTTCCGGCTAGCCACACAGTCTGAATGGAGTAATTGTGAGATACAGAGAGGGTGTGCTGAAAATGCGTCAAGACCTCTCAGCAGCTGAGTGTTTGTAGACACACCAAATCAAACCGTGGACTATGACAACCTCCTCCAGCGGACGATTCACTTTGAAATTGTGGGTTTCATTTGGACATGCAGCATGAGGGCAGACTCTGTTTGCGTTTGGCTTAACCTGCATCCAGTCCATCAACAAAATTTGCATGGCAGTTTCTTCTACTCGTGTTTGGTCTTTTCCTTGGCTCAAGCACAACACTCGCATGGTTGAAAGATAATGAGCTAAAGGAAGCAAAAGACTGGGTGTCAGATATGAAGCCACAATTGGTCCAGTGTGATCTTGGAATGAGCAATGATTGTACAGGTGTCACTACTGTAAACAGGTGTCAGTGATCCACCTGAGTTGTCTTAGCAAAGTCAATAAACTGGTAGTTGTTGAGCTCCGTTGAGTGAAGGAGTGCCATATTGTTAGAATATGAGTATGGAGTGAGATGTCTTCTCCGACTTTGGTTCTGACAGCTCTGCCAACTGTTTTTTGGGGGAGAATCAGAAGGAGAATCAGTTCTTAGTCTGGAAGCTTGTGATGCAAATTACAACTATTACAAACATGCTTCTACTTCACTGTGGTACATCACATCAGGCATGTTTCAGGAGGAAACGTCTGCTGCTGAGTGATTACATTTTGCCAACTGCTTTAATGAATACAACTGACTATATTTTAGCAGCATGTTAACAGTCATGGAGCATTATTAAATTACTTCCTCTTGAGAACAGACAAGGAAAGACAGACAGGCTTATTGACAGTGATGCATTCAACTTTAACGTTACAAGGGCAGTTTGAGATCAAGTTAAGATCCATATCCTGAAGATCTGCTTCAACAGCCAGGCAGCTTGCCAAAGCATCATGCTGCTTGTAAAACAGTTAGCGCTGCAGAGACATGCCTGATCCTGCAGAGGTGCAACAACAACAGATACGAGGTCAGAAGAGGGAATTATGTAATGGAATAGGCAGGCTTGACATGCAGCGGCAGAAGTGTTTTACCTGTGCATGAATGAAGCTTTTTCTCATAAACTGATGAAATATCAGTCCCTTACCAGGTTCTGTCTTATAGGTATAGGCCTTCATACAAACCCTGAGTTGGAGACGCTCTACTCTGCTATTGAGTTGATCAGGTTTGTTTGCTGGGTTGCACCTGTGCGCTCGACAGTGCCAACGTTATCAAACTTCATCATTATTCAGTTTCATGTTACCTGATCTGTTGATATTTTTTGCAGACCAACAGCATGAAGTAATTTGGCAAATGTGAACCTAAAAGCTTTGTTACAACACGAGGGAAGTCAGAGCTTTAAATTATGATCGCATTCTGTTTGATTCTTAAATGACGTATTCCAGCTTGTCCATCTCCATTCACAGAAGACAAACTTTTACTGAATGTATCTTTGCATATCACTTTGTATAGGAAGGACTCTGCCAGCCAGGAAAATTTGAACCAAGTGAAGCAGTAGATAGTTAGAAGTTGATGTCATAGTGTTGCATGCAGGAATAGACACGTCCAGAGAGAACTCTTCTATTGTGTTGCCACGTAGCCAATCACATGCTGCTCTTTTGACCAACATAACGATCAACCTGGAGATTTCACTTTTGCATTCTGCATAAAACTGACGACACAGAGGATGAGACACACCTTTCTGAAGGAGGTTAATAAATCACTTAAAGATCTCTGAAGTCAAAGGGGGAACTGTTTCAAAGCTGGCTGAGCTCATACAGCAACAGCTTTCACCAACACCCAATGAAGAGGAAGGCACAGAGACTTCGTGCCTCAGGGCAAATTTATAGTAGTAATATATTACAGTATGTTATGGTTTCAACTGTCTCTGCGGGTGAATCATTTTTATCAGGAGGCACAAAGTATAAAATTACCACTGCTCGTTTTGTTCCCAAGTTGGAACTGAAAGTGGAAAGACACGTTCAAGAGTTTTATAATTTTTTGTGAAAAAGGAAAAAAAAAACAAAAAAAACCCGCAAGACTTTGATGCCATATGGATCAAATCCAAAGTAAACTGTGTGACTTTAAAGACTTTAAGAAAGTTTAACCTCAAAAGTATACACCCCTTTGTAGATTTTCGGCTTTGGCACTTTTGAGATTTGAGATATAAATATTTTTAACATGTATAAATTTAACATTTTGACTTTTACAGGACTTTGACAGGGCAGATGGATTTACAGTGATAGTCTCTAAAGCATTAATGCATACGGTACTTGAGTAGGCTGCAGCATTTAAAGCAGCCTCCTTCACTTCACTGTAACAGGCTGCAAACACAACAATGAAATGTTGTCATCTCATGAAGTTATTGTCCTGAACCCCATCCAGCATCCAACAGTTACTCTCCTTCTTACTCCGTTTTGTTCCCCACCAGCTCCTGATATAAATATCGGGCTCTCCAGCTGCTAAATGCTCTGTTATGTTCACCAGCTAGTTGCTAATTGCAGCTGTCTCCTTGGTGATGGCAAGAAGCAAAAATGAAAAATGAAGCCAACGAGGAAGCGCAAACAACTGCCACTTGAGGCTGGTTCCACAAGCGAGTAAACCCCCATAGACCCCCGTCATTAAAATGTCCAACTTTATAGCAGAAATAAGTGTGTTTACCGCCTGGTGTGAAACACTTTTGGTCTCTATAGCTAATTTCCATGTTTATGACAACTGCACGGGGGTCAAGTTTTTTTGGGCATGGCTGCTCTGAATGACAGCTAGCCGTTTACTTCATTCGGTCACCTTAGCTCCACCCATGCTGCACCTCTTAGCTCATTTTTGGATTATCTAGGAGTTAGGTGGAGTCAGGGGCTGTCAAGATGGTAACGGCTGGAGCCTCTGACACTGAGCTTCACAATGGCTCTTCAGAAACCTGAGGGTGACCTCACGGAGAGGGCCTCCATGTTTTATACAGTCAATGGGTGATGGGCAGGAAGTGTGCAGTTACTGTGTGCAGTACATTTATTACTTAAGTATTTCTCTTTTTTGAAACTTTACAGGCTATTTCCACTCTGCTATGTTTAAGACGGATTGACATTTTATTAAACTACATATAGCCAAGAGTCATATTGAATATTTCCCTTTGAAGATGATGATTTCACAGACATGTGAAAGGGGCCAGTTTTTGTGTGAGTACTTCTACTTTTGACTCTTCTAGCATCTCTTCCTTAACTTGAGTAAATGATCGTCCTCCGAGCTCTTGATGCTCTGATCTCTTCACAAAAAGCCTGGCTCATGTTGGTCGTCGTTTATGATGCCCGCGGCGCTCCCCACCCTGACAAATAAAATCCCTAATCTAATCACATTCATGCCCTTCCGAGGCAGTAGGAACTCCATCAACCAGATGGTGTATGAACACTCGTTTGCTTCCTGTCACTGCATGCTGCGTCATGTAACACGTCAGACTGTCTGTACAGTTCATGAATTATACTGAAAGGGTAAATAGGAGAGCTGCCTTTTAAACACTGAATGTTTGCTCTTAAATTGCTGATTTTGAGGAAGTGAAATCTAATATTACTGCTGTCATCATGAGACGTGTTTGTTGTGCATCGCAAGAAGAGATTTTTTTAAAGCACTTGTCTTGCAGCAAAGAGTTTTTTATTAAATATTTTATTCAAGTTTGAATTTTAAAACGCCGGTGATCCTGACTGGGAATAAGCACTAATGGATTAAAAACATACCACCATCTTTAAATTGTGCTTATTTATCCATAGGCTTACATGTGTTTGTTTTCTCTGTACGTTTATTCAGTTATATTTATATTGAGCCAAATCACAGCAAAAGTTATCTCAAGACACTTTGCATATAGAGCAGGCCAAAACCAGACGCTTCATGCACATTTGTCTCACTGAAGTTGCTAAAAAGTTACTAAAAAGCACTGCTTTCTCCACATTAACGATCAACTACTCGAAACACTGTCCACCTCTGACACTTGTATTTCATTCCTTCACTTTCATGCTCTCGACGCCTCGAGCTAAAGGCCTGTTTGACTTAACAGAAATGATGGGCAGTTATCCATCATTAACAAAACAAACCTGTTGACTCAAGTGCTATGAGAGATCAGAGGTGTGATAGGAGTTGTGCAGAATCCGCGCTTAAACAAAAGTCAATATTTGTCCTCAGTTGCCCTGTCACACGATGTCTACACAGGCACCGTTCAAATATTCGCCTCAGTGCTCGCCACCTGCATGCACAGTGACATCACGCCCACCAACACACACACGCACTGTCTCTCACAAATAAACACACAGGTACAGTACACCTGTATTATCGTATGCATCATCGCTGGCTCGTTCCACAGCACAGTGGCCCAATTTGAAGGCAGTTAAATGGATCAAGTATTATCAACTATCCTAATCTTTGTGCAGTTTAAATGGAGAGCTGTCACTCTCCATATGTCATGTCCTGTTAGTGCAGGAAGTGGACTCAAAGTACAAGCAACAGCAAACCAACTGATGAATATTTGTGCAAAAGCCATTCATTTTAACCTGAGATGGGTTTCTAAAAGGCCCACAGGAGCCTGTGAAATCCATCCTGAAGGGCAGAGGCTTTGTCCCAGCGACAGGTAACAGATACTTGTGCATATTTGGTGGCAGATAGTTTCTTCGGGAAATGAATGAAAAGTAAATTATACCATCACTAAACAAACATGAGAATTTGAATATGTGGACATGGACCTCTGTTGGACTGGTTTTGTGTCGACCCTCTGAACTGTATCAGTGCGATAACGACTGATAACTGATAGTTTGTTTAAATACCTTTCAGAGAAGTTTGATTATCAGCAAACACTCACAGTCCTATCCTTACGTCTCCTCACTCCATCTGCAAAGGATTTTAAGTGGGTGTACAATTTTTGTCCAGAGACTGTAGCGCCACCTAGAGTGTCCACTGTGTCTTACGCCGTGTTCCCACCGAACGCGATGAAAGCGATTTAATCGCGCGTCAAATGAAATCGCATCGCGCTACACGCTCCAGTTTTGATGCTGGTCCAATATGCAAAAAAACGCCTTGTCGCGGCATCGCGTCGCGCGACGAGCCCGCCCAAACCACAACATTTCTTCCGCCATTTCCTTCTCTCGTCGACCATGGCTGAGATAACCACCATCGCTAACCACCATAGTCCATACACCTCGCTCACGCTCACCCAGGCCTGGTCTGTCTTGTTCCTGACCCTGTAGAGGGGACAGGAACTGTCACACAGCTCTGGGTGAGCGGTGACGGCAACAATTAGCTGCTCCTCCATTGTTTCTGGCGGTTTGGTTTGCGCCTGGGAATACCAGGACGTCCGTACGTCACCACGTCGATGACGATCACAACGCTGATAGGCTGTCGCGGCGCGTCTTCACGCGAATTCGCCGCAAAAGTTCAATTATTTCAACTCGAGCGATGAAGCGATGGCGCGATGGGCCAACGCGATGGGAGCGATTTTCGCGGCCAACGCGTCCATCGCGCCGCACGATCGCGTCCAGCGCATCGCCCGGCGCGATGACGCCTCAAATCGCGTCTTTGCATTGACTTTGTATGTAATCTTGTCGCGCGATCTTGCGGCATCGCGTTTGGTGGGAACACGGTGTTCGTCTTTCTCCAAATGGAAGAATCCTGATAAATGAGCCAAAATGTACAAGTTGTTTTTTAGTGCGCCGTAACTTCTAAAATGTTTGGTTCGGTTAATGCGGTTTGATTGGGATAGTGTGAAAGCTGTCAGTCGAACCCTGGTCCAAACAACTGGGCCGGGACTCTTTGAAGGAGGTGGCCTTGGTTTGTTTGTGGTGGGAATGCGATCAGACCTCAACACAAACCAATTAATAAGCGCACTAGTTTGAGAGAAATGGCTCCAGGTACGTTTGGTAAAACTGGAATGTGGACGAGCAAATTTTAGTTACTCGCAACTAACCAGAGCATGATTCATAGTCAAGCTTGGACTAATGCAACGTGCTATGTTGTATTTGGCTACTGGGCCTCCTTCGGGACCTTCTTCTTGTCTTGTTTAAATGTTAATTCGTAATACAATAGCACAAACAAACCGATCTAGGCAGCGGTCGACCAGCAGCTCCTGTGTTCTACGAAGTAAAACTACTGTTTTTGTCAAAGGAGTCTGGTGGCTCTGCAGAGAGCGATATAACAGCTTCAGTTCTGTCACAAACAGAAGAAACAGCAAAGACAAGCAGTGAAAATATTCTTAATGTAGTGTAGGTCTTTTTTTTAATTGGCTAAAATGCATTTTGCTACTGCCTGCCTCTACATTAGCTTCTGTGGTGATACTCCATTCTGCTTCTCCAAACACACAACAACACACACAAGAACCTCATACAAACCCACTTTAAAAAATCTGGAGTACCCCTTTAAGGGTGAAGTGGTGGAGGAAGTAAAATACGGAAAAAAAATAAGCAAAGCTGGTGTTTGGCCTCCTCAAAAAAAGACAACCTACTCATTGTTTCAGTGTTAATTTAATCATACAAATGCTTAATTATAGATACAGGAAAAAAAAAAGCTTTATTTTGACAGTTTCTCTTCAGATAAATGTGCTATTTTAGAACTATGTAAACTTTCATCTCATCCACTCACCATGCCACCCATCTCAAATCCGAACAGTCACAAACTAAAACTAGAGAATGAATCCAGCAATATTAAGATTTCTCACCATCTGTCTCTTTCTCACACACCAACACACACACACACACACACACACACACACACACACACACACACACACACACACACATATACACACAGACGTGACTAAAAGAAGCGATGCAGAACAGTGTATACTGTTTGGGAGGAGGACTCTCGATACAAACTCAGCAGTGCTGCAACACAGAATGCTGGTGAATTTTACACACAGGTGCAAATAACACGATTTACATTTTGATGTTTGTAATTACAACTAGGAGAAAGTTTGGTAAATCAAACCTTATAAAAATACATTTTTGAATGAAATATCCCCTTAGAAAAAAAAAGGGAGCTCCATCATCAGTGTTTCCCATTTTATTTTTAAGCCTAAAATAAATGGTGAAATCCACTGTTTTACACAATGAACACAGCAGAGCTAAACAAAGAAATTCAGGTGTGATAGCAGACTGTAACTCGTAACTCGTGCGATCAAGGTAAAACTCATCAGATCAGATACGGGTGCAGTGATGAAAGGAACGTTTAAAACTTTATGGTTAACACTATGAAAAGAGACTTTAAAGCTGTGAAGAACAGAGGCCTTCAGGGGAGAGCAGATAAGCCAAACCCAATCAATAAAACCTTCTGGAAAATGCTGGTATCACAATCAACAATCAGCCAAAAACAACCACTTTTCCCCTGTCAGAAGTGGTGGACAGCATTGTGCAAATAGCAGTAACAGAACATCAGTGCTAATCTTGATGCAAACCATTGATATTCATATTCAGGCTTATTAGAGCCAAACCTCAACTTCACACTTCTCCTTTACAATGGACTAACATGATGTCAAGTTGGTCATCTGAATTTTAGCACCACCTGCTGGCTATAAATGGGACTTCCTGCACCTGCAGTGCACATTAAGACGGCAAACACAGTAAATAGCAACAGGGCGATTAGTGAGTCAGTTCATCCAATCAGTGCAGAGCCACTCAGCAATAGTTCAGAGGTACCCGCCCAGCAAAGCTCTCTCACCATTGACGTGTACTGAACAGACACATCATCCTTAACCCAAGTAGTATACACCATTTTTATGTCAGTTAAATCCAAAGAGAAACCATGACGTACATGCACACACAACAGACTCTCTCTCACACACGCATACATATATATCTAGTACACACTGTTGACGTGGACTCAGAAACTACAGTCACTCATCAGGCAAAATAGATTTAGATGGCTTTTTCAACCCTTCCTCGCACCTCACTTGCTCAGACTCACTCGCATCCTTTTGCGCTTCAGCATCTATTTAAAGCGAAAACCCACCCTAAAAAAATAACAAACGAACAAAAAAACAAACTCACACGACTCATGCGGTCTGAATCGGGAACCTGCTGACAGTGTGGCTTGATGGCAGAACAGATTAGTGTCTTGGTTCTCTGGATTTTATCTTTGGGAACGACAGGGTTCCTACACAGGGGTGGTTCCAATTTTCTTTGCGTAAGTGGATGATATTTTCACATATTTTTGATTATCTTGGGATTTGAATATGTGGTGTTCAACGTGTCTGGACACTGATACGAGGCACAGATTCAGGACTGACTTCTGTGGACTGCTGAGTTTGATGTTATTGTGGCTAAATTTGAAATATGTCATGAGAGACAACTGCAGGAAACACTGGGACATAGTGTGTTTTTTAGGTTATTGGCTGTTTTTCTGTTCGTTTTTCTTGTTGTGTGTCTTTGTGAAAGTACAAAAAATGATTTCTTCAAGGCCGAAGCAAACAGGTCTGTTTGTGCAATCCGGCCTGGCTCAGAACCCTGGACTCAAAGAGGGTCCGACACTGCTCAGTTTAAGCCTGGAAGGACGAACAGAATGAGCAGAATTCTGGAGTAAATCCAGAGTTATGGTAACGTCAACCTCCATGTAGTAATCGCAGCTGACAAACTCTTGACTTCTTGGAAAGCTCTCACATTTCCAACAGCGATTAGTAACACACACGTGTCAAAACCACTTCAGGCAAAGTCAGACGTTCAAGGTCATTCAACAAAAATATTTATGGATTTATGGAGAGCGTCATATTTTGGATCTCCACACAGCCTAATTTATAATCATTCAACCACTTTGAGCTGTCTGACAATGTGAATGTTCTCAAGATGTTAGCATGTGAATCTTTGCCATCTCTGCCTTCGAGAATTATTCGAGAACAAGAGCAATTCTGTGGTTTATTAACAGTTTTTTGTGATTGGCAAAGCTCTTGTGTTTGTGTGTCTGGTGCAAAGGGTCACACTTGTGATTGCTAAACACCCCAAACTGTTCAGCAGGTCTGTGTGTGAAACTGGTGTCAAAGGGAAAACTGGAAATAATCCATTCACTTCTGGTAAAAACTTTTCCCACTTAGTGTCCAGAAATGATCTATGATGACATTTAGTACTTTTCTCAAACATGTCCAGACCTGTGCAGGAACCCAGAGGAACTAAGTATTCAATTACCCATGGGAATACCAAATTGTAAGCAGATTATTTAGGGTTGATTTTCCCTTTAATTAGGCGTGTTTTACAGTGGAAATAAAAATAGTCACGTGTATCTATTTTTAAGGGTTTATAGCACTCTTAAATGAAGCATTCACACATGCGAATCCAGGTGTTGATGTCTGGTGGGATGTTTCACTGTAGCGGATGTAATCCATCACCCCATTGTAGTTTGTGTTTCTGTGGAAAGGACCATGAGGTTGGGAAGAGGGTTGTCATGAGTCAATATAAAACAAATGTTCCTCCCCCCCTCCGACTCCTCTGTGTTCAAGGACTCCCAGGGCGTTAAGCTCATCATCCACCATAGGAGGGGGTGGAGTCTTTGTCATTCTAGCTCTGTCCAAATGGATAGGGTCCATGAATGCCCTGGAAAAAACGAGACAAAGGGTGTTAGAGTCGTTTAAAGTTCAAGGTTTTTGTGTGATGGAATGAAAGTGAATATATGTGAAGATGAGAGCAAAACTGTTAAATCGTTTGAAAGCAAACCAAGCCAACGGACACTGCTCGTCAGGCTCAGCGCTACATTATCAGCTTCCTTGGACTAAGCTGTGCTTTGAGCTGAATGCCAACAGCAGCAACATGATAACATTTAGCACATACTGATTAGCATGATGGAATTTTAACATCACTCTCAAAGTGCAACCGGGGCTTACACGAAGTGATCATTAGTGTTTGAGGTAGACTATCTTTAACCAAGTGAAAATTGGACCTTTCAGTGAAACTGGATGACAAGTCAGGTACGAAATGTCACAGCAATGCATTGAATAGCTGTCAAGAAAAGTCACTCTGGACAAAAGTGCCACACCAATAGACCAAAAGCCCGGTCATAGCAAGGAGAAACAATAATTGACCCATTCATGCAACTACTGCATTTATTTTCTTTAAGGTATTATAAACATGACACACAAGAACGAAGACAGGTCGAAAATTATCGCCTGGCGTTCGTATTCCTCCACCAACCAGTCAAGTTGCAATTTACCCCCATGTCTGTGCCGACTCATATGTAGTGAAGACTTTGAAGAAATTGAATAAATAGGTACTACATGTCTTTTCTGGTGAAAGACAAGTTAATCCTATATAGCACAGAAAGCCGAGGACAGACAGAAAGCTTCATCACTTCAACGACAATAGCCAGAAACTCAGTATCAGCAGAACCAATGAGCTAGTGGTAGACTACATATTTAGAGAGTATCATTTTGTCACAGTGAAGCTGACCTTTGACCTTTGGGGTATAAAATGCCATCACTTCATTGTTTTATCCCTTGAGGCATTCGTGGGAAAGTTTGTCATAATCAGCATAATCATGGCCAAAAACCTGCTTTGTGAGATCACAGTGACCTTTGACCACATAATTGTAATTAGCTGATGACCAAGTGGATGTTTGTGCCAAACTTTAAGAAATTCCATGAAGGCATTCCCGAGATATCCTGTTCATGAGAATGGGACAGACGGACCAGTTCTTGTTGGCACGGGGGCATAAAAAACAAAGTGATTAAAAGACCTGGATACCAGTTTTGAGACAATGTGAAATGACACTGATCCAGTCGTAAGCCTTCATCATTCCTGTTCCAACTGCTCTTCTTTTAGCTACATCTAATTACAACAAAGTATAATTTCTGCAACATAAATACTGAAACACCCCAATTGTACAGAATCTAATATCTCAACAGCTGCTGAGGCAACTGGTTTGCACATAAAATAAATCCCCAGAGGTGAATTCCTAATGATGTCAGTGACCGACACTTGACCAACACAGGCCCATGACAAAGCACAGTATGTTAAAAATAACAAGCAGATGTTTCTTATTCACAGTCACACATTTGGGGTTATTCACAACAAATATGAAAATCTAATGGAAAGACAAATTTACTGAGCGCACGGATGCTGCCCAGAGGATGCAACTTTTAGATTTTCAACACTCCATAAGCTTTCCTCAATGCCACCTTCAGGCCAAAATTTCTATTCTGCATACAAGATACCTCATTATGTAAAAGGTGGATTGCCTATTAATATGCTGAGAACATTAATGCTCAAAAGAGGCCCTCCTGCAACCACTGTCCTCAGGACAAACTTTACAGCTTTTGGGGTACTACTGGTAAGGCTCCTGTTTAACACTATAACTGCTCTAGAAATGACAGGGACTGAATGAAAACATTAACAGTTAATATATACCCATGGTGCCCTAATCCAATACTAGACACACTTTCGCACAAGACAGTCTTGTAACGCTGTTGGAAAAGAGTCACGAGTCATGAGCATGTTTTATGTTTTAAAAGGGAAAACATGCATTTCGTTTCAGAAGCACTTAATATACCACGCGAGAGGACACACCCAAAAGTGAGCATATAATCCACACTAAATACTGTAGACCAGTGATGGTCACCTGCCACCCTGTAGGCCACATTCCTCCACAGAACATTAATTCAGAAAGTATGCGCATTTAACTCACCGGTGGAAGAGGCCCAGTCCGTGCTGAGTGTTATCATTGATTAGCATGCCAAGCCAAAAAAAGTATAATTCATAGTTCATCCATTCTACAGAACTGGATTATTCTCCAACTCCATCCTCTCTACTCAGAGGACCCACCATCAAACAGCTCAGCTCCCAGGCTGGACGTTCCCTGGAGCCGACAGCAGCGTACTGGAGGTAACTCCAAAGACTAACCCAGAGGCATCACTTGAGTTTATTTTGGTTGTAGTGAGTCTCAAATTGAGTATTTCTCTTTGCTTCCTGGGATCCAGAAGAGGAGTTTTATGTTGAGATAAGGACTTATTCATTGGTGGTTTAACTGCAGTTTTTGTATTAACCACTTGGCGGGGGTCTGAGAACATTTTCTGCTTTAGTATCTAGTTATTATTTTTGATTTCCCATGTTTTCTAAGAGTCTGTTCACTCTGATGTAGGCTAATAAAAATAACATTAATTTTGTAAGAATGTGAAATTATTGAAAAATAATTGGCAAATTAGGCCGAAATGGTTACCACAGTGTGTGCTTGTACATGGAGGCATGTTGCACTGTCAGGACGTGGTTTTCATTAAAGCTGTTTAGCTCATGTACAAACAACAAATCAGAAAGGCTACTTATACGAGCTAACTTTATGAATGAAGCGATGTAAATTTAAAATGGTAGTTCTGTCATGTGTGCAACCCTAAAGTCGATTCATACATACCTGACCATAGGTCATCACAGAAAGATTGGTTTGGAGACCATTTGACGCTCTATTTACAGCATTATGAGACAGTCCGTTTTGATCTTGCTGGATTGGCTCTTGTGTACGTTCCCAGGCTCCGCCGGGATCTCTGAAGCTGTTGTCAGTGGCGTCATGCTTGTTCTTCTGTGGCGAGGCAAAGGGGTTGAAGTCTCCCTGCACATTGCGCTGGGGTTGGGTGTTGAACTCTGTCTCGAACGAGGACAGCTGCTGGGTCACGCCGAGGAGACCTCCAACTTCTACACTAAGAATCACCCAGATTACATCTGTGGAGAAAAGAAGCATACATAACCATGAACTGACCATAAGACTGAGACACCAGTGTTGGGAAAGCTACTTGAAAAGAATAACGAGCTAAGCTACCAGTTACTCTACATTAAATGAAGCTTCACTGCACCAAAGCTAACCCCAGAGAAAGGAAGCAAACTAAGCTAAAGCCACACGGCAAAAGTAGTACAACATCGAAGATATATTTATTTTTACATTGAGCCAGCTTCATTCCAAGTCTGTGCTATCTCAGACGATCAATAAAACTGTCAGTCAAACAGACAGGCAGGCAAAAAATGTCAAGTTCAGTTGCTAATTAAACAGTGTGCTGTCTGCTCACGCTGCTCCAAAACCAATATGGCAACAAGAACAAACCAACAAAAAAACACATGCTCCACATAATAACAAAAAGCAGGTGTCGTGAGTGTGTGTATATTCATCTATGTTTGTGTGCGCGTGTACCTGTGCTTGCATGGCTATGCTCAGTTTAGACTTGGGCACAATTGCAGGACAAACTGTTCCCTCAACATTTAATAACTTAATTCAAACCAGTGTAGAAAAAGGATCCAAATTTCCTCTGGATCAATTCTTCTCCGTGCTCACCCTCTGCCATATTTCCATCAAGTAAACTCAAGCTTGCGTGTCTGTACTCCCCTGCAGCAGAGACGTTGTTGGCACCAGTACAAGGATTGGTAAGTGATGTCACCGTCATATGGAGGTGCTTCTGTCGGCTACACATACACGTCTGTGTATGGCGGTGGCTTCTCTTACTGATCCTTAGTTTTATTTCAGACTGCAGCAGAAAGCTCTGCTGCGTTTGCGCTTCAGAGATGTTTGGAGAAATGTAGCTTGTGTGATCGCACTACTTGATCAATGACAGAACTAAGCTACCGCAAAGCTATTTGATTCAGAAAACAGCAACGCTACCACCATGCTACTGAGAAATGTTGTTTAAGTAGTAACACTGCTGCTGTTAGCGCCACTACTGCTCAACACTGACAGACACACATACCGACATAATATACTTTGGCAGAAAAACAAAAGTACATTATATAAGTACGACAGTCAGTATGCCATGGGGCATGTCTATCAAGTACATTTACATACGTCAGCAACAGACACACATACTGCCATGGCACGCAGCAGAGGAGGCTTTCCCTATAACAACAAAACCAGCTGAGCTTGTGTTACAGTATGAAGTGTGGAGATAATGTTCGTCTGGGAATGTGAGACTACACAAAGAACAACATCAAAACCCACATCAAAGTTATTTAATTGGCTTCAAATGAGGCTTAACATTCGCACAGTTTCTCTTGACTGCCTGTCAATATTAAATATGCCAACATTGCTCCAGTGCGTGGGTCTATAATATATCTTACATTAGTGCTAACACTAAATTCAACAGACTAACCAGCAGAATAAACAATAAAGCAACATAAAAATAGTAAAACTTACAGGTTCTAAGTTTGAGGTCGGTACCAATCCATCCTTCAGTTTTGAAACAAATCGTTCTTTGTATTGGCCCTAAACACAGTCTGATGCAAAAAGATAAGTGCAGAAATATAGCCTCAGAGCTTTCCATTGGTCATTGTTGTGGGGACATTTCCATCAAATTAATCCGCTGGGTTGGTTCTTGCAGTAAGTCGCTCATAATGTCATCTTCTACAACTTTGTCTTACTGGAGTCAGCGCAAGTGAGGAAAATAGTAGCTAGTGGATGTAACTTCAGTTCTATGAGTATGTGTGTTGCCCTCTACCTGCATTTTATCACAGCCACAGTAAAGCACATCATTATTTTTGATATGCTAAAACTTTTATCAGGGTAATGACGGTATTGCAAAACTCTGTTTTGGCAGAACACGATAATGGTGAGAGTGACAAAACAGGCATACAGCACACCCCTCATTGACAGATTAACAGAATAATGAAGACAAATGTTGGTTGCAGCCCTAATAAACTGCCCCATTAGAAACAAATCAAATCATTGGTGATTTCCTACCTCCATAGAATAATCCGGTGGCTGTACACATCCTCCACTGGCCCTGGTACATGCCTGGAGCTGTGGGACTTCGCATCTGCACACTTACATCTGATATTTCCTGGGGGTCTAGTGACTTTACCATAACTGTGTTTACATGGCCAAACTGATCTCCACCAATGTATTTGAGACTAACCCCAGGTGGCCACGACTCTGCACCTATAATACACAGATGAGTGCATCAAAAGACAGTTCAACAACAAAACCAAAATGCGGTAACTGACATGTGCTCTGGCATATATTACACACAGATTCAGAAAGGCCACTTATACTGTATAAGATAAACTTGCGAATGCGGTGACATGCTCCACACCTGTGTTTTGTATTCTCCAGGTCTTTGTGAATGGTGTATCTGGAGGAACTGACTCTCCTTCCCCAATTGTCACATCTTCAACAAAGGACATGGATGGCGTGTTGACATTGGGACTTTCAAAGTCATAATATGCACCAATAGCAGCCTGCAGGTTCCTGTTCCAACGGAAAATGAAGAGCACGGTGTTAACAGGCGTATACATAAAAGATTTTTATCTTAATGTCATAATATAAGCCAACAAAACTGACAGTGAGTTTGTTTTTTGTGCAGATTGTCTTATACTCAGAATACTTCTTGAGTCAAGGGGTGCAGGTGATGGACAGTCTTTCTAATCTGCTGCTTGGCAAACTATTTAATCAAATGTGACAGTCCACCGATCTGAAACTGACAATTAAAGGAAAATGAATCCTAAAATAGAATTCACATGCTCAACAGACTGTAAACAGTGGAGTGACTCTTGGGACACTTAGTGTTTCTAATTTCTCACTTTTTTTGAGAGAGAGAGTTTTCTTTACATTTGTATGTGAAGCACTTTATACTAAAACTGAAGCGATTGACCAACAGAACATTAATCTGGAACAATAGTGCAAACAGATTGAATATTTAAGTCATTTTCTGAGCAATAGCACTTTAAAAAATCTTCAGTGATTCCACTTTGTAAAATTTAAATACACATTTATGAAATAAGTCATTTCCTTGAGGGAATAAGTGCTGAGATACTGTTTTATATCAAACGGCAGATATTTAAAGGGGTACTCAGCCATTTAGATTTGCACTTAGATAAAGTTGGTGGGCTCACAGTTAAACAAAGAACAGACAAAATCAATGAACTATTACATCATATGACTTGTTGACCAACTACATCTAAAAGCACCAGTGTTTATGCCTGCTCCAAATGGTCACAACGCCTGATGTCCTATAGAGTGGCAAGACACAATAATTGACAAATGGGGACTGCCGGTTAGTGTCTCCTCAAACTCAAAGCATTGTATACAGAGAAGTGAGTAAATTGAGACAGGAGTTCAAATGCTGCTTACGTTGTCACCTCTGTATGTCTGGCCAATCGCTGTGTGACGTGGGCACTTTTGTCGGATTGCCAGTTTTGGAAAGTTACAAAAGTCGTTGAGTGAAACAGAGGTTTCATACACTGACCATCCGACAAGCACTTTGGTTCAATCATACCGATTTCTTTGGCGCCTATGGGTCTGGCAAAAACACTGAATCCTAACTGTCCATAATGCAACTCAATGATGTCTTTCATTAGATCCGTCCTGGCTGGTTAAAATCCATGCCTGTCAAACTCCACACGTCTGGTTTGTTTTGGACTTTTTGGTCTAAATTGTGTAGTCTCCATCCGACATCATCGGAGGTTATTCTTTGAGACTTGACAAAGCTTCTCCTGAGCCACAAAATAGATAATACAACTGTTTTCACGGGCTGAGTGGTACTTACCATGACTACTCAACTGATTTAAATGAGTAAAATTGGTGGAAAACATGAAATGAAAGTGAGTATTATGTCATCTGCTAACTGACTGATCATGAGACAAAATGCGTCAGTATCTCGGTGACCTAACACCTTGGCTAAATAATACTTTACAAAAAAAGGGGCTAAAGTGAAGTAAGACTGATGGCTGACTGAATATGATCTTTAAAATATTTCTGAGACATTACAGGTTTGCTGCTGAAAGCTGTGGATTCAAATAAAACTCAACAAAGCCGGTCATTCACTTTCGGTGTGGAAATTCCAACCACTGTCATGTGATTATGTCACCTTTCCTGACTTGATCTTATGCTCCAAATTGAAACTTGTACAACGTCAACTCTGTAATTATTTTATTTTTCATGTGGTTTCTCCCGTCAAATAAAGATGTGATCAAGGCAATCAACCACTGATTGACTAAAAGCTTGAAATCAGTTGATGAGTGACACGCAGACGTTTGGATTGGGCCACTTGTTGTCAGCCGTTGATAGATCACGACTGGTTACGTCATCAGACTAACGTGAAGTGACTGGCGCTGCCTTGAGTTGTGGCTTCCCAAAGAGCATGGTTTAACTGGCTCTGCTCGCTATTATGTAATATGGCAGATAATACAGATTACCAAGAGTTACAGATACCGAGACTCCACTATGCTTAAATTAGCCTCCTGGCTAGTTAGCTAGCTGGCTCTTTGCTTTTTCAGTTATTTCACAACAATATAACTCACAGTTGGGACAAACTTTATCGTTTCACTTCCGTTTGCCCCCGAAACGATCGTCAGGAGTTCACTAAACTGCCATTTGCCATGTAGGACTTGTGAAATTGGCCTCTCGACTTTGAACAACAGTAACTTAGCTACGTGTGTGGCGTCCTCCATTTTTTTCAGTATTTGAAAGCATGCTAAATAGCTACTGCACTGCTGGTTAGCGTCATGTTGCTGTCCGACAACAGGCCCACGAATCCCCGCACTCACCAGTTGGTCATGTCCAGGAAGAAGGCGCAACCGGCTGGGTTGAGCTGAAAGCCCAGCAGCCTCTGGAACTCCGAAATGAGGACGTCTTTGTCCGTGGTGCCCATGCAGCTGAACTTCTGCATGAGCTCCGCGTCCACGTCCATGTCCGTGCCCTCCATGGGTGGCGGGTGTCCCGTAACAGAGACGGGGTGTTCCGGTGGTCCTCTCTCAGTTTAGTCCGAGGCCTTGTCCAGCCATAACAACCAGCTCAACAACAACAAGCGTCAGTGCGCATGGCACGAGCAGGGGGACGATGTTTGACGTTGCAACAGCCCGCGCGTCACCTTCACCAATCACGTAGGGGGTGTCGACGTCATCTGTTGCTATTTGCAGCCACCTTTTCATTGGTTTATCAATGAATCCAAGCTGCTCCTTCTGCAGCTCAGTACCAGATATGTCGCCAATTTTACATAGAATGTTATCATTTTAATTGATAGATTATTACATTATTTAATGCAGACGTTGAATAACGAGAATAGTATCATAGTTGGAGCTTTTGTTCATCTTTCAAGTTTCTTTGGCTGTGCTGTACACAAAGCATTACCGATTCATAGTTGTAAGGCCAGGATTCAAATTTCATTTATCAATGAAGTCCAAGCTGCTAAAGTTGCAGTTTAGTACCATATACGTCAGATGTTTGATATTGGATGTGATATTTGCACAGTTTGTAAAGCTGATAATGATTTATTATTATTATTATTATTATTATTATTATTATTATTAGTAGTAGTAGTAGTAGTAGTAGTAGTAGTAGTAGTAGTATTGAGCAATCTGCATTCATGGTTGAGCTGGAAAAGCAAAAACAGCAGTATATATATATCAATTTACATTTTACAAATATCTCCCTGTGGGTGATCTAAAACATTTCACTTAATTAAAATAGATTTATTGTTTAGGATATTTATATTAGATCTTGTACCACTAGTAGAGATTGTGTTACTTTTTGATGATGGTTGATTTTGATTTAGTGTTTAAGATTACATGGTGGAAAGTAACTAAGCATTAACTTAACTGTCCTTGTTAATTCCTCTGCTTCTAGTTGTTATTATAACTAGTGGTACATTTTGAGGGTCTTATTCTTTAGTATTTACATGATATGTTACTTTATGCTTCTACTCCACTACATTTAAAAAAAGAATTATTGTACTTTTACTCTACTACATTTAGGCAACTAGATTATTAACTATTTATATCTATAGTTACTAGATACTCTGAAGTAGTATAATGGAAATACAAAACACAATATATTGTTGGTAGCTTAAACTTTCAAGCAGTATATAAAGAAGTAAATTACCTGCCATAACTCTATGCGTTACATTAACGCTCAATGTGTTTCTTTGCTCTGAAAAGACTTGTGTATTATATGGCAATAAAGCTTTTTCTGATTCTGATTCTTGACCAGCTACAACATTAAAATTCTGTTTACATACGAATACATGTGTAATAATATCTGTTGCCTTTTTCATGTTTACTTGAAGTACGTTACTAATACTTATGAAGCATACCTCTGCAAAATGAAAAAAGAAATATTTGTGGCTTATCTCTGAATGAATTGTATCTGATTTAGGGTAAAATGCGTGTCAAACACACAGAACCACGCAATTGAACTTTCAGGCGGAACTATTTGTGAGTAGGTCTTCATATCCGGTGGGAAGACTTAGAGGGAACACCGGAACCGCGCTCTTGGTCAAGATAGCTGCTGATCATGCCTAAGTAAGTTCAGATATTATTTCTTTTTGAAGCTCAATCTCTTGTTTTTCACTTTTCACCAAACTTAATTATTGTTTGTATCTATATTAAGTAACCAACGACGCTGATATATACGTTGAAATCTAATGAAACACAGCAGTTTGTTTCCAAATGAACGCTGTGAGCTTTGTTAGGGCTGCGTCTATTTGCTGGACTCGACCTCGATGTGAATTTAACTAACAGAAGAGAACCACAGCGCCGTGACATTAAACCCGTTTAACCGATCGAGTCCACCTTTCTGAGTATCTGTAGAATTTCTCATTCATGTCGAGCTCTAAATATCAAAGTGTTTCCTTTTTCTAGACAGGCTCCGACTTGTGACTCAGTAATGCGGTTTTTACTAGGTTGACTTAATTTGTTTTTCAGGTATAAGAGAAGATTAATCTGATGGTGTGCTAAGTTTTAAAACACCATTTAACGCTCAATAACGTGAATTTACCTCCAAGATGGACGTCGTGAGTGGGGCCATAGCTGCAGACAACAACGGATCATAACAAAATAAGTTGTGAATGTTAATAGAAATGAGGAGCATGAACGTTATACTAACAATCAATGATTACTTTTTTACGTTATAATTTTCACCCTAGGTCCAGGGTGAGATTTTAAAAGGATTTTTAATATAAACATATCCTGTTGACAAAGAGTAAAGATGTCCAGCTGAACAGGGAACTATTGGATTTCAAAACGTTTTTACATAATTGTATTACTATATTGCAGCTTGTTAAACCAGAAGAAGACAGTGTTTTAACTCTGTGTTGGTGTTGTTGGTGTAAGTTATAATATTGGCTCTTTAGTTTTACAGCTCATTACTTTTATATTGTTTTACAGTTTGTTCCAGCTCCAATTTAAAGTATAAAGTTTTGGGACTGGTCATGTCTAACTCTGCATTTTTTGAACTAACCTCAATCTTTTTATTCTTCTTACTGTTTTAACATTTCACAGGTTTTACTGTGATTACTGTGACACCTACCTGACACATGATTCGGTAAGTTGTGTTTGTGCGAACCAAACATTGTTGAAAAGACTGTGAACGTGTGTCTTTGGTGTGTTCTGCTCCTGTTAAATATCCACAAATCTGCTCTATTTCTGTTCCAGCCATCAGTGAGGAAGACCCACTGCAGTGGCCGAAAACACAAAGAAAATGTCAAAGATTACTATCAGAAATGGATGGAGGAGCAGGCTCAGAGCCTGATCGATAAAACAAGTGAGCAAACGTTTATATCTGTTCTTAAGGGGCTTCAGTGTGGGTCATGAGCGAATCAGCTCAGTCAGTTTAACTTAAATATGAAAGTGACCTCTAGTGGCTGTAACATATTATTAATGATGATTTATTTACAGTCACACTCATACTCACAGCGTGACTTTTCTTTTCATTGTTTATTTAATATCCTGGTTAGGTGAAGACAACAAACTGTTTGAGTTGCATGTCCCACACAAGGCATGCTTATACACATGTGTGCGGTACCCAAAGGCTTTGCTTGAATAGTGTAATGTATACACCGTGTAACTTGATGGGGCCCCTCCTGAGATTACAAACCACTAATCCACATAAGAGATTCAGAGCCCGTGTGGTGCTGGAGCGTCTTATTGTCCACTGTGGAGGAATTTATTTGCAGAGGAGAATTTAGTCCATAAAACTAACACGAACTTACAGAAAGATGAAAGACGACACATCCTGTCAGCATGTTGCAAATGCAAAATTAATGTCTCGTTTTTTGAAGTAGGCTGCTTTATTGACAGTGCTGTGTTTATCATTTACTTGATGTTGCAGTGGACCATGTGCACCATGTTGTGTGTTTTGCTCTGCAGAAATGTTAGACTGACCCCATGCGGTGCACTTCATGTTGCTGTTTGCGCTCCATACAGACAGTGAAAAACAGGCTTAAATGATTTTGTTTTACAAACACAGAAAAGCAAAGAGAAGACTGCGTCTGGACATGAAATATTTCTGTGGTTGTTTGTGTCTTAATGTTTTGTCTTTTCTCTGAACAGCGGCTGCCTTTCAACAGGGAAAGATTCCTCCCACACCGTTCCCTGGTGGCCCTCCCCCAGGTGAGTCCATCATCTTTCAGCTCTGCAGTAATTTGATTAACTAACCGTAACATAGACACTGGCTCTTAATTGTTAGATTAAGACTCAACAGGGAAAGGCTGTCAGCATTTTACTCCATATCAAAGACTATTAAAATTAATTTCATTAGAATAAACGATCAACAAAAGCTTTGTGTTCCTGCAGGATTACAACTAACAACTCATTTATATTGATAAAACTACCACACCACTGCACATAATGATACAATAACCTAGAGGACAACACTTTGTTTTTCAACTGTTGTCTTCCCTCACTCCTCTTTGTTGTGATATTTTCGATCAAAAAACAACAGAAATGACCAAATTCATATGCATATTACATTATCTGAACATTAACTGTATGCTAAAAGTTGCTGTTTATACTGCAGGTGGTCCTCCTCGCCCCGGCATGCTACCAACACCCCCTATGGGAGGTCCGCCCATGATGCCCATGATGGGGCCTCCACCACACGGAATGATGCCCGGTGGACCTGGTAAGAAACACGTCCCTTCAACAAAGCTTCACTCATTCCTAATTTACTTGACATCAAAGTGAAAGTGAACGTGTTTGGCAGTCTAAGATAATTCAGATGAGACCATTAAATAATGAGAGCAGCCTGTAGGGTAGTTAAATGAACGTAAACAGATCTAAAGCTGCGTATCCGTTCACTGCGTCATGCAGGAGGCATGAGGCCACCGATGGGAGGACCCATGCAGATGATGCCAGGACCACCACACATGATGCGTCATCCTCGGCCGATGATGATGCCTGTCAGGCCAGGCATGATGCGACCAGACAGATAAGGGCCGGTGGATTTTCTCTGTTTCTTTTTGAAGACGTTTTTTTTTTTAACACCCTCTCGTGCTGGTGTCAAGATTCAAACATCTCGTCTCACTTTGGCGAACTGTTCAGCACGCACGTTTAAAGAGCCTGTTTGATTTGACAATATTTGTTACTATGTTTTCACTTTGTTTTAGGTTTTAATGTTGTATTTCATTGCATTGCTTTGATAAATAAAACGGTGATTTCAATCCAGCTTCTCTTAGTTTGTAGTTCATACCAACACAGGTCATAGTTAATGTTTTAAAGCCCCCGCCTTAACATTAGCAAAAACTAAAATAAGTTTACACTAGCATGACAAAGTAGCCACACAGTAACCCACATATCATGACATGACTGCAGTTCACAGTAGCCCCATAGAGCAATTCAATGTTTTTCACCAGTGACTCTGTTTAAATGCATAAAGTATTCCATTTTTTTGCTTTATTCCAAAAAAATGAAAGTATTCCTTCTCGTCTGTGTGCATACTAATGAAGATTAATACCCTGTTTATATGCAGCCATGCATATTCTGATTAACTGATTGTTTTGTGCGACCACAGCCTCCCTCTTTCATGTGTTCGACCGCCTTCTTGAAAAGTTCAGTGTTGCAGTATTTGCACATATCCAGGACTTGTTTATCCAAGTCCTTCAGGCTGGATAAAAGCAGATTTCACATTCCAGCCAGCAATGTGGCTTTTGTGCTTGCATCTCCACTCAAGCCTTGCAAAGTATTGGCTAGCTGGTTTGTGTACAACACACAGCTGACTGTAAACAGACAAGAGGCCGTGTGTCGCAAACTGCCTTTAAACCCCCATTGAGACACATATTCTGAATGCCTTATAGGCTGCACATGTTTTCAGGTGATTTTGGCTCCCTCTCACTGCTCTCATCAGCATCGATTGCAGACGCTGCAGGAAGCTCACAGCACCAATCAGCAGACCCATACAGTGAGCGAGTAGCTGGTGAGCATAGCAGTGCAGTTAGCATCTGAGGAGCCAAACATTTCCTTCAGGAGTTAGAGGAGATCAAGACAGACCTAGAAGAAAAGTGAATCAGACTCATTCACTGGGTGGTGGGAAACATGACTCCAAATTAATGCTGATTTTGGTTCACATTTCCAGGATATGTAAGGACATTGTTTGCTTACAGGTTTGGTCAGTTTTTCTGCAAATGCATTGGTTTGTTGATGCTGTTAAGTGAATTTAAAATAACGCTAACTAACAATTACTGTCATTCACAACAATAGACAACAGTTATAATTCCCCACAGCTCAATGTGATGCCTTCAAATGTGTTCAGTCCAAAATCCAATTTTGTTTCACTGTTGACAGTGTTTTTAAATGTGTCGACTGTTTGTGGTCCTGAACTGACCCACAAGCACAATAACACGTCATACAGCGTCACATACAGCATGCTGTCATACAGAAGTAAACATGGAGGCTGCTGAAGTCAGTGTTTACAGTTTCATTTATAAGCTGATGTGCAGAGGAAGCCAGAGAATTTGTGAGCCGACGAGGAGAAAGGCAGCCAAATTATTAATTATAGCTTTTTGTGGAGCGAAGGTTGCTGCTTCTGTACGGAGGTGTGTGTGGATCCGGAGTCGGAGCCAGGAGTGGTGGGATCGTGACGCGAATGCCTTCACAGAAACGGGTTTCTTCAGAAAAAAAATCACCATTTCAAGGGCTACTTTCAACTACATGTGTCAGAGCGTCGTGGCAAAACAGTCAGTTCAGACGAGTGACGTTAAGGGTCACATGAATTCTGACATGACCGTTCACACTGAGGTCGCCTTGCAAAAAATCAGACCAGTATCCACATGTGAGAGTCCTGAACCAGAACCAGAACTGAAAAGATCCGATCTGAGTCACATATGAGCAAAAAAAAAATCTGATTTCAGTCACTTTCACCTACAGTCTGAACGCAGCCAAAGCGTACTATGTCTTCAACCTTGAATTCACCGAAGCATCTCTCCAAATAATTTGTTTGCTTTTGCTCCAAGAGGAAGAAAACAAGCTAAATTTGAGCCGAACGTTCAAAACGGAGCACGATCGACATTAACGTCTGCAGAATCGTGCCGTTTGAAGTGTGTCCAATCTATTCAGCCAAATGCTTTACTGCATCTGTTCATATGTCCTCGCTGCTCTGTGCAAGTTTTGCATTCATCTGTCATTCAGAACAAGCATTCTGAAAACATTAGGCCCATCGTTGTGGCCTGAAAGATTAAGTACTTAAGGTTAACACTGTGTCTGACAGCAAAGAGGTCCTTGATTTGAACCCATCCCTGCCACCTGGGCTTTTTCTGACTGAATATGACATGTCCTCTCCCCCCGAAGGTGTGAATGTGTTTGTCAAGTGTGTCAGCGCTGTGATAGACTGCGTCCTGCCCGCTGCATTCTGGGAAAAACCATCGCCCTTTTGAAACCCTGAATACTGCGAGCACGTGGAGCAAACAGACGGATGTTTAAAATACTGTTTCACTAGACAAATGAGAAAGTTGACCCAGCGCTCATTAGTTTATTCATTCAAGCATGTTTGAAGAATTGCAGCTCTTACATAAGAATCTGTGGCTGCCAGTGAATCATTATCTCGGCTGACATTTGTGTCTACAATGCCTCACAAGAACTCTCCTCTAGCTGGATTGTAACGTCTGTATGCACAATCACAAACATCTGTCTATAATTATGAAAATGTCTCAACAGATGGAGCTAGAGAGTCGTAATGCTTTGCAATTAGAACCAAGACGCTGGAATGATGTGCAATGACTGATTATGTGCTTCCATGGACTGTCAAATTTCTTTGTATCTCACACTCCCAGAGGACATTTCTGTGGTTTTATGGTTTAGGAAATTTCTAGGCCACATATAAAAAAGAAACAGTTTTTTTCAGGGGGGACAATAGCCATATGCTTCACGCTGTGTTTGCCAATTTATATACTTGCAGACTGGAGGCAAAACACTGCGATGGCAACCCAAACTGTTATAGTGCTGTGCACCACATCAGATAACTTGTGGTAGCTGTCAGTCATGCATGTTGTAAATTGTGATCCTCAAAGAGACTTTGGTAGATTACATGCAATCTGATGGCCGCTCTAAAGGATGGATTCCATTAAGTGTCCTATAAACATCCACTCCCCACTTCAGTGAGACAGGAATAAAACCATGTTAATGCACATTTTATGCATATGTCGAGCACAGGCGGATGCCCGTGTGTCATCTGAAATCGGAAGAGTCTTTATGAATATTCAATCTAGTCTACGAAGTGGAGCGTTGCCCTGAAGGGAATGAAGTGGAGTGGGGGAAAGTGTTTGTGATTAGAGCTCAGGAGTTGAGGAAATAAGCCTTGATCATGATAAATATGTATTATAATAAATGTTACAGGAGGGGAACCACTCATACGCAGACACTGTAGGGCCTCCTTCGATCATCTGAATGTTACATGAGAAAAAATAAGTTCTGAGAAATCTGTTATTCACACACGTTTTCAGCAGTAGCAGGAGAGGTGACCTTTTGGGAGCATTTCCTTGATGTTGGTGCTACTGTGTGCTACACTGTAAAAAACACTGACTTGCATTCTTTCGGTGTAAACAAGCTGTTAGGACTTTTTCAGACGCATTTTTCAAGAAAAACCCGAAGTAGTACAAACAAACCAGGCGAGTCTGTTGCTTCAGCACAAGTGGGTGAGTCCTGATAAATTGGAGTATTGAACTTCATTACAAAGTCAGAAAATTCTGTTTGCTTGTGATCTTTTGAAATGTGGGAGTTCAAGCCGTGTTTACTTTAAACCAGACACCATCTACACTGTGAAATCTCATCATTAGATTAATTGTAAGATGTAGTGGGTCTACTTGAAGAAATGGAATAAAACGTTCATATGTTTTCATTAGCGTATATACTCACCTGAAAATAAGGTTCATTACCTTCTCCTCCTCCACAGAGTCCGCCATGTTGCACCGCCATGTTTCTACAGTAGCCCAGAGCAGACAAACACTGGCTGGAATGGGAGGGTTGAGGCGAGGGGTATTCATTTGGTTGCAATCTGAAACCTGACAGCCACGTGCCACTTAATCAGAGCCCGGACCTTCAAATTAACTCATCTTTTATCATTAACTCGATGTAATTGGATGGATTTGTGAGTTTCAAATCAAGTTTAAGTTAATTATCTAGTTTTCTCCTTCAGAAACTGGAACCATGAGCCCAGTCTGTCTTGCAGATTATTCATTTACCTCATTAGATTAAATTGCTTAGGGAAGTACTTCCCAGCATGCACGGTGTTCGTGATAAAAGCCTGTTTTTCTTCTTTTTTTCTAATTGAAGAACATTACAGGATGGAGGCTTGTTATGCTTGTGTCTCAGATGAGTCTCATGTTCCTCTGTGTTAATGAAACGAAAACGGTTCAAGCCACGATGAAGGACAGGTAGCTGCTTCGACCGCTCCCTGTGGTTTTCTGAGAAAATGTCTTAAAAAAAATCGGTGCTCCACCAATCCAGACTGATCCTGATCTCAGAAAGGCCATAAATCAGTTAATTCATCATGAACAGCCAGTGAGTCGCCCTCTATTTGAGTGACTTCTAAACATAATCAAAAGCCGACTTAGAGTTTATTCAATGCTACAGATTTTAGCTGGTCTAACTATGAGTGAAATTACATGAAAATTCGTCATTTTGTTCAGCTGAGTTGAAAGATTCCTAGTTTGTTAGTAAGCCGCATCACCACTCAAAGGCACTTCAGCGCATATGTGAGTAAGTGAACGTATCATCATATATGAATTATATATCACCACTTATAAGGCCCCGTGGTTCAAAGATAGGATCACATTTCTGATGTAAGCGATGGGCTGAAATCCACAGTCCTCGTCCTGTGCAAAAATATATTCCAGCGTTTATCTGCAGCTGATCTGAGGCCTCTGCAGCATGATTTACACGGACGAGGTGGGCATCTTTCAAAGTTACCGTCTTTTCATGACAATATTCCCGCTTTGCGGTATTATCTCTCTGCCTGCTTGATGTGATTAACTCAGAAACTTCATGTTATCTCAAGCTAAACTTTGAACTTAATCATTTACTCTGTTGTTACGTGCTTGGAAGGGATTTCCTAATGCCCAGTATTAGCAGGAGGAGCGATTACAGCAGCCAAAACCTTCGTCAATGTACAAATTATTTAAAGACAGACTTAAAAAAACATGAGCCTATCCTTTATAGTGCATCACCTCCTAATAATTTTTGTGGCTTTTATGGTCTTTTACTAATTTTTTTGTCACCTATGAGGAGCTCCACTTCTAAAAACGACTGAATTCAGTGACACAAATGATTCAGTGCAGTCAGTTCAGTTTAAAGATTCTGGATTTTAACAATTGTTCGCACAGCTAATGTTGAATTTTGCTCCGTTTTTACAGTGCAGTTCACCCTGATCTCTTTGATATTCCTGTCATACAAGTGAACGCAGGAATGTCCCGAATCTCAGCTCTCAGGACTCACAGGAGAGGCACTCAGAAAGCGACTTTCTGCAGCCCCGCCGACCCACCGGCAAGGCCACGAAGCAAAGGAGCACAAGGAGGACTACTGATGATTGATTAACTGTATACCAAACAGGTTTGACTGCGACCGGCAGCCGACCAGATCTGCCCAGATTTACGCTCTCTGAAGGATCGTTTGGGTTCTGTATTCATGATGTGTATCGTCTTTTGCTCCCAGCATGCAGCTGGCATTCTTACCACTCAACAGCCTTGGTTGAATGGGAAGTGATAATCCCCCGACTGCCGATTTCTCTAAAGCCAATTGGCTCATAACTGCATAAAGACCGGGATGCTGCCTGGGAGTATGGGATGATTGCACAGGGCTGCTGGGTGGGCTATTGATGAAAAGAGTCGGAGAGAAAGCAGTCTGCAAGGCAGAGACTTTGCTGGATCTTTCAATACCACCTGTCCTTCCTTTTCCTCCTTTCTTTTGTCTCACCCTCCATCTCTGTCTCCTCCTCCTCCTCCTCCCTCTCGTCTCGTTCTTTCTGCTGCCCTGCTACCAACACTACTCTGTAATTTAATCCATTTAGTCATGGCTTCAGATCAATACCCATTTTCCTTGGCCTTAGGGAGAGCCTCTCGAGTTTGCTTGTTTTAAACAGTGGTTGCGTTGGCCAGCAGGGGCTCCCATGGGCCTGCGGGCTGATACAGATGTAGTACAACACAGTATGTGAGAAAACAAAGCCAAGCTTACATCTGATCTCTCTCTAACCTGCTGTACTAAACGATGTAGATGCTTTATACGAATTTTCACATTTTTGCAAACTTTCTGTTGTGCTTTGCGTCACTAAAGGCTCACGTCCTGAATTGTTCTCCTTCACTGAGATGTTGATATGCGACGCCTGGCTGGTTAGCGCACAAATGACATCAGATCAGATTCAATTAGGGCTAATTTGATTAGTGGGCCTTGTAGGTGACCAGGAAGACATATGGAATTATTATTTCCTCTCCCTCCAGGATTGATTTGCTGTCAGCACAATGCTGCACACGTGGTTAGCTTTACTATACAGCAATGAAAAGGTTCAATCCCTACAAACTGCCTGTTGTCCTGCCAAAGTGTCCTTGAGCAACACAGCAACATGCCACCAGCTAAAAGTCTAAATGTGAGTCTAAGAATGAGTCACTTGCAGCCACTGGGTGAACATTTTGAGCGCACGTAACGCTGTTAGCTGCCCTGCTTCAGTATACACTGTCTTTGTCCGGCCCCGTGGCGGCCTGCCACCGGCCAGCTGTACGCTCTGTGGACACTGACAGTGATTCTCCTTCACCTGCTCCACTGCTTTGTGCATTGCCATGTTTTATAAATAACCGTGTTAAATATTCAACTGTCAGCATTTGCATCCAAAGTATTTTGTACTTCACAGCTGAGCACTATAAAGTCAAAAGGACAGGCAAACAATTTACACAACTATTTACTGACACTGGTGTTAAATAACTGGTTAGAGATGTGTCAGGATGTGACAGCGTGTTCATTTGTTATGGATTTTAAAACTAAAATTCTCCCCAAATCGCCCACCTCACCTGTGTGTTATTCACACATTTTTGAGCTTATGCCAATATTGTGTTTGGAGGCTCAAAGGATTAAGGATTAAGATAAATTATACCAGCATCAGTCAGTATTGATAGATCTAATTAAGCTCAGGAGGACTGTATTCTGTGAGGTTTCGGGGCTTCTTTTACATGTGCGTTATTCTCCTTCGGGTGAGTGTTTTTAAGCATTTTATTCCTATTAGAGAATTGACAGTGATGTACAACAAAGATCCAAAGGCGGGATCGAACCACAGTTGCTATTACATGGTCAGCGCCTCCGACCCCTAAGCAACGAAAGTAATTTCTTGACCTCGGAGACAGCAGCTGTTCTCGGGCTTTTGATCACATCACATGATCTTAATCAGCGGGTTTCTGGGAATTAAGTTAAGTAAGTGCTCAGGAAAAACATCTACAATTTCATCACAACTAGGCAAAATCCATCCGCTGATGAAGACCATAGAGTTGAGCTCGAGGTGAGAGGGCTTTGTCCCCTAAAAAGTATTTGTTTTACAGAATTATTAACATCCAGGCAAGAAAATCTCTCAATGGTTACTGTTTGCAGTCTCCACAGTTTGTCATTTTTTCTAAATTTTCAGCAATTTTATTTGTTTGATTGTTTACCTGATAAGAGAGACACCGTATCTAAGGCACCACGAACAAGTAGAGTAAAAGGTCGTTTTTGTGAAGTGAAAGCAAACGGATGAAAAGCTGAAGAGCACGTAAGGTGAGGAGACTGTTATATCCACTTCTCATTTGTTTTTGTTTTCCCCGATTCTGAAAGTCTAAATTTGGAATAACTTGACTTGATGAATTTTTCATATAACCTCACCTCCAACTAAAGGACTTGAATTTTTTATCAGGGTCCTCATCACCTCAAACATATGGTTCTCATCCATACATGCATATAAAAGTAGTTGCAAATGTCTGCCTCTTAAGAGTGTCCCCGGCCATTACACACATTATTTTTTGTCTTTATCACTTTGTTCTATAAGAAAATCTTATTTTCTTATGTTTTCTGACGCTGAAGCTCATTCTGCCCCTGTGTTCATGAATCAGTTTTTTTCACTTACCTGTGCTTGATTCATTGAACTTCAACCATTTTTGTTTGATATTTGTTCTACAACAACATGCATACAACACGTATAGTTAATACTTTGGAAAATGCCACTTATCATTCAGTTATTATATCAGTAGCCCAAATTAAGCCACTACTCTTACTATTCTTTTTTTTTTATATATATATCTTGTTTCAATTATGTTAGCCCTATAAGACAAAAATCACTATCTACATATTTGTTCCAAACAACTGCAACTATGCTAAGTGAAAGCTAGCTTTAGGAGCTAGCCTTAGCTAAAGCTACACCAAATATTTTCCTATACTGTTATTTCAATTTTAATGAAATGTTAATCAATAGCTGTTACCAGTTTTGTTGGACTGATGTCTTGGAAATTCAGTGTTTTATTCCGTATAATTAATTAAAGCAGCTAGCTAAATCAAGCCACAATGGAGGTCACAAAACAGCTAATGTCATTAGCTTAGCCGCCCATGCAAAGATAGTTTTTCTTGTGGAATTGATGTGATTTGGTGTGGTTAAACTACCTTTAAATCACATATTTAATTAACTGTAGATGAATATACTGTATCTATTTCAAAATAAATATCAATAATATAGGTATAAGACAAATAGACAACCAGGCTACCATAAAAGAGACACTGTTCATATATTATTTTCTTAAAAATGTCTGAAATGAAAGCTGAAAGGCCATTTTGGTAGCAGCCACTGCATTTTTCCCCTTTGAATTTTGTGAAGATTACCCAAAGTCAGAGTGCAGTATCGACATTTTATGAGTACAATAATCAGCCTAAACAGGCGTAAAATGAAGGTTGCATCTGTTAGTTTGCCACCGAGCCTGAAAACTTCACAGTTTTGCTGCTTCTGTAGTTACTGCTCTCTGCCAAAATGCTGAAAATGACAAAATGTAGCTCCAGAAGGAAGAAGTCTCTTGATCCCGCTCGCACTCCCTGTCTTTCTGCTCATCAGAGGCAGCACGAACAATCTTAAAACCCTCAGTTCAGCCCTTTCTGCTTGCACACCAAAACACAACATGTTGAATCCAGAATGAAGGTGCAAAATCTGCAGTTTTACCCACAATGATCGTGGAAGATTACCAGCAAACAAAGAAGAGCGAAGTTTCTCAAATCATTTCTTTTCCAGTCTCAGAGGCATACACGAAACTGCCGAAAGCATCCCAAATTGTTTCTATCGGGAAGCTGTCTTTGCAATTAAGTGTTTCTCTGCTTATCTCCCCTACAGAAATGTCTGTTGTTCCCTTCTGTCAGTCAATATGCGCCCATGGTGGCATCGAAAAACCCATCATCTGTTACCATCTCATTCATGCATATAATAGTCCTTATTCCAAGGACTCAGCTCTTGTTAAAAATGAGCAAAACCCGTCTTTATCAAAGTATACGAGAGACTGCTTTCCACTGTTGGCCATTGTTCTTTCTTTGCTTACTTCTCTCTTTTGCCAAAGATTTGAGTTAGACAGCTCTCGACTAAATTTACATTTTCAAGCCCTTAAAACAACACCCAAACCATTTGCAGGCACATTTGTATTCACTTTCTGAAGACTCACTGACTTTTTATGGCTGTTAGAGTGGTCATTTTGTCAAGCCATGCATCTCAGAGGGATCATTTTCACATTTGCAGTTATTGCTGACTGAGATTTCCAAAATAAAGACAGAACATATGCGGTGCGCACAAAACAATAAGAACATTTTGTCTTTCTAAAAATAAGAACGAGCAGGTGAATCCAGGTTAAACCAAAAATGTCCTGTAACGTCACCTTTTACATCTGAGCTAGTCGTGACGGAAAGCCAGGGCTGAATACGAGAGAGCTATCTTGCCTTTTACTCCAGCAACAAGTAAGATTGCTTCTAAAAATGTACTCCATATAGAGTCAAGGGCAGAGTCTATTTTTAAGGAAGGAAAGGATTCTTACTCTCTAAAATTCTTTGATGTTCAGAAGTGTAGAAGGCTAAAAGCCTTTGGCTAAGCACTGTGTATCTAAAGAAGAAGGCAGATTTAGCCATAGCAATAAACTTTTGTATGTAAAAGATTGACTTTTTTAAGAGATTTGAGACAGTAGGCATAGTTTGTGCAGGGGGGGAAGGCAATGTGATAGTAGAAAGACATTCCTATGGTACTTTGTACCATGAATATGTGCAAAGCCTTCTTTCATAAATGGATTTTCCCTCGACTATCAACAGTGATGTTATTCTCAACGTGTGTTTTTGATCCATGTTAAAGTTCTTTGTGAGTCGTCTGATAGTCAAAATGGATTGTCTGCAGTCTCTCCTCCCTGAGAATAAATTTCTTGACTCTCAGCTGAATATATTGAGCATGTCTGATTGATTCATGACTGCACATATCATTACTATCATTAAGACACACATCTCTAGTACTCTCTGGATATGGAGCTTGCCAAGGGCAAGGGCAGCTATTATGGTGGTGCTACATTGAAAGTGACCTGGCTGTGAACTGTCAGCATTATCTGTGGATTAATAAAGGGGCCAGTGTACTACATCAGATGAGCTCGATGGATGGTCGAAGAGCTTCGGAAACTGCTTCCCTCTGCATCTTGACGTCAGATTGGGGGGTTGGGGGACCATTTACCTGCCTTTTCATTGTCACTCTACCTGCTCTCCTCTTGGCTCACTTTCTCCTTTTCTTCCCTCTGAATTTAAATGCGCTCCTCCTTCATTTTCTTCCCGTGTACCTTTGATAAGAATGGATTCTTAGTTATTAGACTAAACTGAGAATTTTTGGTAGTTTTTTGCCATCATATTCTGAGCCAACTGCAATAAAACAGGGAATGTGTTTAATCTGTCAGTGGCCATTGTCATCATCACCCCCCCGATGGAAAATTCAGAAACATGGAGCTGTGCCCATTGTTTTCACTGCAAGCAGCACAAAGAGCATTAACCTAACACAGGAAGCTCTGCGTGCCTCTGGCTTAAACATAAACATTTATCCCTCCATGCATACATACACATACATGTGCACACATAAACACACGTGCGTGCATGCATGCATGAATACGCTGCAGGTGAACACATGGGATATCATGCCATCGTTTCTTGTCTCACATATGAAAGATACTTTGATTCTGATCTTTCCAGCATGCTGAATTTATCTGTTAAATCCATCTTTATCCTTACGTGGCCGGCAGCGGTTGTTGTGGCACGTGATGCGCGTGCAGCGAGATAGAAAAAAATGAGCAATCCCTTATCACACCCGACCAAAAAATATTTTCCTTTTGACAGGGATGCAGGATAAATGCTGTAATAACATCAATGATAACCAGTTTTTGAAGGTGAGAATTCATGGCAACAGTGCTGGAATGTCCCGCTCATGATCGATTGCTCTCTATTTTACGTCGTCACAACAATGCATCTTGTTCAAAGGCATCTGCTGCCTATCTCCACTTCTTCAAGCCTTCAGATTCAGATTGCAGTGCCTCCTTCCATGGACAGCTAAACAGCCATGCTAGCGGCTCTGTGAGGCTGTAGTTGTGTTTACCATCATCACCATCTTCGTTTAGCATGTTAGCATGCTAATTAGCATAGAAGTTAGAGTACAGCAGAATCGTATAGGAATGTTTTTACATTATAAATGAAAGTATTGCTGCTAGACAGACAATCAGGGGATCACATCATCAACCAAATTCCATTGCAATCCCTTCAATCTTCAGTATTTCACTCCAAACCACAAATGTGAGCCTCATGGTGGTGCTAGAAGAAAAGTTAGAGGATTGCCACAGTCGTTAGGATTCATCATCGCAGGACTATGAGCGTCTGTGCCACATTTTGTGCCAATCTATCTCAGAGATAGTGAGATAACTCATTAAATAAGTGAAAGTGAAAGTGAAAATAAGTGTCAAGGGACCACCAAAGTCATTAGAATTCATCACCTGGAAACCTTCAATGTCAGCACCAGGTTTCATGGCAATGCATCCAGTAATTGTTGAGACATCGCCCTAAAACCGACTGACCATCGTTGCCAACAGCAAAGCCATGCCACAAGTGTGCCAAAAATGCAAGTCAGCCACTCTGCACCTTACACTGTGGGGAACCTCATGTCAATTTTCCCATAACCTGCAGATGTTGCAGATGCTATTGATAAGAGGGTGTTTGAGGAAATTCACAGAGTAACCCAGTGAGATTACCAACTAAACCCCGTTAGACGCTGAGAAAAGATTATATCTCTACCCTCCAGTCTCTCTGTCTCGCTCGCCCTCTCTAACACTGATGGATATCCACTGCTACGTCTTCACTCAACCGTGCACACTTGCCCTCCCATTTTCCTGCTGGGGGGTCAGCTCTGTTCTTGTCTGCTGGAAAGCTTTCACAGGAGCCGCTTCTTCAGCCATTCTGAGCCAACAGCAGGTAGTTTTGCTGTTGAGTCCATTGAAGTGATTTATTTCATCCTTCGACTTTGAAGCATCTTTTACAATGAAGCAACATTTGAAGAATGTTGTTTCAAAGAGAAACACCTGTGCTCGCCAGCTCCAAAATAATATGAAAATAACAGGTTTTACTGCCTGTATATTGAATTTGTTTTGGGGTTATTTCAAAATCTATATACTCTATGTGGTACTGGCCTGTAAATTACCTCTTTTTTTCTAGCATTCTGAGGATAACTTGATCTAGCACATTATTATTTCTCAGATTTTTCTGCTTATCCAGAGATGAACAGTGTGAATTCCCACATTTCGGGCCTCTGAAAATGAAAGCTTGGATGAATGGCGTCCCCGCTGCCTTGGGGAACAGATGACCTTAAAGGTTAGCATCAGAGCATTCTTGTCTGTGACTCTCGGGTTAACGTCCTCTCAATCTCTCCAAGGACAAAAACACATGCCCAGCAAAGTATTATGGGATTTCATAGAATGAAACGTGTCATTTAGGTCTGTAGATTCCAAGGCAAACAGGGAATTGTACAGCACATTTTATAGACTTCATGAGACGCTGATATGGAGTTTTGTTGCCTATTTGCAGATTAGTTTTGAAGCCAAACAGCCTATCTGAAGGTAATGGCCTCCTAGGTTGATTAACTTTAGTAGATCTTTACCCAGTGGCCTCATTCTCTGTCTCTGTAATGCCAGCTGATCAAGTGGGAACTGCAGGGCACCAAATTGCAGAGAAGGATAACGATTTATAGACTGGAGTTGTAAGAAAAGCGGTTTCAGGACTTGTGTAGTGTTATTGAAAATGTCAATTGTGGACCTGGGGACACATACAGCAGGTGGAACGAACGTTGCTAACACTCAAAAGAATCCTGAAAAGGCATTCGTGTGTCAGAGAGCACAAACAATTTAGGAGCAAACAACCCATATGCACAGACACAAACACTGTGCATGTGAAAACATCGCACTCCGGTGTGTGTGTTTACTGTACACGCTGTCTCTCTGTGACTCGCACAGTGTGCATGTCTTTGTTTGAGAAGAGTGTTCATGAGTCACCACTGTCTTTAGCCCGAGGCTCAGCAGCCAGCCAGCTGAAGGAGGGGATGCATGTTTTATTTTAGTCGCTCTAATATGCCGTGAAGACATCATTATCTTGAAACATGTTGTATTCCAGAGCCTCTATTGTTTAAAATGGCACAGAAGATGTGGATAACTGTTCCATCCTCATCACAGTCATAGAGATCATTAGATGTGCAATTCAACGGGCTTCATTAGATGTGGCTTTTGTTATTGCCAGCTAAGCAGTGTGTGGCTGTGTGAACCCTCCTCAGCGAGAGAAGGATGTTATCTTTTCTGTCATGCACACACCAGCGCTGCCCATAGGGAAGAGGTGAGCACGCAAGGAACTTGGCTGATTGAGGGCACAGGGCACAGAGGCGCGCTGTGCACGGCTACGATTGCCTGTGAATACTAAGGATGCCTCACAAGAGACCCTTTTGTCAGCATCAACTCCCTTTGAATAGAACAGAGTTTGTGAGATCTTTTCTACATTCCTTCCATGCCATCAACACTTCCTATATTTCTACATATATATATATATTTACCTCAGCAGAGTCTCTACCAAAGAACATAATAAAAACAATTTGTGGCATGTATAGTTTGGTTAATGATATCAATGAGATATTGTCCTACAAATATATCCTAGAAAATAGGAGAAAATCAATGTAATGTAATGACTTTGGCACCAAAAATCAGCATTTTTCTGTTGTGAAGTGTTACCATTTTGGCCTGGACTGGATTTGTGACAGTAAAATATATGGATGTAAGTTCTATTTAAGATGAAGCTCCAGGTCAGGCAGAATTTACAGATGAAAAATAGAAGAAGCATCCAGAGAACAGCCGATATCTCCTGAGTCGGGCCAAGAAGCAATAGATAGCTAGATAAATACTTACATAAATACATAAATACATACATACATTCATGCATACATAGATAGAGTAGTTCATTAAAGTTCTGAAATACAATTTATGCCATGTCTGGCCAACAATAACAAAACTAAGCTCAACTCAGTAACCTCGATTTCCTGCACACACACTCTTAGACACATACACACAGACAGAAAAGGAGGAATCCCGACTCTCCCTCCTTTAAAATGGAGCAGCCACCCAGTGCGTCAGTAACCTGATTACCCCAGCTGTCAGTCTGAATAAGGCCAGTCTTTGGGATCCTCCCGTCCTCTGATCCTCAGTACGGGACAGAGCCCATTCTCATGAAGAGTCTGGAAACAGCCTCAGAACAGGACGGAGACAAAAACACGGAGCAGGGAAAGCACCGGGGATGCAAGTCAGCAGGTAAGAGTGTGCAGACATGATGGCTTCTTTTAATTCAGCTGATCATGATGATTTTAAGGATTCAGCCATCAGACATCAGGCTTTACATGTGAATGTATTGTGTGTGTGTGTGTGTGTGTGAGTGTGTGTCACATGTAGATGCAAATGAAAACATTTGCACTCACGTGCCTCTTTATTAGTCAAATGTTGGTTTCTCACTTCACATATTCTCTCTTAAAAATTTTATGACCACATTAGATTCATGACCGGCGTAGACAGGCAGAATTTGTGAATAGGAGAAAGTGTAGGATTATCAAAAAAGTCAGAGTTGAGAGGCTAAAGGAGGGGGTCTGTTTGAGGCAGTCAGTCACTTAGGGGAGGGAAACAGGATACAACCAGTGGGTGGACCTTGGTGATTGTTTCTGTGCACAAGTCTCTCACTTACATGCTCCCTTTCCCTCCAAACAGGAGCACTTTCTATGAGTTGGAGTCAGTTGGTGCAGTCTACAGCACTTATATTTCATTCATCTGTTTCTTTCACTACTACCACTGACTGGCTTTCCACAACAAGAGGTTGAAAGCTCCACCAAGATCCTGGATCACTCTCTGGACTGACTAAATAAGTCAGAATACAACAGGAAACTGAGGACCCTGAGCTGCACTTGGCAGCTCCAAAACAATGGCAGAGTGCACTCCGGATGCCAACCCCAGCAAGGGGATACAGAATCCAAAGGCTGACATGAAGGACTCGAGTGGAGCTTCAGCTGAGTCCGCATCGGTGGCAGCAGTCAAAGTTCGACCTGCAGACCTGGGGCTGGTTCGAAGCTTGTCCAAGTCAGACTCTGACCTGTTGGCGTCACCACTCGGGGAGGAGGATGGAGGTCTGGCTGGCCGCAGTGGATCCGTGTCTAACTGCAGCTCTGGGCAGCCGTCCATGGAGCGCATGCCTTCCTTTGCCTCTGAGTGGGATGAGGTAATACTCGAGCTCTGGGGATGGGAAACAAGTGGGAGGGTGCAGAGCACAGAGGGAGTGGCACAGGCTTTCAAGTAGAGTGTGTTAATGTCCTTAAGAGAGAGTGTGTTAGCGAGTGTGAATGTGTAAGAAAAAAAGAGAGGCCGATAAGAGATGCAACTGAGGATTAGTGTGAAAAAAAGAAAGAAGCAGCACATTTCAGGAGGAAGGAAGGAAGGAAGGAAGGAAGGAAAGAAGAGGGAGAGTAGAGGCAGCAGTATGAGAGTGAACAGGAGTCCAGCAGAAGCAGTGATAGACTGTAGTAACTTTACCCAGCCTGCTGGCATAGAACGCCTGTGGGTGAGTGCTTGAATGCATGAATGGCTTGATCACTTGCACCGACCTCCCTGTAGCAGCCCTGGCATCCAAGACTAATTGGGCTTGTGCTGTCATTCCACATCCACTCAGTACATGTCTCTGGGGCCGACCCACGCTTCCACTGTCTCCTCCTGCACTCCTCTGGCTCCTTTGCTCCGTCTTGCGCCATCTACTTTCAGCCAACTGTGAGCAACCCCCCCCCCCCCCCCCAAAAGCCTTAACTTGTGATTTTTGAGCACTTTGGAGCATCAATGCAGCACATCCTTAAGCACTGCAAATACCCTGATAATAATAATTTCTTACCAAACGTCCACACTTAAATAGTCGAAACCTGGGGACAATGGCTGATGACTGATAATGTATTATAATATTATAGCGCAAAGCCTAGAGGCAAAGTTTTGAGGTTTTTTTTTTTCTTTTTCTTAATGCGCACAGCAGACTAGAACATATCTGACACTTTCTGCTGGGTGCTTAATCCCTATCACAATGATAAAAATTACAAGGCTATTTGGTTGAGCTTTGGCACAGTACAATATCTTGTCAAAATCAATTGACATCTTGGCAAGCAGTGAAAGGCCTGTTGGTATTGCTTTTTCTCTTGTGAAACCCACAAGTCAGCTTCAGTTTAGAAGGCGTTCTCATGTATCTGCTTTGGTTTTGTGCATTTTTATCTGCAGATTTGACGAAAAGTTGAGTTATTCTTGAAAACGAAATTATAGTAAAGCATAATTCCTGAGAAGAACTGTCTTGACGTCCAAGGTAATATAACTGTAAAAAGTAAAAGTCCTTCTTTATCACTATTACATGATTAAAAATAATACCAATACATGTTACTTTTGGGGGATTTTTTTTTTTTTTTTTTTTTTTTTACTTTTTTAATGTTCTTTCCTGTTTTAAAATTCAGTAAATTCAGTGGAGATTAAACTACCGAATAAGACCTGAGTGATTAAAGTGGTATTACAGTTGACTCTATGAACAACATTACAGCAACACTTTGAAAAATAGAGTTGGTCTTGTTTTGTTTCTCTGGTCTCAGTCTTAGCTTTGACCCCTCTGGACTTGAATCAACCTGCTCAGACTTGGATTTGTCTTGGACTTGACGTAAATGGTCTGATGACAGCCCAGGTCATGGTTACATAAACAAGGTCTGGCTTTTACAGTATGTCATGAGCATGTACCTTTACAACAAGGGCAGCTGGGTGTCACTTTAGAGTACTTACACATCTTGAACTTTTACTCGGTTTTGCATACCCCTGTCTTTGTCATCTCTCCCCATCCAGTGCCTGCTCCCTGCCCCACCCCTCTGCTCTCTGACAGAAATGTTTATTCAGGCCATGTTGGGTGGGGTGTCCTGTTCTCAAGGGCATCCTGTTTTGCAGCTGCTCCTGAGTGTCTGTTTCTCTTCCAGATTTCAAGGGATTTATTTGGGCTGGGGATATGATGGCGAGGGCACAAACTGACTCTGCCTTGTGAGCATATCTCATGAAGCGATCAACCACCAGCAAACATTGGAGCGACATAGGAGGCTCAGAGAGAGGCTGGGCTTTAGGTCCGATACCAAAACACACATAAGTTAGGACATGCGCACACAGAAAGCAAAAGTAAAGAATACAAATGATGGTATTCGGATGTTGTTGTTATGAAAAGGAAGTTATGTGATAAAGTATAACCTTTAAACCCCCATTGACATTTTCAGTGGTACATAGACATTTGGAATTTTATTGTGTCTGGCAGCTTGTGTAACTGCTGACCATTTTTAGTGCTCCCATTGTAGTGAAAACGCTTGGTATTTCTATTTCTGTTGAAACAAGAATCAGTTTTTATTGAGTTTCTTTTCTGACAGCTGCTTTCTGAACTACTTAATACAGAGTAAAAATGGTCAGGAATGTACCGCATATTTAAGTGTATCTGGTGTTAAGAGGGGTGAATATGGGACACTGCTATGAGAAACCTTCAACTTGTGCTCCTTCAGGAGATGTCAGTAGTCTAATTAAATAAAACTTTAATAAAAGGAAATACTCAGTACGAAACCTCAAAGACATACACTACCCCTCTCAGCCCTATAATAAAAGCCTGCGCCTGCATGGTGAGTGTTAATGCCTCTCTGACGGCTGAGATTTATGATGATGACCTTTACCTGTCCCATCAGCTTTTGTTGGATTAGTAAATCATTCTTTTGACATCTGACTTGAGCGTCTGTGTGAACGCTCACTCTGTATTGTAGTTTGATGCATGATCATGTCATATGGCATGTAGGTAAAAATGATCTTGAAATAAGTGACAGGTACTTCAGGTGAGTGATTGATTGAAGGAAAATTGTTCAAGGCTGTTGTATTACCATACTTGGACAGTTCTTCAGGTGACATGACATAAATAAATAAATATATGAGCCATAGCCTGTTCCCCCCAAATTCTGGACAACTTTAGTGAAGTATAAATTCAAATAGTCAAATATAATAATAATACCAATAATACTAAAACTACTACTACTTTGCCGCCATCTTTGTCAGTTGGAATCTGAAAAATCAAGTATGAGTTTTTTGGGTTTTTTTTTCTAGGATGGGAATTGACGTTTATTCATCCAATCATGGCAAACAAACGTTCCTGACGTCAAACCCAACAAGAATAGGGTTAGGGTTAGGGTAAAAAGATGGGGCGGGCTTTACAGGGTTCGTTGCGATTGGATGATTGTGGTAGCATCCTAGGAAAAAAAATATCGCAAAGGATGACGCCAGTGGTGCGTTCAAGTAGTTCAAACCACCGAACTGGAAGATGAATAAATCCTTCAAAACGTTGTTTCAGCACACAGGACTCGTCCTCAATGGGAATTAAACTGAAAGACTGTTCTGACGTTATATCAGGTGTATCATTACAACAACAGCTGTTATTTAGCTGCCAAAGTAACCTGAAGTAGTTTAACCTCGGTAATGTCAACGCTGGCGTTTGATAAGTTACGCATAAAATGCTACGACGTTATAAACTGATGCCTTCAACTCCCCTGACTGAAGTCTAACCGTTCAACTGTAAGTGACGCTTTTACTTTTAATGTTTAGTTTTCATCTTTTTTTGTGGTCAGGGAAAAGTTATTCTCATAAAGCTATTATTTTAATGGCAGCTTCATGTAAATTGTTGTGACCTCATTTAGCTAGCTAGCTAGTTGCTCTAGCTAGCTATCTTAACCACAACCAAAACATGCTTTTTTGACAAACTGGTCAAAGTTGCTTATTAGATACCTGCATGGTAACATGAAATAATGAATTAGTGGCTGATATTTTGGGGTGGAGAACATAATTATGCTAATAAAATTAATATCCACCAAAAAGTAATGAGTCAATCTGCACATTAGAATTGTTGGTCATTATAACGCCCAGAAAAACTTCCATTTTTAAAACTTCCAGAAAATATCGTATTAAACATTCAAAATAAACACAGATTCATTCATAGATAAAGGGAAAAATGGTGGTAAGTCAAGACAGAACTCAGTATGATCTCATTAATAATGATAATGATAATAATAGAGAGCCTTGCAAACAATAGCTCAAGTAAAACACAACTGCTGCACTGGATGATGGACTATTGAGACCACTGTTGAAATGGGAAATTGATTACGCTTATTAAATACCCTTATTATGTAAGAATCTTGCATTTAAATGACCATTACACACTGTGCTAATAATAGAAATAGCATATATAATTAAGGTGATTGACGTCTTCACCACGTGTTCAATACTCAAAAGGCAAAGGTTAACACAACCACATGTTACAGATGCTTGGGTGGCTTCATTCGTGTGCGTACTCTATTTCCCAGTGGTATTCCTCAGGTCATTACACATGCAAGCTTTTAAAGTGCATACTGTGTGTGTGTGTGTGTGTGTGTGTGTGTGTGTGTGTGTGTGTTTATAGGCTGCTACATTTACTAATGGCTGTGGTTTTACATAGCACATGAAGATTGGGATCTCAATGAAAATACCTACATTTTTACTATGTTAACTTCAGTCTGTTGTAATGTTTTTGAATTTATATGATTAGTCACCTTTGTGATGTCATAGTTGATATAATCATTTTGAAATTGATCTTGTGAAAGCATATATACCATAGCTCTTAATATGATTTATAAACCAAAATTAGTTTTCAGCATTTATGAATTTGAGTCGGCCACATTGAAAATAAAATAGAATTGACTCACAAAAATATTTCTATGTTGGTAAATCCAGTTGATAAAGAGGGGATGTTTTCGAAGCACGTGTAAGATGGTTTATAATTCATATAGAGAGCCACGGCAGAGTGAACACATCCCAAGATCTGCTTAGACAGATGTGGTACATGAATATGAGAATAGTGGTGATGGTGTTGGTGGGGGTTGGGTCGGGTGAGGCACAGTCCTGTTTCACCTGCCACATTGACCGGAAAATTTCTCACCGGGTGTAACACACAAGACTAGTATTTCACACATGCAAGGGCTTGACCTGCTCAAAAGCTACTGTGTGATTTAAGGATTTTATTTCTTTAAATTTGAAGTTACCAGTTAAAAAATATGAGGGTTTAAAATTGAAGGCACAGCTATAGTGATTTTATAGATTAATAGCTTTTGCATTATTGTTTTTTGTTATTTAGTCAAAGAACAGCTTTTTATTGGATAAAAATGACATCTGGTTTTGTTGTCACACTAACGAAGTGATGCTTTTCATTGACTGCATACAATTTTTACTAATTTAGCAGGTTCAAAAGCAGCTCCTGCTCTTAAAAATCAACCCAGTCTTTTAGAAATTACTGTCAGTATAACTGTTTTTGTTCTCTTCTGTGGGAAACATATTGCCGAACCAGTAGCATATATATGGAACACAGAGCAGGGATGGTTGTGTAAAGCGTGTTCCTTTAACACTGGTGCCTTGGGTTCATTTCTCATTTCATAGTAGTAGGCATTAATTATTTAACCATGACCATGAGCTTCCCCTATTAAGCTATTTTGTGTTGCAGATACATGTGTGCTGTCTTAGAGAAAAACACAATAGAGGCAGCATTACTTTCCCTCAAAACATATTTGCTTACCAAAAAGAATTTCACATTATGTAATTTGTAGGAGGTTTAGCTGCACAAAGATCTATGGAAATGTTTATGTGTAGACCTAACAGAATTATACATACAATATATATAGATATAGATAGATAGATAGATAGATAGTGAGATTCCTGAAACTGTGATGGCACTTCATAGACCAAACGATTAATTCAAAGGAATGATTGGCAGAATAATTGATATTTAAAATGATTGTTGGTCTGAGCTCTAGCTCTCATCTATCAGTCGCTTATAGAGCCGATAAGTCTTATTTTGTACAGGTGGAAAAAATACACAGAGGAATTTAATTTATGATAATCTGACATTACCAGACATTAAATCCCATTTCCAGCACTACCTGACAGGCTGTGTACAGGGACATGCCAGAATCAAACATGTATTTTGATGCAGTGGTTAATATAAAGGAGCAAGTAATATACGAGGACCCAGTCTGGTGATCACTAGCAGTCACTGACAAAAAAACTTTAGTGCTATGTTCCTTAAAATAATTGTAACTATAAAGTTGTATCAATAAGATTCTTATAAGGCAATAAATATATATTCTTTATCCACAAAAAGATGAGTACATCTGTGAGACAAAGCTGTGCGCTCATGTCGCCGTGCCTCGCCACATTTACAGTACACCATGAGGGCCATCATGGCTTTACTGTTATCATTCTTAGTAGCTTTGCTGTCTGGTTTCAAAGCTGTCAAATAAATAAAAATCAATCCAAATCAGAAGCACTGCTGGATAGAATTATGTGATCTGGGTCTTGTATAGTGTGGAGCTAGTGGCCCATCTGTCTTTATTGACAGTGATACTGAGGCAGTAATCCTGTTTCCAGACCAGTGCCAGTGAGGCAGGAAGCCTTTTTGGTTAGTTAATTATATCCAGCCATCATTTCCATTATCTGTTCTGTTTCGGGCTCACTACCATCACTCATGTGCAGGAGACACTGGCTCAGTGGGCAATATTGCACTCCCTGGCTCTAAAGCACATTGTGTAAGATTATTTCACATTATCTCTATCTTATTAGCTAGCATGTTGTTGACTAGACAGGAAAGATGGGAGGAAGAGAGGCAAAAAGATTACAAGCTGAATTAAAAATACATGCAGGATGAATTTAGAGTATATCACATGGCCTCTCTGGTACTGTTATCGAAAGAGATTGTTGGTGAAGTCAGGAATTGCTTACCCTCCAAGGGCACCTGTCCCATTTCCATAATTTATTAATGAGGTCTTTTTCACTTTGCAAACGTGACAAAATTCAGTGCACTCAAAGATGTCAGTATACTTTACTGAATTTGCTTATATTTTCATTGGTCTATTCCTGATCACTAGCACCCCACAGTTCAATCCACAAATGAAACTGAGAAGCAGCTCACAGCTTGACAATCTTGTGAGGCAGCTTCAGGAACAGAAAGTAAGTAGTTTGCTTTCTCCTTGTGAAGTTTCATTGACAGTCGTGTCCCTCAGTCACAGTCCGATTGACAGCTCATGCCTCATACGGTTAGTACAAAATGATAAAGGAGTACTCATTTCTTGGAGTCTAGAATTACTGTTTAATTGGGACACGGCTATGGTTTCTACATAGGCTTCTATTGTATTTGCTAATTTATTGATCTGCTTCATGGTTATGCTCTTCAAAGCCCCATGCTGACAGTGATAAATGGTGATGGAGGAGGAATTTAGGCTACAGTACTGTAAGTCACTTTTGTTGATATTGGCTGCTGGAATTGATTGTCTTAATAACTGTCTAACACAATTATTGTGCAGTTTAATTATGTTTGCACCATTTTCACTCTCAGTTTCTCTCTTTGCTATTTCAAAGAAGATAACAGTGCACTATAACGCTTGGCCCAAAATGAATGAATGAATTATGAAATGAATGCTGCAAATGGATGGAGCATTCAGGGAACATGTTGTAGTTGCAGAAGCACTGGTAACTTCTGCCCTTTTTAATGTACACATCCATGTTAGGCTGGAATAACTCGAGAAGATGAAACAAATTTCAGGTTTCCTGCAAGAAATACAAAATATGTCTTCTGTCAACAATGTCAGAGCTTGGATAAATTGTCATTGTTGCGTTGTCAGATATGTTGCTTATCTCCGGAAAGAAACTGCTTAGAGTGTATAATTCATATATCTGGACTGTATCATCGAATTTTTGAGGCCATTATGAACACCAACATAGGAGGTTTTAAAGAAATCTGATGAAGATGTGTCAATGAGGGGTGGCACCTGCTTAGAGCATGCATGAGGAGGAGAAGGAGGAGGACTGTGATGATGACTGTTTTTGCATTCGTATCAATACTAAATGTATTTTGGACGTATCTGCAATGTCAGTGGAAGAGTGGAAAGCAATATACAGGCGAGCAGAAGAGTATGAAGCAGCTACGCTCTGTGCAGTGTCATCAACACGCCCACTCGCTCGCTGTGTAGCAGGGCAGCAGTGCATATGCTGTGAATGAGTTGTAAATATGGCTGAGGGGATAGCTCCCGTGGTGGAAACCGTATTGGCAAATCTCTACTGGTGGAGCCATTTTTAGCATTGCAAAGCGTGTATACGGTCATACCGCCCAACCCTGCCGCCGACATACCTTTGACAGCATTTCTGTGCTGTACATTCTCGTTACTTCTCAGATCGTATATACACAGATACCAATCTGTCTGCAAGGCCAAACTACTAAATAAAACAGGTTTCCCATGACTGTTTAACTGAAAGCCGGGATGGAATCATGTATGAGTGGGTCCAATATAGACTCAGGTCCATAGAAAACACTCACTGTTCTCTGATTTGTGCCACCTTTTTTGCTCCAGTCAGGAATATTTCCAGTTAATTACATTAAAATATTAAATTTCCTGGTTTACTTTAGTATTTCAGGATTCTAGCTTTTCCCTTATGGGACAGTGCCACTTAAATATACTGTATATTTTTCAGGGGCAGAGATGCAGATAATGAGTGTAGGTATAATAAGGAGGAGCTCGCTGAGGCTGACTGACTCAGGAAGAAACTGGCTGACTCCTGGTCAATATGGAGCCCACTTACAAGTAACGAGCACAGGCTTATTCAAGTCAGCAGTCTGTTCTACTTTGCCTAAAAAGAATGCAGCCTATGTTGCTCATCTTTCTTGAGTCCTTTTGGGTCCAATCAAAATCATAACCCCAACATCAGCAGCAATTAAGTTGTGCCCGACTTTGTAGTCCATCTAGTTTCACTACAAAGTGTGAACCCAGAAAGTGTGCTTTTAGGTTTTTCAGCTCGGAGCTCCACTCGGCCGACAGACTTTTGGTAAATACTCTCTTAGATTATTACACCAGTCTTTTACCACAGTTTTGTGCAAGTCCTGCTAAGGGTTTATGCCCCCTTGAGTCAAATTATCTGACCACCAAGGGCTTGTGCTCTATAATCTCTTGAATTAAATCTTCATAAGAGCTGGTTTCAGGCTTCTGGATGAAACAGAGAACATAAAGCTGCTGGACTGGATCTCTCCTCTGGTGCAAATGGAGGTGGAAGTGGAGACTGCACTCAAAGAAATCTCTATCTTAATATTTGCTTTGGTCATTTATTTAAATGAAGAATTTTACTTGTTTTCTTAGAGGCAATGCAGACATTGATCTATCCCATAAAGTCTCTCAACCACTTGACTTGTAATGGAAAAATGCTAAATTATTTCACCTTACTGTCACATCTGTTCCACTGCAAAGCTCGAGCATGAAAAGGTGACATGAAAGGGATAATTTTTGCAGTGTGTGCAGGAATTGGAGGGCAGATCAAGCTGTATTAACATGAAAATCACTTCAGGATGTAGTGCTATCACTCAGAGTTGCGCCGCTGATTTAATGACACAGTCCACTCAGAGCCCCGTGAGCTTCATAACTGCACTATCAATTACATTTCTGTGGGAATAGATCTTCTGATTATTTCCACCCTGCTCCTAGAAATTCACCTGACAGTGCTCTTTGTGTCAGATGTATTCCTACTGAGAGTAAGTGGACCTTTCTCATTTCAATACTTGTCCAAAAATGACAGCTCAGTTACACTCAAATACTGTATTCCATGTAAATGCATTGACTCATTTAGGAGGATGTAGTTTGTGGTGCTGTTGAACTGTATTGCATCGTACAGAGAGGTGTTTCTGGGTGTCCCGGTTCCTCCCACAGGTTAGGTTAATGAACTCTTAATTGCTGTAGGTGTGAATGTTGGCACGAATGGTTGTCTGTCTCCATGTGTCAGCCCTGTGATCGACTAATTGTGATTGATGGGTGGAAATATTAATGGACCGGTTCACCGGTGCTCCCATGGCAACTTTATTCATGAAAAATATGTGTAATATATGGGTGATACATTTGCCAACAGCTTTTTCGTTTGAATAACAAAAATACAGGATATTCACTATATTTCTCTGCTAACCCAGGGCCAAACATCCAGCTATTTATACAGTGGATGAGGCTGTATGTGCATGATGGTATGAAATATTTCAGCACTTTAACTATGATGACACTGGTTTCCTTAGAAGCTGCATTTTGGTGACAGGTTTTAAAGGTGCACTTAAGCTTGGATGTAATGCAGTCCTGGTGTGTGTGTGTGTGTGTGTGTGTGTGTGTGTGTGTGTGTGTGATATAGAATGTAACTGGGTTAATTCAAAGAGTAATGTGAGGTCTGTATTGCTGGAGGCATATGCCATTCGTCCCACGTGCCTGACTTCCAAATGAATCAAGGCTTTTCCACAGTGTTGATGCCACTAGCGGAGTGCATAGGGCTTTTTCAAACACTAAATATTACATCAAATAAGCCTGGCTGTGTCTCTGGTGTCACTAGTGAAAGCAGAATCAGCTTTTCAGGCTTGCAAAAATCTTCATTGCTGATTGTGAATAGACGACTCTAGTGATTCTAAATTTAGTTCCCAGCCTGATTTGCACTAGTTTGCACATAAAATTTTAGGTGACCTCAGCATGCTAATTGCCTCGTTTTAAACTGTCAAAACATGTGCTTGGAGATACAATAGCTAAATAATATTGAATGCTTTTAATATGTATGGTCTGTTCTCTTTATAATGAGATGAATGGTACATTTGTTCTGTGCATGAGCTCCTGTTGTCCTTGAAGCATGAAGTGTCAGCAAGTAGTGTGGTGTGCTGTAGACAAATTGCTTACACTTACCCAGCGATGATTGATTATTATTCAAATATGCAGTGCATATGATAAGGCCCAGACTATTTGCTTTAGCTGGCTCATAAATATACTTGTGTGTATATTTATATGTAAGGAATATGACACTGGATACTTGAAATGTCTATTCCAACTGAGCTGAATGAAATCAGTGAAATACAATTCTTGTATTTGAATGTTTGATAAGAATGGACAGAGGACAACGTATCTCACACCACCTGTAAATGGTCCCATCTTATTCAGTTTTCATGCTGTTGCGTTTAAGGGAATAGTTGGTCATTTTAGGAGCTATTCTTATTAATTTCGTTGTTGAGAGCGAGATGAGAACATTGCTACCACTGTCTTGTCTGTCAGTCTGAAGAAGCTGTCAAGTTTAGTGCACCAGAAAGCCTATGGGCGTTTACATGGGCGTTGTGTGTAGGACAGTTTTATGGCAGGACACAGGAAACCAGCCTAACCCTCCATAAAAGCATAAATTGATTTTTGTCTGTATTAAACAAATTAGTTACATATATGAAGTGTTGTGTGAGCTTTAGAGTTGCAGGTAGTTAGTCTCTGTAACCTTTGGACAGAGCCAGGCTAGCTGTCTCTCGCTGTTCTGAGTCTATGCTAAGCTATGCTAATCAGCTGTTGCTTCACATTTAATGGACAGATCTAATTTGGCAAGAAAGCCAAAAAATCGGACTCTTGCTATAATAAACTGTGGCTCTGGATAGAAGAAAAGATTAACAATGTTCACTGCTTGTCCTACTTTAAACGGCACTCGATGAGATACTACATCGAGCACCAAAGCACGTCGTTGAAACTGGAGTTACTGTTCAGCTATCGAGCAAAATAAACAAAAGCAAACAACCTGGAAATGTGTTTTGTCTCTCATGAAAAGTCGGAGACTACTTAAATAGACAGTTTTGGCTCTAAGCCCCTAAACAACTCTTCTCTGCTCTGTTGCTCTGTAATCTCCTGCATGCAGCATTGTGCTCACTTAACCTTGCAGTAAGCTGTTGCCTTATGCTGTGAAGCTTAAATAATACAGGTCTGAAAGGGCAATCAAATACTCAATAAAAACAGTCAGCAGCAGATCTGAATCTTTGGAGGGCGAGCTTGTGCAGCTTGGACTTGGTCACAGGGCTGCCTATAGGCCTCAATAATCTGGAGTTTCAAAAGCTCCTAGATTATAATTCACCTTCTAACCCCGCTGTTTTTTTGCTGAGTGGTGGGTTAGTCTTTGAATTGCTGTACACGTTGGACTGTTGCTTGTAATCCATCATTGCAAAGCAGCCCGCCTGCTTCCCAATACTCCCAGCAGCAGCAACTCTCTGTCCTATCTCCTCACCCAGTACCACTCCTTCAGTGTTCTTGTTTTGTAATTGGTTTGGCTATGGTGTGGTGGTGGAGGGTTAGACCAAATGCATGAAAGAATTTCAACACGGTCTCTGCACTGTTCTGTATTGCTGCTCATTAGTAGTTGCTGCAAACATGAAGGTGATTATTTTCTTGTGTGTCGTGTCATCTCTAACAGATTGAGAAGATCATGAACTTGATTGGAGCAGGCATTGAAACGTCCAAAAAGAAACAGCCCACACCGAGCTCAGGTAATGCTTCACCACCAACTGTTTCCATCACGATAGCATTTTTATTTCCTGTAGAATGGAGTGATTACTCTTTTTTGGAGACATGACAAGGGCGTGTAATCGATTGGTTGGGTAACACAAAATGACAACTGGGTGTGGAGTCTTATCATTAGCCATTTATAAAGCCCTTAAATTCCCTTGGTGCTGCATTGATGAAAGTTGATTGATGATTGTATGTAATGTGAGCAGCTATCAAACTTTTCACAGCCTGTTTACATTGGTGAGCTGCTCCTCTGAGAGCTGCTTTTCAGCATTCAAACACGGCTTCGGAGAAGATGGAGGACAGTTTTCCTGTCAGTCACAGAGACTGAAGCTGACATTTGTTTGGTACCTCATTGTTATTTGTTACACACAAGGTTTCCACTTCATGGGAAATCTACTTCTAAATTCCCCTCACTGTCATGTTTATTTTTTTCTAGAGTTACTGTATACCTCAGTAGGGCTTGAATTGATAGTACGCTTCATCAAGTGTCCTTCGGGCAGTGCGGAGGGATGAAGCCAGCTGGCACGAGCTCAGTTTGTTTAGATAACACTCCCGCGTTGATACAGTGTAAACCTACCTCCATTAGACACTCTGCCATAAGGTGGTTTCATCATACAGTATTGTGTAACAGCCTCTCTGGGTCTGCACACGACGGCCTTTTGAAAGTCTCAGCAGATTTATTAAGATAGAATATTCATTAGTTATGCTCAGTATGTGTCATGGATTAACAATCTGCTGACCACAGCGAGGTGTGACAACAACCAAGCTGGAAGGCAGAGCAGAAACAGAAAATGTGTGGTGTGAGAAAAAGATATAAAGTAAGGATGCAGAAAAATAGAAATAAGATTGCATTGGAGTTAAGAGAATTAAGACCTGCATTTATCCGTGTGTGTGTCAGCGTGTCCAATTATATTGCATTGTACATCACTTCTTCCTGTCAAGGCTGAGCGTGTACATCTGTGCAGTTAGAATGGCAATGCTTGTAATGGGAAAAAAGTAAACGTTTGAAGAGTGCAACCCATTAAGCTAAATGCTGAGTGTATAAAATGTTAAGGACATCTACTCATTTAATCAAATCTCTTCTCGTCTGCCTACGTTTTCCTTTTAGTCATGAAGGTGTAGATGAGAGGTGTGAAGAAGGTTAATTTCTTTTAGCCTGCAGATAATTAAAACCCATATTGTGAAAGTAAATGAATATTAACATTGGTTAATATTATTTTAGACCAAAAAAAGGACGTTAATATTCGCAAAGCAGTCCTGAAGCATAGCTGGCTTCCATCGCAGTGTGAATTTATGGTTTTAATTGTAACATGACTTCCCACACACCCAAGCATTCTTAGATTAATTGCTTCCCTAACAATTTAGACCTGGGGTTATTTTACATTACATAAGAGGAAATATGTTGTTTGTTTGTTTTTTTTTTCTTTGTATATAGGTGTGTGCTATTTATAGGCCTTGCTTGAAGAACAGCATGCTGAAAGTGTCCCAGATTCAGCTGAGTCATGTAGTCGCTGCTCCGATTTTAATCGGAGTTCTGGAGGTTGACGATATTTTTCGTCGTTTTTGTATGTGTCGCTTAGTAAAGAGGTCAATGTAATGAAAGGGAACAAACAGGTACCCTTCAGACTCATCACCAGGAGAGGGAGGGAGGGAGAGAGAGAAGGGGAGAGGAGGGGAGAAAGAAGAGCGGAGGAGATAAGGGGGACTGCACGACGATGGAAACCTGAATTGTCACTCTTCATTCCACCTTTATCTTTCTGTTGTGACAGTACTGGATATCACCTTTTGCTTGTGTACTGCCCCTCTCATACCAGGAGCCAAGGATGGCCAGTTCATCCTCAGGAGGCAGATTTCTGAACATCAGATTTTTGTGGCTACGAAAAAAAGCAGCCCTGCAATTTTGTGCCAACCTGCACGCTGAAGGATGAGGCTGTTGTGTGCGCATCACGATTGTGTGCTAAGAGAGCACTGAGTAAATGAGCTTAAAAAGAGAGAGGGAGTGGAGAGAGAGCTCAGCTAACAGCACACAGGAGGCATCGGCTCGGTTTGTGTACAGGCACACTCTGACGTTCAAAGGAAAAGAGTCCGCCTTCAGTTTCCCTGAATTAATTCAGCTTTGCGGCTCATTTTCTCCACTGCTTGGGTGTGTTGACAAGGAGCTAGTGCTTTTCTCCTGCTCTGATAAAGAGGCACGGCTTTATCTAGGCACAACCTCTACCTCCTCTGCTGTAAATAGGTCTTTCTGGGCGCTCCTCGGAGCCAAGTCTAGACCTAGCAAACAGTACAGAAACAGGCTTGGATAGATTTGACAGCTTGCCCTGTTTAACGGGGGATAAGACAGTGACCCAGTTCCCCCCCACGGAGGAGCACTGGATACTCTGTCAGTCAGTAATTAGGTCCTACTACTGTGGGAGGTGTTACTGTCCCAAATGAATGGAAGTAATTGGATGGGGTGGCTGGTATTTTTAACAGTCTTTGTCTGGATATTGTGGTGTAAGAGCTGACTTTGGTATGAAACTCATGTGGAAAGCGTAAAGAAGGAGGAGGAGTTGTGGGAGCTTGTAGTGAATCATAATTAGTCCACTTCAATCCTTCTTACTTCCTATTACCATCTTATCTCGCCCATATGTTTCATCGCCTCCCCCTTTATTAGTCTTTCTCTGTCTCTTATCTGTCTCCTACTCATTCTCTCTCCCTGTCTCTGTCTCTCTCACTCTCTCCTTCCATCATTTTTCTCCCCAGTCAGTGCAAATCTGACAGCAGCTTCTTCCTCCTGATAACAAATGATGAGCACTGGTCCTTGTGGATGACTGACGGGTCACGGAGACCAGACTTGGCCTTTTACCTGATCGTTAACGCCAGAGTAACAGGGGTACAGGCGGTCAATTACGGAGGAGGTTCAATCAATAGCCCTTCACTTTGCCTCCCTCTGTTGGCACTGCCTCTACTTGCCCTGACTTCCTTACTGACTGGCTGACTACCCATCTGGGAATGTGTGAGGTGATTGCAAGCAGCTTGAAAGCCTGCATAATTACATTCTGCCTGCAGCCATACCCAGATAACACCAATGATGGACGCACTGAACAGCCCTGCAAAGGTGGGTGCTAAAGTCTACCACTCCCTGCGTACACCGTGGCAGTTCTTTCAAAGTCGAGCCTTTTTTTTTTTACCCCAAATCTATCTAAATTTTATATCATCTCACTTGTTTATCCAGGCTTTCCCCTGTAAGTAGCCTCTGTTGTACACTAAAAATGGATGATGTGACATGAGCATCTGGAAGCACATAATGGAATTTGCTTCTTTTCTGTCATGCTGTATGACTGGGTGAGATGGAGAAGAGACAGGACTTGAAGTGTGTTTCTTCTCCTCTCCTCTCCTCTCCTCTCCTCCCATTCTCCCTCTCCTGTACAAGTGCATTAGAGACTTCTGCCGACTTGAATCAATGCTGCCCCCCCTTGTCCTATCATCAAAGTAAGATGTAAATGAATTAAAGCCATCTGCTAATAAGCAGGGGCTTGAGCAAGCTCTTTGTTTCAATATCCCATGTTAGCCTAAAAAATTGGCGTTGCCCCTGCAGAGGAGGATCGACTCTCTGTCATCCTTTTACGTTCTCGTCATTCTTTGCAGAGCGGACTGTGATTTTAGGCTCTCAGTGCTTGTTCCTTGCCTCTGATGGTGGTGTCCTTTCTGCACTGGCAAGATCAGAGTGCCTCTGTGCAATTCTAATCAGTGCAGTGGGGAGAGAGAGAGAGAGAGAGGAGGTGAGGTGGGGTAAGGTTAGAGAGAGACAGACAGAGAAGAGCGAATATGTGTGCAATTGTATAAGAAAGAAAGGGGGGCAAGACAGAAGGGGAAAGGGGTAGAGAGACGATAAGGAGAGAGAAAGTGTGTGTGTGTGTGTGTGTGTGTGCGTGTGTGTGTGTGTGTGTGTGTCTTTGCATCTGTCTGTGTGTTTGAGAACGGGAGGCAGGGAGCGAGACAGAGTGAGGGAGAGTGCAAGCCAGAAAGGGAGAGGGAGGCAGAGGGAGGGGAATTGATATAGTGGGAGAGTGAGGGAGAGAGAGGTGGTTACGTGGAGCAGCACCCCACTTCATCAGGCAGCATACGGCAGCCCTGCAGTGCGATCACACAGTGTGGGAATGGGGCTATGAGACCGAGAGCAAGAGAAAGAAAACAGAGAGAGACGAGAGCGAGGAGGGGGGGAGTTAAAAAGAAGAGCTTGAGGGATTTGCTCGGATGAGAAGGGGGGATGATCACTGAGTCTGTTGCCTGTCGTGGATGCTGGAAGGACGTGGCAGCAGTGGCTGAGGTTGAGGCAGATCTGTGATCTCCTGTGTAGAAGTAGCCGGCGTCAGGACGTTATGCCCTGTGAGCAGTGAGGGGTAGCGCGTGTGAGCCAGGAGCAGCTGCTGTGACTGCATCTGCGCTGCCTGCATGTCTCAGACAGGCAGGGGATGCAGCAAACCTCTGCCCTGAGCACCGAGGCTGCTAGCTGTACCCAGCGAGGAGAAGAACCAGGTGGGCTGGGGCGGGAGTGGGGGGCGCCTGCCTCGGGAAGGAGCTAGCTTAACCTGCACTGTGGTCCTGCAGTGATCCTCGCTTGTGAGTCAAAAGGCTCACCTGCCGTCTGTAGGATCTGAACCTGGATTTACTGTTTTGAGAGATGAGAAGCACGTTCTCTGGCGGAGCCGCACAGCCAGCAGCCTGCTGAAGAGTGTGAATGCTGGGCAGCACAGGGAACACTGGCACCACCAAGGACACTGAGCCTTTTTCCACTGGCAGACAGCTTACCTGGAGCTTTATCAAGGAATCTATACTTGGATTTGATTATGAATTGAGGAGTTTGGAATCAGCACACTGTGGAAATCCTAAGCCAACATTTCTTTTTTTGATGTAGGATTTACAATATGTCTACCTGACCGTACTCCTTGTGGCTCTGGAGTAAGGACGAAAAATTATTTAAGCAAATGTGTATTCCTTGATCAAAAATAACATGAGTACCTCAACAGTACTTTAGAATGCTGCTACCTTCATTGTATGAGCCGTGTCCTAGCTCTCAAAGAGGTTGACCAATGAAGCCATGGGACTCAGCCAGAGCTTTACAAGTATGTGGTGAAAACCCTGACAAATTTATTTTGGGGGAACCGAATATTTCTGTGTTACACCGTGATGGAGTTATTGCTGATTTAAGGAAAAAAAAAAAAAATACTCGAATAGTTTTAGCCGAGTAAATAATGTGTGATGTATGAAAATGTCTGATTTAGTGCTAAATATTTGCATTTTTCCTCAGCCTGTATATTATTTAGTCTCTTGACGTGTTCAGTGTTGTTATGTTCTTGGACTAGCTAGACACTTATTTTTACACTCGCTCATCTGCTCACGAAAGGAATGTTTAGTGATCCCTGTTTGTTGGAAGACGCCGTAGTGGCTCATTCCAACATAACTAACCATACCGAGCTTCAGATGGGCTTCCTTCCCTGCACTACCTCCACCCTCGCCTGACATTTCCAGTCAGTCACACTAACACCAGTGGGTGTATATTAGCCTAGTCAGTTCCCTGCAGGGCTTGAGCTGGGCCTGCAGCACTTCCTACCCTCCTTCTGTGTTTGAGTTAGCTGGGCCCCCGCCTTTACCTTGGGAGCCCCTCACCCCCGGCCTGGACCCTGTCTCCCCCCCACCCCGCCTGGTGCTGCTGCACTCGGCTCTGCCTCTGCTGGCCGAGGATGATGTGGCAATGCCATGTGTCGTCCTCTGAGTGCCGCTGCTACCGGCTGAACGGCTTCTCCCTGCTGAAGCGCTTCCCTCTCTCGGCAGATGGGGCCTGTGGTAAAGCCCTGGACCAGCCGGTGGGAGAGTGGCTGGAGCACGTGGGGCTGCCGCAGTACGAGAGCAAGTTCCTGCTCAACGGCTTCGACGACCTACGATTCATGGTGAGTCACCTGCAGCACGTCATCTCAGGGGTCGGTTCCACTTTACATCACTCTGTCTCTCCCTGTGTCAACCTAGCTGCATTTGTCTTTTTATGTCACCACTCTGCTCTCTCACCCTCTGCTTGTCTCAGTAACTCCACTCACCCCCCCCCCCCCTTCTTTTTTCTTTCACACTCACCCCTTTCCCCTCTCTCTTCCTTCCCCCTTTCCCCTCTCCCTTTCGTAACTCCTCTTCACCTCGGTGCAATGCATGACCCTGCTAAGATTTATGGCCCCACACTGAATCCCTTTCAGTAATACGGTCTGTCACCAGTGGCAAGATAAATGACAACCAAAACCCATTAACTTTTTCCCAGCATTCCAAATCATGCTATCTTATTTACTGTACAATTCTAAAGCCAGCTCTTCCCACCTATATTGAATCTTCTGATTTACAGTCACTGGACTTGACCCCCGTGTAGATGAACCTGTACAAACAATCTAAACACACCATAGTTTATTCTAAATACACTTTGCATGGTTGCTTGCCAAATCTCACTAAATCCTCCACCTATTACGCTCTGCTTGTGGTGCTTATGAGACAGTCTTGCAGTAATTGCACAGTGTATGATTAAACGGAAGCAGCATGCTCTAATGCTGTATTTATAAACTATACACTCCCGGCTTTTAGATTTAAATTCTACATGTTTGCATGCAGACATTTGTTTTGGTTACAAATTTATTATTTCACTAGTGAGTAAATGATTAAATACCACATGAATTTCTCTACTATGATGGTTTTAAAAACAGATAAGTGTTTCTGCACAGCGTTGACACATTTTGGATGAGTGCTCTGCATTTTTTAAACGCCTCCGTCAGATTACATATTGATAAATTCATTTAACTACAGCTCAAAGGACGTCCACAATCGAACTAAAAGCGTTATCGTGTTTCGCCGTAAAGAACATTGCAAGGAAACTTGATATAGCATTCGGCAATGATTGGAGAAAACGCCATTATGTTTTCAATCCCCTGGTCATGTTACTCTGAAAAACATGGCTGTACACTGTAAATAACTAGGCCCAAAGGGTATACGCAGACATTTCTCAGACCACAGAGCTGCATTAGCACTATGGGCTATATGTTACATCAGTTTGTCACAGCTGAGCTCAGTTAAGTGAGACCAGTAGGCTCAGAGGAAAAGTGGTTGTATTCACAAAGTGCTCCAGTTGAGGACTGCTGCTCTCTGATCTGTTTTTCTTCCTGGTAAGGCCTGAGATCGCAACATAATTAGAGTTCTTATGAACATGAGCTCACTCCTACTATGAGGTGCTGTGCAGATACAAGCTTTTAGGCTCAGATTTGTACCTGTTCATGAGGTGAAAACAAGCCTGAAGGGGTACCCTGTGTAGTCCTAATACACACCGATCAGCCACAACAGTAAAACTACCCGCCTAATACTGTGTAGGTCCCCCTTGTGCTGCCAAAATAACTCTGACCCCTAGAGGAATATACACACAAAACCTCCTAAGGTGTCCTGGCACCAAGGCGTTAACAGCAGATCCTCAAAATTCTGTAAGTTGCAACGTGGGGCCTCCATGGATCAGGCTTGTTCTAGCTCATACCAGAGATGCTCCTTTGGATTGAGATCTAGGTAACTTTGAGGCCAAGTCAATATCTTGAACAGTTTCTCATCTTCCTCAAACCTTTCCTGCACATTATGAGAGGCCGCTGCCATCAGGGAATACCATTTTCATGAAGCAGTATGCTTGATCTGAAACAGTGTTTAGGTGGGTGGTGCATGTCAGAGTAACATCCATATGAATGTGAGGATCCAAGGTGTCCCAGCAGAACGTTACATTGTCATGAGATGATGAATGTTATCCATTTCAGCTGTTAGTGGTTTTAATGGTGTGGCTGATTGGTGTATAGTCATAGTAAAAGGAATGCAGTAGGAATGTGCGACAAGGATAGAGCAGCTAGAGCAATAAATCCCCTGTTAGCTTATTGCAGATATATTGGTTTTGTGTATTTCAGCTGGCAGTAAGTAATAGAACATTAAAGTACAGAAATATGGTTGAGGTCATTTAGAAACAGTGTCTTAAGTACATAGTTTGTCCATCAGAGACAAGTTTATTTTCAAGTGTCTTGAAAATACAAATTAAAAGGATCAGTTTTTCTATTATTTTATGCCTTTATTTGTAAGGAAACTGAGGTGACTTGACATGAGTGGCGATACTAGATAGGAAATAGAATTCAACAAAGTATGGAAGTGTTGCAAAATCTTTACTGGCTGAAAAAAAAATGTTATTTTTCTCATGGTCTATGTCAGGGATGGGGAACATTTTTTCCTGTCAAGGGCCATGTCAGTTTTTATAACATCCTTCGAGGGCCATGCTAAATTATTGAACACATATCACACTAACCTCTGCGATGCTGGAACTGCTTCTCTTTGGCGAGGCGTCAGATGATAGTGATGATGATGATGATGATGATGATGATGCTACTCACAGCTGGTATTCCAGGTTTTGAGTGGGACTAAATCTTTACAAGAGTCAGTTTTTAACAAAGCTGCTCTCAGTAGCAGATTGTTGCTTTGCAGCTCAGGGATTTGTAGGTTGTCAGGCGTATCAGCTTGTTCCACATTAAATGGCAAAGCAAATGTGTTCAGTTCATTTTGTTTACTTTTCACATTCTGAAACCTCTCAGCAAATGCCGAGTTTTCATACTCACCAGCATTTTCAGATGTCACAAGAGGCTTTTGTTCTTGCAGAACAGGAAAATACACACCTGATATCCAGCTGCACTTGCCACAGCTTTAATTTTGCTTCAGATTTCACATTTGAAAGCAGAGATCTGAGAAGCTGCTGGGGCTTGGTAATGTCCACCATCAAGGCCAGACACTTGCTATCACTGAGTTTCCACGTCAGGTTTTCCTTCATCTGTTGACAGTCGCCATGATGCATTGATGTGATATCAATACTTCATGCGTGTTGCATTCAGAGACCAAATGGAAGAATCTGTTAGTCTACCCATTGTCTTTTATTGCTGAAAAAAGTAATTGCGTTTTTGTATTTATGAATTGCCTTGCGGGCCGGATCGAACGGTCATGTACAGCCCAGAGGCCAGAGGTTCCCCACCCCTGGTATATATCAGTATGTTGCCCAACAATAGTGTACAGATATCTAGACAGTAATTAAAAAGAAAACAAAGCATCCTCCTTGTCTTGTTGAGTTGGAAGATTCCATGATGATCAAGATTTCCAGAATATAATGTGATGAGGACTGTGGGTCATTAGTCATTCTGATGTTCATTTTAATGCCACGAGTAATGTGTCTGCTGAACTTGATGCATCAAGGAGATAAATCATTAGCTTCACAAGGCAAATTACCCATGGATATTTACAAGGATGTGGAGGTTGCAAACAAGGGAAAGGTCAGAGTAGTCAGGCAGACATTGTGAATGTTTAATATTGTGCCCTTTTAGATTCTGCCAGACTTGCTTCAGATGTGATCAATCTAACTCAACTTGAACGTCAGAATTTGTTTGGGGGATTAATTGTCAGTCAAAAAATTCCACATCATTTATTTATTTTTTTATATAGTTTTTTTTTTTAACGTTTTTTGCTCTGATGTCCAAAATAATGTGGCAGTGAGGCAAATTCTCTGCTGTGAAACATCTTCAAACACCAAGTTACCCATCATGCATTTACGTTGCATCTTTCCTGCATTAATATTGCATCAGACTCTGCAGCCCCCTCTTTCTCAAATGTCGTAACGTAGAACTGAACATACATATTGTAGCACATATATTAAGTCTTTCTTTGCCAGATTCTTGCTCCGCTTGCTGACATTTGAAAAACTAACAAAATTAGATTTATCTAAACAATTCCTCTGTGGTGCATAGCAATAGAGCACTTCTAATTCACTGTTGCATTAACTGAGTGAATTTAGTGAGATGAAGGACTTCTACCATGGCTACATCTGCAAGTCGTATCAGATTAAATCAGACTACCATAGCTCATAAGCTATGTAAGAACTGAACCATACATTCCCGTCACATGTTTCAAATGCAGCATGAAATAATAAGTTTACCGAGTCTCCCGAGGCATCATCAAACTTCAAACTGTGTTAATAAAAGTGGAGAATCTATTTTTGGCCTCCCTTACATCAGACCCCGCTTCATTTTGACCTTTATTCTAGCGATCAGTGAGTAATCTCTAAACTGCACCCTGATACAGGCCTGTGAATACTGCTGCATTGTGCTCTGAATCCAATCCAGTAAGAACAGATTGACTAAAGACTACAGAACATTTTAACATTCTTGGCCAGGAAGAATCAATCTGCAGCAGTCCACAGGGGAAAAACGCTTAGCTCCACATTTTCAAGGTTCTCCTTGTGTCTTTACTCCTGCCTATAAACCGGAATAAGATGACAAAGCAGCTGGAGCTGCAAATATGAACAGCTACATGAAATAGACAAGAATCTGCTTGTCAGTCAAGATTTCAGGAGGTGGAAAACAATTATTGTTCATTGTTTCTATGTCCTAAATTAAGGAACTGTTACAAACTGTAGTGAAAGTGTAGTCTAATACCCTCTTGGACTGTTTAGTTTCCCTCAATGAAACACAACAGCAAAGAGACCCCGTAGATGCTGCTGCAGTTATGAAGGCTTTGTTCCCTCTGAGTCGCACCAGATCAGATTGATTACTCTTGGCATGCACAATTTATTTGACTTCATTGTCCTCCCACTCTGCTGTTACGGCTTGTGTCAGAGATGTGCATACTCTGCGTGTGTGTACATGTGTGTATGTTATAAGCCAGTATGTGTTTGTGCAGCTACAGTTTTGCTCTGTTAGTTACAGTGTAGAACAAGTCATGATACTTTTATTGACCTTTGTTCTTATAAAGCCATTTGTCATGTCAGTATAGTGTCTTTTATGAGTAAAAACTCTATGGCTGTGTGTCTTTAAAGGCAGACATTTAAATTACTGCACTATTATATAGTATAATGGATTACTTATTTATTTTCATGTATTGTATGATTGTATGTCCATATTGTGTATTGTCTCTGTGCATGTGTGTGTGTGCTTGCGTGTATTGTTTGCATGCATGTGTGTATGAGTATGGTTGTGTGTGTGCGCCTGTGTGTGAATGTGTTTATTTGCGTGTGTCTCTTGCGTTTGTGCACATGTAGGGAAGTAACGTGATGGAGGACCAGGATCTCAGAGACATAGGGATCACTGACCCAGGACACAGAAAGAAAATCCTCCATGCAGCACGTAGCTTGCCCAAGGTACCTAACGTCATAACACAAATGCCATATTGTTTACCTGAACAGTAGCTCATTAGAGTTGAGGTAGAAATCTTGCTATAAAAACTGCAGATTGAAAAAAAAAAATTGAAACTACATGAAGGTAAGTACATGAAGGTATTTTCCTTATAACTAGGTGTTACATTTTATTGGCAGCTATATTTTAAGTAGTGACCTGAAATGCTGTTTTAAAAGAAAATTTGTACCTTTGTACTAGAGAATGGGATATTAAGGATTGATTACTATTATACTGTATATGTAATGGCTACACATGGGTGGTAAGTAAAAAAGTCAGGCACAGTATGGGAACCATTCATTAATTCAAGACAAAATGATGTGTCTAAGCCTGTGAATGTCGATGATAACAACGCTAAGCTACAGCCACGCTAGTAGCTATGTAAGGCTAAACTCAGGCAGAGCAGTGCTTTGAGCTCCATGCTAACAGCAACATGCTAATATGCACTCACTGACAATGCTAAGCAAGTTAACCAAATTCACCATCCTAGGTTAGCTGTTAGCATGCGGACGCAGGCTGCACAGTGGCATTATTTTTGCAGACATTTGGCCATAACCAAAGTATTTAGCAAATGAAAATTTTGATCTGATGGTGACTGTAGATGAAAAGTCACAGAATTACCAAAATTTGGATGGATGAAAATCTTTAATGTGGTAGAATTATAGCCATGACCTGAAAACAAGATATCAGCTGCACATTTCTGTTTTAAGTCATTCCCCAGAACAGGACTTCACAGTACTTGCTCCCTTACTGGTGTCTTTCCCTTCGCTGTAGGTAAAAGCCCTGGGCTGTGATGGCAGCACATCTCTTGCCTCCTGGCTGGATGGCCTCGGCCTGCATGAATATCTGCCCAACTTTCTTTCAAGTGGCTACCGCACGCTGGAGTGTGTTAAGAACCTGTGGGAGCTGGAGATTGTCAATGTAAGGAAGCATCTCTTACAGTTTCATCCGATTGTGGCCTCTTTCAGATGATGAGGGAGCAGGAAATTGTTGGGTGTGTTTACCCATGAGCGCTGATGGACTCATGCCTTGAGACATCCTGGACCACTTCTCACTGAATGGTCTCCTTAACCACAAGCTTTATGGATCGCATTGGAGGTTAAGCAGCACTTAAAAACCCAATTCTGAAATGACAGAGAAGTGCTCAATGATGGAAGCATTTGCATAAAACTATAGCAGAAACATCACTGAGTAATTAGTAGATAACAAACAGATAAAATGTAAATTAAGGAGGAATATGGTGACTGATGACATGAAGTATATAATTTGGTTTAATCTTTATGGAAATAGTGTAACACTTTATGTTAATTTGCAATTAGAAAGGAGGGCTAATTTCATGCGGGATAAAAGCTGTGGAGGTTATAGAGAGATGCATGTAACACTTTGGTTCGACGTGTGTGCAGGTGTTGATTTGTGCATGTGTGTTAGACTACAGCAGTGGTTTCCCCATGGGGTCCTAAGATAAACCTGAGGGTTTGCAAGATGATTAACGGGACAGGAAAGGAAAAAAAAAACATATCCTCTGCTGCAAAATGACTTTTTCATGACTTTTCTCTAATCTCTCATTTATTGTGAAATGAAATATGAAACATGGATTGTTTGATTTTGCCTGTCTTCTAAAAAGGATTCATGTGAATCAGCCTGAGAAGGAAAAAGCCACCTTTGGTTGAACTTTCACAGCCTGTTATGAGGAATTGCAAGCAGCCATTGTTTCGTTTGTGAGTCACACGCCAAAATGATTGGAAACCACTGAGTTAAAGGAAATTGTAGACATCCTTCTGATGTGCTCTACTGACCTTCATAGTGGATTTATTTGCACTTTATTTGACTGCCGATCCAGCTGAATTAGCCAAAATACAATGTTAATAATGTTAATAGTTGCTCTCCCTGTCAGATGCCATTACAAGGTTAAATTGTAAGTTTGATGCAGTAGTAATAACCAATCATGTGCACTGGCAATGCTTATGTCATGACGGCCAACCAGGCAATCCAAACAGATGATCTGATATGTTTGGTGAGCAGTCACAGAAGGGAGTGGATGAGCTTGTTCACAGTGATCGTATTTTTTCCACTTACAACTGCATGTCTGTGCGTGGCGTGTTGTAACAGACACAAAGACAGCGGTGGCAAAATGGCAGAAACCAGCAACAGCTGCAGTAGCGGCAGCAGCAGGAAGGCAGCAGCCAAACATACTGTATATGCAGTGTGTGAGGGATGGTGTCCAGCAGACTGCGATGCAGTACAGAAAGATGGGTGTGAGAGCAGAGCACATTACTTTCAGTGTGCAGAGTAGCAGAACTGCCTCTGAGCCTCTTGGCAGAACTGGCTTTGCACATTAGATTTCCGTCCTCTTCAGCATCTTAGAGCAAATAGTATCAACCATCAGTTTGATGTATGAGCTGTTTTACGTTGTCATATAATCCCCAGGCCCTTTATTACTATTTAAATATTCTCTTATGTCACACACCTCATGCACACTGGCCTCACTGGGATGTTGTACATGACAATAATGAAAACTGCACCAGTGATCCAGAGTACAGACCAGTTGCCTCTTCTGCCTCTGACTCTCACTGAATAAATAATTGAAGCCTTCAGACAAAGAACCGTATGAGCCTGTTATGGAATATTTCGTACCAGCGACGTAATTGCAAATGTAACATTAATCACTCGACATCCACCTTTACTGGATGAGCATGAATGTTAATAGCCAATTATGCAAATATACAGTATTAAGATAATGAGTTTTGACTACATAAAATTAACCTATGGTTCCTCTTCTGAGGATTTTAGCCACGCAAGCTGATAAGTATTACATTCATAAAAGGTTTAAAGAGGCAGTGATACTGTGGATAGACACGTCTGAGGTGAACTCGCAGTGTTCACATGCTGTAAATTGAAAACATATTTTTAAGATGTGACAAATGAAATGGATCCGTGCAATACAGTTATATGAAAATCACTTGGCTATTTGCATATTACCTGTTATTATCCCATAAATCGCCAAATTCTTCTGTGTTACTTAAGCACTATGTCCAAAAATGGATTGTGAATTATAGAGTGTCCCGGGAAGGAGACAGTGCTGTACTTTAAGCTTACGGCAAAACAGATTGAGGCTGAATTATTGACGAGAGTCATTTCTGTTTGCCTGTGGATGCCTGCCAGTGAAGAGTGCATGCCACTAACTCTGTGTCAGTGTATTTTGGATATGTCTCTATTAGCTTGGTCTAGATAAATTCTTGTGTGTGAGATACTGATGTGAAAATGCACTTGAAAGTCTGCCTGATATTGTGCCTGATGCTGGCCTGTCTAGGTTATTAAGATTAGTGCCCTGGGCCACAGGAAGAGGATCATTGCCTCTCTCGCAGAGAGACCCTACGAAGAGGCTCCGACGAAGTCCCGTCGTCTGTCCCCAATCATGGTAAGATGGTGATGGAGAAACTGATCCACTTCACGTTCAGCACATTGTAAGGTTTTCATCGCTTGCTCTGTATTAGGTGGCACTGTCTTGATGTGTGCTCGACAGCACAGTCTGAGAAAGACTGCAGGATTATTAGTGCTACAATTCAACCGTCGAGGTGCAGAAACATGCTGTCAACCCTAATTTGGTTCACAGTTTAGGTACGCTCAGATATGCCCGATTAGCAGGGTAGTTCTACATGTGTTCTCAATATAACCCGTATTCAGTGTCAGTGTCTAGAAAAGGTACATTATGTTGTGTTTTTTTTTAATCTAAGATGTGTTCACATTTGTTGTCACAGTACTCAATATTTCAATAAAGACAATTACACCCTGTTATTTTTCTAACTGAGAAACGATCTAAACTGAGCTAGAGATGGAAGTAACGCTGCACGGCCAGCTTTATGTCCATGCCAACATCATTTTGTGAGAAAATGGATCCTCTTTTTTTCAGCTGCGGATGTCTAATTTTGGAATGAGATTCTTCAATATCATTATGTTCACAACAGTTAAATACTCAGGGCTGATTTCCCAGGCAGATTAAACTGGGCTAAAAAGAACTGAGAATCTCCATGGAAGAGGCTCTTTTGTGGAGGATTAAGCTTGGATGTAGATCAGGGAAACCAGCCCGTGTAGACAGTGCTGTCAAACCATTAATCAGTGCTGTGTGTGTTTGTTATGTGTTTGCGCTCTTTTGTGTGACTGTGTGTGTTTGTGTGTGGCAGTTCCATGACCTCCTGTCCCAGACCACATCTCCCCTCAGTCAGTTGGACCCCTACACCAGTCGCTCCATGGACATGCTCCTGCCCCTGACTGAGTCGGACCGGAGGCGGAGAGGAGTTGAACAGGACTGTAGTATTTCTCTGCGCTCTTATAGTGAGAGGCCGCGTTCTGTAGTGAGTTCCACCTTCTTTCACTTTTATCATCTTCTGGGAAACCACCAAAGTTTCTCTTGGTGAGAGACCAGCTGAAAATCAGAGGAGGATGCTGAACAAAGTTGGATGTTTCAGGGTGTCACGCACCGTGTTTCTCAGACGCAGAGCCGTTCTGGATGCACAACTTAAGTTGCCGGTTGAGTTAAATCTTAGTGGGCGATGTGACAATAAATATCGTGCAGTGAGACGCTAACATTGCGAGATAATGCATTTGGCCCTACATCTCAAAATCCAGTAGGTGGTAGTAAAGTTCAACAGTGTCAAAACATAGCCAACTGTAGAAATACGCACGCAATCCACATCAGAAGTACAAGTACTGCTCTGAGGTAGCCGACACGTGTGCTCAGGCTTCATACAGAGAGCAGTCGTTATGGAGCGTTCGGCACAAATTCTCAACTGATTTTCCAGAGGTTGTATTATAATATACTCAGTTGGCAGTTTATTAGGTGCTCCGAATGACAACTCATGCAGTCGTGCAATAAATCCTATAATGTTCAGTATTTGTTTTGAGATTGATTCAAGTCCAACATGAACGTACCTTTGAATCGACACCTTTCTAAAACAATTTCAACGCAAACTGAACATTGTAATCATCATGAATGTAGGATTATTTGCTGGACTGTTGTATTAGACTGCATGAGTTTCAGCTAGGTGTACCTAATAAACTCTCATATAACACAGGGGGGCTAATATTCTGAAGCCCAGCAGTGCTGCTTCTGGCTGAAAGCGCTAATTCCTCTTCCATTAAGGCTGGTTGATGTTCAGTGCAAACAGTGTAAGCATGTAAAACAAAAACTTAAATTACTAATTTATTGATGTTTTATTTTTTAATAAAAATTAGCATAGAATCATTATTTCAGATGAATATAAATTCACTGGAAAGTTAAAACATGGCAGTACTGAATTATTTTCCTGCCCTCACTTCCATTTTCATGCCTCTGTGGCTGCAGGCATCATGCTTTCAGACTGTCCGTCCATCTGTACATCCGTCTGTCTGTCTGTCCCATTCTCATGAGGAACACCTTGAGGGAATGGACTCAAGGATGAACTGATTAGATTTTGACAGTCAAAGGTCAAGGTCACTGTGACCTCAACTGGTGGCAAACACAATTCCACGTCAAACTAGCCAAAATACAGCTGTTTGTGTAATCTAGTACAACAAATCAGCATCATGAATACAATGAAAAACGACTTCAAGTTTGCCTGTTCGCTACCTCACAAGAAGCTCCGTGGTCTTTAGCTCCATGCAGTGTGTTTTAACTCACCCAGTCAGATCACGTGTACCTCTGAATTTTACACGTATTTGAATAAATCCAATACAGTGTCTTCATTCTCTTCCCTGAATTTCTTGGGTTCCTCTTTAAGAAGATGAACTAAAAATAACCGAGTGATCAAATTTTACCATTTGCTAAAGGTCAAACTGCGACACGTACACAAGCAGTCAAGATGCCATGGCTGGTTTGTGAGTCACCGAGGTCAAAGAGAAAACACAGAGGAGCGTCCACACGTCAGGGAACTGCTGCACGACCGCGCTACTCAGGATCCACGATATGCAAAATCAATACCTGTCATTTTCCTAAGCGCTTATTGGATTTTTTTCATTAGTATATTTTACTCTGACAAGAGATTTATGAAAAAGCTGAGCACAGCCCACATTGACCTAAAGGCCCAACCTAGAGCATGAATATTTATGGGAATACCAGCAGTTCAAAAAGGGGCTTATCTTAAGGTGCTGACCAAGCAGACTCCTGTTGCCTTCACACGAATGTACAGCAGTCTTTTGCTTCACCTGGACCTGGACTGAGACACAGAACTGTGGCTGCAGGTTTAACTTGTGGAAACTGCTTTTCACTTCTAGTATAATGCACAAAATACAGCGCCTTCACTGTCTGTACTGGCTGAGGTGTGTGCACAGCGTGTGTGAGGAGAAGGCTCCTGACTCTGGAGGATTTCCACCGCCTCGATAGAAGTATTTGTTTCATGTCACAAATGTTCGATCTGTTTTTGCTGTGTTCACCGTTCAGGACAGACAGAGCGAACGGCACAAAGACTCTCGTTTAAACCTCCGGCCGCCGAGCCACTCTGCTACCTACGCCACGGTGTCCGCCTGGCATCACCAGCCTGAGAAACTCATCCTGGACTCCTGCGGGTACGAGGCAACAGTAAGTCACTTTCCACTCCCTGCCATGCACTGTTTTATATTGCCTGCTGTTTACCATAAAATTGATTGATGGAGATATTTAATCTACTGCATCAGGTGTCTCCATCTGTACTGTGTATTTGACAGGAAGCTCGTCAGCAGCCATGTTGAAATTCTATTCTAAGTGAATCCAACGCTGCTGTGTTCTGCTTCTTTCTCCTAGTACCTAGGATCAATGATAATCAGGGATCTACGAGGGATTGAGTCCACACAAGATGCCTGTGCTAAAATTAGGGTAAGTATTTCTGAAAAGCTTTGACAGTTTTTTTTTTTCTTCTAATTGAATTTGCGCTGAAATGAATTTGCAAAATGTCAGACATGAAATATCAGGGTTACAGAAGAAGAATACGGCTGACAATTACTTTCCCTCAGCTCATCCTGGTACATCAGTGTGTCTGGTAACACAACTATTGTGTTTTATCGTCTCCATTGCAGAAATCAAAGGATTCAAGAAAGGGTCCAGTTGTCATACTGTCCATCACCTATAGAGGGGTGAAGTTCATCGATGCAGCCACAAAGGTAATGGGAAAGTATGTGTATTGATGTGTCCAGCGTAGACACTGCAGGTGACTCACAGAGACTCCATTAGCGGTTGATTTCCAGTTGGCTCTCACTTCCTTCCTGTGTCCATTAGACTATAGTTGCGGAGCATGAGATCAGGAACATCTCGTGCGCCGCTCAGGACCCAGATGACCTCTGCACTTTTGCTTATATTACCAAGGATCTGAAGAGTGGCCACCACTTCTGCCATGTCTTCAGCACCGTGGAAGTGGTGAGTAAAACAGCTCTGTCCTGTTAAAGTGAGAAAAATCTGAGCAGACTCGTCTTTTGATTTAGTAGAAATATTTATACTATCCTTTGCACAAACCCACAAGTCTTTGTATAATTCTTGAACTTTTTTGTAAATTCGTCATTGAATAATTTAGAAAAAAAGCGAGGTGTCCTCCTGTGGGATGTCGGGAATCCCGCCGTTGAAACTGCATGCAGCATCCTGTGGACATTATTTGCCTGATTGGCTCATCAAATCGCCTGATTGAAGTCCCACTCCTGCTATGCATGGCATTTCCATGTGCAGACTCGGATTATGTTGTAATTTGCATCTCAGCTTCTGTAAAGGTTGAAGACGATCTTTTATCTTTGGCAGATGGACCACCGTGGAGCGTCACTTAACTACGGGCAAACAGTTTTAACTGAGTTGTAATGATCAATGCTCAAACTCAGTTTTCAGCCTCACTTTTATTTAACTCAAATGTTCCATGTGCAGAATGTCATGTAAAAATTGCTTTTGCTTTTTTCTGAAAATGCGCATGAAGAACCAGCAGATGATTATACAAAGGAATTATCCTAAAAATGTGAAGAGCTTTCGTGTGATGCACAGCAAAACCCAGTAAGATGAAAGCATCTCTAAACAAATACTGAAAGTCAGACTTAAAGTAGATTTTGATAGTCGAAGCTAAAAGAACTAATACCAGCCTCCATGTTTGAGAGCTTTTACTAAAGACTATTAGAGAAATTAAAAGGTTTGTCATGCACACAAGCAAAGGCACCAACTATCATTTTAGGTTAAAGTGAATTCAGTTTGAGTCCGCTGTGAGGAAGTCGTTTGTGTCATTAAACAGCAGCTGAAACAGCAGCTGTCTGCTGATGTCAACACACTTTTTCAAACTCTGCTCTCCGCTCACGCAGACGCAGACCTACGAGATCATCCTAACACTGGGACAGGCGTTTGAGGTGGCCTATCAGATGGCAATCCAGTCCAGGGCGAGACAGTATGTCCCACCGTCCTCTCTGGGCTCAGAGGTCATAGAGACCAAAACCAGCCGTCCTGTTTCTCAGTCGTGGAGCAGCATGCGGAGATCAGCAGTGAGTACCACCCTATCAAAAACATGCTGAACGTGTGCATCTGCGAGCGTGTGAGTGTTTATTTGATCTATGTGTGGAGAGGAAGGAGCGTAGCAACGTGCCGTCACGCCGTCGTAATTCAAAAATACACACAGACCGCGTCACAGACTTCTTACCCGCCACTGAATCCCCAGTGGGCCACCTGCAAAGGAAGATTTGTTGTGTGTGATAGAAAGTGATGAGTCATTACTTTGCTACCAATTTCGTCTCCCCCCTCCCAACTCTGACTCACTCCGATCAAGGCAGATTTTCTTATTGTGAATATGCGGAACATGATGAATGAATAGTTTTATTTGTTGCTCGCAGGCGGGTGTGTGATTTCCACTGGGACTGTCCTGAGGTCTCAGCCCCGCGGGTTGGACGCATCCTTCGCTCCCTTTGCTATTGATTGTGTTTCGTAAACGTTCATGTGTACCCTCGGCTACACGTTGATGCATTGACCTCTCAGGCTGCATATAACGAGCACTCAGTGATCACTGTCACCTGAGAGAGCTGCACAGCCGGGAGCACGCACCCTGCAAGACCACATGCTTATGCAGAGACACAAATCACTTTGTTTTACTACCTGCCTGTAAGGATAATATATGGAGTAATCACAGAGCTGCATAATGAGTGTGGCTGGTTGTTTAAGTTGGAAATGAGAAGGGGGGAGACTCCTATCTGCTGCAATTTGTTTTAATTCTCTCCATTGCTATGTGAATGCTACCATATCGAGTCCGTTTAAACAGAAACTGTGACAGGGAAATCTTTTTTTTTTCCTTTTTAATTTTCCCAAAGGAGAGATAATCCCTCACCACCTTTACTGCTGCTAAGCTTTTCATTCTGGCGCGGCACATCTGCAGGTTGACGGCGATAACAGCGACAGATTTATCACCTGAAAGTCTTTGTAATATTCGAAACAGTGGATCTTTGATTTTCAGACGGAAGTAAACAAAAGCAGGGTTCTCATTTCTAGCTGTCGACAGTCGATTTTTACGGCTGAAAAGACGACCGACTAGCAGATTTCAGCGGCTGTAGTTAGCGTGCTAATTAAGCTAATGTTGGCTCTGTGAGGCTGTTGAAAATGCTGGCTCTGGCTGACGTTTTAACATGTTCAGCTAATGTTAACGCATGTTGAATATGCACTTCAGGCTACATACATGATATTGTGCTGGAAGACTGCACGTCCCAGGCAAAAAATCTGCATCGTCAGCAGTTGATGATCCATGAAGAAGACACAGAAACACAGCATGGTTCTTGTGTTGCAGCGTAAAGCTATTCAGTCCTGGTATTATAAGTAATCATAAGCATGATTTTCTGCTTAGCTTACACACTGTAAGTCAAACAAAGCTTTCACTTTTAATGGTACAAGAGAGAAAGCCGTTATGACGCGGACCTTGATTGAGTGTTTGACAAACATGCTTGTAAATCTCGGGTAACTTTGGCAGGGGTTGCTGGAACGTACTGCCCAAGTCCAATAAAGAGAAGGCCAGAGCTGCTAGCGTTAGCCTGTACGCCGTAGCATCCAGGACCAGCTTTTTAAACAGAACCTGCAACCCCATAAAGCAGTTTCCTAAGAACCCAGCCGACCTGCTGCGCCTCGTTAGGGTTGCTAAGCTACGATGCTATCCGGGCGGAGGCTGATGGCAAAAGAGCACAAGTTGTAGAAATGTTTCTGGGTGAATAAGTTTCCTTCTTCAGCTCTAAACAGGTGATGAACTGCTCCTAACGGATTTCTTCATTGCTCTATCCCTCTTATTCTCTCGTTTTTTTTAACATGTCTTTGTTCTTGTCTTCTTGGTCCTCCTGCTTCCCAGGGTGCCCCTCTGCTCGAATGCCGCTGCTGTCACTGTCACACGTGTACTACCCACCGTCCTTCCTTCCTCCCGTTGCACTCTGTTAGCCCTGGAGTCCAGGTCCTTCTCTTTCCTTTCCTCTATTCAACCTGTAATCACCACACATCTGCTTACACACCAGTCCCTCCCTCCTTTGTTTTCGCTGTCGTCGGGGTGCCGCAGCGCACTTTGTCTCCTTGTTTTGTGGTTCGTAATATTTCAGCCATGAACTTTCTCCTCATCCCTTTACGTTCCCATCTCTCATCTTCATCTCACATTTTAGACTTGGACGCAGTTAGTTTAGGTTCTGTGGTTAAACACATTCAGAGCAGAGAGGGTTTCTTGATGCGATTTGACTTCTCTATTTAAGCTTCTACGAGGACTATTGGCTTAATTGTGCCAGTGAGGGTTTGTAAACAAGATGGTTGACGTCGTCTCTGTGGGATGGTTTTAAGCTCTCCTTCTCATTTTTTTGTACATCAGTCTTTTTAAGGCGCTGAAGATGCCATTCATACGCAGGGAAGTGTAAAGTTTTTTTAGCTAGCTCAAAGCGTATGTAGCTCTACCTAACCCAGTTTGTGTTCTGACTGCTTGCATCATGACACTAGCACTCATGTTTGTGTGAGCCGCTGCTGTAGAGCACATGCTGCTGTTGAACTACTCATCAGTGTGTCTTTGAACTCCCAGAAGGCCGTAGCTTTGGTTTACTGCTGCGGCTTCCAGAGTGTGTTTTCTGTCAGACATCATCCATGTTGTGGATTGAGTCCTGAGTGTCTGTGATTAGAACATGATCACTGGACTGTACCTCTAATCCACATGCACGTGTGTGAGCTGAGGACTTGTCAGTGTGGCGCAATGGCCTCCACTGCTGCCCGTCTCACGCCCTCCTCTCGTCCCTCCTCCCTCCCTCCCCTCGGCAGATCGACCCCCTGGAGATGGACGCAGACATGCAGTCCCTGGGCAGCACCACCTGGCTCTTGGACCAGCGGGACTCCAACAGGCGCCCCGTCAGCACCAAGTACGAGACCACCATATTCTGAGGCCGGATCCCCACAGCCGCCCCTCTGCACCCCCTCGTACTTTCCTCTCCCCCCTGCATCCGGTTCTTTAATTTCTCTCTGATACACACACACACACACACACACACACACACACACACACACACATATATATATACATGCGAGCCCCGTGCCTTCTCACTGTGATGGTATAGCATCCCTCAGGGCTGCCTACTCCTGCACCCTCCTTTGCCCTGCCCAGCGACCCACACCAACCTCTTTACCCACCATGACAAACACTCCTGCGGCTCCCCCGTGCCCCCCCAACACCCCTGGCAGCCTCCCTCGCCTGTTGCTGCTGCAGCCAATGGCGGAGCCCTGGAACGGATGATCCTGGACTGATGTCATTTTACAGTGGCCCTGCTCTCTCAACCAAACTGCCTCTTCCTCCTCATCCTCCTCCTCCTGACAACTTGCATCTGCCTCCAAATCCCCGATAGCTCCCAGAGGTTGCATCTTTATTATTCTTCCTCTTTCAGGCCATTTTTTGAAATTGATTCTCCACAGGCAAAACAAGCATGCTCATTTTTATGTTGCTCTGTACCTAGACTCCACATTGGCTTGGCATAGCGGAAAGGTGAAGTTTGTATTATATTGAGTAAACTACTAAGTTGTTTGTAATTCCAAAGGGGCCAGTGTGAAGCAGCAGCCAGCAGCTGGCTAATTTAGCCTAGCATGAAGAGTGGAAACAGGAAACAAGCTAGCCTGGCTAGGACAAAATCCATCTGTGAGCACCGTCAGAACTCACAATTAGCACGTTAAATCTTACTTGTTTTATATGTTAAAAAACAGAAGTGTAAAAATGACAAATTGCGGTTTTATGTTTGTGCTATTTCGTGTTTCTGTGTGTGACTGCAGCCCCGAGAGCCCCCGAAGGCTTTACCTTTATTATTATTCTCATTTCAAGCCATTTAAAAACTGATTTTCCACAGAAAAAACAAGCATGCTAATTTTTATTTTGCTCTGGGTCGAGACATTTTGCACCAGTCTGATGTCACTTCCTGTAGTCCACGCTGGGTGCTGGGTGTCTGATCCCAACTGACATTTAAACTCCCCCTAAAAAATGATTTTTTGGTTTTAGTACGGATTAAATAAAATGGATATAGCATGTTAATTAGTTAGCTTTAGAGGTGCTTGTTGTAGGCTAGCTGTTTCCGTCTTTGTGCTAAGCTAAGCTAGCCGGCTGCTGGTGGTAGCTTCGTATTCACCTTACACCTGCGAACCTTTCCACAGATCCAAGATTTAGATTCCGAGTCTGTAAATAAAAGTATGATTTTTTTTTTTTTTTCAGTTTTTTTTTTTTTTCCAACATCACTTTTTATTCTTGATTTCCTGAATTATTTGAGTGTTTGGTTGTTTTCCCTCAAGACAGTTATTATTTTTTTCTTTCTCCATCTTTAGCTTGTCCTGTCTTACCAGGCATCTACCACTGTGAGGCACTATGAGGAGGCTGCTTTGCTAGCATGGGATGCAAGATGGACAATTAATCAATGAAAAGACAAAACAGCAACATGCAGCAAACAACCTGTTTTTTTTTTTCTACGCATTTGTACAAAACTCATGATAACACGATGGATCGGTCATGAATCTGTCACCGATGTCTGAACTCAAACGGACCAAGAACTGAGCCCTCGCACACACACACTGGAGGACAGCTTTCCTCCGCTTGCCCGAGGACAACAGCCTTACTTCATTTCGGTTATCTATAATCAAGCCCCCACCTTTCCCCCGACCTTCCTGAATACCCCCGCCACCACCCAACAACTGCACGCCTCCCCCCTGCTTCTAAAAGACTTTAAAAAAAAAAAAGACAACACTTGTGATTTCCTGGTGTTAAGTTGACTGCGGCTGGCTGCGATGACGACGCTCTTATGATGGTACAGTTTTGTCCAGATGAGTCTTTGCTCTGGCCTTGTACTGCCCTGTCTGCAGTCTCTCAGCATTCATGGTAGCAATGAGAGACTGCAAGTCACAGCATCTTCTTCTTGTCAATTAAAAAAACAAACACTGTGTTAAAACATGGCACTATCCCTTTTAATACCTTCTTTTCTTTTGTTACGGTGCAACTAGGACATTTAGTGCATTTGTGATACTTTTTGATAGACGGGAGGGGGCTGACTGACACGCTTTGGGAGAGAGTGATGATCATGAAGGATCCCGACATTGATCCAGAAAAAAACAGAATACCACCAAAATAAAATAAGCATATTGAGTGCACTGACATCGGTTTCACAATTTTGGTGATCTGAACAAAAAACATCCTCAACACGATTTCATTTGACTCGAGTGTATTAATGCACAATTCGGCGCACATTTCCCAACATAGCATCTTATTATCGTGATTACATGGGTAGGTATCTGTGCCGCTTCACGCCAACTTAGAATTAGGTGCAGCACATGCAAAGTATGCCACTTGAAAATAAACGGCAGTGAAAAGATTTAATTCCGCCACATTAAAAGAGCCAAATCTAAGTGTCGCTCTGGTGTCGTGTTAATGCGAATGGATTTGTTATGCTGAGAACATGACACAGTTTTTTTTTTTTTTTTTTTTTTTTAAGAATTTCCCTCCTGCACTGTGACTGAAAAATGCTCGTCGTGGAGTCGACACGTATCTGTGGGTTGTCCCCTGTGTGCACTACCTACCGTGCGTGCTGTATGCCTTGTTTCTGTCTGTCCTCGTGGGAGTTTGGACTGTTACCGTTACATCACTGTCCACCGTCCTTGTTTCTGTGTGCTGCAGGAGAAGTGAGATATTGAGCTCCTCTCCAGAAGACAGCGTGGCTGCAGACTGACTGTTAAAGATGTAGCTGGTCTGTGTGCGGTACCGTGGCTGTGTCATTGCCACTCTGTTCTGACTGTTCACTGTTAGCTTCCACTGGCGATGCATGTTGGCAGTGTTTCTTTTGTGTTTTGTCCCCTTTGATGCACTTGGCCTGAGCAGTCTCTGTATGTACTGTAGCAGTGTCTCGTCTCCTCTCGCTCATCTGCCATTCGCTTTTCACGTCCCCTCTCTTCGTTACACACCGACACAGCGGTTCATCGCCATCCCTCCACGTTTCCATTGTCGTCATTCCTCCGTAATTTTGTCACGTATGTTCTTCCATTTTGTGTGTCACCAAGACAACCTGCTCTAGTACGAATGCATAATGTAAAAGCATTACACTTTAATGAGCAGCAGCTATTTAAAGCAAGTTTTGGTGGCATGATATGGCTGTGCATGTACCGGTCTTTTTTAACATTGGTGTTTTCCTTGTGTAGCTCACCCCAGCGTTCAAGTTTCCGGATACCAAGCTGTGAGTTGAAGGGGAGCAGCCGATGTGAGTGTGTTTGCGTGTGTTGAGTTAGTGGGCAGAGCAGTGGAAAGAGCTAGAGAGAGAGGACGAGAGGTAAGCCTCGTGCAACGTGCAGGGCCGAACCAGCGCTACTCTGACATTTAGATCTCACTCTGTACACCCCCCTGCTCCTCCACTGCCCCTATTATGAATCCCAACACACTGACAAAAGGTAACCTGTTGTGCCACGTCACTGGCCAAACAGGACCCGTGAATCACTCCTGTCTTGAGAGAGGTCAGTCGGAAAGGTCAAGTCTATTTCCTGGCCTCCATGTGACTTTCTGATCTTGTCATGTAGGTACTGTAATGTTTAGAGCACTGTAGACCATTAATGATATAGACCATTAATGAGCATTTCTATTGATTCAGGTCTATTGGAGATAGTAACTGGGAATTATTAAGGGTCAAGAGATATGTAACAAAATGAGAGAGAGAAAAAAAAACTGTACCAGCATACAATGCTTTGCCCATGTTTGTGGACAGAGTATGGTTTGTCAAAGAAAATGTGATACTGTTTCAAATTTCAAAGCAATATTATATTAATGAAATTAAATAATACAATGGCAAAAGAATCCCTCTCAAGTCTGTTGTCAGCATTGATTTTTGTTTTATGGTTGAATAGTAAAACACAGACGGAAACATTACACCAGCTGTTGAAAGTTTAAAGTGACAAATATGACAACACGGTAATTATTGTACAATTATACGATCAGTGTTTCCCCTGCTGGAGAGATTAGTGGGTGGTGCAACTTCTAATCTCAACAAACGATTAGGCTCAGTTTGTCTTGTATTACAGTCGAGTCACAGAGCCGAGCATCCGACTTCGTGCCTGCTGATATTTGGAAAACCCGGCTCGTCATTACTGTGTTGATGGTATTTCCAGAATCCTCAAAAACTCCTCCAACCGTTCAGATTAAAAAAATCATAATGTATGCCTAAACCAAACCAAACCGCTAGATCTGCATGGCATGAAGACAGTTTTCCATTTACATTTGTTTATAATAACATTTAATGTGTTAACTTTTCGCTGTGTTATATTTTTACACATTAACTCCATTGTATTTTTCTCCTGATGAACAAAATGTGTAAGGAGATAGAATATTTCTGATTCCCTTAATTTTTAAATTCAGTTGCAGTTTGGGAAATTAGTTAAAAACCTTTTTTATGGTGCAGCAGAATAACATATCCACACGTACATGGGTGTTTTTTAAAACGTAGATACTTCAAGACATTTTGCAAACAAAACTTGAACATCACTGAAAACAGACGTTGTGTGCCGTTATCTAGGCAGTAACGTGCAATGGCGGATATGGCAGAAGAAAAGTGCTGACGCTAACTTTGCTGAACAGACCCCAGAACACAGACCCGCCGCAAATGTTGCTGGTTTTGGACAAGACCCTTTCAGACCGCTAGTTGCAGTTAGCCTTCCGGTGATACCTTTTTTCAGGCTTCTGATTGGCCAGCATGGCTAGGCTTATTAACACCGGTTGGACTGGCGTGCTCTTGACAGCGCTTTTTTTTTTTTTGCATTGTCATGTGGATGGAGACAGTGTTCACATACCCACGTACATGTGGACCAGGCTATTTGACTTATGTGTTTGAGGATCTTTGTTGATTCTGGAAAAGCCTTAAAAACAGCAGGAAGTGATGTAAAAATTTATCGTCTCTGTGACTCGTGTGAGTTTTCTCGTTGGAGCTTTGGCAAAGTCGAGCGACGTTGAAAGTTCGTACCTTTGGCTCTGCATGTTTTAGCCTTTCTTATAAATGCACGTCCTTTATGCTAATCATTCAGCAAATTACACCACAGCGTTTCAGAATTGTTTATGTGCTTTGGCCGTTGCTCCAGGCATCCACTGGTGTGCATTTATGGCCCTGTGACATGAAAATATGCTATCTGCCTCTTGCGTGAGAAGCGTAACTCTTAAAAAACTTTATGTTGCATAATCGGTGAACATGTCGTCTGCACAGTTACACTCTTCATCTGATGATGTGATCCAGCAGACTGCTCTTTGTGCATTACCACACAGTGATAATGCAGCACTGGCAGAAGTTAATAGAAACTTCATGTTCGCCGTGATGGATTATACAACATCAGCAAGAGTCTGATAAACTGTTTTCATACTGGAAATGACTGGAAACCAGTGGCTCCCTGGACCTGAAGGAACACATTAAATCTTGCATGGTGCCTGCATTACAGCTCGCTACAGCACAGGTATCCCTACCGCATCGAAATTTGGCATGTGAAGGGTGTACTTTAACAATAAATTAAAAACTATTTCTCCCACAAATTCAACAGATTAAACTCAGTAATATAACATGTAATACAGCCGAAATCACCTGAACCCTATTGGTTGTAATAAAGTCATAATCTATGAAATTAATCAGTTTGTTTTTTATTTCCAAATAAGCGCCTGTTTCATACACCACCCCCCACTAACACCAACGGCTGCAGGGGAAACACTGAGTGTGTTTTTTAGGGGTCGACTGATTATCGGCCCGATATTCAGCATTTTTCTCATTATTGGAATTGATGATGGCCGATATATTGATACAGCCGCCTCTCTGTCTGTCGTCACTTCTCTGAGGACTCACTCAGCGTCCAGCCCACAGTGCTATCTGATTGGTTACACGTCATTAGTAACAGCCTATCAATACTAAATGCTTCTGTAGCTGCAGCTTTTTTTAAGGCTTTAAATATTTCTGAAGTCCTAGACATCAAAATCCTCTAAATTTAAGCTGCAAAAACACCACAATCCTGTGATGGATCTCCATGACGACGAGCATGCCCAGTGAAAATGCCTGAATAAAGCTCTATACAGTTAACTAACGAGATAACAGCTCATTTATGTGGTGATAGCTAACGTTGTATCTTTGATTAGTGTCACTGTAACATGATCTTAGCTTAGCTACCCTATTGCTAATGAAACATTACTCGCCTGTATGAGTTGGCTTTCCGTCATAATAACGTAAGCTAACGTTGAATCTGGTAGGTCTAGCTTGAATGCTAACAGTTACTCATAATGTTACTGAAGCTGCCTGTGACACGGTTTCTTTTAGAGGGACTTCAGACGGCCTGTGTAGCTCCATACAGGGTGAGTTGCCCATTAGTAGCCCAGTTTAGAATAAAAGGCTATCATGCTATCAAATGCTAATGCAACATTTAAATGGTTTAAACCAGCTGAAGTCTTCCCACAGCAGTTTGTGTATTACACACCACGATTTTAAATTTACTGCAAATGTGTGTCAGTTCTAAATATCAGTCTCCTTAAATACTAATAATCGGTCGACCCCTAATATTTTTGGTTTATAATCATAGGTGGGGGGGGGGGGTTAACTCTAAAAAGTGCACACTGTCTTTGGTATAAACATCTGACAACATAAAGATAAGAAGAGAAAGCTGCTACATTTTAAAACTGATATAATATTTACAAGCGACGAGCGTCGTCTTTGGTGCTTGTTTTTCCTCAGGGTGTTTATCTGGAGATGAAGTAAACTGAAAACCAACAAATGTGCTTTCCAGGCGACTCGTCTCTTCAAAAACGTTTCAGAATCACAATCAGTCTCTCGTTATGACTCACACTGAGTTTTCTCATTAAAACGCGACGAAGCGTTTGTTCCTCTCGTCCAGGTGAAACCTATTACTCATTTTGTTTTGCGCAGTCTGTTTTGTTCTGGTTTTCTGGATGCTGTGTGCACTCAAACGTGTGCTTAAGATGCACTAATGTAACAGTAATTCATCACCTGCCTCATGCTTTGATTTAGACTTTTTTTGTTTAACTGAAAAAATAGAATAATAATATAGATTTTCTTTCCTTTGAGCATCCTCACTCACTCTATGTACACTCTGTAGCTACACATTCATTGCCAAATGGCAGCGTGTGTTAAGGCCACCGGAGGTTGTCTAGGTCACCCTCAACCTAGCGTGAGTCCTCTGCGGCGTCGGCCTCTCCGGGTGGGAACAGCAGTTTCCTGAGGATGGGTGCATAGAAGGGACCAAAGACGGTGCGGTTGAAGTGAACGATTCGCCCAAAGGCCGTCCCCAGCTCGGCGAGCTCGGCACTCACCAGCCTGAGGGGGGCGGGCAGCTCTGGACTCCTTTTAGCGGGGCCGCCCTGCAGCATGGCCTGGAGGAAGCCCTGTACCCTTTCTCCTGCGTTTGATCGAGAGAGGAGTGAGGGGGTGGAGGGAGGGAGAGAGAGGAGGAAAGAAGTCAGCTCTGCTGCAGCACACATGCAGGCTGAAAAACACGTGTGTGTGGACAGAGGAGACAAACTAAATGACGTTATCGTGCATGTTTCGCCTGATGGCAGAAAATGGTGCATCCCCAAGATGTCAGCTCTCTGTAGATTAAAATATACAATCACATATTCATCTGAAGGTATTTTGAAAAAGCCTTGAAGGGATTTTACCAACCTGAACAGTAAAACACACCTTTAAATGAGGTGAAAACGTAACAACCAGCCTGAGGTTATCTGATTCGGTCAGATGTTAAACTGAATCCAGCAGCAAGTAAAATATGAACATATAGATTTTTTCTCCAAATGTGCTTTAAAGCTGAAACAGTTGATTCACAAAATATTATTCTCTGACTATTTTGACAATTAACGATTTGAGTAATGTGGCTCTCACTCCTCAAATGTAGGATTTGCAGCTTTTTCTTTGTCATATTTGATAACGAGCTAAGTTATTTTTGGTTTTGGACTGCTGGTGGAAGAAAACGATCAGGTCAGGATGTCACCATGGCACCATTTTACAGACAAAACGATTCATCAATTAAGAAAATAACGGGTGGATTAATTAGTGTTAGTGTGTTTCATTGCATCCACCAAACTGTCAGCTTTTTACAGACTAAACTGTACAACTTCTTTACTGTTCTCTCTATTATTATTAGCTAAATGTAGCTTAGAGGGTTTTGTCTAATCAGCCTAAATCACACCGTAAATGAAGTAAAAACATATACAACCATCAATATTCTGCATTATAAACTTGGCACCTTGAATCTAATACTGGGATTCATAACATTTCTCCCCATTTGTGCTTCAGTTGATCATTTATCTTGTGCTCAGTCTGACCTATGAGTGTGCGGACGGGGTTGTTCTGCTTCCACAGCTCAGATATTTGTCCTTTCAGCAGATCCAGGCTCTCTGGAGGCAGCGCTGCTCCTCCCTGGTCGCTCAGAGCTTCGGTCACCTGCTGCAGTACTGCCTCCCCGAGCCCCAGCAGCGCTCCCTTCAGGTCATCCTCCCTGCAGCAGCAGAAACCAGCATTAGACAAACTACCAGCAGGCTTCATTAGATGTGTACTCGGTCACAGGCCGATGAATTTATCCATTTATAAGGACTGTTGAGCAAAGGGACTCGTGGCAGTCAATAAATAAAGGTCTTTAATAACATCTAGGTCTCAAAAGAGGTTTGGATTAAATAAAATGACATTTTAATAAAGGTAATTAAGTGAGAAATAGCCTGTGCTGCATTTTATTGCAGCGTGGACCACAGAGTGAGCAGCCTTTAAATACCACAAGCTGCTGTTCCACATTTATCCACTAATCATGACGGGGCTTCTCTTAAACAGAAAGAATGAGGTTAGCTGGATCCGTTCTGACAAGCTCGTTGCCTCCTGTCACCTCCATTGGCTTCCTTCTTATACAATACCTGTTCCCCATGACAGCCAGTACAAGCATCACCAAATCCTCCTCTTACCTGGTGTGACTGCCCTCCAGCAGGGCAGCGACGGACTGCCTGAGTTTACCTACAAACCCCTGCAGAGGGAAAACGGCGCCCCCACACTGAGCGTTGGTCAGGAGCAGCACCGACGCCTCCAGGACCAACATCTGGAGCCGCTGGCCCAGGGCGTCCAGGCGGGCTCGGTCCATCAGCGCAGTCTGTGTGTGGGAGGTCAGGTCAGGGTCATGTGTCATACAGTTAATCACAGCATTTTCAGCATAAATACGAGCCTTTCCAAAGAAAGGGGGAACATTCTGGGATGTAAAAAGCTGCACTGGATCCTCTGCAACAGTGATTCAGAGGCACTTGGTACGTGGAAAGACTGTAGAGTAACTCAACTATTGGCAAAAAAATGGAAATTGTGTTTTGATTAAAATATATAGATCCATATATTGAGTCAGCTGTAACCCCAAACACTGCATGATGCAGTGAGAGTGCATGAAAACTAGTCACCAAGCGAGCGAGATAATGAATAAACAGCTAAAAGAAATACAACACAAAAACAGATTAAATAGATACTTTAAAGTAGCCTAATGAATAAATGTTTGACATGTTACAGGTGGTGAGAATACAAATGAAAGTATGACTAAACCACCTGAACATTGACGGTTCAGTTCCATGAAAACAGCACTGCAGGCTGATGATTTACTTTCTATAATTAATAGTGTTAAACAACGGCAAACTTAAAGCTGGTTCAAATGAACACACGGCGGGTAATGCTGATGAAGGCTTACTTGAGCTCATCTGACAGGTCTGCGTGGCGACGTCAGACAAAGACGCTGTTCTACATGAGCTCTAATGTGTTGTCAGATGCTTCAACATGCAGCGGGGTGAGGAGGAGTGTGTAGGGAGACTGAAGATTCCCTGATAATCAATAAAATATCACTCAAATGAAAGCCGGAGTGCTTGTGATGTCATTTTTGTAGGCTGCTGCTGACCTCGGGATATTTCTGGTCTTGCGGGTCCCAGTGTAGCAGACGCATGTAGGCCCGGTTGAGGACGGCGGTGGCGCTGACAGGACCCCGGCTGTCAGGGCCGGACTGAGGTCTGACGGCCGACGCCTCTTCTGACGCCGCTGCCTGAAGCCAAGCAGTGGTGTTGTCCAGAGAAGCTGAAAAAAAAAAAACAGGAAAATACACGACACATGTATAAATAAACACCTCAGCAGTTACACATTATTAGCATCCACTGCGACGCTGCTGAATTAGGAATCACAAGGTGTTTCAGTGCTACAGACATGTATTCATGATTTCTGCAAAAGGAAGTAGTGAACGGTGGGTTTCAGTCTCTAACTTAGTTCATGTTTGCAGCACATTTGCTTCACTCTCATCGCATCAATTAACGTGTCTGTACCAAAATGAGATAATTACACCTACAGTTAACTCAAATATGGCTGGTATGATTGATAGATTACCATCAGATTTACTAACCACATTAATTAATTTGCTATCAAAATGCATTTCAGAGTACATTCATCTTTTAGAAAAAAAAAGAAGAAAAAAAAAAAGACGAGGATATTTAGTACCACAGCTAACGTGTCGATGTCAGCACCGAGGACCCTGTCGCTCTGCCAATAAGTCTGATTAGCCAGCTGCAGTTAGACAGAATCGAGTTCGCCGATTGGCCTTCCAGCTACGAGAGGCTGAAAAATGGCAGGATGGCGCTTTAGCGCGACAAAGGTCAAAATCTGTTTAATTGAAAAGTGAAATATGCGACGAGCGTAAATTTCACAGTCTCAAAGTCACCTTGCCCATCCGTCACTCACAGCGTCGCAGTCAGCTGGGAGATTTAAACTGCCGTCCTCACCTGGCTGCTTGTCCAAGATCTGCTGGAATTTGGCTCTCTCGTACTGCACAGCCTGCTGCAGGAGGTGAGGCCTCAGGCTCTGGATGGTGAAGTTAACCATGTCGGTCTTCATCAGGCCCAAGACGCGGAAGATTTCCCTGAGGAAACGGCAGAGGAATTAGGGATGCTCTACCTGAACATTACAAATGCAAGCAAGCGGACTTAATTTGTAAAGCAGAAGAGGTGCTTTACAGGAAGACGAAGAACAGGGCCGGGGGTGAGAGAAGAGACTGACAAGACATTGTACTCAAAATTATTGATTAACTTGAATAAAATCTGTAAGTCAAAAGAAAACAAAGTGGTTTTAATAAGTTTTTTTAATTATATGCACTAATTAAGAGTTTTTGCAGGAGTCAGGTGTTTAGTTTTCAGTGGAAGTAACAGGAGGTGTGGACGCACAACTACACAATTAAAAAACATTATGCTAATAAGGTAGACTAAATGACAAAACACAACACCGTCAGAGCAGCAGTAATATACTTGTATAAATATATTCATGTATAATAGATACAAGCTTTGTCTGTAAAGGTGGTGTTAACCTGCCCCTCACCTCAGGAGCTCCACAGGGTCCTTGAGGTCCCTCAGTGCTCTGACCTCTGGGTCACGCACAGGTGCACATAAAGATGCCATGGTGCTGATGACGTATCCCGCCAGTCTGTGGAGATCCAGAGCTCCGTGATCGACCTCCTGCTGAATCAGCTGCATGTCCAGCACCTCGTCCATCTGAGCTCTCAGCCTGACGTGACCGGGCAGCAGCAGGGACTGAAGCATCTGACGGCAAAGAGAGGACAGCCTTCAGTCGAGAAAATGTCAGTTTACCCTTTAAGGTTGGTTTTCTGTTCCTCTGCACTTACAAACAGATGTTATATAGCTGCTCAGACTAATATTATAATCCATGCTGATATCAGGCCCGAGCTGATAACAGATAGACCTCTATACTCTTTTGTTCCCTACTTAATTCTTATTTTTAGATTTATTTTCAGAGACAGATCTAATGAAGTCTCGCCCTGTGTTTGTATTTCTCTGGTTTTGATCTGCATATGAGAATGAACGGGGTCAGAGGGCTCGGCAGACCCTGCTGCTACTAATGCGTCTGATTTGATGCCACGCACACTTACAGTCTTGACTTCCTGGAGCAGGATGACAGCATGATTGTAGTTTGGAGGATCACTGTGGAGCTGCTCTTGAAGACCGTCCCAAAACGCCCGGTGAACAATCTGTGTTACTCTGCCCTCCAGGCTGCACAAAGAGAAAACGGCTCAAACAGCAGCTCAAAGGAGACTGAACTTTAAATTCATTTTCGACGTAAGAGTATCCAAGGTCACTTTAGCTGTGCTGGAGTGTTTTTCTTGCCTGTCTGGAGGAGGGCTCCTGGGTTTGAAGCAGAAGTCTCTGTTCACCGCTATCTCATGCGCGAGGCTCAGGTTGGAAACGCAATTTTCCAGCTCCATCAGACTGGATAATGAGGCAGTGGGTGGGCTCCCTGACACAGGACAGGACACACACACCCACAGATAATTAAAACTGCCATGGTGGTAATAATTCAATTACTAATGCTCCCTGATCGAGCCTGCAAACAATAACTGCCGTAATAAAGCTTCATACCCGTAGGAGAGTCAAGTTTTTCCAGACAGGGAAGGTCAGCTGGGGAATCATCAGCGGCCTCGTCTCTTTGATTTGGCATTTCAGCAACAGTCTAGACATTAAAATTACACAGTGACTAATCAACAGAGCTTGGTGAAATTGGTCATTTTGTTTCTTGTCATAACAATGTGTACAATAAAAATATTAAGAGCTGCAGTTATTAGCAGACTGAGCAATCACTCCATCAACCGAGAATTAATCTGCCAGTATTCTGATCACTGATTAATCGCTTTAGTTGATGCCAAACAAAAGAGTTCAAGATGTAGTTTCAGATGTGAACATCTGCTTTTTTGTACTTTTCTGTGTTACATGACAGTGAACTGAATATATTTTGGTTTTGGACTGTTGATCAAATAAAACAAGCGCTCGAAGGACATCTCATTGGACTGTGGGAAATGATAACAGGCGAAACAATTAATATAGAAAATAATCCACAGATTAATTAACAGTGAAAGTAGTTGTAAATTGCAGCCTTAAAATATAATTAACTATCACGGCAATTAGACTGTGATTTAACAGTGGTGGAAGAAGTACTCAGATTTTTTTTACTTGGCTAAGTAAAAGTAACAGTACAACAGTGCAGAAATACTCTGTTACAAGTACAAATTATGCAGAATTACCCATATCAGAAAGAAGTACATTAGATTGAGGGATCATTGAAGTATTCATGTGTACAGGTGTGGCTAATTTTAATTACTTTATGTACTGATGCTGGTCATGTTGTGGATCAATAAAGTCATATCTAAACCTACAAACTATAAATCACGATTTATTGATTAAATCTTGCGTTGTTAATGGTGGTGGAGTAAAAGTACAACATTTGTCTCTGTAGTATAACATTAGTGGAGTAATATTAAAAGTATAAAGTAGTAAATAATGGAAAACGGTTAAGTACAAGTAACGTTACCTCATTAATCGTACTTAAGTAGCTACATTTAAGTATATGAGTAAATATTTATCTAACATAAGTTCCCCAGTAACTTTTAACCACTGAGGAAAAACAGACGTTAAATATAAAATTAGCTTGCTAGCTAAAAACTTCGTCGTTAGCTAAAAATACACAAGTCACCATGATGAAAAACAAAATACACGAATAAAACTGCAATGCAACGACAACAGGACGCTTATTGGAGGATATCTTACCTGTTGTTGGTATTTCGGTGAATTTTTTTTAAGACCGGAAACGATGAAAGGTGTAAATGTAAACTTGCTAACTGACTCGTTAACAGTTCATGTACTCACCGTTTAAAAGCCACAAACAGCAACAACATCGCCGTTCAAGTTTAAACCTGGACTAAACCACTGTAATACACATATGGGGGAGTTTAGAAATGTCAGACTTTGTTTTAGTTTTAAAACATGCTGTAATCCTGTACTTGCTACAGCATCGTGATACAAAAGGTCGACATAAACGTGTTTAATGGCTGGCTTTTATTTATTTCAATAAGAAAAGCAGAAAAAGACGACGGCTTCATTTGGTTTGGTCCGTTCTCAAATCAAAACAGTGGGCGTGTCAGGGCTGCGTTTCTGCTCCTCTCCGCCCCTCTGACAGGTCCAAACACCGCGGCGTGTCACCGTGTCAAAAGCGAACTCACCACACCTGTAGCTCAGTTTGAACCTCCATTGTAGTTCAGTGGGAACAAAACGGAAAGCGGCCGGTGTGTTTGTATAAATGCTCAATTGTTTGAGACATACGGCTGGAAATGTCCTGTTTCCTGTAAGCCAGGAACTTCGAGAAGGCAGAGGTATGCAGTGAAAGTACTGCACAGAGGGTGAACAGTTAACACACGTGTAGAAAACACTCCAAATCCCCTAAATAAATACCACTCATGTATTTTTCTAACAATACACTTATGTACCATTTTTTGACTTTACGCAAGACATCCCCTCTTTTAAGAAACACTGCCAGATATTTGTTTCTATGTTCATCTTTTTAAATATTATTTATTTTTCAATTCTACATTTATGTCACATTTGTATATTTTTCCTATCTTCAGCTCTGATTTTCGCTACAGGTATACTTCCTGTACCATTTGTCTTATGTTACTGCTGCTGTTGTAAAGTTGTTTTTAAAAATAGTTCCTTTGCTGCTGACACTTTAGTGTCCTCATACGGGATTTGTGAGAGCATGTTATTTGATCATTATTGGTGCTGAAGTTGCTTGTGGATGAGTTGACACATACAATAAATCAACGAAGCAACTTCAAACTACTGAGTCATAAAGGGTGGTTGGTTTCCTACAAGCGAGCAACTTTTCATGTTTTTGAGAAGGATCTGAGGCAGATGTACTTTACTACAACTTCAAACTGAGAAGCACATAAAACAAAGCCTCACAATGTGAAGCATGAGTGTTTGATTTCAACGAGCTGTAATATTGTCCCAAAACACGAAAAATTGACTTTTCCATTCAGAGACGCATGCAAAAAAAGGCCTGAGACAGAACTGTATTGCAAATTATTTATAATTGCAAAATGTTGCGTAACAAACTGTTCTGATAAATACAAGCATTTGACAAAGCTTTATCTAAAAATGTTGACCTTCCATCACAGCCACAAACACAAATAGATATGATCATATTTTAATTAAAAATAAAAAACATTACAAAACAACTCCCGGGCCATGATATTTATACATTTGCATATTTCAAAATAACATCATTAAATTTCTGTTTTAAAATAACAAGGATAACTTAAAAAAAAAAAAAGACAATTTCACACCTAGTTTCAGTCTTTTTCCTCTCTCGAGCTGCTATGTACAGGAAACTTGTTTGCATTGCTGCACAAATGCCACTCTCACTTCAGGTGGAGCATCTGACAACGTTAAAGCAAACAAAAAAGGAAAATAAGTGCCAAAAGCAGGGCCGCATACCCGGATTGTTCCTCGGATAACTTAGTGTCCTCCTATTAAACTGAGACAAGAAATCAATGTCAAATTTCAGTAAATCATTTTGAAGAAGTGGCGAAAAAAATCATTTGCCAGCAGTTTAAATCTCCCGGAGAAAAACGGCGAGTTCCTCATGAAAGGGAAATCAATGTCACAAAAGAGGCTGCTTAAATGGTTTCTCTGCATTCAAGCTTTGTATTCGAAGCCGTGTGAGTCTTATTGTGAGAAAAGGCGAAGGAGCATCTACTGAATGAAGATGAGCAAATTAACGAATGCAATTTTGTGTTCCCAGCCACGCAGAGCCGCTTCTCTTCCATTCACACGCTAACAAAACTGTACAAAAAAACATCTCTAATTATATAATAATAAATTCAGGCTTCACGCATGTTTGTCTCAATGCCTCAGTTCATCAAGGACTGCGCTGCAGAATGACCCAACCTGGCCACAACTCAACAGCTAGCGCCTTTAAACCTCTGCAGCTTTTTTCCCTTCCTCAGGGCAAATCCGAGACCCCTTTTACACCTTCTATTATCATTTAATCCGCATCTAGATGTGTAATCTGGATAATGGCATTTGATAAAAGGCCTTTCCCTTTGCCTTTACTCCTGGTATTATTAAGTGCTTGTTCTTTCAATACTGCCCACATTAATATCAGGTCTCAGTATGCAAAATAGGTACATAACAAGGCACGGTCTCAGGTCAAGGAAAGCGCTGCTGCTGTGCGGGCTCAACTTACTTTTTCTTTGCTGAAGAAAATGATTTGTAGCTTTTTCACAGGCAGCAACACAGATATTTTTTTTTTCTTTTTCCAAGAACGAGGCCAAACTGCAGCGCCGTGGTGTGCTTTGAGTTTAAGCTGCCAGCCATAAACTGCAACATCCTTTGTTGCATGTTGTTCCCCACCTCTCTCTTCCCTCACTGCCATGTCATGCCATGTCATTATGTTGTCAGTTCTCTACAGTCGACTCCCTAATTAAAGCATAAAATGCCCCAAAATATGGAGCATGGGTGGCATTTAGATCAGACCACATCCAAATCAGGCCTGGTGGATCCGATAGCAGCCTGACTGCAATGTGTTCTGCGTGCATTTACATCCAGCGTTGACTTGCGTTGTTCCTTATCCAGACAACACATGTCAACACGTTCCTTATGCAGACCAGATATCCAGATATGACCAGGTGTAAATCAAATATTGACTCATTTAATGTAAGAATCAGCATATTGGAATTTGGCACACATGTCACTGTGGTTCCTGACTTCAGTTCAGTTCAGTTCATTTCTGAACTGCTTTACCCCTGTGAGTGCATGTAAACGCAGACTGACTGCTTCCAGTGCTCGAGCTGCAACTCTAATATAACCAGCTCGCATGGTCACATGGTAGTCCAGTGGTGGGGAGAGGGAGAGGTCATAGTGCAGTCAGTCTGGTGTCGGTGCTGCGATGATGCATCGTTTGTACTTTCCTGTCGCACACTTCCCAACACGCACACACATAAAAACGCAGACACACTGAGATCAACGCACAACGCTCAAACACCCTTTCCTGCTAAGAGTCTTTGAGCATGTTGATGCGTGCGAAGATCTTGAGAGCGGGTCCCAGTTTAATGTTCATGGTGCTCATGAGGTGGTCCTCCTTTAACAGGAGCAAGGCCTGTCCGTCAATCTCCTGAGAGCGAAACTCGTCTGCTATCTCCTGACAACCTGCGTGAACAGCAGAAGAAGAAGCACACGTTGCAGTTCACACTGAAAACACGACTCATAAGCACAAGAGTCGAATGTAATGTGTGTGTTTCCTGGACAAACGGGAGTGTGTGTGTACCCCACTGACCTGGCAGTGAACGGATGAACTCATAAACTTCTTCCACGTTCCACTTGGTGGGGTCGTTGGGTAAGAAGCGCTGACAGAGCGAAGGTGCGTCTCTCCCAGCGCAGCCCTCCTGGTCCGAGGCCCTGCTGGGATGCCGGTGGACGGAGACCTGAGCCGGCGCCGGAGCGGGAGCCAGAGGCCCCGAGCTGGCCGCCGACAGGGGAGACGGCGGCTCCTCGTAGCTGGACATGTCCGAACAGGGGCTGGACTCCTCCTGACTGGGCTGCGAGAGATGCGGTGAGGATACAGACCCGCCCTGAGGCTGCTGCGGTGAGGGGGACAGCTTCTGAAGAGGAAAACAGGCAGGCGTGACGTCAAGGCTCGGCATTCGAGAAATTGATGGCTCATCAGTAAAACACTGCTGGGACATTGTGTCAGACACAGCGAAGATTAAAAGGGTAATAATTAAGATTTATACTGTTCAATTGCTTCAAATGAGTATAATACAACTGCAGGGAGTTGATAGGGTTGTTGGATCGATACCAATGCCTTGAAAATTACTTTGTCAGGTGCTGAACCCTCCGGATTATAAAATTCAGTTCCTGGTCCAAACATGAAACAAAAGCACCCCCCACTGGAGGTTCAAGACCCAACCCTTGAGGTATTACATAACTCAAAACATTTTGGCCATAAAACCTACGCAGATTGTTCTCCAGCCAAAAGTGTAATATTTTTCAGCATTAAATACTGTGATATACTGCATTATCTGTACTTTTCTGTACAGTTTCTGCTTTCATTATCTAAATTACTTGTCTCTGCGATAAAAAATGTAACCTTATCGTGTCATTTCGGGTAAATCCAGGTCACCGAAAAGTAGCAAACCCCCCCCCCCCCCCCCAGCAAATCCAGCCTCTTTTGACATCTGTATAACTTGTGCAGGAGGCAGAAAATCTCTGCTGATGCTTCTCTGTTCCTACTGGTCACCACTAAACGTTGACAAAGATCATAGAGCGCTTAATGACCCTTTAAAGACAGAGGGACATAATCAGGCACTGACACAAATGATGCCCAAGTTCATTAAAAAGCATGAGGCGTGAAAAGTGCAGGCATAAAATGTGCAGTGGAAGCAGTATGTGATGGAGGGAAAGTGTTGGTGAGGAAGTTTTACAGCAGTGAAGGAGTGTGTGTGTGTGTGTGTGTGTGTGTGAGCGAGCCGGTTTGCGTACCTGCTTCTTAGCCTCTATGCTGGAGCGGCCCTGAGATCTTCTGCGCCAGCGACTCGTCGGTTTATTCCTCTCTGGACGGAACAGGCCTATCCGCTTGGTGCAGCCCACGTTGTACCTGCCCAGAAAGGTCCGTCATTGGAGCTTTTCCTTTTTCATGAAACTGGTGCTTGTTCAAAACGTCAAACCAAAAGGTGACTTGCCTCTTTGCACAAACCATGGAGCAGAATCTTTTCGAGCCTTTGAACGTGTAGGCGAAGTCGACCCAGCCGCAGTACTCACAGGTCAGCTTGGGCTCTTGCTCTTTTTCTGTGAGAAGAAACGGTACATGAAATGAGACAGTCCCTCGTCTACTCGGACACATATCTGCAAAAAAAAAAAAATCTGAAAGACACTTAATAATCAGCAGCATCTGAAGCAGTCACACCTGTTAAATCCACTGAATGGTTTATTACATAAGTTTCCACTGCTGCTCCAGAGATACAGCATAACACGTTTGAGGTTTAGTGTGATGGTGCCATTCAAAACTTTAGCTTCTTAAATACTGTCTGTGTCACAAAGCTACATGACCTCAGCAGCCACATGTTAGCAATCAAACCAACCAAGTTTTTGTCTTAGTGGAATCTAAAATGACGTTTGGATGTGTTGACTTCCGCCGTACCTATGCCACATATTTGGTTGAGTTGTGTATTTTACATTATTCCAAATGTTTCCAAAATTTTTAAAACCCAGAATCTGTCAAAATCTGTCACTTCATTCAAGGTAACTGCCCGCCTCCAGTGGCGACCCGGGAAACACCAGATGATACGTCAGAATGAGGAAGGAAATCTGCCCACGCGACAAAACATAACATGAATACGTGACCTCGACAACGGATGATTTAGAGACCCCAGATGGCAGAAATGACGTACTGTGTGTTTAAGCAGGTCATGAATCAGCCAAACGTCGCTGATCCGCATGAAATACAGTTTCTGTTCCGCTTGGTTTATTCACGGTGGTAAGCTAACATGCCAACACTTCCTGCATGTGTTTCACTTTAGTGGCTTTCACTGTGAAACCAAACGTGTTAATCAAGACTTGACTAAAAGAACACCTACCAGGAAACGACAAACTTTAAGCAACTAGAGTTTAAACACACCACTGGAGGAGCTTCGTTATGTAGCGGGTCGGTTTTGGTCTGGGAGGAAAGACAGTCATGCACGGGTCAAGTGGTTTGGTGAAGAGATGCAGAGGCATGTAATTACACTGAGGGCAGGCTTTTCTGCGACAACACACAGAGGACCACGAGTGCAGCACCGGCTCTTGTCATAATTTATCACAGCAGCTCTGGGCTGTTTGTCAGGTCTGCATCCTTTAAACAGCAGCAGCTCTCCTGCAGCAACTGTGTGTGTTAAGACCATCGCGGTCGGCCTGTCCGACGTTACGAGGTCTGCACGTTGTTATGTTACAGTTTCATAAACCTTCTAAGTCGGAGTAAATAAAATTTTCAGGGCCTCAGAGAGAGGTCGGACTGGGGCAATCCCATTTTCATGAGCACCGGCACAGCTCGACACACACTGATACACACAACCTATTGCACTCGTCTAATGCTTTGTCTCACCTGGTTGGTTCATGTCCTCAGGCTCGGAGTCGGTGTTCGCTGCGTTGCTGACCGGGGTTTTGTCGGGGTCTGAGGAGAGCTGATGATCCAGCTTCTTTGGGCTGTCGATGAGAATGGGCAGACGCTCCACCTGTGACAGGTAGAAAATATTAACAAATCTACCACAATGAAACGGCTCAGGGAAGACGAAACAACAGCTGTGATTACTCTGCCTGATGATACAGTCGAACCTCCATCTTCATTCTGACAAATATCACAGCAGCAATATTAAGCACAAAGACCACTTCACACGTTTATCCTGATGATGATTTGACGACCCGCTAATAATCAGCCTTTCACTGTTTAACTCAAGGTGCTAAAACCATCAGTCAAGTGACAAACTAGTACTGGATACATTTTTAGTGAAATAAAAAAGGTGCATTCAATAGCGCTGAAACAAAATACTCAATAAGTCAATGAGCAGAAAATTAATCTGCAACTGTTTTAATGATGGATGATCAAAAATGCCCCAAATTCTCAGCTTCCAACCTCACGAGTGTGAAGACTTGCTGCTTTTCTCTGTTTTCTAACATGTTAAATTAAATATCTGGAAGGTTTTGGTCAGACAAAATGAATGTGAAGACGTCACGTTGGGCTCTGTGAACTTGTATTGGCACTTTGCCATTTTTGACATTTCACAGAATCCATGAAGAGAAAAGAGACACTAACAATCATTAATAATAGAAATAGGCATCAATTACTGCCCTAGTTGAAAGCACTACATAAAGGTCCTTCTTTCATGCTGTCTAACAACATGACTTCCTTGTGCTTGGTCAGCACTATATGCATGTAAACATATTGGGCTTTTACACCAAATGTCCAGTAGGAGGCAGTGAGCCCCAAGCCTGGAAATTACAACAAACACATTCACCTTAACAAAAGGCTTTGAGGAGCAATAAAGAAATGTCAGCCACAGGCTTTAAGATAAACAACATAAGATATAACAACATCAATTTTAAGGGAGATGACAGATTAAACGAACGGTTTTTACGCCTTGAGATGCTGCAACGTGCCGCTCGTTATACACCTCTGCGCGCTTCCAGCTCCAGTCTGACCTCATGATAATTAATGACTGAATCAAACAGAAGCTGTGAGCCGGCACCGCTCGTGGTAACAGAGGCTTTGTGTTCGCCTGCTGACGGCTCCCTGCAGGCGGGCACGCTGGAGAGTGCAGTGGCTCTGGGTTGTTTATCATGTCTCGCTGCTGGTAAAGCTGAGATCGGGCACTTACACACACGGGGAACGGCTCAGCTCCCTCCTGGATGACAAAGCCTTCGATGACATGTGTGAGGACCTGGGGCTTGACGATGGCCTGGGGCGGTTTGTTCTCTCCGTTCTGCGGCGTGCTGCCCGTCACAGTGGGCGCCTCGCTCTCATTTCCTGAGGTCATGGCTGGAGGTGGGGTCCCAGGTGCGGCACTCGGCCTCTTGGTCGAGCCCCCTCCTGGCCAAGAAATGAACACAGCACCATCCGGTTAATATTTGAGAGCGTGTACTCTGTGAGCTGGTCACTAGTGGATCGAGTTTGAATGATAACAATGACAGAAATGATTAAACACTCTCACATTACAGTTTGTTGAATGAGGATCTGATGCTTGTTCATTGTCATATGTTATTCTGAACTGAATGTTTTCTGGGTTTTGGACTGTGGATCAGACTAAACAAGCATGCTGAAAATATAATTTCAGTCTCTGGATAACTACACTGGGCATTTTTCACCATTTTGTGCCATTTATTGGTATTCATCAATCAGTTAATCAAGACAATAATCTGCAGCCTTGAATTGATCGTTTGATTCAATCTTTAATTGCTGATTGACATCAAACTGGTGAAATGTCTTTATTCTGAGGAATAACATGAATTTTTGAAGCTTTAAGTAAATCATCTGACATTTTTACCGAGCTAAGTCCTAGTTTGCCTTCTTAAAATCACAGATTATAGCACGCATTCATCAGATACTGCGCTATGAGCATATATGAAGTTAAATTGTTCAGATAAACGCATAATTGTCACATTACAGCCACCTACATGCAAAACCGTCTCCACTCACATCCACCTGCGCGCCGCTGGCTCAAATAAACTCTCAGGTGTCGAAGGTGTAATAAGAGCTGAACATTTGAAGCGACCTGCTGGCACACTGTCGATCAATAAGCAGCAAATCGATCACGATCATCGCGACGACGTCTCGACTTTTCTCTGAACCTCACAAAGCGAAAGTAAACGTCAATGCTCAAAAGTTTTCTTACCGCTGTGCTCAGACAGGAAACATGTGCGGTTTACAGCCTGTTTGTTGTCGTGATGATCCGACGCGCACCGACCCGCCGCAGCTCTTTCACGCCGAGCTCGCGCGTAATGAGCAGCGCCGCTTCACAGCAGTAACAGACCAGCTCGTGAACCAGGGTCCGCCTCCCGGTTTCCTCCCACAGCAGCTAACGGTGTCATGTCTGATTCTCCTCAAGCTGCTGCGGCGGGACCACAGGCTTCAGCCGTGAACCTAGCCCGAGAGGAGTCTCCAGCTTCGGCCCAGTTTACCGTAAACTAACACTGAAAGCGCAGCCGGGGAGAGAGTAGCGTTGAATAACACCTCGGTCAGGCGTGAGGACCTGAATTACGCGCATGCGCAGAACAAAACGGGTTTCAGGTAAACCGATTGCAAAAAAAGGTTTGGTTATAAGGTTCCTTATAAAACTACAGCCCATTAAAGCCACAAATAAGCATGAGCGCATGTTTTCAGCAGGGCCACAGAAAGACACTTCAGGGCCCGAGTCCAAGTCCCCCATGAGTCCACCCTCTGAGAAAACTCAGACCAAAAAGCTCTGGAAAGGTTTAATTATTATAAAAGCTGTTGATTATGTGGATTTTTTTACTTTCATTTTTTTAAAATATTTGGTCAAAGATGATCCAGGAAGTCCAGCTCAGTGACAGATCCATGACATCTGTGACCACAGGGACCAATTAACTGATACTGCATGGTACTGGTATGCAAAGAGCATTTTACCATTATCAAACAGATGTCTGTAAAACTCTTGACAGGACCCCTTAAACTGCAAACAAAGTCAATTATTTCTCTTTTCAAATGCATCTTTAAACCATGAAGGTTTCTAATTGTAAAACCTTCCCAGAGCCGAGAAGCCCAATGTAAAGATTTTATAATTTTATCTTTTATCTTAATGATCATGAGGTAAACTGCAGAACGAGCCTCCTTCAAAACACAAGGAACATGACGTCAGAGTCCTCAGTGCACTGCTGCAGACTGTCAGCTGCAGTCTGCGACCCAGATTCCAGAGACGTTGGGACGCTGTGTCAAACATCAATAAAACATAGTGTGATCATTTTCTGAGCCTTTGTGACAATAGCTCAGTTGAAAAAAAAGACAATATAATGTTTTGTAAATACCTGCTTATCCTGAATTTGATTCCAGTAACATGTTGGGAGAGGAGCAACTAAAGACTCCAAAAACACCTGTTTGGAACGTTCCACAGGTAAACAGGTTGATTGGTAACAGGTGAGAATAACGTGATTGGGTATGAAAGGGGCATCCTGGAAAGCCTCACAAGGCTCCACAAGCGAGGATGGAGCGAGGCTCACCACTTTGTGAACACATGATTGTATGAAGGATATGACTCCATGAGCTCAGGGCCACTTCAGAAAACTGTTTTCAGTAAACACAGCTTACACTTTCTGTTTACACCCCCAGTTAAAGCCTTGACAGTCTCTCTGATATCTGCTAGCAGAGAGCAGAGTTGAAGAAATTCTGTGCGGATTAACCGTCGCTGTAACCTTGAATACTCAATACACCACTTTGACTGTAAAAATGCCTTTCTCTGGACGCTCTTCACTTAAATGCTACTTTTATGTAAAAAAAAAAGCTGAAACCTATCTCCATCAGCGTGGAACACAGAAATAGTTTCCTGCGGTGGTGGCGAGCAGAGCACCTCCACAGCACATCACACCCAACTCACTGCCCATAAACAGCAATTTGTGGTCGACAGAATGTTTCATTTTACAAGAAACACAGCATTAGCACTATTTCCAACCATTCAGGAGAAATATCACCATAGAAACTGATCCATGTCAACATTTTTAAAATACACCCCAAATAAGTTTGTGTTCAGCAAGAAGAGTACAGCTGCAGCATGATGACACGCTTACTGTCACAAGGCTACTGACCATGAGTCAAATCACTCACCAGGCCCTGCTTGATCCCTTTTATCTAAATCACCTGGCTGACAAAGAGTGCACAATAAGCAGAAAATGTTGAGATATAAAAATACATTTTACTGACGATGCAACATTTCGGGGGTTTTCTTGATGTATGCCGCTAAAAGCTTTTTAACTGGATTATAATCGGAAAAAGCACTTGAGAGTCTACCCACATTTCAAAACAGTTTGTACAAAGATTAGAAACGCTGAATCTTCTAAGCTACAGTCATAATAGCCTAATACACAAGCATGCCTCAGACACTGTCTAATGGACAAGAGCTGGTCTCCAACTGAGAAGTCTTAAGTCCCATCCCTGCAGGCAACACGTACAGTGACACGGGTCAAAGCTTCTGTTACTGTGAACAGCTCAGCAGGTAAAAGACGACATGACTGTCACCGCTTGTAAACACTTCTGTCGCCAGATAAGAGTCTTTCAGTTCTTGTTTGGGGGGATTTTTGCCCATTCTTCCTGCTAAAGGCTTCCAGTTCTGTGAGATTCTCTGGCCGTCTTGCATACATTGCTCTTGTGAGGTCTATCAACAGATTGTCCATGATGTTTAGGTGGGGGGACTGTGAGGACCATGGCAAAACTTTTAGCTTGAGGTTCACCGTGCCCCCGGCTGCACAGCGTGATCACTCCACCCCTGTGCTCGACAGCTGGTGAGATGTTCTTTTCATGACCCTCTGCAGCCTTTCCTCTCCAGACATACCTTTGCTCATTGTGGCCAAAAAAGCTCTACTTTAACTTCATCAGACTTGTTTCCAAAATGCACGAGGGTTGTTTAGATGTTCCATTGGAAACTTCTGATGTTGAATTTTGTGGTGAGGATGCAGGAAATGTTTCCTTCTGATGACTCTTCAGTAAACTCATCGTTGTGTACAGTAGAACAGCACACCCTCACTTCAGAGGCTGCTGAATCTTCACTGAATTTCTTTTGCAGTCAAGAGGAGGGTTTGGTTTGCCTTACTAGCAAATCCTGAAAGTTTTCTTGGTCTTCAAGACCTCAATTTCACCTCCACTGTTCTTGTTAGCTGCCAGTTCTTAATTACATTACAATCTGAGGAAACGGCGACATGAAAGAGCTTTGCTGTCTTCTTATAGCCTTCTCCTGCTTTGTGGGGAAATTATTTTAATTTTCAGAGTGTTAGGCAGCTGCTTAGAGGAGCCTGTGGCTGCTGATTGTTGGGACAAGGTTTGAGGAGTCACAGTATTTATAAAGCCTTGAAATCTGCATCACTTGGCCTTTTCTAGTGATGACTGTGAACAAGGTAAAGCCATAACAAGCTGATTAAGGAAAAATTGTACAGAACAAAAACAATGCACTGATCTTGTAACGTTGAAGGGAATGTTTCATCTTCAACCTTTTGCCTTTTGGAGATCATAAATATTAAGCAGGACTGCCCAAACTTACATCAACAATTCTGTGTGTCTTCTTCAAAGTGTAATTGAAGAAAATGATGAAACGGCCCCTACTTGCTCTCTATAAACTACTTTGGAAAACGTTACTGTAGTTAATATCCATGCACTTCTATACATTGACTTACCAGTTTATTAGCCTGAACACATGTACAATCAAACACTATGACAGGAAACTACATGCGGCAGGATGTCCCTGCTATAATTTACAGGCAACGAAATAATAAAAACTCCCATTATGAGTCTGTTTTTATGACTGCATTCCAATTCCTCCATTGGCTGAGAGAAGGTCTTTCACTGATCTTCAGAACTTTTTTGTTTGTGTTTAAATGTTTGCACAGGACACAGCATTGAGTCAAATGTGGGTATCGGGTGAGTTTTTGGACACAGCACAGGGACATCGCAGCGACAACAACAAACCAATAAGACACAAAGAACAGTGAAACTAAGACACAACATGTTCTGAATTACAAGTAAACACTGACTTTTCTTTTTTCTTTGGTAATGGAGCAGAGCAGATATAATGGTGCATTTTCTGCACCAAGGGGAAAAGTTGTATCTCAGCTGTTAAACTAGTACCAGTCATCTTGTCCCAGTGGCTAACTGGTTTATGAGTTTGTTTACCAAAATGTTTGAATACTCTACAGAGAGAGTAATTAAGCAGCTTATAAAATCATGCTGAATCATTACCTTGCGGCTGAACAGCTGGTGTGGCTGTGTCGACCTTGGGCTGTTCTACAGGCTTGGCGGGTTGTGATGGCGAAGGCGAAGGCGCAGGTTGCTGCTGTTGCTGCTGCGGCTGTTGTTGTTGTTGTTGTTGTTGTTGTTGTGGTTGTGTGGTCGGGGTTGGACACGTCTCTCTGACCACCAGTGACGTTGGCTTATCTTTGCAGTCCTGAACCAGTCGAGAGGCCTGAGATGTGCGTTAAAAACAAAAAGTCAGAGGGAAAAATGAGAGAAAGAACATCGGAGACAGTATTGAAAAGACAGATCAGGGACTGGTAGTACTTAAAATGTCAGTGACTCAAAAACTGAAAACCATTAGGCTTGGAAAATATCACACCAGTGGGAAAATATTACACCAGGAATCCCAAACTCAGAAGATTCTCGTGTATGTCTTGGAGTAGAAACGGATTTGGTGGGTGTTTTTGGACCAGTACTTTTTGTTTTGCTGGTTACCACTTAAAAAAAAAAAAAAGTGAACAACAGAAAAATGTGCATGTTGAGTAGGACAGAAAGTTATGCCCCATTAAAAACAAATGGAGGACATAATTTTTTTCAAGCATTTGAGGGCTCCAAAAAAAGTTAATAATTTCCAAGACTGTGGGTCTACAGTCATGCTAGAGACACTGAGTGGCTGTGCTTTGAGCTAAACAGCATGCTAACATGCTTATACTTAGCCGTTATGTTTATACCATAGCATTAACCACAAGGTACAGATGAGGCCAGTGAGAACATCATCAGTTTTGCTCATATTTGGTCATAAACCAAATTGAAATTTTGACCTAATGGGTTACTTGGAAGAAAAGCCAGGGGCCAACCAAAGTGATTATAATTTATCCTGAGGGGTCTTGAATGTGTGTAGAAAATTTTATGGCAATTCATCAAACAGTTGCTGAGAAATGTCACTCAAAGCCACAAACCTCATGGCGGTATTCGAAGAAAAGTCATGCACACAGTCATTAAGATGCATCATCCCAATACCATGACTGTGTGCACAAAATGTTCATGGAGTTTTTGCATTTGATGGACAAAATAAACGTTTCCTTGTGGTAGCACAGGCTACTCTTGGATTCTGGGCAGACCTGGTAATAACAGTGGTTGTCCAAACATGGTCCAGTGTGTCTAAACTAAATTAAATGTAAACAAAGGAATTTGACAAAGGAACACCAGAAAAGGTTCCTGACCTACTTTTACATCTATCTACATATTTTAGTCCTGACTTAAGGTTTTAACCTTAATGCTGGCAACAGATTAAAATGCTTGTTTGAGCACCTTTGGTGTGCGTAACTGCACTCACCGTTGGCTGTATTTGTAGGTTGATGGCAGTGAGCTGGACGGGCTGAGCTTTGGCATGGTTGAGGGAGGAGTGGAGGGCGTGGGGGCTGATGGTGGAGTGAAAGATTGTGGCCTGCTGGCTGGGCGTGGAGGGTTGGTGGGGAGCAGGTTTAGGCAGCACGGGGACGGGGTGCTGTGACGGTTGAATGGAGGCCGTCTGCAGCAGCTGACCCGCAGTCCTCTGAGAACCTTGACTCTGGTGGACCATGAACTGCTGTTGCTGCTGTTGCTGCTGCTGCTGCTGTTGCTGCTTGTGCTGCTGAACCAGGGAGTGGGGCTGAATCTGAGTGTATGCTGGAAAGAGAACAACATTTAGTTATTAAAATTTATGAATTCGACCAACTGCTGTGTTTACCACCCACAGACACTGTTGTGTCCTAAATTCACCAGCCACTGGCTACAGCTGGAGAGGATGGTAGTTTCTCTGTCTTCAAGTCTAGCCTAGTTTTCAAGTCTCGCATGCCAGATGTCCTGTACGTTCAAAGAGTTATTAGTCACTGTAATATGTCCTCAAGTCCATACTAGGTGTAACAGGTGCAGGCCTAGTGTTCAACTGAGATTACACACTACACATTGCCTGCCATTGTCCTATCAAACATTGCTGTAGTTTATTAAAGGTGATTTAGAAATGTCTCAAGTCACAATTGCTTCAAACCATGAGCTCCATTTATTTCATGTACCCTCACAACAACAACACTCTCAGTGTTTATCAGGAGCACTGACAAACACAGACGTCTGCACAAAAGAGCTTGTTTATAGCGCTCCCTTCACCTGTGTGCCCCTTGCTGACAGGATGTATTATTAAGAGCTTGTTGAAAGGCGCACAGAGACGACCGCTGTTGCAGTTTTGGTCTGACCATTACTCACAAATCGTTTCGAAATGGCCTGTCACCACCTGTCAGTGCTGTTGTGGGTAAAAAGACGTCCTGAGCTCATAACTTGCCCCGAAGCCCAAGACACAGCACATCAATCTTGTGTTGTGAGATCATGTGTGAGTGGGAGAGTGTTCAGCGGAAGTAGCCTGAGGCAAGTCTAATATTAGAAATGCCTCAGGAACGAACATGTGGAGCCAACAGTCCATGACACTCTTTAGAGAGTTAACGTTGAGTCAGCTACTCCAAGCCCCTCTGCTGCCTCCATCTCTAAGAACTCTACCAGGAAACTATAAGTCTTTGACTCATTCATATTACTGAAACCCACACAGGACATTGGTTACTCCTGCAGCACAGTACTTCAGTCCTGTGGCTTCTGCTGTATAAGCCATGTGAACATGGAGGTGTGTTTGGTGATGTCAATAAACCCCCCAATATCTCTAAGCATGGAAAACTGCCAAGTACATCAGCATTTGTCTCAAATCCCCCTCGCCCCCTGCCCCCTGCCCCCCACCCTCCTCCTCCTCCTCCTCCTCCCCCTCCCCCTGTTCTTTTCATGATGTTTTGTGTGGGATAGGCTCCATCTGGTTTCAAAGTTTCCCTGTGAGGCACTAACCGCAGTCTGTACCCTGCTGTGGAATATATAGATGTTTCTATCCAGCAGAGTTTGCATGTCATTAGTCCCTTTAAGGCTACAGGATCTGCTGAAAAGCGTTTTCTTTTTCTCATGCTGAGACACAGTGGAACCCACCGACAGAAAATATGGTTTGCTATGGTGTACGGGGAAGGATCATTTCATTTAATATTTACAATATTCAGAGCAGGATGGATATGAGCCTTGGGTGGGTGGATACGGCCAGCAGCATGATAATCAAAGATGTTAGCCTGTAAGATGGTTCACGCTTGAAAAGCAATTTAAACAGACACTTCGTGGGATAATAACATCCATCAGTTCAGCAGCTACGCCTGGGGGGGCAAAAATAATCGATTATTTGAAGCATCATGATTTTCTCTTGGAAAATTCAGCATCAGTGCACAAAACTCTGAATTTGAAAGTAGTTCTTTATAAAAAAAAAGTACAATACAAAGGCGTACTGTTCAAGATGAAGACAACAGATTACACTATACAGATAGTTTTATTCAGCATGAAAACTTCATTTTTGACCTTGGAAATACGGCAGCAGTTTGACAAAACCACAGCTGAAATGATTAGTCGATTAATCAAGTGACAGAAAAATAATCTGCAACTATACTGATCCCGGCTTAGAAAAACATGACCTGGAAGACTGAGAATCTTCACAGACAGATTCTGCTAATAAGCACAATGTACAGCTCATGGAAATCCAATACTTGCTTCACTGAAAAATACGAATGTCAACCTCATGGTGGCACTAGAGGAAAAGTCCTGTCAGTAGGATTCATCCTCTGGGCAACATGAATGTAAAGATTTCGTGGCAATCCATCCAGTAGCTGCTGAGGTATTTCAGTCTGGCTAAAAACCCGGTAAGTGGACCTGATTTGGGACAAACTACCATTTCAAAGGTCATTAAATTACATTAATGTGCATTTTTTTAAAACAACAAAGAGAAGTTCGAAAAGTGCTGTGGATGAAATCAGATCATCTACTGATCTGACAGACTCATCAGCTGATGAAGAGCCTTTTAACCTGTTATTAACAGGCAGCAACGTATCTTAGCTGCCATCCGTTGCCGAAACCCAAGACAGGATGCCAGTCTTCCTGAACCGGTGTGAGACCAACTAGTCTCACGCAGCATCACTTCACTCGAGCAGGGTGTTGGGTGCTGAGCCCGACCGACTGCATACTGACTGCTTAAAGCTCGGCATTAGACTCAAGTCATTTAGGTTACCATATAAACTCAGACACAATCTGAACCAAAAGACTTCAGGGTCAAGGACAATTACTCACTGTCGACGATCAGGTATAGATCCTTTGCAGCGATGTCTACACTCTGAAGTGAATTCATTCACCTTTTTCAATCACTATGCTGCTGTAAATGTGCCACATGAGAGTCAAAATGCATCAAGAATCACTTTGTGACTGAACAGTAGCACCTTCAATCAAAATCTCACAGAAGCATGAGGTAGCAAGAGATTCCCAGGCCGAGTCTGAGCGAAGGCGGGGGATTTCTGAATCAATGCGCACCGGATACAACCAGCCCTCCCCATGAATCCTGACAACTTTCTCAAGCCCCTAATGAGGAACAGAGAGAGGTCTTGGATGGACAGGAAGGCAAGGGAATTCATTTGAACGCTATTCCCCCTCAAGGTCCTGGGATTAAGGACCGAATGACTCAGGCCCGCACGCCTACACATATATACAAATGCAATACAATCTTCACTCCCCCAAAGTTATGAATGTGCGATGACTTCTTACTCTATCTGCGTGTTGTTGCGCAACATCCCAAAGTTGAAGACGGCATACGCTCCTGATGAGCTTGTAGCACCAGGCCCTGGAAAATCCCTGAGTTTCCACATTCTCACTGGCTGCTGCTCGGGCTTACTTTCATCAAACACATGCCGACTTAAAACAGCAGAGCAACAGCAGGCCTCACGCCATCTTTCCTCAATTAAAAATCAGGTTTGTAGGTATTTTATCAAGAAAGCAATACAGGAATGCAAGCTTAAGTAATCCAGCTCCTGACTGGTTTTAAGACTCCGCTGTTGTCTCATGTTCAAGTGAAAACACAGACTCCTGAGAAGAAAACCAAATCACACACCTCAGTGTTTTAGCAGCTGTACAACGTGCAGTCAGGGTATGTTTTCAAATCAACAGAAGAAGATTAAGTGAAACAGTGAATGTCAGATTTAATAGATATGCAAGTGAATTATTCTTTGTCATTAAGTTTCACAAACAGTTGAAGTCGAGCTTTTCATTTTAAAAAGTGGGTACTTCCAAGGTTTTTTTTTGTATTCGAGTGAAACTGGCAACTGATACTGTTATTAGCAGCTACATAAATACGCCAAGACACAGACTTCATGTGCAGATCTCCTCTTTAATCTGTGACTATGGTGCTTTTGGGGATTCCCTGCTGTGGTTTTCATAGTAAAGTGCTGGCTGCTTCCTGCCAAGAGAAGGTGATGACAAACGCTTGCTGCAGCAAGGCAGACGGCCTCACGTTTGTTTCCAGCCCAATTTCTATTCAAGGGAATGTGACTCTAAATGTCTGTAATGTTCATAGTAACAGAGACGCTGCTCTAAAATTATCTGCCATCCTTTTGAAAGCAAGATGAAAACGTATGACCAAAAATAGCAAACACAATTAATCACACCTCTTCAACTTGTTGTTCTCTCAGATCAGACCAGACTGATTTCTGAGTCAATAAAATAAGGATGCATTTGGTTACTGATACTGGGTTTTTTCTTAATTAATTTTATTATTGGGTCTCTTTAGCCACTTTATTGGCATGTTCTCTGTCAAATATGGTTCATCTTGCCTTCAGGACACGTCAGAAATATCCAATTCTGAGCAAAATGCACAACATTTAGTGGTCTACAGTTAACCCAATAAATGTGAGCCTAGCATAACCCATTTACGATGGAACTGTACTGCAACTAGATGACAGCAGTAAGTACTTAGCTATGTTTAAAACGTGACAATTGCACTTTAATAGAACTGAAACTACTGGCTAATTTAACACAGGGTCTAATTATAGCTACAATCTACTCATTAAAGCTGAGGTTGTGGACAGAGTGTGAACTTACCACCCAACACTAACCACCAGCAAAATCTTCACTTTCCTGAAGCTAAATTACTGGTTTGTCCCTTCTATTAGCCATAACAAGGCACTAAACATCAATTGTGAAAGCTGTTGGTGAAGTCTGTGTCATGTCAGTGCAAAAAGTTTACTCTGATTTTAAGTGGAAGTCAAAGTGCATAAGTACCCAGTCACAGTCAGGCTGAATCCACACTGTTGACCTAATCTGAATCCCATCAGCCAGCCAAGCAGCCTCTCCTCCTGATCCTCAGTGTTTTAGCTCCCCAGCACCTCACGTGCACACCTGTCCCTCATGGCCTGCTGCTATGGCAACCCATGTTAATTTTTTCAGGCAGCATGCAGCCAGATTTTCAGCTTCCATCCTTCCTTTCATTTTATGTGAATCCATTACAGCAACAAAGCAAGACACAGTTGTGCACTGACACGCTCAGATAATCCTTGCTCCCCCCGCCCTCACCCAGACTCACACACACACACACACACATCTGAAATGCCAGATAAAAACAACAGCATGTATTAACAGAGTGCACTGCAGTGTATATGAGGTTTATGGTCATGTATACACATTAACACAGGGTTACCACTCCCAGCGCATACACACACATATGGTGCATGCATACATATATTTTTAGATTCTAGCTCAAATTAACTATTTTGGGAAATGTGATGTCTTATCAGGACCTTCTTGAAAATGAGATAAGCATTTGAAGGGGCTTATCCTGCAAGCAAACTGGACTTAATTTGATTTAATCAGCTTGTACTGCTGGCATATTCACAACCATTCACACTAAAAAGAGAAAAAAACAGCTGCTGACTTTCAATTACACAGTAAGTGGTTTAGGAAGACTCTTGCGTGGCAGTGTGCCTTTCACAGCTTCTAATTCACAAAGCAGCTTGACTATTCCAGACACAGCCCAACACACTGTCTTCAATACGGCTGGTTTCACCCTTTTAGTGACTGAAAGGGTTTGTGATGCAGGCCCTGACATGTCACACTCACAGTCCAGAGAACACTATTAAAAGCGCAAAGTGTAAAACTCTTTTCTCATCCAAGCTTACTATAAACACAAGAGCACATTTCTACTGTATATGACAGCTGCCTGAAGCCCAAAGTCTATTTTAAGGTTTGAAGTGGACATCTGTTACACAAAAAAGAAGGACGCAGCACTTGGCAGGCAATTGAAAGTTTCATTTATCTGCCCGCAAAAATGAAAACAAACTTCCTTTGGAATATTGAATGTCAGTGCCTACACAGAAATAACACGAAGCCTCTAAAAAGAAAGTGGATTGTTTACATTTAGCATGCATGGCATTTACTCTGGAACCACTGTCTACTGGCGTGCCAGCAGCTCCGACAGGCTGAATTTAGAATTTACCTCAAGCGCCACTGTGCCGAAGATCAGCATGCTAACACGCTTCCAAAGACTATGCTAACATGCTGATGTTTAGCAGGTATAATGCTCACAATGTTCACCATCTCAGATTAGCGTTAGCATGATAACATTTGCAAATTGGCACAAAACACAGGGAACAGCTGGGACTTCAGAAAATGTCACTAGTTTTGCATGCGTTTGGTTTTACATACATTTGTGCACAAAGTAGCTGAGAAACTGAATTTTTGACATGATGACAGTGCTATAGAATACATCAGGTGATCACCAAAGTCATCAGGTCAAGTCAAAGTCATCATGCTGCTGGCATTATTTAACAGGGATGCACCGATATCTTCATCAAAGTGAAATCTTTAGGCACTCTTGACAACAGCTAATTTGTTATTTCTATGTATCTTCTTGTTGACCAACAGAGCTCTAGAACACCTGACTGACAAATTTATAAGATTAAATAAATCTAAGTTCTTGACCAAGCACTCACTGCTCACTTTTGGTTTGTGAAACCTAGCAAAACTTTGTGCTACAGACAAATTTGGTGCGGTGACTCCACTTACCTGGAGCGATCAGGGGCTGAGCGCTGACAGCTGTGACACTGCGGCTCATGTTTATAGCTCGGACTTCTGTGACGGCCGCACTGTCCCCCTTCTTCCCTCCTTCAGACGAACTGTCGGAGGAGCTGGCCTTCCCTCCTGTGGAGGCCTGCGCTCCTTGGCTGGGATTCTTGATCAGTGAGGCGGGCTGAATGGGCACAGGGCTCTGCTTCAGACTGAGAGCCTGCAGGGTCTGAGTCTGAGAGGAGGACGTGGTCGCCACCTGCTGGCCACGGATGGCCAGATTCTGGACCTGATTCTTAGAAAGACAGAGAGATGGGAGATTACTGACGCAGGCTCACAAAGTAGGTCGCAACTGTATTTATTACAAAACCGAATGAAGATGCACTTTAATTTTTTGCCTTGCCTGATGCTTCAATGTAAACCAATGAAGTATATTAACATTATACTGTTAGTATCCCAGCAGTACAAATTGTTTTTAAGCATTCATTGCATTGGATTTCCAGTCACCTGGATGCTCACCTTTGAATATAGATTTATACAAGTTTGTAATCATATTTGTGTTTTAGTGAAAATATTTTCCAGTTAACCGACCTGTGAGGAAGCCTGCGTGGAGCTCTCTGACTGGACAGCCGTCACTGTGGCCGTCGGAGTGAAGATGAGTTGCGGGGACAGAGGGACAGCTCGGCCCAGGCTCCTGGCCACCTGCACCAGGTTACTCTGCTGGGCCTGGAAATCATCGAACATAACATCAGTCTTCAATCGATCAATCAATCAACTTCAATCCACTTCTCGGATCACATTCTTCTCTAATCTCTAATTAAGAAGCAAAATAACAATAAAAACAACTACAAAATACAAAAGTACAGAGTAAAAAACATAGAAAAAGATGATTATGTTAACCCTCGAGCACACAAAGGATTATGTGAACTATTCCAAGGTAAATTACCCTTTTCATGTGTTTTGGACAGAATGTTTGATCCTGTTTCTTTCCATGAAAACTACAGACATTTATTTTTTCATTTTCTACCTTTAAAAGTACATTTATTGACACAACAGCTCGGTTGTCACAGTTTGAACCTGTAATTGGCATGTGTAGGACTCAAACGAACCATACTCACTAGTTTAAATCCGGAGGCCTATACCAGAAATAAAAGGCATGGCAATCTAAACTGACAAATGTATTTTGCTGTCTGCCAGAAGCATCACACATATCTCACGATGCTTTGTACTTGCTCATAATGAGGTGGCAGGAACAGTCTGTGTGCCAGCTGCACAACTGATGGCAAATTGAAACCAGCAAGTCACCCACAACTAGCTGCACCAAAATAGACCAACAAAGAGCTCTTGTCCTTCAGCAACTTTGTTTGAAAGCAACTGGACCTTAAGCTACAGCTGAGAGGATACCAAAAAAATGTTTCCTGAGCTCTGACGCACATTCAAGATATTCCCTTCTTTGTTTGTAAGGAGCCCTCTGCGGCTGTTCAGATTATTCTGACGACCTTCTCTAGTCTAAAATGACAATAAAGCACACCGTTTAGTATGGTGGAGTAAACATACACCCATAACACACGCACCAATCCCAGAACACACATTTAGAGTGTGCTTAGTTATTCAAGCAGTATGTGTGTGTGGTTGTATTTATGCATATATGCACACTCATGTAAATGTGCCTGTGGCTGTGTTCCTTGTGTCTGCAGTCTCACCATCTGTGCGCGCAGGTACATCTGTGCCTGGCTGGCTGTGAGAGTGGGGCTAGATGGGCTGCCCAGCAGAACAGCCTGCTGGGATATACTGGTGGGGGTGGAACTAATGCTCTGGGCCCGGCTGATCAGCTGAGCTGCCGCTGGGGAGGTGGTCAGGTTGATCTACGGGGAGATGAACAGAATAATTAGGGTATACGCTTCCTTTATTCTGCTGATATCTATGTCAACACACCAGTTTACTTTGAACAACATGTAAAATATACAAGAGCCAGAATTTGTTAACATTTTTACTTTTACAATATCTTCAAAAGCAAAACGGAAATAGCACAGCCCACAGAGCTGCTAAAGTGACACCCAGTTTCCTCAAAGCCTCTTGGTGCTAACGTCAACTTAGTTCCATGATAATCTCATAGAGAGATAACATAAACTTTAGATGCCCTTAGAAGGGAAGGCAAACACTCAAAACTACACCCACCGTAGCCTGAGTAGATCCTGTTTGCTGGGATGAAGTGCCATTCTGTGAAGAGCTTTGCCGGCCTGCTGCGATACTGGCCTATGTCAAGGCAGGAGAAGCAGAGAGAGACACACAGAGAGATAAAAATTCACCACTTCCTGAATTGTGTCTTGCAGGAGTTCAACAATAACAGAATCATCTTTACACTGTGAGAAAGACTATTTCATATGATGACCGTTTGCTGACCTGCTGTACAGCAGCCAGGCTCTGGAGCTGAGCAGTGCTGAGGTTGTGCTGCTGCTGGAGGGCTGCAGTCTGCAGCATCAGATGCTGCTGCTGAGCAGCATACATCTGCTGCAGGTACTGTGCTGCTGTGTTGGGCTGTCTGTGTAACGCCTGCTGGAACACCTGCATATACAAACAGAGAGGCAGCGCTGGTTGATGAACGCAATGTGAGCAAAAACAAAAAAAAGAACATTTTGTCAAGGTGTACAAGTTAACAGAAATCAGAAAAGCCAAATTAATCACAGAGCCAGAGACTCAGCTATAGATGTGTCCCAAATCTTGCTTGAAATATCAATAAAGCTGTCAAAAGAGTTCCAAGCTTCTTCCTTGTGTAGTTGGTGTGTGTGACTCATCCCTCTCATTATCCAATCACACACATGCTTCAAGCCATCCAAATCACTCCCGCACTAAGACAACTGTCAGGCTACTGTGTACAAACTGCCTGAAATCTTCACATTGCACTGCAGTCTTCAAAACACGCAGCAGTATCGCAAAATGTGCTGGCAGCACCTCAAACCTCACTAGTCATATACAATAAAAAGGCAAAGTGTGAGCTCACAGCAAAGTTACAGAGAGGAGCAGTCAGCGCAAAAAGCTAGCAGTTTATGCTACATCTAACAAGCCCCAGCTCCTCTTGCTTTGGGCAAAACTGAAGCCATGTGCTGTTTTATTTAAGGAAACATAAGCCAATACAGCATTACATAGAAAGCAGAATATAGTTTTTTTCTAATCTAACGGACCACTCAAAGCGCTTTACAACACAAGTCAGCATTCAATCATTCACTGGTGTCAGAATGTACCATGCAAGGTGCCACCTGCTCTGGCACAGCCACCAGGAGCAATTTGGGGTTCAGTATCTTTCCAAAGGGCACTTTGACATGTAGACTCAAGGGGCCAGGGATCAATCCGCTGATCTTCTTATTAGTGGACGACCGCTTTGCCCCTTGAACCACACCTCTGGATAGTTGCCCTGATCATGGACGACGGATCTACATAAGCATATTATCATCTGGGACGAAGACATACAGTACACTAGTTCAGAGTGCTTTGAAATATCTAAAACTTGTCATCACTGCAGACAGACATAAATAAACCCAGTCCCTCAGTCACTTGGCTGCGAGAAAAGTCTAAATGACTCCTTGGCCTAATTATAAAAGAGCTAAACCTCCAAGCCATTGGAAATAACTCTCCTCACCCTTCACCTCTGAAAATGACCTCTGCCTTGTTGCCAAGTAACCAGAGAGGATGTTGACCTGTGGTCCGCAGTGTCACAGAACCATCCCGACCCACACCTCTTGGAATGAGGGTAAAATTAGCAGAGATGCTAATAAGATAAGGGACTGCTGGTCATTTATGGTCAGTGAGAGTCCCAATGCATGTCATGCATTCAGCTCTCACTGACCATAAATGACCAGCAGTCCTTTATGCTCAGAGGGCTTCCTGGTGACAATAGTGTTTGCCTTTTAACTGTCAGCAGGCCGAGTTCCAGAAAAGATGGGCTGAATTAACAAAAACCCTGCTGTCAAGACATCAACACTAAAAGTTGCACAGGCCTTATTCAGGGAGAGGTTAAGCCTGTGTAGAGGCTTATCCCCAGGTCAAAGGGTCAAGAGCACTAAAGAACAGAAAGCATTCCTCCTTCACACACACCCTGTGAATTGAGCATTTATTTGAGTTTCCTCCATCAAAACTAAACTGATCAGGAAGACAGACATCTCTTATTTTATTCATTTACTTAAAAAAAATAATCATCAAACATTCCTTTAACACATCTCAAGTCTGTATGTGGCTTTATTTACACCAACAGAGGGCAGTAGAGCAAAGGAAAGTATGTTACTCTGCACACATCTCACACACACACACACACACACACACACACACACACACACACACACACACACACACACAATACCCCAACTCAATACCAAGCAGTCAACAATTTCATCACAACCCGAAGGAACTCACCTGCACTGTTTGTCGGTCAGGTATCCCACTGTAAACTGATATCTGAGGCACTGCCTGTCTTCCTGTTGTAGTACTCGTGCTGGAAGTACTGCTCGGGTTACTACTACTACCACCACTGTTGCTACTACTACTACTATTACTACTGCTAGTAGAAGTACCAGTAGTAGTAGTGGTAGTAGTAGTGTTAGAGGTACTACTACTGCTGGCAGCTGTCGTGCTGGAGGAGGTGGCAGTTCCGGTACTGTTGGCCGTGGAGGCAGGGGCCCCCGGCTCACTCTCCATGGTGCCCTCTGCTCTTCTCACCTTTGACCCCCGGCTCTTCTGAATGGCTCTCCTGTGCCTGAAGAGGGAAAAGGAGAGCACATGAGAAAACACTATTTCCCTTCTTGATACTCAAACCCAAGAGAACAAAATGTTTCTCTTCAGATGAGAAAAATACAGTGAGAAAGCAACAAAAAAGAAAACCAGAGCAGCAGAAGCTTCAATACACCTGGACATGAACGCTGACGAGTAACTTAACTTCAAGGAAATATGTGACTTGCAACATTTTAATCAAATTTATTTGATCCAGTAAAGAAGTTATAAGGGAAGTGACAGTAAGTGCCAGGATGTCAGGGATAAAACATCTACAGTGCTGCAACTAACATTTATTTTTCATTAGCAATTAACCAGCTGAACACAGGAATACACGAAGCGGTTTGTTTTGTAGCATAACTTCTATCAACACTTTGTTGTTGTTGGGTCATGCAGTCGTATGTCAAAGTAATAAGTTGCTTTTCTTGTGTTTATTACTTATTTATACATTTAATAAACCTCACTAAAAAACACATAGCAGTTATACTCTACAGTTAGACTACAATTTCATAGGAATTCAGTGCAACCCATGAAGTATACATTAGAATACCATTTACAGGTTAAGTCTATGTTCTTTGCAACCTCTGCTATTCCCAGAGGAAGGCCTGCGATCTGACTGCAGATGGACTCACTGCTGTAAATACGACAGCAAAGCAAAGTTCTGCGTTACACAAATCTGCAGGAGGACATGTGCGTCAGCTGGGATCTCACCGATTCCTTTGAAGTCTGTTTATTTTCATGCACACATTCATAACAGAAATATTACATCTAAATTCAGGAGTCTGTTCAAATAAACTATGCCTGCACTATTAAAAAAACACTATAAAACATGTCTGACTTCATTCTCCAAAAACAGAAAGTGAGGCACGGCAGAACAAAGCTGGTTAGAGAAGCACACAAAAATGCTATTTGGGAAGCTAATGAAATCCAGTGAATTTAGAATAAACGGGACAGTGGCTGGCTGACATTAGTGGCAACCCTAAATTCCATCTTCCACACTGGAGCATTTTACATAAACAAGAACAAACACATTTGGTGAAAGTTAATTGGGAAGGCGGCAGAGGCTGTTCTAAAGATGACTAAAACTCTCTCGTACCCACCCCCATCAAAACGCCAAAACCATGATACAATCGCCACATCATGGATTTCATTGTAAGTATAGGCCTCATTATTGCTTAAACTCAGTCAAAGTCCAATCTCCTTTTTGCTAATAATTAGCTGATACAACAGTAGTGTCAAAATGATGTTCATATGACACACAGCATCTCCTACTTCCAAAGCGTGGAGGACAAGAGAAGGAATGATTTAGCCCCCTTTCATAAAAGCCTCTTTAAGATGGTCCCCTGGTGCTCTGCTATCCATTAGCACGGGAGGAAAAGGTTCAGGCAGATGAGATGGAGGGGGGCTCAGCATGACAGGTGATAAGATGAGAGGAGGTCGGGAGGAGAGAAAGGATCCTTCCTTGATGGAGGCAAAGATGAACTTTTGTTAAAAGAATAAGAAGAAAGTTCAGAAGTCTTTGATCAAGCGGATGTCTAACAGAACAAGAGGAGAACAAGAACTCATCAAGAACATGAGATGCTGGCTGAGTAGAGGAGGGGGTGGGTTTAATGAGCGTATGTGTGTGTGGTGGGGGATTCAAACGGCATGACAGCTGATGTAACAGAGCTGAAAAGAGAGGCCAAAACGGGGAGGATGGAATTTCTAGCCTTGAGGTTAGAGGTGTGCACATTAAGTTATAGGGGGGTGGGCTGGAAGGGAATGAGAGCAAGCGAGGGGTGAAGGTTGAGTGAGCAGGTGGAGGATTTTAAATGGATTGGAGTGGAAAGAGGGTGTGATGGAAGTAATTAAATAAGGAGCAATGCTGCCGCCATACCGCAATTCTTAAGCTATTTCCTCCTCCTCCTCATTATTCTTTTGAACGGATTAGGGGCCAAAGCACAGCTCTATAGCCCACTTATGCTACAAAGCAGACTTGGAAACAAACTGCAATCTCACTCGACCATATGCTAGAGAGCAGAACAGCCCTAAATATCTGAGTAAACAAATCAGTCACTGAGTGAGAAAAAGGCTGGGTTGATTTGAGTTTGGGTTTTGTTTACAGACTGTATGTGATTTAAAATGAAAACTTTAGATACTAACGATTAGCCAATTAGTGCATTCATAAAACATCCTACATGTTTCAATTAAAAATGTCGTGACTTGCAAAACAGAACCAATCTTGTCAAAACTATTCTCGAAGCTAAAATGTCTGAGGTCATCAAATTAAATGAGGAAAACTAAAGTCAAGCCCCCCACCCCCCAAATTCAATTACTAAAAATATAAAAACTTAAGTCCACAGAGGATTCTCCAAAACAAAGGAACCATAAGTTTATATTCAGCAGTGCCTGTCATGAATTTAAAATTTCATGTTTACATAATTGCGGCTGTGAAAAAGCTGAAATCTAATCAGGCAGAGTGCCTTTCTGGTTGTAAACAAAGCACCACTGCTGCCAAAGCCTGCCTGTCTGCATGCAGTCATTAGCCTACATCCCAGAGTCGACTTCCCATTGCCTCCTCATGTGTGGAGAGGGGAGGGAATCCCCTCTGGTAATGATGCCTTCAGACCCCGTCTTTCTGAGAGGAGTCACCCATCCATCAGTGAAGGGGTACGATAGAGGACACCCCCCACTCCAATCCTTAACACTACGTCCACATCTAGAACTGCAATCAAGCTTTGATTTGGTTTGGGAGAAAAATCTGGTACCCATGAAAAGTGGTAAAGCCAATGTGTTTGAGAGCACATCAAAGCAGCGCCAGCAGCCTGTAATACACTGCAAAGAGCCGGTCAACGCCATAACAACACCATTTCAGCTCTCTGTGCCGCTCAAAAGAGAGCATATTGATCTACTCAACGGGCATTACAAGACCACAAGAACTGACTGTCAGATTTATGTCTGGAGGATTTGCATAGCCTGCAGGAAGATGAGAGCTGTTAAGAGACTGTCAGACAGACTGACTGTCTCTACAGAGCTTAGATCACAGTATGGAAGTGCCAGAGCCCCCATCAGTGTCCATCCGTCAGTCTGCATACAGGAAAACTCTGATGACCCACATTAAAAATACCACAGGAACGTACTCATCAGCTGCACAAATCGATTGATGTGCAATAATGGCTTTAATAGCCAGGAGATCCACAGAGAAATATATGCTTGGTGTGTGTGTTTGTGTGTGTGTGGAGAGGTAGTAGTAGACAAAGCCCCCTAACCCTGATGTTCCTACCTCCTCCGGCCCCCCCAACGCGATGCAGGGGTATGATGCCCCATCCCCTGGGAGCGTGTTGTCCTCCTGCAGGATGTTGCTCTTCTTTGTCTGCCTAACGGAGTGGCTGGCTGGTTGACTGGGTGAATGAGTGAGCGCGTGCGAGCGTGTTTCTGTGCTATATCCAAACCCCCAGCCCCTCTAGTCTACCCCCAACTCAAAGCGAGCTCGTCGTCCCAGCATCAACACCCCACTCCACCAACCAGGCCGCGGCCTGCCTCCTGATTATGTGGTATCCTAGCGACAGCCAACGGGGTGCCTATGGAATCCCCGTGCAGAGCAGCATGCTGATTGGACAACAATATCCTCTCTAATGAAGATGATGATAATGATTTTACTCCATCTCTCCCCTCCCCCTCTACTGCTGCCTGAATACTGATTTTTTTTTTTTTAAAGGATGCATAGACCCTCCAAAATAAGGCAGACTGTTATAATTTCTCTGGAAAGTCAAATCCAGGGTAATGAGGTATTTCATTAAAATGACAGCTCAGACATAGCATACGCTTTATGTTGCTTAGTCTAGGTCTGGACAGCTGAAAACTGAAGGCTACATTTCCTTCTCAGTGCTTCAAATTTGAAGACTGCAGGTCTACAGTATAGGTTTTAAACCATTTATAGAAAGCACCATTTCCACCAGTAGCCTGCAGCTCTGAGTGGCACAATTTTGCATCATAACATTCAGCTAAGGCCTGGAGCAGTGACTGGCCAGACTGAACATCTAACCTATTATCTTAGTAATCACCATCAATTTTGTGACAAGACTGACACTGAGGCAAGAGAGCTGAAAAAGAAAAGAAAAGAAGAAAAGAAGGAACTCTGATCCATCAAAATGCCCATTACCCAGTGACTGCCTGCTATGCGAGGTACTGGTAGACTAAATTGACCCTTATCCTGCAAAAAACTGCCCCATTAAAGGCCTTACTCAACTAATGATACAAATCAGAGTCTGTGAGGGACCAGCCAAGTCTCAGCAAGAAAGCGTTACACCACCTATTTATAGCAGTTATGGAAATGAAATGCAAAACAATAGGGGTAGAAAATTGCAATCCCCTCATAAAAGTGAAATGGGATAGCTTTGCAGTTGAATTCAAACATCTCTTTAATGACAACAGGATTCATTTATGTGGAATAGGGTAGATAAAACCAGAGGATAATGGCATACTTATGGTCTGCTCCAGCACATTAACACGCCACCCAACTGTCTGGCTGTATGAAATGTAGCCATTTGAATCGTTTGCTGGTGCAATGTGGTATTGATTGGGGCCAACCATGCGTGAACCTCATTGATTATTATCTTCTCATTAGCATATAGATTAGCTGGCAAAGCAGCCAGAAACACAAGCCTTGAGTCTCACACTTGGCTAACAGAGCTGTGCAGCAGATGGGGGTCAAAACAAGAGGAAAGAAACAGAAATGAGGTGGCTCAGTTTGATATGAGCTGCTTGATGATGGACTTCAACATCTGAAAGCTCGGGACCTCAAACTGCCAGAAGATGCTAGAATAAACAGAGGGTGGTCGCAGTGAAGTGAGGCAAAACGGGGTGGTCCAGCAGGGGGTTTTAAGACAAATAAACCCCGCCTTTTGTTCAAAGGGCATTCAAGCTCATTATCAATTTAAGAATGCTGACGCCTAACAAGCTCTTCTGGGGAGTGGTATAAAAGTAAATGATCTCGGCACCATATGAGCTTGGCTTTTAGATTCCTACATCAAAGACGCTGCCAGCCAATGTAATAAAAAGTATGCCTGAGAATATATCTACCTCATACTCATTATTATCCATCTGAAAAGTTTCAAATGAAACAAAACTATGCTATGGGACATATGACACACTAAAGAACAAATTGTACAAAAATAACTCTGGATGTTTCGTTAAACATCACAGTCCCTTGCAAATACATTTATTCCTTGAAGGGGCTGAAAATATTCATTGGATACGTCTGTCCATGTCTGTTTTCAATTACTTTTTGGTGAGAAGCGCCTATTCATATCATACAGGAGAAATGCTGCATCTGCCTGCCAGACTCATCAACTTTTATGGACAGAGTGTTTATACTGGTTGGATTGTTTTTCTGCAAATGGGATATTTGTCATCCTTTGTTTATTGCAGATTAGGTGATCCAGACTAGTCCTTGAAAGAGACCATTATTGCATGTACCAAAAGAATTAGCTGTCTGACAGAAAATCTAAATTAACAGATACTCACTGGTTTGTCCTCCAAATGTGAGGGCTGGCTGGCTTTTCTATGTTTTATATCATTATAAATTGCATAGATTTGAGTTTTTAACTGTTGGCTGGCCAGAACAACCAACCTGAAGACAGTTTTTCTGATATTTAAAATGAAAACTAATGATCAGATTGCCGCTGTAAGTGAGCCGTTTATTTGAATAAGTTCAGTGGAGCCATTATGTTGAACTACCCAAATCTATCCTCCTATATGGTCAATTTCAAATGTGTGAGAGGGCCTGAATATTAACAGTAAAAGTCAACTTTCACATCCTACGCTCTACAAAGCAGCATTTCCTTGGCGATGTTGGGGTCGTCCCCTGAGGCTGATGACTGTAGATGGGTCCTGTCTAAACACAGCAAACAGGGCACTGCCTTTGTTAGAGTATGTAAGACAGAGATACCCTCTGATCCCGAGGCAAGATTGGTTGGGTAGCCGTAATTGAGCCATCTGACTCAGAAGGACCTTGCCTTCCACAGCTGAGTAGACCAGCACAAAGAGACTCTGGCTGCTTTCCAGGTTAAGTGTGCTGAGCGTGTGTGTGCCATACCAGCACACAGACTCACGCTGTGAGGATACAAAACACTTTCACTTGACTCTCACCAGCAGACTGATCTTTTTCTGATCAGCTTCATTCCATGATGCCCGAGCACATAAGGTGCAGATTGTGCCAAAAGATGCTAAAAATCGCTCGGAGTGTTGTTAACCCACAAAAAATACATGGGAGAAGATAGACAGAAAAGCCCACTGAAACTGAGAGGGGGCAGCAGAATGACAGATAAATGAACAATTCTCCCTCTGATCTATAAATACCACAGTTAAATAGTTCTGGCAAAGCTTGCAGATTAGCAAGACGCTTCAATCCTCCGAGGCATCACTCTCAGGATTCGATCACACCAAGAGGAAAAAAAATAGGTCAGGTATGAGCCGAGATGAGCGGCAGCACAGAAAAATGTAGTGCTTCACTGCTTTCATCAGAAACAAGCACTTTAAATTTCTATCAACGCCTGCAGTGGACTTGCCGCACATCAAAAGTCTGGATCTGGATCACTAGAGACCTATAACTTTAGAGTAGCTTAGGGAAACTAATTAACTGCAAGGATGTATTTCTCCATTACCTTTTAATGGACTAGATGACTGCACCCAAAATGACTCTGAGTCTTGTTACTTAATGAGGTTAAAACGAAGGCACTCAATTAGAATAACAAATATGTCACATCCTGATCAAGGTTATAACAGTTTTGAATTTTCAGTTAGGTTTTATGTTATTTTAGTTTTGACTTGTCAATTTCATTTTAGTTGAGTTTTAGTTTTAGCTTCAGTTCTGCAGAAAGGTTTACATTTAGTTTTATACAGAAATAGTTTTACAGGAGTTATTGTTTGTTGTTGTTAGTGTTAGGTATGTTGTGTCATAGGGATGTACAGTAGGTACATATACATACAAAAAACATTAACAAAATGCACTACAATTTAAATGAATGAACATGTGTACATATAGCATGAACGGGTACATCTTTCATTTCATTGTGCGACCTTGTGTTGCAAAACGACAATAAATGAACCTTGATACCCTATTGTTAAAAAAAAAACAAATCTGACAGTTTTGATTTATGACAATAACTCTGATTTTGATGGCGGTATCTTGATAGAAAACTCATTGCTTGGACTGTTACAACACCTTCAAGCAGATGCAAAGGTCAACCCAATAATCTATCAGCCTATTCCCTGAGATGCTTACAAAGGTCGTCACTGGGTCAGAGTGGTCTTTGACCTGATATGACATGTTGTACTCTTAATTTTATCTGAATAACCAAAGCCTTTGAAATGATGAAACATCTCTGACACTTGCCCATTTTAATAATGGGATGGTTATCAATCTGATATTCTATATTTTCATGTAATACCACTCTGGTTCCGGCCTCCTCCCATAGACTCTTTCTACTGAACTGTGCTTATTTGCACATAGATTGAATAGAATAGAAACTATTCCTGCTGAGTAAATGTGTCAAGCCTCTCTGATGTCAATCCTGATTATCTCTAATAGATGTAGTGCAAGAGGCAAGTGAATGTAAAGTGGGTACAGATGAGGTAGCATTGGGGCCATCTCACATGTAAATGATCATATACCAAAACAAAACATGCTAATGATGTGTGGCTCTCACTCCGGTGAAATAAACAAATCAGCATTTTCATAACACTCATAACCTGAGCAGAACAACTGATTTGAATAACAGCTTATTGCACTAGACCAGGTGTCAGCTATAAGAATACATGTGCAAGTAATTGTCTCTGGCTAATTTTCCCAGGCTGTGTGATCTCAAGTTTAAAAGGAGTCACTCTCTTTCATAATAACAGCTTGCCATGCTTCTAAGTGCATAAAGCAAGAATCCCCATGCAACTAACCCCTGTAGCGTTGAGGAAAATCTATGAGCTTCCTCATAAAGGCTGTTGCTGCTTCTTATTCTTGAAATAATCAAATTACTGGGTATGATCTGAACCTCTTCACAGTGCAGATAATATGAGAAGGACATTGTAGGTGCCTGGGAGCTGGGGCTAAAGTGATCTTATCTGAAGAACATCTTAAGTTTGTCTGAATGAAATGTGCTATATAGTTCCATTGCACTGCAGTTTGTTTTAATAGCCTCAAATTTACTGATCCTTGACCTGAGGGTGTGTGTATGAGATAGGCATGTGAGAATACGAGGAGAGATCATCTGAGTGAGATCTAATCAATCTTGATGTTTTGAACTGATCATTTCCTCTTATCCACTTGTTGTTGAGACGGATGTTCTGACTGATCGATAACAATATTGCAGTGATATGAAGATCTTTGTGCAGGCATGTTTTGGGCAAATTCAAACACAAATATGGTGAGTAGGAGAGTTGAAGATAAGTCAAAACAGACACCTTCTTCTTTGATTTGTACATTAATATGTTAGTGAATATATCTGGGTTTCAGACTATTGGATGGACAAAACAAGCATTGTTAAAATTGACAGATTAATCGTTAATGAAAACAACTGTTTGATGCAGCCTTACAGCCCAAGTGCGTGCAGTGGCAAACACACACACACACACACACACACACACACACACACACAGTCATAAACACAGTGGAGGAGGGACTAGCTACTACTAACTACAGTATTATTTTGACCACATTCAGGTCACTGGAAGGCCACGGCCACACTAGCTGGAGAAGAGGGCTTATCCTCGGTGACGACCTACACTTGTCAAAATAACTAATTCCTCCTCTGTGCCAAAGGTCATGACCTGTGGTACCAAAGTTCCTCAAGAAAGCACCTGGCTAACTTTAGCCAACACGCTAAAGAAAAGACTAGCAAAACTGAAGAACAGAGGCTATTAATGGCCAGAGCATTGAATTCAAACATTTTCCTCACGCACTGATTTTCATTCATGGTTAATTTTCTCCACGATAGCTGGTACTGAATTCCGTCACAACATTAGCTAACGTTAGCACTGCTTGGGTCGTCACAGCATACTGCTGTTTTTTTTAACAACATGAGTCTCTCTAAGCTAAACCTAGCCGTTAAACTAACGCCAACGTTAGCAAACAAGCGAGCTAAAAACAAAACGCAGCTGCCTGCTGCTGCGCTGGGGCCCCGAGTAGACGTTAGCTAGTGCGACCGATTAACCTCACGCGTTCCGACACACACTAACACGCACAGCGACTGACCCTCGTGCCAGCCGTGACACCCTGCGCCGAGAAGCGAGCCAGACGTCGCCTTACCGTTAATGTAAGCCTTGTAGCCTTGCTCCTCTTTCCGGCCGCTCTCCCTCGTTGTTTTTCCTGATATCCTACACCATTTCTGGACGGTGGCTCACTGTACCCGACAGCCTCTGAGCAGACCAGCGGCAGCGAAAGAGCAGAGCAGGGGTGGGCTAAAGCAACTCTTTTCATTTGCATTCCAAACTGGTAACGTGACCCAAATCTGCCCAATGAGCGCACAGTATGGTATTTGACCCCACCCCTTTTACTGTCAGTCAACAGCCCCTCTGCCTCAGCTCCCCCCTCCCTGGTCTCTTGTTCCACGCGCCTGTCAAGTGGCGACCGCTGCCTCGATCTCCATGGTAACAAAAGGGATTTAACCCTTGCACTGTGGTCTGTTTACGCTGTAGCTACACTAAAGATGCTCAGTTTAGGGCCTTCACATAGGTTTAATACCGATTATTTAAGAGCAAAGTCTTCAAGATATGTGACACTTTATTTCCGCACTTGAAAACTGCCCTTTTTTTGTTGTCCCCTCTGGAAGGTCAAAGGTCAGGACCGGCCCCCACGAAAGAGATTCAGCGTTTTGTTCAAGAGCACTTCAGCAGGTTAGATGCTTTTCCTTTTTCCTTTTTTTTCATTTGCAGCTGTTTTCCCTCTCACAACTGCCCAGTTTCCTTGTGCTCACTGCAAAATTATTATCATTTTCTCCATGTGCAATATTCAGCATACAGGACACTATGTTGCATCAAAACTGAGCTAATTTGGCTTTAGTGTGTTTGTGTCACCATGTCCAGGTCATCATCAGTAAAATGGAACTCACTCTCTCTATAACATCTTAAGTTTAGGATCTGTGGGACAGAGTCTTGTGTCTAAAAATAAGCTGCATATCTTGTGTGTCCTATGAGAAAGTTTGTGATGTACTGGTTAAAAACAGTAGAGATGCTCAGCACATGGACATTGAAAGTCTTTCAGCGTATGGACATTGCAGCAGACACTTCCAAACGGCTGAAAACACACAGGTGGAACCAATAACATGACGACTCCTGTCCATTTAGCTGTGCCAGTAAGACACCAGTGAGTCAATAGGGCTCTGGGATGGAGCCATCGTCAGTGGTGTCTGTTACACCTGTGTTTGATAAGTCAGACTTGTCAGCTGTGAAAATGTCTAATCTAATTCTGCTTCATTGTGAAGGTCTGGTGTTCATGGATGAACAAAAGAAAACTCTTTTCCATTTTCCAGTATATTTTTAAAATCTATCTGTTGTAATTCTTCACTATTGTTATTTCTGTCCACTTTGTACACATGACGTCTACTGTCTGTTGTTCTTCCTCTTTTCCTTCAAAGGGACTTTTTCCTTATCTAAATTGAGGTTCTATGAACTGAGGGTGAGATTTGTCATTTCGGGCTGTATAAATAAAACCAACTTGACTAAACTAGACTTCACAGACAAACCTAGATTTGTTATTAATATTTTATGATGCAGTGAAAAGTATGCACACACAGTACATGTCAAGCTCTTGTAATATATACACAAATGTGCATTGAATTTAACTGATCAAAAGAGTACTAATTGAGCTTTTAAGCACAAATCAGCTGTCAGAAATGTGCATAATTCATGAGTCTCATTTCTCTTCTCTTCCACTAATCCATCACCCCTCAGCAGGCTTCAAACTGTGCGACACAACACTGTGTTGGCTTTGAGTTCGTACTGCATATCGAGATGGAAACGACCAGGAATGCTAATAAAATGGACAGCAATGAATTGCTAATGTTTAGTGAGTCGCTCCTGTGTTGCCTGCAATATGAGCAGGGAGTGCATTCAACTGCCTGCAAATACTGAATAATTTATCACAATATGACTTATTTGGTTGGCCCCTGAGTTAATTATCTGGTCTTTCATAGCTCCCTTGATACCTCGCTCGCAGCATCAGCATGGACACAGTATCATTTCACTAACTTGGTTAATCCCCAAAGACGCAGTATGGGCTGGCAGCCAGGCCGACTGTGTGATATTAATGTTGTGGTGGAGGTAACCCTGGATTCAAACGCCACACCATACCGCCACAGCACTGTTTATACAATATCATGGCCCAGGTGTAATGGTGTGTGTATATAATACATGAGAATCTTAATGGAATATTTATGTGGGCTCCCGTTCAGCTCGGTTGATCCTCCATTTCAACAAAGTCAGAGATGGAGTGGTTTGTTCTCCATCACCAAGCAAGTGTCCCTGTTTCCGCAGCGCTGCACACTGACTTTAAACAGGGCAGCAGAAGACACAAGAGTGCCAACCTGAAATCTCAAAAGAATTTCAGCACTTCAACACTGGAACAATGCTTTCAAGCTCTTGCAGCTTTTGCTGTTTTGTAGATGGTGGTGGCCCAAATGTTTCATGGCCCAAATATTTTTATACACAAATGCATTTTTGTCCTTCCAGTATTTATAATTCTGAACTGACAAAGAGAGATAGTTTACATTAGTGGTGCTTGTGCATAAATCTCTCAATGCTGCTCAGTCTTACCAAGAAAATGTTTGTTTTGAGTTATTAAGAGTTTAATGTTCAGTGAAACTTAATCAAATTGACAAGAATTGTTTGGAGAGTTCACATGGACAAGATGGGGCTCTGGCATCCGTCCTGAATAATGAAGCTGTTACATTACATACTGTTTACACTGTGACCTAAATTAACCTGAAATCGGCTGTCTGAAACAACAGCAAAGTCTACATTAATTCAACATCTTTAATACAGTTAGTGATGCATGTTTGAGAAGGCCAAAAACTTAAAAAAAAAAAAAAAAAAAAAAAAAAAACGGCCATAAAACCAACAATGTGACTCTTCTCTGAGATAGATGTGGGAGAAAGGGAAGAGGACGCTTTAAGGCAACAATAAAATGTTTGTGGGTGAACCCAAACACAGTCATTTCAGCAACTATTTGCTGCAGGGAAAGCTGCTGCTGTGAAAGACCCCCATGAAACCGAGGCCATAACATTTCTTTTGCATGTTTGTCCTTCACTTTTTATGGGAAATACATAGATTAGGCAGATTTACAAAAACACCCCCAGTGAAAGAGTGGGTTTGTGCCAAATTCTCCGTCAACGAGCAAACAAATATCCCATGAGTGTTGTTGACATAAAATGTCCACACAGGAAGTGGAAGCTGATCTGATGTGAAGAGGTGAAAGAAAAACTGTGCATCCACTGTTGGGCTCATGATTGGAAATATGATCATCATGCCTCACAGCAATGAAGGGCTTCATTTCATCTGCATAATTCACTGCTATACCCAACTCACTCTGACTGTGATGTGTTACCAGTGGTTTAGTGCCTGAACAGAGGACAGTCTCAGGCTAGAATGTAGCATCTGATCAGGATTAGACTCAGGACTGAGGATGGGATTGAGTAAAGTATGACCGCTGGGCTATGAGTTCCTTTTAGAAATCACACACACAGTAACGTGAAATCTTTGACCCCTACGTTTCGACTGAGAATCATTCCAGCTCCCGATGGCTCTTTATTTGTTTGTACCTGGTTTGTGTTGATATTCTAATGGAGAATTTGGATTATTTAGGTTGGACTTACAGATCTCCACCTCTCTGGCTTTAACATACCAAGTGTTTGTGATTATAATTGTGTGTAGAGTGTATCCTTGGACAATTTTCCCCTCAAACCCAAAGTACAACTTGTCAAAAACATTGTTTTTAAGCAAATTGGTCTGATTTACCCTCTCATGTAACTACAAGAAGACCTACATGACTTAGTAATACACATGGGAGGAATGCTGCTGAAGCTATTTATTTGTTTAAGTTGCACCATGGATTAAATCACCCACAGAGTGAGGCATTGTGACATTTAAGTGAGTCACAAACAGTTTCTGAGAATCATTATCTAACGTCACACTGCATTCATAATGACACTACAAAATGCTTGCTCAAACAGTCGACTCCCACACCAAAAGCAAACAACATGGCACTGACAGCGTGAGGGGGTGTAACAATTTCTCATTTCATACCCGTTGTCAATCAGATATTATGTTATGGTATCTGTCTTCCACTAGGGGGCGCCATCATGTTATCAGTCTACAGATGAATTTCGCTCAGGCAGGCTTACACTCATTGGGACAAATCTATGCAGGAAAACATCTCAACCAAAGACAAGATATCAGATAAATTCACCTTAGATGTGCATCATTAGTCCCTTAACTGCACAAACACAGCAAACCACGACTGATTAAATGATATTATGGTGAACATGAGCACAAAATCCATTAATTGTTTGGTTTTCAGAACAGGGATTTTAAGAATTACATTTTCATGCCGTGCTCAACCAGCACTCCCAGTTCTAGTTTAAGTCTTGTCTGAAGTCTGTACTGGTTTGTGAGAATTTTGTTCTCGGTTGTCATCATTCGAGCAAAAGGTGTTTAAAATAGCCTCCAGGAACAGGGTTAATTGTTCCCCTGAAACAATGAAAATTCCTGAAGTCAAAGGCTGTGTGCGGTTGCTTCCTCTCTGGTTAGTCCTGTTGTGTTTGCTTTTATTATTTTCTTCAAAGAAAGACTAAACCACCACCTTGATGCCTTTTTGAACTGTTTTTTTCCCCCTGCATGAAAGAGCTTGGGAATGACGATAGAGTGGCCTCTAGCATCAAAGTTTGCTTATTAGTTCAAGAATTACTCCGTTTTCTCTTCATTGTTGTGTAGTTCTCCGATTCGTCTCACTGGGTGTTTGTACAGCAGGGATGACTATTGTGAGGAAGGATATTTAGTCTGATTCAGCCCCAGCAGACATCCCCTCCCTGCTGCAGACAGACTCTACAAATAAGGTCTGGAGAGCACAGGCATCCTGTACATTGACCTCTGTGTTAGATGCTTAACCATGGTGATCGTACCCCACTACTACCAATATTTACTCTTATTTACAAGCAGTGTTAAGGAGTCAAAAGCCCAGATGGAGCAAGAAGAGGAAGATGACTGGTGCCCACCCTCTATGACTGATAATCAAACTGCAAAATGACCTTTTGGCTTTTCCTGTTACTGTACTCGACATGTTAAAATGAATTAACACTCCTTTCAGGCATCCTCTGCATCATGTCCTGTTCTGCTCACTCAAACCCAAGCAGCCACCTCACCTCCTTCTCCTGTTTATTCTCACATATGACCATGTGGTTCTTGAAAGTGCCATTAGTGGGAAACCACAGCACTGGGAGCTGAATCACAGCAGCTTAAAGTGTCTCCACCTTCTTGGCAGAACCTCGTCGGCCCTGTGCGTCGAACATGCTCATTACTTCAATTCCCTCACACCCGATCAAAATAATAAGGATTTTTGGCGTCAAAATTACAACATGCCGGGCAGTGTGCAGCGATGTGTGCGGAGGAACAAGGATCCAGTGTTTTGCAGGGTCTTTCACTGCTAATGATTGGCCCATGCAGCTGTTTGTGCACTGTGGCTGCCTCCGTTTTTGCCTTTTGGTTGATCTTACTCTCACCATTTTCCTTTGACTTGTCAGCGAATTACACATGAAAAAAATTGTATCACCTCACCGAATCAGAATCAAAATCAGCAAAAGCTTTATTGCCAAGTATGATTTTAGACATACGAGGAATTTGCTTTGGTGAAGTTGGTGCTTGACACATCTACTAAAAACAAGCTATTAAAAAAGTAAAAAAATATAGCAATATAAATATATACACACAAGTCTGTAGCAGAAACAGAATAACAGAAACATATAAAACATGATGAGATGTGATCATTTTTTTAACAGCTTGACCTTACCCATGTTATGCTAAGTATTACTTGTCCACAACAACAGTAGCGTCCATAGTCATTATAATAGTAATTTTCACCACTGCTTCCTGCCTCAACACCTACTAAATACCATTGATTCAGTTCTACCTACAACTTCATTCCAGTGATGCACAATGGTAGTGCTTCTGTTCTTTTAGACGGGTGATTAAATGTTCACATAAAATCCCCAGTAATTAAATGGTGATGATTTTAAGATCACCAGCCCTGCAGAAACTTCTTGAAATAAATGTGACGGTTGTGTTATGTAAGTCTTGGCAGTCATTATGTATGCCTGGTAAAAATAGGAATCTTATAAAGCAGTGATGTTGATGCAGACATTATGGCAGGGTTGTCGTTATTGTGCTCTCAGTATGTACATTGGTGTCTCACTGCTTAACTGAAGTGATGAAATGTGTAGAAATGATTTATGGTGGTCGCACTGGAAGGGACCAGCATGTCAGTCAAAGGCGTCTTAAAATGTCAAAGCCGCACAGACATAATACGAGCCGATAAGGCCCTGCAGTCTCAGGATTTGAATGCATCCATGTGTTTATTGTCAAGTTCATAAGGTCAGATGTATTTATTACCTATGTAAATGTTAATAGTTGGTTGCCTCCACAAACCATAAAAATAAACTAAACAAATAAAAAGAAGACAAAAATGAAAATGAACAAACTAAAACAAGAACTATACGTGTTGATTTCCTCTTAACTTCTAATGAAAAGGGTGTTGTTTGAGTTAGTTGGAAGTGAGTGCAGGAAACAAACTGGTTTTTTTTTAGGCTGGTTAGACTGGCGTCACATTGTGATTGCAAAGAAATGATCGAATGAGTGAAGGTGTTAGAAATGATGTTAATCAAAGCATCCTGATATGTCAAAGCTGATTAAAAAAAAAAACTCTCTGAAAGTCTGAATATTTTACTGTAACACGTCCATTCAGTTATAACACACTTCATAACAGGAGGTGCATTAGTTGGTTGAATGAGAGTTAAGCTTTGTCACGTTGTCATGCAGGAAACAACAATTGTTTATTTTTAGGTTCACCGAGCACTTTAGACACCACTGACAGCTGGTATTAAAATTGCGATCTGTATCTGTCCATGTTGTCCATCCACATAAGGTAAAACACAAGTTTCTGCAAGGTGCAAACCTGTTGTGATCGGAATGTGGAATGTGGCAGAATCTGATTGGCCACCCAAAGTGCCACCCCATTATTCTAAAGTATGATTGGCTATCTGTCCAGTGAGAGGTGGGGGTTTGAACCAGCTGTTTGTCAAGTCACTTTGGATAAAAGAGTCAGCTAAATGAATGTATTAACATTTTTAAAAATGAAACATAAGAATGTAATATGTGTGTATGTGCACTCTTACTCCATGCCACTCCTGCACAAGTCAGTACAACTTGGGCCACCCCAGTCAAAAAAGTCTGGACGCGCCACTGTTTGGATGGAGTCTGGATCGCGTACAACGTGCTGGCATCCGTACACAACATAACAGACATTAGGATATTTGTCTTGAGCTGCATAAAGTATTGTCTGTTCAAGTTTAGAGAGCGAGCAAGCTGGAAGATGCGTGTCTTTAATTGCACCTTTATTCTGTGCCGTGAAAACACCGAAAGAAGCGAAAAGATTTATCCCGTCACAGAGTCGACCACACGCCGGTACTGTCACACAAGAAGACACAATATTTTTATAAAAAGAAAGACATAATATGTGTCACATTTGCCGAATTGACAAGATGGGACAAATAATCAAGAATTTTTCATAGACAGCATTTCACGGACTTCATTAAGTTTCCTACAAGTCAACAACTCACAAAATTCCGAGATTTTTTAAGGGAGGCTGATTTATCGCCACCTCAAATTGTGCACACGCAGGTTTTGCCCTGGAGGACAGATCTGATCTCAATGAGGATAAGGATAAGACACTAAAATTACCAGGTGTAAAAGCAAAGGCAAGCTCATAACGCATATTATTGGGGGTAAAGTATACGGATACAGATCCTATTTGAATACCAGGCATGAATGGAGCGCAAATTTACATAAACCAATTATGGCAGGCAACATCTGGCTGTTGATGTGCTGCACAAACCAACATAGACAAATTAGATCATGGGCGGTTTTGACAGATTGATCATTTCTTGGAAGTGTGTGTGTGTGTGTGTGTGTGTGTGTGTGTGTGTGTGTGTGTGTGAGACTGGGCACTGGGGGTTAAATGAGGTAACCGAACAGGAACCTTGTAGGCGGGACGCGAGAGCAGCTCTGCACTGCCAAACACGATGCAGCGGTTTGACCTACATATAATGTCATGTGTTTTGTCTTTGAAACCGATCCAATTCATTAGCAAGTGTGTTAAACTGTGTTGTTCTGCTGTATAACGACCAGTTAGTTTACTGTAATGTGTATTATGGCGCTCAGCTGCTGGTTGCCGAGTGTGTGCCTGCCTGCCTGCACGCACACATTTTCTATTTCCAGTATGAGCGCGTGTGTTGAAGGTTCAGACCACAGGGGCCTGACATCGGTGAAAAGTCCGGAAGTGAGAAGAAGTGTTTAAGTGTTTGGTGTTCTGGCAACAGAAAGTGACGCAGACAGAAAGAATGAGAGAGAGCAGGACCGTGTGTGCACGTCTACCATGGATGTTTGAGATTCAAACAAAGAGATGTGTGTTTGACTCATCAGTTTATTTAGAGCCGCTGAGCTACCGTTCTTTAGAATTATACGTCACAATCCTCCTCAGAATATTACTTTGGAAACACATGTCACAACATCATGAGTCAGTCAAATCAAAAGGACTTCATTTAAACTGAACAGGTGAGCTCATCTGAACCAAGCACCTGCCAGTGCTGGAAGATGGCTGCACATCAGGTGGAACTACACACGAAACACACACAGGTTCACCTGGCCAGGTGCTCTGCTTGGTGTTAAAGTTAGGGCGTTGTGCCACAGGTGTTGCTCCTCCTTTGTGTTAAATTCCAGCTTGCGGCAAAGTGAGAACTGGTTGTACTAAACTGAATTTGAAATGATTGGGAGGAGACGGGTGAGACTCATGTTGGTGATATAACTGTAGTTTGTTGATTGTGAGATGTACGGGGAGAACTGTCTAGTGTTCAAGTGTGTATTATCCATAACAGTAATGGCCAACTCTAGTCTGTAATGTCTTTGTCAAGCCTGATTGTCCCAGTGTGAATGAGCGCAGCCACAAAGAAGGAAGGAGAGAGAGAAAGAACGGCTTCAGAATCATGGAGAGGTCGGATTGAAAAGAAAAACAACGAGAGCAGCGAGAGTTAGAAAAGGAGAGAGAGAGAGAGGCAAGAGTGAGTTTGTGACGAGTCATAGTGACACGCTGGTGAGCGAGGCTGCACCAGTTCAGTCCTGAACGTGTTTGCTGCAGCGGCAGTGCTTCCTTTCTTGTAGTGGTTTAATAATGCATCATCATCCTGAAACAGCAGCCAGCCTCAGGTTCCCTTCCCTTGAGTTCACCACCTCACCTGATGACCAAAAGAAAAAACAAAAAAAACAACAAGAAAACACACACTAAATATTTTTGCATCACTTACGAGATGGCGAAAACAGGGTGATGTCAGCCAGTTGGGCGATGATCTGTCAGTATGTTCATCTGTCCACCACCTCCAGTCCACAGCAAGATGTCTTCACAACCACTTGCCAGGTGGCTGTGAAATTTGGTGTTGACTTGAATGGTCCTCAGCAGGTGATTCTTAAAGATTAGTTCCAGTTTCTTACAATTTGGACATTGTTTTAGTACTTTTGGCCTTCATTCCTGTTGGTTATGTTAACATTGTGGAGTCATTCTGACTTTCCCAGGGTCCTATGCTCCCCAGATTTATATGGCACATCATGCAAACGTGATGTAAACATCCAACCTTTTTGGAATCTGGTTTGTTCATGTTCATGTTCGTTGAACCAGGAAGTTTAAAAGGCAGTTTTGGTTATATCTACAGTTCACCTTCATTTATTATCTTTGAAGCTTGTTTACGTTCTTATCATCTGTCTGCTTATGTTTTCATGCCCTGTCCAAAATATTTTTATATTTTTTCTGCAGATCACAGCAGCAGTTAGCTTGGGAATGATGTCAAAAATGCCCCCAGATTCACCAGAGTTTTCCTCTGGTACCGCTGTCAGGTCAATATTTCTCCTTCATGAGCACATTGATCTGTAACAAGTTTGTTTGCGGACTGATGGCCACACTCTTCCATGTAATTTGTTGGGGACATTAACATGGATGAATTCCAATGTTTCAGTGAACTCTTGATCTTTCTTGTAGGACAAACTCGACATTTGTGACTTCGCCGCCGGGTCAGTGAAGCTCATAGAACAACAAATAATTTCTATTGTCTTAAGTTAAATACTTGTGAGCATGAATATTTTGTTTTGTTCTGTTGGCAACTTTGACGCCAAAGAAGACCGTAAAAGGAGCACAGTTTACTCTCACCTATTATTAATTGTCAAAAATATATGGGTGTTGTATTTTGAGTGAGATTTTGGAGCTTTTTCCACTCGCTTTCATCAGGGCATAGTTTGGTGTTTGTACTCCACATGTCATCAGAAAGACTTTTTCCACTGAAGATTCGCTTCTGCCCGTGAACATACTTCCCCTTCAGTAACTCCCAGAAGATAATGAACTTGATGCTTCCCACAGCAATGCTGGGAAATATCTTTTCAGAGGCCGATATGTGAACAGAGGAACTCCCATTCTGGAGGAATTATGATTGAATGTGGTGTCCTGACTGGATTTAGAGTCCTCTGTGAAATGAAACTGACCTGCTTGCACGTCAAGTTTTCCACCAGTTTGAACAATTTACAAGGTGTCAGTGATCAAAGTGGGCAACTCATCGTTATATCATACCAGCTTTACTGAACAACGTGTGTGCAGTATGGATCAGCGGCGGAGATGTAGATTAAGCTGCAGCTGAACATCATACATTTTGACTCGTTATGGGGAAACTTTTGGAATCTGCTGCTGCTGCTGTGATCCAAGCTGACTACCTGTGCTGCAAGAAGAGTATTTTGTACTTGTAAATAGTAAATGAAGTGTTCCTTTAGTTAAAAAAAGATCTACCATTAAATATTTCACAATTTTTGGTTTTGTTTATTTTAAGAGTTTTGCATTAGGTTTACATGAATATAATAGAAGCAGCCAGTCCCAATACAGTCAACAGTGATTCAACAAATAAATATCCGTTGAGGAAGACTGGTGGACGCTGACATCTTCATCCCTTCATTCCTTCATCCCCTCAGCCCTCATCTTGGCAAGAGTCTTGAATTTACTCAACACTTGTGAGATAAGCAGTTCTGTGGGAGTAGATGTGAATAGGCTTGATGAACAACCAAGCAAATTCTGCATATTAGCACCGTCTTCTACCTACCAATTACCAGCCATAATGCCACACCTATGGGTTACGTGACAGTGCGGCAGACAGTACTCATAAATATACAGTAAAACTTGCAACTGAACAAAAGCAGGTTTCACAAGAAGAGAGCAGGCTCACTGGCATGTGCTCTCATTGGCTCCAGTCCCCTCTTACCTCATTTGGCTCCGGCTGCAGGCCTCAGAGATGCTCCAGTGGATTTCGGCAAACAGTGCAGTGCGGCTCTAATGCCATGTGACATCTGTTTTTCTATTTTGCACGGTTCTGGAGGCACTGGGAGTGACATTTCTCTAATTGGACATAACGATGAAGAGAGAGGGAGGTGGGCTCCCTGTTTGAGATCATAATGTGTTTTTTTATTTTTATGAAGGATAAGGTGCAAGTTTTAACTCCTTGTTAACACATAACTGCTGTTAGTAGTGTCGATTTGGCAGAAGAATCATGATATTGATCTAGTATCACATGAGCTGCATGATCATGATCTGCTACACATACAGTGGATCAAACACATCTCCCTCTCTCCTCTCTTCCTGAGATGGCCTTGTACTTTCCAGGAAGCCTTTTGCTCCTTCTTGCTACTTTAATTTAAGCTTATTCAGTTTGAAAATTTGATTTAAGCATGAAAAGACACGCGAGTTTTCGCTGTCGTCATGGGTGTGAGGTGCCATTTGCACAAAGCCATTCTCCTTCTCATTGAATGTGAGCGTACAGTGTGAGCTGTAGTGCTGACCTGACCACATGCATTAAACTGACACCAGTGGGTACTCCACAGAACGCCTTTCTTTTCCACAGACTTATAAATTAACTCCATCACAGCTACTGTAATAACTCTTAGCTCACAGAAACCGAGATGCATTAACCAATAACTTTTGGTAAACAAAGTCAAACAATGGTGAAGGGGTCATGGGAAAGTTTACCTCTAAAAATTTACATTAAAGTCTAATATTTCATACTGCCTCCCTTTGTTTCTGGCTGTTTAATTACTGTGGGATTAGACACATTTAGCTCTCCCCAGCTCCCTCCCCGCCCCCACGCACCTCACGGGCGTCTTAATCGGGACGGACTTAGGGGCCCCGTGGCACCAGGGGTGCAGCTTTTGTGGGCCCAGCAAAGAAAGGAAAGGAGTGTGTCAGCGATTTAGCTGAGAGTTACAGCCTTGTTTGGCCTCCTGCCGCCTGCATGGTCAACTGAGGTTCTGCAGGGGCACTGGGCAGAGTGACAGGGCCAGTTACAGTGAATCAAGACCGTGTTGGGCCTAGGTGAGCTTGCAAAGACGGATGAGGCGAGATGGAGAATGGGCATTTAGTCCCTGTGTTGGGATTCTGGCTGCTTCTGAACCAGCCGGTTCATTCTGGTTGATTTTTGGACTGTACTCAGTGACCACTGTGCCAAAAGATGCAGCAATGCTTGAAGCCATTTGTTCTTTGGGCTCTTTCACATGATCCGGTTGGTACTATACTGAGATAAAGCAGCAATGAGTCATCAAAATCACATCTGCTCATGAGTAAAACATGAAGTATAGTCTTATTTTCCAAAGTGTTTGGTTATATTTTAGATTAAATTCAAATCTATCTGTATTTCTGTCAGTAAAAGAAAACTTGGGAACATTCACATATTTTTAGATGCTTTCTTACACACAGTACGTCCATAGACCACCTGAGAAATGTTCTGCTTGTACATTTTGTGCAAGTTAAGATATTTACTGTCTGTATATTAGTTTGTACATACTTCTATTCACTGACTGGAATCTTTTGTGTTCTCCAAGTGATTAATTGCTTTACATTCAGTCAACACTTTGACCTGATATCACAATCTTATCTGATTAGTTGGAATGAATTGCCTAAATAATGTGCACCTGCTCTGCCAGTAATTTCCTAAAAAAAAAAGATGATATATATGGAGAAAAAAGGCAATCACTTGCAATACCTGACTCAGATCTAACATTTCCATGTTTAGCATGACTGAAAAGATGACAGGGTGAATTAAGAGATGAAGCGCAGAGAAAAGAAATCCTGAGAGCAGATAAGAGGTAAAGTGTAAAGTGATATGATTGAAGAGGCCAGTGGCCCAGTTAAAGGCCACACATCATCTTTTGTTAGCGACTGTGCTTTATCTTTCAGTTTCACAACCTCTCAGGCAGTGGGTGAAGTGAAATGAATGAGATTGAGAAAGCCACAGCCGACACGCCAACTCACGAAAAGGCCACCATGCACTTTGGCATACTGCGCCACTCTGTTGTCTGTTGCCTTGGTGAATGTTGTTGTTATTTATGTGTCCGGAGCTGATTCCTGAATGTTTACCACACCTCACATGTCACTGAAATTGCATCTCATAAAACCTGTTTCACGAGATATTTTGTGCTTCTATACAAATGGTCTGACACTTACGTTTAGGCATTCACTGTCATGTGATGACTCATAAAAATGTCAAATGATGAACAAATAATTAACATTTACAGAAGAGCTGCAGTATTTCCAGATCTGGTTTACTTGCTTCAACACGATTTTGTTTTAAGTCACAAAACTTGCAAAATAAACAAAAATGTGACCATAATCTCTGGCCCATTGCTGTGTTCACTGCCCTTTCTTCTAAAATTAAATGTCTATGGCCATTTACCAAAAACTGCCATGGAGTTATGAAACTTTTACATGGGCCCAGCAGGGTGGTTTAAAGTGCATTATCAGGAAACCTCCTTATCTACGTGATTATATAAAAAGAGTTTATTGAGGGAATTAAATATCATCGTGATATGGTGATGATAATGAACTTCAGATGAAAAGATATTCCATTTTGTTACCCTCCATTGGCTAAAGTTGTACTTAAACTGGATATTAATTGGTGATTAAACACTGTAAAATGATTTATACCATATGCTCACTTTTTGTCACTCATAGTCATGTATTTCAGGTGTTTTTAAATATAATCTTATAGAATTAAAGATGCTACACTTTATTCACTCCTATTTTGGTACTAATTAGTTTGCAATCATATTGCAGTTAAAATATATAACATATGTTTTTGCAAAATGCTACACAAAGAGGAAAAACACAGTGGCATAGAGCACAAAATGTCTTTTATTTGCAGCGCACTACTTCCTGAATACCTCCCTGTATTGGTGACAAAAGGCTGACTTTAAAACTTTCTGGCACAGCAGGTTTCTTGCACTGGAGTAAAGAGACTTTACATAAGTCTTTACAAATACACTATACTACTTCCTGGTTGTGTTACAGCAGAGGTGTGAGTGTAGATTCCTTCCTTCATTGTATCGAATATGGACCATTAAGCGCCATCAGGCAGTGTAGGGAAATCTCATACGCAGTTATTCAAAAACCTTAACGAATGTGTGAGGACAAAGACCTTCTTTGTGTGAGTGAAATAAGAGCTTAGCAGACTTGGAGTAAACAAATGCAGAAACAATGCCCATGTGTTCTCACATGAGTATACTCATCAGTCCACCCCACACTTTTAACTAAGCTGAATTACAGCAACTGATATGCAGGAATGTTTCGAACAATCAATCCTCAAACACATTTTAGTCAAATGCTGAGATGCTTTACGGAAATACAGCACTGACAAGTAAAACTGATTTACTGTGATGGTGTTCTAGAGTAAGATTGTAGTTTTCAGATGCTTCATGTTGCCTCTCAGAACTCAGTTTTTGGGGCTTCTCTTCAGCTCTTGGTCAGGCCACACATCAGCATTAACCCCCAGTCGGACCAGAAAGTAACACAGCTAAATTCAGTCTCCAGTCCTTATGAAATAGGCAGTGCTGGTAGCTTTTGTTTGCGAGTTGTGCAGTGGTGACACTTGGTCAAAGCTTGTTTTTACATCAGGCAAAATGATCATGAAGAGGAAATTTTCCATCATCTATTCCCTCAAAGGTCGGCAATGTCAGGACAGCTGGCAGTTGGTCAACGGCGCCCGCTTGTGTGTCAAAGTTCACTCGATGTGATCACAGCAAGTTCCTTTGAAATTAACTGATTTCTGTCCAAAACTGTGTCTTCTGTCACAAATGATGGTATGATTGAACTCTATTGTCCTGAAAATGCTTTTGCAGTTGTATGACAACTAAAACATAGAAAAGCAGCCCTGTTTCCTCGGTCGTCTTGGTCTTTTGAGTACAAGCCTCTACATGCAAATAACAAGAACACATGTCCAGATAAAATCCATTATTTGTCCACAAGCTTCTGAGATTCTTCTCATTGATGGTCTTATTCAACATGTTTGCAGTTATACTGTTTAGAAATTACTGTGGTAATATTTATTTACAAAGAAGATATTGCAAAGATGATGAGATAGTGACATAATTATAGTGTTTTATGTGCAGCATTAAGTTTCCGGAAACCATCCCAGCATTTGTGAACTGATGACTTATCGTAACTGATAGTAAACTATGCAAAACAGTAAGACAGAAATGAAGCCAATGTGGACGTGCCCAAAAACTGCAGTTCCTGGAATGGCCACTTGAGGCTGGCTCCAAATGGGAGTCAATCCCCATCGACCCCCATATTAAACTGGCCAACTTGACAGCAGAAATAAACATGTTTACAGCCTGGTGCAAAAGATGGTTTTGTCACTTAGCTACTTCCCCGTTCATGACAACCATACAGGGGATGAATTTTCACATAACTCACTCAGTTTAAGTGTATTAAAACTTAAAGTTGTCCATAATTAAGCCATGGCTGCTTTGAGTGACAGCTTTCTGCAACCAGGCTTCATTCAGCCACCTCAGTTCCACCCATGCTCCACTTCTTTTCCCAATTTTTGAGTCAGGCACTGCCCAGAAAGCGACAGCTGGTCCCACCGTCACTGAGCTTCACAACAGCTCTTCAGAAACCTGTGGGTGAGTATGTCTTCCCCTGGCACAGTGCTTCCTCAGATATTGATATCAAATTTGAAAACTCCCATTTTGGTAAATAGTGATGGAATTTGATGTCCCTTAGCAGGCCTTGGGAGTTGCTGTGCACTGAGTTCAGTATAATGTAGAGCCTAAACGTTTAATGTGAATTTGACTGCTCCCTGTGTTGTGCTCAAACTACCAAGCAATCACCTGACCATGCAGTGACCACCGAGCAGAGACTTGCCATTTGTTTTCAACAAAAGGAGAGAGCAGTAGCTCTGCCAAGTACAGCTTTAGCCCTCTTACGTCATAAACCATGGCTTTGGCACAAGTCCTAAAAATGTAATCATTTCTTCATAGGTGATGTGTATGTTTTCACTGTAACTGGTCACTTCTAAAGGAGACAGTTATCTCAATTATAGATGAGTTAATGTGTTAATGAAGACAATGAGAGTGAAAATATATCAGTTCTTCATGCATGAAAGGAATCCCTTGGCGTGCTGCAAAGAATTACTGCCACAACAACCTGCAGCGCTCAGTGAATTTTCATCCAAACTAACAGCTGATGATGGAAATGTCAGCAGCTGAATGTGAATGTCGTGGCTGCTCACACAAGTCCGGTGAACATGAGTTTAGATTGTTCGCCTGATTGTCTGAATTCCACCTCTGTTACGTAACATATTTAGTGTTAATCCTGCAAGTCGAATAACACCAACATGAAAACAAGCAAAGTTAACCTGCAGCTCGTTTCCACAAGCTGGTTTCCACAAGCAGAAAAACCCTGTTGGTATTTTTGTCTCTGCCTTGAAAGAGTTGTCAGTTTAGAAAAGTAAAAATCATTTTAAACTGCATTTGCTTTGAGGTGGCTGGGTAAGGCCTCTTGGACGAGGGCCACAGTTATAAGCAGTTGAGCGGGATTCAGATTTGTGCACCGCAGCTTTGGAAGATCACAACAGAGGTTCAATTGTGGTGCCTCTGAGAAGAGTAGGGGATTAAATCAAAGAGAGCTTTTTTTTTGGAGAACTCTTTCTTATTATTTGTATTGTAAAAGCTGTGAAAGCATATAAACTTTGTCAGCTGAGGGCAGGGGCAGAGGTCAGCGGGTGAAAGGTCATCAGTGGTCATCAGCGCAGCAGCCTGCCAAATGTAATTAGACACACTTGCACAACTCATTATTGCCAAATATGTGTTGCACATAAAGTTATGAGGTGTTTAAAGAGACAGGAACAAATACAAGAATAGCACAGGCTTTTCATTTGTGTTTGTCTATGATGATGCTGCATGTCTGCTGGTCGGCTGTTGAGTCAGTGAAAGTTAAAGCTTGGTGAACAAAAGATGGGATGATCTGTAATAAAGGAACAGCACCAGGAGCAGGAGGCGGCCTCCATCTGGATTTTAAAATACCACTGAAACATTCCTGGTACTGAAATGTCAGTCACACGACCTTCATTATCAGGGTGCAGAGCTTTTCTTTCATGTTGCCCCTGGCTGTTACTTCATTATTACCTTTCCGAGCCATGCTAGCTGCATGGCTTTGCGGATACAAATGTCTGTTGGGCCACCACTTTGGTTGACTGAAATATTGCAGTAACTATTGGATGGATTGCCCTGGGAGCACCACGTTACTTGTAATTTTTCTGCTAATTGCTGTGTAATAAAGGAATTAAATATCCTCACAAGTACTTTGCTAATTAACAAATGTTAGCAACATTGAACGTGACAATTATTAGCCTTCCTGCTCAATATCAGCATGTTAGTCTTGTCACTGTGAGCATGTTAGCATTTAGCTCCAGAATGTATCAGCATACTGTATCCGGAGGTGGAAGACAAATGTGCTCAATGCCATGGCTCTCCTTGTCACCTTAGCCACATGTTTTTTCTTTGTCCTCATCTGAAAGGTTTCTGGGCGGGTTATTTTACTATTATGACCTCTGTTCTTGGGGTAAATCTACAACCTTGCCCTCTGATTACTATGTTTGGGATTCCTGACCCCTCACTTGCACTGAACCCTACACAAAAGGACATTATAGCTTTCATATCCTTACTAGCAAGACGTTCTTTATTGTTACATTGGAAATCTGCTAAATATCCTTCTATCTCTTGGTGGGTCAAAGACATCATATTTTTTTTTTTAAATTTGAGAAAATTAAATACATGTTGAGAAGATGATGTACAGTCAATTTTTTCGACAAATGGCAACTCTTTATTTTGTATTTCACTAAATTAGAGGTACTACCCAATTGAATGTGTGCCTGTTATTACCTTTTATATTGCATATATAACCAGTAATGTGTGTGTTGGTCATGATGAGCTCAGTGGGGGCGTGGGTGGGGGGGTTGTTCATTGTTTATTACACAGTACTCTGTTATTCAATTTAATTATTTTCTTCTACATTCTTATCAGAGTGTTTTTGTTTTGTTTTGGTTATTTTCATTTTATGTGTGTACTGTATATGTGACCATGTACATATGCATATATGTTTAAAAAAAAGGAAAAGGTAAATTGTATTTCTGTGATTGGAAGTATTGTATTTTTCCAATAAAAATATTTGGACTGTATCAGCGTAACCATTGTCCTGTAACAGAGGCTGCAGTGGAATGCACTGTGCAAAGGCAAAATCAGCAGACAGTCCAGAACTCTACTTTATATTCCTGTTGACTGTAGATACAGACCATAGTGTTATCTAAGAGGTGTGTGACGACTCAGTGGAGAGGTTTATCTGTTGAACAGTGACAGACTGGCTATTTCAATGAGAATGAGGGAGTAGGTGTGCACATACAGTCTCGGTCATCAATGCCTGCTGATAGACATGGCACAAGAGAGATTAACCAGACAGATGTCCCAATTTTAGACGTGTTGGCATTGTCCTGCAGCAGCTCCGGTTACGCAGTGGACCGACTGACCGACATTGCCATCTCGACTGCCGGGCCGCTTGCGTAGCTGAAACGACTAAAATGACTGTGGCCCTCTTTGGTTTATTCCCTTTGTCCCAGAGTACATTTCTTTGGATTTGCTGTATCCATGGGTTTTGTAAGCAATGCCCGTGGGAGAAATGGTTACCCTGTGCAACCCCATTCAGAGTGTGGACATTGCTCACTATTTTAACAGCCAGCATTGGTGAGATCCTTTTGGCCAATTACAGTCCAAATGCCTTAAAGGATGAATGACAGGCCAGCCTATGGCCTTGCCTGCTAGACATGTTCAACATGAGCCAAGGGATAACTTTCAACCAGGAGGCCAAGTCCATAGCTCTTCACCAGTGACAGAAACCAAGGTCCATGGGAAGGTCACTGCTCTGTTACAAGGCCTCTGTGTTCACCACTGTCTAAATACTGGAAGCCCCACATCTGTGACAAAAGCAGTCAAATGAAATAATGGCAACCCCTGGATTTGTTGTTGTTGCATCATGTGAAGGGTGATCACTCTCAAGTGCAAGTAATGCTAACGTTGCTCTGTGTTTGCCCAGTATGTAAACAGGCAACTGTCTGCTCACAAGAAGAAGAAGAAGAAGAAGAAGAAGAATCAGGGGGAGACATTCCCCTTTATTATCACACAACATGCACTGGACACTGCACACGAAGGTGAAATTTGTCTTTCGCATTTCTCCCATCCTGGTCGTCCTTCCTCCACGGCAGACCAGGAGCGGTGGGCTGCCATCCAAGCGGCGCCCGGGGACCCAATTGCGTTTTGTCACCATTGGTCAGGTGGTGATCTTCTTGCATGTTTTTAGTGGGGGTATGTTTTACGGAGGATACCCCAAGTGAACACGGGGAGAACATGCAAACTCCACACAGAAAGGCCCTTTTTTTTTCCTCGAGCAGCAGGCATATATTGCTCTAATATGATGTGATCGAGCAGCAGGCATATATTGCTCTAATATGATGTGATATGTTAACATCATGATAGCTTATTGTTACGGTGTACCTGTGTATCTTTTTTCTGTCTATAAAGGAAGAAAATGAATTCAGAGCAATATTTGTGTATGGAAAAAATATCTAGATTATTTACTTATTTTATATTTACACATTATTTATATGTTGCCTATGTTTTTTTATTTGAAAAATGAAATTAGAAATTAAGTTTAACTACATTAAATTGTAATCTGCATCTTTATTGTCGATTTCTGTATCTCACACATCCGACATCTTGGATTCTGATCTCATGTTCTGTAAACAGCAGTGTCAGGAACCACAGGCACCAGTGATGTGCTGTTATGACCCCACGATAAAAGAGCACCTTTGATGCATTTGTGTTTTTCGGGACCACAACCCAGGCTGTGCAGAACAGGAAACAAACCTGTTTTTCCGACCCAAGCCCAGGCTCTTGGGAGTGTCCGGATTGCGTCTGCATGTTCGGTTTACGGAAAAGCTCCAGCAAAGATGCAAAGTGTGCTGAACAGGTGGATGCCTGTTGCTGTCGCATTTCCGCTCATAGACTGAATCCCTTATCTCTGTACATGATCAATACCAGGTTTGAATGGCGGTGTGATTAAATGAGGTCAGTTTCTGAATGGAGGTCCATTATAATGCAGAGATAAAAGTACAAAATCAGGTCAGGGATAAAAACAGCAGCAGCAGTAAGAGGCCATGATCTGTCCATTTGGAGCTGATAATAGCTTAATAGGTAATTAGACTGCAGACCTTTTACAAAAATAATTTGTAACTGTACCTGTAACATAAATGCTTTTTGTGCAAAGAATTAGTCAAAGGTAATAAAATCCAGCTGCCAGCAGTTATAAAGCTCACTGGTTAATATATTGTATCTTGTTTGTTTAATCTGTAGAAAGAAGTTGTGGTTTTACAGGGTCATGGGTTAACAACGACTATGGCTGTTTCCCCCTCTTTCCAGTCTTATGCTAAGCTAAACTAGCTTTAGCGTCCTATTAACTGCACAGACATAACCCTCTGCAAGAGAGGGAATAAGCACATTACCCAGATGTCTGTCAGTTCCTTTAAAATTAATGAATGTTCCATACTTAGCATGCTGAGATGATTTTTCAAAGACCTGCATGCCTGTATTATTCCATAAGTACTTAATATTTCATAGATCATCCAACCCTTTGTAGTTTAAATACCTCCAACACCCACATCAGTGCCCTGCCTGCTGACACACACTGACAGAGAATGAAATGAAAATGTCCTCCGGGGATCTCATGATTATTATTATTGTTTTTTTTGTTTAATGCTTTAAGGCGTGTGATCTGTTTTCATGTCAGTCAGGTATATGAAAAAGGTAAATGGATCTTTCTCTTATTTTATGCATTGAGGACTATTGCCTGTCAAGCACAAGCAAGTGCAATCAGTGATGATGAATCCAGTTTGCTCCATGGGAGAGTCACATGTGGCACTCTGAAGGATCGTTGCCAATCATGCTAAAAGCACAAAAACATGCATGTGAGCATACGCCCCAAATAAAAACCTGCACCAGAATAGCTCGACTCCGACTGGGTGCAGCTCACTGTTATAACAGCAGGCACGTAATGGGGATTCGTTGAAATGTGAGTGCGGGAAAACTGAGAAAGCGCTGCAAGCTTGTTCTGAGAAGTGTATTAGCGACACAAAGGCTGGCGATGGACACTGACTCGTGGGAATACATGGCAGGGGAGCCTACGTGCACGAGGACACAGGCCGGCTCTCGGGCTCTCATTGTAAACAGGAGAATTTGAGCTGCCTCAGGTCTGACTCAGCTGACTCTGGTGAAAGCCCCGGGTTTCAGTATGGTGCTTTCAGGTGCATGAGAGGTCAGCATATGTACAGGAAATCATCAACATAACCACGCAAAACATCGAACAGAGGACGCCTTTGTATTTAATGTGGCTTTATAGCAGCATATCAGATGACTTCATGTAATATCACAGATAATCATCACCTGACTTTGAAGAAGGCTAGGCTTTTTTTTTTTTTTTTTAGCTTTTTACCCTCTTTCAGCTTGTTGTTGGGTTTTAGTCCACAACTTAACTGTTGCGATTCCATCTCACTGCTCTCATGGCATCAATTTCAGCCACAGGAAACATCTGTTGCAACTGTATGCCACCTGCTCACCACCAAACAAAACACAAAGTTAACGACAAGCTGGTGAAAGCTGAAGTGCTTTCCCTCAAGAGCTAGCCGACATCACTAAAAGACAGTGAATACTGGCTTACATTCATCAGGTAGCCATGAAAGCAACTCCAAAGGAAGGTTAATGTTGCTTTGAATCACTGGATGTTTAAATAGGTAACTGTTTGCTAAAAGCCATCATTTTTTTTTTTTTTTTTTTTTTAACATATATTACATTTATCATGGTAAATGCACTGCATTCAGGGCACAGCATCAGGTTCAGTGACGCATCAAGGAGGAGCTGGGGATTGAACCACCCAATAATCGCCTGCTGGTTGGAGCTTCATACTTGGCCCAATGTAGGCTACAAACAAGAGAGTGGTATCAGTCGTCTCAGCTAACTCAGAGCAGTAAAGGGAATGAGCATATTTCCCCAAATTTCACACTATTCCTGCATACCATTCACTTCTTCCATTAGATTATTTTTGGCTGCACTCCTGGAAAGGTATGGATCAAAGAGGATTCCTCTGTGAACGAGCAAAGCAACTTCCCAAGCAAGAACAATTACGTGTTGCTAGGTGTAGCACAGTTAATGATTTCTGCCTTTTTTCCGGCAAAGGCTTTGTCCAAACAGGACAAAACTTGGGACTCCTTGTGACTGGCATCCTGAGCGTTTGATTTAGTGTACAATACCATCCTTCAGAACATTTGCCCGAGTCTTTGTTCCCAAAAAATGTCTGTTATTGTTTTCATTTGGGCTTTCAAAGGATTTGCATGTTAAAGCCAAACATAAACAAACTGTTCCCTAATGTGTCATTTTTTCTCCACGACGTCCCTTCGCTGCTGCTGTCGTATGAATACAGGCGTTCTTCCTCTTCGTCCATTAGGATTATTTTCTTTACATTTCAGTACACTTCAGCCGGATACCGCCCCACCACCTGTAACAAAAGGCATGTGCATCATCTGCGAAGTGATGATGTCACTTCATCTCTGCTCGTGGATTGGATGTTGCGGCCGTTGACAGGCAGAGGAGAAGGAGGGAGGTGCTTTAGTTTCACCACTTCATCATTTCAGCTGTGGAATTTGGTCTGCATGTTTAATAAAATCCATATATTTACATTTTAGTGCCTTAAAAGGACTGGGCAAAAGTCTTGTTCCGTTATGAAAAATGTATGACAGATAAAGAGGAAATGGTAATAGTGAGAATGATGACAGTGATTCCTGGAACAATGTCACAGTTGTTGAACAAGCTGAAATTTACAGCTGTGTTGTTGGTTTCTAATTCTTAATTTAAGGCATCTTGTTGAAAAACCAATTCAGTTCATTCTGGGCTCACACTTGACCTTTTCCTCAGTGTTTTCCTGTTTTTGTTTTCCCAAGGTTTCAAAGGCAAAAGATAAAATAGTGAGGGAAGAAATTTTGACAAATTCAACCCGTTACCCTCCCTCTTCTCTGAGCTTTCATGCACTGTGCAAACACATGCATTTCCCTTTGAGTGCTCCTAATTATTTTCTTAATTTTTTTACATGCTCTCAGACCGGACACCTCCCCTCAACCCCAAACAAAAGGTAGCGCACAGTTTTCATTTTCTAAATTTGTTTTTTCAAGCCTTTGGTAACAAACATCCCAGATCACAGCGGCAGGAATGAATAGAGGGCAGACATCATATCACCGCCATGGTAAGATCATTAGATCACACATGTGAAGGGGTTCAATAAGTCATTGTTAGAAGGCTGATAACTGAAGACAAACATACAGATGGTGCATTCAAAACCCGCTCTAAAGCAACGTGGTGATGAGAATACAGCAATCAGTACAAAATATCATTTTATCAATCCATTACATTCTAAAACATCTTTGAAATTAAAGTGCAACTATCAAAAGTATTCTTAAGAACAACTTTGCAATAACCCCTGCAGGCCAGACATAAGCTCCCTGGGTTACGTCTGGTAATAAATAACAGAATGGATTACATGGGAGACACCTTCTGTACATATTTTTGTGCATACACTCAAATGAAAAACGTCAGAGTAAGTTAAGGTTGAGAACGATCCATGTGGGTGTATTAGACCATTGTGGGCAATGCTGCAGATCAATTAACAGAACTAGTTTATTCCAACATTGAAGTTCTTTATACTTTTTGCATCAATGTAATGATTCACCTCATACGTCAGGTGTTGTATTTAACTCACTGATTTAACAAAATCCTGTTAGATTATCTTATCTAACAGGAATGTCTTTTCGATCAAGCAATGTCTGACATTATGTCTCAGATATTGTGATGGCGACAGTTGGTAACTTGGTTAAGAAACCATTTACTAAGGTTTTATAGCTCAGGTATAAACCATTGAACATCAGAAAAAGTTCAGAAATATTAACATTTCTATCTATCTCTATGTATTTTAACACCTAGAGACACACCATACAGACTATACCCTCTGGAGTATAGCCTAAAAATGTCCAAATGTCTCAATAACACACCTTAGAGAGGACAATACTAAAGTAAGAGCTATAAAGAAATTGGCACATGGGCCTATATTCATTTTATAATTTATTTATAATAAGGTGCCCAAGCTAAACAACTGAATAATTTCATCATTAGGGGAAAAGGCCTGTAAGATAATCCATGTACACACAAACTTGCTTTAAGATTGGGTTGAAGTGTGGTAGAAACAGGATAAAAGTTTCCTCAGTATAGATTAAACAACCCAAAAGTGTATAGAAAAGTTAAATTAACTCATGTCACCACAAACATCAGTGTTAAATTCTTGCACGTAAGCAGAAACAATAATAAAATCTGCTCTACAGTTGTTAAGCATTTTAGTTTTGATACTCCAGGAGCATTCAGTTGATCAGACTGTACGCTGCTTATGCTTAGATATGAGTCCAAATGCAGGACTTTTACTTCCAGCTGCGTATTTTTATATTGCAGTATTGCTACTTGTACTTGTGTCTGAATACCTCATCCTAGTCTGGAATGACGGCCCTGCCTCCCCGCGCTCTGCCATTGGCTGACAGGGAGGATGGGCCTCGAGCGCGGACACGTCCCAGTCACATTGCGTCAGCCATAATATATTAGCCGTAACCAGGCTCATGTCTCCAAAGAACTGTTTCCATGAGGCTGGACAGCGGTACTACTTCAGCAGCCAAGCCCCCACATCCTGGAAGACTTTACACGTCCAGGAGGTTGTGAAATTAAAGCCGCCGGAGCTCTGAAATAAAGCGACGCCGGAGAGAGAAACAGCGCCGACCGCCAACTCAAGCTGCTGGGCTTTAAAAGCAAAAGCCACATTTTTTTTTAAACAAAAAAGAGAGAGACTTGTGAAGATTTCATCTTTAAAACACTTGAGTTTGAAGTAATTTCAACGGAGCAACCCTCCCCCAAGATGACCGACTTCTGAGCGCGACCACCGGGAGACCCCGAGGAAGTTCTTCCATCGCCCTCAACTTTGACAAAAGAAGACAAAAGACTCAGAAGAGACGAATATTTCCATCACAGCGCAGCCATGGACTCGGGAAAGGTATTTACACCCGTGACTCGTTTCACCACAACAAGCTTCAAATCTCGTCAAACCTGTTCGTAGTTTTTTTTTTTTTCCTTTAGCTCCGCGCTGTCAGTGAGTCTCAGCCGACGAGTTCAGTGAGTTCACCCATGAGGAGCCTCCACATGTGCCGTGACGGGCACTCAGCACCGATGATGCAGCTGATATTTATGGCGTCTTTTGTGCCGTTATTAGCATAACGCTGTTTCTGGACGCTCACAAAAGCACTTTTATTAGCACTTTTAGCTCCTTAATGATATAGTTTAGCAGTCCAGTACGCGTTTTCACACTATAGCACCCGTAAGTCGCTATATTATATGTTATTTTCCGGTAAAATCCAAATAAAATACTAGTTTTGCCGGCCAGTTTTAGCTTTCTTATACTTTTTCCGTAGTTCTTATTTACGTCGTAGCGCGTGGAGGTATAAGATGCCTTGTCATGTCTCGCGCTTTGTTTGCACGTTTGGGGGATATGACGCAGTATTATGTCACTGCACGCTGTCGTTAAGGAGTTCTTTTCGTGCTAAAAGCCTTCGTGCCTGTAGTTTGACAGGAGCTATTTATACCCAAGAGCGGCTTATAACACTATCTTGGTAAGACAGGTGGTTGATGATCCGTTACTTCAGTAGAAGTAGAAGTACAACAACAACACTGCATTCTAAGAAAAGTTTCTGCAGTGGAGTGCAGAGGTACTCAAAAAAAAAAAAAAAAAAAATCCGCTCATCAAGAGTAAAATAGCTTTTTATGTTGCAGCATAGTTCATGTTGCTGCAAGTTATTTTCATGGTAAACTCATTTGCTAATTGTTACACATTTGCTCTATAAAACATCGGTACTGACAAATGGCCTAAGTCACAATCTGACCCGCAGTCCAAAACCCAAAGTTAGAGAGTTTATTATAATTTAAGATAAAGAAAGTAGCACATTTGAGAAGCTGGGACCGTCTAATGTTTGGCATGTTTGCTTGAAAAATTACTTTTCTCTCAATAGACTGATCAATTAGTCGGCCATGGGTTTAAGCTCTGATGTGTTATTATTGCTGATGCATTAGCATGTAATAAGTATTTATAGATTGTAGTTGGTGGAGCTAATTTTATCTGCTTAATGGGCTGTTGGCAGATTAATCTGCAGCAATGCATCTTATTTGTAAGCTCATCATATGTTTTGTATGTAAAATCTTAAGTATGGTATTAGTTAGGAGAAGTGTAAAGTAGCAGAAAAGGGAAATGCTGTAACGTACAACTACAGCTAAGTTGTATTTTCCTTCCACCTCTGTTTAAGGTACAGATAAACGGTGTAATCTGTAATGATAACAGTTGTTAGTTTCAGCCCTGAAGTCAATGCTGAGTATCAACGACACATCAGACAAGGCCGTCGGAAGTACTTAACCCAGCATCAATTTGCTGGTGACATTCACTAACCTCGTCTCCATGGTTAGTCAACAGGCATCACATCACATTTAGTTATTGACTGTGATGCCCACTGTACATGAAGTAAACATGACTTATCTGGTGTCTGATAATGCTGTCTCCGTCCTGGTGCGGCTTGCGGTCTCGGTTACATATGCAGACATGCAGCACAGAGGAGCACGTACGCCCAAACCTCCCCCCTCTCCCCCCTCCTGTTTTCACATTGATGTAAGACCAGTTAAACCCAGTGGAGCAGCACAAGGCAGCCCAGTCTGACATGGTGGTCAGAAAATGTCTCCCAAGCTGCTGCTGTTCTGTCTCAGCACACTGTTTTTCACCGTGCACACTGTGCTATGGGGACGTTCAGCTGGACTAGTTTGCTGTGGACGTGATGGGAATGGTTCTCCGTGTTCCCAGTTTCCACTGTGACACAGACACAGCAGATTTCTACAGCAAGTGAGAGCCCACCAAGGGAATACGCAACCCTGTGGCGTTAAAGCCTTGACCCTTTCCTTCCCAGGCATTTTGCTTCACTCCCTCTTTTGTCTTTTGTTGCTTCCGGCAGTGTTGAGCTGTTTTTGTGAGTCCTTAACAAGAGCAAACAGAAGTTTAGCACAGGCTAATTAGCACCTCGTGGTCAGGATTTTCATACCTGCCTTGTACTTAGTTTTATGCCAAGTTGTATGCAGATGAAGTGAAGTACGTGGAAGCTTCAGCGAGTCACTCTCGCTGAGTAGGAAGTGGTTGAAGTGCAGTTTGATTTCCAGTGAAGTGACACTCAGAGAAGTGTTAATGCTGCGGTCTTGTTTTAAAGCCCAGGCAGCTGTTGTTGTTGGTCCGGGTTTGTGGATGGTGCATTTATTTCAGGTGTAAATTAATAGGGATGCAGCCAGTTGTTTTCAGTATTGATTAATCTGCTGGTTATGTTCACGATTAATCATTTAGCCTTGAAAATTGTCAAACACGCTCGTTGCAGTTTTCCAGAAACTGATGACGTCTTTAAACTTCTTCTTTTGTCCAACCAGAAGTCCAAAAATGAAAGAATGACGACGAAAAGCAGCTAATCCTTACATTTAAGAAGAAGTTAGCACTTGATTTTCTATTGATCGACTAATTGTTGCATCAGAAATTGACAACAGAATTCAATTTTGCTCATAATTTTGAATAATTTTCACTAGAGGTACGTGTATTTGTCCTGAACCATTGGGTAAAGGACAAATAGTTTGGTGGGCGACTTCCTTGTTTTGATAACAATTACTGTCAAAATAGTTTCCGTCCACATACTCGCAAGTGCAGACCAGGAATTTCAGAGCACGAACTTTACCCGGAAGTTTTGGAAGTGTACCAGTCGTTGTGTGTCAACTGCAGCATGCTAATTAGCTTACCGTGGTTAGTCCAACACATGTAGTAATGCTGCTCCAGGAAGCATTATAGCTGCCTTTGAAACACTCCTTGATGTCATTTATGAAGACATCACCAAAAGTAATATCTAATGCTATAGGAGTGTTTATGTCTCTGGATATATGACCATATTCAATTTTGTGTACCAAAATCCATTCTTTCTGTGCAGCTGTTTTCTAATCATAATGCAGTTATTGACCCAAATCCCACAGGTCCTCCATCAAAACATGCCACGTTAATTATGTCCTCCATCACAGTGTTGGCCATCTAAGAGCTTCACTCGCAACAACAGGAAGCTTTGTCTGAGTCCGCTAACTCACCTCCGTCCTCTCATTTTCTTCAGCAAAGAATAAAAATGGTAATTGGGGTCAAGCGTACAGCTGAGTTGCTCCGTTTCGAACGACCAGCCCCTAGACATTTTATTCCTGACAGACTTCATAGCACAGGTATTTTGATTGGGAGTCTTGAGCCAACAACCAGCCCACATTGTACAGACTTAATTGGACGGGCTTAATTCCTCTCCATCCACTTCCTATCAGTCAAATACCAACTCCCGCCTTCCTTAAGACAGTCCAGTAGATTTACTTTCATCTGCATGACTAGCTCCCTTCACTAAGTCTTATAGTGTAACTGTCAGGCATGTTCTAATGAGGCTTAATGAGGATTTGCTGCAAAAGTTGGGATTAAGAGATCTAGGAGGGTTTTAATTGAAATGAACAAGCAAGCAAGAGTGGAAGTTTTATTCACTTTCCTGAGAAACGGACGGCTTTGTGCACACGATCGATCGCCAGGTCTGATCAGTGCGCTCAAGGAAGAGGTGGTTGGATAAAATGGTTCGTGCAGGGCCAGGCTGTGCCTCTCTGGACCGCATGATTGATGTTAAATTAGCTCAGTTTAATAACTCAGAGCTGACGAAGGGCGTTATCTTACATATTCGACCTCTAAACGTCTCACCTCTGACTGTCAAATATTAATTTCCTCTTTTTGACTGTGCTGCAGGATAAGTTTGAACGGATGTGTTTTTAGACTCGTGCTGCATCATATGACCTGAGTGTCTGAGTATAATACTGATCGATTATTTAGGCTGATTAGTTGCAAGATTTGTACGGTTTACTTCATTGGAATATACTTTGTTGACATGTGATCTACTTTTTAAACATTCAAATTTTACGCAGTTTTACTCCTTAATATAAGAATTTGTATTAAAACATTACACACCTTTCCTCTCTATTGGTGCATATACTTTATTACTACTACTACTGTACATTGTCCCCTCCCTCCTTTTGATCTTGATATTTATAATGATATTGATAATCATTGCATCACAGATCATCAAATGCTACTTTAATTGATATTCCAGTCACTAGAACACCACACAGTGTAAATCTAGTCTTGCATCTCTATGAAAATGGTCCGATTATATAATAGTCCTGTTGTTTGTATTAGCCACACTAACGTTCCCAGATACGGTGTTAAAACACTCCCAGTTGTGTTAACTGGTAGTAGCACATACAGATAAATAAAACCATAAAATGATGATTTCTCTCAGGCCACAAGTTTCATGGGGTCAAGCTTGCAAAAGATAAATTCTTCTCAGTGTTTCTGATTGTTCTGCAGTGCTTGATTAAAGCTTAATAATAACCAGGAGTACCAGGAAAGTCAGACAATTACATGGCACATATTCAAGCCTGTAACACTGTTTGATATGCAGGTTTTTATAGGCAAATATGCCCATCCCTTGTATATTTTTACATTAGTCACCTGGGTATCTGCCCACAGTTCCTGTCGAGATCAGACTCTCTTCCTCTTGGACGAAGACTTTAGCTGCGCATGTACCTTAATGAGTGTGTAAAGCCGAGGTAAATATTTAATCACAGCAACATAATACGGTTGTTCTGCTTTGCAGGTAATGCTAATTTCACTTCGTTGAATTGAGTTCATTTACACTGGAACAAATACACACAGAAGAGCAACTGCAACAGCAGCAGTGCCCCACAGTCTGACCTGTGCTAATGCAGAACATTTCACCCATTTTCACTACACCAAACTATTACATACTAGTTGTAAACTGTCCCACACAGCACAGATCAGGTGAAGAGGATTTAAAACCGAACAGAGCTGAGAGGAGTTGAGGTGAGGATGGGGCTCATATTGGATTCCCCACAGCTGTGTAAGCTGACACCGTGGAGGTGACGTGTAGAGAGACGTGATGGTGGCAGCGTAGGCCATCACCAAGAATCTGGCACACCCTGGAAATGAGGCCAAATTACAGCCAGTTCTGCTTTTTTATATTAAAAAAAAAATCTATCAAACCATGTCTGACCTGATTCAGAGGAAACAGTCTGTGGGTCTGACTGTGATGAGTCACAGACTGAGTAGTGTTACAGTAAAAAGCACTAAAGCGAAGATTATCTGCAGTGCTCACAGGAAAAAACACAAACACTGTTCAGTTAAGATGGATTCGCTAAAGTTAATGATAATCAAGAGGAGAAAAGTTGATGATTTGTTCATTACTGACCAGATATCGATCATTTGAAATAATACACCACTTGTGTGCTGGTTTAAATATAAACCCTACTTTATTACACCTAATGCTCTTGCTGAAGTTTGGTTACCTGCTTCATACTTCGAACTGTTGTTTGCAGCACTTTGGATTTCCTGTTGACATTCTTTGCTGTGGTCTTTTCATTTTTCTGAAAGGTTTACCGCATTACCCCGTTTCCTGGTTTGGCTCTCTGTGTGTAGTATGCATTGGTGGATGTATTGAAAAGCTAAATGTGTACTTTTAGGGTTGAGAGACAATTTAGGATCATGTTCTGTGTTTGTTGAATCTCATAGATCATCTTTATGTTTTCTTTAAAGAGTTCATGGTTTATATTACTGGTTATAGTTGCATATATCCTAATTTGGAGAAAACTGCTCCTCTCCTTCATTTCCTCATACCTCATTAATCCAGTCAAAGCGCCTATGGTTCGTCCACATGGCTGAGAAAAAAGATTAGCATTTTAGAGTGTGAGCTGGTGTGTCCAATTAATGTTTGCACAGATCTCCATTTGTCATTCTGCTAATTTACCTGCATCACGTGCTTTATCGTTGTGCTTTCTGTCACTCCTATTGGCTGCTGTCAGTGTTTACCCAATAAGAGCAGAGACTCTGTGGTGCCAAGCAACCAAAGCTGCTAGCACCAGTGTTAATTGTACACAGAGGCAATGACTAGACAGAAATTTCCTTGCTGCCTGCCCACATTGTTTTACTTTTCACATGCAAAGAGGCCACATTTGCATGGATGTTTATCAGCTCGAGTATGTAAATAAAATAAAGGCATGGGAGGAGAGAAGGGTTATCACCCTCATGAGTCCCTGAACTCAACATACCAGCTGCTGGTGCAACCACAGCAAGTTTTCCAGATGTATTCAGTTGGGAAAATGCACCACTGTGCATTGATTCAGCCTTAGAAGAAAGAAAAGGTTGTTTTCAGGAGCAGGGTGGTGGGTTTTGGCAGCTGAGTTTGTCTGTATTGAAACAGCCTTTCGCTTACATGGCGAGGTAACTGGATTCGCAAGATCACACAAAATCACCATTTCAGACCAATGGGCGTCCTGTGAGGAACTATGGGTGGGGTTTAGGTGTGTTGACAGTGAAAGAAGCTACTGTTCATATGAAAACAATGAGGGTAGCATAGATGTTGCTATAGTAAGGTTAACCAGGTCAGGTCAGGTTGGCTTTTTGCCAATTGTAGTCAGAACTTTTTACATTTTATCACTAACTGGAAGGTAAAACAGTGAAAATGAGACCCGTACAGGCCCAATCTAAGCGATTATTGGCTTTCCCTTGTTACTGACACTATTATAAACCCAAAACCCTCTGAATCATGATAGAAAATGTCTGTTAATTTCTCTGAAGTAACCCTCTTGTTGGGAACTGTTTTGGGAAATTTGTAGCAGTTATTTTGCCTTATTATAGCTTTCAAAATCTGATCCCTCTAATCAGATTTAAGGCTATTTGTAGATTAGCACATTGTATGATGGCAACCCCTCGTGAATGGCTAGCTTAGCCATCATGTGTAAGTAAACAAATACAAAAGTGCCTTCAGAAATGTAAACAAAACTGAAAGCTGCAGTTGAGCGAAACATGTCTGGGAGATGACTAAAGGTAGAAATCTAGGACAGAAGAAGAGGGCTGGACACTAATGGTGACTTCAAGGCTATGATCATAGAATATTTGTTCTGGGTGTGACTTCATTGTTTCCCCAACAAGGAAGTCATGTATTATGCTGCTGCCTCTGGTTTCTGCGTACGAGGGACGGTATCAAACCCACCTACTTTTTTAATGTGACAGAGAGGAGAGGAGCAGGGGAGGTTTGATACAATATCTGGATTTCTTCTGGTTTTAGATGAAAACTCAACATCTTTTTAAAAAGACATTTGGTATAGAAGAAAGTCCCAAAACTACCATCTTTTCTACTACATCACTGGCCTATACAACCACTTTGTGTGCACTGAGGCCAGCCTGAGGGGGGTCTACTTGTATGTAGGTTAAAGGTAGAGATGTCACAGAGGAGTGTTTGATTTCACTTGAACACACACTGCTGTTCCCACTTTTGACAGCCGTTTGCAGCTGGATTCAAACATCCACTTTCAAGGGAGCAAATAATTCCAGCTATTCCCCAGACGTCATGACATTTAAACAGTCTCCAGTGGTGACTTTTCCCAGAGGGGGACAGACAGGATTTCTTTGTTTATATTATAAAACAGCTGAAGCTACAGCTAAAACTCATGTCTTTTCCTGCTCACTTTCTAACCAGCATTGGACAGAATGACAGCAGCTCTGGTTGGTCTCCTTCTTGGCAACGTGGCTTCTTTAAGAGCCCGGCCCTCAATGCTAAAAAGTGCATGTGTTTAGATTGTGTGCCTAAACAGTTCTGTCATGGACTTGATGACCCTCATAACTAAGAGTGCCTATTGGCTCAGAAATGTAGGAGGGTCTTTCAGCGTCTTTAGTCAAGCTGGAGTGGCTGCTTCCAAAAACACACAGGAGTTTCTTTTCTTCTAGCTCTCCTCCGTCTTCATCGTGCAGCAGAGGAATTCTGGCCCTCACAAAAACTGCCTCTGTCACCAGGAATACTGCAATTTAAAAGTAGCCTGCAGGCCTTTGGATTTACAGAGGAGCATGTACAATCCTTACAAATTATTTCTTTTTATGAAACCTTGTGGGGTCGTTCATCTTCTTAAGCTTAAATGAAAACTCCAGAGATTCAGCCTCAGGGTTTGAACCAGAGGTCTTCTCTTCAAGACGTTTGTGGAGACACAACAGCATGAGGCACTTTTAACTCTGTAAAAATGGATGAATACTTAAAATTTTTATTTTAACAATGCATCACACGACTGTGGACATGCACGTGAAGGGGGTCGCCTTGTATTGTTGAACAAAATAACCAGACAACTCTGCAGCTCCTGTTAGCTCATTGTTTTGGTTTTACGGCCTGCAGCTTCACCGTTTTGGTTCGCCCTCGCTGCTCTCATATCGTCTTTTCCAGATGCAGCAGGCTGATAAACCCGCTGCACACTATCTGCCCAGCACAAAACAGCAGACAGACACAGTTAGCGGCTCACTGGTAAACACAGTGGAGCATTTAGCAGCTTCAAAACCCAGATATTTCCCTCATGACCTGGTGGAGACAAAAATAGAGCTAAAGGCCGAGTACATGTTGGGCTTAGGTGGCCAGAAACACAACTCTAAATTAAATATGATGTTGCCTTTCATAAGTGTCTTGATCAAAGACATGTCATCAGGATCAATATTGGCTGTTTATGCATGATTTTATGTCTTAGACGATGAGAGGACTTCCTGTAGTCATGCTGTCCTTTGTTTATGTCCATTCTAACTCTGGTTGAAAGGGTAAATTAGAGAAATAACTGAAAAAATGCATAAGTATGAATAATTTGTGCCCTGAAGGAAAGAGATTTTGAGTTGCCGTCAGCCCTCCTGAAGGTTAGTCTTGTGTTGCCATAATATAAGGAACATATCTGGTGTGAATCACAGGACTTGAGTCAAAACATGACTCATCCAGACATGATGACTGATGCTGATATAAATGATGGAAATAGTAAGCAACTGCTGTTGGTATCACTCTAAATTTAATCTGAAATCCTTGTGGAGACATCCTCGACATACAGTTAGTAAAAGAAGTGGTCGCAGACAACAAATAGGTGGATTGTAGCTAGAAGTTGTTTTTGTCTGTCTGAGAGGGGGAAATGAACAGCGACAAGCTCTCCTCTGGTTTATTAACTTTTTGGTATGAGGAAAATCTCTGCTGATCTAGTGGGCTCTGCTGAGATCAACCAACAAGTGAACTCTGTAAAAACAGGGACGGGAACACAGACAATGGCATGTAGATCTGGGCTCAACCTGGACCTGTTCCAAGGAGCAGGTTTATTCAGTTATCTGGATAAGTCTGATGAGTAAAACCTGGAGCCTCCTCGGACCTGGCCCCAAATATTGGTCACGTAACATGCCTCTGGGAACAGGTGTCTGTCTGAGCGTTGGCTCTTTGATCTGTCCAATAAGAGTCTGAAGATGCTTTCCTGCATTTCAGGCGTCATGTGGCATCTTTTATGGACAGTCCAATTTCACTGCGTTGTATAACATGGCCTGAAACCAAGCATCTTGGAGTTATTCTTACCAGTGCATTCATTATGCTTGTTATGAATACGTGGTGAGGATAAAATTAGAAGCTGACCAGTGTGAACATTTTGTAAATGTAGGGTCAGATACTTCCAGGGTGGCTGAACCACAACTGCGAGTGCAAAGAAGCTCAAGTGATACAGGAAGACAGTGAGCGCCTTGACTTATTGCACAACTGGACAGATGATACAACTGTTCATCGCACTACTTGTACTCATTCCAGCTCTTGGACAAATGAATGCATTTGTCAACTCTGTATAATAGTAACTGGTCAAACTGGTTTCTTCACTGACGGCACTCCCTCTACTCTCTGTTGTCTTGCAGCAAATAACGTTCCCGTTGCTGATGAGTGTTGGAACAGCTGTGATTGGCTCCCTGCAGTTTGGCTACAACACCGGTGTCATCAATGCCCCTCAAAAGGTGAGTTATGTGTCTGCACGCATGTCGTTCACGCACCACCAAGGTGCAGTATTACTGGGTTTATATGTATCATTCACATGGTGGATTATTCTCCCTGCCAGCCTAGCCCCAGTGCTTGTTGTTCTCTCACTTGCTGGATTAATGAACAGGACAGAACGTGGAGGGGGGTTGGGTTAAAGGTGAGATAATAATAGCCACATTCAGGCCCAAGGACATCTGTATTAGACTGAGTGATGCCTGTGTAAAATAGTGTGTCCATGCCCAAAAATGGACCTTGGCCGGCTGGCAGCAGGCTGGGAAAAGCTAGACAAGGAAATTAAATGAAGAAGGCAGACAGTCACCAATCCCTGTAACAATGCAAAGTAATAAAATATGCTTTCATGCCCCCATCTGGATTAAATCTACAGTAGATAGACAGGTATGACAAAGAAAACTCATTTCCTGGGGAATGTGTGGATTGCATCATGTGCAGATAACTACTGTCTGTCCAGTTTACGTTGGTCTGAACACGCCCTACGGCCACGCAGCTGTCTGTTCACAGGTCACAGGTGTGTTGTCAGACAGGTCTCAGCTCCGCCTGCTCTTTTTATTTACCTTTGAGTCCTACGTGTGCAGGAGACTGACTGTCGCAGAGATCTACAGTGACAGCTGTTTCTGTTGTTGTCTCTGGGAGAGCATCCTATCCACTATCATCACACTGTCAGAGCTCGGCTGGACTTTGATGTGGAGTACGCTCAGTTATCTTAAAAGTTAAATGTTAAGAATGGCAGGAAAAGTTGAAATAGACACGAGGTAGACAGAAGAGGGGATCTGGGTAAAGATTTGATCCCACTCACACACAGAGAGAAGATGAAGTGGGCCTTTTGTGTGAAAGAGGGAATTTTATGCCTTGAGACATTTGTGCAAAACTTGTGCAATCGTCATGGATTGTGCAATATTTAAAAGCCTTTGTGTTGTTCATCAACTGGCAATTGATGTGGAAAAATAACTTTAAATCATGATAATTTAATCTATGTAATTTAATCTATGTTTTGTCGATTTTATCAATTCATTGTTTGATCTTGTCCAAAGTGACCTCTTCAAATGTCAGTCAACAGAGATTTAAGTGAAGTAAGATTTTAAGTGTGAAGAAGAGAAAAGCAGCAAATCCTCACATTTGAGAAGTTGTGACGATATTTTTGCTAAAAAAAAAAAACACTTAAATGATTAATTGATTATCTGAATGCCTTTACTTCCTGAAAAGCAATCAAGATTTATTGATATTTTATAATCTCTAAATACTCTAAAGTGTTTTGTCTCTACGACATTATAACTAGTAGAGCAGCTCAGACTTGGCTGCACCACCACGTGTTCGACTTCATGGAGCTCAGCTTGTGAGTGGCTCTTTGAGGGGCTGCAGATTGAGAGGGAGGCGGTGAATATGTGGCCTGTTACACACTGGGCTAGTGTGAACCTGCCCCCTTGGCTCTTTATCCCCTTCCCAGTACTCTGCCTTGGTCTCACACACAAACTCTCACCAACACATGGGGGTCTGAGCAACATCACGTGCAACCAGTTCAAGAACGAGTGTGCAGAAAAACAGTTACCCAACTCTTAATCCCTGATTAGTTAATGACCCTTAAGAGGCTGTAATTTGACAAATACAACTTTTATATAGCAACAGCACTTCAGATTATCACCAGCACCTCCCCCGTCTGTGCTGCAGCGTGTCTGCAGCGATGCTCGTGCTGCCGGTGATTTAGGATTTGCACTTGTGTTAGAGCGTCTCAGATTAGATACGGCCTTTCAAGGGCCTCGCTGCAGCTCCGATCCTCATCCTGCTGCATGTCTGCCTGCTCCACAAAGCAAATAATATCCATATATGGAAATTTAATCGAGGGGTCATCTGTGTTTTGTTTATATTAGTTTAATTTTGGGAACATCGCTGGTGCGAAAGGTTGGGGCTTCTGCACTTTTCAGACATAGATTTTTCCTTGACTGAACTTTGTTTCTAAAGGTTTTCTTTCCTTCAGTTCTTAGCTGTTTATACTCTCCATAGTCTTTTCATTTGTTCAGATGACTAAGTGTTGAAGAAAGCGTGTTTCTCTTGTGAAGATCATTTTGTTTTCACCCTGCGCTAAATGCAGGGCTCACCTTGATAATCTGGCTACCAGCCAGCTCCAACAACATACTCTGACAGCGTGACAGCATGAATAGACAGCTTGTTTCATTGTGTGGTTGGAGCCAGCTGGTGGCTCAGACTGAACGGTCTATTGAAAGAAAGACTGGAGAAGGAACGCAAAATAATTATGCAACTTCTCAAGATCAGCCAATTAAGTTAGTGAAAGTGGCACTTTGGCTCTGAAGTCTTAACTTGATGTGACATTAGGTGGTTTCACTTCATTCATTCATTCATTGGGGTATGAAGTGAAATTAGTGTTTTTTTAATCATAACAATGTGACAAGGAAAGGTGACAGTTGTAGTGATGAAACTACAGAGAATTATCACCTGAACTCTTGGTTTGACGGATGTTGTTTTAAGCAAGTTTCAGCAGTTTGTTTGGCTTTCCGGCAACTTTACTGTCTTTGTTGACTCTCAACGCTCTCACAGTGTCGTTATCGCCTGCAGCAGGCTGCTGTTTTCAGAGAAAAGCTCTATAAACTGACTGTACACTGCCTGCTCACAAAGTTAGTGATGAGCTGGGGGAACATGGTGCAGCATTTAGTAGCTAAACAGCCAGATATTTTTCTTTTGAGTTGGTAGAGACCAAAAGTCGAGCTAAAACAGAATGAATGTTGGATTTATATTTGTCAGATGGCCGGAAAACATGACTCCAAATGACTGATAATGGCGCTCCAGGACTGCTGGGTGTGTAAATAAGCGTCTGTTTGCTAAGACGTTCACCATATCAACATAAAATGTGACGACACTTCGCTGTCGTATTTACAACTTGCTTCTGCTGCCCCCAAGCCAAAAAAAGAAATTTGTTACTGCAAGCTGAAGTAAAAATAAGGAAGTGTTATCAGCTTAAAGTTCCTCTTCACGCACTGGGCAAACTCATAAAAACTCATCTGTCTTCATCACAATGACATGTTTAGAAGTTTTGTAATAAAAAAACATCCCTTAATATCTTACATCGGCTCCGATAACTCCGTAACTCTGCATCTGTGCCTCCATCAAGTATGCCCAGGTCTAAGTAGTCCCCATCTCCACCCACCCCTCCACCGCTCGCCTGCAGCTTCAACTCCGCTCATCAAACGCACAAACCTCATCAGCAGCATCTATCTGTCAAACTGTTTGAGTAATTTTCATCATCAACAGCCCCGAGCCATATAAAATGTCCTGTCAGCTTTTCACATGAATCATTGTGGAACTTGGCAGGCTAACGATGGCTAACATTCGCTAGCACACTGCTAGACAGTCAACAGATAAAACACAAGATAAATAAACTAAACAACATGTTGGCTTGTACTTGCTGTGTCCCCAGGATAAATGGATGGAACAGCGTCAGGCCTCAATATAAGTTTTGTGGAAAAACCCATCTGTTCTTGTGTAAAATTTTGGGAACAGGGCTCTGGAAAAAGGCTACTGCAGGCTACAGTTTGTCACTTGGCAGATGCTTTGGTAAAACATGTCTCCTTTCGCAACTGTAAACAGAACACGTGCTGTCGTTCTGAAAATAGTGAAACTTATCTTTCAAAATATCGACATATAGCTCCACCTGGCTTCTCCTTTGATCCCCTCGGAAAGCGCCACCCCACCAGGTGACAGGATTGATTAATACACCATTACTGATACGTTGGTTTAACCTATTTTCACAGAATCATACTGTATTGGACAAGCTGATCATATGTTTGGTGTGTAAAATCTGTCAGATAAATGCAGTGGAGTAAAAACACCATTTCCTTCTGAAATCTAGTCAAATATAAATATTAGGTAGCAGAAAAATGGAGCACCTTTGCACGTGAGTAAATGCCGGTTACGGTATATTCCACCACTGCTTGCTAGTGTATAAACCTGGGCATCAGTATGAACTCTTTCCAAATAAAGCAGTTTTTTGAGAAGTAGATCATGTGATGGGATGAAGGTCAGGGGTACAGGACAGTGTACGTTATCACGCTTGTAATCACTCTGCAAGGTCTTGTGAGTGAAAGGTGATAGTGGATGTGACCCAGAGTGTCATCCTATATGCATCGCTCCACCGTAGGAAAGCCCTTAAAACGTGAGATCTGTGCTATTCATAGCAGGGCGATCAGGACACTGCTGAGTTTTTATTCCACACGCCAGCGTGGAGCTCTGGTACGTGGTCTGTCAGCTGGCCAAGTGTTTCAAAACAAGGTGGCGTTAGACTACCGCGGAGGCACATGACAGAGCTGGAGCGAACATATGGCAGCAGCAGTGACATACTGGTGAAGTCACAGAGCTACGAGAGGCTGCAGACGGGGTGGTGACCTTTCTGAATCATATGAGAAGCGTCCGTGTGACGCACACATTAGCAGACCCAGCCTCTGGTACTTATCCCTGTCACTGGCTCGCATGGGTGTGTTTGTCAACACAGTCGACTGTGATGAGGATGGCGTGGGGGAGGGGGAACAGAAACTTGACACTTAACCATAACTGGTAGACTTCCTGGTTGCCAGGAAATGCCGATGAATACGCAGTGCTGCCACCAGCTGGTCACACAGTCGCAGCTCAGCCATCAGTATGGATTGGCCCGAGCAAGAGGAAAACATAAAGCATGAGAACTTGTTCTCAAGAGCTTATGTAACTATAACAATAGCACTATGACATAACCACCACTTCTATAGTGATAATTTTCTGTTTTTAAGCTCAAGCTGTGGCTGTTTGATGATTAGCCCTGTGACATATAGTTTTTTTTTTTTTTCCTTTCAGATCATTGAGAATTTCATCAATGAGACGTGGTTTGAGCGCTACCAGACGCCCATCTCGAAGAACTCCCTCACAGCCATCTGGTCCATCGCCGTCGCCATCTTCTCTGTCGGTGGCATCTTTGGCTCCTTCTCCGTTGGACTCTTTGTCAACCGCTTGGGAAGGTAAAGAGGACACAGACTACCTTGCTGGTGTGACAGTAGCGTGATCGTCTCCACACTGTGCTGGATTCATAAAAACTAAGAATTAAAGCTGTGATCGGTAGAGTGAAACACTTTAGTTGATAAGCCATGTTTCCATCAAGTTATTTTTATGCCTGTTTTGAAGTATCGAGTTAGGAAACGTTGATGGAAATGGCAAAATTTGAAAAAAACAATTTTGCAAAAATGTTTTTACACTCCCTTGAGGCAGCCTGATGGGAGATGAAAACACCTTTTTGACTTAGTGAACATTAAACTCATACGACTGCTCACCTGTTTAAACTCGGAGAGAGGAAGGTTCTGCAGATTAAAACGTCTCCTTGTGGTTCCACACAGATGTGATATGAACTTCCTCATAGAAACACATGAAACAAACAGAAATCTCATAGTTCCATGATGTTCCCATGTCACCGTTTGAGGTTTGACTGGCGCCCTGTGAATTATATCATCTTGTTGCACCCTCTTCCTCTGCCGTGGTTTTGTGACTGGAGAATTGGCGCCACCTGCTGCTTATCTCAACCAACAAATTCCTAATAATCATGTAACAGTAGTACATGGAAACAAGCATTCATTGCCATTTTCTTTTGCCAACTTTCCCAAAATTACATGCGCCCTTCAATTAATAATGATAAGAAATTGAATTCACACATTTTTTTGTGTTAAGTCACTCTTTAATAATGTTATGATAGTGATGAGGACCCTCCACATGCAACACAAAAGCACAAAACAACAAGAAAACGACTAAAATAACGGACACACTATGGGTAATTTCACATTTTTTTTAGGTTCACATCAGAAAACTGTAACTGTGTGAAAGGTATAAAAACACATGAGGAGGATGTTAGCTTGTCGTTCTTCATAGCACGCCCTATCTGAATTCAATTTGTTAAATTTAGCTTTATCCTGTCCTCTGTTGCCTACAGGAGGAACTCTATGCTCATGGCCAACATCCTGGCCTTCATCGCAGCCGTCCTGATGGGCTTTTCCAAGATGGCAAGCTCCTGGGAAATGCTGATCGCTGGGCGTTTTGTGGTGGGCCTCTACTCCGGCCTCTCCACAGGCTTTGTGCCCATGTATGTGGGTGAGGTTTCCCCAACATCCCTACGAGGAGCCCTGGGCACCCTCCACCAGCTGGGCATTGTGGTCGGCATCCTCATTGCACAGGTAGGAGGATAGCGATCGGTCCATCGTTTTCATTTTAATGCTGTAACACAGATGGTGAAGTCTAGTGATTATCCTGTTGGATAACAATACTCCCTCGTGCCCTTCTTGTGCATCCACGGCTGGTGGTTCATACGTGTGACGTGTGTCTGGGTTGATTTCAGGTGTTTGGAATGGAGTCAGTCATGGGCAGCTATGACTTGTGGCCGCTCCTCTTGGGCTTCATCTTCATCCCCGCAATCATCCAGTGCGTCTTGCTGCCTCTCTGCCCCAAGAGCCCCCGTTTCCTGCTCATCAACAAGAACGAAGAGAACAAGGCCAAGGCTGGTGAGTTCACATACACACACGCTCAAGAAGCATTTACTGCTGGATACATAAGAGTCACCAGATGTTAGCTTCTAAAATGTTCAAAGATGTGGTTTGTAGAGGCAATAATCTGTTTTTTCCCTGCACGTTTCAGTGTTGAAGAAGCTCAGAGGCACCACAGACGTGAGCGCTGACATGCAGGAGATGAAGGAGGAGAGCCGGCAGATGATGAGGGAGAAGAAGGTGACCATCCCGGAGCTGTTCCGCTCGAACCTCTACCGCCAGCCCCTCATGATTGCCGTCATCCTGCAGCTCTCCCAGCAGCTGTCTGGCATCAACGCTGTGAGTGTCCCGGCTCAGACGTTACCCCACTGTTCACTCTGAGGACTGTCATTGAATTTCTGAGGAAAAGACACAGAAATCCAAGAGAAACTATTCCCTGACACACTCGGTTAGGCTAGCTGTTTCACACTAGAGCTTCAACCGAAATAGAAGAAGACACCCAGAACATACCTACGTGTCAACTTTGTAAAGAAAGGAAACTCAGGCTCAATGTTTGTGGTTGTTGTGCACTTTTTTTTAGATATTCTACTACTCCACTCGTATCTTTGAGAAAGCCGAAGTGAAGCAGCCCGTCTATGCCACCATTGGAGCCGGTGTAGTTAACACAGCTTTCACTGTGGTGTCGGTGAGTACAGTATAAATACTTTACGCTTTGAAGTGAAATCACCCAGAAACGATTCATTCAATAAGATCCTTTATTGTCTGAGGTGGAAAATGATCATTGCTCTTGTGTTCATGTGCTGCACATTCGTAAATCACTTTGCAGTCAAAGTGTGAGTCTCTCTGCTGTCAGAGTTTCTGTTCGTTATGCCAAAACCGTAAATGTTCCTGTGCTGAGTTGGGAGGTGTTTAAAGCAGCAGTCATAAAAGTTTTGTTGAACTCCCTCCAAGTTGTAAATGGTTTATTACTTTTTAGTATTGCACTGAGCTCATTCTTCATCCTTTTTTATTTTTTGCTGTAGCTGTTTGTGGTGGAGCGTGCGGGACGTCGGTCTCTGCACCTGGTGGGGCTGCTGGGAATGGCAGGATCTGCTGTCTTAATGACTATTGCCTTGTCTCTGCTGGTAGGTAGACGCTGCATAATGCTTCCAAATAATGGTTGTCAAGATTCCCTCTGAGAAGTCACCACTCACAAACCTCCTGCCTCGTCCCCTGTGCTTTTAGGACCAGCTCAAATGGATGTCATACGTGTGCATCGTGGCCATCTTTGCCTTCGTCGCGTTCTTTGAGATCGGGCCGGGTCCCATCCCCTGGTTCATCGTGGCAGAGTTGTTCTCGCAGGGACCCAGGCCTTCAGCCATTGCTGTCGCGGGTTTCACCAACTGGACTGCCAACTTCATAGTGGGAATGGGCTTCCAGTATGTAGAGGTGAGTAAGATATATATGTTTTATGGGTGCATATTTTGGGAAGTTTCCTGGAAATAGCTACAAAATGTGGAACAAATTATGGGGAAAAGAGACAAGGAATGTCCTTTGGCTTCATTTAAACCCAAATAAATACTCTTACTCGAGTAGATGTTTAGTTTGTTAATAGTTAGAAGATCAAAGTCATCACCACATCACATTTTGGAACTAATCCATTTTACATCCTCACTGTCAGATCGACCCTTTTAGGACTCCACCATTTAATTGTCTGCCCTCTTATCTGTCTTTGCAGGAGCTGTGCGGCCCCTACGTCTTCATCATCTTCACTGTGCTGCTGCTCGTGTTCTTTGTCTTCACCTACTTCAAAGTCCCGGAGACCAAGGGCCGGACGTTTGATGAGATCGCAGCCGGCTTCCGTCAGACGGCCGCCACCGGAGGGGAAAAGCACTCTCCGGAGGAGCTCAACAGCCTTGGAGCTGATTCTCAGCTCTGAGTGACTGTGCTTTTAACCTCTAACAAACTCTTTCTCAGACCGAGGAGGGACGAGAAGGGTCTACTAACTAGACGTAGACATCGGTAGAGTAATTTTCACACTGTCACCACATTTCGGGCGTCCTTACCAAACACAGAACAGCCCCTGTGTGATTCTCCAACATGACGTCTTCTGCTGCTCCTCTCACGTCACACAAAGAAACAAAAACTTGATGGGCACTGTGTCGCCTGGTGGATGTGGAGAGGGGAGTTGAGGATAGATGGGGAAGGTTTTTAATGTTTAAAGATATTTTAAAGAAGGAAAAGGAGTGTCTGCATCAACCAACCAACCTTTTTTAAACTTTTTTTTCACTGAATATATGTCAGATATGTGCTTCTTCTTCTGTCCTCTGTAGCCTGTTACAGTCAGTTTGTTACTCTGATTAGAGAGCGCTGTAGCTGTAGAGATCTGTTCACTGTGCAAAATACTTGTTTTTATCAATCATACTGCAAAGCTGTATCACTGTAGACTGTAACACTGTAGATGCTGTACAGCTCGACTTGGTCTCTCTCCACCAGATGGTGCACTGCCCTTAAAAAAAGATCCCAACACTCTACTGATGAGGAATAAATTATTTGTACCTTTTTAAGTTACTGAGTACTCAAATATTTCATGTATTGCTGTGAAGGTTGAAATTTTCTTAATGAAATTTATTAGGTTTATTAGGCTCTACATATTATGCATTATTGTTACTTATTTAGTCCTGCTGGACAATATTTTACTCTTTATACGATTAGACAAAATGTTGTTTTTTGTAAGATTTATGGTCGCAAAATGGACAACACGAAGAAATTCATTCATATTTTTACACACTTCCCTTTTAGCTGCACATTTGGTCAGATTGACATTGACATGCATCTGTGCAGGAGGACTTGAGAACTTGGCAGTGAAGTTGAGTAAATAGATCACCCACTCATTTTACCATGACATGAGGATGGGTACGCACTCACAATCACAGCCCCAAAACCAAAAATCTGTCTCACAAAACCAGAGCATTTGTGAGTGTAAGTGGCCGTCTGAAACAAAGGCAGCCTCCTCTGCCTTCAGCCTGTCAGCCTTATTGCTTTGGAGCAGCTTCAGGTCGGATCGGCCTGATCTAGACTGAAAGCTTCTGTCAGTGGACGATCTTCACTTTAACTGTCCCTGAGCAGAGAGCACCTGTGGAGCTCCCAGAGTCTGCTGAATTGGCTCGAGAGCTGTCGGGATGTTGTCACCCCAACGGGAGCTGCGGGGCTTCACGCCGCTCTTCTGTGACAACTACGAAGCATTTTCTGAAAAATGAAAGAAAAAAGAGAAATAATGGGGACCAAAATGAATGTCAGCCTTTTGGAAGGTTTTCATTATCCTGAAAGTGCTCGTCACCTGTCTCGGGTCAAGCTCCCAGCGTTCCTTGCACTCCATAATGTCCATAATGTGTCTTCAGAGGCGGCCACATTGTACAGGGTGGAGGCTCGTTCTGTGCCTTGAGTGTTGAATTCTGCAGTATTGCTTGCTCTCTCTCTCTTTCGGTTGTGTACTGTACACAGTAGCTGGTGAAAGAAACGACGTAGTCTGGCTCACTTAGCTGTACAAGTCGCTGTCTATGACTGCTGTATCACTTGTTGAACCTTTCGTCTCTTTGAATGCGTTGTTTGAGGAACGTTATCTTTTTAGCCGCACTTTATTATTCACAGTAAATATTTCATTGTCACTGAAACAAACACTTTGAGGCTGTTTCAGATTTTTTTTTTTTTTCTTTTTTTTACTCACAGTGTGGAATCTTTGTTACTGAAGAGAGACTGAAGTACTGCTGATAGATTACTTGATGTTTTTGAATGGAAATGTGTGGAATTGTATCATTTGTTCATATCTATTACGGTCTTTGTATGGAGCACATTTAGTTGTGTGCACACGCAGGCCAGTTGTGATTAAATACGGTAAAATTCAGTCTAATGAGGACGTTAATCCAAATCCAACCCGGTCATCAAATTCCTCTTTAATCATTCCATAATTGGTTGTTAATTATTGTATATAGTATATCTTCCTAGTGTCTGTTGTCATTGGATGGGCCACCTCACCCATCCTGGAAAGCACTGTAACATCCTCTCTTTGTGCCTTTGTGTGGCTTTCACATATCCTCACCAGCAAAATCGTGTAATGGCACCAAGAGATTCACTTCCCCACACAGACTGATGTCTACTGCAAATATCAAAACTGTATTTAATGTACATAGATTCACAACTCTGCTTGGGCATTTAATTTTTAATGTAGCCTCGAGCCTTCGAAATCTCCTTATGGCACAGGTTGGTGGTTTAAACACACAACATGATGTAAATATGAAACACACTACAGCCTCACACGCTCCAAATTTATAAAATATTTAACTTTGAGAAACTTTTTTGATAGATAAATTAATGATTAGTACTGTAGTGATGTACATCTCTATGCATTTAGCTTCCATATTTCTGTTCCCTCTTGATTTTATATCTGAAGATTGGTTGTGGCCTAATAATATTATAATAATTCCGATTCAGATTTTACGTGTAAGGATTGTGTTAATGAGATGCATTCAGTAGTGTTTTCTTTTTAGTGCACGGAGCGTATTTTAATGTTTGTAATAATAAAACATCTGTGTGTATGGCGCTGGAATGTGAACCTCACTGTTGGAGAAGTATGAATATTGATGGATGATGTCCTGAATGGTTCTACAGTCTTGTGTAAGTGGTCTCATGGCTGAATAAAAGAAATCGTGCATACAGATCTAAACTTTTTGGGGTCAGTTTGTTGCCGTTGTTTGAATTAAACCTGCACCTTCATCTTGAGTTGTGTTTCAGGGCACCTGATCAATGTAAGCTCGACATTCACTCTTTTAGCTCTGATTTCGGGCTCCACCCACTCCCGAAGGACTGATCTGTCTCTTTAGCTGCTAAATGCTCCACTCTGGTCAGCAGCTAGGCACTAACTTTGTCTGCTGTTTGGTGCTGAGCAGGTCATGCACAGTGGGTTCATCAGTACAGAGACGATGCTGACGAGAGCCGTGGGACTGAACCACAACAGTAAAGTTACTGTAAATTCAAAACAATGAGCTGAAAGATGCTAAAAGCTCCACAGAGATACTGTATGAGAGCTGCAGAGACGGTGTTAATTATCTGTTTTCATTCCTGTGACCTCAAGAGAACACAAAGTACAAACTGAACTATGATAAAAAGGGATTAAACAAACTGAACAACCCAAAGGAGGAACATTCTGACCGAACCTGTATTAAAGATAATGATAAAAAATAATTGTAAACTTTATTTGTTTAGCACCTTTCATACAGAAACTGCAGCTCAAAGTGCTTCGAAAGAAAGAAATCACATGCACCAAGTGAGTGCTTCACACAGGAAAGACTGACTAGACATAATAGCCAACAATGGAAATATGGATGAAAATAAAAATAGAGACAACGCATAAAACCACACAATAAAATATTAAAATATAGGTAAAAATACAATAAGGATGAAAATCTATTAGGACAAAGCTCTGGAAGAACTCTTTGTACTGATACTGATTCACCTCAGGTCTCCATTAAACCGAAGCAGGCATCTCACAGCCGCCTCAGACCGTCTTCTCATGCATGTCATCTCACTGGGTGTCCTAACTGCCTATAGGGCACAACCCAGCATAGAGACCCAGAGACCACCGTGTTCACAAGTCTTCATTCTTCAGATCTGTATCAGGAGCCAAAAGCTCGTTAGTGAAATCTTTTGGAAGCTATAAGCTGCACAACACAACACCTACAAATGACTACAAATGAACAGAGTTTGCAAATCAATTGAATATAAACAGAACAAAACATAGAATATCAATAACTCCTCTCTCTCTGTTGCCTCTCCAAACACCCTCCTGTTGTACTGAACTGCATCTAAAAATGAGAGAAGAGGTCGAGTTAAAATGTGATAGTGAGTGAACCAAGTGAGGGACAGAAAACCCGTAATTTATTTACATTTTATTGATTTCTCAGTGTCTGTAAGACACTCTGTCAGTGACCAGATGTGAATCTCTGGCTTCAAAGAAGTCTTTGAAGACGGCTTCTCTCCGGAACTATAATCTGATCCCAAAGCGACTGAATCTACAACACCGGATGACGGCTTCAATGAGCCGGTCAGGCCTTTGAAAGGGCGAAATGTTATGTATTAAGTTCTATTTGACCTCATTTGTGCTGAATACTGTAGATGAACGTGCGTACTCCAGGTTCGTCTCCACAGTGAGGTCAGTGAAAAGAAAATGAATCCACGCACGACCTCGAGATGAATGGGATTAATGGTGTTATTGCTGGAGACATGCCTCAGTCCACTCATGTCCTCCAGCTGTCTGTAAAGGGCAGGGGCATCACCCCACCTGTACGTACATCTGTTAGATCTCAACACTGGTATCTCTTAAATACATGATCTGATGCCCCCCCCCTCTCTCTGTGGCTCAGCAACCATACACCTGCAAACATTACAGTAGTAATTATCCATCATCCGTGACCTTTATGGCCTAAACTGTTTGCAAAAGAGCGATTTTACAGCAGAGGGCAAACAATCAAAACACATTTTCAAGTCCTGCTCGTCTGTTCCTATGAATTTTAAACAATTCTCAAGGTCGCCGAGAGCAATATACTGACTAATGAGATACAGGAGAGGCCCAGGCGAATGCGAGCATTTGAATATGTTTGATCACGTCCCGGCACATGAGTGTTTGTAGCCAAGAGAGACAGTGAGACAGCCAGGACCTCCAGGGCGGAACAAAGCAGACGCTTTCTGCAGCGGGACGAGGGGAGCAGGTTCCATATCTCCTTCCCCTGTTATTATACACACAGCATAAATCCCTCCCTCCCGTCTTGATGGATAAGATCAACCAGTTCAAAGCATGTTTGCTGTTAAATATAACTGTGACGTCGCTTCATGTCCTGCCATTATTGATTTCAGGGAGGGGGCGGGAGGAAGGGAGGGGATGAAAACCCTCAGAGGGGAAGAAACATGCTGTACACAGGGTTAGCCGACCCCTATTAAAAAGCAAATTTCCACAATTTCCACGGATTACCTTGGATTCATGCATGTGTAATTGTTGTGACCAGTGGAGCCTGTGTTTGATTGTCTTCTTTGTTCCCTAATCCTATGCTCAGTATGTGCTATAAAACATATCCTCACTGTGAGTTCATTGATAGAGACAGATGTTTGGGAATCTCTCCGGATTCTGTCACTGTTCACAATTTTACTGTCACTTACACCGATGAGGTGTAATAAGAGCTGTGAGCTTCAATAATAATCCTTCAGATTTGAAACAACTGAGATGTGGATTATGTAACAGGGCTGCAAATCAATATGAAGCTGCTGCAGCTGATATTTTATATATACAGTGTTCTGTGTGTAAACCCCCAGAAGACGCACACTCGCAGCTGTGAGGCAAAACCCACAGCCGAGCATGAGGAAGATTCGACTGATGATGAAAACGAGATGGAGATGAAATCAGTACAAGAATATTGATGAGGTGAGGAAGTTGAGTAAAAGTTGAGGGTGTGGGTGACGTCTCTGTAGAGGAGCCTCTCCAACCTCTCTGCGATCCCACGCCGTATGAGAGGAGACAGGAGCCTTTATGGGTGGGTGGGCTTGATCTAAAGTGCACAGAATCTTGGCTGTGACCAGAATCGGATCACTGGCAAACCTAGAAAGTGAGCAAGAACCACTTTCTGTCTATTTGGCTTAGAGCTGAATGTTTGACCCCAGTTTGCTCTGGGGAAACTGCTCAGCAGTCAGTAGTAACGGACTGGTACTTTCACAGGAGAGCAAACATCAAACAGGGTGATTCTCACGAGTGTATCCAGCACACGTTCCCTGGAGAAATAAATGTCAGCGCGAGAGAGAAAGATGGACAACGAGTGGCAAAAGAAGGAGGGGAAACAGACAGCGTCGGTCACAGAGGTGAGGCTGATTAGCAGGCAGGACGGAGGTGTAATGTGATATTCATGCATCAAAATGTTTCTTCTTCTCCTGATTTTCTGAAGCAGCTGTTCTGGAGTCAGTGCACAGACTGGAATTAGGTCCTTTCGGTGTTTCGTTCAACCAGCTCTGATACATAACTGTTAGTCTCTCACATGTATGAGGTGAAAATTCTCTGAATGACGGGAAACCAGCAAAAATCTGAAATATAATGTTCCCTCTTCCAGGTCGACGCCTCACACTTTGTCTTCACAGGAGCAGGATATTTCCTGTTTTCCAGGGTTTCCTGCTGTGCTACAATACTTGCTGTAAAATGCTGTTTCATATCTCTTGCTACCAGAGCTTCATTTGAAATAACCAAGAGAAAGACTCCTGGCTGTTTCAGGCCGCTACGGGAACCTGCAGATTTTTGCAGCCAGGCAGCAAAGAGGTTTCTGAGCATATTTGCAGTTTTGTCTTATCGAGGTTAATTTTCATCTTTGACATCATCTTGTACTTTCATTTGAATTGGCACAACTTTTTACAAACTTTAAGTGTACTGAAGTACACCAGTGAAAATCAGGATTCATGAGCCTTCAAAAGTCACTTGCAGTACAATTGCATTATATCATCAGTGTGTTGGAAATATATTTAAATACACTTAACATGAAGTGAATTAAAGTACACTGTAAGTATGCATGCTAATAGTGTTTTACAAAGGACTTGAAAATAAGTGCAAGTACACTTTATTACTATTAAAAGTGCATGCAATTTAGTACACTTAAGTATAATTTATAATACACTTACAATAAAGTACACTTTTTATAAGTACTCTGAAATATCACTTGAAGTGTTGCAGAAGTGATTTATTCATTTTTAAGAACTTCATTACATCTATTTAGAAGCACACACTGTAAAAGTGTACTGACTGACTTTTCTTTACTTAAATTATATCTCTAGTACCTTAAAGTACACCACTTTTCGACCTGTGTACATAAACACAAAGTACATATTGTCCATCAAATTGTGACTTAAACATGAGAAACAGAAAAGATCTAAACTTTTTTGGTTAGTTTTTTGCAGGTTCTGTCTGAATCCGTTTCATCACCATCCACCATTTATTGATTTTTTTTCCAGCTCTGAGCAGTTCCTCCATTTCCTTTGTGCATTGCATTGTGGGAGAATCGTGCCCATTAACAGCCCATTCAGAATCAACAGTATTTAATATGCATTTGTTTTGTCACATGTGAAGTGTGAACACAGCACATAGTAAAAACCTGCTTAGAATTTGTATGCAAATGAAAACACGCGTCTGTGATTCTCTGCTGATTGTCTTGCATGTTATTATTGTGTACATCGAATATCGTACCAACACTGCAAACCAAACCAATCTATCGATCAAATCAAATTATTTGTGCTGGAACAGAAAACAGTGAGCACAATGAAACGTTTCCTGTCGAGTTCTTCTCGGTGAACGCTTCATGAAATCATCACTTTGCTGAATGTCTCAGTCTTTCTCTCCAGCCTGGACATTTTTGGCACAATTCCACAAGTCCAATACTGTAATACTGAGCAGATTAATGATAATTCTCTTCCATATACGCAGGTTTTGAGCTGCTACACTTTATGAAGAGGATTTTCAAATTGCATTAATGGTGCAACTCTAAGCTGCCATGCTTTGCTGGCTCTCGGCTCTGCGCACATCCTCCTCCTCTCGAGCCTTTTGTAAATTCACTGCACTCACATTTTGTTCCTAACCTGTAACAGCATCCCCAATTCTCCCTGCAGTCAGTAGAAGTGCACAGGAGAGACTCGCATGATGAATGAACACACTGGAGGGAACAGTGGCAGTTTATCTTACAGTATAAACACTGAGTTGAATTTAATGTGTATTTGAAGCGTATACATAACTCCCCAATCCTACACAGTGACTGAATATGCTGTACTTACAAAATGTTTTCAGCCCTCAAGAGTCTCTACTGTATAAATTAAAATAGTCAATAAATTATACATTATTTAAATAATTACATAAATGCATTAATGAGCTTTTTAATGTTTTAATGACACACAAGGTCGTAGAAGTAATTCATGTAGTTTCAATAGTTTGTGAGTAGCTACTTAAATACCATACATGCATACACGTAAATACACAGGATATATAGCTTCTGTACAGACATATGGCTTCATGGATTTCTTAAGAGACAAATCTGTGGAAGCTTAAGTGAAGGAGGATTTTTGTCAAACAGTCTGAAGAACTTCAAACAGACATTCAAGTTTCTCTGATTTTGGCAACATCAGTTGACCAATACGAAGTGAGCTAGTGTGCTGCCATCTACTGGACTGAGAGGAACTCCAGGAGGTCATCAGATTCAGCATCAGACTATGCTGCTCTGCACGGATGGCTCACACACCAAACATTAAAGGCAAACCACACCGGCTCATTATACTGTTGTATAATGTCGTCTTTTAACATAAGTAACCCAGATAACGTCAGCAGGGTTATCTCAGACTCAGCTTTACGCTCCAGACTCCCAACAGAGATGAGGAGGAGGAGGAGGAGGAGGAGGGCATGGTGCAGGCAGGGAGCGTCCAACAAAAAACTACATGGTGCTGCATTATGGGAACTGTACGTTCCGGTGTTTTTGGAGCTGCTTCAGTTTTGACTATTCACTCACTTTAAGGAAGTTCAACACTGAACCACTTGAGTAGCTGCAAAATATAAAGACAATGTGACACTCCCGCATCACGTGTAGAGATGCACTGACAGCGTTTATCGGACAAAGTCCCTCATGTTGTAGGGTGGGACAGAGGTGCCAGCCATAGCACTCCATTCACCAACATGGAAAAATGTAACTGAATGAATTCAATCAAGCATTTTTCCCTCTAATCTTGAAATGGGCATAAATTCAGTGCAGATCCGTCACACCCTCGACACAACCTGCTCTCCCCTCTGTCAGGTGCCTCAGAGCACAGTTTCCTCCCACAGGCCATCACTCTGAAGAACAGTTTAATCAATAATATAATGTCAATAACCTTGTCGCACTAAAACATCCGCTTAAAAACCAATTATGAATGGCATATTTATGGTTTTTAATGCGCACTGTGCTTTAACACGTACATATCATCCATCTTTGTCAAATAGAAATCCTGCACGCTGTAAATAATGTATATATAAACATGCATATGAAGATTAGAAAAAGCCATTCTTGGAATCATTAAACAAACACAATGATTGATGGTCTCGAGTGCACAATAAAAACAAAACATGATTTATGAAATTCAGATCATTTTGAAATATCTTATCTTATAGTGAATAAGTAAAACATCATTAGCATAAAGAGAGATGAGATGCTGCGTAATTTTCTATGTTTTTTTTTTGTAATAATTAGTGTTATTGGTGAACAATCTTCTGGTTGAACGAGCATTTCCACTGATAAGACAACGAGATGAGGGAATAGAGGGCAGCCCTTCCTCTGCGTGTCTCCTGTTATTCTAATCAGACTTTATAGCTGATTGCCTATTAATGCCGCAACAGAGGAAGTGAGGCAGAGAGCGTGAACACCCATATTATCTCAGAATGATCATAAATGTAAAACAGAGAGAAAAGACAAAGGTTTGGCAACACGTCTTGGTTGTGCAGGATATTGGACACATGAGTATAAATAAATATGACTATTCTAGTAATAATAATGACAATAAAGTTTATTATTACAGCCCCTTTCATACAGGAATTGCAGCTCAAAGTGCTTTAAAAGAAAGAAATCACATTGACCAAATGAGTGCTTCACGTAGAAAAGAGAATAAAATCAGATTTAATGAATGTCAAATAAGATGCAGAATAAAACCCACTTGATGGTGACAGTGAAAGTAAGATAGTAAGGAAAGACGATGCATAAAACCACAGAATGGAATGATACAATATAGGTAAGAATCGATTACATATGATGCATAAAATCAAGTGAAATACAACAAGTTAAAAGAGGTGCAGCAGTGCGTAAGCGTGAGGTGAAGTTTCAGAGCGGCATCAGGGAGTCATGGCTAGTTAAATACAGTGAGGATAATATTCTATGGAAACATCAGGTGCTAAGCCAAGGACGGACAGACAGACAGACAGACAGACAGACAGGCAGACAGACGGACAGACAGACAGACAGACAGACAGACAGACAGACGGACAGACAGACAGACAGACGGACAGACAGACAGACAGACAGACAGACAGATGTACAGTGTGACTCCTCTTCCCTCCTGCCTGGCACCGCGGTGCTGAGTCCTCCTGTTGTTATTGTTATTGTTGCTCCCGTGGAGCGTTCATTACCACGGTGCCCCTGGTGATTCCCCCCCCCCCCCGGCACTCTGCCACCAACGCTGTGACCTGGGGGATTTTTTAACTCTGTGACTCTGAGGTGATTTTAGATGGGTGGGATGACGCCGGGTCGAGGTGATGAGGCCACAGAATGTATTGATGAAACGTTTAGGTGCTGTAGATGAGAGACGACAGAGGTGGTTTGAAGGTAAAATGAAGACCACATGGGATCTTTCACAGGATGACAGAAATGTTGGTGCTGAATGAAACAATGATCAGCGACTTGGATTCGATCCAGCTCGAAACAATGGGTCAAAATGAGGACGTCTTAAAAATCAAAGCTCTGCGTTCTCACTGTGGTGCATCATCTTCTGTTATCAAATACTGCCAATTCAGCTCGCACCTATTTTCCCAGCGAATGTCACAATGAGTCAAAACGTGATTTATTATGCACAAGCACGAGTGTGTGTCTGTCATTTTTCTTTTTTAATCTTCAAGATTACTCTGCTGAAGTCAGCACTTTCTTCCCTCACGAGGGCCGAAGGAGAATGAAGACTGTGATGAAGACGATTACTCTTCCTCTAGGAAACGGGGCGAGTCACATTTCTGAAACAAACACTGCTTAGACTTCAAACTGTAACTGAAAGAAGACAGTTAAATTAATATGATGCATTCCTACTGGTGCAGCATACTGGGACAATGTAATTGTATGTTTTTAGGAAGGAAGAAGCAGTAGGAGTAGCAGCCTTTTTGAGAAACTGCTTTCTGGTTGGAGGATACTTCACTGCAAAGAGGTGAGCGTGGACATCCAATGACAGCAGGGTTGGCGGTTCAATCCCAAGACAAGACACAATCCAAAATGTCCTTCAATACCCAGCAAAACTACAGTAACTACGGTAAGAATAAGACCCAAGTTCTGATAAATCCAGAATTATATTTTAATAAAAGACAAATGTAAATGCATTAAAAACCAAACAAAGCATGACTGAGCACCAAACAGACAGCTCTGGGTGCAAATGTCAGCTGTGGTTAACGTCCTGCGTTTTTCTAATTGAAAAATCTGCATGTTCATTTTTGAGTCATCACTTCTCGCCAGCTGTGCGCAGTCGGTCCACACACACACAGCGCTGAACTTTGTCAGACTTGATATAACAGCATGCACAGTGTTTGTTTTAGCAGCAGTCGAGGGAGGGTGGAGGGCAGGGTGGAGGCCGCTGCACGCGTTCAGCTGAGGTTTCTTGAGCAGCACGCATTTATCAACATCCCCCTCCTGATAGCAATCGCAATCACTGCGTGTGATAAAGACTTTGTTATGCAAATGAAGTCAGGGTCCTTGGTCCCTCAGGGTCACCCCCCACCCCCACCCCAGAGGCTTCACTCAAGATGCAGCTACACTTTGGATGTCATCCTCTCCCTCTTGATAAGGATCTACAGTAGCCAGACTGCCGCTACCACAGGCCAACAAACAAAAACGACTGTAAATGAAACAGAGTTGAAATAGAAAATGAACCTGAGAGCGAGACGAAATCCCACCGGGTGTGTATGTGAGATTTCCCCAGAGACAGAGGACAAATTAATCAAACAGCGATAATGCCGTACATAAAGAAGGATGATGGAGAGACACACTGATGTCGCCTGACCATTCTGCAGGAGGACAGAAACGTCACTGTGTTTTATGTGTTTATCACAGAGGGAAAAAAAAATGCTAAAACAAGAATTTGACATTCTGGGAACTACATGCGCTTGTTTATATCCGTTAGATATGAAGCTATGACCAGGAGACAGCCGAGCTTAGGAGGAGGGACAGATCCTGGATCCTCCAATGTTTCAAAAACCCACCTGAGCAACTCAATAATTATCGTCTTGTATCTCATGTGCTTTTTTTTCAGTCTTTGCCAGAGGCAGGCTAGCTGTTTCCCTCTGTTTCCAGTCTTTGTGCTAAGCTAAGATAACCATCTGCAGGCTCCAGTTTACAGACATCAGTCACTCATAGTGACATAATCTGTCACATTTGCACACAAAACCCAGACGAGCTGCAGTTTTATGTGCCAGACTGTTTCTTCTTTGGCCTCAATGACAAATGCAACAACTTACTGTTTTTACAAATTAAATTCAAACAAAAAATTAAATTAAACAAAGAAGGTGCAACATGTTAATTAGCGAGCATTAGTGGTGCTGCCGGGCGGATTTTTGTTTTGGACAGAGAAAACCAGGCTGTTTCCCTAAATGTCAAAATAGAGCTGTAAGCATCAACAAAGCAAACTGAGGGAATACAGTCAGATTCATTTTGACGCTCAATCATTAATCCCCAAATGCTAATTATAGTGCTAATTTTGTCAGCAGAGGATTTCATTGAAAAAAAAGCAAAGAACAGCACTGGAGGCTTTTCTCGATCTGAGAGGGCTGAAGTTAGCCTGTGATGGACAGATGGCTCATCCAATCACGTGCAGAGTTTTCTTTCAAAGCGCCTCCTCTTTTCCAAAGTTTCCACGGACGACTTATCAGACTGTAAACAAACCATCGGGTGACTGGTCCGGTGGACTGAAGGTAGAAACACATTCAAATCCACTTTGATGGTGACGTGAAGGACAAATAAAGAACATTTTTTTGTCACCAGATACAGGCCACTTAGTAAGTTAGCTGCTCAGGTGCATATTAAGCTGTTGTGTGTGACTGCAAACCTTTAGCTCGTTAGCTCGCTAGTTTTAGACTGAAGCTCCTGCTGCTTTAAATACGCTTCCAGTCTTGCTGAAACATCAGCGTTTCCCAAACAGAAGGTACAGTTTCACACTGGCACCCCCCTCCATATACTGATGTGACACCTTTCGACCAACACGTGCACACACACACACACACACACACACACACACACACACACACACACACACACTCTGTCTCACACACACTGAGTCCTCCTGCTCAGTGTGTTGTGCCGGTGGTCCTGATATGTGTGCAGCACAGGAAGTGGAACTGCTGCAGTCTGGAACAAAAGCAATCTTAAATATTTTGACAATGAAAGTAAGGATAGATTTTGGTTGTTTTACTTTTTTAAACAAGACTTTAATCTTTTTGTCAACAATATTAATGACGCTGGTGTCTCGTCTCCTCTTAGTCATGTAAAAAAGCAATAGATTAGCAATAGTTGAGCGAAATTAACACGACATATGTATTAAAACATTAAAACATAGACTGAAACACACTCTCTAGTCACAGCTCAGTGCACCTTATTGACCTCTGCACTGGAAGAGGAGAGACTGAGAGCGCGCGACATGGCCCGAGAACATGCCGCTATTCATTTCGCGTCTTCAGTAATTATTTCCGACATTGCACATCAACCGTGACAAACTGTGACAGCTTGAGACATTCGGGAGTGACACAGTGTGAGCAACATGACAGAGAAATGAACCTTGAGATGAAGACAGAAGGGGAGATGGCGAGAGTACGGTGGCCGAGGCGTCGGGAGCAAACCGCCGAACAGCGGCGGGGCATCAGTGTGTGAACTAGGACGAGGTGAAGTGGACATAAAGGCACGAGGAGGCTGCTGTTGTTTGGGGGAGGGAGCCACAGTTGCATGGACACGATGTGTTCCAGTAAAGGCGACATGGAGGAAATTATGATGCATTGAAAACACAGCAGGAGGCGCCGCCCACCCGCGTAGCTCTGTACTTTTCATTTCAGGGCATGAGCTGGAGAGAGAAACACGAGGGAAACCTGCGGTGTTCGTGTCACGCTACATACTGAAAACATGCAATGGGAATTCCTCATTTTATCTATGCGCCATTGCTGTTATGCAGATTATCTTTGCCTGTTTGTTAATTGTCATGTGTATTTTTGAACAAGTCAGCTCCTACAGTTACAAAACACTGTTGAAAATCTGTCTGTCTGTCTGTCTGTCTGTCTGTCTGTCTGTCTGTCACCTGTGGGAAACTCAGCATGAGAAACAGAAGCCTGCGGGTTGCCTTCCTGGGACTCTGGTGAATACTAATGAAGAGCAAACCTAATTCTCATTAGCCGGCCTAATACGGAGCTGGTGGAGATGTACAGTGGAGGCTTCGTGTCTGCGAGGTGAGAGGCAAATTTGACATTTTGAAGGAGGCTGATGGGAAGGAACAAGTACAAGTGTTCCCTCAAGCAGATCCATTTTTCTCCACGGTATCTAAGGTCAGACAAATTTAGAGCCTCCTCTTTATACACAGCGTCGCTCGGCCACTGTTTAACACTACCTCTCAGCAAAGTTGTGCGTGTGTTTCGACAAGAATTTTTTTTTTTTTATCTTTCCTTTAAAAGCTTATGATGAACACACAGATGTATGCCCTACTTTCGAAATAAGGAAGGTGAAATAACCTCCGGGAGAATCTTTGTGCTAAAGTTTTGCCGTAATTTCAGTCCAACTTCAGCACCTGTAATATTTCTGGATATGGTGATGGTTCTATCTCGCAGCTGCCTCCACATGAATCGCTGCAAAAACCAACAGAGAGCACCCCATTTAAGATTTAGTGAAGGGGAGAGAGAGATTGTTCATTCACACTGTTATGGAGGTCTCAGTGGATGCACTGCAGAGAGGAATGGAGGCAGGCAGGGTGGGGGGAGATGAATAATTCAATAGCTCCGCCACAGTGAGCCCTGGATTCCCATCCTCCACCCCACAAGCCTCGATCCCAGTGGACCCACAGTGGGCTTGTAGCACAGCTCAGCCAGTGCTGCATATTCACTGGTGCAGCACTCCACAACGGAAAAGACCACACGGGAACTTCAGGTCCTGAGGTGACGGTGGAGGAATCACCTGAATTCAGAGGCGGTGATTTCCTGTCACCATGACAGACGGGATAAAGCCCCTAAAACCTTGAACTTGGGTGAAGTGTAATTTACATGCAGCATGCTAACGGTAAGAGCAGCAGATGGGTTATTAGGAAGTTTAGAAAATGTATTCTGCCAGTTCCCTCAGTGGAAGCTGCTTTGGATGAGAGCATCAGCTAAATGCAAATGTGATGCAGACTGAAATGCAAGCTAAGTGAAATGAATGAAAATTTCAGTTTAGATTTCAGTCATTTGACTCGATTGTGGAACGAATTTGCTCTTTCTTGCACTAAAGGAGGAAGCTCGCACAATCGCCACCTTGAAGAACTTTATTGAACCAAATTACAAATTAACATTAATGACGGAGGAGTGTATGGATGAGTGTATCATGAGGTGTGTAAAAGTAAGAATCTGACAACAGTGAACATGTGAAGAGCTGGGGTGTCCACCAGAGCGTAGCCCACAGCTATCTTAAATACAGGTGAGTCAGGCGGTGCAGGTGTGTCATATCTCCACAGACGACCCCGACGTTCAATCCGCCTGTGGGCAGCCTGGAACATAACCTGCCATACTGTCAGTAAAAAGACACACACACCAAAGTAAAGACTCCAGGGGTGTCACAACTGATGCAAATGAGACATAATGATTTCAACTTTTGCCTTTAATCCTGCATCTTCTCTATTTTGGATTTTGACTGCGCAGACTGACGTGGTGATGTCGAGCTATGCACTGAACTAGCAATATAATAAACCCACAAATCACAGTCTCACACACACACACACACACACACATGCAGGCGCACACCAACATCATTTGCATCTCATTTTAAAAAACAGGAACCAAGAAAAAAAGCTGCAATTAACCAAAGTCTTTTCTGCAAACTAATTACCGATATCCACTAAATCAGCTGCTCTGCAAAGCAACATCGTTCTCTTTTAAATTATTGTGTGCAAAGTGTCTCTCTCTCTCTCTCTCTCACACACACACACACAGACACACACACGCACACACAAACTAGAATGTGCTTTCGGCTGATATATACAAAGTGAATTGGAGTGAAGATAAAGAGACACATTTAAATACAACGGTTGAATCATCCTCAGTGCTGCCGTGTGGCTCCTCTGGGACGTTGTACTGTATCATCCGTCATTATACTGTTTACCGCTATTAATATACATCAGACTCAGTCAAAAAGGACAACAGATTTACAGCTTCCATTGCTGCTAACTCTTACTGTCACATATGGCTGGAGGCCATCCCAGCATGCTTGAGGGGAATGCAGGGAAAAGCCCATTGACGGTGTTTTGGACTGTGACAGGAAGAGAAAGGATGCAAAGATCGATAAGAACGAGGCCATCCGCTGTCCCGCCTCCACCGTGAATGAATGAGAAACACAAACGCAGACAAGCTGTCATCTTTTTTAATGCATTAGAAATTTTTCCACCTGTAGCTCAGAGATCTTACGCCAAAGAATTGACCATTTATAGTAACGTTTGCAGAAAAGAGCGAGGGTGAGAAGTGTCAAGTTCAAACAGCCCCACAGCACACCTGTGTGAATAAGACCGGAGGTTAGTAGTCAGCTGGCAGCCAAGCAGCTGGTGAAGCATGAGTGAAGCAGCTGATGCCAATCAGCAGATACAAGCGAGGTTTCGGGGCTCTGCCTGAACAAACACAATGTTCCTTATGTGGAAGAAGAGCTCTGACTGCAGACACTCTCTACGCTCTGATGTTGTGTAAATTGGGGTTAACAGTTGATGTGAGCGTGCCAGTGGCATCTAACTTCAAAATTTCAATAAATAACGAAAATTCTTCAATGTCATTTTGGATCAAGCAACAATGTAATAAAAGTATTTTGCAGCAGCTCTGTTGTGCATCCTTAAAGCCCCTGAAAACGCAGCCTGAAATCTTGAATACGTCTGCTTAAAAGTGAATATTCATGGCCAAGTTAGCACAATTCTAGTTGAAGTGCAGAGAAAAACATTCTTTGTGTCTAATTAATTGAGTTAATCTGCTCCATCACGGCTGTGGTGTGATCAGATCTGACTAACAAATCAGATGAAAACTCAATTGTAATCGAACCGTTTCAATTACAGACCAAAGGTGTGCTTATGTCTGCTCATGGTATGCAGCTGATTGGAAAAACAGCTTCTTATTTCACACACAGCAACATCAGAGGTAGAGGCTGAAATAAGATAACATGACCCCACACGCCGCCTCTGGACTGCAGGTTCCCACTGCCTCCAATCACCCGTACAAAGAAACCCTGTCCTGCCTGACCCATGTTGTCTCACTGGATCAATAACTCCTGTGGTACATGTGTGATGGATGTTCCCCACAAATAATGCATCTTCACAGGTGAACCTATAGACTTGTCACAGATACTGTATGTATGTTCTGTGAGGACAGCGGCTGCAGGAGCACAGGAGACGGACAAGGTGCTGCAGCCAGTGCACTGCTATAACTCAGCCCTCAAGAACAAGGAAAAAAGAAATAAAACTGGGTAAATATGATTTAAACTGAGCTAAATTATCAGCCAACAGAATGAGAAAAAATAAAACAAGGAAAAATATCAAGAATATCAAGAAGCTCGAAACGCGTGAAACGCTCTAACACAATAACTGGTGAGAAGATATATTGTTAGATAAAAAACAAGCTGCCTTGATTTAAGATATTTCATCGAATATTTCTCTTTTTGTGGTGTAGCTGTTGAAATGAAGTGCAGATTAACAGCAGCCTCATAAGCAGAGGAACAAACATTTGTCTTTCTCTTAGCGAGAGGCGACCTGCGGTTGACTTACGGGCTCCACGGCGGACGGTGAGTCAATCAAATTCAGAGCTGCAATCGGAATCATCTCTGTGCAAACAACCATAATCTACTGTGAGATTAGGCTGAGTTATGGTGCTGCACACAGTTCCAGTGTAATCACTCAATCTGCGTTAACGGTTGACAACAGCCTGACGTTCACACATGAACTTATTATCCCAACAAACAATGCACACGCACACCTTCCTACACACACGCTCACTGTTTCCCTCCTCCCACCTGTTCTCTCTGCAGATTTCAATCACTGAAGGGGGGCGGGGGGGAGGATGGGTGCAGAGGATGGTAGAAGCTCTTTTCTCATAGGCATCCAACAGTAATGCTCTGGTTTATTACGCCAGCGCTGAGATTAAACTGGGTTATATTGATCCCAGGCTCAATGGAGCTTGAGGCACAGACCAGCAGTCACAAATCACCCAGCCACGTCGCCCCCGGAGAAAAGGATAAGGGTGCTGCTTCTGCGGCACTGCAGACAAGTGGAGATAACGTATCTGAGAAAAACCTTTGAAATCTACTGGAATCATCAAGCGGGAGACTGTGCAGATGTTTTGTAACTGCAGCCCTTTTGGAGTAAAATTTCACCTGAGAATCCCGAACAGCTCCCAGATCAGAGGGCGAGGCGGTGCAGATAACCTTCTGTTTTTTTTTGTCTACAGATAAGGAGCCATGTATTTCGCTGTGAGCATGCTATTGACGGGCACAATCGTGGCTTTCAAACGTGCATTCCTCCTACACGATTGCTCAGCCTCTATTGTTGTCGGCCATCTATCCTAAAGAGCATCACCCACATGTCAGCATCACGTGCAGCTTAAATTAAAGCACCTTCAAAGACAAATCAATTTCCGCATGTATCTCTGCAGAAGCAAATCACCTTTACTGACAACATACAGCATCTTGGAGAATAAAGAAACGCTGCATAAAGCTTTGGAAGCACCATTGAGAATTGATGAATTCCATCTCAACCACATCAACATAATTATGGCTGCAAATTACCTATTTCTTGCATCCACAGCAGAGACGAAACGGTCCTGAAAATGACTCTTTATGTCTTCTTTGTGCAAAAAGCAGACCAACATCTCATACTCTAGAGGGTAAAACTGAACACTTACTGATGCACAGATGAGTTGAGCTCCTGTAAAACTGTAAAAAGGCCTCTCTTACACATACAGTTGATGTCTGAAGTGCTTTTCCAAACAGCAGATAGCACATAAAGTGATGGAAGCACATGCAGGGAGACAGAATTATTGCACCGGTCCTTATTGAAAAGCCAGCACACATAAAATTTTGTCATCAGTCCTCCTCCAGCGGTGTGCAGTCTCCCACTCTTATATGTGAATAAATCGTGACTCATGTAGAGAGGAGAGTCAATGGCACTACACATGCTGGCATGAATAATAGGAAGAATGAGTAATTACGTTTGATTTATGAAATGAAAAGGCTTTTCAAAGCGGATGTTTTCCAACGACAGCATATGCATATTCTACGTAGCAACGAAACATCCATCAACAAACATGTCATTTCAGACATAACGGCTTTAAAACCGGACGACATGAACCAACAAGGGCGCACGCAGAGAGGCGGCCGCCGTGCTCTCGACAACTATTGAAAAGCCAGCGTGTAACAATCACAACCAGTGTTTGGACGCTCACCATCATCCGGGTCACGCTGTCTCTCATTCTGAATTGCAAGTGCACCCTGACTCATGTAGAGAGTGTATTTATGCTGAAGCTAGCAGCGCAGAGTGGGAAATAATGTTCTCTGGTTCACGGGAGTGCCTGGACCGACTCACGGAGAATCACGACGCCCACTTACATCTCCGATTTACCTGGATAAGAGGATTTGTCCTCATTAGATAAGGCTCGGGAACAGTGCAGCTCTGAATTAGGTCACCAAAATGAACTGACTGTGGTCCTTTAGTGTGGGACATCTTTAAAATGACTGAACTAGTGGTAACTGTGAGGCAAGGTGTGAAGTTTCTGTCAGATACGGCAGCAAAAGTCTCCTCAAAGCAATTTTTTTCTTACTGCTTGCAAAGTTATTGCACTCCTCTTAAAGGAATAGTTCCACATTTGGGGAAATACACTTGCTCTCTTGCTGAGGGCTCCTTGGTTAGCTTAGCTTAGCATACAGACTCAGGGGGAAGCTAGCCTTTCTCTGCACAATGCTAAAAAAATCAGCACCTCTAAAGCTTACCAATGGACACATTATACGTTTTTCGTTTAATCTGCACAAAAAATGTAACAAAAAACAAACAGAGAAATAAAAAGAAAATGACTGGCACTACTTTCCCTGGTATCAGTATAGTATTCTTGTAATCAGTGCAGAGCACACACACACACACACGTTCATGTGCTGAGTCCAGAAACACTGTAGATATGTTCTGTTTCACAAAGACTCGCAACACCGTAGAACGCTTCATATTAAACATAGAGACATCAGGTGAGCTCAGATGTGTCGCTGATTAAACAGAGTCCCTCCAGTGAGTGTGGATTAGCGCACATCTCCAAGTCAGACTCAATCAAATATGTAAATAGTATCATGCAAACTTACATTATGTGCAGTTTATCTAACACACTGAACATTTTATCAGGAGATATTATGAAGATATGCACAAAACCACTGAAAAAAAATATGAAATCATCCAAATATAAAAGCAGCGTTCTTCTCAGGAAACTCTCAGCAACAAAGAAAACTTTACAAATTTGAACTATTTCTTATCTTTTCAACTTTCCACCATAAAGCAGGAACATATAAAAATCTTACACTTGGAACTATGTTGACTGACTGATGCAGCATATATTAAAATGTGTAAGAGGGAAGAAATAATTATTATGTGTTTCAAAGAGGATACGCAGGGTAAAAATTGGGGGTTGTAGATCAGGTTGCAAACCTGTGAAAAAAAAAAAACCTCCTTGTTCTACATGACACTAAAGCAGAAAAACATCCTTTCATTAGACATTTCTCTAAAATGAAATGACAGGGCTGCTCGCTACAGGCACATGGCACATGTTGACATTTCCCTGCAAAGTTTCTGTGCTGTGTGGAGCCAAGGTCTGAATAATGAATACAGATCTATTAGGCAGCCTTGATGCCCTTCTCCCGACAGGCAGACTGTGTCCTCGCTCAGCCCGCTCGAAAGCAGACCCGGTCTGCAGATTGTTCACTGATTTCAACACTCAACTCTGCCTGACTACCGCCTGCTCACAGAAAACACTGCACAGCACTCTCTGAACAGCACGCCTTTCCTGTTTCACATAAAGATGGGCAAATGATGCTTATTGAATTGCTTCTGAGTCAGCTGGGACACCATTATATAACGAGAAACCCATAATGATAATTATCTTTTGCCATTACACAGTTTCTCAGTATTACTACCTGAGGTGATAAATAGACAAATTATGATTAAATCACATCCGTTTCCTTAAATTATACAAGACTATGTCTAATAATCCATAAAGGTGCACAAAGGGCAAACTTAACGTCACGTTTAAAACATACGTTCAAACTGTAAATGTGGTTAAACTCCAGACTAACTGGACTATTACTGTGACGGAGTGTCTGCCTCCTTAGGCAACTTCCAGCCGAATGACATTCATCCATAACCACGGCCCGTGCTCCGAATGTCTCACTGTGATTTCTGAAATTGAATTTTCCCAGGCCGCAGAAATCTAATAAGCTCCCAGCTAATGACAATTGAGTCATAAGAGATGGCTGAATTGCTTTCAATAGGCTTGAGGTGTTCCAAAAACTCAATATCAATTTGGTGAATATTTGGGCTCAGACCGGCAGGACTTCATACAGTATGAACACATGATTTAAGGCTGACCTTTCTCTTGCACCTCTCTGTCTCCACAAGAGCGGAACGACGTAAGCTTCACATTGATAGTATAGAAATGTGGATTGTGAATTGCACTGCATCTCCTTCAAGTTCAGTTCAGATAGTTTTTGTCCTACAAGAGCGACGTTTTTACAAGACAGCATCAAAAACATAAATGAAACACGATAAAACTGAAGACACTACGAGTGTTGGTGGTACGCATACAACGCAGAATAAAATAAAATGCGATAAAAGCAAAGAAAAATGTAACAACAGCAATGATATGATAACGATATGATAAAGTGCTAAGATGTGACTTTAAATGTTCCATTCCTTCTATATAGTCTCTGGTTTGACCTCATGTCTCAGAGGGGACAGGAATGATTGAAACTGGGATACAACTTCAAATGACTGTGGGCCGGGGGCGTAAGTGGTAAATCCTACCCCTGTACTTCCAGCACCCTTGCTGGGACCACACCTTCTACATTCATTTGATATCAGCTGTGAAGTTGATGACTGCATCTCGCACAGTTTGAGACGCTATCGCAGACATATAAACACCTGTCAAAGTGCTGAAAACCACTCCTGTGGTAGCTCCTGCTGCAGTAGGCGTCTCCAGGACCACATTTCGCCACAAAACAAAGACTCACAAGGTGAAAACAATTCCAGCCACGCAGTTGCAGCTGGTGATAATAATACAGGGCTATCTTCATGAGGACTTAGCTCTGGACTCTATCCCAGTGTAGCGACTGCTTAAGCAAGGACATATGTCAGCTTCTTACAGGCCAGCAGAAATGTAAAACTGGAAGGAGGTTCGGAGGTCACAGCGTGGGAGGAAGGAGAAGTAGATGTATGCACGTTTACTCAGGCTGCGTTCTGAACACCGCAGACAGGACTGTTCTGTCCTTGCTGAGAAAGGATGCCGTGGTCAATAAGATTGTTATTCAAGTGGAGGTGAATAAATCAAAAACTCCTGGAGGACAAAGACGAGGCTGAGATGATCTGCTGCTAACCTGAACCCAGTGGCCAACCTCAAACGGAAGGCTGTGGGAGGTGAGTTGGATATCACCAAGAAAATAAAGACAAAGAAAGGAAGAGGGGACGAAGGCACGGATGAACAGCCAGTGGAAAAGATGAAGAAACAGGGAACAAAAGAGATACAAGGAAAACACACATGACTCATTTTGATGCTGCCGAAAAGCATGCAGTCTATGCACTGAACAGCAAGACAGCAATCGCCTCCCAGAAACTGGACTAGGAGTTCACGAAGAGGGCCCCAGGCCTCATCTAGCAGCAGAGGTGCGGCCGCAGACAGTGAGGTTTGGAGGCTGAGGTAATACCCTCTTCATTAAAATGCATCCAAATAATGCTGTTACACAAGAGATGCTCAACTGCTGCAGGCTGTTTGGCATGCATTATAGAAAAGACCGTCAACAGAGGATTTCCCTCTCCACTCTTTCTGGCTTTTAATTCATCTTTGAAAAATAGATACGAGCTGCTGGTGTCACTGCGCGGGAGAAGCTGCTTTCGCTAAAGGCTCCGGGGTTTGGCTGCAAAAGGAAGGTTTTGTCTTAGGTACCACATGTTGGTGTGGGCTGCGCGAGTGATGCAGAGTTGTAGATTTTTGACGCATAGCAACAAGAAGCTATGACACTTTTTGGTAGATGCTCCAACAGACTTTTAAAAACCTTCCCCAAAAAACTTTTAACTTACTCCAGCGATGCCTCTATATATCATTTAAGGCCATTTTAATGCTGGAATTAAAGGGGAAAACACCTTTTTTTGGGAGCTGCACACCTTCAAACATACCACGACCTCCTCTCACTCAGGTTATGTGAGACAGCTTGTTTGGTGAAGTGGGACAGTCATATTTAGATTAAAAATCAGACCTCTTTGCTGCTCAGTGGATGCAAAACCTTTAATTAAACAAGAAACAATTAAGCATGTAATTCAATGCAGAATGTAGAGGTTATGGCAGGAATCAGGTGTGGGCCGTGTCTTATAGGCATGCTGATGACAGCTCATTATATTTTAGTCTTATAGCATAAATTAAGCATAAAACTGTGTCCCACTTTACTGGAACAGTGCTGTCCCACATTAGCTAACATGTTTGGGTAATGAGGGACGGTGATGTAAAAGTACAGGTTGTTACCTAATTTCATTTCCATTAGCAGCCTGATCATTGAGAAGTGGGACGTTATACAACTAACCATGTGTTTGCACTTCCTGCTAGGCCAGACCACGCCCACTTTGATGACATGAGACCAATCCAAACCATTCTTTCGTGGCAAGAAGCGTCGTAGCAACAACTCAAGATCAGGTTTTGCTGATTGCCTGCTGATTTTGCACATATCAAATCACCACAATGCAAATCTGTCCCACATTTCCTGAACTCATCCAGCTGGTAGAACACTGACAGTCTCCTCTCATGTAGTGTTTCAGCCAATGGAGAGCAGTGTCCAACACTGATCCAGAGAAAAATGTGCAACAAGAACTGGCCACATTTACTTTGGATATTCATTGATCAAGAGGATGATTGCTAATGGTTTTGGTTCTTTTTCCTCATTTTTAAGTCTGTAAATTTCTCTGTGTGGAATTCACTGGGATCGTTTATGGTAGCATGAGTCCAGGGATTAACGTAGTGTTTAAGATTGAGTCGGCGCCCATGTTGTGACTCAATGAATGTAACTGAGTGCAGAAACACTGAATTTCAGAATGACATTGCTAAAGTCTTTGCATTTAATGTGAATCTTTCACGTCATGGCAGATACCACAGTCATTTTAGCACCAGTACCAGTCTGGATCAGTGCGTCCCTGCCATGAAATTTACAGAACATATTTATTCTCTCCAGAGGATGAACCCTTTCCTTTTAGACACTGCTTGATCCCTCCTCGACCACCACGCCCTGGCCAAACTGTGAACTTCGCGCAGTCATAATCTAATGCCTAGGCTGCCATTAAATTCATGCTCAAGGGGGGATAAATATCAGTTTCTTGTTGTTACATGTCAAACATCCTCCTATTGTCTGGTGAAATGAACAACGGATACCATCAGGGCTTTAAACTTTAATCGCTGGCTCTCACAAGAGGCTGCAGAGACCGGACACATCTCTACAGGCGGAGATCCCTCAAGCACATAAATGAAAATACTGGATGAATGAAAGTCTTGACCTGATGACGGCGCTGGAAAGCCAGAAGATCACAAAAGTTATTTCATAACTGAAGGGACGTGATCTATCTATCCAATAGTTGCTGAGACATTTCACTCAAAACAACAAATGTCAACCTGATGGCACTGAGGGAGAAGTCAGAGAATCAATAATGCCCGAATGCTTCACTCTCTGGGGATCATGAATGTCTGAAGTTTGATGGGAATCCATTCTGTAGTTGTTGATATTTCCTGAAGAGGCTAAAAACAACTGGTCCAGCACCTGTTGAAGTGTTTTTTCATATCTTACCCTTTTTAATCGCACACAACCATCTCAGGGCTCATTCTCAAACAGAACCACTCTTTAATCATATATCCAAATCTAACTTTCTGCTTTAGTGGGCCGGCAACAGCGCTTTTAGCCATCACCCTGATGGGATCCATCATTTCTCCGGCTGGATTCATGGCGCTTAACACAGCTGTAGTCACATCAGCATCGCCTGAGGCAAAATACAGCCAAACACAAATCGCTGATGGACACAGAATGACACCAGAGATGGATGAGGCATGAAAAGGGGATGGTGTGTGTAAGAAAACCGGGTTGCATCAAGCAGGAGGAAAAGTGTGCAAAAATACCAACATATTTCCCTGAAGTTCAGTGAGAGAGCTGCTCTGTTTTTGGTTTCTCCTCTTAGCGAAGCCCTGCCAACCTCTCACTACATTATGAGCAGCGTGAAAACGAGCAGATGTCCTTAAAATCCCTCATAATTATTCCAAACAGCTTTTTTTTTTTTTTTTGCTTGCCGTGCATTCACGGCAGCCAGTTTTATGCAAAGTGTGGAGGGCGGACGTGCATTTTTGCCCCCCAGCTGTTAAAAGCTGCACAGTAAGCTGCAGCGTTATTTGGTGTGTGTGGATGGAGGAGTAGTAGGGCGCGCATTGGACGGCGGGGAATGGTCACATGACGGTGACAGCATGTTCGATTTAAAAGAAAGGAAAAGAGAGACTTGAGCATCAGATGCGGGCTGAGGATTTGGCTGAACATCACCTCTCCACTCTGCTGCCTCCAGCAGGCTGCTTCACAGGGACAGCGGCTCAAATCCGCTTTCTTTTTTTTCCCTTTTTTTTTCCCATCAATGCGACAATAATAATAATTTCCTCCCTCCAGCTTCTGCACGTTTTTAAACCACTGACCCACCTTTTGTTGCGTCCATCATCATAACAGCAGTGAGGAAGCGCGTCCAGGCTGATCACCTCTCATAATTCTCCCAAAAGGTAAGAGAAGATAACTTTTTAAGGCAGCCATTCACGCACAATTGTTATTGCTCCGGGAGCGTAATCTCGCGTTGTTCTGCGTTGTCCAAACCCAATTAACAACCGGATTCACACAGGAGTGTGAATTTGTCATTTTTCTGGCAATCTCTTAAATAAAATCATGCACGCTCTCGCTGAGCACATGACAAAAGAGGAGGCAGTTAGAAAAGAAAACTGCGCCAACGTAGTGTTAATATTTCATTTCTTTTAAGGTTATATGATTACCTACAGTTACCCCAGCAGCCTAATTAAACGTTTGATGTGTAATTAATTCAGCCTTTGTCAGTAAATCCCCATTTTCCAATCAGCAATCCATAAATAACTTGCTAAATGTAGGAAAGTGTATTTAATTTATACCATACAGAAGCAATCCTGATTAAACTATCAATGACGTTTTCTCATTTTAATTTGCTGCTCAGCTCATTGCAGAGCAGCTTATAGGAGCAAATATTAAAGAGATCCCTCTTCTCTTACTTCCCTTTTTAATTGTCATTTTCCATTTGTGAGATATCACTATCGTATATCCACTTAAAGGGGAGGCCCTGCTGGTTGCGCAAATTAGCCTTTGTGTTGAAGTCCTCTTTCTTTGACTCCTCTCTGTGGAAAATCTGCGCAGGGAAAATAGGCAGTTTTCCATCATGCTGTTGTGCCTTTGAGCAAGGCATTCAACAGCTGGTGGACAGCTGCTGGAGTGCTGGGCAGCTCCTGTGTGAATGCGCTTAAGTGGATGTGTTTTTTATGAAGGTGTCTGATTATTCATTGGAGACTATTGAGGAGAGACACACAAAACGATGACAGGGAGAGATGTCAGCCAGGAAATGAAGAAGAATGGGCCGTTGATTCAGAATTAATGTAATGGCTTCCATAGTCCATTTGGGGAGCATGTGTCTGCGTCCTAACTACGGCCTCCACATTCAGAGGTGCAGCCCTTGTCGTGGGTGTCCTGGACGCCCGGCGGGCTGTGGGCACGTACCATAACCCCGCTGCGCACTGGTCCATCACCTTTACTGAATGTCACAGCGGCGCTCTTCTTCTGCTGAACCTTCAGGACAGCCTGGATCAAGGACAGCTGTCCTGCCAGGGTGTTCCTGTGGCTCAGGAGGTGGACTGGGTCGTGCATTAATCACAGCAGGGTTAGCAGTTCAATGTCTGTCCCACCTGTCTAAGTGTCCTAGGGCAAGACACTGAGCCCTAAGTTGCTCCTGATGCTCAGGCCAGCACCGTCATGGTAGCCCTGTGAGTGAAAGAGAGTGTACGGTGCTACAATGCAGCCATTTATTAGAGGCTTCTTAATTACAGGTTCTGATCTATGGAGGTGTTTAGTTTTTTATTTGCTGAAGAAGAGTTGGGTGAATAGTATATGTCATAGAGAACTATCGGCAGAACTTTGAGCTTCATCTGAAGAAAATCCAAAGATGCCTGAACTCGGTTTGTCAGCCAGATGACCTCATAATACAAAAAATATGAAGGCATAACACAAAACAACGACAACAGCAACAACACCTTAATGAATAACAAGAGCGAATGGGAATAGTTTAGAGTCTATCATCTGTTCATGATAGAGGTTAATAATTCTCTGGCCGATTCAAACCATCCTCCCATGAGCTCATCTTTTCGCCACATTCAGACGTCTTTTAGTGATGGCAGCTCAGTGAAAATACCCTGCTCAGATGCCTCTAAATGACACGTTTGAATGTTGAATTATATGTTCAGAACTGACGCTCATAGAGCAGAATTCCCCCTCCTGATGGGGACATTAAAAAGACATTATATTATATATTAAACAGCAGAATATATATGATTTAAGAACCTTGAAAGCACTGAGGCCCAAATAGCTTGTTGCTTCATGCTTCGTGTTTGTAATCTGCTTTTCCTCATGAAAGGAAGCAACCCAGATGGTGAAGGTACCACCTGAAAATAACCGCTAATGGTCAAGATGATGCCAGTAGTATCTTGAACTGTGTTCTCACAAGGAGCAATGCAATCAGCAACAGATTTAGAGGGATATTTTGGAAACTATTGGGCAGTCAAAGCGAATTTCTTTTCCTCCATTTCACTGTGTGCTTTCTGCTTTGCCCAAACTGTAAAATCAATGCATTTGGCCTTTCAACCAAAAGATTATATAACATTAACCGAGCAACTCATTCATTTTCACTCTCATTCTGTGGCACTTAGTCAGTACACAAAACAAGCTGATGCACAAATTCAGAGCAAACACTTTTTCCGCTGTGAAGGCAAATGGATTCATTTATCAAAAACAAACCTTTTTGCTTGAATGGGAGCTTAAATTTGTTCTGCTTTCTGCAGCCTCTCTTTTGTTCTTCCTGCTAATGTTGCAGCGGATGTGCTGTTGCCCCTCTATTGACATGCTTTAATTTAAGTGGCTCTGATAATGTGTTTCCAGGAATCTTAAAGCTTTCAGGCTCTCTTGCACTGGCATTAGTCTAGTTTAACTTTCACCTCGTGGACGTTTCATACACCTCTGCACATTTGGATTGTAAACAAGCTGAATGCAGCCTACTGAATATCCTATGCAAATATCATTTGAATGACACTTATACCTTCATTCTGTACCAAAAATGCCAGTAACACTTAGTGGCTGTAAAAAATGATTTTAAATCATAAAAGGGCACTTAGCTTTACAAGACACTTATATAATTATGGTGCTGTAGCTATAAAAGACATTTACAAATATCCCACAATGTTACATATATGTGCTAATCTGTTGGACGAGAGGTTGCTCTGTCAAAGTATTTTGCCTCTGAAAGCAGTTGAAAACACTGCTGTCACTCTGCTCTGACATTTAAAAATAACACAGATTGGCAGGTTAAGGATGCAATTAATAAAGATCAAGATTTAAGAGTCTCAGAGGCTATAACTGATACACCACTGGCCTGATTTTGATGAATCGGTTAGGAAGGGTGCCTGCTGTTAATGACTAGCTGGAGGGATTCCTGCATTATTCATAAGAGACGCCAAGTTTTTTTTGTTGCCTTTTGTCTCTTATTTTCTATTCTTTGTGATGGCACAGGAAACCTGGAACAGGACTGGAAGACACGCCAGAGTCTGTCTGGGAATCGTCGCGTTTAGCTTAATTACCCAATCAAACAGACGTTCTGGCTCTGCACTAATGTACATGCAAATACTTAAAGTGCTCACCTTCGATTTTCCTTCTTTTTTTACCTTCCATTTGTCTACAACAGATATAACTGTGTACACATCAGCTTTTCTGAATGTATGTGAAAGGAGTGTGGGCTGATCTAAAGTCTGTCTCAGGATGCAGATTTCCAATTAAGGAGTGAAGCTTTAGGAGTACGCCGGGTCGGATTGTTTCTGCGTTTGCGCATTTGCATAAATCCAGTATTTCTCATGGATGTTTGGTAATTTGATGAAAAGGCAGTGACTGTAGATTTATTCGTGCTGGGCATAAGAACAGAAACACTGTCCTCCTTATTATACACTGACACAAAACGAGAACCCTTGGGGCAAAAACATATAGGCAGGATTAAACTGATAACTATGTTGGACTTTGCCTGTTAGATGTTGTAGATATCTCTGAACGTTTGTGTTTCTACGGCCAACAAGTGACTTAAATCCAATCACACACCCACATACTACACACACACTCATGTGCCTCTCTGCATATACACAAGCAACATTTTTGATTCTCAAGTTGACTCATCCAACACTGAATCAACCAGACGCACACAGTTTACCTCATTCTGTCGCCTGACTTTGATTTTCACAAAGGATGAAAAGATGAAAGGGGAATTTTTTTGGGTGTGCAGCCTCGAAGCCAAATTGAGAGACGAGTGGAATTAAGAGAAACTGTACAGCTGTGATTATAAAGTGTGAATGAGACATCTTGGCTTTCATGTCACGTCATGTTTGCATACATGCACCCCTCCCCCCTCTCTCAGCGGGGGACAGAGACCACGAACCTGTGTTGGTTTTAGTCAATTCCTGGTCAGCTAAGGCTATCATCTGCGTTTGCCTTTGCCTGGAGATAAACAAAATAGTGAACAGTAGCAAAACAAGCCTCTGTTTACCTTACAGTAATGATTAATGAGTTCCTCCATTGATTCCCCTGAAAGAACTTCCTGCTGCTGGGCTAAGGGAGGATCGATGTCACTTTTGCCCAGCAGGAAACGCGTTGCTTCACAGCACTCCGAAAAGAAATGTGAGCAGGCTACTTTGTAGCTTTCCTGCCCAACAAAATGGCCTGTCTGCCTCAGAAAAAGCCATCTTGCTTCTGTGCGAGGACAAAAGCTACTGACACAGACTAACAAATGTGTGAACATCACTGACAGTTTTGAACAATCAACATGCAGTAATTTTCTCTGCCAGATGTAATGCATTTTTCAAAAAAAAAACAAAAACACTGTTTGCTGTTCTGAAGACGTTGACGGTTATTTTGCACCATCGTCAGGCGCCCTGCTCTCCGTAAATGTCCTTAGAAATACATTTTCTATCTCATTTTCCAATTATATTTGCATAGTTCGTCTCTGCATTTGACAACTGGTGATGAGACAATTTGCAGTTAGACATGTAGCTAGTTATCAGTGTGTTTGTGTGTGTGTGTGTGTGTGTGTGTCATATTGATTTGTATCTCTTTGTGTTCCCCAATTTAGTTATTTTCAATTTTTCCATAGCATGCCAGCACACTGCATACAGACCATTAGTATTATTATTTGCACCTTTGCCTTTCCTGCTGTGACATGTCAAAATGTCTTCTGTGAAAAAGGCCATTTGAATAAAAACATAGTGGTTTCTCCATCATGCACACAACAGATTTTAATTTTCACTGAGCACGACTTTGGCAATAAGCCATGAATAATTTAGTAAATATCAGTACTAGATAAATGGTCTGTCCATATTTTGACAGCCATGAAACTTTGTCATGTCAGCTGCGATGTTTTGGAAAGTCACATATGTAGCGGCAACCTTTATCAGAGTTTATAACTGTCACTAAAATATGTAGAAACTGTTATCACAGTCTGATAAGCTAAGACAAAAACATTAGTTTAAGCTAATAGCTGATGTTAACCCTAACTCTACCTGCTAAGTTCTCTAAAATACTCTTGCTTGTAAATATTTCTATTGCAAATCACTGAATCTGTTGTGACTGAAGTCTGATTTTGATGCTCACTGGATGCAGCAGGGGTGTACAGTAGAGACACGAAGTTAAAACTGTCAAACTTGAGCAATCAAAGGCTTGGTTAAAGATTTGTTTTTTAGGTAATGGCATGTTTTTGAAACCTTCACAGCAGTGAAGCAGAGCGGCAGCCGGGCGCTGATCCAGATGCAGCAGTTTGATTTCGGTGGTCTAATGATGCATCGAGGCTTACAGGCTGGTGCAGGGGGGCAGGCAGGTACACAGCATGGCCCAAACCCTAACGCGACATAATGCTAACCCTAACCTCATAGTAAAAACCATATCTGTGGTCGTGTCTCCCCTAAGATAATTTTTCTGAGGTGGCTTTGTCTGGGCTTGTATGTTCAGCAGCACAGAATAATGATATAAATATTACAGGAAGAGGCAGCAGTGTGTCTCTATGATCCTCCTACTCTTTCACAGCGCTACCTCTCACTTTGATCATTAGGGTGACTGTACTGTATGGAGTACATAGGCAACAGTATAGTATACAATGGAGTATTCATTGTATAAAGCTTAGATAACATTATTGATCCAAGATGAAACTGACAGACTGAGAGAAAAAGGCACAATTAAGGATCTGTCTGCTACTTCAGCACCACGGACAGCACCGCAGATTCATCAATACTCAGTTAGACTACTGATACTTCGGAGTCCTGGTCAGGGCCACAGATTCTAACTTACACAGAGCTCAGTCAGATAAAGGATCAGTGAGTCAGACAGACTAGACGGACGTATTCAACTAAACAAGCCCTCTGCCTCTGCACCCTCTCTGCTAAAAGAGGAAGGAGAGGAGAGGTGGCTGGTTAACAAAGGGGATGCATTTTGGTCATTTTTCCAACAAGGAGGATGGCATCCACCCTTATCCCCCATCAAATGTCTCATCCTGGGTAACAGTTAGGTAGATAAGTGTGCAGGTGGGTGGGTACAGGGCCATTAACCTAAAAAGCGTGACGCAAGAAACCATTAAAGCAACTGGGATGAACTGACAGAGTGGGAATGGGCCGGTTAAGTATATCTGCAGGGCTGACGAGGAGATGAGATGCTGGTGAGGAGGTGGGTGACGAAGGCCAGGAAACTGCAGAGCAGAACAGGTGTGTCATCTGGCGCGAATGCGTTATGCTTTCCTGCATCACGTCACACACCACCAACTAGTTATCTTGAGCTAAGAAGAAGCTAGCGTGGTGTTCTCAGTGTGTTTCTATCATTTCTCAAACTTACTCCACGTTCACACGTCCCAAAAATATGACAGCTACAGTACCTTGGAAAATATTGCTCTGGGGCACTGATTGTGATGAATTTAGTGTTTACAGTGTTTCTGGAGGCCGGCCTCACTGATTACTGTACAAAAACTTTAGAAATTTATTCACTGATTTTCATGAAACTGGGTACGATTTTACAGAGAAAATAACGTGGTGGAGCTCTACTTGTTGCTATAGTAACTGCTAACTGCTGCTAAGTGTAACTGCTGTGAGCTAGTTAGCTCAGTTAGCTGTGCAGTTAGCTGACTCTGCCTGGACTAGAGCTAGGAGTATTTGTGTTCACTCCGCCAGCACAGGAGCTTCTGGGACCACCAGGAGGAGGTTTTCAGCATCAGGTGAGGGAGATCCAGTGGGGAACGCTGGCGAGGAGCGCTGTGGCTGGGTGAGTCGGCTAATAGAGGCACCAGCTTCATGGCTAACTGAGCTAATGAGCTAATAGCAGCTACATTTAATGGCAGTGAGTGGTTACTTTTGCAAGTGAAGCTATCAGGACACTCTTTAAATGAGGCAGAGCAGCTGGAGGACATCAGAGGGAAAACCAGACAATATTTTGTCCGTAAAATCCACATCAGAGTCCCAGTTGGAGCCGCTGGAAATCACCTGGATGTGACAGAAGTGTATTGCGTGCCAAGTTGCAAAAAATATGGATTGTTGCATAATGTTGCTTTGAGGTAACGTCCTGAGTGGTACAGGTGTGGAAAGTCTCTCTTTTTCTCTGGTACATTTTCAAATTAGTTTGATATTTACATAAATGCGGCCAAGTGAAGTGAATATGAGATTGGCAGAGTGTAAGCAGCGTTTGAAGTTGTCTGCCTTCTAAATGTTGCCCACTTGTTTCCACAATTACAGACACCTACACTTAATTGACCCTCATTAGGCGTCTGAGTGTGACTCCATCATATTAGCCAGCTGTGCAGCTCTGTCGCTCTCCTAAAGACGAGGGTTCAGTGTCCTCACAAATCACTGAGGCTGCTTATCGCTAATGGCTTTATTTATTTCCTATTTTTACAGAGATATCGCTCTTACTCTATTCAGGGTTACAGTGAATTTATATTCACATAGGAAATGCAATAATGTAAAAGATTACTGTAAAGGTTAGCTCTTCCTTTCCTTATGTGATTTACCAAAATCTCTTGCACAAATGCACTACTCACTTTACTTTTTAATGTTTTGCTTTATCACTGCTTCTTTAATCCTTTTCCTTCATCTGTTCGCTTCCGCACTATATGAATAATGAAATAATGATATACAGTGCAGATGAATGAACAGATGGGATAAGAAAGAAAACAAGCGCTTAAAAAAACAGACATTAAATAGGGATAGAATTGCTGTGTTGTAGTCTTCATACAGGAGAGTTTGTTGTACAGCGCCCTGTCCTGATGCCACGTTTTAAGACGCAGTAGCGAAGCAAATAACAATTACTTAGAAATAAATGCAACTTTCTACTTAAAAGACAAATATGGAAGAAGTTCTTCCTCTTTTTATCCTTTTTTTATTTCTTTGTGTTGGACTGTTCCTCGGTCTGTGAGGCACTGTAAGGCAGCTCATTGCATGCGTTTCATGGTGCTATAAACCTGAGAAATAGAAGCACTCTGAACCATTACAAAGAGGAAACTTACTTGGTATTCTGTAGTGCTACCAGAGATCCCATTTCATGTAACTGTTTTATTGACAGATAGAAGCACTAGCCCAGTCCGATCATTTCCCTCTTCCAATAATAGTAAGGCTGTTTTTGTCTGCATATGTAATGAAATGCCTACCAGCCAACTTTACACTCTCCCAAACGCAGGTCTGAGATAAGCGTTTTTGGAAGGACACTATTTGTTTTTCCTTGGGCCACCGATTTGTTCTTTGATAGCTTTGCCAGTGTGGGTCACAGCAACATGGAATCCATTATCCTTCAGGTATCAGCACCCCGGCAGAGACAGAGCACGTTATCGAAAATTCCTCTGCTTTCATTACATTCCTGTTTGCCAGGACAAGGCGTTATACAGCACATTATCACACCTTCACATTATTCTGAGTTCAACAAATCCCTCCATTTTCACATTCTCAGCTGCAAAATGGATATGAGGTTTCATCCTGAATCACAGGCAGCCGAGCCGTCTCCTCCTCCGTCCTCCTGAGGAGCGTCAGCCCAGATGCTCGGAGAGGAAGCCAGATTTCAATTTATGTGAGACATTTTGTGGAGAGCTTTAGAGGAGCAGTTTTGAGCATCTGTGAAACATGAGCAGCAGCAATTCATTATCTTAATAGCTAAGACCTGGAACCATGAGTGAGAACAATGTTAATCTGCAGACAGTGAGCACAAGGTTCAGCCTGGGTCACAGACCACATGAAAGCCCTCACTTCCTATCGGTTCTCAATGCTGTTCCATGTTTGTTCATTGGTAGTTTTGGTAGCTACTGCCATTGGTAAAGTAGAAGCCTGTATTTGAGACCTACATAGGACCTACATTAAAAATGTCATTATGTTTATTGATACCAGTTGCTGTAGCTGGACAGTTATGGGAATAATGACGATATGATGTCTGTCATGTAATGCTGCTGTTGACAGCTCTGCTGTGCAGTTGCTTAAGCTAACATGAGCGCTGGTCTCACAGACTGACAGGATGAGCTGCTTCACTGCTCTGAATCCTTCAGGGCCTCAGTTCAGAGGTTTTAAGGTGATTTGCTTGAAACGATGACATGATGTGCTTAAAAGTGTGACTGGGAGATTTGACATGAGGTGAGCGGTTTGTACAAAAAGACCTGCCACTCTGTTGGCCTTAAACGAGCAGCATAAAGACACATTTATTATTTTTTCAAACATAAAAAATCTTAAAGTATCATGATGCTCTTCCACAAAGCCGTCTGTGGCCAACATGCACAAACATCCAGAAGTTTATTTTGTTTCACCACCTCACAGAATTAACATTAATGAAAGTTACCGGCAACCGGTGTTGGGTAAGGTCACTTTTAAAAGTAACTTGCTGCATTACAGGATTACTGCCATTGAAAAGTAACTAGTTACTGAGAAAAATAACTTTGTGATTCCTTGAACATGTTGGTTATATTGTCCAGACGACATGCAGCTTCCTGTACGTCTACCTTTAAATCTATTGACTCTAATCTGCAACTCTGCAAGCTAATAACAGGAATAACAAACACAATACACCCTTTTACAGCCCTCTATTAACAATTATGTTTGATTATTGTTGCGTTTCCCCTCAAAACAAACTTAATGGCGGTCGCTGGTAGGGGAAACCAAAAAAAAACAAACTGCACTCAACACAAAATGGGCCTCTTGGGGTCTAAAAGGTGATGGGGAGTAACTCATCCACAAACACCCACTAATTCTATCAAAACGATAGAGGAACAAAAGAAATGAGCCCAAAAACAAAAATTGAGTCACTAAAAAGGAGGGAGTGAAGTTCTGGAAAAGAAAGAATCACTACAGTTTAAGAACATTCACACACTCATTCATTCATCAATGCCACACACAAAACCAGGAGAGCCAACTGAAGGCGTTAGCTCTCCGGTATCACACACCCAACTAAAGCAGAGCCACAAGCCTCCTTTTATAGGGCAGCCCAGCTGATTAGCTCCAGCTGCGCTAATGAGTGCAGGTGCCATCAATAGGTGCACATCATTGAAGGGGTGGAGCTTACTGCCTACCTTCCACCGTAACATTATAAGTAAACATAACATCAAGAGGGTGCCAGAGCTCAATGCATACAGCCTGCAATTCAAGTGCAATGTAAAAGTCTAATTATTTGAAGTACATGAAAGTAAATAGAAACCGAGGGTACCTGAGTGTTGTTGAGCTGTGCTTAGCTTGCAGGCGGTAGCATACTGTGGATTTGAAAACAAAGCTAGAATTGCAAAGCTAATGTGTTACATGAAATCAATGCTCGCCTCCTTAAACTGTCACTTGCTACAGCTTGTGCAGACTCTGTTAATTATGTAAGTTGCAGTTAGAGTTGCTCTTGTACTTTTGATATAAAAAGCTATTCAGCATCTCTTGGCACAGATATGTAGGATGATGTAAAGTCAATCTTGTAAGTCAATTTCAGATCCTTTTCTGCGTGCGATAGCTTTTCAAACACTGTTGGTGTTTTACTTATATGGTAAACTTTCTTTACTGTTTCTCCTTGCGACCTCAGACAAGAGTTTCTGTCTGACCTCTGTATTTCCATCTCGAGTCTGTCTTAAATGGTTTGTGTTCTTGGTTCGATTTAGATCCTATCTCTCTGCGAGCTGTTTGAGCAGAGAAATGTATTTCAGCCTTTGTCTGACAATACTCCATCTACTCTTGGATGGTGTCTGTCTTGTGCAACGTTATTTAAATGCACATTGATTTACCAGTTCTTGAGGTACACCAACTGTAGCTACTCAGTGCAGGAATAAATCCAGCCTTTATGAAGCTTGTCATATTCTTGTCATATGCTTGTCAGTTTTCATTGAGATTATGAGAGGTGTTCTTTCGTTATGGTGAAATCTATGGTAATTTTGGAGGCTGTAGGTTTGTTGTGCTGTTGAAATGTATTGGATTAAATTGGAGACAGTTTAGTGCCATTATAATTGCAGCGCTGCTGCAGTATATTCTGTTGAATACACAGTGTGGAGGTGTGTGGAAATGCTCTCTCTGTGTTGCAGCTTTTCACCATTTACAGACTGAAATATGTTCTCAGAATCTCAAATGATTTTTCTGTGAAGATAAAACTCAGTGAGGTGCAAAATTGCATGGCACAAAAGATTTGTGAGCTTCAAGAAAGAGTAGCCCCGGTTTGAACTCCAGGGTGTTATTGCATTGAAAAAACAGTTTAAAACACGGTGTTCTTCAGGAATAAGGGCCAGTGGAGGATAGAAAATGACAAATGTGTTTGAAAATATCATTATGACTCCTCATTTATCTCTCACACATGTTTATCACAATGTAGAACGTGAGCAGTGATTGTTGAAGTTGGTTATGAAACACAGGCTCTCAGCAGGAGCCTTTAAATACTGCAAACATTAGCAGCCTGGGGTTCTGAGCTGGGGCGGAGGATGACAAATTCCTTATCGTCTATATTTGTAAAAACTGTCAAATCCACATGCATGCTGTACCAAGGCAGCGCACGTTAAACCAGTGGCTTGCAGGATCGGCTGGTTTTGCTTCCGTGATAATCATTTTTTAGCTGTGAGATGCAGATGGTAGTCTGTGCTTTGTAGCTTAACAACAACTACAGCACCTCTGCTCACACTATGCACTGCTGTGTATCCAGGGTCTTAGATTACCAAAACTCAAAGACTTTGCATTTACTGTCATAAATTACTAAAAAAAATAGGAAGTCCGTATAGTTAAGAAGCTGAAACTGGCAAAGTTTTGACATTTATGCTTGAAAAATGACCGAAATGATTAAGCGATTATCAAAATCCAACTAATTTTCTTTCAGTTGACGAATTGATTCATAGACTGATCATTGCAGCTCTAGTTTTTTTTACCATCTGCATTTGAAAGGTTGAAGTTTATTGCCCCTGTTTATTGCCACACTTTGAACAGCTTGGTGTGCTTAAAGAGATGTCACTGCGTACCTTAAATTACACTAATTCATCACCGCTGAGGTGAGATGTTAAACCGCCGGAGGTCAGCAAAAACAACATTTACAGCTGGTCTTAAGTTGCTCTTTAAATCTTCTCCAATGGATTGTTTGGCTGCTTGGGGGAAACATTAGTGCCTTATGCAGTACTTGCAGTGAACAGTTTAACTTCTTTTGGGGTCATTTTTGGTCTCCACCAACTCCTGAGGAAAATATCAGGCTCTTCAGCAGCTAAATGCTCCGCTGTGCTCACCAGCGAGCTGCTAACTGTGTCTGTCTGCTGTTTGCTGCTGTGCAGGTAGTTTTTATCTGACCCTGATGAGACTGATCCAAATCAGTGAAGTTATGAGCCATTAACCATCACAATGAGCTGAAAGACACTTAATCACTCAGCAGAGCTGACAAGAACCGCCACACTCTTGATTTATCAGTAAATCGATCCACTCCTTCATGCTGAGAGCAGTACAGTGTTCATTGATTAGACAGGATCTCTTAAGTGAAATCCTTTGCAGCTTCTCTGGACGTTACCTGCCATGCAAACAAAGAGTAGTCCCTCACTCTGTGTTTCTGTTGAAGGGGAGAAAGGGGAATTGATGAGTCTGCAGCTGATGAAAGGTCAGGAGGCAGGGATGAGTTCGCTGATGAGAGTCATCATGTGCTCTGGGCCTGATGGGCAACGTTGGCTGCACAATCCCCTCCATTACTCATGCAGCATGAGGACTTTGTCACCTCTCTAATTAAGTAGTGTAATGACAACCACCTCTGACTCCACACACACACACACACACACACACACACACACACACACACACACACACATAAACACACACCGATAGGACAGCAAGAAGACACCAAGTCAGCAGTTTTGCTGCTTTGGTGTTCCACATGATGTTTAATCTTTCTGATCAGTAACTAAAAATCAACAGAGAAAAGCACATTACAATCAACCAGCCAAAGCAACATTTCTGTCTTTTGCTGCAGTTTTACAAATAAAAGCTGCTGAGAAATGGGACATTTAAAAAAAAGGCTGCAATCAGCAGCTCAAACGTGTTGCGTGTGCCAAGAGGACGTGCTTTGAAACAACACGCACAGCAGCCCGCCCTCACCAGAGCGTTCGTCCTCTGTGCGAGCAGGTCGTTACTTCCCATGTTTAGAAGTCAGGTGATGAAGTATAAAGTGCAAGAAAGTCTGCGTGTGGAGGAGGAGGAGGAGTGGATGGAAGGGTCAAACAAACACAGGAGGCCGCTGTTCATGCCCCATGTTAAGCTGGAAGTCAGTGTTGACTTATTATAATGAACATTTTTAAGTGAAACCATGATCTTTCTCTCAACCTAACCAAGTAGTTTTGGTGCCTGAATCTGAAACTGTGACCATTTCACACTGGTAACCAGGTGACGATGAAGGTCCAGTGTGCCTGTCGCTGCTACCAGCGGTCAGATGTGTCACTGTGACTTGTTACCAGGGAAATAAGAAATCACTGAATCCTAATTGGCTGTAAATGACTAATGACATGTGGGGCATGGCTGTCTTTTGTCAGGAGAAGAACTCCTTATGGGCAACACAAAAGGCAGTTTTGAATTGATATTTTTCTGCTTCTGAGTCCTTAAGTCAGATTTCTTTTTTTACGCCGTCGTCTAGGAAAGACGCTGATAACAAGATGAGATGTGTCAGGATCCGTCTGATTCGGCTTAGCAGGTGACTGATTGGTCGATAAAACTCTACGTTCGCTTTGCGGTAATCAGAGCAGCACGTCAAGATGTCGGGGAAAAAGAGTTTTTAGGGAAAGTAGAAACAAACAACACAATCAATCACAATCTGTGTGATAAAAAACTCACTGCTGCACTGCAGGAGAAACTCCAGGCTGCATCAAGTTGAGTTAGTTTAAAGTCTGTATTGACCAGCAGGACGATCTTTGCTTACAGATTTCCTTGGTGAAACCGTGTATGTTTCAAGAATCCTCCAGGATCAAGTGCTGCGTTCTAGGTCGTAATGTAGTGATATGTCGTGTTCTGTTTAAAGACACTGAGATTCTTGCATCCCCGACACAAAGGCGAGGGACAACTGCGCTTGCAACAAGTGACATTTTATCACCAGTCTTTTTTTCTGTTGTAAGAAAAGATGTCAAACCCGTGTGTGAGCCAGAATCACTTGAGACAGATATTTTTCACGGGGTGCGTCTGCTGGTGGAAGCCCTGCCAAAGCCACCGTAGTGCAGTGATTAATGGACAATATTGAAAAGAAGCCAGTGGTGTAAATCTGAGCCCTCTTTTTATGTAAACCTCAGCCTGTCAGATGCAATAAAATGTCTGGAGAGCGGATGCTGCATCCAGGCCAGGGCCAGACAGTCCAGTGATGCAGCGTTATGACGTAAGGAGAGATAGAAATGTGAGGTTGGGAGAGCCGGACCTCAGTGCATCGCTTACAAGGCTGCAGGAGACATGAGTCAGACCTCATGACGATGATGACATGCTTGCCTTCACCCTGCTGCTTCCCCAAAAACATCTCTAACTTCACAGTTTCTGTGCCGTTACTTTTTCTGCGCCACAGAAATGCAGATTTTGGATTGAATAGCAGGCAAGGCAGTGGAGACGCGTGGTTTAGCTTTTTGTGTGAAAGCCTTTCTGGTAAAAGCAAATCAACTAATGATCACAAGATTTCTGTTTTCAAAATACATAATGCATTAATGCAGGATCACACGCGGCTCTATCCACTGTCTCAACAGCCCAGTGGGGAGATCTGGTTTAACAAGACAGGCAGCAAGGTTGCTATCACAAATAGGATTGCAGGAAATCTTATTAGCATTCGGTATACACGAGCCAACAGGGGTATTCAGATTGTGATTTCTTTATCAATGCACTGGCTGCTTGTGATGCTGCTGTTTACATACAGTATATTTCTCCTGTGCAGTCCTCGGAGATCACAGTGTGAGATCACAAGTGCAAAAAGTAGAGGTAGCTTTTTGGTTTCTATGTCTTATGCTCAGTCACACATAGCCGTTCAGGGAGCATGCTGTTGGCAAATGTCAGTGGGATAAGCAACATCTCCTTGCTGCTCCCCAGAGAACAAAAAAGGCCAGGGAAATGCAATAATGCATTAATACGGACATAATGCTGTCTGCACAGCAGGTAGACCTCCACCTGTGCCTGCATGGAGCAGCATTTACATCAAGAAGGTGCCAGCTGAGGGACCTGAGGTATAGCAGAAGAATTTATTTTATATTTTTCCAGTCTCCTGATATTGTCAGTGTTTGTTACACAGCGTGAGCCTTAAGGCTGGTGTTGGCTGTGATTGATTCCTCTGTGAGTTGTCATTCGACCAAAACATGACAATCACGAGTATATAGTGTTGTATCGGATTGACGGGAAATGCCCGTTCAGTTCAGCATTTGGATTCTGATCAGCAAACAGCTTTAACTTTCTCCACATTTTTTGCACTTGTGGTGTAGAATCCAAAATTCTTACGTGGTTTGATGCGACGATCATCTGTTCAACACTTCAGAGGACAACAGTAGCCTCATGCTCAGAAGGCAACAGGACGGACGAAGGGTCACACAGATCTGCCCCTGCTGGAGTGCAAAGCTTACGCTGTCATGCACAGTTAATTTGAAATTTTAACAGGTTGTTGCACTTCATTACTTTTGTTTTTCCACGTTGGAAACTGCGGTAAGAAATTCAAATAAAAAGTGACAGCCCTTTTATGTGCTGTGCTTCTCAATTTACGTTCCACGAGCTCACCTTGAAAACATAGTTTGAGCTTTAGAGGTGTCTCCCTTTCATACTTTGGAACAATAGTCTCAACAACTCAACAAATTTAATGACAGAATAACTTGTTTGTCCGCGACCTTTCGACCATTAAGCTTCTTTTTTTTTTCAAGGTTTTTTCTCATCTTATGACTTTCTTTTCTTTGTCTGTGCCCTCTGGAACAGTTATAAATCATTGCTGAAGACTAAATCCTATCTTTGATGTGACAGTGCAGGTTTGGGGAAACTGTATTTTGGGTTTCAAGGATTAGTTCGTTAAGCTTAGCAGAGCTTTGTCGTCATGTTTACAGTAATAAAGACACGGTTAAGATTAGGGATCGATGGTGGCCATGCTTTAAAAAAAAAACCCAAAAATGACAAAGAATAATATTCTCAGGTTTGATCACAACATTTAACTCAAAAACTTGATGTTAAACTGGAGGTTTGATTACAAAATGACCAAGTCCCTGCTTGTGTTACTGGCCCTGCTGAACTGATTTTGGTAGCTAATTTAGTAATTAAAATGTTATCTTGAGCAATAGGGAAAAAAAAGAAACCTGATAGACCCTGATATGCTCCTGTTTATTCAGTACCTAAATAGAAAACACACTTTTCTTTCCATCATTGCTCCACAAAACATATCCCTCCGATTCTGCACTCTACAAATATGAACACATAATTGTGCGACTTTATTGACTTCAACATGTTCCACGTTCTCATGTTCTACCTCCCGGCTGCTCATTGTTTCTCCCCCTCATCCTGCAAATGTTTTCCCCGCCTACAGCCCTCAGACACGTCTCCCCTGCCAGCCACGACTTCAGCCTGTTTTTATTTCCATTATTGGTACATTGTGTCAGTCCTCTGGGGACGTTAGACAGGGCGTAGTATCAAAAACCCCTTAAAAACATCGTTAGATAGGCATTCTTATTCTAATTAAGCACTTCCGGCGTCTTAACTGCTGCATGTATTCAGCTATCGAGTATTAATTGACACATCGCAGCTTGTTAGCGTTGTGTATCGTTTTCATTTTGTTCTCAGCGGTGTCAGAGCTCTTGGTTCGCTTGTGTCAAACAGACAGGTGTGCACGTACTGTGATATGTTTGCAGGGGTGTTGAGGAGAAGTTGGGTTGTTTGGGATGCTCTCCCGATCCCCATCCTACGTCCTGCTTCGAACCGTGGAGATGTTTCTGTGTGCGAGGGATGAGAGCAGCTTTCTAAGGTGTTGTTGTGGAGAAGTTTACAGCTGGGTTTTTCATTTGTGTCTTGTGTGTCATAACTTTATGAATAACACACTGTATTGACCCTGCTGTCCAGTCACAGGCGGCAGGAGACTTATTTTCACAGGAAGTACAAGCGAAGCAACCATGAGCAGTGTTTCGATTGTTGCAGCGTTTGCCTCAATATGACACCGAATCTTGCAGTGAATGACACTAAAGATAATAAGAGAAAACTCAGACGTTACCCCGAAACACCCCACATCCCGAGCGGCTGACAGGTGTAGCACAGACCGAGCAATGCTTCAGTCCTCGCACTGAGCAATTACTTGCTGCATCAGACGCTGTTTTGTATGAGTAAAAAGAGCTGAATGTCACTTTACTCTCAGGTGCCTGAACCTCTTCGAAGCAGCTTCTCCCGTGAGCTTGAATTTCAGTCTTAATTCATCCTCTTTTGATTGAGCTCCAATGTTCCCTCGTCTTTCTTTTAAAGCCATCAGTGTTAATGATAGAAAAAAGAAAAAGTACATGCACAAAGTGAGACATTTCATGAGAAGAAGTACCAGGTTTAGATGTTGCGGAGGTATTGATCTCTGCACGTTTTTATGTCTCCCATGTTAGAGCCGAGGGTGAAATCCAATACGACCAAGCTATTTTAACACCGTGTGGAGGTGAGCAAGCGGGCTCTGCACACCAGATGTATGCAGAGGTGTAGGAAGAGAAGCTAAATTTTTGTTTATATTGACCAGCCCTCCCTCAGGTGCAGCCGCACGGTAGGGTGTATGTTTGTCTTCTGCAAGCTGCTTGATACCAGACTTTATATGGAGCTCAAACAAAATGCAAATATGATGAGACTTCTGAATTCTTTCATCAAGATCAAGGCTGCATCAGAATCCCACGTCTTCCATCGAAATCGCAGTCATCTGGGTTCACTTTGCCATTATTACTCAATTTGTTTTCTGCTTTATGTTCAGACAATTCATATTTAAATCATTTGTGGTGCTCTTCCTCCACCCGAAAGCATGCTGCATCAGATTATCCCTTTTCTATCATCAAGACATTGTGATTACAGTTGTGGTCGGCTCAATTATGTTCCTTCGTTCTCCATTTTCTCCTCAGTGGAATAGGTAAATTAAGATAACTGGGCTGGCTGATTAGCTCCACCTCCTACTGTTAATTAGGATTAGTGTGCACATCAGATATTTTATTGATGGTGGTGATAATGATAATGGCTGTGCTGGCTGAAATCAGGCCCGGCACGTGAGGTGTTGGTCTGTGAGGAAAATGCAGCACCAGTTAATAATTTAATGGAATTCATGTAAACCTTGACATGCATTTTGGTAATGGGTTCAATCATGGATAGGAAGTAAAACCATCTGTTAAAGTTTAGGTTATTTACTGCTATTGTCACTCTAGACTCAAAAGGCCAAAAAAGTCGGATTTCGCTGCAGGATTTTAGTCTTAAGACAGTCAGCATTGATCAGTTGAGCCGGCCACTTTGAGGTCAGACCTTTCATTAAACTGCATCCTCAGAGCGTATTTCACCATCTCTCTGGGTTTAGGTGATGATGTGGCTGACCACCTCCTGAATCTTTCATACTTTGGCTTCTGCAGGTAACTGTAAATGGCAAAATGAAAGCTGCTAAATGACCAGGTGTCAAACATTTGCTGAGGGAGAAAAGAAGGAAAAAATGTGTTCTTTGAAGGATGAAACTGGTGTTATTTTATATTCTTTGTGGTCGCCAAAAAATTAAGCAGAAAGATCAAAACCCACAATGTCTTTTGCCTCTCAGAACTTCCCAGCTCCCGTAGCGTCTGCGGCACTCAGCTTCCAGCACATTGATTCTGATTCAAGACATAAATCTTTAACAGCGGGTCAGAAACAGTTGGCATTTTTCAAAAAGGCAAAGTAATTTCCTGAAACAGCCTGACACTGTAGTTTTCAGCAAACGTCACTCAAAGAGTAGCAGTTTGTAATTGCTGGGGACTATTTTCAGCTGCGGATTCTTACGCAATTGGTGCACTTTACATTGTGTGTGTGCTGAATATAAACTATGGTATGTGTGGTTCATTGTAGTGGAGGAAATACAGTTTCATTTATGATTTTTTTCATATTTTAGGAAAGCAGTGGAGATGAATGAGCTACACCAGTCCTTGGAGTCCGTGGAGCCGTGCATGCTAACGAACACAGCCTCCCTCTCAGCGTTACAATGTTTGCACATGTCCAAAAACCTGTTGATATCAAAGTCTTTCATAATGTCCAGAAGTAGACTTCCAACAAGACATGTGGGCTTTTCTTTTGTACAAGCATGTTAACCCTGGCCTTGAAAACTGTGACACAGAGCTGACCGTAAACAGACAAGGCGCCGCGTGTTGCAAACTTTGGTTAAAAAACAGTTGAGATGCTGATGTGCTAAATGTGCTGTATACCTGCGCAAAGAGTGCTGAATAATATCAGCATTTCCCACATGTCTTAATTGGAAAATGCTCCATTCAGATTAAGGCCTAATTTGGAATATCCCACCAGAATATGTTGTATCAGATTTGGAATATTGTCATATTTGGAATAATAGTGGAATATTAGTGTGCATGTAAACACTCCCTGAACAACTGGATGGGACACAGGTGAAGGAGGTGTCGAGATTAGCAACAAACTACCGCAAATCAACATCAATAATTGGGAGCAGATCAAAACTCAGGGAATGTTCTTAATGAAACATGATCAAATATTCTGATAAAGCAAGGTGATTTCAAGCACACATAGTCCTGTTGCCTCAGTTTAGGTTCATGCCTCCAATGTGCTTTATGTTAATAAAAAATGTGCTACGGCTGTTAAAGTAATGAGGGAGTCTACCTAAAGATACATCATTATTTATTGATGTTTGAGACGTGATTTGAATATAGCATGCTTCTTCTTCTTCTTCTTCCTCAAATGATTGATGTCAAATTTAGCAAAACTCCTCATGCATAAATGCAGTGTTTTGGAAAAAATAATTTGTTATGCTTTGCCTTTATTTGCTTGCTTTTTCTCTTTTAATAAATCCAGTGTTTCATGCATATTTCCAACCAATCATATGGGCCCACACACATTTTCAATTTATTATTCAAGCTCAAGGACAGAATTGTCATGGTGGCTTAGTACTGGCATTAACCCTACAGTTAAAACGGCTGTCTGAGTTTCCATTAACCTACACAATAGAACCGCCCTGCTAATTTTCACAGCTCCACTTTAGTAATAATTGATATTCATGATGTGTGTTCCTGCAGCTGCCAGTTAAATTCAGTGTACACAGACTCGGGGTGGGTGGTTAATCTGCTCGGGGATGTGTGTCATATTTAAGTCAACAAATCAGTCAAATTCAAGCCAGTGCAAACTATAATAATGTTTTCAGTGGGGTGGGTAAGATGTGATTCACTGTACATCACACTGACAAATAAATATGCCGTTAATTGTTATAAAATGGGTAGTTTCTGCCTGGTGATGGATCGGTGCATTCAGCTGTGGCCAGAGCTGAGCTTTCTGGAAAATGGACCATGTTACTTTGTTGGTTCTTCTGATGATTTTTCAGCTGCTGTCAGAGGAAATTTAGACAGAATATCTCCAGCGTTTTTCATAATTAATTTAGACGTATTTTCTCTTTGTGCACAGGAACAGCTGACAAGAGGAACATACAGCTTGGTATCTTACAGGTAGGTCAACAGTCATTTACACATCATTACCCAGATCCAGGAGTGCACAGGGAAAGAAATGACTTATCTGCTGCTTATTGCAGTTTTGCATTTGTCATTAGTTTTCTGATGAGCACACAGAGAGGGCCAGTGAAGAGACAGACTTTACTTCCGGGATGTGACGGTCCACCAGCCCACCAATGCAGTGGCCCACTGGTATTTGTCCCAGTATGCCATATGGCCAGTACAACGTCTTACTGACAGCAAAAAATGAAAATAGAATTCAGGCTTATGGACGGTCACCTACCCTGCGGGGAGAAAAACACTGAAGTGCAGAGGAAATAAAACACATGGTGTTTTATTGCCACTGTGCGTGGCAGGCTGCCATGTGGTGGGAGCGCTCCAGGTCACTTCCTGTGGTGTTTGAGATGGCTGTGACTGGTATTTGTTGAGATTATTGCCTCTGCATGGAGTCAGCAACAGAGGCAGCCAGCAGCGAGCAGCCCTTTAAACCCTGCTGCCTTTATACGGAGTCTGTGCCACAGCACTGAAATTACCTTGACAAAGACGTGAGGTTTTAGAGGTGTTAGTTCAGTGGCCACCTGTTCAGTGGTTAATTAGAGAGGAAACACGGCCTAACCCTGTATGCACTGCTTTTATCTGGGGATTTTCTATACCTTTTGTCACATGCGCTGTCTCATTTCTTTCTGGACTGGCTTTTGCTTTTAAGCCAAGAGTTTAAACACACTGAACCACAACTCTTGCCAGGATAGTTATAAAGGAGTCAGTGAATTGCATTAAAAACACCAAGCTCCTCTTGTGTTTCCTCATCATGGGGCAGCACATATTTACAAAGCAGCTGAACTCCTGTAATCCCTCGGCCCATCCTCACCGTAGAAACAGCCTAATAGGTCATTATTAAGACCCACAGCTACGTTTATTGTTAGGTGGCGACCTTTAGTGGTCATAGTAATTATGACATAAGCAAAAGACAAAGTCAGATGACGTAATATAAAGAGCAGGAAAGTCTATATATAGAGGAGGGTGGGATGGATGAGTGGGTCAAACAAACACAGGACTTTCACCCAGAAGAACACTGTGCGTATCCCGTGTGAACTGAAAGTGGAGAATACACGCCGAATCTATTTTTGACAGATGATGCGTCAACCTGCACAGAGCACATTGGGCCAGATAGGAAGTCAGACACAGGAACGGTGTAGAGAATCTGGGATATTTTCAAAATAAGACACCCTGTGCAGACTCCCGATCGTACATCATTAATAAATGCAGTTAAAACAGACAAAAAAAAGAGAAACAATTTAACTACGAAGCCTACTTGACCATAGTAGAAACACGGAAATCAAGGGAAAATGACCAATAAACATGATCTGAGCAAATCAGCAAAGCTTGGCAGGCAAAACGCTCTGTGTCTGAAAGGTGGCTGGTGTAACATACTTATTTTAACCCAAAGCACGACCTTTTCCAAAACCTAATCAAATAGTTTTGGTGCCTAAACCGAAGGAAAGTGTGACCATTTCACAGTGTTTGATTTCTATGTGTTGATTGATTACATTCTGTCGCCTCTCTTGTTGTCTGAGTTTATGTATAGATGTAAAACACTTGCCATCTAAACCACTTGTTAATGTATATGACACATGGGTGACGACAGTAATCATTGTCATATAAACCCAACTGTCAGTCTCCTGTCCTTTCTTTTATTTCACCCTGTGCTGTAACCACGCACTGCACTGTTTGCAGAGCTTTGACAACTTTTCAAGTTCCACATTATTTCCAATACTGCAGCTGAGTGCCTCTATCCTTGTGTTATCAACAGTCAGGGTAGTGAAAGCCACTTCAGTAAACAAGAAGGCAGTCTGTATTGGTTGCCTCTGCACTTCAGGTGGATTAATTCATGATTTGGCTTACTGTCAGCAGAAACTGTCCTCTGTGAAGACCACCAAGGCTGTGCTACATCAGAACAATTTCTTGGTCTTTTTCATAGATGCTACTTGCTAAACAAGTTGAAAGATACCATCAGTTCGATGAAGGATTTGCTTTCATTGGAAGTCAACAGTGGCGGCTCCTGAAGAGGTTAACATAAATGCTGCTTTAGCAACAGTTACATCAGAACTGACTGACTGAGTTTTACTCTCGTTAATTAATGTTATTGGTTGTAATTGGTCGTAGCCTGCGATGGATGGTGATCAACAGATGGTTCATCCAATCACCTGCTGAGTAGTTTTTGAAAGTTCCATGCAGGTCTTTCCAGATGGTTCTGTGTGACACACCATCTGATGTGTCAGGTAAGCTCGACCTAGCTGAATGATTTAATTAGTCCTTACAGAATTGTGGAGTGCTGTTAAAACTTTTTTCATATAAATCTGTGCTGCTGAACTTCGAAGCATGAACACAGCTGTTTTGGGGCTGGAAAATACACCAATATATATTATATATTTCACGTATCATACACACCATCGTCTGAATCCTATAGAATTAAACTGAATTGTTGGAAATTTAACCAACCTGTGACTCCACAGTCCAGCTCAGATGCCTGAAACCTTGAACTAGTCCCACTCTCATCAATAAGGACAACACAGAAGTGAGTCAACATGAGAAAAGAAATATCAAATGTTTTAAACCGTTATCATTAAATCAACGTCAAATGACAGTTTGTTGAGACACAGATTTGAGGTCATCCATGTCAGGGGGTGTTATGGACACTTAACTGTTGACTAATGTACACATTGATGGTTGACTCTGCAGAGGAAGCAGCTACTTCACGCTCAGCGGTGTCCTCTTACAGTACATCCAACACTTCATTTATTTGTTCTATTTGCAGTCTGTCCTTTGTTTCCTCTTTTTCCTCAGTCTCCACTTTTGCCAGTGGTCGGTTGTCTCTCATGCCGCCTGTGAGGAAGTCAAGTTCTCTGAACCCTGGGTCAAGGAAATGTGCAGTAAGCAGCGGTAGCAGAGGGTCCAGCAGCTCAAAGCCTGAAATGACAGATGAGGCTGTCAAACAGGGCTGTGTTGCATGTGCTGGGCTTCTCTTCTCGGTGCAGGGTCACCTTCGCTGCCTGTGTTTTCCAGATACTCTACAATCCCAGTTGTGACAGGCAACACACAGCTAAATGTGGCACCGCTGTCTAAGGGAAGAAGCACAAAAGCCAATTCTTAGCATTCACTGAACATAACCCAGATGTGATTTTACTGTTACATATGGGTTTGACAGGACTGTGGCTACTCACCATTACAGCCCAGTGAGCGTCTTCACTGTGCAGAGGACAATATTCTGCTGGATGGGTTCCTCAGGTTCATAATTTCCCATTGCAACACTGGTTTCCACTTCACCTTTTGTAATAAACTCTCGTTTCCTCAGTGTGTGTCCTCAGCTCAGTGTAAACACACCTCCCTGCCACATTTTGGCTGCATCATCGTGAACATTTGCTGCTGGTTTAAAACTTCAATCATCAGCTCAGAACAGCAGCTTTGGTATTGATTTCTTCTTCCAGGCAGTTAGCTTTGTGATGTTCTAGTAGCTGCTCTTTTGCCACTGGAGTGATTTGTTATTTCTAGCCAGGTTTTGCCTAGTGGCATGTAAATGAAAGATATGCTTCCCGGTGCAGCCTTGTGCCTTCTGTCAGTTTCTCTCCAAGCTTCCTTTGCCACATGGTTTCATTCGTTATTTTCATTGCTTTAGTTCTACATAGCAGCTGGTAGCCTCGGCTAATGGCTGGAATCAGTTTATTTGGTTTATTCTCTTTGTTGACGGTATTAATGTGTAACCTGTTCACATACTTTAGCTGCTACAGTTTTGTCTGTGATGCATCATGATGTGAGATATGTGTGTCGTCGATGGTTTTTGCTTCTCACTGATCCAACGATGAAGGTATTCTTTATTATCCTCTTCATCGAGTTCAAAGTATCATTGATAACTATCGGTAGATGTTATCTCTGGGTGCTATAAGGACACTTTGGACCAATAACTGGAAAAACATATTGCATATTTAGCAAATTACCTCCTTGTACTCAGGTCCTGGGTTTGTTTCCTCACAGCAGGTGTAATACCTTCTGTATCCCACAGTTTTTAGACTTTGTGATGCTCCCAGAAGTGCTGGTGATCAAGGCATTGCAACTTATTCTATTGTCACACTTGGTTTGAATCAATCTGCAGAAGGCCAGTTTATGCTGGTGAAAGGCAGCTTTTAGATATCCAGACAGACAGACAGACATGAATCTATGCCTTTACTGATATACAACACTTCAGAGTACAGTGAGGGTGCATTAGCGCTCACAAAATATCCAAAATAAATGAAAATTTGACAAAATATTCACCCTGAGCTGGTGGAAATTCCTAAGTAGCTTGTTTGATGACTGTCTTCAGTGCATACAATGAACAAGTCATTATATTTCCCATCCAGGCTGTATTATAAATAATGTGACTGTTTACTTAACGTATTTGCAGCAGACACTGAAATAACTGAAGCGCATTCTGCTTGTTACAAATCTGGCTTGTGCTGTGACTCGACAAAGGGTGATGAGAAATGTTCAAACAAGATGTATCGTCTGTTTTTCATTTTCATCCTTAGGATTTTTCCTTATAATTCACTCAGACGTCTTCTCCTCACAGACTGTCTCACCCACTGACATGCACACACTCTGTACCTGCAGCTTGTCGAATGATAACTGATGGTTACTACAATCACTTAATACGTTGTTGGTTTTGATAATTACACCATGTCAATCATGAAATTGTCAGATTTTGAAATACTGTCTCATCCACTACCACTAAGACTTTTCAGTCTTGCATTCAAAGTGATTATAAGTAATTATGGAAAATCCCTCATGCTAATTCTTTATTCAGCCATAAGCTATTTTATTTGAACCAAAATTTGCCTATTGTGCCCATGACAATAAAATTTCACTTCTCCCAGACAATGTTTAATACAGCCTTGTGGAGGTGAATGGGATCACTCTGATAATTTACCAGTATCGCCTGGCAGCCCACAGGGCCCCTCCGCCGCTCTCAGTTAAAGTCATTCTAGGCTCCACTTGCAGTGTTATGGCTTCTTTGAGGAATATTGCCTGCTCCAAAATTACCCACTCATTTTTTTTTTCATGTATTATCTCTCTGCACTTTCCTGATTGGCTGGTTGCAGAACTCTCGAGCCACACTCTAAGCAAATACAAAGAAATGAAAAATCAATGGAAAAGAGACATACTAATACTGAGGAAGCTAGCATTTGAACACAGCATCGCTCCTGCTTCCTAGAAGGAGAGGAATCCTAAGATTTAAGCTTACTTGGGATGGAAGGTGGCCGGGGGCAGGGATAAGTCCCTCCACTGGACATGTCCCTCCTGCTGAAGTGTCCTTGAACAAGACACTGGGTCTGTTTAATGAGTCACCTACCGACTTGACTTTGGCCAATGATGTCTAGCATCATACTGTACATTACTCAAGGAGCCAATTATGTGCCAAGGCTGGATGGAGATTGGAGCATTCAGAATGAAACTGCCTTTAAGCAAGCATAAAATATAAATCTATTTGTGTATTCCCTTTTCTTCTGCTGTGGATCCATGCAGGGAAAATCCCAAATAATCATATCGTATTCTGGGCGAGATGATGGTGTTCACGGATTCTTGCCTTATTCATGCTTGCTCAAGGAGTCTCTATCTCTCCTTGTGTTTCCCGAATAATATATTAGAATTTAAAAGGCGGGGTGGATTCCCCTGGAGTGTAAGTGCCAAGGTGAATTTGAGGAGGGCAAGTTCAAACAAATGCTGAGAGAAAGTTGCTAAATCACAGTCATGTACAGTGATTCTCTCTAAGGAGGGCAAGAGGAAAGAAGAGTGAAGAGTCATCATTATTATTATTATTCAAGCTTTGCTACACTTAACATGTAACCAGGCTTGATCACATTGTGCCACTTTACAATCACAAGAGAAGACAGTATCAGAAAGAGAAGATCAACTATAAAATGTAAAAAAATAAAAATATATGTTCAAACAACTTTATTATTTTCTTTACAGGCTATAAATACAGAACAAGGGAGTAAATATTTCACAGCAGTAGAGCACAGGAAGAAGAAGCTCTGCCAGTGCCAAGTGTATGATTTCATATTTAAAGTCCAGTGGGTCGGATTTAGTGGGCTCTACTGGCAGAGATGTAATATAAAATTCATAACTATGTTTTCATTAGTGTATAATCACCTGAAAATAAGCATCATGTTTTCGTTACCTTAGAATGAGCTATTTGTATCAGCAGAGGGAGCAGGTCCTCTTCCACAGTGTCTGCCATGTTGCACCGCCATGTTTCCATGTTTATTGTCCCACCTAGTTGAAACAGGGAGCCAGTGAAGTGAGGACAGAATCAGTGTTATCAGAGCTGACCTGACCTGAGAAGAGCGAGTTAGAACTGTTAAGTCTAGATGAGATGAATGTATGAATGGACAAACTCTGATTCTTCCAAACTGATTTGGAGGCACATCCTAATCATGTTGTCCTGCCGATAGTTTGTATGTGTCATTGTAGATGACAATAACAACATATTTTGTTGTTCAATGTGGAGGATTTTTTAGTCAAGGCAGGGTGGAAATATAAACCTGGGTGTCTTCAGCGTTCATGGATTGAAGGATGGATTCAAATAGGAGCATATGCAATGAGAGAAGCAGTGGCCCTGAGATGGAGCCTTGGGGCACTCCACAGGAACAGATCATAGAAGTGGTTATTGTGAATGACTATTTGTAACCGACTAAGGAAGTATGAATGAAACCACGAGCATTTATTACAAGGATTTTCATCTTTAATAGTAAACTGCCACAAATATTAATCTTAGCTCACTTGTGCATTGAATCTCTGAGGAATGCACCATATTGACCACAGACCTATGTTCATATGCATTTAAGTCTCCTACAGAGAAGTATTCCAGAGTTTTCGAATTTCTTCCATCCACAGAGCCTCTTTAGTCAAATTGGTGCACAGCTACAATGATTGCATGCTCTTAAATACAGCTCTTTTATTTAGTGGCCAAGTCACCAAGGATGCATTAAATTTAATTTAATCCTGCATTTCTCCCCCTCCTTTGTCTTTGATGTGACCTTCTGTCGGCCGTCATCCATCATTCCAAAACACAGACATCCTGAATAGGCTTTGGTTCCGGTCTGAAAGGTGGGATGGAGAGGGGGGGGTTTCTTTCCTGATTTAAATACTGTTTATAAGAAAAGGAAAATGACCCAGACCTCTTGCATTCTCTCTCTCCAAACACTTGCATGCATGTGTGTATTTAAGGATTGCATCAGTGCTGCTGAGTTTGGGTGCTATTTCGTAGCAGAATCTGAGGGTAGAATTGGACTTGAGTGATGTTCAGGGCAAAAAAAACTGTTTATTGCTCGACTGTATACAAGGTCCACACAGACATCTGTGTTTCTGAGTTATTTATAGCAGCTGGCACTAGGCAGCCCGTTGTTAGACATTTATGAGCAATGAAACCTGTTGTCAGTGTGAAAATTTGGATGGATGAAAGAATGATTTTCCCCCTTATGTACTGAGTGAAATCACATTTCCTTAATTCATATTCATGTAATCTGTTATAACAAATAGTTTGGTCATGGTCAGTTGTTTTTATTATATTACTGAAAAACCTGATTGATAAATAATATTTGCTATTATCTGCATAGGTGGCCTTTTTTTATAATACTTGAATGTCCTATGGAAATGAATTTAGGCACATACAGTATGTCCTTGATCATCTCAGAGCAGCCCCGTGACACATGTTGGGTTTACGAACCTCTAATTGATAAGCGTCCCAGAGAGTGTGTCACAGCAAGTCGTCTCCTCATAGGAGCTAGCTTAGCAATTCCCAGCTGGAGTCTGGGAGCCCTCAAAGGGTCAGAGCCACAGCAGGGATTGGACAGTGCCAGCGCTGTCAGATTTGGTGAAATGCCACAGTGGGAACAAAGGCAAATGAAAGAGCTTTTTCGCCCTTTGATGCTGCAACTAAAGTCGGGGGCTATTGCCAAGAGCCGTGGAGCGGCGTGAGCACAGAGATCACACTGCACACTGGGACTCTGCCACAAATTACATTTCCCCACTTTTAGCAGCTGTTTCACTCAGGCGTATCTCAGGGCTGTAATTTGTGGAAATACGGTTGTCTCGAAAAAGCCACTTATTATTGTTTCAGCTACTTTTGCAAAATAGCTGTAATCAACACCTTTATATGAACAAAGGATCACATGACTACTTGTAGTTCACCTACAGCTGAAGTGGTGATCAACCAATGGATAATTATTAACGACCTCAACTCCTCTCAGCTCTACGGAGCTTGAGTTCAATCTCATTTTTTGGTTTGCGTGCTGCAGCAGTTTCACCTGCAGTGTTTTGCTACGTGTCCATCACCAAACGGCAGACAAATTTAGAAACTAGCTGGTGAACAGAGGGGAGCATTTAACAGCTAAGGAGCCAGAATCTTCCCTCAGGGGTGAGTGAAGACTAAAAACAGACTACTGAACTTACATTCAGGGTCACACTGTTTGCTAAAAAGGTCGCCATATCAAAGAAAAGGTGATAATATGTCAGTGTTGTGTTTGCAGCCTGTGCCCCAAAGTGTGAAAAAACCTTAAACAGTTCTTGTAAATTTGAGAGTTTTAGCAAATACATTTTTAAAATTGGCTTTTGGGGAGGTTAAAAATCCTCATTGTTTTACAGACAGATTCAAATTAACATATCACAAGAATTGGCTTTTTGCTCAAGGATACATCATTTGAAATGACCCGTGTCTGGAAAGAGGCCACTGAGCTCAAGTTCATCAGGATAAAACCAACAAAACAAACAAACAAAAAGCCCCCAAACGCTTCTGATACATAGTTTTGTTAAGTCTGTCATAAAACAATGAGTTTCACTCTTTTCTCCACACTGGCCCCAAAGTGATCTCTTTGTAAGTGACTCCATAAGCGGAGATGACGAACAGTATCTACAGTCCACATTCTGTGCAACCCTACGCCCATATCAGCCATCCGCAGTCTGAGGTTTCTCACATCAAGTGAGCATCTTCCAGATACAGTCTTTTTCGTGCCAAGTTTCCCACGCTAGGAAAGGATCAGTTTGGTGCCAGCACAAAGAGGAGGAGAGACAGAGTGAAATAACTCTTTCAAAGTGCAGATCCTCTCTTCCTTCATTGATTAATCAGCTGGACAAAAACATCTCAGAAAATAGAGTAGAATGATGCTGCCATCAAATAGTCATAAAATAGCTTCTGAACAGCCAAAGATATGGAGTTCATGATCATATAAGATGAAGAAAAGCAATAAATCCTTCCATTTGGGGAGCTGGAACTCGGAAATTTTTGGCATTTTTGGTATCAATACAGCTGTCATCAACTGTTCGACCAGCTGACCAATCGTTTCAGGCTTAGGCATGAAAAAAGTGATTTGCAATAGACATAGTCATTTGCAGTTACCGGTCCCCAAACAAGCGAGGGGAAGCAAACAAACACCTCTTCTCCGACGGACAGCTTTTCATTAACAACCTCCTTTTTACAGCCACATCTTGTTGAACTGTAAGCACAACTTTATCTGATGGCAGATGCCGAGAAGAAGGCTCCAAACAGCCAGTGCAGGTCAGATGGAGTGTGTTGACAGTGGACAGGCCATGAGGTCTGAATGAATGATTATTTTGATGAGGCTGCATGATTAGAAATCTCCCCCTGCCTCCTCTTGGTCCCTGTCTTGCCTTCTCATGTGGATAAATCAAAGTCAGCCCCTAACTGAGTCTCTGCTGCTCCTCTGTCTGCAAAGTCATTAATCCAAGGATGTGGCCCACGGGGGATTCTCTCCTCCTGCTTGACTCAGTAGTTGTTACATGAAAAATAAGCTTGGTTTCTCCCTCCTTCGCCTAAGCATCTCTCTTTTATTTGTTCTAATGGGCTTCTGCTGCTGGTTTTCACCCCAGAGGCTGAGATTACGTGTCCTGCTGGGGTTTTTCAGTGGGATTGTAGCGGCGCTGTAAATTGCTACGCTCTGCCCTCACTCTACATTGCTCTAGGGCCACTTTCACAGATTCTCCCACTCTGTTGGTGTGATTTGTGTCTTCATATTTCTTCTTTGTCTCATCCCCAACATGCTGCTCATAACTGTAAATGTATAAAGACAGATAAAATGAAAACAAAGGCAGCTGGATCCCGTCATGCCTTACTCATCCTATATATATAATCTACACTCCTGTCGCCTAACGCAGACTCTTTTTGCCTTCTTTCTAGCTCCCTAATTTTTTTTTCTGCGACGCCCCCACCTCCCTCCTCCTCCTCTGTTATCGTGGCCTGGAGAGGAGTTGTGAAATTCATGACATTCAGATCTGGAGGGGCTGGGTGATGGAGGACAAGAATAGTCTCCCGAGTTCCTGCTGGAATCTGTCTGTCTTTGATGAGCGAGTTATACAATGTCAGCACCCCCGATAATCTCGCTCTTGCAATTTGTGGCAGAGAGAGAGAATCTCATTTGTTGCATTTGGTTACGGACCAGTGGCTGCCTCTGCAGAGCCCGTTTCTGCTCCATAACCTTGTAACTGTACTGACCAGTAACATGTGCACAACCTGAAATGGAATAATGGACAGTGGCATGAAGATAAAAGGAGATAAAATCTTAATGCTTTGTTCGGGGCCTAGTGTGTCTCTCTCCCACTCTCTTTTCTCTCTGCTGTGAAACTCATCATAGGCGGTACGCTCTGTTGCTTGAAAGGCAACGGAGTCTATCTGCTTAAAATTCAAAGTTGTCTGTGTCAAACAGAGCTCTCAAACAGCCCCTGAGACACTCAGCAGCTTGAGAGGATGAAAAGTAGTTCCTCTGGCTAACAGCGAGGGGTAGTGTTGCTCCAAGACAACTTCATTATTCTTCTGCTTTCCCTCTCATTTGGCTTCCTCTTTCTTGTTTGCCATTCTTACATAAAGCCCTGAATACAGTGAGCATGCTGATTATTCAACTTCTTCGGAAGTGGTGAATACTTTGCGTTATTTCTGCAATAGAAAGTTGGAGAATGCTCTTAAATGGCCTTCAAAACACAGCCAAAGAGTCATTACTTTAATATTTTATTTCCTACTGATGATTTTGTGATGCTTTGGTGAGCTCAGCACTTTCAAGATATCCGAAAAGATGGTGCTGTTTGAAGCAGAGAAAAAGTGCATTTTATCCAGCAGAAAGTTCAACAAAAAGGACGTGAAAACATGATTGTGGGCATTTTAGGCCACTGAGGCAGAGCATGTTGTCCTTGCGATCTTGTCAGGGGTGTAGTTGTGCACACACATGGTAAATATTTTATGTGTCTGCGTCCTACAGGGAAGGGCCTGTGCTGTTACTGTGCAATGGCTCCTTCGCCCTTAAAACCCACATAAGAGGAGCTGTTGCTGCATATGAAGGTTTGCTGACTCTTCTCACCTGAAGAGAGTGTTTATGTTTGGACGGCTGCTGTATAGATGAACGTGTTTGTGCTGAACCAGAAGTATATCTGATACTGTGTACTCAGGGAGTGGAGAGATGTTGACTGTAATGTGAACCACATGACTGTTATAGGCCCTCTGTGTGGTGTTTATACTGTCCTGCCTTTGTCAATCGTAGACAAGGAATCAATGCTTTTTTTTCCTTCTGCCCATAATAACTAATCAAGTTCCTTCATATATACTTTGTGTCTTGTTAATTCTGTCCATGCAGTTATTACAGCGTCTCGTAAACTTCTTTACTTGCCGTTGGAACTGTCTCTCTGGAGGTGATTTACTCCTAAAGTATATCTCTACCCCTGTGACAGCAGTGTTTCAGGGTGCACTGAAACCCATCCCGCAGAGGGCAGCCTCCAATCACCCGTCCCCCTCCTCCTGTCGCCAGTCAAGTCCTCAGAGTCAAGGCTGACCTGCTTTAAAAGAGCACTCCGACCAGCCTGCGACGACTTTAGAATGAAACCTGCGGACGTAGACTAATTACACCAAACTGCCCTTTCCCTTTCACCTGCCGCGCACAAATCACTCTGGGCAAACAGCTTTTTTCTTTCTCCCTCTTTCCACAGCCTCATGAAGGACATCTTTTGAGGCACATGAAAAAAAAGCCACGGCGAAAAGAGCTCTTGAAAATACATTACTGTAGCGACAATAACGAGTTTGTGAGCGGACGCCTGGGTCTGGAGAATCAGTCTGTTACAGACATTTCAGTGTCGCTGTCAGCTGAGGAACCGGGGCAGGCTGACTGGAAAGGAGGAGCTGCCATTTGTGCCCACTTTTTTCGAAATAAGAAAGGGATGTGACTGCAGGAGGATGCACATTTTTGCCTGTGGGCTAGACTGTTAAACTGCACTGGAATACTTTTCTAGTAAGATGCATCTGCAAAAGAAGCTGACAGATAAAATGAACATCAAATGTATATAAAAAAAACATACACAGAGACATAAATAATAAAGGAGTCCTCTGACTGTCTGAATGCTCCAGTTACAAAACAAACAAATAAGAGGCTGAAACACCTCTGCTGAGGGGAGATTCTCAACGGCTGCTGCATTCAGGCTCAAATATATTTGACGTTAGCCCCGAGGTCATGACCCAAATATATCAGATAATACAATATTCTGCTATCGCATGTTGCTCTTTTTCTGCGGTGCTGTCACTTCATCTTACAATCACATTTGTGCTCCCAAAACAGCTGTTTCGGTCCGTTTTCGTGATGGACGATTGGTTGTTTTTATTTGAGATACAGAATAGTCAAACAGCAAGCGTCAATGCAGGACAATCGCAGCAAATATCAATCAATAAAGCAGCTGAAGGACATTGGTGAGGACACTGTGGATGACAAATTCCTGTGTCCTCTCCTCTAGCTCCTGATTTGATTTATAGCACACGTCTGGCCAGAATCCAGTCAGACCTAATAGAATCACTAAAGGTCGACTGGGGAGTCATCAGGGCGCCCCGACATTAGCGCTGAAGCGTTGTGGGACAAGAGGACAATCAATGCTCTTGAAATGGACAGGGCAGGGAAGGATATAGGGCCTCATCATAGCAGAAAACTTAATAATTTACTCAGATAAACAGTATATAAAACAGGTAGGGGAGAAGGTAGCCAGAGGCAGAGAGAGGACATGAAAGGAGAAAAGAGCAGAGGGGAGGATGGCGAGAGGGAGGTGAAATGGAGAGGAAAGAAAATGAGAAGAGACAAGAAGGAGGCGATATCAGAAGAGATGTAAGATTGCCCTCTCTTGTTTGACTGTAAGCAGACATGTGCTCTGCCAGCAGATCGACAAAGATATCACTTTCCACACACCTTGATGCTGGTGTCACTTTGACAAGTGTCTCCATTTGATCTATTTTGTAAGTTCAAGAGCGGCGCAGTCACAGCAGAGGCTTCGAGTGTCGGTTGTAGAGCTGGAATGGCCAGGTTCAAACGGGTCAAGTAACATGAGAGACTTGCAAACATCAGGTAGTTTGGCTGCACCTCTTTTCAGTGCGAATCCACTTCAGTGGGAGCTGTCATCTAAGATGTGAACCAGGAGGTTTGATAGCAAACTAAGATGTTATTTTTCCATTTACAGAGCAGCCAATAATGTCTGTTGGGCTTAGAATCGTCACGTTCTGAGCAGAGACTCAAACAACAGTCACATTAAATTGAAAAGGTAGATGTGCCAAATTAGTGACTGGCATCAGCTGGCATTGCAGTTCCAGTGCAATGCAAACTTTCTGCCAGGTCACTGAACCCTCCCAAAGGGCAGATGAGGAAGTGCATCAAATCCTGAACATGGGCAGCGTTCCACTTCATATCTTCAGGGGCTTAAAAGGTAGCTTAATGATTAAACTGTCACATTATTTAAGTTTGGAGACTGCTGCCTCTATCACTGCATGCCAGTAGATGTTTGACTTTGGTGTTGAATCCTTTTTCATTTTCTTTAAAAAAAAAAAAGGTCAAATAGAGTAGAGCTGCAACAATTACTGGATTAATCAATTAGTGGATTAGTATAAAACTGATCAGCAACTATTTTGATTAATTGTTTTAGTGAGTAAAAATGCCAGTTTCTCAAATGTGAGGGTTTTGCACAACCCATCTTCCCAAAAAGTTGGGACGCAGTGTGAAATGAAAGGAAAAACAGAATGTGAATTTGCAAACAAGCTGTGTACTTTTCTTAAGTTTTCCTGAGCTCACATATGAATCTCCTTTATACAATCATGCGTTCACAAAGTGGTGAACCTCGCTCCATCCTCGCTTGTGAACGACTGAGCCTTTCCAGGATGCCCCTTTCATGCCCAATCATGATCCTATCACCTGTTACCAATGAAGCTGTTCACCTGTGGAATGATCCAAACAGGTGTTTTTGGAGCGTTCTTTACAGCAGTGAACTAAATATCCTTGAGGTTTAGACTGTTCATCAAATAAAACAAGCTATCTGAATATATCACCTTTGTTTGTGGGCAGTTAAAACAGGCGTTTTACGTGATTTAATTTTAAATAGACGAAATGATTACTTGTTAAAAAGACACACTGTTGGGCGGAGAGCTTTTGTGATATCACATCTTGAGAATTGCTTGTCGGAGTTGAGCGGCAGCGGAAGTCGCTGTCAGAGGTCACCGGGTTGGAAATGTAAGAATTTCGTGTCCTCCTCCTGCTGGAAATGAGAAAGCTGGAGTCTGAGGAGCAGTCCTGTTTGTTTCCAGGACAACGGGACAGCCGGACGCACCTTCCTCTTAATCTGGCAGAGATAGGAGCTACTTAGTCAGAGAGCACAAAGGAGACACGAGGAGGGAGGGCCGAGATGTGTCCACACATAAAATACTCCCAGACAGAACACACACACACACACACACACACACACACTCGACGAGGGCTGAGACAGGGAGGAGGAGAGAAAGAGTTAGAGGTGTGGAAAGAGAGGAGAGACAAACTGAGATAGAAAAAGGAGGAAGGTATGCTTGTTATTCTTTAGCCTGGTGCTGTAAAGTGCTCTGATATCCTGCGCTCAGCTGGGAAGCCTCATCAGCCGCTCAGCAGGATGCCTCAGAGGAAAAGGAGTTTCACATTTGGAGCTTATGGAGGGTAAGATAATAGAGGATTAATCTCTCCGCGTGCTCAGTGATGTTGGAGTTTGCCAGCTTCGTGGGCGCTGCCAGCGTTGGTGTACCTGTTGCATCTTGCTCCTAACCCATCTGACTGGGTCGCAGAGGAGTGCAGAGAGGAAGGTGTGGAGCTGCTCAGGGAGTTTCATCGCACCTGCTCAACAGCTGCAGAACTAGATGACTCTGACAAGGTCGTTCACTGTCAGCACCGCGTGCTCCTGATTTACAGCTTTAACCGTTAATGGTGAATGGCTGCTGAGATGCTAAAATAATGAGATCGGTGCATTAATCTGCGATGCCACAAAGGGAGATTGTGTCGGTTGTTTGTCTTGGTCGTGGTGACCTGTTCCAGCTTGATTATTTTTTTAAAGACTTTTCAGAAGTTGTGGGTGCAGACTGCTCAAGCGAACAGCCTAGATTTATTACTGAGTACTGTAAAAAGCAGCGGTAGGTTGAGGGAATTAGCCAGCCCATTAGTGGTAAATAAAGTTATCCAAAAATAATCAAGACTTGAGGGGACTTTTTTATTACCTCTGGTGTGCTAATGTCTTCTGAGGAAAGCAAACATATTAAAACAGAAGCGCTGGTCGTTCATCATCAAGGAAAGTGGTGTGTCATTCTCATGAAGACAAATAAATGCCGTTAATATTGAGTTATTGGAAAATAACACTGGGTCTTCTCTTTGATGGCAGTTGAATCAGCATGATTAATAGGAGGGAGTGAAAGAGGATGGATGCGGCTTTGCATCGCCACGGTCTTGTCAAAAACATCACTCACATACATTTGATGATTTTGTCGCAGTCGGAATGTGAGTCTTTGAGATATGAAAACACTTTGGTTTATGAGCAGTGAGCCGCTCAGCCGCGCAGTGCATTAGAATTCATGAAGCAACTAAATTACTTTTACTATTGTGTTTTGCTGCTCGTGGGCTCTGCCAAGTCTGCCTGGAAAGCACTCATGAGGCTCAGTTTGACATTTCTGTGGTAGGAGTCAGGTTGAAAGCTAGCCTGAGTGCACAGGCAGATACCGCCAACCAATGGCAAGTAAGTAAGAGCTATGTAGGGCACGAAAAACTGTATTTTTGGAGCAGCAACAACCAATTTGTTGTGGAAAGGGATTCTAGGAATAGTAGTTAAAGAAAAGGTAAATGTTAGCTTGAGAGTTGCTGTGTAAAACTACTACTACTACTTCTATTAATGTTTCTTGGTTTCAGGTAATTGTCTCGATCTTATTTGTAACATCACATTTTCTTGTCAACCACTAAGCCACAGGTCTTTTTTATTTCTACATGTGTAAACTAAATGATTGACTGGTTGAGTCAGTGGAAGCCATTCAGCTGTATCACAAATCTCCAGTCCAGAGAGAAAGATGAATGAGATGAATCTCCACCACGCCTGGCAGCGTTTTTTCCTCACCTAAGAGCCCCGGCTGTCGTAAGCAACTGATGAGTAACATTCGCTCGACTATTAGGTGTCAGACAGTTCAGGTCCACCAGATGTGACTCTGGTTAAATGGAGGTGTTTGCATCTCAGTGGACTACACATCAGTGATGTGAGCTTAGAATTGGGGTGCAGTCCAGGCCACTGAGGCTGTATTAACTGCAATCACTATTTTAACCTATAAATAGCCCCTAAGTGGAGGAAGCAAAGATTTCTGGTTGTCAATTTGTTTCATGCAGGGACTTGTAAAAGGCAACTGGACTCGCTTGAATGCTGAAGAGGCTTCTTCAGTTGTGACCGACTGTCAATCCTGCAGGAGGATAAATGACCGGGACTCCCCACCAGTCAGAACCAAAGAAGCTTCTTAGATGGGAAGGGAAACATCTTCTAGAACCTCAAACAAGTCCAGTTTTCACAGACATCATGCAGGGAATTTTTTTCTTTCACCCACAGTGATGTTTGGATAGAGATCAGACTTTAGGGGTTGATTCTGGTTGCAGATGCTATCAGAATCTCAGCCAACAATCAACTGAGACGTACTGCATTCCCCATCAGTTCCAGTGATTTAGCCACAATACGTTGTTAGTGTCGCAGCTAAGGTTGGATCGGTTGCGTCCATGCAAACCACTCGATTGCAGGAACGATCTGCCTTTGTGTGTGGAACAGTAATTATCAAAGGTAGTTGAATCACTCGTTATTCACGTCAGCAGTAAAATGAATCGACTGCGCGGCTGAGAAAAGCCAGTCCTTGTTCACACAGCAGACAGATTGTCCCCAGAGCAGCTCTACTGGAACAGTGTGATAGTTTAGCATCTTGCCTGTTGAGGGACCGTGTTCCATATTCATTTACGTTGCCCTAAATCTTCCCCTCCATCTATGATCCAAACCTGATCATTATCGAGTCACAGACCTGCTCCTCTAATCTCTGATTGTCGGGATTCTTTGAAAGCATGCAGCGGTCTGAGATGACTTGGCATGTTTGTGTCATGAACAGAAACTCTAATGTGTCGGACATATTTGGTTTGTTGCAGTTGTCAATAAAATGTGTCCCTGTTGTTAAAAGCCTTGTTGTTGTAAAGGAGTCTCTCTGGGGAAATTAATGCCTAATGAACAACAGGGAAAGGATTCTCAAACAGAATTTGATGAAGCCCAGACTTGGACCATCAAATTACCGGTCTACATCCATTTTGGGATTTGCCCTTGAAGAAGTTGTTTTGCAGCCGCATAATTTCCGCATGCAATTTAATGTAAATTGCCTCCAGCAGATGATAACGTGGCTCTTTGTACAAAGCTGCAAACAAAAACCAATGAGCTAAAAAAACAACTGAAACTGTGTCGCATTCGAGTGTGATTTTACTGTCTCCTGTGCCAGTTTCCATGTTGATTTGACAATCTTTTTATACTATGTGAATTCAAAATGGACATTTATGTTAAGTAGACAAAACGATGGATGGTTGAGCAGCTATTTTTTTTGCAGATTTGAAACAAATAGATCGGCACTCCCAGTAGCTAGTAGTACAGAGAATTTCCATCTTAAAAACCTGTAATGCGTCTTACATCACATGACATATCGCACCCATTGCAAGCAATGAAATAGTAGCAAGAAAATACATGTCAAATAAAGCAAATGCTGATTAATATATCAAGATTACATATATACAAAGAGTACGCAAAGAAAATCATGTACTCCTCTTTGGAAAGTACTCCATAAAAGCCAGAGGCTGACTAACCGCCCTTTTCACTAAATGCACATTACAAACACATGTGACATGGCTAACCTGTTGCAAAATGTCACTCCAAAAGTAGTGAGAGGAAAATGCATTTCAACATTATTAAGCTACTTAAAAAAATCACAGTACAGACAAAGGAAATGAACAGCATACATGCAGATCATGTACCGTACATAGTTTGTACTACATAAGATGCTCTCTGCTCGGCTCGACCAGAAATCAGACAAGCATCTCGTTCATCACGTCCATTAAAGTCCTTCTAATGGGAGCTGCTGTCTATTTGTTCTTCCACTTGTGTTTCAGTACATAAACCATAGGACCAAGCAGGGGAGGTCAGTGCCCACCCCGTAAACACCCTCACACGAGTTTAAGGGCCTTATATGGTATGCGTGACTTGCCCGTTTTGAGATTTCAAATTTGGATGGTGAAGATTTAGAGAAAGCCGGTCGATGATGCTGGTGGTTTCACAGGCTTAAAATTACAGCCGGCTGGTTCCCTGCTGGTGAGCAAAGTCAGCTCTAAGCCCGAAGACAACTAACAACTGTTCAGCCAAGTGAGGGATTATAGGATTGTGCACATAACCCACTGCTCGGCTTCCCCCGCAGGTATTATACCTACCTGATGGTGGTGTTGAGGAGGAGGATGAAGCGATTGTGCACCCAGTGCACCTTTTCTTTCAGGCGTTTTACCTTTTCAGCTGTGTGTGTTTTGTTGTTCATGGATCTGATCCATATGGGGCGGTTGTAGTCTGCATCAGAGCTGCAGTGACGAGTCGATGAATCAGTTAGGTATGAAAAATTCATTAGCAGCCATTCTGATAATCGATTAATCATTTAGGTCACTTTTCAAGTCAAAATGTCAGCTTCTTAAATGTGAGGGTATGTTGATTTTCTCTGTTTTATGTAATTAGAAACAATATCTTCGGGTTTGGGACCCGTTTGGGAAAACAAGGCATTTGATAACATCCCCTTTGCCTCAGTGAAATAGTGTTTTTTGATGTTTCATACATCAAACAAACCAGCGATTAATTGAGAAAGCGATCAGCAGATTAATCATTTTTGAGCCTCAAATCTGCGTAATTATGCAGATGCATTTAATGAGAGATGTTGTCTTTTGCTCAAAGACCCTGAAAACTTGGCTTCGAAATTGAAGCATTTCTGTATAAAATTGAATATTCAGGACTAAATAAACAACATCGAAGCTGAGAAAACATTTTGGGGTATTATTTACTGAGAGGTTAAACCTTAAAAAGTCAGTTAAACTGTGTGGGTGTGGTGCAGTGAGAATTGACTGACAATCTGCAGACTCTAATTTTGGTCTCAAGCCTAACAATGAATCCAGCCAATTTAACTTCACATTAAGTCTGTTTCTAGCTTTGTTAAAAACGATGCATCACAACAGACTTTTCAACCCGCTGCCTTGTTGTCACATGCACTTTCTTGGTTGGTGGCACTGATCGAAGGTCTGCGGTTTACTGGATTACATGAGAGCACAAGACTAATGGTGGCATCTGCATCTATAAGGCGAAATAAGTAAAAATAAACACGTGTGCTACGACTTAAGTAGAACACGAAAAGTACTGATGAAGGCTTAAAAGGCTTTTAATGGATCGTTTAGACGACATGAGGGATTCTCTTCTCTGCATCTTTTCAGTGCTATTGGGACACACACACACACACACACACACACACACACACATACACCTGTATTGATCACTCTGAGCTCTTTGTGCAGTCTGATCATGCCATTTAACAAAGAACACAACATTTCTGGATTTTTACAGAAACTGCTCTCAAAGGGAATTTCTTCTGATGTCTCTTTCATTCCTGTTCTCTCCATCAGAACGTTTTGTTTAAGATCTTCCTGTAAGTGTTCAATCCAGATATCATATTGATGATTCATTCTGTTGATTTGTCTGTCCGGCCAGTCACGTGATTTTGAAAAGATTAAAATGTTTACTATTCGAATTATCAGGACGCTGCCAAGCTGCATCTTCTCCCAGCACCCGGCCAAATGCAGCCTTCTCTCCCCTCAAGGGTTTGCTTGTCACTTCTACTAAAGCAGCCTACAGTTTAGTCCAATTATTCTAAAAAGTTTGATGGCTGCTCGAAAATTGAATTAGCTGGTGAAATTCTGGTTCACTGCCATCTCGGTAGAACCACGCGCTGCATAAACCATCTGAGAGCGGACTGCATGATAAATAGGAAAAACAGGACTTCGCTGCGACTGTACATGTTTGAACCCCTGTTGTGAACTTAACAGATCACAACAGCCTTTATTTATCAAGTCTGACAGAGGAAGAGTGCTGATGTGGAATAATTATTGAAGTGCTCTTGACAGGCTTGTTCTGAATGCTAATGCTCTCTTGTCCTCCCACTCAAAGAAATCTGATGAATACATTCAGTGGCATCTCGTATTGATTCTCACATTTAACGTAATTCATAGAGCTTTCTGCCTGAATGGCTCAATTTTCTATTGTCTCTTTTCCTGGAAGCGTGCTGTGGTTCAAGTGAGTGTTTTCAGCCTCTCAGCTGTCAGTGAAAGCCATGTGGTACTCAATCAAAAGATTAGTAATTATGATACATAATGTAATCAATTGCGGTATCCGCCCCACCAAGGTTATTTCAGCTCCTTTAAAATCAGATGATCTCATACACTGGGAGATAATTAAGCTGCTTGTAAGGACATACAGACAGTTAGCTGTGAAAGTGAGGTTGTTAGCATCTCGTTTTTGGGCAAACAATTATACATATGTATGAAAGCTCAGTGGTAAAATGGCTGGAGATTGTTGCAACACCGAAGCCCATGTTGTTACCTTCCACCTATTTGTGCGCCCTTCCTTGAGTGTCACATGTCTCCACAGTAGATGGAGGTGTAGTTGTTTATGTGTCGGTGTCTCACCCCCGACTGTTAACACCAAAACAGTGTGTTGCCTGTGTCAGCAGGGGGATAATCACCAAGCGTATCGCTGACTGGCAAACTAATATTTCCATTCTCAACACTGGGCAACAAACAGAGCAAAACAATGGAGCCATCACCAGCAACACGCATAATGTCACTGTTTGCATGCCAAATACATTTTACAGCTGTGTGCAAAGGTGAGCTGTACCTAATGGCAGAACAAAGCGCTGAGAGCGTGCACAAGGTTTATGAAATAACATGTTTGATGTCAGACACACCGCAGTGATACTGTTTCACTTTCTTACATCATCCCGTCCTCTCTCATACGCTTTTATCTAATATTTCTACAACAGACACAACTTCTGAAATAGGAGACGGGGGAGGAGAGACAGGGGTGAGGACTGGCAGGGGGGTGAGGAGCAAGACAGCGCTAGAGATGGTAACGGGCTAGTGAGCCACAGAGCGGGGAGAAACAGGGAGATCAGTGTGAAGATACTCAGATACACAGACGTGTGTCAGCCCTGGTATGACCACTTGGCTCTATTCTGCCACCCAGTGGTGTGGGCATGCTATTGACCATTCACCCACTGCTTCATGGACTAAAAGGGGTCTTCCAACAGTCTTGTACTGCACTTCTGTGATGTTTGGAAAGGTAAAAATCGAAGCAGCAGATCCTGAAATTTATTTCTTTGTGTGGGTTAAACTCCAAGAAGTCTGGATCCTACGTTTCCCAAATGCAGCTTGATGGCATCTTTCATTAGACCCCCCTCACCTCCTTAAAGGCCCACTCGATTCAAACCCAACACCCCCAGTTTGCGATGCAGATTTTTGTAAAAAGGTTATTTTTTCAGCCTCTGGGAAGCTCGTTTTGGTGCCACAGAAGACCTTTACAATGATATAAATGTTTTAAACAGGTTGACTGTGTGCTCAATGTGAAAAGTGGTCTGAAGGTCATGTGTACATCAGCAGGGGTGGCCCTTTAAATCTGAACGCATTTCAGATTTCAGGCAGATAAAATTCCCATTCTATAGTGCTCATGTCAACTTGGGGAAAATCACAGATCTAAAGCAATCAGTGAAAATCTGTCGGGGTGATGAGGTGGAGCTGTGTGTCTGCGTTTGGATTCAGTATGTGAAGGGGGCATGTTCAAGCTACAGCAAGGTTTGGTCTTAAAGTAGAGGCAGACTGTACGCTCTTTCTCACAAATCCCAAACCCTCCTGGACATAAATAAATCATTTTAAAACTGGACATGATGCCGTTGCATGAATATTTTATGAAGGTGATAGTAAATCATGAGATGTGCAGTCTGTGTTGCCTTTGAATGCATCCCCGGCTCCAGACTCTCCTTGGGTAACTATTACGTAAAAGGTTTGGTGACATTGCAGGAAATCTCATCTATCACTTTAAAAGTTTCTTTTTATGAGTGAGGAAAAGAAATAATCAATACGGTGTCTCTCTGCCAATGTCAACAGATATTGCTGACAAATTGCAGGTGAATGGAAAGTTAAAATATTAGTTTTGTAACACCGGATGTGCCACAGTCACACACATTGTTATTACACATGACATTGCTTTTCACTTCAAGGGAAATCTTGGAAAGGATGAGACTGGAGATGTTTCTTTGAGGTAGATAACAGACTCAGATGACCCAGCAGTAATCCCACACAGAGCTGAAACTCTCCCTGACATATTGCTATTACATACTACACTTAAAAAGACAAACTTCAGTTGCTTTTTCTCTGTTTGAAGGAGGCAGTCAGGAAAATGGCTCCAATTACCCTTATGTTGTTTTCGTGTTGTTGTTTTGCTGATGAATGGGGCGGCCGCCTGTGGGCGTGTTGGCATAGGATGACAATGGTATTTATTTGATTGGCTTCGTCCTGGAGGGGAAGGGATAAGCGGCGATTATCAGTGGATTGATCGTCCGCAACCGCTGTCTGCTTTTGGTGCCGCTTCAAAGATTGATCCAGGTGGAAGAATCTGCCCTGCATCATTTACATGCAGGAGAAATAAAAAGAGAGCATCACACATGAGACTCCTAACAAACAAACCACTCTGTTCTCTCTGACTAGGACTTTTGTGTCCTATTCCATCTCTTCCTCTTTTTACATATGAGCACTCATACCTTCTCTTTCTCTGTCATTAATCATATGAACCCACAGTTCCTGTAATGAAGTCCTTATACAGATAAATCTTCCCATGCTTTGTCAGCTATCTTGTCTTATAGCCTTTTTTTTTTAATCGAATATAGTATTTGACTTTGCTTTCTGTGAAACCTATCTGTCCACCACCCCTTTTGGACATTTCTACACATGTGCCTGCAGCTCCTTCCTATCTTTGAGACAAACCCACCCTGGATGTACTTAGCAAGAGGCAGAGGAGTAGATGAAGGGAGTGGAGGGTAGAAAAGGGAGCAGTGGAGGGAGGTGATGTGGATTGTATTCATCTGGCTTCATGAAGGCACACTGTGGTGTATGTTCTCAGCAGTGTTCTTGCATTATGGATCAAATCACCATGTGTAATGTCAAAGGGGTCGTCTGTAGTGACACAGAGAATTATCACCCGACTCTGCAGTGTTTCACCATCTTTTCGGTCATTGCTTTACAGAACACAACTTAGCTGTTTTGACTCAGCCTCATCAGCGTTGTTTCCAGCTCCTGCCCATCAATAAATAGCAACAAACAAAGTTAGCACGTAGTTGTAAACATAGTGGGCGATTTAGCAGCTAAAGAGCCACATGTTTCCCTCAGGAAGTGGTGGAGAGGAAACAGAACTTTAAGGAGAGTGAATATTGAACTAACATTTGTCAGACAACTTCAGATGAGAGCTAGCACTGCTTCGTAAGAGACTCACCATATCAGCTTTATACAGTCAAGTTGATCTTAATATGGTGATGTTAGCCTCATTCTGATGATCCGTGAGGAGCATACATGAGGCAACAATGGACAGGCAGGTATGCAAAACACCTGTGCACATCCTGGTGGTAGAAGCTCCAGCTCTTGGTCATTGTAGTTTTTACTCAATGTGCTGCGAAGCATCCAAATGGAAACCATACTTGATAAAATAAGGAGTACAAAAAGGGGTGAAACGCAGTGAGTATAGAAAAAATATACACAATCAGAGGCATCTTATACAATCATCACATAGTCACTGGGAGCTTTGAGATGATCAGGCTTGAGCAATCATTAATCAGAGATCCACAGATCTATAAAAAAACAAACATCTCAAATCAAAAATAGAACGTAGAGCTGTGAAGGGGAATCAGCCGAGGGCCATCATGAACCGCAGACCCCTCATTCTACATTAGAACTGAAGAAAAGAAACATGTTGGATTACAGGATAGGACTCATCGTTGAGGACCTGAAGGCTGAAGCGTATCTCAAGTGTCGATCCATAAAAGCTCCCTTCGGTATCCCTTTCTTCCCGTCTCTCCCCCTCTTGGCACTCGTTCAATGCCCTGGAATCATAGAGAGGAGATGGGGTGTGAAAACAGGATAGACCACATCACTGCATCTGATGGAGCTCTTGTGCTCAACAAACCTTTGTTTCAGCATGCGTGTAGTTTTACTCATATGCGTTGTATCACGTGGGCATTTCGTCCTGTGCTGCAAGTGACAAACTCTTTTTTATCATCGTCTGCTGTTGTTATAAAAAAAGTCTGCACCAGTAATGATATTATTCATTATTGTCCCAACAAGCAGGTTCTTCACGCATCTTATCTTGTTTCACCAAGATGAGGCACAAGATTAACCCACTGTCACTTTGTTTCTCTCTAGAGTTGACAAGAGCTTCTCCAGGACCAGAACTTTATGGTGAGTCCTCTCCTTTAAGAACAACATTACGCATCAGAGAACACCTTCTTTCCGAGTGTTGCATTTCCAACCATTAAAGCTTTTGCGGCGGAGTCTGCAAGACTCTTTTCCTACTCCACGTGACTGACCTCAGTTTTGATAAGATGTCTAACTTCAGTCAGAAAGTAGATCATCCTGGACAAGCTCCATTCTACATTCTGTATGAAGAGTTGAGATTGCACTATATGTCAGCATTCTGGTGGTCTGTCTGCTCCATCCGTCTGCTGCATGCTGCAGCAATAAACAAGACATTTTCAATACTTTTGCAGCCAGTTGACTCAGCAGGAGGATCATAGAAGTTGGCTTTGATTTGTCCATCAATTCAATGCTTCCTCAGTTACTTCTTCACTTTAACATAAAATCAGCCTTTTTTATGGAGTCAATGGGATGACTTGAGTAAAGATACAGATTTATAAAAGGTGAAGCCTGGTAAGACGTCTATTTTTAGAGCAGTAAAACTCATGAGCTCTTCTTTATGTCAACCCTCACTTTTCCCTGGCTGGCAATGATATTTTCAATCGCGCATAAAAAATTACTTTCTCACTCAGAAAACCTGTTTGCTCTCATGGCTTTGGACATCTGCATATGATCGAAGTGGTGATAGCGGAGCTTGTAATGTTCCCTGCCTGGCGGGTAGTCTCACAGCATGGAGAAGGGAATGCGTGGCTGTAAATACAGGAGCTAGAGCAGATGGAAGGAGACAGGGAGCACAAGTACATGATGTGTGTAAGACCAGCTGGCCATGCCGGGTGCACGCCTTCAAGAACTTGACAAGGGCCACTGAAAGATTGATCGTACCACTTTAAGATTTGCAATATTTCATTGATATTCTATCGGAGTAATGAACTCATGCACTTGTTTTTTTGTGTTGTGAGTTATGTAGCTTCATATATAAATCCATGTTTATAGTTTTGTGATATTTTATTGATGTTTTTATCATTATATTAAGATGTAGCCGACTCAAATGTCATCATGAACTCTTTCCACCTGCTGTGTTAACGTCTGTATTTAGCAGAATATTTCCATTTGACTGACACCGAACATCCTTGAGTTGATTTAGAAGTAGAAATGAAAAGAGACTCAATTTTAATTACTTTTTCTTGAGTCTCTACTTGTATGCTTGTGTATGCAGTGAAGCGATCGAGCGCATTCTTTTGTGTTTCTTCATCGTTATACATCAAATGGCCCGCAGGCTTGAGTCACAGTGAGTGTGGAAAGGCCAATGGGATGGTATACTGGAAAGGGGAAAATTGAAGGTGCAAGGATGATTCAGGCTCATCAGAGGAGAATACACCCTCGCACGCCCGCTGAATTTCATTATGAGGATTCGGGTTGCAAACAGGTCTGTAGCACATGCTGATGGCACCTCAGGGCTGGGCTATGCAGTTGTTGGCCATCCACAGCACAGCTCTCTGATTATAATCACTGAGTCATTATGCCAACTGTGTATTCCATCAATCTTAGGCTGCACTTAGATTAAAAAGCCTAAGTATCAACAGCGTACTTAGTATGTAATAATTCCTTTCTTTTACCCTGGGAGGGATTTCTCGAGGAGTTTATTTTTCTCCAAATCCAGTAGGTTTTGTTCCAGTATCATACATCATTGGATCACTTCAGAAGAGGTTTACGACTTAATTATGATTTAATGTCTCAGTTTTGTCCATAGGGGTGTGTGTGTGTGTGTGTGTGTGTGAGTGTGAGAGCTTGTGTGTGTGTGCGTGGCCTTCTCCTTCTCACCCTCTCACACAGCTATTGTGTTAGGAACAGCACCACGTCGGTGAGATTCACGACAGCATCTGTCATTAAAAACACGCTTTTCTGGGTCCCCTGCCATGTGCCACTGCCTCAAATCCATCACAGCAGCCAGGTGTGTATGTGTGTGTGTGTGTGGTGTGTGTGTGTGTGTGTCAGTGCCCACACTATACTGTCACTCTTTCCGAGCACAACCGTCTCCATCATCTCAACCTGGCGCACAAACGCTCTCTGTTTATTCTGATGTGACTGGAGTAGCCCCGAATCATTTGGACAAGGGGGTGCTCTTCATGAAAGGTGGGAACACACTTATTTTACTGTGCTAAACTGCTCACAGCATGGTGTTCCCAATTAAACACTCATTAACTTGATTGCTCTCGATAATGGTGGTGCTTATCTGCCTCAGTCTAAAGCTCCTGCTATGCTGCAGTAAATAGGTCTGAATAAATGCCATGGCATTTCTGCAAAAAATTGTCATTCCGGACGTCGGCATTTTTGTCCTTAGCAACTGGATTCCACTCTAATGGGGGAAAGCATCAGAATGGCATATTACTATTAAAATTACTGTCTAGTGATGCAGCAAATTAAGTGGAACAACCTGATCACATTCCTATTGTGGTCAAACTATAAATGTAAATAATTTCTTAATTAACTTGCTTGGTTAGGGACACCACTCAAGAGGCTCCTCTCCAAGATAATATGATATATTATGTTTGTGCACAGCTGGAGGTTTGTGTGTTGCCTTGCAGCCCTCTAATGTGAGCAGCTCCAGGGCCACGAGTCTGAGCAACCTTTTGACTGACACGAGGAGCTGGGTGGTAATGAAGTGGTCCTCAGTGGTGAACGATGAGAGAGTGGGGCTAAGAGGCCTCTAATTGGGCATCTGTGCCTCTTCAGATTGCTGTTAATGGCCGCTCTCCCTCCTAATATAGGAGTCGGTGTCGTGAGGAGAAAGCAAACAGGATAAGAGAGCAGCCAACTGGAGCTCAATGGGCAGATGGAGGCTCTTATACTGAGCCAGGGCATGGCTTGACTGTCATGAGGACAAACAAACAGTTTACATTTGACGGTCATGATGGAAAATATGCACAAAATGTGAAAATATTAGAGGAGCCTTTCGATCATTGTGTTGTACCCCATTTTGCCTCCCAACAGCCTGCATCTCATCTCACGGATGTTCAGTTGGACTGAGATCTGATGGCTGAGCAGGCGACTGCATCAAACTGTATTCATTGTAGTGTTCACTGATCCAGTCCTGTGCAGTCTTAGCCCGGCAGCACAGGGTATAACCCTACTGCTTGAATCTCAGGGCTTCAGTTTTCGCACTGGGCACCAATGTGCAATGAAAGCACACCCACACACTTTAATTCCCTTCGTGCCATGTTGACACATAGCATACAGGATGTGCAAGGTCATTTCCTTTGTGTATTCCTCCCTTCAATGTAAATTATTTTTCAACTATGTCCATATATCCAAAACTCATTGTTCGCCCCGATTCTTTTATTGGAAGCCCAAGAACAGACCGGAGAAATCTTCAGTTCACAGTCGAAGTATTTATTGAGGTCACAGGTAAAGTATAGCAGCGCTGGGCTCAGAATGACAGAGTTCCCACAGGAGCTCCATCAGAGTGAGCACAGATCTCTGATAAAAGCTCACATTTATCTTCTTGGGCTAAGACAGCCCCGTACAGAAGTTGGACCAAATGTAATTGCCAGTTACCAAGACATGGATAGTCCAACTACTGTCCACATCTTGTCCTTGGAATGTGATAAGCAACCTTTGTGTGAGTGTTGTTTGGGCGTGTATCTAATGCAGCAGACCTCACTGACAGAAAAGACAGAAGAGAAAAGTGTCATCTGCCTCCTGTTATCCAAACTGGCTTTCACCAGTCATGTTATCTTACAGCTCTGAACGGTACAAGGACATTCATTAGGTTACATAAGTGCAGTAAGAAAGTACAGAATAAAAACACATAAAATCACTAGACAGAGCCAAAGTGTTACATCATCATTGTAGAAAAGTTTAAGTACTGAATTAAGCTGTGGAACTCTCTGAGCTCTCTGGGGTTCATCAGCTGCGTTCCTCTACGAGTCTCACTGTATCTTAACCCGGACTGTCATTTGGCTGGACCATCTGTTGCTCCGCACAGTTTATTTCAGCCTCTTCTGATCTGGTCTACCCCTTCATCTCCACTGATTGAAGTGGATTCTACTGATGATATCAATTAAGAGCCATAGCCTTCGACTGGAATTAGCATGACTGGATTTCATTCAGGCAACTTCAGTCCCCTCATCCCTCCGTCCCCACCCCGCTGTTACGTATTGTTTTTTCTCACATCACAAAGTGTCAGCCCAATCCATAAATCACACGTGTTTATCAAAGCTCACGCTGAGAGTGAGTGATCACATTTGCATGCCCATCAGTTCTGATGACGTTTTCATTTAAGAGAATTTAGATGTCTGGAGGCACAGCTGTGGCTCCTCCGAGGATGACAATACACAGCCTGAAGTCCATTTAAATCTAATACATAAAATAACACAAATCCATTTCAAGATATTGCCTAAAATTTCCACTGACTGCATTGCAGAGACACTTCTGGCAGGACTGGAATGCCATATTTATTGTGTTTACATATGTGTACACAGTATTATTTAGAGTGGTTTATGGCTCGCATGTATCTAATCTATGGCATACCCACACAATAGATTTGTGTTTGACATAACAGTCTTGTCATTGTGAAAGACTGCAGGTGTCTAAAAGATTTGCAATAAAGCTGACTGCAATCTTCCAATGATGTTGAAGCAAACATTTCACATTAGCTTGAGTTTTGTCGTCAAAACATTAAAGGCAGGCCAGCAGCACTCGTTAAACCCGGGTTGTGTCACCGGTAGTGGTTCACAGAGGAGCTGGGTTTTATTTTGGGTAAAAAGCACCGCGGCTTTGGCTTTTTCTGCCTCTGCACAGGTGACAGTCGAGGCTGGAGGCTTTATGTTTTCAGGATGTCCGTCTGTCCAACTCTTGTGAACGCAAGATCTCAGGAACACCCAGAGGGAACTTCTTAAAATCTGGCACAAATGTTCACTTGGACTCAAGGATTAGATTTTGGTGGTCAGAGGTCACTGAGATCTCAGAGAGCTCATGTTTTTGGCCCTAACTCCACATGGCTACAAGAACTCATACACTCAAACGTTTAATAGGGTATATGATGAGGTGATGACCTTTTATATCCAAAGGTCAAAGGTCAGCTTCACTGTGACATCATGATGTTCTGCAGGAACAGACTGTGACCATATTTCACATGTGGTCAGATACTGAATTGGTGACACTAATCTTGGGAGTCCACTTTGAAACTGTGCTGATTTCATAGATCTTCTGTGCTGTTGAATGTGTGTGTGAAGCATCCACGTTTTGGACTTTCTAGCTTTCTTTGCAGCAGCATCCATATTTGAAGTATTGTAATCCACCACAAGCTCATTGGTTTTGCTGATATTGAGCTTCAGGTGATTGTTGTTGCACCATGTGACAAAGTTCTCTATCAGTCGTCTGTAAAAATAGTCTCAAGAGAAGACGGTATGTTTATTCACTGGACTCATACGTGTCAATATAGTCATAATTCTGTCTGGACAGACGTGGATATAAACAGCCTCTTGCCTGGTTGGCGGAGGCATACACCCGTGAGACGATAATTCTTGTTTAGTCGATGCTCTGGCTGTGCGCTGTTTCAGCTGCATCAAAAGAGACCCCCGCTGCGATCCAGACGGGTGTGTCCAGTTCTCAGTGAGTTCACAGAGGAAAACATTATGACCCAATGCAGTTGCAATATGGCCTGCTTATGCAGGTTGTGCGGAGGGCACAGTCGCAGAGATGTTGGAGGTTATTTTAGCAGATGGGGTTCGACTGTTACTCGGTGCACCTGTTCAGTTAAACACATGCTAGACTGCAGCTGTGATGACTCATGAGCCATGAATTTTAGGATCTTTTTGTTGTACTGTCCACCCTCTTGCTACACTTTTAATCATGTTAACGTTAAGACGCTGTGACAGACAGGTGTTGTGAAATACATTACTGGATATTGACAGATGCTTTTGCCGACTCCCCATTTACATTCAGATTATCACAACACTGATTATTCTAATATTACAGCAACTGCTGCATATTCCTCCACTGCGCTTCATTAACTTCCCACTTATATAGTCGTATTCAGCTATTCCATTGAAAAGCTCGGACTTATTGAGGGGGGTAATGTTGCTTGCATTTGTAGCCATTTAACATTATCAGGAGGTCGACTCCATGTAATCAAGCTCTGTTACATCTCAGTTCAGGAGACTCTGCACTTAGGCTCTGTGCATACCTCACTGAGTGGGATGACAGATAGCAAAGGAGAATGACGATGGAGGGAGTGATGCATCACTCATACAGTACAGTGCAGTTGTTTCGCTCAGACATGTATTGTTTCCTCCATGAACATTGTTCTTAAATAGAACTTCCAAATCATTCTTCACAATTGCACAATGACGTATATGCAATTAATGTTGTCAACTACATGTTTCTATGAATGTCGCTTTCTTTTGTCTGGAAAACGGTGAAGACAGTGTGATGCTTGGTTATGAGATTTCCAAATGACAATTACAGTACGGCTCATAAACTGTTGTTGTTGTTTTCCCACAAAGCCACGAACGCACTTCGCTGTATCAAGGCTGTAAACGAGACAACCTTTAATTATCCAGGCTGGTTTTATGCTTCAACATAACCATATTCTGGCATTTCTTATGCAGCTCTTATTCTTCATTAGCATCTTCTTGTTCTCTGCTTCTGTCTCTGCTTGAGGTCACCTGTGTTGTTATTTTTTTTTCTCCTTTTTGTGCTCCTCACTCAGCAGCCGTCGTGCCCACCTGGAGCAGCTGCTGACAGCCCTGCATGTCCACATAATGACTCTAATCAGCCCATTAGTCACCGGGGCACTCAGAAACACTGCAGTGTGGGGTTTGCTTCAATCCACTCAACGTTCAATCAATTCAGGATGAGAAAGTGCTGTCAGAAATTTAATTTCCAAAATGTTAATCTGGGGAAAGTTTGTCTTTGCATACTAAGAAATAACTTTGAATAGTATATTAAGGCTATAAAATGCAGCTGATGTTAGCTGTTTCTGTGTGTTGTTAAATTGCTAGAATATGTAAATGTACTGTGGTGTTCCCTGGAGCCAGGTTTGTTCAGAAGAAAACTAAGGTAGTTCTTCCTCTATAGTACAGCCAGCAGGCTCAGTTTAGCTCCCAATCAATTTTTTCTGGCCCTCAAATTAAGTCAAAGTAAACTCTTCTTTTTGATCATTTTTAGTGGTTTAATTATGCTGTGCCTCAAAAAGGGATTTTTCCAGAAACTTGTTTTCTAGGGCATTTTAACCAACAAACACCTACCTGCAATTCAGAGTTCTCAGTTCCTGCAGGTGTGAATGTGGTCGTGTTTGTCTAAGCCTGTGTGATTGGCGGCCCGTTCTGCATGCTGGGATCAGGTCGAGGCCATGCAGGGATTATCTGCATTGTTATTACATTTAAATTTAACGTAGATGTGAGTCCTGATTTAGTGGATCCACATAAATTAGATACAAATAGGTGCATAAGATAATTCTTGACGGCAGCCAGGAAATGCAGGAATTGTTGTGTTGGTGAACTGTGGACGAGCTACAGCCAGTGTTCCATATGCTACCTGCCCCACTGATGGTCCCGTGGTTTCACACTCGGTTTGGGTCCAGGTTTATCACTGCCAAAATCAATAGAGAGGGCCACCCAAACACAAGGTAATTATGAGAGCCAGCAGGGTTCTGGGAGTGCTGACAACACTGTTGTGTTGAAGAAGTGCTTCCTTTCCCTTCTTTCAAACTGTGAGGGGAATGAACGCCATGGCCAAGTCCTGCGTCCCAAAGCTGCACACGATAATTACGATTTTGATCTTGTTCCTCTTTTGCTGCTTTAGTTTAAAGGAGCCCAATTTTCTCATAAGCAAACCAAAGTTATGTTTACATTCACCAAAACACATTGTGTGTATCGTGTGAAGTGCAATGCCCTCCTCTTAAAACATTTGACAGCGTGATTTTACAAAGAAGATTTCAAATCCTGTTTTGTTTGCATCCATGTTTGCTTGCTAGCAGTCTTCTTATTCCCTGTTGTCAATGGGGCGTCACCACCACCCATTGTAGGTCAGCAGAGTAGCGTGAAACCAACTGCAGGATGTAAGATACGTCACCGCATACTTGTACGCATGCACGAGCATCCTTGTGCACATGCAGGATTCAAACAAACCTGCTCTTTCTGCAGCTTCGATTGTTTTTTGTTGTCAGCACTGGCCTGCATGCGCACACAGCTCCAGAATACTTGATACAAAATTGGATTGGCTTTCGTATCAGCCTGATCCCATTTTATGGTGGGAAAGCTGTTGAACAGAACTTGTGAACAAAAGTCAAGAAGACTTTCACACAGCTTGTAGCCTTCCTGTTGACCCCCAAGGTTAGAAGTTTTGACAGCAGGGGGGAGTCCCAAATCCCACGTCTGATTCCTCAGCCTGAAACTAAACTAAGGTGCACGATCTTTCTGCTCAGTACAATATGTGCTTTTCATTTTGCATTTCCCTGAATGTTAAACAGAGGGTGTGAAATACCAGCTGCTAAGGGTCTCTCAATCAAGCAATAATAAAAGACAGAGTTTGATGATGCTGTGAAGTAGCGTGGAATAATGGGAGTAGTTGTCTTCCTTGTTAAAATCCACCATTGCTGATGACCATGAATAATTGTGGTCTGTCACAAGTGTGCGATACAAACAGTAGTAAACAACAGAGGGCTTGCTCAAGTCATCTGGTGTATCACTTGTTTCCCCGAGAAGTTATAGCAAATGAAACGCTCCGTTACCTTGAACAAAACTACGGATTTCTGGGTTGAGCGTTTTGGATAATAAGTACACAAAGTACACAACTCAAGAAAATGGTAACAAAGGTCTGGTTGTTTTTAGACATTTCAATGTGGAAATGTTACATATTTTGCCTTTAAAGGTTTCATCCATCCACAGAGCTGCTAGACCTTTAGCAGAGGAGCGTTTATATTTTTAAAGGAGTATTGACAAAAGTTTTGACCTTTGACTGAAACTGCGGAGGCAGTTTTGCAAAGATTTGAGCTATATCCTGCGTGTCACTGAAGTTCAAATAACATCACTCATACTTGTGTAAATGAGTGGAACAGAAGAAGTAAAAGCTGCAGACTTTTTGTGATAGAGATGGAGAAAGCAAGCTCTGGGTAAGGCTGCTGGGACTGCCGCTACCCTCCAGTTTTAAAGGAGGGGCGCTTAAGCATGCTTTGTTGTCCTCATCTATATGATGTCTTGTAAATTTAAGTGTTACTGATTCGTTTTCTCAGAGTATTCTCTGCAGTTTGGTGGTGTGTAAGCATTTAAATTTAGTCTCAGCTGCCTCGGGAGAGGACTGCGAACAGAGTGGGAAGCAGACAGTTACAATGAGAGACAGAGTCAGAGAGGGGGCTGAAACTAATGAAATGAGAAATGGAAAAAAAAAAATAGTCACAAGAGTCTCAGCGTGACCCACATACAATTGCTCTTGGAATTGCACACCATCTGATTAACTTGACAACTCTGAATTCCAAGGTACTCACTTGGAATAAAATACTGATAATTTGTTTAATCAAGCTCCTCCTGACCTGGTTTGACTCCTGTTTGCTCTGCCCTGTGTAAGCAGGGATCCTCTTTCATCTTCAGCTCCACCCGGCTGGCAGAAAGGTGTTGATTGTACTTAACCTGTGTGCTTCGTGCTCTTTCTCTGCCAGAGCTCATCTTTGTTCAGGTGATTCCTGCCCTCCCTGGGGTAACACTATCTTCCCCGGGTGAGTGATAGAGCAGCTTACCTGAGACCTGTGCTGGAAAACCTCAATGTAGGCTTGGTTAGCCATTGTAACCCAGAACCTCCTGAGTAGTAAATGGAAAGGACACAGGTTTTGTGTGTTCCTTTCTTTGTGGTATACTGCTTTGTCTGTGTGTGTGCTTAAGCTAGCTCCGGGCTACCTGTAACATTATACACACAGGAGGGTGTGGACAAGCCAACATGCCGCCATAAGGCTTGGCTCACTTCCCCTTATGGGTTTGTTTCACGGCCTGCAGCCTGGCTTATCGATTGGCACTACCATTACATGTTCTGCAGCTTGGTACTCTCATTAGAACTTTGACTGTAACCCTAGCAAGCAGCTAAATCTGTTTTCAAAGGTGATGCTTCAGAGCAAAGACGCAGGAGGAGGAAGGATGCACATACGGTTCTGGAGAGTGAGCTTCTCTAACGCTGTTTTCCGAAAGCCGGAGCACGTTTGGTAATGCAACGCATCATTTATTATACACAGATCTTTTCCAGCTTTCGTTTCCACCTGCATGGAGTAGTGTATTTGTGGAACAGCCCTGTATAAACATCCAACGAGCGTTAGAAGGTTGAGTAACAGCAAGGAAGTTTATAATGCATTCTGAATCATCATTTTCATCTGAAACTGCTCTTGTTGCAGCATCTATGAGCTGCTTCCATGTAAGATCTACATGGGAGAGGTGGACATCCAGTGAAATCCAGTGAATGTCTTTTATGCAAGACTGCTTTGTTTTGACTGTGCGTGTAATATGTGGTGACGTCCTGTACTGTCTTATTCATGAGGATTAGGAAAATGTGATTACTCGTACTACACTGGACAACAGCGACCTGTGTTTACTCCTCTGTTGGTTGAGCAAGTGATTTTCTCCATTATGTGAGAGCGTGCAACAAAATCTGCAGCATTTGAGAGCTTTTCAGCTAACTGCCTGCCACTAATGTGTCAAATGGACAATGGGATGGTTAGGCTAATTTCTGCTGAAGAGGTTTTACGATGTTGGAACAAGCTGTCAGAGTGAGGCCGATTACAGGACAGAGGGATTTGATGTCGCCTTTGAGATGAGGTAATGCCCTCATCTCTAATGTTTTTTGAAAACTTTGCTTTCAAGCCTACATCCGGCCACAGAATTTTGTCCTATTGAATGAGCAGAATCTGTTGTTAACAACCAGAATCGCTGAGGCAAATGCTAAGCAACACCCACAGCTTGGATGGGCAGCTCTCTATCATAGAAAGCGAACAATGGGGAGACATCGGAAGAGAGAGCAGGAGATAGAGAGAAGGGAGCGTTTGTGCTCCTCTCCGAGTAGAACAGCCTGTTAAAGGCACGCATGTATGTGAGGAAGGGGAAGAGAGAAAAACAGGGAGGGTCGGACAGAAAGGGAGGCTAGAGGGAGGGCTGCTCTCAGCATCATCTGACAGAAGAGAGGCTGATCTCCGACAGCAGGTGTTGGAGGATAGAGAGACTGAGTCAGACACACGGAGGGAGCGATACATACAGGAGCACCAAGTTGCTGAGGAGAAGAGACTTGAGCTGAAAGTGAGGCAGCACTTCAGACAGGTAAGCTTGGATAGAGACGACAGTGCACTGCGCTTGTAGGGAGAAACTGTTGAAAGGCAGATGAACTGAGAAAGAAGGAGCCCTAAGTCAGTACAAGAGAGATAAATGGACGTTTGTGATGGGAGCAGCTGAAGAAGAGTCTGCCTCTTGTTTAGCTTTGCGTCCAGCTGCAGCTCATCTGTCCTGATCTCTTCATCCTTTGACACTCGAGACCCTGAACTTTCTCTCCGTGTCCCTCTGTCTTCCTCTCCCTTTCTCTCTTGTTCAAGCAGGAAGCGGCTGACTGGCATCTCGAGTAAATGAGTCTGCTTTCATTGTGCATTAGCTGCTGCACTTGATTAGATTAGTAGCTCTCCACTAAGTGGACCTGCAAAGCTTAGGGGTTCATGTGTACTTGTCTCTCTTGGACTGCCTGCGTGCTTGTCTTTCAACGTGTGTGTGTGTGTGTGTCGTGCTGGTAGAAGGAAAGATGCAGCCAAACAAGACTCTTGAAGCAAAAATAGGATTCAAATATTATTTTTGTTCAGTGTTTATGAATCTCAGGAACTCAACCCCAGAGCAGGAATTTAATCTATAATGCCACCGAAAGGCAAAACCTGGAGCTGCTCCAGTTCAGATGACTTGGAAAATAAGATTCTCGTCTCAGATTGCTTTGAGCTGTCACATTCAGTCGAGCTTCATTTAAATGTTGCGTCAACAATTATCAAGAAGAAAATCTGCCAAAATATCTGCGAAGTTTGTGCTTGGGTCCAAGCCAGCTTCCAGTTCAGTCCTGCTGGAGTAACAGGATTTGTCTTTCGGTGAGATTGAGAGAGGAACTGACTGATGATAATGATAATGATGATGATGGTGGTGGTGATGATGATGATGACAACCCTTTATAGTATTAACAAAACAGTAACAGCTGTACACCCAGTAAATCTGGTGTAAGCAATGCGAGATAAACAACATCCCAGAGTTGGAAGAGTCCCAGTTACAAAGGGCGAATCATTTCTCCTTTTCAGCCCAGCCTTTTGAACAGCAGCTAGAGCCAACAGGCTGCAATTAACCTTGACAGAGTAGGATTGTTGCTGATGGACTGGTGGCTTGTAGTAACTGACAGATTTACTAGGTGGTAGTTGCTGTTTTCGTACGCTGATGTTGTTGTTTTGTAAAGTGAAGGGGAGTTATATTGGGCTATCTTATCGATAAATCTTTATTTCAATGAAAGAAACCTTGCTACGCTGTCAGACCTATAATTACCCAATCACGAGCTAAACACTGACTTACTGTCATTAGTTGGGCAGCTGGATCATCCTGGTGCTCGGTGTGTTTTAAGTTTGTTTTGCTTCTTGTTTTATACAGAAATCCTCACAGAAAATCCATTTGACATAGAGTTACAAAAGCACTGGATGGCACTTCAGATCTCTTTATGAACACAAGATGCCCCAAAGTCTTTTTGCTGAGGAGGACTTGTGTGCTAAAGCCCATTTGGTTGCAAAGGAGTTTGCTGTGCCATTAATAGACAAGGTTACTGCACCATAGCAGCACTCAATCCAGTGATATCTGACTCTTCCTGCAGTGCCCGTGGCTATCTTTTGTTTGCCAATGCATCTGTTGAGCTGGCACACATGCATGTTCAGCTTTATGTAGCCTGGGGTCACCAGTATTTACTGCACTAGAACCATTGTAGATTTTGCTGATAAGCCTTCGAAGTGAGCCTTTATGTAAGTCTCTTAATTCTTTCTTCCTCAGCATTGTCAGTTATTTGGTTTCATAACATATCTTTTTGTAAGCCTGTGATTGTTTTTCTCTGCTGCAGTGATGAATATTGTACTGGAACATGCTGGTAGGCCTGATTTTCGGCTCACTGCAGTTAGACTTTGTGAGGCAAACAAATTGTCTGTCCACAAACTAGTGTGGTGCAAAGTCAGTGCAATTTTTGTAAAATGAGATTTTTAGATGTACATTATAATCAGCTTCATCTTGAAAGATGCAACCACTTCTCCAATGTTACAACCAACACATAGCTGTTAGAATGGATTGGATGGTGAAACGCAGTAAACCCACCTCTAAATGAAATGATAATTGAACTGTTCTGAACTGAGGATAATTATAACGACTAAGCATTAATCATCCGTGAGGCAGAACACATCTTTTGCTATTTTGTTTAGTTTTTTCCTCTTGAGGTGAGCAAAAGTATCGTAAAACTTGCAAAAAATACTTTTTTAAAGCCTCCCTAGCAAACCAACTTGTCATTTATGGGATATAAAGGTTAGAACACCTACCTCCATATTTTAATGGCCAGCAGATTGTGTAATTGATACGTGCATTGACCCCTGACATGTAAAATAATGGCTCAGCTGTTTTGCTGTATCTGACTGACCTTGACCCTCTCCTCTCTGTAACTGCTGCATCGCGGCACAGAAGCATCCTACTCAAATGTACATTTAAAATTCAGTTTGCAGAGCATCCAGTGATGCCCAGCTCATTTGTATTTGCAGGTGCTGCTCAGCCTGAACCATCATTGGACTACAGAAGGCTGAAATTCTTATCGGAGCTCATGACCCAGCAGTCTGTGGAGGCAGCTGCTGGCAACACATTGGATTAATTGGCGGATTTAGTTTCGCAATCCTTTGTGTATTTAGAAACTTTCTTCTGTCAGGAATAAATATAAAAGCATGAGTCTATCATGAAGAGCATCATAATCCAGTTAGGAAAGAGAGCTTGCAGGAGAATGGCAGTTATTTTGGAGATTTGTTCACTGGTTTACCAACATAAATAGCAAAGATAGCCGTTTGTCTCTGGTGAATAGTTTGCTCTGCTGCTTCATGGGAGCACTTTAGAAAAAGCTATTTTTAGCCACTGATGGTGATTAGCAGCATGATGAGAACCTAGAATGGAAAAACATCAAATGAGTGAGGTCATTTTTCTTAAATGTAATGTACTGCTTTTACAATCCATGAGTGCAGAAGCCATTTTGAAATGAAACAGAAGATTTTTCTTCGCCTTACCTTCTCATTCATCTTTCATCAGTGTGATCTATGGTATATGTATAATTCAGAAAAGGATCAAATGCTATGCTTGGACACTCAGAGGTCATCATTTAAAATATAATCTCCTGAATTGTCTCCTGATAACTACATTTTCCTCTAAGATGACTCAGGAATTTGGTAATAGGAGCTGTAGTTTTCTCTAATTTTATGCTAACATTCACTCTGTATTGTAGGTTTTGGGCTTGTTTTTCAAATGTAAGATCTTTCAGTGATAGGTAATGTTGCTAGGTGACACGCATTTGTACAAGTGCAGCAGAAACTCAAATCAACCACAGTGTGGAGAGAAAAAATACAGAGCTGTGCGCACAGTGCATCTACCACGGAGCAGGAGGTGCTAGTACCTGCAAGATGAAGGTATGGCCAAAAAAATAAACCACACATGAAGTGACCGCACACTCAGCCCACAAACACAGATGATCAAGGGGCTTTTATTCACTTTGGCACGAGCAGAGGGAAGAGAACGTGACACACAGTGCATCTGCAGGGCTGCAAGAATGAACTTTTCACCCGGCGTTGTGTGTGAGCAGCTTGGCAATTGGCTCACTCATTGTTTAAGCTGGCTAGATAAGCCTTGCTCAGGATGTGCCACCAGCGTGCCAATCATCCAGCCAACGTGACACAGTGACCCGGCCACCTGGCTGCTGCTCCGCACAGGACTGACCTGTGCCAGTCACCAGGCCCGAAGCTCATTAGGACACACCAGCGCGTTAAAACAGTTGGTTATTTATATAAGGCGAGTGCACCCCAAGTAAGGAAGAAACTGCGCTTTTCCTATAAGATGCATAAGATTATTAAGACAATATGGCTTTCTGATTGCAGACATCTTAGCTTGTCCAATGCATTAGTTGTGTTATTAACGTAAGTGATAACACTGAAATAAATAATGGGTCATTTACAATTAGGAATGCCCCCAGGCCACATTGCAATGGGGACTGGTGATTCAAATATGATGGAAAAAGTGAGAGAATGCAGAAAAAACAAAACCTTTATGGGACTTATCAACCTGCTTAATTTTAAAGAAGAAGTTTTATCACCTAGAATAGATTAGCGTAGATTATTACTTCACTTTACTGCTATTATTTAATAATACTGCAAGATTTGTACCAGGATTCTGCTGGCCAAGATAGTTTGACCACCTTTAATAACACATGAAAGAATGATTTATTTCCACCCAGTAAATTGAGAGATAAACCCTCGTCATAACCATTAGTCCAGCCTGTGCAGCACAGTTTTCTTCATGCTCTTTGCATGCCAAGGATTTTATCTACTGCACCAGTGCATCTCAGTGCCTGTGCAGCAGACGATGAACGACTGAATATTCCTCTTTGATTTGAAACTCAATAAATCGATATCATACAGTATCATCGTGTCATATGTCGGGATGGTGGTATTTGATAACGTGTGCTCGCTGTGATCGTCAGAATATGCCAGCCCGAAATCTCTCGCTGAGTCAGATTTAACATTTACTCCGTCGCCAGATATTTCTGTTATCTGCCTTGTCAATTAAGGCAGTGACGGTATAAACAGGCACTCGCAGTCACACATGCACGTACCACAAGAAATATATTCCTCTTCTGTGATGAGAGCCACCAAGCGTGCTGTCAGTAGTGAAAGTGGCAGGCTGTCAGCCAGCCCTCATCCTTCTGTCCATGGAGTTTTCCTAATCAATATTTATTTGCACCTTTGTGCTTTGCCTTACATTATGGATATGGTTTATCCCACATGGGAAGTTGGTTAGCTGTCGGCATGCTGAAGCAGTGAGCAGGTGCTTACATGCATTGTGCAACGGGTGAAGCATGATTAAAGAAACATGAATTTCAAGGAATAGTCTTTTGTGCGTGCAGACGTAAAACAAATACAGATTGTAAATTAGTGTGACAATAACTGTGTGTTTCACAGATGTGTGTTTCAGATTTGGCATCTGACCTTGGTACCCTAACTAACTGCTCTCATGGGACAGTTTAACAAGGTGTCACCTCAGTCCACAATAAGCAGATTTGTGGCTGAACAGGCCCGGTAAGCCTGCTCTTTGTAGGGAGATTTTCATGCGTCATTCTTGGCTCGAAGCGGCATTTGACATCATATTTTCATTGTGTTCCAGCTGCATTATATGAAAGATGTAACAAAGTTCACTCTCTGGAGGAATGTCAGTTCTGAGAAGCTGAGGATGCTGCAAGAAAGATCTGACAGCCTCATTCAATCATTTCCTGGGTTTCAGCAGAGATCAGAGGCAACACAGAACAGTGTTCCTGCTATGTTACAAATAAATGTCCTAACCTCAACTCCAGGTCAGCAGTCTGTTGTCATAAAAGTGCTGCTGTGTTTACTCAGACTTGTAGATTCTCCCCATTTGTAAGAAGCAAGGTGTTTTCAGGCAAGGAGAGCTGCAGTATCTAGTAATAGACTGTTTGCAGAAGAAAGACCACTGTGTAAATGAGCTTATTTCAACCTCTCCACCTTTAAACCACTGTGGTGTGTGCCAAGATGGCAGAATGGAGGAAATATGTGAGTGAGTGTGTGTGCGTACAAGTCTCCACCAATTCTCACTCCATTCTCACCAAGAAATGAGATTGGGCTATTGTTCAGTGTTTCCTTTGCTCCTAAGCAGTGAGCCCTCTGCTGCAGGTCTGTGAACAGGCTGCATGCACAGACGGGCTGCCGGTTCTGGCAACTGACTGCTGTGTGAGACAAAGTGCGAGGTGATATGCTGTGACCAGAATCCTGGTCATACTGGTAATTCACTCCAATCGCTCAGAGAGGAGAAGGGGCCGGAAGGAACAGAGGAAGAGACGCGAGGGCGGCGGGTAAAGAGATGAAAGCTGAGGGTCCTTTCTTCTTCCGCTTGTATCAATTTTCACTTTGTTCTCCCTCGTTTCTACGCTTCCCTCTTCCTCTGTGCAGCTCTGCTGATTTCTACTGTTTCACAGTCTCGCCTCCAATCGCACTCATCTCATCGCCTCCAACCTCGCTGGTGTGAGGGCAAAAAACTGTGGGGAAGCTATACACAATGGATATGTATTACTCCTGAATGAAGAAACTCTCTCTGGACAGTGGTGTAATAATAACACCCCGCTCATTGTAGTAAGAGCTGAATGATGGTCTTTGCCAACTGTGATGCAGACATTTTGGTGTGCTCTTATTGCTTAAATGGAAACTCAGCTCAAGGCCATAACCTGTCTTCTCTCTCCTCCCACCCCTCCATCCTCTCTGACTCACAGGAAACAAGATGGAAGGATTCCTCGTATCTCTGATGAAGTAGAGCCCTCGCTTGTACACCCCCACCCTCCATTTCCTCTTCCCTCACTTTCAAAGGTAACGCACGACTTCGACCTGCTGCTGTTCTCTATTCAGGTTTGAATCCGGTGCAGTTGCTGGAGTCAGACATAGAGACGGTGCCAAGGATCTGATCTGATCTGATGAATGTGAAACTGAACATTTTCAAGCTGCCTACATTTTTTTTTTTTCCCACACACGAGCTTTTTTACAGCGCATATTTGGACACATCATATCGGTAAAAGCACAGGTGTAATTAAAGGATGGAGTCTCAAGTTTTCAAGTCCGTCTTTAAACAACAGTCAGGTGCTTGTGCAAATAATGAAACAGGTTTTGCTTGCTGGAATCATTCCTCCTGTTTGCACTGGCCTTTAGGAGGTCTCGTTCTAATGTGCAATGAAGTTACCTTACTAACAAGTATTGCCTGTTCAGCTCTTATTCCTCTGTGCCGTAGGTTTTAAAGCTGTATACCTCCAGTACCAATGAGTGCCATAGACATCTAGAGGGGAATTTATAAAGAATTTAGAGATAGACAAACACGTTGTTGGTTGTGGTCGTTTCATGGGATTTGTTGTCAGCAAGACCAATATAGAATAACATCAGCCTAACCCTTTAAGGAGAGAGGTCAGATCAGTAATGGCCATTTGTGATAGCGTGAATCTGGTCGGCTAATTTTAGCACTGAAATAGTGTTATCAGTCTGTGGAGTTTAATTCCTCACACTTCCCTGGTTTCCTCCCTCTTCTTTGCTCATCATATTCTTTAGCTGTTACACGCAGGTGAAAAGTGTCTCTAATGCCCTACACCCCCGGTGGCTGTTGGCAGGCTGTTGTCTCTTCTGACAGAAGAGTTTGTGCCCTCTGTCACAGGCTTCTGGGACGAATATAGATCTGCAGCAGTTGCTCCGCTCTAACACAGCACATACCAAAGGAGGCACATTGACATTATTTTTACCTCACATGCAGTGGAAATACAATTTGTAAGGCATTAATCTGTGGTTATATATGGAGCTGAACAGAATAGGCTTGCAGGGATGCATTTGTTTTTCAAATGTTGTCTCCATGTCTCCAGGTGAGAAGTGTTCTCATTCATGTAATTTGTTATGTTAAATCACACAGCTAAGGATTTTATAATGTTAAAAGTTACATGGAAAGCAAGTGCCAAGATGCACAGTGTGTTTGTAGTGGCAGGGTTCCTACAGTGCGTATGTAGAGTTATAGGTTGCACACAGTGGGGCTGTTAGAGCCTAAAACAAGACGGCAACACTTCACAGTTTACTGCTGCCGAAATAGCCAGTGGTTGAAGTTAAAAGCTCTTTAAGTAATTCAGCCAAGAGTTTGTGAACGGAACAGAGCTGACTTAAGGACTTAAGACAAACTCAAATAGTAGAGCTTGGATCAGAGAATGTAGAGAATACTTAAGACATTATACCCGGTTTGACATTCTGAAAAGTGCTGTGATGGAGTTTTCATTGTACATATATGGTACTAATACCCTGATGTTGGCCTGTAAGTTGCAGTGGAACCTTTGCACACAGATATAACTACAGACATTTCATATGTCTCTTCTCAGTTTGAAACTGTAAAGCCTGACTTTTCACCTCTTCGAGTCAGACACCTTCATTCAGTGTGTTATAACGAAGCAATCAGAGCTGACGACCTGAAGGTTTTTGTGTCGTGATCTCTGACTACAATACAGGAGCCCCGTTCCCAGCAAAGCCACAGATTCGTCCCCACGTGGATCCACACATGTGCTTCAAGTCTGATTATCACAAAAACCCCAGCGTTCGGTTTGTTTTAAAGGGGAGCTCCACCAATTTTACACATTGAAGTCTGTCAACAGGTGTTGGTGAGCACTGCTGTGAAAAAAGCTTGTATGAAGCCCTGTGGCTACAGAGAGAGCGGCACGGAGGCTGATAAATTGCCTCCAGTGATGTCACTTGACTTGAAAAGTACAAGTTTGAAAATGAAATAAATCTGGGGGTGTGCAGTTCGAAAGAAGTGAGTTTACAAGACCTCTGTGGCCCACTCCTCATCTCTGCTTGACGCTAACAACTCGAGCCGCTGCTGGCACAGCGCCCCTGAATCTCCAAGCGAACTGCTGGTGCCTTGTAGGTAATATCAGCGTCGGGGTTTGACAGAGGAAGAGGAATGCTTGGAATAAAAAAGAGGGCATCTCTACTTACCCCTGCATTGACACTGATCCATTTCTTAAACTTTCCATTGTGAGTAACATAATGTATTCTGTGTGCCTAAATGAGTGCTGTTTTAATGATTTCATTAACATGCTCACCTTGTTGAGCGGGAATAGAGGGGTACTAATGGATTCAGCAGCTTTATGCTGAAAGTTCAAGGTTTTTGCTTCCTGAGTTCCTAAGATAAGGCAGTTAGTGATAATAATGCACCACACACACGAACGCCCAGCAGAAGTTAATAAAAAATGCAAGAGGTGTTCTGTGTTATAAGGAGGGTTACGGTGCCTCTTTGTCTTAGCCGATTGTTCGCTGCTTGTGCCAGAGTGAAGGCAGTACGGAGCTCAGCTTCATCGTGCAGGAAGCCCAGCAGCAGTTCTGTAGACCTCAAGCTCTGTGGCAATCAACCAGCTCCTCTGAGGCATTGATGGGGTGGAGGGGGGCCATCTGTGGGAGCTCCATTCGTGTCCCCCAGGCCCCAGTGGCCACAGCAAGGTCAGGCTAGTCTATGGAGCCAGACCTGATGAATGGACCCCGATGGATTCTCTCTGCCTGAAATGATAGGCTTCTGTGCCCATTGATTGACTCTCTTTGAAGTGTAGTTTTCCATTTTGCTGTATTGCCTTTGAGGATGCGGCTAGCCCACAGAGCATAAATTGCGGGTGGGGGGTGAGTAGGCGTGGGGATATTGCTTCGGATGCAAATCATTGACAATTTGTCTGTGGAAATTCAAATGGGGCTCTGGTTATGAGGAGTTTAAGAAACGCTGATATCTGAACCTCAGTTCGCAAACTGGGGAGAACGGTGTGGACTGCATGATGCATGGATATTAAAACCCCTCATACGTATTCACTCACATGTGGTGTTTTGACTCACTCAGCCGTTCAGCCAAGCCAGTCAGTCGATCGATGAATCAGTTGATCAGTCAGCCATTTACTCGCTCTTGCACTCCCACCACCTCTCTTCCTTAGGCGCACAAACATTGCAATCGCTGTTAATCAACTCAGAGAAAAAAGAGATGTGTAGCTCTCAGCCCCTCAGGCATTCAAACAGTTATAGCATATTCACTGCAGAGGCTCCATATTGTCTCTGAGGGCAGGAGGCGAAACGTGAGCTGCTTCCAAGTCCAGCGAAGATGCTTCCAAGTCAGACCAGTGATTCCTTTCACTTATTTGTCGCTGATCTTCTGCAGTGCATATTGTTCCATTCGGTCTCAGCACACATTGCAGTCACCAAAACCAAGCAGGGTTCTACAACAGCGGGCTGACTTTCCGAACAGCTTGAGCCGAAATGTCGCACTCACCAACGCAGCTTTGCTATCAGTATGCTTTATAACTGAAACAATGTCAGTTCTCATAGTGTGAATCTGAGTAGTAATTAGTATCGCCCTCATATTTTGCCATCATAGAACAATTTTGCATGATAATCAGTCAAGTATGTAATTGGTATTCAGCTGTCATCTGTGAATGTTCTCAAATCCCAGTGTGGCATTCAGCTAAAGCCGGTCTAGACCTGAGTAAAAAGATCACCAGTGATGAACTGTGACCTCGGGATGAGACAGCTTTTAAACAACTGGCCCATTACAGAGCAGTGCTGAGAGTTACTTCTGTTACATTAAACCTGTATTTTGTGGACTTTTCATTCCAACTCTGCAATCCCTCCACCTTCCCATTGATTTTCCTCAAGTGAAATAAACGCAGGTGGTCATCTGACAGGTGAACCACAAAAAATGCGCTGCATACACAGGGAGAAAATGTCATCTTGAAAGCTTTCAGCAGTGTTTTTTTGTTTTGTTTCAGGAAGTGGGTCAGTGTTTGTTGATATCTGATGTTGGCCTGATGGAGAAAGCTGCGCAGAAAAGACTTTCGCAGACCAGCAGCTCTCGTCTCATCCCACAGTGCCTCCCTTGTCTTATTTATCTCTCCCTTCGTCCTCTGTCTTCCCCTGCTCTCATGTCATACCCGTGCTTAACCACGCACAGATGATTTCGGAGGTGCTGAGGTCGGCTCAGCCCCCCATCAGGCTGTGGCGTCTGCACATGCCGGGAACTGGGCTGCTCGCCTGTCTCACACATGTCCCCCTGCTGGAAGTGATAACACTTAAAGCTTTCACATTGTTGCTTTCTTACCAAGAGGATGGTGCCTGCTGCATTCCCATGTTGTAAGATATCTCAGCATTTCATGTGAGAAATAAAAGCTCAGAATCAGCACTTTCAATCCGTATGAGCACTCAAGATATAATCACCCCACATCTCAGCATGTGCTGTAAACATAAAATGTATGGAAATTTCCAGGCTTCTCCTTAATTACCTTGGAGGTAAAATAAATGTCTACACTGACCTGTTTTCATGTTTCTGTCTGCCTCGCTGTGTGGAGCAGAGGAGACATGTTTCTGAGAGGGAAGCCTGAGAAATATGAGATGAAAGAAAAGAGGAAGAGAATAGTCTCATATTGTGATTCAAAAAAAAGAGAACTGTGCAGTCTTTTGTGCGTCCACATGCGAGTGCATTAAAAAGAGAAGATAGCTGTGCACAGGGAGGGGAGAAACATTGTTCCTCCCGTCCTCCTACTTCCTACTGAACAGCTGTGTGAGCCTATGGGAGGGTGCATGAAAAAAGGGAAGGAAGGGAATTGATATTCTCAGATTACAGCACGTGCCTCTACCTCACACGCACTGATGTATGGATTCTGATGGACACCTATCGAGTTTTCCGTCCTAGTTTATTGCCTGAGCGACAGTGAGTGTGAAGCGTCTTTGTCAATCTCGCCTTTCTCCTCGTGGCTGACAGTGACATCAACACCCTCGCTCTTGTCAGCTTGCCTGCATTCGTACTTGTGGAATGATGACTGAGCTCAGGATAGCTAAGAATGCCTCATTGGATGGGCTGCTCAGCAGTCCCCCCAGTAAGCCTTTTCTCAAGAGACGATGCCTCAGTGATGTGAGTATTTTTCACTTGCTGGAAGTGAGAGATTCTTTTCGCTCTAGTTATTGTTGCTTGTTTAATTCTTAAGGTAGCTTAGAGACAGAGATATGTCTGTGTGGTACTGCAGAACGGTAGATTTGTACATGACTCAGGTAGATACATGCTCCACTGCCCTTTAGGATCTGTTTTTTAACCGCATATGAACAGAATCGAGCGCGTTTGTGTTTGGGGAGAAACTTCCCAGACAGACAAAATGCAATTAGCAAATCCTGTAATTATGCTATTTTCACGAGTTCATATGTGCACATAGCTATGGTTGGCATTCTGCTGCTCTCACTGCAGGAGTGCACTGCTGTCTTTCCTTCTCAGGAGAAATTCAGCCTGATAATCTGGTCAGCGTAAGACAGTGTTTGTTGATGTTTGTTTTGCAGTCAGGAGAGCACTCCCTGAATATCATATGGCATTGTTTACTTTCACATCCAACAATGGACTGAGGCACCTCTGGCTTTACAAGGCCTGGGTCAGGTGTGTGTGTTTGTGTGTGTGGGTGCTTTTATGGGCTCTGATAGGTGGAAGTTAAGTATGTTTTCGTACATGCATGTGTGTAGATGTTTATATGCATGCATGTGTATGCTTTCCTGTGGTTTTGTGTGTGTGTGTTTGTGTGTTTTGCAAGCCCTGCAGTGCCCCTCAGTAAATTTAAGCTGTCATGTGGAAACATCAACTTGGCACTTCAGTCCACTTGTGTTACATGGTGAACAGAGGGCTCACCCCACAACAAGCAGCGCCGTCAGGGCTGCTGCGATCCTCTTCATCTCAGGTTGGGGCTGCTTAACATTTCTAACATGGCCTCTGCAGATGAGGAGCACAAGCCTCAGGGTGTTTTCCTCGACTTTAACCCGTACCAATACCTGTGCTAATTGGACTAAAGGCTGAATTATGTTCTGCAGCGGTGCATGGCCGAGGTGTGATTATAAACCCAGTAGCTGGATTGAAGTCTCTTTATCTAATGAGCAGCACTGGTATCAGTCCACCATCTGGACATATGTTGATTACAAAACATCAAGATTATACCACGGCTGACATGAAGTCCAGTTGCCAGGCCAATTCATGCCAATTTATTTTTATTTCCTGCCTTGTACACTCCCTATCTGGCTGTTACTTTATAGCCTAAGTGTGTCTCATTCACACATTCATCTGACTGTGTGCTTTAGACACCAAAATCATAGCATCGTCTTCCAGCTAATTTGGCCGCTGCACGCAGTCAGATGAGCTGTTGGCTGTAGCAACAGTGAGAAGCACTGTGGAGCTTTGAGGCTCTTTTTTCCCCCAAGAGTTACTTGTTTACAGTGTGTTTGTCTTCAAGTGTGGAGGAACGATTCTCCTGGAGTTGAATGGAGGCTCAGTGATGCTGGTGTCAAGTGAGGTGGGGGATTGCAATAGAGATCGCTGTCATAGTGAAATAAAGAATTAGGCGGTGTCAGAGATAGCAGCAGGGGATCTTCTGTCTTGAGACTGCACAGCCAGCTTTCACAGCGAGCGGAGATGAAGGATGAATGAGTATCGAGGACAGCAGGGAAAGCATATCAACACCACAGTCAAACCCATGTACCTTTCTGGATCTGTGTCAACTCTCTTCCCCAGACCTCGGACCTGTTTGCCATGATCGAGAGGATGCAGGTACTGTAAGTGGTCCCCAGGCTCTGCTTTCTGTGCTCGCCGCCAAAACTCTACCGTTCTTCCTCCCAGGCTAAGGGCATCCTCGGAATTTCACTCACTTTGGACATAAAACTTGCATTTACTTCTATTTTGAGACTCCCGTTTCTCTGCTTTACCTGCTATTTTTGTATTCCAGTTCACAACCCTGCTACTGCAAGACTTTTATATGTATGTCCATGTCTCCCTCTCTTTGCCGTTTATGTGTTTTTTGATTTTTGCAGGTGCAGTAGCCCTTGGCTGCCTTTAGACACCTAATGCCTCTGAATGCGCTGAACAGAACCTCTTGTGTTTTCTCTTCACAGCTGTGAAAAAAAGTGTTGTTATGTTTTTCAACTGGCTGAAGTGGATTTGTAGAAGTATAGTTTGTTTGTAGCTCGTGGTTCAAGCAGAAGCAAGACCAGTAGATCCTGAGAACGTCTCCTATAGGCATCCACATTTTTTTTTTTTTTAATTTTGATCTTAGATTACGTGTTCTGTGAACTCACCAAAGGTATTTTGTGGTCAAAGACCTCATGAAACTTACCTTTTAGCTTGGCCATTGCTGTTTTCAGGGTCAACTTCACTTGAAAAACTGGAAGCACCATTTTACCCGGCATGGCCTACTATGACAATATCTTAGCTGGAAGCATAGCATATATGAAAACATTATTTAGGTTTATAACACTGGAGAGGCTCAAACAACAACATCTTTCCCATGTTTTACTGCTGGAACAAAGAGGAATCACGTGTAAAAGTCGTGATAGGCGTGAGCACCTGGACAGTACAGAAGCAGCACTCTGATTTAAAAAGTTTGTGCACTACATAGGTTCATTGTTAACAGGTGATGGTATCGTGATTGGGTATGAAAGGGGCATCCTCGAAAGGCTCAGTCATTCACAGGCAAGGATGGAGCGAGGTTCACCACTTTGTGAACACATGATATGGATATTACTGCATGGGCTCAACCCAGTTCATTTGCAAATGATTGCATTCTGTTTTCATTCACGCTGGGTTGTAATTATTCGCAAAGCATTTTCTCTAACCAAAAAGACAAGGCAATAAAGGAGGGAAGGAGAAGCTGAAATAGTGGACTAGTGTTCGAAGAATGAATCTAATGAACGTATTTCCAATTTCCGTTTCATTCATCTTCTTTATCCCTAAAAGAATCTAATTTATACATTTCAAATTATGCTGCAGGGTATTCTACATAAAGAGGTCACCGATCAGGAGTGCTTCGTTACTCATGTCTCGTTTGGAAACTGTCAGTAGCATCAGCAGAATAGCAATAGAGAGTGGATGGAAAGCCCTGTTTCATTTTTTGCCCTTCAGTGGAATCATGGTCAGTGATATCTGCAGCATGGCTTGATAGAAACACCTTCCCTGTTCTCATGGACTCATGCTTATCTTTTCTCCCGCCAAGATATCCCTCCTCTTTACTTCCTCTTTCTGTGGCCCATCTGGTGATTGAGCTTGTGTTATGTAAACGCGAATTGTTGTCACAAAGAATTATTTCACACTATGCTGTTGCACAAGAAATCTAATGGAACTTGACAATCAAAAATCTCCCATGTGTCTCTTTTCCTTTATCTTTGCACACGTCTGAGATATTTCACCTGCTCCCTCTACCTCATTTTTTTTTTCTCTCTCTTCTCTACAGGGTTTCAGAATGGATGAGCAAAGATGCCCCCTCCCTCCCCCCCTCAAAGTGAGTCGCAAATCCACACATCGCCTCATAGACCAGGGCCTGGTAAAGCATCCGTAATGGCAGAGTTATAAACCTTTCCTTATCTGCTGTCAGACAGGCTTTAGGATGCTCACCGACTGAGTTAGGAACTCGACGGGGACTAGGACTGCAAAATCCTAAGCTGTGCTATTACCTAGACAGGCTAATGCAGTTGGCATTGAAGACTGGGAGATGCTCTCAGCAGGAGGCGTGAAGTGAAGGGAGAAAGGGCTCACAATAGATGGCAATCAGCTGAAAGAAGTACAGGAAAACCATTTATTGCTGTGACAACAATCAGGTGCCTTGCTGAGGTTTTGGCTACCCTCTCTCATATGTTTAATGTGGTTTTAGAGCTCTTATGCAGCACGAGTCACGTTTTCATCAAGCAGTTCAGTTCAATTTGTTACACATGAGAACATTTATTTTTGTTTTTCCATTGTCAGAAGTTTTGCATTGTACCAGTAGAACCACTCCATTCCTTCCTGTTTTTCATCACCCCTCAGTTGAGGTACCTCACGCACTGATCCGGAACTTAAAGATGGCGTTAAACACTGCAGACCACCGATTGGTCAGAGAGATTCAGTTCTTGTCGACAGGATTTCCAAACTCTCGTCTTTTTTCCCGCAGTCTTTTGTCTGGCTCCCTGCAGCCTTTTCTCAAACAAAACTTGTCTCCTTGTTGGAACAAACAACCACATACAGAGGAGACAAAACATGAAGCATTCAATGTCTTCCAGTGTGATTTTGTTGTTCAAAGACTTGCGTAGCTCATTGTGTAATGTAATGTGAAAAGTGACGTAAATGCGAGCGGCGCAGAAGAAAGGCTTAGCAGGAAGTTGTCAGTCTGGCCGTAAATGTATAGTGAAGGTCACAGTGTGTCAGTTAATAAATGCTGCAGCGTCTCAAGACCAAGAAAAGTCTCATCTGTTGTCTCCCAACCTGCTGGAAAAGTGAAGGGGGTTAGTCTCAAAGCCCTGCTAACAACAAGCCCGCCTCCATTCAAGAGTGCTGTTTGTGGTAGAAACACAAAACAGTATCGTAGGAATGGATTGGGTACGGGTTTCGAGGGTACCAAAAGTGTTTGGTGGAAACATGACTACAGCGTTAAAAGAAAAGTTCCACAATCCTGTTGGTCTGAATAAGTACAGGACAATCACACACAACAGAGTAGCTATCAGTGATACACTATATGGCTAAAAGTAGGAGAACACCTGACAGTACACACATGTGTGACTCTTGAACATCTCACCCCAAAACCATGCACATTAATAAGCTGCTGAGACAGCCGGCTTAATGTGTAATGTTTGAACCTAGCTTCAGGGATTTCTTTTCCGTTCAGCCACAACGACATGAGTGAGGTTGGACACTAATGATGGGCGATAAGGCCTGGCTCTCAGCTGGTTTTACGTCCCAGAGGTGTTGGCTGCGGTTGAAGGGTTCTGCGCAGGGCAGTTCATTTCTTCAACACCAAATGGATCATTTGTTTCAGGGCCGGGCTTTGTGCTGCTGTCGTCTTGGCTTAGTTAGGCTACCCTCAATTAGCACTAATAGGCTTAGCTCATACAGCTCAACGGCCTCAGACTGAATGTAAACAAAAACACGTGGACTGACATATACTTTACGGGACTGTGGCCCTTGTCTGGGTCACTTTTATTGTTTGGTGGTAGCTAAATTCCCTTTGAATAACTGCACAAATATTGACATTGTAAAGTGGAGACTGACTTTTTCTGCAACCCTTAACACCAATAAAACCACCAGGCTTTGCTATCGGCCCCTTTTTAGAGTGCTACAATGAGCAATGTCTTCCGTCTAGACCCAGCAGTTTTATCTTTGCTAGCAGCTCTGTGGAGGGCAATATTGACCTGACCGTTGGTCAGTCAATTCACCACTTTGGCCCTAAATGAAATATCTGAATAATTATTGAATGATTTGTCATGAAATGGTCCCCAGATGATGTAACCTACTGATTTTAGCGATTCCCCGACCTTTTCTACCACCACCATGAGGTTGACATTATTGTTTTTAAGTGATTTTGATTGACTTTTCCTCTAGTACCGCCTCCATCGTAGATGTAAATGCAGTGACATAAGAAAGGGTGTATTGTGTATAAGGGATTATGCTATTATCACTTTCACTTATTGGAAAAAAAAAAAAGCTTCCGCCATGAATTGCCTGTAGCTTGTGCTGTAACAAGTCCAAGCATGCTCTGCTCGGCATTCTTGGGAAACAGAGAAAACCGCTGTCTGAAATTGAGGGAAAGTGGCTTCGTCAAAGAAGTAAATTGCAGCATGAGGTCACCGAATGGTTTCAGGAGGAGCTCAAAGAAAGAACACCAAAGATAAAAGCCACTGAACTGAATAGAAATGACAGGGTAGAATGAGAAATGTTTGTTTGTTGTTATGTGATGTCCAATGTGCGCAGTAGCTGCCAGTAACTGAAAATAAGCTCCTTTCACACCAGCACATGCATATCCAGCAGGGTCCAAGTCACTATCCATTTCATATTTAAAGGTCATGTCATTGTCGCTTTTTCATGCCAAAAACAAGAGGTTTTGGCACCCAGTCTTTGAAGGTTATAAAATATTTGAACTTGTAGCAAATAGCAGATTGAAGCCTCAGATAGCTGTTAGTTGCTGACAAAAAGGAGCTACGGATTCAAAAGAGAGGACTGTGAGGCATTTGTCACAAAGGCTGCTAATGTGGCCTCTGTCGCTTTGCAGGATAAGAAAAGTAGCTCTAAAAAATGAAGAACTGGATGCTGCTGTAGTTAATATTCTGTCACAGTGTTTATGCTCATTGTTATTTTCCTCAAAGAGCCAAAACTGAAAGTATGACTAGAAGCGGCTGTTTGTCAGTTTGACTCATATTCGTTTCCCTCCCTGCAGACAGAAGAGGACTACATCCCTTATCCTAGCGTTCATGAGGTACATACTGTGTACTCTCTGCACAAATAACTCACATTACACATTATATATGTCATAGATGTCAGAAACTGTTTAAACTGTGAAAGCAAAGCACACATTTTTCAGCTACGTTGAAAGCAATGCAGTGCTTAATGCAACACACAAACTATTAGTTGCTAATCAATATTCTTTTCACCATTATTATTGTTCATCGCTGTCAGGTTTTGGGTCGCACTAGTCCTTTTCCACTCATCCTGCTGCCCCAGTTTGGAGGCTACTGGATCGAGGGGACCAATCATGAGCCTAAAGACCCACCAGAGGCTGATCAGCCCCCCTGTCCTACCTCCCACATCAAACTGGAGACAAACAGCACCGCTAAGATCTACAGGAAGCAGTTCATGGGCAAGGTAAGGCTGGGAGAAAGGGCAAAAAATACTGATCTGGATTGACTGGCCTCTTAAAATATAGAACTGTGTTTGTGGAAGGTCGTTTGTTTCCATTTACTTAACTTTACTTTGCTGATATTGGTGATGTACGCTGCTGCTTCTTGAAATAACATTTGCCTCTAAGACATAGCCAATTAGCAGATCTCAGCTCACTTGTGGTGGAGTATAACATTTTGTAAAGTGTGTTTGTGTGTGGGTTATCTACCATTCAGCCACCTGCCCAGCTACCTGCAACATGTGGCATTTGCAAAGAGATGAGGACAAAAGACAATGTTTGTTTGTGACATTAAAGGGTTAAAACTCTGAAAATGAATGAATGTTTAGTAGTGATGATCATGACTGATGTTGGTTAAAATACATCATATTTTGATGGTATTTATGTCCGCTTTCATAGTTTGAGGACCTTATTTCATGATCAGGACAGAGGGTTAATATCAAACTCTGTGTTCCTCTTGAAAACTAAAAGCCAACCACTGCCATGTGATTCTAAACTGTGAAATAAATTGCCTGCCTGTAAATACAGTACATCTGCTATATGCCTCAGCAGCATGCTCAGGATAAGATTTGTAAAAGTTGATAGACTGCACCTTGTTTCACGCCTTCTCCTCAAGGGCAGCACAACTACTTTCCTTAATTAAAAGACTGTTATTCTCTGTAGCCCTCTCCATTCCTAATTTATCAGAGTATTTTTTATTATTATGTCACCCACTGTCAGTTGCTGGAGCAGTATTCTTTCTTGCATTAAAGTTTCTTCTGCTTATCTGCCCTCAGGAACACTTTAATTATTACACCATGGATGCTGCCCTGGGCCACTTGGTCTTTTCTATGAAGTATGATGTCATTGGGGATCAAGAGCATCTGCGCTTGATGCTTCGGTACAATTTTCTATTATCTGTACATCTGACCTGTTTTCTCTCCCTTGTGTGCTTCTTTTCCTCACTCATTCCCTCTTTATCACAGATCTCTCTTTGCAATTTTCTTTTTTTTTTGTTTCTCTTTCTTTTATGACCTTTTTCTCACATTGAACCTGCAACAATCCTGCTTAAAATATCCATGTAGTGCTGTGATTTTGGGCATTTCCTCATAGGTCTCTCATACAGGACCATTCCATATAGAGCATTTTCACGCATGACTTGACTGTTCAGGTTGATTATTGGAGCTTCTTTTGCTCAAGAATAGTGTGAAGTCGAGCAAGAATGACACAGAGGAAGAAGAGCATCTCAGTTTTCACAGGTTGCCTTAGTGATGAATTTTAAAATGTACTTTCCAGCTGGATTCCTGACAATAGGCAGTGCTGAGGGGGACTTGCATCTGCTCTCAGAAGGCACCCAATACATTTTCTCACCAATTTCAACTTCAATTAACTATGACTTCAGACATCTGCTGCCTATTTTATACAGCGGGAAAGTGTCCAAGCTGCTATTGTTGCAGGATTGCAACTCTTACAAGTGTACTGACTTATGCTCTACACAATGTCTTTGGATCGTTTGTAACATTTTGTTTCCGAAATGTCTTTTTTTTTTAAAGTAAATTTTCAAGACAGGTCTTTATAAGACCTGGTTCAGTGGAAATTTGCTCCATCAAGCCACAGTGAGATGAAAAAATCACCTAACACGCAGCTATATAACAATAAATAGCCCAGAAATAGCTTTATTCTTGTATTTAACAATAATGTACAATAACACCATCACAGACTTGGAAAAGGTTCTGCCTCTGTGTCCTTAGAGCCACAACAAATCACATGCAGGACTCCAACAGCGATTTGTTTTATTTATGTCCTTGGAGTTGTGTAATAATGTGAGCATAAGTTAAAGTGTCAAAATGTCTGTGTGCTACAGCATCAACACTCAAGCTTCTCATTTTTAATGGTGACTTTGCAAACTGTGCCACAAAGTACGTAACAATCAGTGCACTTCATCTCTGTTGTACAAGTGTAATGCCTCCCGCCCACCATCGCCCAAACTCGTGCTCGCTCACTGAAATCTACTCCTTCACATTCTGCCAAAGACAGACGAGGGGGAGAGAAGCAGAACTGAGCGCACCATGCAACCTGTGAATTAATTTTAGCAGCTGAGAGGCTCCACTCCAGATTTTAATAGCTGCAGTCCCTCTTTGTTAATGGAGCTTTTGAGAGGATGAGTACGTCGCGCGATAACAGTCACTCAGCCCACAACGTTTTTTACTTAGAGAAGTTTTCCACCGGGTATGCACCACCCACGGTCACCCCATCACCCCAGTCAAACTCAGTCACCTCAGTCAGTGCAGTTGTAGGCACTGACTCACAGTCAATATGTAAAACAGAGATATGAGATAAGTCATAATCTCTTTTTATTTTACTGTTAATGCCCACTGTAAAAACCTGAGCATGCATAATAATCACAGGTTTTGAGGACTCACTAAGCCCTTCTCTCCTTTGTTACTGTGCCCCTGTTAAGCACATTTGCAGTTTACTATGATAACGGTGGCAGATTAACAACCCATAATTTCTAGGATATTTCCAAAAATGGGTCCTTGATTTGAGACAGAGGGAGACCAAAGTAAGCTTCTCACTTCTAGCCAGCAGTCATTGGTAACTAAGCTAACGTTAGCCATGGGTTGGTTGAAAGTGCTGTCTCTGGCTGACTAATGTTACCATCTGACTAATTTTAAAAAGAGACACTTGTAAAAAAGGTTTGATAACTGCTCACTTGCTGCATGTCAGCATCCTCACTAGTTTATGATCCCTGGAAATAAAGAAGTTGTGCTTTGCAGTGTAAAGCTAGTTAGACGTATTATCATAAGTTAGGATTTGTCTGTTGTTTAAACCACGTTTGGCTTCTTAGATTTCAAGTTTGTTCCTGTTTTCTAATGTTATATGAGAAAAAGCTTTAAGGAACCCTGGAATGCTGTAGGTGTTTGGCAATATTAACACTATCTCGAGTAACACTGGCAGATGTTGGTGGAGCGTAAACTTCATGCAACAAAAAGCAGCACAAATTGCTAAACTCTGACAGCATCCAGGAGCAGCTTCCACACAGTGAGGAAAAACACAACATAACCCATCATCCTGCAAACTAATGTCACCTAGTTAGATAATGATGTGTGCCTCAGCCTTGGAAGCAACACTGGGTTTCTACTGTAAGTTAGTTGGCCTGACATGCTAAAGTTTGTGTTAGAGCAGTTAAACACTCATCTCAAACCATTGCTTGTTCCTTTCCTCTCATCCTGTTGATATTTGGGATGGTTAAAAAAAGACACCACCCTCCAAACTCTTTAAATAGCTCGAGTTTGTGTCTAGTGCAGCTCCATGCACGGTGCTTCAACATGTGAAGAAATCCAACGCTTGAACGGACAATTGTGTTCAATGGAGGGACTTGACCACAGTTTAGTGGACAGTGGTGGCTACTGATGCTTTACGGCCGATAAGGATGTGGGTGGTTTGATGTGATCCTGCATAGGTCAGTACATTTAGTAACTGCTGCATAATTAATGTTTCACAGATATGTGTGTTGTGTCAAGGGATAATTGGTACCCAATGCTAACGTTACCAAGCAATGATTATTTTTGAATTATTAAGTAATTATAAATATCACACTAATTATCTCACCAATTTTCTAGACACTTACATCAATGGATGCAAGAAAAGTAATGATGCACATTTGACTGTCTACGAGGCAATCTTGGCTCTAACAAATAAAGAGCCACCAGTTCTACACCTGCATGTCAAATCGTGATGAATCATGATCGTACATCTGTCGGAAAGGTCCCCTTTGAGCTGGAACTTCACTTCCATGAATACTAAGGATCAAAGAAAGACATCATTAAAGCAGGAGGATTGCTTTGGATTAGAAAATGAGCAGTGAGCATTTTGACTTGACTCAGACTGTTTGCCTTTCAGCACAAAGCTAAAAACCCACCACGATGTGATTCCCATTTCCTGCCTTACCGAGTTCCCCAATGTGGTTCAGATGGCCAAGGTATCGCACAGAATATATTGTCAGAAAACTGTCTTTCAGCGTGTGTTTAAAATGAGAAAAGCTGAATGTGCTTTTTTTCACTTACAGCTTGTCTGCGAAGAAGTAAACGTGGATAGGTTTTATCCTGTCCTCTACCCAAAGGTAGGTGCCAATCATCACTGTGGTTTTTTCCAAATATCACTGTCTCCCTGGCTACCTGGAAACTTTCTACTCTCTCGTCTGCAGGCATCAAGGCTCATTGTCACCTTTGATGAGCATGTGATCAGCAACAACTTCAAGTTTGGGGTTATTTATCAAAAGTTTGGCCAGGTGAGTGTGCTGCAGAGATACCGCCGCTAATCTTTGCTTTTGAAGTCATGTGTCACTCCTCCTGAAAATGTCCTTTGCTTCATCATCAGACAACAGAGGAAGAGCTGTTTGGGAACATGGAAGAAAGTCCTGCCTTTGTTGAGTTCCTGGAGTTTCTGGGCCACAAGATTGAGCTTCATGACTTTAAAGGGTTGGCAGACTTTTCGGTTTAATTTCTCTCCGTTTTCTCAGCAGCAGATGTAAGCAGATTGGTTTAATTCTCAATTGCACTCCACCTCATGTCCATCAGAGGCGGGCCATCATTCACTTTGCTATAGATCACGGTTGGCTTTAAATGAATGCCTGAAAAAGGGATTTAGAGCGTCCTGATATTTGTAGTGTTGCTGACATTGTGATTGAGTAGGCAGAAGAAGTGCCCTTGGCATTCCCTCAATGATGGATGAGCGTGGATGGACCGGGTGCTCTGAGAGCACGCTCTTATGTTCCTCTCCTAACACCGCTTTGTTTGGCTCTCCTCTGTCCTCCTGTCGGCTGTTCACCTCAATTCTCCTTCGCCTTTACTTCACTTTCTTTTCTTTTCTTCTACTTTCTTTTAATTCTCCCTCCTTCTCCCTGCCCCTGCCCTTAAATATCCTCTTTCTTCTCCTCCTTTTCTTCTCCAGGTTTCGGGGTGGGCTCGATGTCACTCACGGGCAGACGGGGACAGAATCCGTCTACACAAGTTTCCATAATAAGGAGATTATGTTCCATGTGTCCACCAAGCTGCCTTACACAGAGGGAGACTCACAGCAGGTATAGTGACATTCCAGTGATTAATTATCAGGGTAACTAATTTGTCTTTTCAGGGCAGTTCACTTCACTAATTGATTTGTAAAGGCCTCTCCTTGTGACTCCCCCGCATGTCAGACTGCAGCAGCAGCAGCAGCTAATGGGTCAGGGCTGTAAGATCTGAACGAAGGTCTTTCAGTTTAATGCTGATGAAGTAAGACCAATCATTTGACTGTGAAGAAAATATCAGTGGTTAAAGAACAGTTTGGTATTTGAGATTTAGATGAGAAGATTAATGCCACTCTCATGTCTGTATGGTAAATATGAAGCTATTGCCAACTTAGCACAAATACTGGAAATGTTGGAGAAACAGCTAGCCTGACTTTGGCCAAAGGAAACAAAATCTGTGTACCAGCACCTCTTAGCTTTAGAGGTGCTGGTAGGTGCGTTTTGTCATCTTTGGACAGAGCTAGGCTAGCTGTTTACCTCTGTTTCCAGTCTTTGTGCTAAGCTAAGCTACCTGGCTCTGATGGTACCTTTATATTTCCATATTTCCACTACATCTAACTCTGTCAGAAAGTAAAATAAACTTATTTCCCAAAATGTTGAACCATCCCTTCAACAGCATCTCTAAAAGCTTGCATGGTCTTAACAATTGCAGTGCAGAGAGTGATAAACATTTGCTAAGCAGTCAGTGTGTTTAGGTTTGCAGGTTTGATGTCCCCACTTATCCTGCTGTTCAATAGAAACATCATTTTTTTGAGGTTCCAGTAGAATTGCTGTGTTCCCTGCTGGCACTGAAGCTTCGCTGCTGTTGGTTTGAGGCTGGAGACTTTCATCTCTTTGATGCCACATTGCATTAGTCCTCAGCTGTTCGTCACTGCCTCTTAGAGTGGTTCGAACTTTGTTACCACAGTAACCCTTCACAGACTGCCCATATTGCCGAGGCATGAAGAGAAACGAGGACATAAACAACACCCACATGGGATGATTCATGAGGGAACTCAAGAGAAGGAGGCAAGGTGCGATCCTAATAACGTAGTGTTATTTCAGGAGGGAGAAAGAGCAGAATTAATGCAACCACATCTGACTGAATGTGATCCGATTTGAGTGAATGTACAGTATTAACAGGTTTCAGGTGTCTCAATCCGGCCCCACGCTTACTGAGTTTGTTTTCAAGTGTCTGACTGTCCATGTTGATGCTTCAGTTTGGCAGTCCATCTGCACAGATGAACGTTATCATCTGGGTTCAGAAAGCCTCTGTGCGAGTAAATATTAAAGCTGACAGCTAATAAGCTCAAGGATGATGCAGTAGTAACCTGGCTGCCCTGCGTCTGCAGCCGCATGGATCCTGTTTGGCGTTCAGCCTTCACGACAGCCTTCATAGAAATACATCCTAACACAGAACTGTAACTCAAACTTCATCTTAAATATATCAAATGTGTTCTGAGTGTTTCCCACACAAAGGACTTCACTTGCTGTTCATTTATGTCTCTCAAATTTTGACCTCAGTTTTCTCTAACTGGCTATTATTTTGGTCTCAAACTTGTGTTTAGAAGTGTTGCATTCAAATATCCAGCAATTACAGGGGGAATTACAGCTTTTTATTAAGGATAAAAGTCTGCAGCATTTGTGCATATTTGATAAATGAAGCTTTGGGTTTTAGACTCTTTCCCTTTGAACTTGTGAACATTTTCCATTTTCTTAATATTTTTGGCCTTCAGCAAATTATGAAAGCTTGCCAGGGCCTGAAACAGATGGTTGATGGTTCTCATGTGTGTCTTTAACAGACTGGCTGTAAAGTAAGACCAATAACTGGACAAGAATCATTTAGAAATCCCAAAGTAAATGTTTACTGTGCACACAACTGATGAACTCTTGAGACATTTTATTGCAGCCCCAGCTAACACTACAGCTGCTACACTACGTCTAATTGCAACAGGTGTGAAGTGGCTTTGTTAAAAGTCCGTACTTTAGTGTTAAATAGCCTGAGGACTGATGCAGGGTAATCAACACATCCTGCTGTGCTGCTCGTGTCATGATGGTGAGGCTGCTGAGGTGGAACATGGGGCCTGGGTCTGTTTTTTCCCACTGTCTGCACTGAGGACGGTCTTGATTAGGCATTTATGTTTATCACTGAACTGTATCGACTTGCGAAATCTGATGTATCTGCTTCCATTTACACGCTGTGAAATGATTTGGGTCACGGTTTCATAATGATAAGAATGTATCTCTAGTTTGGAGGGCTAAGAGAATATATCCTGGCATTTTGATACCCGCTCGCATTTTAGAGCCGTTTACAGTTTGATTGCTGAAACAACAGCATTTCTGTGATGGCATCTATCAAGAATCCACCAGGAAATCTGCCCCAAAATCCTAATTACACAGATTTTGTCATTTTTGTTTTGATTAATCTTTGCAAGAAGGGGAAAAAGTCATGTCTTCTCTGATAGCTTGCAAGCTGTCTCAATTAGAGTTCCTAGCAAAAGGCAATGGGGTGACAGTGTAGATTTATATTCCAGCAGAGTAGCAAGGTGTCCCTAATGCTTGGCGTCACCCGGCTCTTTAGAAGATATTGCTTGGATAAGAATTTAAAACTTCAGTCACTTTGCCCTCCAAGTGCACCAGTGTCCTTTTTTTTTTCTTTTTTTTTTTTTTGACTTTGCAGTGCCTCCACAGGTATTCAGATGAATTAATTTTCACACCATCACCAACCTTTGACAGGTTACATTTTTCCAGCCTAGTCATAGCTGCATTGAAAAAACAGATAATGTGGATTTATGGGGGAGCATATACATTCATAGATGTTATGCACACTTTTGAATTACTGTTACGATTACCTGTAAGTGCTATTTTTCATGCATGTATTTCATTTTTGTAATAAATTCAAGTATGGATGTTTTCGTGTATTAAATCCTTAGCACAAGCTTTAACAGATAGAAAGCATAAGATTTGGTTTGGCTCATAGTTGTGTCATACATCTAAGGGAAGAGGTCGGACTCTTGGATCAAAGTCCACCGCTTTGTGGGGACTATATTTATTCTCAGTCGATCTTTCCGTGCCGGACCTGGAAGTGATTCTGTGATGGGCCATGTTTCTGATTCTCTAACTGGTTATTTGAGATGTTTCCACTGTTGCTAGTTTTGTTCATCTGTTCCCTCCAGCTGCAGAGGAAGAGGCACATAGGCAATGACATTGTGGCCATCGTGTTCCAAGAGGAGAACACGCCCTTCGTACCAGACATGATCCAGTCCAACTTCCTGCATGCGTATGTGGTGGTGCAGGTGGAGAACGCATGCACGGACAATGTCACCTACAAGGTGTGTTTCAAGGACAGCAAATACTGTACCAAGAATATCTGACCAACAGTGAAACCCATTTTTATGTTCACTCATTCATTATTCAGGAGCTTTTACTCTACTGTGCAGCCACAGAAAGTGGTGTGTGTATCATTTATCAGCGTGTCATACACGCCGCTCACCTGCTTTCCCCTCCAGGTGTCTGTGACGGCGCGGGATGATGTACCTTTCTTTGGGCCGGCTCTGCCTGACCCTGCCATCTTCAAAAAGGTCAACAGTCACACAAATTTAAAGAAACTCGATTCCCCCTTACAAGCAGACATCGTAAACCTTCAGTCTCTCCGCCTTTCCGTCTCTACGTTTGCTTCCTCAGGGCCTCGAGTTCCGCGAGTTCCTCTTCACCAAGCTCATCAATGCAGAATACGCCTGCTACAAGGCTGAGAAGTTTGCCAAGCTTGAGGTGAGATGAGTGCAGCAATGGGATCTGTGCCACGGAACTGTTGAATGCCTGTAGTTTGTGTGCATGCGTGCACACTTGAGCATCCCAGTTTGCATCCTGGTGGCTGTGCTCTGGATAGGAAGTGATTTCTGACAACATAGATTTATCATCATCTAACCTGTTTCAAACCAAAGCTACAGTGCAAACAAGCCCGAATGCTCAGGTTTATCATCCTTATGTGGTTCTGTCGTGTAAGTTTCACACATCACTCACAACTTTTTAGATTTCAAACTCACTGTTAGTACCTGTGTTGATGTTGTCAGGAGCGCACACGGTCAGCCCTGTTGGAGACTCTGTACGAGGAGCTGCACATCAACAGCCAGTCCATGATGGGCCTGGGTGGAGACGAAGATAAGCTGGAGAACGGGGCCGGTGGAGGAGGAGGAAGTGGAGGAGGCTTCTTTGAATCGTTTAAGGTACAGCGACATCCCTCATTTGACGAGGCGCGCCGTTAATCTGCATTTCCACATGCATGAGAGAGAATGGTTATGACTGGAGAAACTTTTAGGATGCTTTCTTTCCCCCTCCCCTGTCTCTTGGCTGGGATTCTGGGTATTCACACATGAGAAAACAAAGCATAGAAAATTTGCAGTATCTCAAAGGACCAGTCCTGTGGCATTTGATTTCCTCACTTGGCTGCGACTGCTGAACTCGGTGTGTTTTCACGTGATGGTGCGGTTTGGAGGCTGGGGAGTGTCCTGTTGTGTATGAAAGGCACTTCTCTGCTTTGACTGAGAGTGCTCCATCAATGACCATTAGGGTGGTGGAGCGTAGCCTAGGCACGGCGGTGGAAGCTGTGATTGTGTGTGCCTGATGAACGATTTAATGACCCCTCATTAGGGAGCTGATGATGCAGTTTGCATGTCTCCCTATGGGCAGCAATCCCTCGCTGTTTTTCTCCTTTCTCTCTCTGTGTAGTTCTCAGCCATCCTTTCTGCATTTCCATGCAACTTCAGAGAAATATACGTATCCACCTTCCTCCCAGTCTCAGCTGTCTCTTTAGAGCCATCCCTTCTTCATGCCTTATCAGTATGAATGTACTCTTGCCCACAATCCTGCCTTTCAAGAGCCATCATGCTGCCTCTCTTCCTCTCCCTCACACCTCCACAAATCACATCTGCAAAGATTTCCCAATCGGTCTCTCGCTTTCCGCCTCTGTCTAACTGCGTAGAATCTGCTGTGCTGCTGTCTCTCCTACTTTCTCTCACTGCCTTCCCTGCTCACGCTGTGCCTCACCGTCCCCTCCCATGACACAAAACCCCACTATAGATGTTCCCGTGTTACATGACGACTGATGCGGCTTCATCCTCCTCCACCTCAAAGCCCACACTATCCTCGACCTTCTGTGAACCTGCGTTTCATTCACGAAGCCTCTCTCTCCTGCCTGTTGACCTGCACTGCCCCTAGGTGTTCAAAAATAGTTCTGCATACAAACATGCATATGCACATGTAAGCACAAACCACTGCGAGTTCATGTGCACACACGCCCGTACTGTGCGCAATATTCACACATAGTAGCACTTCACAATAGGTTCAGGATGTAGTTACATTATATGACATATTGACCTTCATTAAAGTTGGACGTGCTACAAATAATTTTAATGATGGCTCTGTTCTATTCAAGTGTCCCAGTATGCTGTGACAGTGAGCCAGCTAAATGGAATTCAGCCATTATTAATTTTAAAGGCCGACATACACTCTGTGCACCTAATACACAGAACCAATCTGTGTATTAGCAAAGAATATTTGAAATTGACTTAAAATGGAGTGAGCTTGAGTACAAACTCACGTATTTGTGGTGTATAATGCTTTGAAAAATCAGTCAGTGTGTTGCGTTTCCACACAATATCAAAGTGGATCCACTGACGATATCTCCTCGTTTCTCTCTGTAGCGGGTCATCCGCAGCAGAAGCCAGTCTATGGACGCCATGGGCCTCAGTAACAAGAAGTCACACACAGTCTCCACTAGTCACAGTGGCAGCTTTACCCACAATCCCGCAGAGAGCCCCAAAACCCCGGGGATTGTAAGTAGCCCATTTTGGTTCGCACGATGCCCACCTGACACATACATTGAGGATACAGTCTATTTTCACCACTCGCAGCACAGTGGATATACACACATACAAACTGCTCTAACCCCTGTTCTTTCTTATATGCAGCACTTAAGAAAATTACTCTGTAGCACTTTACTTTCATCAGTATGTTACCATCAAAGCAGTCACTTTCATTCCTGACATTTTAAATTCACTCTTGCTTTGTACTAGAGCAGCTTTCGTTGAATTTTTCCATTTACAGCTCATCGTGTTCCTCTTAATAACCGTTTTTTTTTTTTAACAGCATATCTCATTGTCAGCATTTCATTCCTTCTCATCCGTTGAGACAATCCTAACCACCACATAGCGTGACATCAGATGTGTAGGATGATGTTAAAAATAGAGCGTCCATTGTGGGATGAATCTTGATGATTTTCCTCTCAATGCAAGATGAGTCTGATTGCTTGTGAGCCCCAGTGTAGTCTCTATCCTGAGTCTTGAAGTGAGCTCAGAGTAGCAGCCGTATGACTACCCAGACTCCCTCCCTCCTTACTGTGCTTCTGTCATGACTGTTTCTTCATGTTAATGCAACAGCCTCTCTACGCAGCCTTGTATATGTGCATGTGTGGCTGCAGAGTATGCATGGCACGAGCCATAAATACAAGGACAGCACACGGCACGCTGTCCTGTTTGTGTCTCTTTCAAAGATGGGGTTGATCATGTTTCAATTCTTTTGATATTCGTTGCAGTTTGGGATTCGGTTCCTGGCAGTATTTTGGATCGGAGCTGAGTTAACCCCATTTCTGGAGGGACTAAGTTCTCTAAAAGCTTCCCTTTTGGATTCTGTCAGCCCTCTTTGCCCTTTTACTCCTTCTGAATGCATCACTTAACAGACCTGTACCCCTCAGGGCAGAAACTGCTGACATGCCTGCTACCTCGGTGGCACTCCATCTCCTGCTGTGCCCTCCTGTGTTGGACCCCAGTCTGCTTTTGCTCTAAAAGCTTCTTACTATCTCCTCAGTACTGTGCTTTGTCTATTAATTCATGCTGCGAGCTCCTTCTCAAGCTCTGTTGCACCTTGCTGTTTAAATTCTTTGTGCCGTGCGCATGAGATCTTATGATGTGTTCTTTTCTTTTCCTTCCCCTTCTTGCTTTTTCAATCTACCATGTCCTCTCTCTCTGTTTCTCTATGCTCCCCTCGCCCTGTCTTGTGTGGGTCAGTCATTGCTTGTTCCAGGGAAAAGTCCCAGTAAATATGGACGCCGAGGCAGTGCCATAGGGATAGGAACAATAGAAGAGGTTCATGTTCACATTTATCCCTTCTTCTTTACTAATTTTGTCTCTGGTCTTTGCTTTGCTCTTGTCATTTCATAATATCAGCGTGCAATTAGTAGTTTATAGTTTCAAATGTGCCTGTTTCAGTTCAGTGAGAAGTCTTAAGATAGATAGGTGTAATACATTACAATGACGTTTGTTTGGTTTTGGTTTCAATTCATTCATATTGCAGCTGATTTTGAAAGGGAATGATCCATCACAGACTGAAGGATGTCATAGCTCATTTATCTTAGTATAAATCTTTCCTGTAACGTAAATAGTTTTTACAGGTAGATGATTTCATTATGACTGCATTTTCTTGATTTATGTTTTGCATTCACTTGCAGCAGACCTCAGGGCTTCATGCACTTCATTCTACTTTAAAGTTTGTTCTTAAACCAAATTTAGGAATGGAAATTGTAAACTGACTCCCACTTATGTTCCCATATGCAGCCACTCATTGATGAATCAGACTGGATCTTGAATCAGTGTGATAAAGTGTTTACCAGACATTCTGAAATTTGAAGTAAACTCCACAGTCTGGCCCCAGCACTTAAAATAAATTTTAAAAAAAAAAGAAGAAGGAGCTCCTAAAGCAGAAGGATGATAAGAATGTTTTTCATCAGACGTAAGAGTAAAGATAAGAGAATATAAATCAATTCCTGCCTGAAGCCCATTTCTATAAAACATGTTTCAAATGTGTCATTACATTATGTCAAGATTTACCAAGCCATCAGTTCATTATTCCTTTGCAGCATATTTCTACATGTAAATAACTTTCACTTGACTAGCCTACTGTGTCATGCACTGTATATAATTCATGCTGTGGCTGTGAAATGGTTATACTATCCCAATAGTGTGTGTCTGACTCTCCTCTCCCTACCCGCTGTCAGTCATTGATCATTCCTGGGAAAAGCCCAACCAGGAAAAAGTCTGGGCCCTTCAGCTCCCGTCGCAGCAGCGCCATTGGCATCGAGAACATCCAGGAGGTCCAAGAGAGGAGGTGAGAGGAGAGAGCCGAGCCGATCAGCAGGGAGTGGGTAGTGAAGAGAGAACAGTGTTGCAACAGATGGAAGCAAGGGCATTAAAATGAGGAAATCGGCCATTAGAAGAGAGACAAGTTCTTATGGGTTGGCCACACAAAAATTAGTTACATAGTTACCTCATTTAGTTACTTTTTAAATGTCTACTTTGAAATGCTGTCAGTGCCCACAGCTTTCATTTCTGCTTTTGTTGTGGACAGATCAAATGTCTGTGTGAGTGAAGCTGCACTCCAGCCCCTCCAAGCTTTTCTTTAGTTCATTTTCCATTTTTGCATATTCGCTGTCGAGGCAGTTGGAAAGGTTTTGTGGTCATTTGCCAGAACAGGGTGTCCTGTTAACCAGCTGCCTGAAAGCGGGCGGCTCGACAGGAGAGAGAAGCTGCATTTTTCTTTCTGCAACTTACATTCAGTGCTGTTAGTTTGTTAGGTTGTTCCTGGGTCACAGGAGTCGGAGCTGAATGATTAAAATCCAGCCTCAGTTGCTTGGGTGAAGTGACCTGAATGACTTCAGATGTGCTCGGGTGTTTGGAAACCTTGATGCAGGCACGTTGCTTGTCCAGGTGCTTCCAAAGGTTAGAATGGACCTCAGAGCCGGGGCACATTTTAATAAGATATTCTTGTCTTTCTGCTCGACAAAATAGAAGCAGTGAGACTATCTCCACATGAAGAACCTTGAACTGTCCGCTGACATCATGCATCTCCAAACACATCCGCATTTGAGCATAAAGAGGATGTTTAGACTTCAGGGGGCCAAAATGTTCACATAGCTGCATGAACAATAAAGTAAAAGCTTTTCAGTAACAGTAATTCAGTTACTTAAAAGTTAGAGTACTCATTACTGCCAAAAGTAATGGAGCTAATCTCAACACTGTTTATCAGTGAGTTCATTTATTTGTTTTGCTTTGAAGTGTTTTGGATAACAAAACTTATATTTTCCATGAATTCGGGGTTGTACCAACTCAACAGATTCACAGCAGCCTCCTGCTGATTTATGCTTGAATGCTAATTGAAGTGTTGCTGTGTGTGAGGCTTTGGACCCTGTTTTTCGTGGTGGCACAACTGCAAGCAGCACTCAAAAGTTAATTGTTCTCCTGACATTGAAATTCGCTTTGCCCATCTGTGATATTTTGGTGGTCTGTGCAGAGCGCACAGTGCACAGATGTGAGGAGAGGAACAAACAGGTGAGAGGTTCATTCAAATGAGGCAGTTGGACGTATCAGAATAGATGTCTCAGAACCGCTTCTGCTTCTGCCAGCCTGGGGATTTCTGCCCTGCACCCTCAGACAGCGATGTGATTTCCTCCGTAAACGTCTTGCTGTTTGTTGAGCTGCTGTTGTCATGCTTCTCTATGATTGGCACAGCTGTTTCAGAGCTATGAGAACAGTAACTGATGACTGTCTGAGGGTGTATTTATCAATCACCGCACCCTCTGATTCATATTCCACTTCACCCAGTGGGATATTAAATCTGCAGCAGCAACAAAAAAGCAGGCACACTTGGAGAAACCCACACAATCAGCACAGGACCTAACACTTTGCATATGTCATTGTGCATGCATTATTATAGTGGGGACCTTCATTTTATGTAATATTTGTTTTGGTTTGTCGCTTCAATGAAGAAAAAATGTCAACAATATCTAAACATCAGCTTATGGTTTGTGGCAGTTAAAGGGCCGCTTCTTCAGATCTTCAGATGATATGACTGTGTTCTAACATTCAGCAGTAGTTTGTCTAATGTCAAAAGAAGCAACTTAAGGTATTGTCATGTGTCAATCTCCATCCCTGTCCTGAAGCCGGGAGGTGTCTCCCAGCACCCAGAGGACACCAGACAGCAGCCACTTTTCACAGGAAAACAAATCAGACAACTCCTCCAATCACAGCTCTCCAGAATTTCCTGCCACTAAGAACAGGTGACTATTATTTTCATTCAATAGCATACTGTGTTATATTTGCACACGTTGAGAGGATATTCATGATGACCGATCCCTTGGATGGGTGGAGAGGGAAAGCATTTATGGACTGTAGACTGGCACAGTAACTCTATTACATGGACGATTACCCTCCTAGCATTAGTCATTCTATTTTAATGAAACAAGCCACCAAATTCACACCATCCACACGTGCTTATTGTTGGTCCCACTGCACGGCTTGTGAATGCCTCTCTTCTCATGCTGGAGGAGGCACCTGCATGCAGGTGTGCAGTTTAGACAACAAGCAGTATATACACAATATTGACATTTTTGCATTTTTCATTTCATTATTTTGGAATTCCACTTACCATAGAGCTAATTGTCCATTACCTGGCACAGAAGCAAACACACTGCTGTCACTTAGCTTGAAGGTGCTACCTGGGGTGCTGTGAAAAGCAGTAAGTACAAAAGTAGGGAGAAATGTTTCGATTGTGCCGCCCTGATAAACTCAGCATATGGAAAACACAGGTGTTCGTGTGGTCAGAGTGACCCAGGTGTGCAGTTTGGCAATGTGTTGCAGGGCGGCGTCCATCCCCGAGGCTCAGGACCTTTCCCGCTCCTCCTCCAACGCCAGCAGCTTTGCCAGCGTAGTGGAGGAGCACGAGGCAGAGGAGGACTATGACACTGGACTGGTGGGTGGAGACAGGCTGAGCGGTAACTCATAATGAAGGTTCATGCATTTAGGTCACTTCCCCAAAATGAGAACAGCTGGCAGCTTCTCACGGCTGATGACACATTAGTGGTCCCGTTAACGTTTGTTTCACTTTTACTGTAGGGGAAAATAATCTTGTTTTTTATCTGCTGTTTGCTGTTACCTGAACAATTTAAACAAAGGATGTGAGAATGACTGGATTTCATTAGGTCTCAAAATATATTGCAAAGCAACACATATTAATGTGTTTACCCATTTCTTTCACTTGCACCATTTTGCACCAATGCAAACACTCATGGAGTAGAGCTGCGGTAATCATCATGCTGTCTTTCTTGTCCTCGTCTTACAATGTTGGGAAAGAAAAAGAGGAAATATCTCTAACTTCCTTTCCCCCTCCTACAGGAAAGTGTGTCTTGTGTTACGCCACTCAAGAGAGAGTCATTTGTGTACAACTCTGCGGTGGAGGAAAGTGCTTGCAGTACCAGCCAGGCAAGTTTTCCAGGTGAGTTGGGGAGAAAATGGCTCATATTACTGTGTCAGTGATAGCCTGAAGGTGCAAGAAGCAGGCAAGTTACCAAAGGTCAACTGTTTCATGTATCCAGAGTATCAGGGGAAAGTCTAGATGGGGCACATATAAGAATAACACCCTCCGCTTCCTGAGCAATTAATATCAGATCACCCTGGAGTGATTCACCTCAGCTGTGCCGGTGCAGCTCCCTGCCGACCACAGAAGGCCCAGTCTGCGTAAATTAGCAAACTCCTCTAAAATGAATGAAGTTTGCTATGCCTGAAAAGTACAGCAATGCAAACTTAGGCGTGATTCCCACACAACTTCTGTTAAGCTGTACGTTCTGCTTTTTTTTTTTCAGATCACTAATGATTCACTCTGAACCATTAATCTTTTGCATGCTTATCCTTTTTCGGCTAGAACAGCTGGCAGCATTGTATGCTTGAGCTTATTAACCATGACAGCCACACATCTGTCGCCTCCCTCCCAGCAGCTTCTCATCTTCAGCAGCAAGGGGACGGAGTGAAGGCATCGGAGCCCAAAGGGACAGACAGCCAGCCCAAGACGGAGCGTCCCTCGCAGGAGCACAAGTTCTCATCGGTGAGACAAACCGCTTGGCGTCAGTCATTAGATGACACTTTAGATGATCTTCCTCCATGTTTTACAAAGTCACTGGAGGAGAACGTTTCCTCTGATTAATTGTTGAAGTCATGTGGCGAGTAGAAAGACCAAACACTGCCTCCAGCTCAGACGGGTTTTGAAGATGTCACCTTGACTTCTGGGAAATCGTTATGGGACTTTTTTTTTTCTTTTTTTTACACTTTATTGACTAAACAGTACATTAACAAGAGTCGACAGCCCTGCTAGCAGCTCTGTGAGGCTGCACAGCAGTGCTTTGAGCTAAATGCTAACATCACCATGCTAACATGCTCAAAATGACAGCGCTAACCGACGCTAACATGCTGATGTTCAGCAATCATTATGGTAATCATCTTAGGCAAGTGTGTTGGCACGCTCACACACAGTGATAAACACGAAGTTAAAATTTCAACTTGACGGTGGCACAGAGGAATAGCTCGGGGGCTGCCAAAGTTTTTATTGCAGTCCGTCCTGAGAGAGACCTGAATGTCTGTGTCAGTGGAAGTTCATCAAATAGTTGTCATGGCATTTTGCTCCAAACCACAGGTGGTGCTATAGGAAAGGTCAGGGAATCATCAATAGGATACATCCTCTGGGGCGGATGAGCATCTTTAAAAAGTGTCATGATAATCGATTGAGTGGTTGTTGTACTTGTCGATATTAATTGTGCCCATGTCTGTTTGCAGAACTGTTAGCCACACTCCTGTGATCACTACATCCACGCCCATTTTCAGGTTCGACATAATCTTATGACTGCATGATTGTAAAGATTTTTTTCCTTTTATTCATTTGCTTTCTACTTCTCACCTTTTGACCTCTTGTTCACCTGCTTCTCTTTTTTCATCATTCCCATGTCTGTTCCTCGGTTTCAGCATTCCCATAAGAGGCATCTTTTGCTAAAAACAAGCCAAGGGCATGTGAACTCCCCCCACCCCTGATGCAGAAGAGGAGCAGAGTTAGAAGCCCGATAAAGAGACTGACAGATCCTCCCTTGTATGCGTGGCGTGGATCTGCTGCCTGTCATGACAGACACCCAGCTCCATGGACATGTACCCACCTATTGCCCTCATTCCAGCTCCACATGGACCCCTCCTTGAAAGCTCCAGGCAAAGGAAACGAGGCCGCCGCTCCCATGCAGCATCACGGCTGACTGTCATCTGTCAGCTGGCTTCGCAGAGTAACAATGGCTGCCTGCTCATCCTTCAGGCCAGTAAGCTCTGAATTCTGACTGTAAACACTGAAATGTCGTGAGTCCTCTTTTAAAGATCAGGAGTTTAATCTTTCAGCTGACAGAGTGGTGGAAGAAGTGGAGACCGATCAAACGAGTGGTGTTTAGCTTGTGAAACAGTGGGTCGATGGAGAAGAGAGTTGCACTACAGAGGAAAATGTTTGTTTTTTTTAATGTCAGCCTCACATCCCACTGTGATATTGTACATGGGTTAAACTTTGATGTACCGGGTGTGTGCGTGTGTGTGTGCGTGTGTGTGCGTGTGTGGCTGTCTGTCGGGCCAGTTTTTGTGGTTTATTGATGATCTATTCTTCTTCTTCTGAGTACTCTGCAGTGGATATTCATCGTGTTTTACGACAGCTTCGGTAAACCTGTCCTGTTTTTGATGGAGGGTCCTTCTGTGATGCTGTTGTTGGTGGCTGTGATAGCATGAGCCGCCTTCTTCCTCGGTGGCTGAAAGGTGGAATATACCACAGAAAAAGGCACCTGCAATATTTAAATCCGAAATGAAATTGTGAGCCTGTAAGGAAAAAAAAAAGATTTTTTTTATTTTTATTGATGCTTTGTGATTAGAGGAAAAATTGCTGTCGTGCCCCAACCAGCAACATGCATCCTCAATCCACACTTCAAGGTTCTGCTGTTTAAGCCTTTGTCTCCAAACTCTCCTCGTCACACACCACTTGTTGATTTGATGTCTGTGTGCGCCCGTGTGTACAACAGTACTGTGCATGGTGTAAATCTGCTTGCCAAAAACCTCTCCTCTGTACACTGGTGCCATGCGTGACATTGAGGTGTTGTCCCTGTGATTTGTGTTTTATTGAAAACCAGCCAACATCTCCAGATGCAGTGCACATCGCTGATAGAGAGCCAAATGCCAGTTTCCTACGTTATTTGTAAAATGTGATATATCTGCGTGACCCGAGCACTACAATTTCGGTTGTTTCAAAACGCTGACCTTTTAAAAAACCTGATTTGTTGCTGAATAAGAATTACACTGTGACTCGTCTTGAAGTTGCCTTTCTAATGATTGTGTCGCGAGCTGCTTTGAAGGAGGGTCAAATTTAAAGGCACTGTGTTGCCCGCTGGCAACTGAATGTAAAACTAGGCAAATATGTATTTATTTGTACATATCTGCTCCAATGAATGGTGATACTGTGTCTGAAGGAGCTCACCTCTCCTGAGCGGAAAAGCTTGTTCCTGTCTTCGGTTGTGAGGGAAAGAACGACTACGGGTTGAGCTGACATGTTTTATTTCAGCGATATGACTGAAGTGGACATGAGCGTTATTGTCTGCAGTGATGCAATGACAGCATTTATAGTTTGTAAAAGTACAAAAGGTTTAAGACACTGGACCAAATGCAAAACAGCCTATTTACTGTATCCATCAAGCTGTTCATAGCGACAGATCAATCTGAACAAAGTCACATTTTGCATTCGACTCTACAGAAAAATGTCATAGAAAAATACAGAGAGAGATTTTCTGTAATGATTACATATTTGTGTATTACAGCCTTTTAAACTGATTTATGAAAAGATGTGATTTCAAATGATTTTCCTCTGGACTTTGGAAATGCTTGAGTAGTTGAAGTGCGCCCTCTTGTGGCTCTGTATTATTATAGCACATCACTATGTGGTACCATTCATCTTACTGTGCTTGCACTGTACGCCAACAGCCGGTCCAAACCACAACAAGACTGGGAGTGAATCCTCTATGTGCTCGATTCAAATGATTGTATTTCTGTTCTTGTCGACAGTCTGCTTAAGCCCTTGTTCAAAAGACTTGTTTGTAAATATTGCTTTTCATCCTTTTTGTAAATAAAGCCAGCAAAAATGTTTAATAAAGATGAAGATGCATAAAATAGATCAGCCCCCAGCATTATTCAGAAAAAAGTGTCACGTATTCCAATATGATAAGAAAATTAAGCATTTCAGGCTTTTAAGGCACAGAGATGATGCAAGGCAATGACGAGAAACATATTTCTTCCAACCCTAAGCCCAAGCAGCTGTTGTTCCCTAAAAGATGAAGTATTCTGGAAGCAGCCCCTCTTTCTGCCTCTTTAAGCCATCCTCATCCACGCTCAGCTTTCGTTCACATCTCCAGGTTCCACCACCTGAAGTCAAACGGCTCCCTGCGGACGTTGGAGCCACAGTGCACCTCCCCCAGCAGCTTGTGGTAGGAGGCGAAGTCGTCGATGAAGGTGCAGCTGAGGCCCAGGCCCTCCATCAGGGAGCGCACCTCGGCCTCCAGGGCGCAGAGTCCGTTCACCTTGGGGCCAAAGGGCTTCGGGATGCCGAGGTTTTTCCCCAGGACAATCATATTCACCTGCAAACAGATGGGACGGGATTTAATGCCTCTTCAACTGGACGCACCCATTTCAAAATGATCCCAGCTACGCATGTCTGAACACACCATGTCAGGGTAGTAAGCCGCTGCTCTGTACTTGTCACTGTCCTCTAACCCTAACTTGAAGAGGATCGGCAGGTCGATGATGTCCTCTTCCTCCAGGCCCAGCTCTCTCTTCAGTACATCCCTATTCCAGTCGATGCAGCTCTGGGGGAGAGCAGCCGGAAAAAAAAACACACTCATCCATTACACATAGTGCACAATACACAAGTCATTGCGTTCTGTAACCTTGGTTTGTCTCTTACTGGTAAAGCAATTCTGAAAGCTAAACTTTCAAAGTGCTCAAAACAAAGCAAAGAAAAACAGTTTTCCAGTTTGTCGTGTGACAGTAGTCAAGATGACTTTTGCTGGGCTACTTTTGCTGCAAACCAAAAGTACGCTACATGGCCAAAACTATATGGACAGTGGACTATGTGCACACCCATTGCTTAAAGGTCCATAAAATCAAGCAAATGTGATCTCCACTAACAAACATGTGCTCACAAAACCTGCGTCAGACTGACGAGCTCAGTAACTTCCACTGTGGTTCCATCAATATCTGTTTGTCAAATGTCTGCCCTCCAGATCCGTCCTGCTGTTACAGAAGTGCAAACATGCGGCAGAGAAAACAGCTCTACATGAAGCTTTGGGCTAAGCTCGCAGAACATGCCGAAGCACATTTGTTTGGAACTTGATAATGGCTGAAGACAGATGGCCAAGCGACAGCATGCAAGACAATGGAACAATGCCAAATTTTGGCTCGGGCGGAGTGAAGTGCTCCGCCGTCAGGCTCGCAGTGGAAACGTTTCGCCCGAGCTGATGAATCCTTCTTTTATTACTTGGTTTTCTGATGGACGAATCGTCCTGTGCCTGGATGCCTGGAGGACACTGCTGCCTAAACGCAACTGCAACATTTGGTCTGGGGGCTGTCTTTCACTATTTAGCCATAGCCCCTTAGTTCAAGTGAAGGGGAATCCTAATGCCACAGCACGCTGACCTTACCCACATCCAGCACCTTTGGGATGAACTGGAATGCTGACAGTGTGCGAGGCCTTGTCGACCAGCTAATGCTTTTGTGGCTGAAAGGGAGAAAATCCCTGTAGCCAGATCCTGTGGAAAGCCTTTCCATAGAGTGGAGGCTGTTATAGCAGCATATTAAAGGCTGTCCACACACCTTTGGCCGTACAGTGGAGATTACAGCACATCCCGAGCAAGAAGCCAGATTTTGGGTTTGGATTTTCACAGACTGTAGTCGTCTTTCATCATTTCTGAGCTTCAGTCGAACCTTACAGTCTCACTCACCTGCACGTAGTTATTTTCAGCTTGGAGACTGTCATCATTAAGTATCTCATCCACTGTCACCGGTTCTTCATCTTCCACACCTTTTTTTGGAGGCGTTTTACAGAATGATGAGAGTTAAATGAGGCTGAGCAGATTTTCCACAGATAATATTGTGAAAGGTGGGCTTACCCTCAAACAGCTTGGCTTGTCCGTGTCCGTCACTCTGTAAACCTCTGAATAGTTTGTAGCCTGCGTCCGGGCTGGCCAGCAGCAGCCGGAAGCCCTACGCACAGAAACAGAAGAGACAAAGATAACAATGGCTGTCTCTGATCCTGAGAGTTTACACAGTCCCACGATGTATGTAACGGCCTGTCAATATCAACCCGGAGCAGCTAACAGCTTCCTGTCATGGAGCTATTTCATATTCAGCTCAGCAGTTTATGTGGGAGTATTTACCTTTCTGTCAGGTGCAGGGACAAAAGTCATGAATTCATCTATGTGGCCGACAATGAGCCAGTCAGAAAACAAGGCGATGGGCTCCTGAACCTTTTGAGCCCACAGGAAGTCTTGAACCACTTTGGTCATGTTCCGCCCTTTGGTTGCCCTTCAAGCGAGAGATGTTAGCATGTTCTGTTAACTGTGTCGCCTGGATGTATTCATGCTCATACACTCATGTTTCGTATTCTTCATTCATCAGTCTCATCTGTGGATCTGTTCAAACTCACGTAGGGAAGGCCACTCCGATGAGGATTCTGCCCAGCGGGTAGTTTTTCCCATTCACCGTGACGGGAGGACTAACCTCCAGATTACCGAACGAGTCCAGACTGCTCACGTCTTTTCTCTCGGCCACCCTCGTCACGTAGCCAAAATCAGGCCCCTGAGGACACAGAGGTGGTTAAAGATCCCCTCCAGCCATGTTTCAGGACACATGAAAATACTCTATCATTTAACTGCTGCACAAAACATGCACCATGCTTCAATGAAAACTATTTTCTCCAGTTTGCGTGCTTGAGGTTTCAAAACTACACCTAAACCAGATGTGATGTCGCAAGATCCTGTTTGCACATTCATTTGAGGTGAGAGCCTCCTCTTGTCAAACTCAGCACATACGTTATTATTCACAGGGAAGGTCAAACTTCCAGTTTTTTGAGTGGAGGGGGACTTTAAGATCAGATGCTATCAGAACGTCTCCATGTCCCTCCAAAGCATTTTGGATCTCCAAACACTCGAGAACTGAATCCGTCTCTCACCAGCAGTTCGTTATATGGAAAGTCCTGAAGATTTCCATCTCGAGGGGAATCCAGAACGACAGGAAACCGCTGGTGAGGTGAGTCGATGTAGCCGAACTCCAGCTCATCCTGAAAAATGCATGGAATATGAGTTATATTCCTACTAGCCTTCTATTTTAGTTTAGTTTAGGTTTTTAATAACAATAAATTCACACTACACTTAAAAAAAAAAGTTCCAGTTGTCTTTTCTGTGAAATCCACTGATGAATCTTCTGTGAATCTACTGATGTCATTCATATTCCTGTAATTCCTCCTGTTTAGTCTCATGATGCAGGGATTATTATGAAACCTGTGACACTGTTACTGTGGTTAATGACTTGTCTCATTCTCCGAAAAAGAGAAGCAAACATCATTTGATTGCTGATCACAGATTAAATAAATGTAAAGGAAAGCGTGTTTTCTGACCTGCATCCAGCGATCTCCTCTGTTCATATACTCGTGGCAGATCTTCAGCTTGTAACCGCTCTTTGCAACAAGGTTCCTCATTCCTTTAAGGAACTGGTAGTTATCAGATGTGCTGAAAAAGTGACATCACGCAGAGACGAAGTTCTCACCATGTAATACTTCACAATTTTCTTGCTATTTCACAATGCAATGCTATCCAAAGTCTTTTGGGTAAAACAAATAAAATAAAATGTCTTTAAAAAAACAAAAGTGATGTAAATGTAAAATCACAAAGAGAATGCAGAGACGTGGATGTTGCTGTGAATCATCGCTTGCGTGTGTTTTCTTGGTAGGAGTTAAACTGAAGGGGGATGTGTAACAGTGTAACGTGACGCTGAGGCATTTTTTGTCACCGTCATCTTTATTCTTCATGCAGCTGCTCTCACCTGCAGACAAACACCTCTACAGGCTCGAGGGTGTTGGGTGTCATGATCCACGGCGCCACTCTGAGCACGACTTTGTCTGTGAAAATGGGCGTCTCAGGTAGACCCTGTGAGAACATGAGAGAGGCTGCTGACCCCGATTCCAAACACGCCATGTAAAACATCAGTAAAACAGAATGTGATCATTTGCCGATCCTCATATACTCGGTTGAAAATGGTACAAAGACAATATATTTAATGTCTGACCATCAGCTTCATTGATTTTTGTAAATATCTGCTTATTCTGAATTTGATGATGATTTGAATCCAGCAACATGTTTCAAACAAGTTGGGACAGGAGCAACTGAAGACTGGGAAAGATGTGGAATGCTGCAAAAACACCTATCTGGATCATTCCACAGGAAAACAGGTTCACACTAACCTGAACAGTCTCTGAATACAGTCTGCTTTGTCATGTACAGACAAGTGATCGCATACAGAGTCAACAGCGTGACACGTTCTGAAATGTTAACGGCAGGAACGCTTTAGCGCTGAGTTTACTGAACTAATAGAAGCCTGTTCAGTGTGTTGCACTTTGCATGCTGTTGTTTATCAGGAAGTGGAAATAAGAGAAAACATCTCCTTGTTTCCAAAGATTTAATTCTGGTTTTATTTATGTTTTACTCAATGTCCCAACTTTTTTGGAATGAGGTTGTATACTCTCCTCATGTCTGTTTGTGATTTAATATGACCAAATAAATTCAAATTCACAAGCAATAAAACGAATCTAAACCTGACTAAACACAGTCACTTCAGTTCAATTCATAAAATCTACCATGTTCAGTTATGTTGTCGTTATGCATGCGAGTTCATTCTATAACCTATTAGTTTTTTGGGAAGGATATGTCGTTGAAAACTCAACCCAAACTGTATGACATAAGATTTCGAGTCAAAACAGATGATCAAACAGCAGAGTGAACTCATGACAGGAGCTGTGAACATGCTGCAGATCTTACCGCAGAGACGGGCTCCAGCAGACTGAGGTTGATGCTGATGAGCCCGTCGAAGTCTTTGTCAGGAAACCTGAGGCCCTCCACATAAAAGTCCATCTCCGCTGCACCCCCCAGGTAAGGCACTTCCTGTGACAGGACCTCGCTGCTCAGAACCAGTGGATAGTCCTTCACAAAGTATTTATAGAGGAATCTCTCTGCTGAAGCAAGAGCAGCACAAACAAGGGTGAAACACTGAGGCCGGATTAAAAAAATAAGATAACACACAGTGTCTTCACCAGCCAGCTGAATTACATGCATGTTACATCATGTGTTCTAGAGCATTCACACCTCTCATCTCTACTCACGCAGGCTATTTTTCACCGGGTCACAGCATCTGGACCTGAAGACTCGGACGCTCTCTGCATCACCCTGAGAGATGTGCATGGTGAGCTTGTAGCCCTCTGGGAGCTTGGAGGGGCCTCTGGTCCGCAGCACCATGACAGACATGTCCTTCAGATCTGTACGTGTACAGAGAGTCCGTGACTTTGAAATGTAACATACAGTATACGACCAATGAGCTTTTACACTTAACTCTGAATCTGAGGACTGCAGTGAATGTGGGATAATATTCATGATGACAGGGAGGCAGATAATAAGCACACATAATGAATAACACCAGCTTTTACTATCAAATTTCAGCTCTACTGGTTCATTACTGCAAAGTCACCTGAGAGGCCTTGTTTATGAAGCCGCCTTCTACACCCACACAGAGGTCTCCAGATTTGTAGTTTTATCAAGCCATTTTACCACATCGCCTCTTTAATCTGCCGACTTTGCAAAAGCAAATACGAGTGGCTGAGATCAACAGTTGGGAAAAAAACGAAGGGTACAGAGGGAGGAAAGAGAGTGAAAGAGAGATCTGACTGGTGAACGAGGAGCTGAACCATTTTACCCGACACTCTGGAGACTGACTCCTGCTCGCTGTCCAGTTTCTTCCAGTAGGTCCGCTCTGAGTCACAGTTGACCAGCAGGACGGCTCCGTGCCCATTAGAGCCCCATTTCCAGGATCCCTGGCAGCAAATCAGACGTGCATGAATTTCACTCTTCACTTTTCTGAAACAACATTTTTGAAACTTTTCTGCATTTCTTTTTTACTCGCGAACTGTTGAAACACAAAGAGACGATAAAAGATTCACCGAAAGATTTTGCCTCTGATCAAAAATCAGGAGAGAAAGTGAAGTGAAGTGAATGTTCAACAGCATGAATACAGCCCGTTCAGGCATATGGAGAGAAATTATCTTAAACACAGTCTGCAGCCTGACAAGTTCTGAAATCTAAGTAGGAAGCAGGAGCGCTTTAAATGATTAATCTGCAGCAAAGAGTCGATTCCACAAATAGAAGCCTGTTCGTTTTGTTGCACTTGCTGTTGTTTATCAGGAAAAGAAAAGAAGAGAAAACATCTCCTTCATTAGTTGTCAGACTTTGCACTGCCGTCGAAAACTGCCACATCTGAGCTCACCTTATTAGGGTTGTTTTTCTCCACAACGCCGTCTCTGTCAGCATCCACATCCAGCGAGATCTCTGCATGACAGACACATTTTGTTTATCACAGGGTGCCTTTGCATATCCAAAATATTCCAGAGAGCGCTTCCTATCACAGTGCAGGTGTTATTTTCAAAGGTCTGTGTGTATAAATGATGTTGATACCCAAATATAGATCTGCTCCAGTGAAGATATGAGTCATATTTGGATTTTGATGAACACTCCATTAATGCTCTGTTGATATATACATATATTATTTCTTATGTAAAATGCAGAATGTTTGATTGCGCTTCAACTCACCCACAGCCGTCAGGTGCAGCAGAGCTCTCGCCAGCACCTTTTTATTCTCCCCATAGTACCAGACAGACAGCTTATAAGACAAAGGCACGTGTCATTCATATGTACAAGATGACGTTGGACAATCTTAAAGAGGCATGAATGAAAATTATGAGCTGCTCTGTGCATTGCGAAGCGAAAAGCCCTTGAGCTCTGCTCAGTGTGGAACATCTCTGATTATTTGAAAAGCCAGAAATCATTAAAGAAGTAAAAGGAGCCAATGCAGCACAGAAGGTGAGCTTGACCTTGATATATTTCTAGTCAAACTTTGAATCATAAAAGTTTTGGTTTCAGGCTCTGAAACGAACACATATTCAATATCTGAAATGCAAAATTGTTCCAAAACCACTGTCACACTGTTTCATGGAAAACACTTTTAGCCAAAAATAAATTCATAAGTCCTTCATGTGAATGCTGATAAATTATGGCTGTATTTTCTCTTCTGTGAGCGGCTCATATCGTGGACCATCCCATACCTCAGCACATACTGACATTAGGAAATATGACTTACTGCTTCTGCACCTCTGTTCTACTTTACCTTGCTGTCATTTTCAAAGTGACTGGCATAGCTCATGCTGATGAGTAGCACCGAGTTTTCATTGAGAGGGATGGGAGCGAGGTGGGATGTCTCCTGGGGCGGGGGGCTGATGCTGTACTTAACACTGGGAGTGCACTTCACGGAGAAGAACCTGGAGCTGGGAGGGGCGCTCCTGAGACCAAGACAAACAGCATTTGGATGCAGGTCAAGGCTTGTTTACACAACACAGACATGCTTTACTAAGCACAGTGTGAGAAGTGACGAAGAGCGTTAGCGTATGCGGGCGAGGCACAAGCTCAAATTTCCTAACAGTTGGTGATCCAAAGCAGCAGCTGGAGTCAGGATCTAAAGTTAGTCAGTCGATATTCTTCATTGCTTGGAAGCTCTCAAAGTGGTTTAAACACACAATGTCTGTTTTATTAAAATAACTGATCAGGATGAAAAATGACATGAAGCTGTAGACAGAAAGCTGCAGAATAAAGAAGCAGAACAGCGGGTGGTAAAATTCCCATCATGCCTCACTTTCAGAGCCTGATTGAAATGATAGATGCCTCCTGGAATTATTCTATGGAAGCTGAAGCTTTTTAAGGCATAAGACCAGGAACAGACCAAGACACCTGATGTTCTCATGTAGTTTTTATTTTTAGATTACTTTGTAAAACACTCTGTAAGTGCTTTATAAATGAACTTTATTATCATTATTATCACTATACTAACACTTGATCTCGGTCAGCTATTTTGTGGTAATGTCATTAGCAAAGATTTGTCTAGGAATAGGCAGCTGAACTTAAAGGAGCATTAAAGGGTACGTCCACACTGCTCTGTAAAACCTGTCTTAATAAACAATGCTCACGTGCACATACAGTACAGTGATCACTGAAAGATTTATCAGTTGCTGTAATTGTACCTCCTGTGGGAGGTTTTGAACACATCCCTCCTAATGTAACTCCAGTGTATGCAAGTAACTCCAGTGTATGTAAGTAACTCCAGTGTAACTCCAGTGTAACTCCAGTGTCGTCCAAAATAAAGGACAAAATGGACAGAAGTAATGATTGCAGCCATTAATTATTTCCTTTAACATGACAAGGTCTCAAGAGTCTCCTTTAAAATCATATCAGACGTTCATCTTTGAATATTCCTGGGAATGAAGGCTGTGTGCCGACCAGTCTGCCCAGTCTTGTGGACTGGTATTTGGCAGGAAGTATAGCCTACATTTCTTTGGGACAACAAAGTGCCTTCTGCTGGAGAGCAACAATAGAGGGCTGTTGATTGTCTCTGGTGTACAAAAGAGCATTGGGGCTGCCGATGCCAGGATCTGTAGACAAGTGACATTCTGCCCACAGCTCTGCTGATGCGGGTTAACAATGGAATTATTGTACACTCAGCTGCAAGTTTATTAGATACAAGTCTGTAGTCCAAATGACCATAAAGTGAATCAACACCAACAGTCTCAATAAAATCTGAACATTATTGATTTATTGCAGGACTGCTGCATCATGTTGTGTTAATTTCCGATAGACAAACTGGCAACTGAGCACGTTACGGCAATGTGTGTGTGTGTGTGTGTGTGTGTGTGTGTGTGTGTGTGTTTTTTTTTGTTTTTTTTTTAAGTAAATCAATAGATACAATCTAAACGTCTGGCTCTGGATGTTGACTGTTGTCTAGTGACCACTTCATATTGTTAAAAATAAGAAATGAGACACGTGCCCTATACGTAAACTCAGTGACAGCCAGTGGAATAGAGCAGAACAGAATAGAATATTTCCAGAAGGAAAAAAAAGGTGAATGTTTTCTGAAAAGAAAAGATGACCTTCACACTAGAATAACAGTGTAAAATACTCAAAACAAACATGTGTGAGCGTGTTTTCTAAATGGCAACAGGTGGAGCAAAACCCTACCTGTTCAGGTTCACGTTAAGCTCCGATCCGACCACGCATAAAGCCGTTGTAGTCTTGTCATAATCTACTCTGAGAGTCCGGGGGTGACTCATGGCTGCTGTCCTCCGGCAGTGCGCGGCAGTCAGACTGGTATCGACGACGAATACCTTGCGGTTGCTTAGTTATCAGGGCGCGAAGACGCACAGGCCGACTCGCCTTTCGCGCTGTCTGCTCTCTAACAACGAGCAGTAACAAGCGATTATGAAGGCTGCAGGTACTGAGGGTTTAAGCCTCTGTGGTCGCTGATTGGTCAGACAGCTGCCCACTGCCCCCCCCCCCCCCCCCCGTCACCTATCTCTCATTCACTTCTCTGTTTACTCTTCCCCTCTGTACCGCCTCAGGTGCTTTGTCTTTATTTATTTAAAAGCAAAGTTCACATTTAGAACCATGAGAGGAAAAACATAAATGGCTCATAACGCATCACGGTCTAATAATAATGCGGTAATTTTGTTTGTCACATCACTGTATCAGTAGTTTACTGCTATGATTTTTATGAGCGCACGCATGCGCAGTAGTGAAAAGACGCAGGATGCATATTTTATCACAATATCTCCAAGCTGCACGCAGATGATAGTAGATCTGAAACTGACAGGCCTGATTATCATTAACACCGCGCAGCATTTCATCTTACCTGTTCAGGTTTGCCTCCAAAGAGGTGCCAAGAACATGTAGGACCTTGTGCGGCTTTTCCGTGTCCAGGCGACATGTCCGATGGTAATCTGAGCTTACTTTTCTCCTCTTCTGTAGGAAAGCAGGTACGCCGGTTTGGGAAAGTTGCTGAAACATGGTTGGCTGTAGTTTGGCTCGGTGTGGTGGAGGGCTTCCAGGGCGAGAGCCTATTATTGCTGGAATGTGACTCCTTTTTGTAACCTGAGACCGGAGAGATAAAATCTGCCCCTGAGGCAAGTGTTCGCAGTTTATTTGGCAGCAAATGTGATTTTGGGATTGGATATTGAACAGGTAATCCTTCTGTTCTGACGCCCAAATATTCTAAGGAAAATGATGCGGAAATGTTTGTCCACTTCAGATGTCTGTGAGGGAGGGGCAAACAGTGTTGGAGGAGGTATTCACATCCTTTTCTTCAGTAAAAGCAGTAATGGCTTTTCAAACTGTTAAAACACTGTGTTACAAGTCAAAGTCACGCATTTAACATGTGACATAAAATCAAAGTAAAAGTTCTCACCGCAGAAACATGTCACCTGTGACCATTATACTATTAATCATCATTAGATTATTATTACTCATGCATTCATTTAGAGGCTGGATTTTACTGTTGGTGTTGGTTACTGCTCATTTGTAACTGCTTTGAATGGCACAGCAGCTAATGATTATCAGTCTGCTGACTCCTCTTGATTAATTGAGTGATTATTTGATTTGGAAAAAGTTTTTTTTTTTTAAAATAGTGAGAAATGTCACCGCAGTTACTGCTTCAGCTGTACTTGTGGATTTGTTGGCTATATTGGTTATAAATCACATTTTATTTCATTATATATATATATTCATACTGTGCTTTGTATGCACAAATCTTAATTTGTAAAGAAACTAGTAAGTGAGGCTGTCAAACTTTAAATATATTTAGTCACAATACACCACTGAAGGCAGAAATATTATGTTGATATTACTTAGCGCACACATAAATCATACTGCAGCTGTGGAGACTTCAATAAGACAAATGTAATAAATATCAGACTTTCTACATCCTCTGCACACACAGTTTCTTTTTCAATATGGTCACACTGCTTCAGTTGCCGACCTTAAAACCGCAGTTTGACCTCAAGAGCAACACCAACTAAAACATATCATCCAATGAGAAATACAACAACAATAAACAAAACGTTTATTAAATTAACACAATTTACCGAATAAAAAAGCAATAACAGTAATACCTGTGAGACAAAATAATCAAAAATAAATTCTTAAGAACCCAGATTTTTAATTTTGTAAGTGTAATCTGACTTATTTTTGTTTATTCTCCTAGATCATATTTCATCATGTTGTATTTCATTCTCTGTCACTTATTATCCTGCTCTCATTAATTGATGTGCTGAAATGTTTTAATGCTTTTTTTTCCCATTATAAGCACGTTGTAACTTTGTTTTGAAAGATGATGTATACTAGAATCTTACTATACTGCTATATTATTACTACTATTATGTAAAAAAAATAAAATTAAAGCTCATAACATCCCCTCAAGGCACATGTTAGAGATATTCACCTGTGTAGGACAGGTGTAGGGGCATTATGCGCTTATGTAAAATGGAGATTTTAAAAAATGACATTTAAACGCGCTTTTTACATGTGAAATTACCTTAAGAGACTTGACTATGTAGGCTACACAATATTATATAAAACTCCCAAAAGGCTTAAAACGGAAATTACCAATAATAAACACATGGATGGGAAATACAAGAACAGTTCTGAGAAACTTTTTTACTGTGTACAGTAGACGCAACCACAACAACATATTGCATTGAGATCCAATCAAATCGGCGCAAATGTTTGACAAGCTTAAGCACGGACCAATAGAATCACTGTAAGTATGCTGGAAAGGGGTGGGATGTAGGATATCCTATGTCATCAACTCCAGGCGCTTTGTTGTTCTTTGAGGATACAGAACACGGAGAAAATTATCGTCAATGCGTTGTAAACAGTCGGGATGAGCAAGGATAATATTTCCTTTGGTTCAATATAATCAAAAGCCAGCCAAGTGTGGAGCTAAACCGATGGTGTCTGGCGAAAAGCGGTGCATTTGTGGGACCAGTTCACCACAGCAGTGAGCTAGCATTAGCCGCTCCGGGAGGGTGTCCAGATTGGAGCGGAAGGAATTCCAGGCACTGGGAAGAAGGGAAGAAATCTCTGCTGGGATGCCTCACGCAAGTTGTAAAAAAGCTGTATTTTACAGTACCGCCTGGGATCATGGCACTGTGAACATGAAGTATGTGTTCGCTTAACTGCTGCGAAAGTGCAGGAACAGTCTTATGGTGATTTTCTAACTGTTTACTTAAACGTGCCAGTTTAGCGAGTTAGCCACGTAGCTACGTAGCCTTCAGTAGGAAGTCATTTAAAATGGCGGAAGGTTGGCCCGTTCCTTCGGCCCTCGTCTTCATGCTGTTGAGTGTGAGTGCCCGGGCTCTCGGGTCTTGTCCTGTTCCCTGCTCGTGTTCCAAAGGACAAGATGAGGTCCACATTCTGGACTGCAACAGGAAAAGGCTGTCGGCGGCTCCCGTGGACCCACCAGAGGAGACAACAACCCAAGTGTAAGTACACAACCGGATGGACGCAAATGACTTGAAGTTCGTCCTGTGCTGAATCCACAGCACTGGTTTGCTCTTGGCCCAGAGATGTACCACAACAGACCGAGAAACCTCTTTTAGATGTGTTTTAGCCACTTGACCCTCACTTGATGAGCTTGTGTTGGTGTTGTGTTCAAAGACAGAAACTATATCCGTATTCTCGTTGTTTTCATTGTGAAGACATCTGTGGACAAGTTAAAAAGGATGAACAGCACATCCAAACTGATGTGTCCAAACTGGGACTGCAACGATTAATCTGTTAGTTGTTGACTATGAAATTAATTGGCAACTATTTTAATAATTGATTAATCCATCTGAGATTTTTTTTTTTTTTTTAAAGAATAAAGGCCAATTCTCTAATGTCATCTTTTTAGATGTGATATTTCCTCCTTCTTCACTCCTCTATGGCAGTAAACGGGTATTTGGGGATGTCATCTTGGGCTTTGGAAAACACTGATCGCCATTATTCACCATTTTCTGACATTTTATAGACGGGTTAAATGAATTGTTAGGTGCAGCCCTAATCCAACCGCTGTAGAAAATGTGACCAAATTATAATCCAAAATTTCCACTCAGTTCCCAGTTTTTCAGATGCACCTCAATAAAACCAGTGCGCTCTAGTACATGCAGTAAATCCAACCTTCATGGATGTTGTGTTCATTGAAACAGGTCTAGAGAGGCTCATGCTTACAGTCACTTTGGAGGTTGTGGTTTGTGTTGCTGTTATTTTTTATTCTGTTTTTTCTGATGTTTAGTCTGCTGTTATCAATGCAATACAAAAGAATAGAAACACCTTCAGCTCAACAGCATCCAAAGTGACATAAAGTTAATCCTCACTTCTCTAAAACCGTTAAAAGAACATTATGAACTTCACAATGGTAGCATTTGCTGCTGTGCTGTTGTATTGAATTGTGTTAGCTTTAGCCAGACGTACCTAATAAACTGGCAACTAAGTGGAAATTTCAAGCCGTGGTGGACTTGATTAACTGCTCTGAATTTCTCGTATGTTTAGGAAAGAGTTGTGGCGTCCGTGATGATGATTTAATGTCCTTGTTTCTGTCACTACACAGCAGATTTTCTCTCTCTGCCTCCATTTTGATGTGATGCTAATGTTCTGTTGAATTTTGTTTCAGCACCATGAATCACAATGAGCTGACTGCTCTTCCCCTTCTTGGAGATGTTTCCTCAAATATCACCTCGCTGTCATTGTAAGTATAGAATCCCCTTCAGCTTTTCTTCCCTCTCCTGTCACTTCTTAAACAAAGCCTTGAATATCTTAATGTAGAACTGTGCCTCATTTAAGTTAAGACAGACGTTTTCTGTCTGTACTGTTTTCTGCTTTGATCAGCTGCCCTCAGGTGATGAGTCTGCGCGCATGTCGTTTGGCGTGATGTGTGCTCTCACCTGCTTTTCCCAAAGGAAAGAATAACTGTTAAACAGATCTTTCCGAAATACCCATTTGGAAGAATAATTTCCAAGCTTTTGACGCCTTACTGCGTCTTCTATATTGACACCAATGCGTTGGTAAGTTGCTGTTAGTTTTGTCTGAGCAATGAGTGTCAATGTGACTTTGAAAACTAACACTTGATCATTTCTTTATGATTCAGAGTCCACAATCGGATCACGGAGCTGTTAATGCATCAGCTGCAGCCGTATGTTTCCTTGGAGATGCTGGACCTGACCTCCAACTCCATCTCTGAGCTCAAAGTTGGATCCTTCCCCTCCATGCAGCTGAAGTATCTGTAAGCAAACACTGCTTATTTCAGTCATCATTATTTAACCTCTTTTTTCACCAACAGGCAGGGTTGGGACAAATGTTCTGCCTCAGAATACAGGCTGAATGTAAAATAAAGTAAAGCACTAAGAGATTACATGCACCTGCCAGTGCTGCACAATGCTGCACTAATGCAAGAATAATTAGAGAGCAAACATTATTCTTCTTGATTTCGGCTCTAATGGTTCTGCTCTTTTCTCTCGTAGGAATTTGAGTAATAACAAGATCAGCGTCCTCGAGCCCGGCTGCTTTGAAAACATCTCCAGCACCCTGCTGGTGCTGAAGCTGAACAGGAACAGATTAGCTGTGCTGCCATCCAAAGTCTTCAGACTTCCACAGCTTCAGTTCCTGTGAGTATCGTATGCAAGTGCAACATTCAAATCGTTGGTCAAAAACTGGTTGATAGTTGGCAGACAAATCTGTGGATTTGATTTCTGTTGTATCATCTTTGACTTAAGTATTTGGCTGAATTTAGTGTCAGTCCAACTGAAAAATATTCCAGTGGCCCTGCTGTAGTTTTTCTTCTGTGTGTATGAATTTATTTGGTCGGAAAAAAAATAAAACTGCTTGCTCTCACTGCAGTGAAATGAAGCGCAACAAGATCAAGATAGTGGACAGCCTGACATTCAAAGGGATGGAGTCACTGAGGTCACTGAAGATGCAGAGGAACGGCATCACGAAGCTCATGGATGGAGCCTTTTTTGGGCTCAACAACATCGAAGAACTGTGAGGACACACTTCAGACTCTCCTTTTAACACTTCAAAGGACTCAACATTGTCAACAGTGTAAAACCCTTTAAAATAGTTATAAATCTGTCTGTAAATGCACAGAGGAAGGTGAGATTTGGTGGGGAAAACACTAAAACAGGAAAAACCCTCATAACATCTGTATTTTTCCAAAACAAACTTCTGGTCATGTTCTCGAGCAGATTTGTAATGAAAGTAAATCAGTTTATGTTGTTTTTGTTAATTTTGTTTTCCCATCTGTGTCTCAGAGAGCTGGAGCACAATAACCTAACCGAGGTCAACAAAGGTTGGCTGTATGGCCTGCGCATGCTGCGCGTCCTGCGGGTCAGCCAGAATGCTGTCGGCATCATCCGACCAGATGCCTGGGAGTTTTGCCAAAAGCTGGAGGAGCTGTGAGTGTGCATCGCTAAAATCCTAAGAGTCCTCGCTTTCTTTCATCAGCCCCTGGCTCTGAAATTCATTCTGCGTGCTCAGGGGAGTTATTGTTATCTTGCTGCAGTACTGTTGGGTGTCTGAAGCTGATTCAGTGCTATCTTCCCTCCGGCGGTTGTACTGTATACATTTTTAACACTTCTCTGAAAATGTCTCATTTTGGAGTATCATCCATGAATGCAGAGTTACATAAACACACCAGACTGCTGTTTATATGGAAATGGTTTGAACTAATCTTTATCATATTCGCGGTTGCTGTGTGCAGAGACTTGTCCTTCAATCATCTGACGAGGCTCGAGGAGACGGCTTTCGTGGGATTAGGTCTCCTGGAGAGCCTGAACCTGGGGGAGAACTCCATCAGCCATTTGGGAGAGGGGGTATTCAGCGGCCTGGCAAGCCTGCGCACCCTGTAAGTCCTACATCTTAAATAAATCTGTCAAAAATCTTTGTTATGCACTTGATCTAAGAAGTGTAATGAAGCTTAGCATGCAAAATATAACCAGGTTCTGACTTGTTCTTGGCTCGGTGCACGCTCATGAAGACTGCTAACTACAGTAGGTCTGATTGTTTCACTGTTTGTGTGTAGTTCTTGTCTTGTCTTGAATGCATTTCCCGAGAAATCTTAAGTGGCTTAGAGGAATAACAGTGGAAAAGGCCAGTATTTTAAGTCTGCATCCTCTTATATAGTCTTTGTAGCATTCTAATCCTGCTTGTCAATAGTCATCTGCTTAGTCTTACATCCAACCACCCAATGTGTAATTGCCGTAGAATCCTGTTCTCTTGGTTTGGTGTCCTCTGGCCTGTCATTCCCTGCGAGCAGCACGCTGATTTCAAATGAGTAGAAACATGAAATAGAGTTTTTAAGCATTATTAGCTTGTGGAAAACGATTCCTAAATTGAATATTCGACATGCAGCCGTCCATGTACACCATGGGCTGTATACAGGGTTGCTGTGATATTGTGCGGGGGAGAGAGCGGACAGGTCTCCACACTGTGGCAGAGCCAGAGGGCAAGAGATCAAGTTTGACCGAATCCTTTAACCGTGTGGGTAGAGCAAGACGACTCCTGCTCTGGGATTTGAGTTTGTTTGCTCTTTGATACTTTGTCAAGCAGGGATAAAATAAAATCGACATGCATTATGCTCAACATTTCAGTGTCTGCTGGGCATAGCAGCAAATAACACAGCAGCTTCGGTTTTGTCAAGAAGAGAAATTGGGACGTGCTTTCTTGGGTGTTGAATACCATTAAATATTGTGCGCTGCTCGGTGCATCAAGTTAATAGGAGTTATACGTTACAGTAATGTGCTGCTGCATTTATACACCCCATTTCAGTGCCAGATAATACATTGTGTGGTTCAAATATGGTGAAGGTCTGCTGCTTTTGCCCGTTTCCGTTTTCAAATCTGTGTACCTACAGGATATGACATGACAGTTCGAAACCCTATTAACACCACCACAAAAGAAAGTACTGTGAACCTGTGATTCAGACTATTCAGCCTAATTGAGCAAGCATGTCTTCGTCATCTGTGAGGTAAGACGTGTTGAGACACTATACTCTGCTTAAGCCACTGAGTTGTAAGCAGAGAGGGGTCGTATTTGAGAGCTTGACCGTCCTGGGAGCTTTCATGGGAGAGGGGAATTGGAGAGCGCTGAGGTTCTTTCAGAGGTGGCCAGGCATGAGGAAAGAGAAACAAAAGAGCCTCTGACCCATCCTGTAAACACAAGGCCTCTCTCTGGGTTTCCAGCGGACCCATGAACTGTCCCAGCGTTCAACAGAGCCAATTAATTTCCCCTCATCAGAACCAGAGGGAAGCGAACTGTGACATGCCGTGGAAGCGCGCTGTCTCAGAGCGTTAGTCTCCTAACCGAGAGTCTTTGCCGCTGACAGCCGCAGCGGAGATAACGTGCCCTCTCTGTGGTCTTTAAAAACAAAAACACGTGCAGGAAGAGTCTACGGCCAAAGTGTTTAATACCTGAAATATGACTCCTTGTTTTTCAGAGATATCCGCAATAATGAAATCTCCTGGGCCATTGAAGACTCCATCGGTGTGTTTGACGGAATGAAGAAGCTGAACACACTGTGAGGACACTGATTGTACACATATATGTACAGATAGACGGGAATAGAGGCAGATTTTGATTTAATATGTGATGCATGTTTCTAAAACGTGTTGCATTTAGACAAATAAAGCAGGTGCATCTTAAATTCTGTATCAGTGTTGCAGAGATTTGACTGTAAAGCTTTATTGACTCAGGTTTATGATGCTGTGAAACTGTTCCTCAGGTTTGCATTGAAAGGCTGGTCAAATGTCTTAATTTAGCCTTAATGAAAAGCAGTTGACACGCCGGCTCCAGTGCGCAATAAAATGTTACCCAGCAGCATGTCTCACAGCCCATCGTTTGAAATCTTTTTATTTTTCAGAATCCTTCAGCGGAACAAAATCAAATCAATCACGAAGAAAGCGTTTGACGGCCTGGAGGAGCTGGAGCACCTGTGAGTAAATCCGTAGCTCTGCCGGCGTCTCAGAAGGATCTGACGCTATTGTGGAATGATTAAAGATAGCAGGAGGCTTTTATTACCACTGTGCTGCTGCTGTTGTCTTATGCTTGTGAAATGGGATGCCATTTTGATCAAATCGCATCATAGGTGTGTCTGATCCATATTTCTGTCCCCTCCGCAGAGACCTCAGCAAGAATGGCATCATGTCGATACACCCCGAGGCGTTGTCCCATACGAAGCTCAAAGTGTTGTGAGTAGACACAGAATGAACCTTACAGCACATTTGGAAGGCAGCTTTTCCCTGTGTTAATATTGTTACTCCATCTGACTTATTGTTATTGCTTTCATTAAAACGTAATTAGAATGATTAAGTAACGGTATAATTAAAGGACATGATTAACGTTTTAAATTGGTATTATAGAGTCGTATGAGGAAGGTGATAACGGTTAGAGACCGTGGAAATGTTAAGTCTCTCGGCCTTTTTGAGCTTCTGATTTTTAGGAGTGTCTCCCGAGCGGTGGCTAACGAAATGCCCCAGCGGCTGCTCAGCTCAGAAAGTCGACCACGATAGCAGTCGTATCCTGTTATTAATTAGTCTGCTGCTTGAATAGAATATAGCACTATTTGCTTGACGAGCGGGTAAAGTGGTTTTGCCTGATAACTCAGCTGGAGCAATACAATGGCAACACCCTTGTAATTAAGATTTATTTTAGGATAAAGCATATTGAAACATGGTTCTGCAGGTGTTGTTAGCCATGAATCAATTTTCCTTTCTTGGGATAATTTAAGATGTAATTCAGGTCCCGCGGTCGGTTGACTCTTGGGACGTCTCTTGCTGACTGGTTTGAAAAGATGGTGTGTGCCTTGAAAAGTTGTTTTGCCTTTAAGATAATGAAACGACTCCTGTCTATATGCAGAACTTCATCATCCGCAGTGGTTTCAATGGCTCTGTGTCACTGATTGTTTCCTGTGTTGTGTCTGTGGTTTTAGTTCGGGATTGTACTTTTTATATGAGCTGCTACAAAAACTGCCTCAGGTGGCATTAAAGTTTTAGCAATTCACTGTTAGGAGGTTTCTATGAACAAGGCTGCTTTAGCAAGAAACGTCACTCATCATAACAGAGCCACCAGAGCTCTGTTTACATTAGATTTGGTATAAAAAATACAGCTACTCTTGCTCACTGTTAGATATTGTGTGGATGTAATAGCAAGACTTTGAAACATAAAGATGTTGAAAATCACTTTCTGAAATTTTCGCAGACAAATCCAGGAAATCTCAAACTCGTGTTCTCATCCTTGTTTCTCTCCAGTTTCAACTAATCGTCCTCCGCCACCTTTCTGTTTTCAGCATCCTGAACACGAGCAGCCTGCTGTGTGACTGCCACATGCAGTGGCTGGGGCCTTGGCTGACGGACAGCCAGTTCCAGCCGTCCGTCTCCGCTATCTGCGCTCATCCTGCCGGCCTTCTTGGTCGCAACGTCCTGTCCATCAGCCCAGAGGAGTTTGTCTGCGGTCAGTCCGATTCTCTCTGTTCCCAGTTTGATTCGTTTCAAGTGAACACAGTAGAAAATGTCTGTCGGCGTCATCTGGGAAAGGGCATCTGGGATGTTTTGAAATGTAACGTGAATGATGGAAGTGGAACAGTTTAGGAAGGCCTGTTGTTTGGTCCTAATAGATATAAGCTGAGCCCCAGGTTGCCCTTCTTGTATTGCATACCTCATGTAAAAGGCTGAGTGTCACCTTCTGTCCCTGCTCCTCCACAGACGATTTCCCCAAGCCTCATATCACCACCCACCCAGAGACGTCTGTGGCACTGCGGGGAAACAACGTGACTCTGAGCTGCGTGGCGTCCAGCAGCAGCGACTCGCCAATGAGCACGGCTTGGCGGAAGGACGGGGAGGTGCTGTATGATGCAGAGGTGCAAAACTACGCCCGGTACCAGGAGGGAGAGCTGATCTACACCACCGTGCTTCACCTGCTCAACGTCAACTTCACCGACGAGGGCCGATACCAGTGTGTGGTGTCCAATCACTTCGGCTCCAACTATTCCAACAGGGCCAAGCTCACTGTCAACGGTGAGGATGTTTGTCAGCGAACGTGATTGATCGAGCTCTGCAGTCTTGCTGGTCTTGCCAATATCACTAAACACTGGGTTCTGATATGGTTCCTTGTTAAGATTGATTGTGTCCTCACTCGATGGATAATGCGGTAAATTTAAGACAGCAGAACCCTTGAGACCGCTGTTTGGGCTCTGATATTTGTCCCATACAGATCCGTCTCTTCTTCCGTGTCCCACACTTGACTTCCTGTCCCATCTTTCAGAGCTGCCGTCCTTTCTGAAGACTCCCATGGATCTGACGATCCGGACTGGGACGATGGCCAGGCTGGAGTGTGCTGCCGAGGGTCATCCATCACCCCAAATTGCTTGGCAGAAGGACGGAGGCACTGACTTCCCCGCCGCCCGCGAGCGCAGGATGCACGTGATGCCCGATGACGACATCTTCTTCATCGCCAACGTGAAGACCGAAGACATGGGGGTGTACAGCTGCACGGCTCAAAACGCAGCTGGCAGCCTGTCTGCAAACGCCACTCTCACCGTCCTGGGTGAGTCACCCACCTGATTAACGCAGCATATTACTGATGTTTTACTACTGGGTCATTTCAGCTGAGTCACTCTGCTGAAATTGGCTGCTCATTTAAGGCTGTCACTCATTACACATCCTTGTTTTTGTGTTTCCTCCTCAGTAATTTTAACTAATGATGATGGAAATGCAAACCTTATTATAGCATGGCCACAGAGAATACTTAAATCTGGCTTGATGGAGCACCTCTGACACGACTGTTCAATTCCGCCTCTTAATAACCGTGCCTCTGGGATATTATTTAACCTATGTGCTAGAATATAATCAATGACGTGGTCAAAGTTTGCCATCAAAGCTTAAACATTAGTACTAAAAAACCATTGCTAGAAAAACAACAAACATGACCTCAAACACATCCATTGTTACAATTTGACACAAACGCTGTGGGGATAATCTTATTAAATCCTTCTCCTCCTCCAGAAACTCCATCCTTCATGCGACCGCTGGAAGACCGAACGGTGGCCCGCGGTGAAACCGCCGTGCTTCAGTGTATCGCTGGAGGCAGCCCCGCCCCTCGTCTCAACTGGACCAAAGACGACGGCCCTCTGGTTCTCACCGAGCGCCACTTCTTTGCCGCAGCCAACCAGCTCCTTATCATAGTTGATGCCGGCCCCGCCGACGCTGGGAAGTACACTTGCATCATGTCTAATACTCTGGGAACAGAGCGCGGCCACATTTACCTGAGCGTGTCGCCCTCGCCAAACTGTGACACCGGCACGGGATACGTCCAGGACGGCTGGACCACCGTGGGCATTGTGGTGATTGTGGTGGTGTGTTGCGTGGTTGGAACCTCGCTGGTCTGGGTCATTGTCATCTATCACATGCGTCGGAAGAGCGAGGACTACAGCATCACCAACACAGGTCAGCAGTTTAGACACATAGCCATCTGTGATATAGAATAAGGGTGCCTTTTATTTGAAGCTTCGCTCAATAGATATGGCTGTTGGAAAAGTATGAAATGTGACTACGGGGACGTCACTTTGTTGTGAGGAGAAGGCTGATTCACTGAACTCGATACCGTATAACAAAATGTGTCTCTGTCTGTTCCAGATGAGATGAATTTGCCGGCAGACATCCCCAGCTACCTGTCCTCTCAGGGTACTTTGTCAGAGCCGCAGGAAGGCTACAGTAACTCTGAGGCTGGCAGCCACCAGCAGCTCATGCCTCCTCTCTCAAATGGATATGTCCATAAGGGCACAGACGGTGAGTAATCTTCCTTTTAGGTTTGTCTCAGCGCCATGCATGATGTTATTCTTGCTTTTTGTTTTCTCGTCACCAGGAATAATCAGTCTGCTTTGATTTGTCACGACGACAAGGAAATGATCTTGATAGAACGAGCGAGGGTGAAAGATCGTCTCTGCTGTCATCACTGACAGCGCTGGTGCCTCTGTAATTTAACCCTTTGAACTCTGAAATAGAAATAGTCCACCGTCGCCGACACTGGTATTTTTTGCTGATTCTGGTGTCATTTCCTAGATTATCTTAAAATGCTTCTGGGTGACACTTCGCTTTCTGCTGCAAGAAGAGTGAATGTTCTACCATTTATGGTTTTTATTGTTGATGGATTTAAACAGAATTATGGAAACAACCTTCTTCTGCAGTCAGTTCATGGCCGCCCGTCCAGTTTCATAGGGTTATATAAAGATGTGTACAGTGCCTTTTCTCGTTAGTTTGGTTAATAATTTAATGATTGGCACTGATGGTGTATCTGTAGTGGTCAATAATTCATTAGCTCACTTTGTAGTGACTTTTGATTAGACATAAAGTCCAATAGACTGACTTATATCTGCTTATTATGGACCAGATTTCTGCATTATATCTCTGAGTTTTTACCTCGTGGTTTGGGTTGTGTCAGCATTGATCAAAAGAAAACACAGTTTGTCGTGTCAGCATCACAAAGATCAAAAGGATCACACAAAGACACACACAGTACCACCGCTCACCCGCCTGCACAGATCACTTCTGACAGGAGAATTTCTTTAAATACATGTCGTTAATAAAATACAGCCTCTCAGATGTGCTTTGCAGGACTCTGAAAAGGTTCTGGACACTCTAGCCGAAACAAGACACTGACTAATTATCATGTATGTCCCAGGTGTGTGTTACGGAGACACGGGCAGCGAGGTGGAAACTGAGGGGAATGGCCTGCTGCACTGCAGGGTTGGCTCTCTGTTCAATGGGCGCAGCAGCTTCCACCCTGGAGAGCCCCGCGAGGGACTGGCTGGACTCCCCACAGGTTAGTGTCCTTTGCACACAGGCGCTGATGTGGTTTTATCCATTTGGAAAAGAGTTTTTGAAGCTATATCTCTATGCCTTTCACTGGGCCTTTCAGCTCGTCTTATAAATATATTAAGGTGTATTAAGGTTAAAGGTCTTTTTATATATATCTCAAATAAGACAAACATTTCGCAAAAGGCTTTTGAAAGTACATGAAAACAGGAAAACTTTTTTTTTCTATTTTGGAGCAAATTAATATAGATTATAAGTGTTCCACATGTAAGAAATCTGTGGTGAGAATAATCGTCAGTAATCAGGTGATTATGTTCTTCAGAGGCCTTTTCTCAGCTACTGTCAGCACACTCACCCTGACCGAGTCTCCAGATGAAGCCGAAGTCAGGAACAGGCTTGAAAACAAACAAACATAAGGACAGTAACACTTATGGACGCGGTTATCGTGTCTTTCCAGGTGGTGCGGGTCCGCTGGTCATCTGCTCCGACTGCTACGACAACGCCAACATCTACTCTCGCACGCGGGAGTACTGCCCCTACGCCTATCTGGGGGAGGACGACCCGCTGGACAAGACTCTTCCAGGCCTGAAGGAGAGCTTCAGTGAGCATGCCCAGCACGAGGACCCGGCGCTGGAGAGCCTCATTAGCAACCGGGACTCGTCCATCTTCCTCACCTCGCACGATAAAAGGTTGAGCAGCCACCCTCCCCCCGAGCACTATGCTAATGGTGAGACATTCCAGTTTTTACCTTTTTTTTTTTTTGTCTGGTTGCAAACTATCATGTCCTGGCTGCTGAGCTGTTTTGGGGTAACACGTTGGATTTTCACCATCCTGCAGCTGCTGCAAAAGAATAACAAGGATCCTGTAAATGTTTTTCTTTGGCTGTTAGAAATCTTGCAGGTGCTCAGGCAAATTTGCTCTCAGGTTACCTTTTTATACACGGTATTCAAGGTCATTGATTTACTGATGCCAGTATTTCACAGATGAGAGATTTCCCAGTGAACTGGTACTCTCACATGATTGTATTTATTAGAGGTATTGATCTTCCGGTTATGATCTGTTTGATGCATAGAGGCTTGTTATGACAGTTGTTCAGGTGGTTGGTGGGCTTGCAGGCTACAGCCAACATTATGGTCCCTGCTGAGATTAGATGGGAAACAATGGTGTGAAAGTCAGTTTGGTTTATGAATAATCAGAACATCTAGAGCTGCAATTAATTACTATTTTTCTATTCCTTAAACTGTCAAACAAAGGAAAATACCAATTGGGTCCAAAATCTAACAGTATTCATTGATATAAAAGAGTGAAAAGCTGCAAATCCTCACATTTGAGAAGCTTTTTGCTTGAGGCATTACTCGATAAATCAGCGCGTGTTGTAGAAATCCGTGGTTTGGAATCAGTCGTATAATGTGTCAGCGTCTAAGTGTTGTGTCGCATTGTCTTTGCAGAGTCTCTCAGCAGATCCTTCTGGGGAGAAGGGGAAGATCCATCCTCGAAACCCCAACCAGGCGCGTCCCAGCACCCAGTGACTGTACACAGGACACCTCCTCTGCCCTCCGCTGCTGACGGAGCAGAGGAGCAGAGTGAAGCAGAGGTGGACTGCTTTCCCAGCCAATGCACACAGGACCACAGAAGTGCCTCTAATAGGACTAACCCTCAGGAGCACCCTGCTCCCACATAGGTCCTTCCACTCCACCCACGTTCTGCCTCTGATTCCTCCTTGCTGCACCCTCTCCCCTTCACCCACTACCTCCAAAGAGACTCCTCACATTCTGCCAAAGATGCTCTCTTGTACGTTTACATTCCCCTTTCACTCAAGAGGACATGCTAACGTTCTCCGCTGCGGAGAGACTGCTGTGTCGGGCTGGAGAAATGGGCCGGTGATTAAAGTGACCTTCTCCTTGACACCTCCACCCCTGCAGGACCCCTTCCTCCCACACCCTCCACTCCTCCTTGCTCTCTCTGTAGAGAAAGCTATGAATGTATGCTTTAAAGAGCCACGTCGGATGCTGCCACGGGAGAATGCCGGGACACGCTCGAGTCTTTGCGAGCTCTCTCCTCCGTCCCTGCTGCGGCGGGGCTGAATTTTGTCTCATCGTTCCTGGTGGAGACACCTGTTGGGGCAGCCTGTGTGACTTTGGTAGAAATTACAAACCACCTGTTCCTAAGCGGAGAAAAGAGGGGTTTAAACAGGGCACAGTTCAAGTCCCTGACCAGCAGTGTGTGGTTGTTAATACAGGAAAGAACACTGAAAACATTCGTTCCCGCAGGCATCCCGACGGACTCTAAACTATGCTATCTGGTATCCTGTTATGCAAATCCCAGAGACAGTGACACCAAAATGTGGTGTATATTATGAATATATATGAATATATCCTATATCATCTTTATCTGATCTTGTTTTTGTCCTTTGTCAATCGTTTATTCCTTCATTTCCTGTCTTCGAAACGTTGAGCAGTTTGGGGAGAAAGCGTACAGGTTTTTTTTGCACATGTGACAATCATGGTTTTGCTGACTGTTTTTCCAGTGGTTGTCGACCCGATGGCCTTTTTAACAAGCATTCTCAGTAACCTCGATCGAGGTGGCGTTATGGGTTATATGTACAGTATGCACTGAGTTGTTTTCCCTTTTATCACATCTCACAGGCACTTAATTTAAAGGTGGTAAACTTTATTATGCAGTGTGCATGCCGTTTTTACACAGTGAGGATTCATCATCAGCTTCGCCAGCCTTCAGTAGCTATTGATTAAGCCTAGGTTTTCACTTGGGACTGTGAAAAATGAGAATGTATTGTATTATTTTATACGTGTGTGTACATAAGGATAGTAATCTATGAAATTCCATGTCCTACTCGCCCATTTACAGAGAGGTTTGAGACAAACGCTGCAGTAATTTTAAGCTTATTGTCCCTGAAGTTTTTACCTGTTGGTTCAGGTAACAAGACGCACACGTGTCCTTGGGGAAGGGGCGTTGTTTTCCCTCATACTCTCAAAGACCGTAATCAAACAGCTGCCAGCTTCAGCAAACTGTACTGTCTCAAACTGTCAGCTATGAAATTGCTTTGAGGTTTTGAAAGTGAAAGTGCCCCCTCGTGTAAAGAAATGTGCTTGTTTCATCAGGTTAGTGTCCTTAAAAATCCTCTGAATTGTTGCACTTGTTGCTCAGATGTGATTGGCTTTGTTTTACGACTCTCCGAAAACTCCCTTTTGCTCACTGTATTTAGTAAATCACACTCAGTTGCCTGTTTATTAGGTACACTCAGCTGAAAGCGGTGCAGTCCAATACAAAGGTCGTGCAGTAACTCCTGCCTTCATGAAGGTTGCATTGTTTTTTGTTTTTTTTTTGTTTTTTTTTTGAGAGAGAGGACTTGATTCAACTTGTTTTGGAGGACGTACCTTTTGGTGCTGTTAAACTGTATTGTGTCATACTGACAGATGCACCTCTCTGCATTAGACTGCATTAGCTTTAGCCAGGTGAGTGTATCTCACGTTCATTCTTCGTGGATATGTTTGACGACATATTTGGCAGTTTTTATTTTTCTCATTGTCACTTCCGTTACGCTGATAATCAGCACTGCCGCATTTCTTTTTGACCGTGAAAGGATTTCACGTTCTTTCCTCCCTCTTTTGTCGCGGTGCACTGAGTGTTCGAGGGTGCTGAGTTCACACACTAAAAATCAATAATGCTGAGAAGTCTGCAGTGAAAATGTGAGGCTTTGTTGTCAATGTGATGTCACAGAGTGTTAGATACAGACTCTTTCTTTCTATCAGTAATAATTCAAAATGAACTCCATGTATGTGTTAAGCAACAGCAGATATTGTTGCACCTCCACCCCCTCAGCGGTACATGCAGGTACGAACTTCCTGTCAGTCGACTCGTTTTCATATTTCATTAATCGCCTTTGATTGCCAGATCAGCACATTCCAAGCCTTTCCCCCTGAACTAGATCATTGATGACCAACAGGTATTATTTTCCAAGCGCGGCCTCAAACCAGCATGACTCTCCTGACTTCCTCTGTGCTTTGAGACACTCCTTGCTTCACTGGAAGCAGATTTTTGTTGTTCCTTGATGTTTTCTGATTGTTGGCCAAGGTGAGCTTCGTGCCCCTTTTTTGAGCAATTGAGAAATTTAACTTGCAGTGATAAGTCATCGTAATGGAGCCACATGTCCGGGGGGAGGGGGCTTCATCGATTCGCTGTCTAATATTTCCTGCCGACACAGTGCGACATAATGTGCATTTGTATTGTTTTATTCTCCCAACGTCCTTTATGACTTTATACCAAAGTTTAGCAGTAACTGCTCTGGCAATATCCAATGCTGCTTTTTTTTTTTTTTTTTTTGTATTGTTGAAGTTTTGCATTTTGTTTTCAATAGTATTTTTGGACCTTGTTTGCCTGTACATTCTGTAAAGCATGTCTAAAGAGCCTTTTTGTTACGTAGCCATTACTCAAACATTAAACATGAATTCTGATAATTTGGTTTGGAATGAATGTCTCCGTTAACACTTCTGTTAGCTGGAAATAGATTATTTTCCTTAAGGAAGGCAGGAAATGCTCACATTTTTTAGTCAAGCAAATGTTTGGCATCGTACTTGTAAGATGACTAAAATCTTTATCATAATGATTTATCAGGTAAATGATTCAGATTTCTGACTTTACTGATTGTTGGAGGGCTTGAAGAAAAACGGGGGAAGGCGTCTTTGCGGGATTTGATTTTAGGTTACGTGTAATTCCAGGCACTGGGGTCTTAACCACAACATGATTTCTGGGCACACCATGGAACGATTTAAAAGGCCGAGCCATCTATAATCTGGATTTAGTCATGTCAAGCCAACACAAAGCCAGCTAATGTGGGCCTTAAAAAAAAACGTTAGCCCATCATCAGCCTTGACGTTAAGGAAAAGACCTCGTTTTTTTTTTTTTTTTAGTCCCTCCACCACAAATCCAGTAGAATCCTTGGAAACATTGGATGCGAGTTGAACCAGAGAGTGTTCAGCCTTTCAAAGCCTGCAGTTTGTTTGGATCCCCGCTCCCCATCAAAGACATGGTAGCATTGTTAATCATCCTCTACGAGGCGATGAATTATTCAGCACAATGTCCAGGGTGGCAACTCTGTATTTAAACACACACTTCTAATGCATCACACCCGGGGAACAGAAGCTACTGCTGCTTCATAAATACTACAGAAGCTGCGTTCTCTGCTTCCAGTCATGACGTTAATTAACTTGACCACATGATGCTGACATACACTGTCCTGTGAGTCGACGCGCCCAAATTGTCAAAATCCATCATGCTGTATTGGAGAGGTTTTGGCAAAAGCAAACTGTGCATCATTTATAACACACTGTGAAACATGACTGCTAATCTCCGGGGATGAAGTGACATTTATAAAGCTTAATTAACTTCCACAGCTACACTTAAACACCACTTCAGTTTTGCATCGTCCTGAATTTTTCATGGAGCATCAGAAAACATTTGTCATGCAGCTGGCGTTAAAAGACAAAGGAGCTGCTCTGTACCTCATGAACAGGTTGATGCCAACACACACAAGTCCATGTAAATGCATGAGCTCATGCAGTGCGTGCGCTCCCGGGCCATGAAATGTGTAGGCTTCGCATGTAGGTGGGAACACAGTTTCCCCCTGAGTAAAGGTCAGATTTTCAGCACTAAAACATTCTCAAATAATGGTAATTTATGCGTGGATGCAGTACTGAGGCGACTGCAAGCATGTTCTGTCTAAACAATTAGAAAACAAAGCTGTGGTGTTAATTAACGATTAAATCAGCTCAGAAGCATCTTATCGGCCATGCATGGATAAACGCAGTTGAACGCAGCCAAGCGTGGTGGTGTGTAGGTACGCCAGTGCAAGCCAGAGACCTCGGGGAGTGATGAACTGGAGCAGGAAATTGTTTGGATTTCTCTGCCTGTGGCGCTAGGTGGCGCTGTGGAGACGCTTATTCGGATGAGCAGGAATGTCCTGCCCATGCACACTTACCTCACTCTGTGCAAATGAAGCGTCTTAATTAGGTGTAATTTGTTTTACACGCTTGATGTTAGGATTACACGCTCTGAGTATTTTTAGTTAGTCTTGTGCGTTACGCTTATTTTACCAAATGTTCAAGACCTTAAAAGAAATGCAGATAAACATTGGTTCTACATTTTAGACTAAGACTGAAATGACAGTAAGTTACATCGCTGGACTCTTGAATTTTTTTTTTTTATTTAGTACCACAACACACCGGAGGATGGAGCCAGCATGCGCGTGTTGAAGGCGCTGCTGCCGCTGAGCGTAAAAGGGGCGTTTCTGAGCTTGGCAACATCTCTCTTGGCGGTGCCAGGTGTGTTCAAACCTGTAGCAGACAAATGCTCGCAGATGTCTCTCAGCTCAGTCACCGTGGGCTGGCTCTCAACTGCATAAACCGCCTACCGGTGATCGCTGCCGCCTGTCTGTTTTCAGCCTGCCCACAGGTATGAGGGATTTCTGGTTGACGCACCACATTTCAGCGACAGACACTCCACAGTCCGCCGCCGTGTGAGTAAAATCCTCTCTGTTTACATTTTGTTTTGACTACCTGGCGTCTGGAGGCTCCGCCAGAGACGAAGCAAAGCGCGGATGTGGTTCCAGAGTAGCGATGGAGAGCATGAAACCTGATTTCCTCCCCTGTTGACCGTCTTGCCGCTATCAACTCTCCTGTTTTACGCACAAGGAGCGCTTGGAATTATTGCAACAGAAGCAACTGCGCGCACAACGGAGCGTAAGCCCGTGGGATGACAGAGCTCGGCGGCAGATTCGCGCGTGAAAACCAGCCCCGTAAATGTCAGGAAGATGAAATCCCCATCACGTCGGGAGAATAACTCAGGAGGGTTCATCAGGCCGCGTCACTTCGCGTTCATTTAACAACATCAAACCGAGGCGACTGTAACCAGTTCGATCGTTAGTTGTTCCAGAAAGGGAGTAACCATGTCCAGAACACTGAAGAAGAAGAAACACTGGTCCAGTAAAGTGGTGGAGTGCGCGGTGTCATGGGGAAACCTGGGGGACTTTGGCTCCGTGGTGGAGGTCCTGGGAGGAGCAGAGCTGGGGCAGTTCCCCTACCTGGGCCAGATGAAGCTGGACGTGCTGGTGTGCCACGTCGGGAAGCTGCCCTACTACGGGGACGTCTTGCTGGAGGTGAACGGGACTCCCGTCAGTGGACTTACAAACCGTGACACCCTGGCTGTCATACGCCACTTTCGGGAGCCGATTCGCTTGAAGACGGTCAAACCAGGTGCGTCCCCGCTTTCTGTTGTGTGTCACTTGAGCTCTGATTGTAAGATAAGCGGGTTTTTTTTTTTTTTATATGTGGCATCCACCAAACACAGCATGATGATACACAAATGATGAAACGTTGGTGCTGCCAGTCTGTCATCACCTCAAGTCAAACATCTGTAAATTTATATACAAATAACGTTAAAGGTTTACTCTTAAACTCCCCCTCATATACATTCCAGTAGGTTAATATCTCTCCCAGTGATTCAAAGATTTATACATGTCAGTAAAGTTGACAAAACCACTTCAATAGAACAAAAGGGTGAATAAAGTGAGCTTAGCTGAGTCTGCATCCCTGCACACTTCCAAAAGGATACCCCAGACTTCTATTGTAAACCTCCTATACTGTCCCATAACTTCTAATTGACTGATTCTCTCACCACTTTGTCAGGGAGATCGAATAGTGATAATGGCAATAATGGCATGTAGCCCAGTTGGAGCCATCTAGGCTAAGTGCACTTACATGCATAGAAATAATGGCTAATTACATCCTCCATTATTCAGGCTACTCCGCTGCCATTGGCCGCAGAAGCTGGAGTGGTTAGCTGGGTTGCGTCTCGTCGTCTCATCGCTGTGCATCCAGCTCTCCAAGGATGCTGGCTGCAGCATCTAAACACTCTGATAATGAGGTCTAATAGCTGCGATGGCTTGGTGATCCTGCTGCTCTACACTGTGCTGGTTCTGACCCAAGCTGAGGTCCTCAGTTGAAGGCTTTTAGCTGGTGCTGGAGTTACAGTGCTGTGTGTATGAGAGAGGGAGATGGTCTTACTGTGCTTGTGTGCTGGAGCTGGAATGTCTGAACAACAACTGAGACTCTTCCAAAGGTTACATCAGCAGCAGCAGCAGCAGCAGCTGAGACCCAGCAGGATCCCTGAAGATCAGCTGTGTGTGTGCACATGTGTGCTTATGGTGTGTGTCAGCGTGTGTGTAGTCATTCCTGAGAGCATTTTTATTAATATTCTATCGATTTTTAGATCTTTTATAAGCAAACAAGAGCTGAATGGAAGAATGTTTGCCTGGATTTATGAGCCTGGTGCCCATTAGTGTGCATGCACATGAAGGTGTGTGTGTATTTCATGGCTCCACACTCCCAAGAGCTCCTAACACCACACTCTCTGCCCCACTAACCAAGGATGATTAATAAAGGGCATGCAGGAACGACAGAGTGAGGGAGAGAGAGACACACAAAGAAACAGAAGGGGAGAGAGAGAAGCATGGGGAGAGAGACATAAAGAGAGATGGGGAGAAAATCGGCTCTGCCTTTGGCTCCAGGCTTAACTCCCACGCGAGGCTGTTTTTGCTCTTTACAGCTCACAGGGAAGTAATAGGTGGCGAAGATGGCGAAATTCCTCATCACCCGTTTCTTCATCGTCACTTTTACCAGTCTGGCCTATATGTCCATATTCCTTCTCAGTCATATGGGAGGTTACAACGGGCGTGCATCAGCTCCTCGGTGTTCTGTTCCCAGAAAGGCCTCACAAAGCCCCTCTGGCATCAGCATACAGATGGGGCTGTTATATTGTATGATTACGTATAGCGCATATGTGTCTGCGCTATGTGTATACATTCCTGTGTGGTAGCCTCATGTTTAATTCACACCTCTTGCATAATTGAGTTAGCGAGTGGATTTTCTCCACTCTGATGGAGGCAGCGGGCCTAGAGGATCAGCTGTTAGCAGGAAGCCCGGGAAGCTGCGATGACATGACGGCGGCCGGCAGCGACGGACAGGCTCCAAGGGTCTACCAGATGTTCTCCCGTGCTCTTCCCAAGATCCTCCTGCGCTCCGCCTGCCTTGCCCTCTGGAGTTGGTGGGCTTCCCGTGCTGCTGCTGCTGCTGCTGCTGTCGCCGCTACTACTGCTGACAGCTGGGGTGGAGCTAGGAGGGGGGAGATGGAGAGTGTGCCAAGATGCAAAAGCAAAAATGGGGATTTGAGGCAAGAGTAGCGAGAGGCAGAATGCAAGATGCAAGTCTCTATGGAGGCTATTATCTATCTCAGCCATTGATCGAAAGGAATGTGAGCTGAAGGAGTTACGCTCAGCACTTCACTTCTTTTCTGTTGCTGCTTCTGGTGCATCATATGTTCTCTAAGGAGAGCCAAGAGTCTTCTCTCACATGCATACGTCCTCACATACATACACTTTCGCTGCTTTGAAATAAAGAAGTTCACACTAAGCCTACGCCGGGATTTCACAATGTACCGTGAGGTGGATGAGCCCATTTTCCTGGTATCTTTGATTAAGCTGGGAGACGCCTCTATTAAAAGCTCGGTGCTCGGTGCAGGAATCTATTTCTGCCAGTACCCCCAGCTAAGGATCGGAAAAGATGCCTGATGAAAAGCTTCATGAATGGCATCCCAGAATTCTCTTTCCGCCGCTCGGTTATTTTCTGCTGTGCCTCCTATATGTCTGCAGCTTCAATCACTGTGCAATCAAAACATACGTACAACCTGTAGCCGTTTATATGCAGCTGAATGGATGATGACTCTGACATCAAATGAATAATTTCTCAGTGCAGCTCACAGTGGAGCCAGTGCAAAAAGCTCTCTTTTGGATGATTAATATGAGCCGTGTGAATGTATGAAACACATGCATACAAGCCCTCTCTCTTTAAAACTGATGCGCCCTGCCTCTACGGCTCTTTATGCCTCAGCCAGACTGCTGGAATTACTTTTATGATATTTAATATAGTCATGAAGTCTAACAGTAGTCACCAGATTGCAGGTGTGCTTAAATGAAACTCATTCAAATGCTCAGACCCTGTTGGGGAGTTGGAATCACAGCATTTTGATTGGAAGATAGTCATTTTATCTTTATTGATTTTAATTGTTGATCATGATCGGTGTGATAATGAGAACATATTAAGTCTGCAGAATGGCATAACTCTTCTGTTTCCGTAACATGCTGAGCTTCGTAGACTATTTCTGCTCTTAATTATCTTTGAAATTTGAAGATCAGATTGCATAATGGAGTTTGTATAAAGCAGCGGTAGGTTCTGCTGTTGATAACAGTTTACTGGAGATTACATTGAGAGTTGTCTGCTTCTGCTCACACATCAGCGTATTTTCCATTACCTGCTGATCATGCCAATAGAGAAGAATACAGAGTGACATGAGCCCCTAAGCCCCTGTATCAAACAGCAATAGTGAGTGTGGGTTAATCACATTAATGCACCTCTCATATCAGGAAGTGCCTCTCAATGGAATCATCCTCTTGACAGGCGATGCTTTGTCGCTGCAAAGAGATTTGCAGTCGGCTGCAAAAAAAAAAAAAAAAAAAAAAAAAAAAAAAAATGGGGATTGAGAGTGAGAGTGGGAATACTGCAGCCCAGAGAGCCTGGTCAAATAACTGGAGACATCTGCTCTCGCCTTAGAGACGTTTCTGACAGTCAGCTGAATGGAGCAGGAGAGCCATCACGTACACTGCTCCTTTGACACGAAACTCATAATAGAGGAGCTAATTTAAGGCTGAATGAGCTCTTAGTGATTTAAAAGCGGTTATGAGTTTTTTTTTTTAAATCTTTTTTTGCAGATTCAATAAGACAACAGCTTTTGTTTGATGCTCTGTTGTGGGATTTTTGACTGTTTGGTGCTTGCGCAGCTACTTTCGCACCTCTTTGTAATTTTAATTGCACTGTTGCCCACTATGCATGTTACTGTATGTTGTCGACAGCTGTCTTGATGCTGCTGTGTAGGCCTGGCGTCCTTCGGAGAAAACATTCATTGGTGCCAACTGGCTGCGTGAAGGCTGCTGAACAAATAGACAGGTAGATAAACTGATTACTGCACACGCAGTGAACTATAGGTGGAGGAGAAATCTCATGTGCCTCATTAATATGTTACAATGCTGGTAACAGAATATAAAAATGAAACTTGGCACTCACATGAAATATAAGCAGAATGTTGCGTCAGCCCCTCTTCTGCTGCTGTCTTTGTTGAAACACTACAGCTCTGATGTGCTCCTATATGGAAGAGCTTAAAGGACCATGCTGGTGTGTGTTGGCACATTTCAGCCCATTCATTGGAAATATGTACTACACTCCATTTTGCCGCTGACCATTTTGTGAAGCACGCTGAAGTGTTTCAGATTGCTCTGCTGTTTTCAGTTCATTTCACCTGCATCAGAGTAGGATTCATCCCCTGGGCACCGCGAATATCTGTACAAAATGCTGTGCCAGTCCATCTGGAAGAGATATGTCACAGTAGAAGTTAAAGTTTTGACCTGTTGATGGTGCTGATGGAGATGTCAAGGGAGCACAAGAGTCCGAAAGATTCATCATCGTGGAACCATGAATGTCTGTACCAAATGTCATGGTAATCCATTAAAAAGTGGGCCACAGGGATGGACCAGCAGACCGACACTGCCACCCCAAGAGCCACAGCTCTCGCATGGCTAAAAGCATTATAACAATATACACTTTTATACTTAAGTGTTAAATAACATACAGTTGAAAATCCATTCACCAGAGCACATTTGGAGCTTCACTCCTGGAGTCTATGGAGGCCCACCATCATTGTTGGAAAGCACCACTCTTAAGGCGTACTCCAAGAAGGCGCTGATGATATGTCAGTCTGGGTACGTAACCCCTTGCAGTGTTTAAGAGGAGAAGCACAGCAGCGAACATTCGATCACAAGCCCTCCTGTTTTGTTAACACCGCCAGGCCACTGGCATGCCACCGCATTCATCAGCCACCGAGGGTTCGCTCGTGCTGCACGGGGACACTTGAGCAAGGCTGTCAGATGGTAAATGCAAGGCAGTTGCCGCAGCACCAGAGCACGACAATTAGCAGGAGTGTGTGTTCTCAACCTTCTAACCTCGCCTCATTAATGTCTGACTAACTTTCATAGCTGTCTCTCTCCGCGCTGTCTCCCCTGCTCGCTTTGACTCGGAAAGACGTGAAGCTTCGGCGGTGATTTCGATCTTCTGTCGTCGTTCTCGTGATGACTGATGCATTTTGATGACATTTATTGTGCTGAAGTGTGAGGCCTTTAACCAAATCCAATAAAAAAGTATCTTAGTGATTAAAAGCCTTCAAGTACCCAAAAAACCTGAGTGGCTCGCACTTTTAAAATACTTTAAACTCGACGAAAAGGAGGATATGTCTATTTTCCTTCCTTTTTATTTATTTCTGTGTAACCACTCCATGCTTTTTGTATCTGTTTGGCCTTTTGCTATATCATCCTACAAAGCATTTTGTTGATATACAGCTTGTTTGTCCTCTGTGACTCTCATCAAGCCTCTCCTGTATGTGCCTGAGGCAGCTGTCAGACTTGTAGTGCTGCTGTCTTACTACACAAACACGCACATGTTTGTACTTCTATCCTTCTGAGGATGCTAACTGACATAATGCATTCCCTAGCCGCTAACCACTAACCATAACCTTAACCATCACAGCTCAAAGCCCAACCCCAACCCTAACCTACACCTTTAAACCAAGTCTGAACCCTCAAACAGCCCTTTGAAGGTCTGTCTGAAAGTGAGGACCAGCTAAAACATCCTCATGCCAAAGGTCTAAACCGCAACACACACGCACACACGAGCAGGTCTGAAAGTACACTGTGCAAAATGTCCATCTTGACACATCCTTGAAGTTAAAACTGAGACCTAAAATCAGATTTTTTCCCATTGATCTGCCTGATGCTGACCTATATAAATATATGGCATCAGAAACAGTTCTTACTTTCTTCTTGGTGAAATCAGATATCAAGATCAATGACTTGTTATATTGTTTTTTTTTTTTGCAGTGCAACAGCGCACCGCTTTCCCCAAACACTACTACAAAGCAGAGCTGCCAACATCCCATAGCACTTTAGTTGAGCGCCCACTCTCTAATGCCTCGCAGTGAGTTTGTGGGGGCAGAGGAGGGGGGAGTCGGTGGGAGGAGGCGTAACGCGACTACAAAACAAACGAGCGTAAAGTTGCTCCCAACCCTACTCCAAGTCCTCAATAATTCATCAATACTAGAGCCGGATACTCCACTCGTGTGCATGTGTGTATCTGTGTGTGCATGTGCGTGGAGTAAAGCGGTAGGCTGCAGTCGAAAAGCATAGCGTGACTCCTGCTCCCCAGCAGGCTGTCATTATTCCCACTTTAATCAAATTGCGGCTGCTCTTCTCGCAGCACATGCAATGACCGCAACTTAAACAGCATGCTTAATGAGATGGTTTGGAGTCGGAGCTGTACATTTTGAAAGTGATGATGAGTGTGTTTCGTGATGATTGCCCTGTAGATGTGCGGTTTTGCTTCATGGATGTCAGTCAGGCTCATATCCAGTGATGTAGATGTGAGTAGAACAGCTGGTAAAAAGCGATTTCTGCTTGATTTCAGCACATTGCAAACAACCAGTGTAAGAAAGTTGGAACAGCATTTTCTGATAAGCATTAACGCCTTTTTGTCCAACACCGTATCTTTCTATAATCAGGCCTGTTTGTCACGGCTACATTCTGGGGGGAAAAAAACAGGCTGTGGTAAAATGTAAATGGTTTATCCTTCACACTCCTGTTTGTATTTGCTGAACTGGGAGGAAATCCTTTATGTCTTTAATCCTAAGGCCACCTATAGAAAGAAAGTAAGTCTTTTTAGAGTATAAGATAAGAAACATGAAATTGTGGAGCTTCAACCGTGTGTGGACTGACAGGAAGTTGTTCAGTTACCTCCATTTTTGGCCCCACGTTGTAAATTACTTTGTCATGGCGAGATGTTTGGTCAGGCTTCGGGCATACAAGGGTGATCATGTACCCCTGGGAGCTGACCGTGGTGACACAGGTCATAGTGACAGTGTTTAATGAGCAGTGTGTGTGTGTGTGTGTGTGTGTGTGTGTGTGTGTGTGTGTGTGTGAGAGAGAGACAGAGGGGGGATGGTGAGGGGATGGAGGGGTCGTACCAGTACAAGCAAACCGCCTAATCTCTCCAACTCAACATACGCTACATGGAAAAAGCCCATTATGGGGAGTTGCATCTTCAGCATAGCAGGAATGAGAATTTACCCTCTAATTGCATCATAAAGCTGTAAAGCATACAAATATCATTTGGATGTTTATAGTATGTTGAATTTCCTCTGGTGTATGTGTGTGTGTGTGTGTGTGTGTGTGTGTGTGTGTGTATATATATATATGTTTTTATCAGTGGGAGGTTCTGGGGGATTTCAGTTCCTCGCTGCCTTCAGTCCTCATTCCAATTAAAGGCCGTGTTGTTGTCTTAAATGCCTGTTAGCGCTCGCACTGCAGTATAATGGCTAATTCTAATCCTGGCCCAGTAAATATGTATTTATTAGGGGCTCATAAGATAGTTTGTTACATTTTAGTCGTATGTAGGGCTGTAACAGTGGAGGCAAATTTGCAGTTGGGGTGGGTTTCACTGCTGACTGAATAGATGAGGAGGAGGAGGCTAATGGGTACTGAAAGTGGTTATTTTTGCTTTGACCTGCATCCTATTTGCTCCTGTTATCTACTATTCTTTCTGCCTGCTTTGTGAGGAGCCCTGTTTTTCTCTGAGCATCACCACAACTGTGCGATGTCTGCCTGTTCTCTCCCTGTAACACAGATGTGTCACTCATCACTCTGTTCAAAACATGTTATATTTCCTCATGCGTCCGCACAGTAGATGTCCAGATACCTGCCGTACAGCCCCTGCAGCTGGTTGTACCATAAAAATTGATTTAGTGTTATCATTTTATCCCCTGGAAACTGCAGAAATCCCTAAATATGTAATCGCCCAAATAGGATCACAACAGCAGCTCAAAATCCCCAAAAGATGTTTATATGTAATACAGCTACAACGCGAGCGTTCATCCCCAGTGTGACTTTTTGCTTCTTCTTCTCCTCTTCCTGCTGCCTCGCTCCTCACAGTGCATCAGTCACATCCTGTACATGTGAAAGAGAATTGGGGAGGCGTGGGTCGTCTTTTGGTCGAGCATCGTCTCTGTCAGTGTCTGGGAGCAGATTGGAGGGGACGGCTGGTGAGGAGTCACTCCTCAGTCTGAGAGTCTTGTTTATTTTACCAGAGGCACAGCAGCCATACGGCGGCTGACTGACCCAGCACTGTCATGAAGGACGTTATCTTTATGCAACAATGATCGCTACACGCCACGGTCCCTCCACCCCCCCCTTCAGCTGCGTTCGGTGATTGCACACTTGGCCAGTGTGCCGCTACCCACTTTCCTATTATCCAGATGTGCATTATCCTCCAACTGGTGTTTATCGCTGCAAGATAGGGGCTCAGGTCACCTCTAGACAGCTCACAGGTAATGGGCCTTGACATCTGAATTAGTCTGCTCTTTCAAAGGGTGATTAGCAAGCAGCTTAGGATTCTGGGGGGAAGCTGATAGGCAGACATAAACAGGCAGGGGCGACGGGCCGGTGGGGTGCTGCCTCTCTGTGGTTCATGATGGGAGGCTTGCCAGTAATACGGCTCATCATGAAATGGTCACGGTGTGATTTTTGCAGATGACAGGGGGCGGGATGCAGGGGGCGACTGGGGGCAGTGCGATTATGTGTTGGCACTGGTGGTTTAGCCGCTTGAAGTATATAATTTTCATTATCTGATACTGCAGCGTGAACAGTGAACCGCGCTGCTGCCCTCATAAACTTTATGAATAGAAGGGCTTTCAAATTTTATACCGAAATCTTTTTCCTGTCTCTGTGTCTTGGCTGTGTGACTGGCTGGCCCAGCTGTTCTGCTCATCCCTTCCCCGGCTCTTTTATTATTCCTTGGCTGTGCGATTCGCTGTGTGCTTGTGGCGGCAGGGGAACGGCTGGCTTTGTAGAATCTTAATAGCGGTGAGCTAGCGCCAAGCCTTCCTTTCGCCGTTTGCTGCAGGCGTGTGACTGAATGCCAATGAGACATTAGGGTTGAGATGGGATGGATCAGGCCAGGCTGTGGCAGGCGGGATCAGAGGGACTGTGGAGCCCTTAACCAGGTGAGGAGCGCGCATGTCTGCTCCCAGAGGCTGCACAGCAAGAGGCGCTCTGTGTGTCGGGGTTATCGCAGCGCACCTAATCATCAGGATGCGCCCTCTTCGGTGCTTCTCTGTCAAGAGGGAGATAATCTAAGTGCATTCTGTTCGACTTTGACTTTGCACCGCTTCCTCTGTAACATACTGCCCCAGAAAGTGAAGCTGTTAGATTAGACCTGTTAGATTCTGATTCAGGAATGACACAATGATAAATGACACCGAAGCAAGGGACACAGTGTAGAGTCTGTCTAAATCTGCAGAGGTACGACCATATACAGCTCAGCACAGCTCAGCTCAGCTCAGCTCTTCTCTTCTCTTCTCTTCTCTTCTCTTATGTAATTTGCACCCTCCCCTTTGGGTCAGGCTGGGTGATAAAATATGATATTTTTCTTCATTTTCAGGGTGTAATAGTATTTGATGATATTTGCTTTTTCTGTTGAAAATGCGTGAATGTGATGTCTTATTAAAGCCTCCCTTGTAATAGCACTGCTTATGCGGCAGCTTATCGTCAACACGATCTCTTCTTGTTTGCTTATCATCGCAAATTATTTATTATTGCCTCTGTATAATCTGATGATGAATGCATAAATAATACATCACTGACAACTGAAGGTTTCCTCTCGCAGGAAACCCAGTGTCACGCGTATGAGGTGAGGGATGACTGAAGTGTGTCTGCATACAGCACAGGACCTGTAAATGGAGAGCTGTAATGCTCACATTCTCTTGTTCATGCGCACACACACACACACAGACACACACACACATGCATCAGCACATTAATCTGTCTCTTTCACAGCATGCACATGGTTCTCCACATGACGCAGATGTTGCTAACAGTGGGATGGAGTGATGGGTGGATGCAGAAGCCCCAGTCACCCAGTCACTGCCTAATCTGATTACAGACGGCTTCACACAGTCGTCCCGACTGATGAGGAGAGGGCATCAGGGAACGGACAGATGGACGAGCCACGGTTGTTAACAGCTGTGGTTAACTCTGTTGTGTAATATACAGTTGTGGTGTTCAGGAAGAGGAAGGATAGCATTCCACTGTGTTGTATTAGCGGCTGTGTAGCGCCGCAGCTTTGAAGCATTTGTGACACAGGATTCAGCCGATGCACCTGTTTGTCCTGTGCTACGTTTTCAAGTCCTGAAGTTTACAGTCGACGTCTGTCATCAAACATTTCTCTTAAGACTTCAGACTGGCATTACTGAACCGTGGGTGGCTGTGGCGGAGGAGCAAGAGCAAATTGACAAGAGCGAATTGCTCTCAATGGTCAGGCCAGCATCATGCACGGTAGCTCGGTGTGAGTGTCTGCATGAATGAGCAGCAAAAACCTTTTAAAACGCATTTTGATGAAAGCGCTATATAAATGTAGCCATTTACTATTTCCATTTCCCATTATTCACCCTTGCTGTAGCATTTTGCAATCGTCTATATTTCCAGTGTGAGACGGGATCCAGAGTGGTAACACAGTACACATAGTGCACAGACTGAAGTAGAAAGAATGAAGTGTGTTTATATCAGATTGCATATAGCACACGTTTTACCATGGATTAATTAAGATAAACAAAATCAAGAAGCGGAGTGGCTGATGCTGATTAACATCACACTCATTATGTTTTTTTAGCGTCCCTCGCCGCCCCCCCACCACCAAAAGAAAAAAAAAAAATCTCCCTTTATGAGAGTTGCAACCAGAGTTGAGTGTTGGCAGCTGGAGCTGGAGGAGCTCACTGTCAGATCTGCAGGGGACCAACATACAGAAAATGTACTGGAGGGAGCAGAGCTTCGGCTATTTCCTGTTCATTTTTGTTCTAAATGAGAAGCACATATTGAAGAAATGACTATTTGATTACCCCAGCAGACCAATTAGGATTTTTGAACAATTCACTAATGCATTTTTTTCGGCCTGTCACACAAAAATAATGAAGTCATAAAGGGGCATTGGTAACTCGTCTCTTCAATTATGTGCTGCTACACTCGCATCACATCTGGTTTTCTGTACTAGTTGCAACATATATATCCAGCAGTCGCTTTAAAAGCCGACAGTGCTCTGCCTTCTCTGATCCAACTCTGCTGAAATACTGCAACACCTGCTGCTTCTCAGCATTTCATGAGCGAACCTGCCTGCCAACAGTCCCGCCATGTCTTCAGGATGGCTTTTTTCGAGCAAATAAACATGTTTGGGCCTCAAACTTGCACTTAAATCTGGAATCTGAAATGCTGGCAGCTCTGACCGCGGCGGCTCTTCCCAAAGGTTTCATTCCCTTGAGAGTGCAGATGCCGGGAATTACAGATACACTTCGTCAAATTAGAAAGATTTGCTGTGCGTACTAATATACATAATGTGAGTCAATGTCTTGGCTTTGTTCAGTCAGTGTTTGTGTGTTTGGCAAATATCAGTTCGCTAACATTGTGAGGTTGCTAGCTGGCTGTTTTATTGCTCCCTTGCAGATCTTGTGGGCCCTGTCATTGCTGTCTGTGCTCATTTCTGGTCTTATGCTGCCGCCAGTGATGTGCAGTTAATTTGCATTGATATTAATTATGAATTAATGTCTTGTAGTGGATTAGCTTATTTTTCTTTTGTTAGGTGTCGTGCATTATGATGCTTTGATGTTGTTAATTTGGGTAATGATGAAATATATATACTCTAAAAAGGTGAATTTGACAACTCTGCTGTGATGAAACTGATTTCTTTGAGGTCAGTTTTCTTTGCAGTCAGTTTAAAATGCAGTGTTAAGCTGTGATTCATTTCTTATGTATGGAGACTTCATTCTTTATTGGCTCATTATGATGATGATGAGCCTCCTTTGTCAGACTTTTTGCACAGTTGAGTGATGTGAAAGAAAAAGTCCTCCGAGGTCGTTCATTTTACATTGAGGTGGCATCATGATAATGAAGCTCAGAACACGTCTCTCTTAAATAAATTTGCACACTTTGTCTCTCGTTGTATGGTGTGAAGTGTTTAATAATTTGTTTTTCGTTGGTAATTGAATGTATTCGAGAAGCCAAAGACAAATTTCCACTAAGGTGGGCAATAAAGTTCATCTAGAATCTATCTCAATTTAACAACCTGGCAGCGGCATTGACAGTCCTGACATAATAGATAAAATGTTAAACAGCAAATATAAAGAGTAGAAAGAGACGTGACGTAAGTGCATTAAGAGCAGTCTGTCCATTTGTCTGGTTGCGGATCATGGAAGCTTTCTTACCGTGTTTAAGCTTTAACGACGGTCATCAACAATGAATCCTGGTACTCAGGCTATCTTGAGCTCCACGTTTCTGACTAATTCAGACTCATAAATATGAAGGACGCTTTCCTAAAGTGGCCTTTATAAATAATGATATTGCAGTGACTAAGTCTTTGCATGTCCGGAGAAACAGACTGGCCTCAGCATGCAAGGTACAATGATGAGTCAGGTATTTACAATTTCTAAAAAGTGCATCTCAAAGCGCCCTGATAAACAACAGCTGACATCCAAAGGATCTGCGCTGATGCAAACGAATTCCCATAATCCAGTAAAACAGGTTAAAAAAAACTACAGCATTTATTTGTTCTCGAACTCAACATGAAAGCGAGCAACATGAAAGTTTGTTTCTCAGGTAAAATCCTCCAATAAGCCTTTGAAAAAGTTTTCCTATTGTGGATTAAAAGAGAGACAGCCATCAATTAAAATCCAGCTTGACACCAGACTGCTGCTGCTTCCCTTTTGTGTGCTTACAATACGTGAAGTGCTTTGAAGTGTGTTTCTCACACTGGAATACGGCTTCTTTGATTCATCTGCATTTCAAACTTACTGGAGTTCATATAGCTTGCACTAAATATAAAACGTCTTTTGCGTGCGTTCATCGCGGCTGCAGAGAATACACGTCAGCGTCACCGATCTCTAAATTAAAACATGTCTGCGTGCTCGTACGAGCAGGTGCCTCTGACGGGCTTTTATCCTGTCGGAGCTGCAAAGTGGCCAATAAAACTGAACACTCGTAGGCTCTCCTCCCATTGTTCAAGGACTTGCTGTTCTCTGCTCTGTTGCACTTTGGTCTGTGTCTGCAATTTCATACGGAACGCCAGTGAAGCGTTCACCAATTGTGGTTTTACCTCTGAAATTTTGATACAGATCTGTTGACTCTGTGTTTCTTCCCCGTCTGACCTCATGCCTTCTGTGCAAGTTGAGGCCTGTTGTGCTGCAGAGGAGTTAAGTGAGGAGTTAGGTTGTGTCACATGCGTACCTACTCTATTTATTTGGAGATCTGAGCTCCATTTTAAAGCCAACAAAGAACCTTGTTGTATGAATTGATAGAAAGTGTATAACAGAGCATCTGGTGCCTAAAAAGTAAAGGGTTTTTAAGGGCTGCAATTAAAAAAATTCTTAAGAATTCATCTGCAAATTATGATGTTGATTAAAAGATTAACAGTTTGCTTGATTTAATGTCAGAAAATAGTGCAGAATTCCCATCAGAATTTCAGGTGTACTCTTCAAATGGCTTGTTTTCTTCAACCAACATTTCAAAACCAAAAGGTGTTGAGCTTATTATCGTAGAAGACTCAAAAAACTAGAAAATATTCACACCCGAGAAGCTGGAGATTCTACATTTTTTGCATTTTTCCGTTAAAGAAAAAGGCGTTTAATCACAGTGATCATTTATCAAAGTCATTGCTGGTTTAATTTCTGTCAGTAAACTAGTCAGTTGGTTTGAAGGAATGACTGTTTTCTTCCCTAAATGAGTAAAATGTGCAACAAATATCGGCGAAACACGAAAGGACGTCAGATCTCGACTTTTTCTTGTGAAAGCTGAACTTTGTGGAACCTCTGTGGCGGTTACACCGTCTCAACAGATCTGTTGGTTTTCAAACAGGGGTTGGGGCCCCGCTTTGACGCTTCAGGCCAGATGATGCAGCGTGGCATTATGTTCTCTCCTCTGATTCATTACAGACTCAGCCAGTTTGTGTTTTGACATGGCTGACTCTGACCCCGAGCCCCAGTCTGTCTGGATGGCTGTTTTTATACCTGGCTGAGCAGCCCTGCCACTGGCATTCACCCACACATGAACGTACCTACAAACAAATCCAAAAAGACACACTCGCATGTGCACACGGACACACGTGCTCAGAGCTGTTGGGCTGGAAGAAGCGAGGGTAGAAGTGGGTAAAAGGCGGTCTAGCTGTCCATCAAGCTGAGGTTTATTTCCATGTAATTTGTGTAGGATGATAAGTGTTTTTTGCTTTGAAATTAGCATCAAAGTCTGACATTAACGATATTAATTTTATTATGGTGAATGTGATTGTAGCTGTCTGCAGGTTGACATTTGAACAGTTAATGAAACAGAAAAGGTTTCGCTGGGTAGACTAATGCTTGGGCCAGCAGAGACGCCGCTTCTGAAAGTTAATTTAAAAATACGGCATGAAAAAGATGATGAAAATGACATTTTTAGCCCCGTCTAATATTGCGAGATGGATGTTCATACCCATCCTTTCCTTGTTTGTTTGGTGCTGTCATTTTCAATAATGCATAGAATCACTTATGGGGATATTATTTTGCACATTATTAACTTAAGGGAAATATAATCTTGCGTGCTAGTAAATCACAAATTACGGAGTCTTCTCTATTGTGTTTTACACTTCATGTGATATCCAATTAACAAAAAAAGAATGAGTTGGAAAGCTCATATTTTCCCCCACTTGTCAAAACACAGCAGCGGCTCAGCTTGAGGAATCCTGCCGTCTATTGTCTGACAGCGTTCTTATAAATGTGCTTCAAATTACAGCATTGTTGTCTGTGCCTCTGCAGAGAAAATTAATAATAAAAACTCCAACTCACTTATATGCAGTTTGTGTTGTCGACTGTATGGAGAGATGCAAAAGTCCACTACTGGACTGATTTTCAAGCGCATTTTTTCATTTAAACCCTCTCAAGCATCAAAACAAAACGTGTTGCTCCTGGAGAGATTTTTGAGGGGGAACAAAAATCCAATTTTTGTATTGATAAAAATCCCATTTATGGCCCGGCATCGCAGATATATAGTTCTCTATTTGTGAGTCACATGCCCTGGAAGGACCTCTGCTGTTTGAATTTTTAGGTTGTATTAACAGTAAAAGGATGCAAAATTGAAAGAACAATGCAGCCCTGGAAAATAGTCCGTTTGGCAGGCTCTCTCTCGCACAGTGTCCCAGGCTCACAGCCGTGTACCAAAGCAATTTTGTTACTCTGGCACATAGAAACAAAAATTGATCTGTGTAAATAGACTGGATTGCTGCTGCACTGGAGGGGCCTAACGGAGGAACACAGATGAATATATCCAGTTATCCATCCATCCATCTGTCCATTCACCCGTCCAGCCAGACATCGCTTTCCTGACAGGGATGTTGCTCACTGTGACAAGCTTATTGACAGGCCAGCGAGGAGCTCGGGATTATGGGACTAGAGGACGACACAAGGGCTTGTCAGGCTGATGTGTAGGCTAAGGCTTACATGTTGTAGACAGAGCGAACACACCTCTGCGGCATGCGTGGAATTCATGTGGCTGCACCTCGACAGAGAGGAAGCGCTCTGATGAGAACCAGTGGAACCAGTGGCCCCGTCGGACATGCACGTCGCTGCCTGCTTTTTATTTATCTGTCTCGCACAGGACAAGGGTGGATACATGGGAGCTGATTTAATTGTGTTGCTGACCTTTAAAAGGGAAAGAAGAAAGCTATTAAATTAATTCATTTCATGGTCTGGCTGGTAAGCCGCTGAGGGGAAAAAACTTCTCTGTACATAATGTAATGCGCGTTGTATATTCATCGACAAAGCTTTGTCAGTAAAGCTTCTCGATCAAGGCGGTAATTCGCATTGGGAGGAATCTCCTTTTTTAATATTTGCCAGTGTAAATTGAAGGAGGGGGTTCAAACGTTGTGTAACTCGCAGACAATTTCACAATTTGAATCATAAGCATTATAAATGGGAACAGTTTTTCCGTTGCAGTTCTGGGATTTTGAGGGGGATTAAGAGGGGATGCTGTACTGAGGAGCAGCCTCCACTGACTTCTTCAAGTCCAACTCAAATTTCACCATATTTTCACTTTTTTACTGTTCCCATCAAAATTGGGAAAAACCATTCTGTGCTTCTGTTTCAGTTTTGTGTGACGTGACTTTATATTTGACTTTTAAAGTTGTCTTTCAGGTTCTCCCCAGTCACCGCTCACTCTTTCATAATCCCAGTTACAGTGTGTGCTGACAGCTGATTGGAGGCTCACTTGGTCCCAAACCGTATCTTGAAAAATGTTGTAAATACCTATAAAATACGACCATGCTGCAAGATGTACTGTGCATATAAAATTAAATCATTTTTTACTCAGGCACATTCGCCTGTTCTTGAAGTGTATTTAGCCTCACACAGTGTGTTTTATGCACAGCTTTGACAAACATACCTTTTTATAAAGTCGAGCATTTGAAGCATCTTGTTGACCAGAGCATGGATGAGCGATCACGTTGCTTTTCATCCCCCCTCCAGGACATGAAGTCCAACCTGACACTACATATGACTTGCAACAGTGAGGACAGAGTTAGCCTTGGGTTATTTGTCAATTCTAATGCTCATATGTGAGAGGACACGTCTGCACATTTGTATGTATGTGGCTGAGAGATATCGGATGATGTCTGCGCCTTCGGTGTTTCCACGTGATTCATGTCCGATCTCTTCATGTCACTAATTGATCCAAATCTTGAGGGAACACCTTTCTAAATGGGCAAAGCGGAGAGGCGGAGAGGCGGGTGTGGATAAATAGATTTGTTTTTTTGACCGTTTATCCTGATACTTGAATTCCGAAACATGTCTGAACCACAGGTGTGGAGAGGAGCAAGCTGCCACTGCAAAGCCCTGCCTGCCTTTGTGCAGAGAATGGGTTGAATCATCCTGTTCTGCAAAGCCAGTGATTAAGACATTGGTATTCAGATCCGCCCAGCCACACCGATGATGATCCCCAGCTTCATATTTGAACTGCACCCTGCTACAGCGGCTTCAAGTCCCTGCAGCAGCATCTTCCTCTCAAACATGTTAAAAGCCTCCAAACAATATAGTATCCAAAAACATCATAATTTTGATATGTTCGGAGGGCCATTCAGCAGGAGGTGCAGATTCCACAGTCATATTTCGGTAGTGGATTTCACACTGTGAGGTTTCCAGTTTACCTCTGAAAAGCAATTGTTGCCGCGATAGAGCTGGATTTCATTTTCCAGCGGCAGCCAATGCCCTCTTATCGCTCCTTTCACTTTGACGCCTATTATAATAGCTTTACACAGACATGGGAAGAATCCTAGCAGCCTATTACCCCTACCTGCATTCAATTTACGTCAGCTCTTCCTGAAACGCTAACCCCACCCTGCCCCTCGTTGCATTACACTGCTTTTTTTTTATGAGATGAAAGAGGGAAAGGAGGAAAAAAGTCTGAAAAGCAGGGAGGAGTGTACATGCATGTGTATAATTTAAACTATACTCTTGAATATGCTTTGATAGCTTAGATCAAACATAGAAATTTTGAAGACTTCTTTTCTTGGAATATAAACGTCTAATGTTTCTAATACAGAAACCTTTGAGAGATTACAGAATGAGAAAATGAACGGCCGGGCTCCAACATGTTAAAGGATTCACTGTGAGAAGAGCTTCAATGCTTGCAGTACTTTTATATTTTGACATTTTTCATTCAACTGTAAAGTACTGTCAATGGTTGAAAAATAACATCCTATTACACAAGATATTACAGGATGCTTCAGAGAATACGATGAGAAATCATGTTCTTAAAGCAAGTCTGTGTAAGTTTTGCTGAGCACCATTCACTGTGGCCACAACTGAGGCATGACGATAAGATGTCCATACTTAGTTAACATTAGTCGGCTTTACCCACCGTTAGCTGCTGGTCATACTCAAGCAGCAAGTGCCAAAAACTGCAGTTCCTCAAATGGCCACTTGAGGCTGGCTGGTGGCAGTCCCCATAGACCCCCATATTAACACAACCCTACATGTCAGTTACTTTACATTTCAACATGTTTACAGCCCGGTGCAAAAAAAAAACAAAACAGTTTTGGTCTTTATGGCTTTAAGTTCTGTTTAAATATGGGCATGGCTGCTTTGAGTGACGGTTAGCCACTGGGTTTCAGCAAACAGGCTTCATTCGACCCGCCTCAGCTCCACCCGCGCTGGAGCCACCATCACTGACCCTCACAGAGGCTCTGCGGGAACCTGTGGGTGACGTCGCAGAGATTATGTCCATGTTTTATACAGTCTGTGGCCAAAAATTATGATGACACTGACTGCAAATGTAATTTACTCTCCACAGGGAAGCTTTAAAGCAGAGCTATTGGCCTATCAAACAGATTTGAATTGATTTTCCAGTATAATGTAGACTTTGTGTAGCCTTATTATGCACTGTGCAGCTGTGTTATGTAGTACTTCAGTAGGATGTCCTTCATTCTTGATTCTTCTGTATGGATTATGGAAAACTTGGGATGTGGTTCAGGAGGGCAGGGTTGATTTGTAGAGGCTGGGGCAGAAGGCAGTTGCCTTTTTGCAATGTAATGTAAGACGTCATGTTCATGTCTGACAGATGTTTCACCTCTGCAACAATGTAAGGACTTAAAAATCCATTAATACATACATATATAATATGATTACTGGAGTGCATGTGGTATTATTGGATAGGAGCAGAAAAAAAAAAAAAAGGTAACTGGGCCAGTTGACTGAGCCCTTTGACGGTATAATCAAGTGCATGGTGCATTTCATCTTCCATCCTTTACATAAGCAGATACAGATATTTATATCAGGTGCTCTTGTTACCATGATTTCATAGAACGGGCAGTGTGGTCATGGAGACTTCTGAAAGCTGTTGCCAGGTCAAAGACATTTTTGTAACATGGCCTTGTCAGCTGCTCTCACATCAGATCTCCTTATCTTAGAAACGCTGTGTTTATGACCCTTGGCAGTTGCAGCACATTTAGAAACAAAGCACAAGCACAGGAGAGGAAACTTGGTAAAAGGGTAAAATTAGCCATCTTGAATAATAAGTCTAGACTCGAGGTACAAGTTTCCATGGTAACAGTGCTGAAGCGTGCTCTGCCAAAACCGAAAAGTTAACCAGTCTCGCTGGGATAAATCAGACCTCACACAGGATTTACTTGTTTGCATCAGCGCCTGAGATGGGTAGCTGTCGCTGAGACGGCTGACCTCTGGCTACCCCACGCCATCCTTACGCATGGGCTCGCATGCAGGAGCTCCACCCCTTCATCCGGGCGTTTAGGCCCGAGCATTTCTATTATTGGGCTCTCCTGCATTCATCTGTCAGCGGATGCTCCGTGATATGAGGTGGCAGGCCGCAGAGGCACTGAAGCATTTCCGCTCCAAGTGCCCTCTCTCCCCATTTCCCCTCTTCTTTTTCTTCTTCTCTTTTTTGCTACCATCCTCTTTTATTTGGCTCCGTTCCTCTCTTTTGCCCATCTGGCTCTTCAACAGACAAGTGCACGAGGACACACATACTGTACACACATCCATTGTGCTCTCAGTCTCACACACACACACGCACACACTCTTGTTTTGCCATGGGGAGCTGTGCTAAGGTGTGTGTCTGTGCTGAACCGCTTGCCCTCGAGTCAAGGAGTAGATCACTCAAGCATCGCCTGTAAAGAGGAAAACTGTATTTCTTTTTTTACTCGTAGCTCTTAATGCGTGCTTACATTGTGCTTACATAGATGGAGTCAAGAGCTGTGTGTGTGTGTGTAGGTGGGTGAATGAACATGCCCACATGTGTCCTGGGAGCTGACAGAAAGAGAGGCTTTAGATAAATAGTCCATTGTCTGCTGCAGAGCCGGACGGGAGTGCACCGCTCTTGTTGCTCGAGTAGAAAGCAGAGGTGGATAACTGGATGTGCCTGCCTTACTGTTGATTTAGAGGAAGGATATGAGCCACCTCTGGCTAGTTGCTGCTGCTCTCTGAGCCGGTATTTCCAGATCCAAGGCGTGTCATTTACCATAGCATGTCAGCAGCCATGTGTGTTCTCGTATTGGTGTACTCAGGAGCAGCGGGGGAAGAAATATTCTCATTCTCTAGATCTTTCAGCGAAGTCCTTACGGGAGCACTTTTCTATCATTGAGCAAACAGACCATCCTGACTCAGTGACATGTTTTATGTATATTTCACATCATATTCAGTGGGTAACAAGTGCACAATTAACCCAAAGAGCGAATGCGCTAACTGAAGGAAGTGTAAAATGAGCAATTTAGATGAATTTTGAGCTGCTTATTTTTTGTGAATATTGCATCAGAGAGTTTTAGGAACTTCTTATACAGGTCTGTTTTTATTTTTAACAATCATACGTACTTAACAGGCTTCTTGTGTGCTTTTCTAATGCAGGACGAGTTAAGGCTCAGTGAATATAGCTTTTATTCAGGTCTGTGCCCTTATGCAGTGAGATTTTTTAAAGGTTATATTTAAAAAAAAAGTCATATAAAATTTAGAGAAAATGAGTGAAATGCTGAGATATAGCCCGAATGTATATTTTCATATTAAGATACACATATTCACCATTAACAAGTTGCCTACTATCATGCATATCAGCAGCATATTGGCTCTTTATTAGTCATCATAAAACACTTATTAATGCCTTTTTGTGGGTGTTAGGGGTTAACTTTAGGTTATTAATATGGTAATTCATGTACAACGGCTCCCTTACTATCTATCAGCAGTCATTAGGAGGTTATTGAAGGAAAACCCTTGAAAAATGAACGGCCTAGTAGTTGGAGAGTATAGTCGTGAAAAATAAGGTACTTGCTCTATGTGACCGTTCAGTTGTTCTATACGTTACTAGAATAAAGCTTTCCAGTGCTGCCCTCCGTGAATAAATGTCAAGAGAGCGAGCAGAGTGAGGACAGGTTACCTGGTTTGCATTTCTTCTGGCAGTATTCTGAATTAGAATCAGCTTACGATAAGGGCTGTTACGTGAATACCGTCAGTTATATAATGCCGTGCGTGTGTATGCACATTTAGATGTGTGTGTGTTTCCGCTGTCAGAGTGAGATCTTCCATCTGAAAGCTTCAGGTTTTCCCTTGATGTTTGACAGAGATGGAGACGACTCCATCACGGGCACGTTCAGGTCAGCAGTCAGGAGTATTTCTGCGCTACTCCGAGCACACGCGTTAAATGATCAAATGCAGCTCAGTTGTTCAGGACCTGAGTGAATTTGTATTTGTGTATGTTATTTATAGACCACTTTGTAGCTGCATTGAAGGTTTCCCATTATGAGGGAAACAAATGTACTCCAGCAGATGCAGACAATCGCAGCATGTGGCTATAAACCTTTCTAAACTGAATATCGCGTTAAAAATGCGTTTTCATGGTGCCACAGCAGAGAATTGTGCATACACAATTAACATAAAACCAGGTGTGATGTGCAGAACTGGGGCTCGATAGCATTTCGTCAAATCTGGATCCAGTATCAGATCAGATGACGTGAATCCTTTAAGTCTTATCAGATCTTTTCAGATGAAGTCTGTTAAAAAGTTGGACGTAACTTGAATTTTTAAAAACTCAGATTGACATTCAAGAGAACTCAACAAAGAAGACAGATAAAAGATTAACTTAAATCATGACGTTAATTAAGTTATTAACTTGGAACTGGATCCAAACTGTTTGATCTTAACCCCGATGATACGTCAAACACTAACAGTGACTCGCCAGATGCTGAGATCTCTGCCTTTGCAAATTTCTCACAACCTTGAAGCAGATAGACGCCATATCGATGCCCCTTTTTAAATTTTGCCTCTTATTCATTAGTTTAACATCTCCTCTCGATTCTGTGTGAATTGTTCTACTGCAGAAAACTACATCCTTGGTCCTCCTGCGAGGAACATTTAAAATCTATGACCTATTTTACATGCATACATCATGAAATGCGATCTGAAATGGCAGCCTCAGCAGAGCGAGGATATTTCTCTCAAAGTTTGTTAGTTATCAGATATATCCTTCAGTGATGAAAAATCTCATTTCCATCTGCTCTGTCAGGCTACTAAGATCCTGCTGCTGATTTCACGTCACGTACAATCAGCATGCTTTGAGCCACCGGCTCACATTCAGTCTTTGAAGTAGTCTGCTTTTCCCTTCCCTGGTCCCTTCTCCCATGCCAATACTTTTCCCTCCCTCAAAGCTGTGTTCCCATCAGTCCCTGCTTATAACTGGGGCATGGCTGCGATTGTTGTGCAGCGTTTTTTTTTTTTTTTTTTTTTACTGAATAGGGCTGAGTTTTGTGATAAATGCATACATCAGGATTTCCTCTTATGCATGCAGTTTTGAGTTTCGCCTGTGCGTACACGCAGGCCAGAAGAGACAAACACTTGTGCTGATACACACCGCTCACTGCTCCGTCTGCAGAGACCTGTGAAATGATCAATTTGCATATAGCGTCGGGCCTGCGCTTGACAGAGTCTCTGTGTCGTGAGATGGATTGTGATTTTTGTTCGGCTCTCGAGAGGGCTTTCTCCCGTGGAGTGCTTAAACGCAGAATTGATCTGTTTACTTCACCCTCGAACATGGAACTGGTTCAATTGGAGCTCGAGCTGATTGAAGATCTTGGAGTCAATTGCACCAAAATGAAAATCACTAACCAGTTACATCTCACTCTTAGCGGATGACTGCATGACTTCAGTCGACACCCTGTCATGTAAAATCATTTCCCCTTCCAATCATTCAGAATTATCTCGCGTATGCTGTTTTTTTGTTTTTAAAGCAGCGACCGTTATCAAGCAAAAATGTTAATTATGTCCTATCAGGCCGCTGAAACGTGCTTTTAGTTTTGGGCTGTTTGTCGCACATTTTCTGACATTTTATTGATCCAGTGATTATTCAGTTAATCAAAACAAATAACAGGCAATAATCTATCAATATAATCTTAAGTCGCACCTTTAAATGTGTTTTTTGTGAAGGTAAATTCACATGCACACAGTCCATTGATTAGCGCAGAAGCAGGTACAACCTTTCCTTAAACATGTGAGATATGTATCGGCTCAGTTCAGTATCACACCAAATTCCAGCCTTAATTAGACCAGGTTTAATGTTTTACCATCATAATCTGGCCATCTAACTCACAGCTGGCCTGTTAGAGCTACTCATCTGTCCTGGTGGACTCTCTGCTTATTGACTCGTGAGACTCAGTACATGACTCGCATAGCGTACGTGTCTAATAGATTTGCAAGGAATCATTTCCAGCTTCGGCTGAAATAATTAAGTTGACATTCTCTCCCCGATGCAATTAACAATGAGCGCTGTCCAATCTGTGACCTGTTAGATGTTTGATTTCATGGACTGCGTCTTACATTACAAGCCCGAGACGCAGAGCGCTTCCTAACAGGAGGCAGCATGTGAAACTCATCAGGGATACATGGTGTTAAGAGGACGCTGCCTGTGAGGCATATCTGGTTCACTTAGCTAATTTTCTTGAGGTGTTGTGAGCTCTGCTTGCTTGTGTACAAATAACTGTCACGTTGCTGTGCTGTGTTGGTGTAAATTAGCAGGCTTGTGCAATAGATTGTGTTTTTGACTCGACTCGGACTGCGAGAGAACAACTTTTGCTAATTCACACCTGTAATTTATTGTACAAATATCAGTGTGAGTGTTTCTTCTCCACGTCCTTCTTCGCTGTTTTAATTAATTGCATCCGTGTGTCTTTGCGCCTCTTTGGCATTTCATATGTGTGTGTGTGTCTGTGCGTACATGCGTTACCTTGATGTACAGTAGATCAAGCAGCTCCTCAGATCAGATTGAGTGGCTGAGAGCAGGATGCTGTGAAATTCAGATGCACCATGTGCTGGAAGGGAGGCAGCCTCTGATGTATTTTTAGACGGGCTAAATAATGAATGCCTGAAAAGACTGCTAGGACCCCAGCTGCCAAACCTTCCCCTTTCCTCTGTGCTCACCTGTTCTTCTTGTGTGTGTCTTCAGAAGGAGGGTAAGGAGGAGGGTGTCTCCACCTTCACCAAAGCAGCCTGCTGCCTCTGTCACCGGCTGTCACCGGTAAAAGATCCCGGGCGGCTCATCTGGATTCAGTTCTAGACTATTACTGCTCTTAATGTGCAGGAACTGGGTGAGACTACTGTACGTCACCTGCTTTCGATGCAGCTTCAGCTCTTTTGTTTTCTAATACTTCGGCAGTTTTTTAATTAGGCAATTAAGGCAATTCAACCATCTGGTTCAGCTCACTTCATTTAAGACATTTCTTATTCAAGTTTAGTTTTACTGGTGAGCAGTGAAATCACATGAGACTTTCGAGATGAAAAAGAAGATAAAAGCTTCTCTAAAATATGATTGTTTGATATCTGAGAGCATCTTTCTACTTGATGCTGAAATGATCGTTCGATCATTTAACCAGCAAAGATGCCAAACGTTGCCTGATTCCAGCCTCTTAAATGCTGCTTTTCTCCGTTTTTATGATTGTAAATGGATTATAAATCTCTGGCTTTTGGACTGTTCATCAAACAAAACATTTGACGATGTATTCTTGGGCTATGGAAAACTATGATGGCTGTTTATCACCATTTCCCGACATTTTATACATAAATGACTCATCAGTTAATGTCAGACATGAACAGGTCAGTCATTGGTGAAAATAATCATTAGTTGCAGCCCTATTTTTAGTTATCAAACTGAAGCAGTAAACAGTTTCCATTATGCATTGTGTTATTGCACTATTCATACCATTACGGAGCTGTTCCTCCCTCCACCTCCCTCACACTAACACAGAAACAACCCCGGAAGGGATAAACTGTTATTTAGAGCAATTGAGATTTATTTTTTTCTCCCAGAAGGATGTGACTAGTTTGTCTGCATCAGCAGAGCTATTTTTAAATAAAAAATAGTCAAGTAATTCCGATCAATCAAGCTGCACCACCCTCTCGCACACGGGGGCCGGTGACAGAGCGGTGATGGATCAGATTGTACGTAAAGATGGTGGAGGCCTCTGGGCTTGGAGAGGAAAGATCCATGAATAGAGATGATTAAAGAAGAATGGATGGAAGAATGGGAGATACAGAATGTGGTGTGTGTGTGTCTCGGATGGCATGTGGCAAAACTGGGGGCCTTAGAGGAAGAACCCGGCTGAGCTTCCTCACAAACTAAATGTCTTAAATTCCACCCCATAAATGCTTCGGGGCCGATTAAAGGGATGATTACACAGGCAGCGGGGCACTCATTAAAATATACCACGGATAACAATGGCAGTGTCACCATCTATATTCCAACTGCTACATCACCACCAATTTACAGTTAAATATAGAAAATTTGAACCTGCTGGCTGATTTCTCAGCTGTGAAAGACAAGCTGAGATTTGGTAAATCTCTTATGAAGAGCTCATTAGTCGGTGTTGGAGAAGAACGATCAGAGATGGTTTTACTGGCTGTGCGGGTGCCTCAGAGGTGTGTGTGTGTGTGTGTGTGTTGTCTGTCGCAGCGTCTTTCCTTGTGTTGCTATTCCTTGCTGTGCTCCTTCCTCCTCTGAAAGTATCACCGTTGCAGTTTGATAGATTTGTCGCTGTTGACATGAGGTCAATCCGGCACCTTCACAACACTTCTTAAAATGTATGTATTTATTGTAGATGCGTGTATTTTATTGCAAAAGCAGCTTGTATAATTGATGTTGCCTGCATCTCGGCCCTGGAGGTGATAATGGATATCCAGGACAAGACTTCCTCCTCTGTGCACCTATCAGCGTTTACAGTCCGATTAGCAACTGATTATCAAACTAAACAGCTCAACTCAACACTTCAGCTGAGATCTATGAACGGATAGCTGCATATGAATGCAGATAAAATCATCATCTTTTGTTCTCCATACCGACTGTTTACCTGCATGCAACCGAAGCCTGCTCAAATGTGATTGGTCAATGCTACTCGGACTACAAGCCAGAGAGCTTCCAATGTCAAAATCTTGTCACTTCCCTGCAGATTCTGCATTCATATACAGATGTCTGTTTATAGAGACTTCTGTGGTCTTGCTATGAATGTACAACAACCGCTGCCCGACACAACAGTGGTTCATAGAGTTTGCTCGCCAAACAATCTTTCAAACACTTCAGTTATACCCCAAAAAACAAGGTCTCAAATAGAGGCTTGTGTGGCTCTTCTTAGCTGTCTCCTCCAAACAACAGAATCCAGCATTTCAAGAAGTTGAGACGCCCCGAGGTCTTACAGTCTTTACAGGCAGACAGTCTGAACCTCACGTGCTGAGCAGAGGAGCTGAAAGAGTAAATTAACCATGACAACGCAGAAACATACATTTTATACCTGGCAGGAATTTTCTACCACCGTTATCTTCAGCCACAAACTGCAGACTTTTACACAACACTTAAAGGTTCACGTTTCCAAGTCTGTCTTAAAACAATCCTCCCAAATGAGCATTGAAAGAGTTATTGATCGCTGCCTTTGTTCCTCTGGTTCATCCTGATGGTGGTGATGCAGTGTAAGACACGTGCAGGACAAAACTCACAGGCCTCATTCTGTGCAGAAACACTCTCCAAAGTTCAAGTCAAGTCAATTTTATTTATGTAGCTCCAACTCATAACAGAAGTTATCTCAGGGCACTTTTCATATGGAGCGAGTCTGGAGCGTAATCTTTATAATATCGTTTACAGAGACTCTCAATTCCCAGCACTTGGAGAGAGAAGGGGGGAGAGAGAGAGAGAGGGAGAGAGAGGGAGAGAGAGAGAGAGAGAGAGAGAGAGAGAGAGAGAGAGAGAGAGGGAGGGGAGAGAGAGAGAGAGAGAGAGAGAGAGGGAGGGAGAGAGAGGGAGAGAGAGGGAGGGGAGAGCAGCAAAATGCAAGTTCCACATAGAGATGAAGTAATAGTAATGGCATTAATAATAATAATAATTGTAACTGCAGCTCTGGAGGCAGACATACCTGCAGACAGTGACAAAGCTTAAATGAGACCTTAGCAGTCGACTCAAGTCTGTTTCCTCCAAAGTCTTTCTAGTCCAGTGTTGGAGAGCCATGTTGGAGGGATGGCAACACAAAGAAGGAATATTGTTCCAAATCCACAGTAACTTTGACCATATTCGACGCACATGTGAGCATTTTAGTATTGTTTGAAGACAGACTTTAAGGATAAGATGGAGCTTAAAGGTGCAAATTCAAATATATACAGTGCCAAAGATATCAACAGGTTAACGGTAAGGATCAAACGCTGCGGTCAAAGGTGAACTAATCCTTTAACCCGCATCATGAAACCTTTGCCATTTATTTATTTATCCCCTTGTAGCTCCTTGTCTGTTGTATATTTATTCAGTTTCAACCCTATGACTGAGTCTCTTTTTATTTAGCATTAATTATATTAATGGTGTTTAGTCGAAGTAGTTGTATTTTGTAGTTTTTTTAGCGTACCTTCATCAGTCTTTACTCAACTCTCTGTTGTCGTTCTTGTTCTTTTCCCTCTGTGAACGCTGAAAAAAGAAAAGTGTTAGTATAGTAGTCAAGTTATAGTAAAGTTGGCCTCATAAAACACTAATCACCATCACAAATGGCTTTTATTTTAAACCCTTTTCTCAATTAATCTTCCAAAGCATTGTTTTCCTAAAAAAAAGTATTGTTTTTAGATGTTATGTAACCCTGAGGTCTAATTAAGAAATATGTTTATTTAAACAATGAAAGAAAACAAACGTAGTCATATAAAAAAAGACACGTGAATATTCACACTTTAACAGGGCATTTTCACACAATTCCCACAATGTTTTCATATTGAAAATAATGAAATAATCGCAGCAGAATTTGCACTATACAGCGTGGCTGCATCTTTACTAGAGTAACACTCACACAGATGTCTGTGGGTGTCCTGACCACTTCAAACCCTGCAAATGACGGTTTATTTTTCAGCTCAGAGCTAATCGTGATATCGTGATCAGACCTTACAATTTCCATTCAAAGGCAGCGAGGCAGGTAGAGTGCGGAGTTTTTGAGAAAACCTGCTGTTAGATGGCAGTTTGAACAACCAGCAGACTGAAACTAAACAGGAGATGAAACCACTCTTGTGAATAAAAGCCAAAATAAGGCTAATGGAAGCCGTAAAGACATGATGTCACCCGGCAGAAGACGCTCCGGTGGAGAGATGGCGGATGAATAAACGCTGGTCAGAAAATGTTGGGGGATCGTGGGGGCTGCTCTGTGGATCAGTGAGGTGCGCTGTCACGTTTCCTCTGCAGCTGCTGCGCTGCTCTTTCCTTGTTTCACTTTTATCAATATGGCTCCTTTGATGTTTGTTTTTTGGAGTCGTATCTCTGAGGTCAGCTTTTCTGCTCCTTATCTCTGTGTCAGCACTTCTCTTGATGTAGGGGAGGAGGCCATGTACATGTCCTGAGGGCTCTGTCCAACTTTTGAGCCTCACTAGTCAAAGCTAAACACCTGTCACTTCCACACTCGACTTCCTTCCCCCTGTCACCGGCAGCACACGGGGTTTTGATGGCCCTTGTCCCGCCTGTTTAGCGTCAACGTGTATGAAAACGAAAAGACTTTCTCCTTCTTCTTCCCTTTAATACAAAAACACACAATGAGTATGAGTTTTTCTTCCCCGTGTCGAGTTGCATTAAGCTCACTTCAGCATCTGTTCAGGATGTCTTGCTGCACTAACTGATTTAAATCTAATTTTGTTTTATGATTTGTCGCATGGGGTAATCAAGGGAGCTCCTTCTTTCCTAATAATCTTAAAGAAATTAGCTTCGAGTGAGGAGAGACAAATTTTCATCATCAGAGTGGAGAGCTGTGCAGCTGTGCTGCAGTGATTGGTCTGATGACAGTTTCAGCTGGAAGAAATTGCATCATGAAAATAACCACCTTGTATGGTGCATGCTTTAATGCACATAAGGATATTTGGGGCTATAATCTGCTTATCCCATGATAACATCCCCGAGTAGCTGGCTCCTAAGTTAACGTCTTAATACCATAAGAGGAGATTTGCTCGGCTTGGTTACAGTGACCAGCTTTTAGCTCGAAAACCTCTTTTCTCTGGCTGCAGTATCTTAAGAGTGAGGATGGAAAACATTTTTGTTTGTGCTAAACATCACTGCATCCCTCCCCAGCGTTTGACCCGAAGCCAAAATGTTGCACTTTGGCTAAATTTGACAGGACAGAGGCAGGGAACTGTAAATCATCTGAGACCAAGTTATTAATACCCAAGAACAAGAGCGTGTTTGCATTCAGCAGAGAGCGCAGAAACATCCCGACGCACTCAAGAATGGAAAACATCTCATAATCTCCCCCTGATGCCACAACACATGTCACCACACAGAGGAAGCGGGGTACAGAGGAGCGTAATAGCCTCTTTGTTTTCAGGGCTACATCTCCTTTAATGGTGTCCTTAAATGTGGCTAAAAAAAATGCCGTGTTCTTGTCCCTGCTGCGGTTGCCATAGATACCCAATGTGCCCTACAGGACGAAGACACTCACAGAAATGTTTAGACACCAGACTGGCTCCATAAGAGCAGAATAACAGCTCCATCAAACAAACAGCACACGGCTGAAAACACCACAGGAGCGGCGAAGCACAGAGAGCGTAACCACCTAAACTGAGAGGCTCTCAAACATTTATTACATCATATTTTAGACATTGCTGTCGTCCGCAGCAGCTAAAAGGGAAGACGGCTGAGCAGGCCTGGAAAGCCGATGTTATAATCATGCAGACCTCGTTAGATGCAAATCAGGAGTGTGCTCACCGAAATCCCAAAATCCATCACCTTTTCCGCCAGGACAGCAATTCTCAAATTTATTGTTGATATTTTTCATCATTGAAGGAAACAAATAGGATATTTGGAGATAAATCAGAGATGCACCTTCTCGAGAGTGTGCGTTTGATTGACAGCTGAGCCGGGAGGGCCACCAAGACACGATGTAAACAAACTCCTGCTGCAGCTGCAGCTCACGAGCCAAGGAGAGAGAAGTGATTTGTTAGCAGTCGTACAAGCCAAGGAAACGCATAAACAGTGAGTGAATCAATACTTAAAGATTACTGATACAACAGGTTTATACAGAAAAACAACAAACTCTGCTAATGGTGTTTTCAGTCTGCTGCTGCGTTCATGTGTGCAGTGATCACACAGTAAACATTTTTTTACCGTTAAAGACTGTTTGAACATGCATCGCCTCGTCCCTTATCACACGTGGCTCTCTCATAGAGTACTGCTATCTGGTCTTGGATCAGCTGCCTTGTCAAACAGCATTTCGTTAGCGGTGCTGTTGAAGAATATGAGGACCAGAGCGCTTCACGTCTAAACCCATCTTGACTTTTTTTTTTTAAGTGCTACAGTTGACTTGCTCTGGATCTGGCCTGCCAGAACACTCACACCAAGCACTTTTCCCTGGTGGATGTTTGTATGGCGGCTCAGTACAGGATGAGACACGCTTACAGATAAGGAGACGTTAGCTAGCAAGTTCAAATTTGCTCTGCGAAAGGCTGCCATGTGGCTGTTTGCCAGTGTCACTGTCACTGTGGTACTGCTTCAAATACAGTTCAAATGAAAAGATTTGACTTGGACTTGTATTCACAGAATTTCTTTGTCTACATAGAGAAACAATGGCATTCTGACTCATTCATACACAAGCAGGGAACACAGCATTAAAACCAAAAATTATCAAATATTCATTCTCCCCCTTTTGGAAGCGATTTTTTTTTTTTTTTATTTATGCAATGATGCAGTTTAAATTCAGCCAGATTTTAAGAAATAAATCAGAAGTATAGACCTACAGCGGTGGATTAAAACAAAACAAGCCATACGAGGGCGATAAACTGTATTTTTATTTGCCATTATTCCTGTCGGTCTCCCTTTCTGACAGAACCTGGGATGAATTCAGTCGACTCTATTCAGCTCTCTCCTCCTGTACGTCACAGAGGCAGCAGCAGTAGCAGTGGCGGTGTTGTGTCAGGCTATCTGTCTCTTCCAGACAGACTAGCCATGCATGCGGCTCAGAATAGAGCAGCTGGGCTGGCTCTTAGACTGGGCCAGCGAGTGCTGTCTGTGGTCAGAGAAGAGCAGGCAGAGATATGCCCCGTTAAGCCGAAGCCAGACACGGCCCTGCTGAGAGCCCGTATCAGCTATTCAGCAAAGCCTTCGGGCTCTGAGAGGCACTGGACTAACAAGAGACAGATAGACAAACTGGATGAGGAGCGCGAGTGACGGCGCTCTGGATATGCCCCGCTCGCTTCTCTCCATACAGTCACATAAAGAAGAAGACCTCACACAAAACAGCTGCGTGCACATTCTCCCTCCTTGCGTGGACTCATCAAAAATGCATGCTCTCTAAGACAGGCATCAACACACACTCCTCCTGCACCTCCCTGCCTGTCTGTGCTCTGGCGTCCGTGAATTACATCTTTCTGGAGTCACAGCTCTGAGTTTGAATCTCTGCAGGAGTCTGGACGTGCTCACCGCAGCAGAGCGTCCTGGTCCAGCCACAGGTGTCCTGACAGCCACGCAGGCTGATCGATCAATTAGGAGAATAAATAATCCTGCGCAAACTCTGTCCCAGCTTGTTCTCTCTGTGATTGATTCTCCACATGCTACCAATGCTTAGGAGGGATTATTGGCTGATTATTTGTGGAGCCGCAACCTTTTGTTCCACAAATCTTCTAAAAGCCAGCTCTGTATCCCAAATAACATGTATCAGAACTCAGGGTATTGATCACGGGGGTGTGATTCAGTCTGACGGTGTTATTAAAGTGTGGAGTTATGACGGAGCTGCTGGTGAAAGGAGTCGTCGGTCACCAGTATTCTGCCTCAGCTCCTCTCTTTGATCGGAAGGATCTTTATTCTCCTTTTGTCTCACATGCACACATGCTGATGACTTTTGCTCTCTCCGTCTTTGCTTTTTCTTCCCGTCCATCACGTCCATTTCTGTTTATACTGATCTCTTTGTTTCAGCTTGGTTACTCAACATAACTGGAATTGAAAAGCTTTGCAGTGTTTCTCTAAAAACATTTCAATACTTCAAATAGAAGCTTATCTGTGTGAGAGAGCCACCCAAATCTGTCTTCGTCACGGAGAAAGGGACGAGGCACTTTGAAAACTTTTTCAATTACAGCATTGATTGGTGCTACCTATTTGATACAAAATGCTCAATGATTCGCTAATTGCCTCGAAACTGATGTGGCTTTGTTTGTCCAATCTTTATGTATGAGGCACCGGTCTGGACAAAAAGTCAAGCCAAATTATGCGAGTGAGAGATGCGAAGAGGAAGCAGCATTTGTGGGGGTGAAATGTGTATTGAAGAGGCTTCTGCAAACAAATGAAAGAATCTCTTTTGTACAGCATTTGTTCAATACTTGTGCAGGGGTGACTGAGTGCCTGCACACACAGTAAATATAAAACCTCACACGGCTCTCAGGAGCATTTAGGAGCAAGATATTGATGCACCTATTGCGTTCTTTCTCCCCTAATACTGATCCCAGTGCTCACGGTGTCATATACTGATCTGATGCCAGTTGTCTTTCCTATTTCAAGTTCAAATCTGTATACTCACTCTGTGGTGTTGGTTAGGATCCCTTTCTCAACTAGTAAAGAAACATGACGCTGTATTTCTGCAAGACCTTTTAACCGCAAAATTTGATGGCAAGTCTTTGATTCTTAAGTGTAGGATATTAATCATAATCCTGCAATAACACCAAGGTAACTAAGACTACTTGGTTAAGCTTCGGCAAAGATTGTGGTTGTGGTTAAACATGAGCAATTGTGGTCTGAGACTGGATTTTCTAAATGCTCTGAACGTCCTGGACAGAGGCGAAACCTCACATTGTGAAAGCAGATGAGCTCCTGCTAGCTTGTGGAGGTACCGAACCCTGAGGGACATTTCATAAGCTGCACTTATTCACAACCTTTCTGACAGTTCGATGAGAACATTGATTCCACTCATGTGCACCTTAAGTGTAGACCTGGATTTAGGACAGGCTGTGGTTATCTTAGCTTAGCACAAACACTGAAAGCAGAGGGAAACCGCTAGCGTGGCCCTCTCCAGAGTTCAAACATCTACCTAGCAGCACCTCCTAAAGAGAGCAAATAAGCGTATTTCAGTATCTCTTAAATTGGTGCTGTGGAAGCACTGATGCACGCAGCCAGCGATTTTACTTTAAGCAGAAACTTTCATTCTGTGATGAACAGGAGTCGCATGAACATTTCACCGTAACACACTCTACTTTCCTTTTCAGTCCCTCACACGCTGCTTGCTTTTTGTCTGTCTGAGTGTCCCATTGACCATCAAAATGAAAAGGTGCAAACAGTCCTCAGTCACTCAGGAGCACACAGACCACACGGTCCAGCCGTATACTAGGTTTCGACCTCTTGTTTCACAGTGACATCTCATAGTTGTGGGTGATGCTGCTGCAATATTGATCTGGCAGTGCCTGGGTCAGACGGCGGACCGTTGAACCACTCGTTTACTCCTTTAGTTTCCTTTCATATTATCCCACTGGCAATTCGCTATCATCGGGCTTGAGGTGGGTTTCCAGACAATACTGACTTGGCAGTGCTGTGGTATCCAACAAATACCTGATCCCTTGTTGCGGACTTGTCAAGTCAGAATTGGCAAACCAGGGTTTCTTTTTAAAGATCGATTGTACCACTTTAAATGTGAATGCTCCGCAGGAGCAAGAAAAGAGCTGTTTTTCTGTAAGGCCACATTGTGACTCTGCTCATGAGCAGAGTTTTTTTTTTTTCGCACAGCCTTTCATTACATCAGAACAGAAATGGGACTGAGCTCTCTCTCCAGTAACCTTGACCACACTGACCAATCACATTGTAAACAAGCTCCCCTTTTCTTCGGCATGTTTGTTATTACTTTGGAGGCTGACACACTCAAGTAATAACATCAGAGCTATGGTGATTGTCTCTCTTTGGGGCAGACAGCAGACTAATTGGTCCCATCTCCTCTTGAGTAGATGTTCCAGGAGCTGGGCATAATCTCATTAAGCAGAGGAGATCAGCGACTGCTGGGCTGTGTAGGGAGGAAAAGGAAGTCCCCTTGTCCGTGTTGAGCTGGCCAGAGGCAGATATCCTCCTGTGAGACCGACGGGCGTATGGAAACTGTGTCAGCTAGGACTTGTCAGGCTGACAGCTCTTTGTGTGTGTGGACTTGTGCGAGGATGCATTCATGTGAATGTAAGAAGGAGAAATGGATGTTGTTACACTTTCTGGGAAAAGCATCGTCTTCTGAACAGCACAGGTGCAGCTGCTGTTGACACAGTGACTAGCTTTGCTAACAACTGCAAGCATTTCCCTCTTCGGTAAAACTGCAGGTGCCAGAAGGCTGAGTAATGCACAATGAGTCTGAGGAATAATTTGGGACTAGGCCATTCAAAGGTTAGCATCACAGCTTCGCCAAAATTCTCCTTACCATAATTGTACTTGGAAAAACAACCTGATAAAAGGCTCATTTACTTGGCAACACGTTAGCTGGAACATTTCACGAGAAGTTAGATGTGACAGCCTATTTTGGTCAGCAAGTTTAATTAAGGCAGAGCGTTTTTTTCAGAGGGATATGAAAGGAAAAGCTTGAAATTCTGTTAGAGGAAAACAGCTTTATTCTACTGCAAACTTCTGAATCAAGTATAATGCTGTGAGGGAAAAATGCCGGACAAAGATCACGGTCTGTGCTGACACGAGCAGCACGCAGAACATCAACCAAAGTTCACCCCACTTATTGCCCATGCATGTTCAACTCTTTCCAGACATTGCATTATGCCTTTACAAATTACAGAAGCATGTCTGCGCTGTCACGTACGTCTCGCTGTTTCCTCTAAATGCAGGAGATGAAGCAGAAATAGACTTGAGTGGCAAATACCAGACATCGCTGACAAAAGACGACTCAACACAGACGAATCGAGACAGTTTGTCAATTTACAGTGTGGAGATACAGGGAAGCCGTTTCCCTGAGCCCGGGAACTGCTTCGCTCAAATCCTTCTCTGAAGTGTTTTATTTCCTCGAAAATGTGCGGGTGTATTCGCTGTTGGTTCTACCTCTATAAACATGCTCTTGGTTTCCCCATCAATTATTAATCCATGTGTTTTGCAAAGAGCACACTCTTCAATTTTCAGTCCTGTCGCCACCAATTGCTTAGAGATGTTCGTATTGTGAGCCCCCGTTCGTATTTCCAATAACCCTTCCCTGCATCCCCTGCCCTTACATCTGAAGTTATTGCAATGTCAGACAGCAAGCCATCATCATCACTAATCATTTCTCTCCGCCAGTAGGTCTGACTAAGTACTCAGTTGAAGCTATTTAGGTACTTGTCAACAGCACTTTCCAGAGTGTGCTGCCTTTGGCTTTCAATACTAATCAGCCTAGATAAGAGTCTACCGACACCACGCAGACCATCTCCTCTTCACCTCCAGCTCATCATACAGGGGCATTAAAGATCTGTTTATCATCACCTGCCTGCACGATTAAGCTTGAATCCAGCTTTCTTATTCATCTTTTCTAATTGATAGAGCTCTCATAGGAGGAGGTGTTAATCATCTGCTACCTTTGTTGCTAAGGGGCCGAAGAGCTGCAGATCTTTGGCTTCATTAAAGCAAGCAAAGGACTCCGTCAGTGAGTTATCTGCATCATTAGACTTCTATCCATCTGACAACAGAGACGGGCAGGTAGCTCTGCTCCATTTCAGCTGAGATGAAAAGTCAGCTAGCATCAGATTGCAAACAGGATTTCCTGAAGTCCTTCTCCCTTGGCCTTCCCTCAGAGCTCCTGCCAAAGCGATGGCACTTTAATGCCTCTTATCAATCTCGTAGCAAACGATAGTCGAGTTCACAGTCAGGTTCTTCCCCTGTTACCTCTGTTTGCCTCCCTGGGTCCGTCTTGGCTATCTCGTCATCCTTCCAAAAGATGTCATCAACTTTTTTTTTTTCTTCTTCCTTATTTACTGGTATTTGTTTCAATCTGTGTTATTTGTCTCCCTGCATAGCCACAATTAACATGTCACAGCCAAGCTGTCAAACACAATCATTTAGTGATTTAATCTGGCAACAGAGGTGGGTGGATAGCTATGGATGGATGCAGTTTTAGTGGAAAAAAGAGAAACTAAACCCGTTTGGGCAACATTCACGACTCAGAGCAGAGTGCAAGACTACGTGTTGCCAATGGTAACTGGCAGAGACCACTCAGCCTATTAGAGACGGTATACGAAAATACCAGCAATGCTTTGTACAAGATTCCAGTCTTTATAATAAAACACAAGGATTTTGACAACTCTGCAAAGTCAGATTTTAGACACTGCACTGTAACACAGTTTTACCCACTAAAAGCTCAATTGTGCGATGCATTACACTTTTATTTAACGACTTATATGCCTATTTCTGATAACAATTAACAACTCCTAATATTTGCATTGAAGACGAGCATTGATTTAATATCAATGCCCAGCAGATGATTCTTTACCATTACTTAAACCATCATTTAAATGAACATTTCAGTCACAGTTACACTCAATGTTCCAGCTTTTGGTGTCTCACATTATCCACACATTAATCAACATGTCAGTATTAGACGTCTATATTAGCCGTTCCTCTTTTACCATAGGAGGTTCCCATCATGCACTGGGACGTGCCTCTTCCTCCCGTTCCACATCTGAAGAAGTGTGTTGTTACCATGGTAACCGCAGCCTTATCACACTTACATGAGCATCATTTAAGCTGCCAGCGTTTATTAGAAAAAAGCAGAGTTTAAAAGTGCAAGTGTAAGTCAGAGGAAACTTGTTGAGGCGCCCTTATACATTTCTTAACTGTTAATTACTTGTCTACATAATTTTGTGTGTGTACATCACTTGCTAATTATAAGACGCCTGCCGAAACTGTTAGAAATATAAATAACAATTAATTAAATGGGGCGCCCTTCATGCATTTTCAGCTGTTTAAGATATTAATGTAAGTAGTTAAGTGCGCATTAAAAGTATCTTAAGTATTACGAATGTGAAGCTTCAACACGTGCAGGTCTGCAGGGACATACTGTACGTCCATTATATATATGGGTGTGTGCTGTAAAATACACACATTTTAAATACATTTAGAACTAATGTGCAGAATGTGCATGTTTGGATGTCTGCATAGTAACAATATTACCGTAATAACAGTGTGTGTAAGTCCTTACGACATCATGCATTTTCTTTAAGTTCAAAGAAAAGGTTTGAGCCATGTTGCCTTGCGGACCCGACTGCCGTCTCCTCTGATCACTGTGATTATCAGGACACGTTTGCTATCAAACACATCAATGCCATGTTTTCAGTCGAATGGTACAAAGTGAAGGTAGATGATCCAGATCCCACAGGCAACACTGTGATCCTGTTTGCTGGAGCAGGGACTGCATGGTTGGAAAATTTTTAAAGTTACTGATTCAAAGTGAAGTCATTGCTCGACAGCATTACTGCAAGACTCTCACCGAACAACTGTGCCTAAACCGTATGTGGAGAGTTACACTAAAACGATTATCGCAGTGTTTCTCGGTCCAGATTAGTCATGTGGAGGAAATCAATCCCTAAACAGCTTTGTGGTTTGCAGTGATGATGATGGTTTAGCAGTTCTTCGTAGTGCCTACTTAGGACTTTACGATAATTCACGTGCTAAAATTGTTTGAAGTGGAATTATGGATAATTATAATACGTAACTCAAACATGAAATGATTCATTGAGCGAGGGAATTCCTCGGAGAGCTCACATGAAAAGATGGCCCTCATTGCTGGCTAGACAAGAGAGGCTGATGGTTATTATTTCCTGGTATTGTTAGAATTGACAATCTTAATTATTATGAGCAGGAGCAGGTCTTTTCCAGTTTAGTGATTCAGGAGAACAGTCCAGTTTCACTGCACACACTTTCACTACCATTACACAAGAAACACTGCGCAAGACACACAAGGGAAAGGGAACGCTTAACTACACCTGGTAAATTGATAAATGACAGGTGCTGTGGATTTGGACTTAATATGAACAGCTGACAGATTGGTTGAGTTTACCTGAGCAGCGGAGGGTCAAATCAACAGCATGATGACTTGAGGGTTAATTACCATTTTAGGTTACAGGTTACCGAAAGCTCCAGTTGCAGAACGTTTTTAGAGGGTTTGTGAGGATGCTTGCCTGCTTTCCGGGGAGTCTTCCTGTTGGAGTACGAGTTAACCGTGCAGCTCGTGATTCTGCAGGATGCTTGAGTCTTGACAGATTTGCTTAGGCTGCATTCATGTAAGTGGAGTCCACTTACCCTCTCCCTGCATGTTGAGGGCAAAATTCAACTTTTACTTATTGGCACTGGGACAGGTGAAATAGTCTTTGGCCAAACCACATGTTCATTGTAGTGTGTTTTACTGAAAGTTGTTGTTGTTTGGTGCTCGTGTCTCAGTGTGTCCCAGGGGCACAGATTTTGTTGTGCGGTAAGTTTTGGATGGTGTTTTTCCTCGACTAATTGTTGCAAGGCTGCATTCTTGGAGCCTGGCACTCACTTGTTTATGCCTGCGTTGCTCGTGGTTGTTTGTGTGATGATCCACGTCGGCTCTCATCCAGTGTTCGAATACCGCTGAAGCATAATTCAAGTAATGGTTTAGCACTGGCACCAGCTGACTTGCGCGCTCAGCTTGTTCTGAGGTGGCGGTGAAAGCAGATGCGGAGTCTGGTCAGACTGTGAGGTGAATTGAAATGTACATTGACTTGTCCACTGCCAACCCAGGAGATAGGTTAAGTTATTTTGACACTGGCTATTGCCTGGACAACCTCTATACAGTTGTCCTGATTCCTGTTGGGCAGCATCATGGGGGGCCACAAATTCTACAAGCAATGTCACAGTCACTGAATACGTTTTAGATCCTTTTAGTGGAAATCAGTTGAATTAAACAGTTTGTTGACTTTGTCCCAACCTTAACATGTCTGTGTCAGTAGTGGAGGTCTCCTGTCCTACCACTGTGGACGTATCGCTGGTTAAACTGGGGGACAGTTCAGCGTCATCGTTTGTCGACTTTCAGCGGAAGTCTGTCATGTGATTTAACGCTGAATAATTGGTTAGTCGTTTGACACAAAGCTAATTTTGATAATCAGTTAATCATTTAAGTCATTTCATTCAGCAAAAAAAATTCACATTATCTGTTTCAAGCTTATCAAATGTGAGTTTTTCACTTGATGCTTCTGCCTGTTACTCTATCCCCTCTGCTGCTGTAACACTGCTAATTCCCCTGCTGTGTGGTTGATAAAGGATTATCTTATCTCATGCAGCACTTTTTATATATAACAAAAATGAGTCGAGAATCTCTGGTTTTTGAAGAATTAGACGTCAATAGATTGATAAAGAATCAAGATGATCATTAGTTGCAGCCCGAGTCATGATAATAATTTCCAATAAATTGCAGAAACTATCGAATGAAGTTTTAAATTTACCGATGTTAGAGTTTGTAGTGATGTAGGGGAGCACAGCTTATTGCTTTAATTTTCTTATTTTATATGTGGTTTAGAGTATTTGGTGGTATCAATTTCAGAAAATGTCTTAAATTAATTCGTAGCATGAGGCCTTGGTGACATTGTCGTTGTTCACCATCCTAAATCACTGTATTCTTTGTCTATTCACTCCCTTCATACCACCAGTTTTAGCTGTAGCTGTGTAACAGAACCCAGCATTAGGTCTGAGAGGACATGTTGAAGTATGTACCTTAATGTCCTATCCCTTTATATTAGCATCAAGATCCTCTGGTCCCCCACTGGGCCTGTATGAGTGCCTTGTCAGGAATCTGTTTTAGCTGCTTGTTGGACCAATTTGTGGCCAGCATTAGGCTTTCATTACAGGCTTCCCAGTGCACACACACCTTGTAAGATGGGACTTAATTAAGTTTATGCTTTCCCTGGCAGACCCAGGGGCTGGCTGCTTGCTTCTGCTGCCGATTGTTGATTTATGTTGAGTCTTCAAGGACAATCTGCTGCCTCCACCACACAACAGGACAGAAAACAAACGCTAGTTCATCGCCAGCTGTTTGGGGATCACGTCTCCCAGATACTGTCTCAATATTCCATTCTTCATCTCGCCTTGTTATTCTGCTGCCCCCCTTTCAAGAGGGTTTACTGAAGGTATAAACACTTGATCCTCTGGTTGCTGTTAAGCATTTTTTTACCTTTTCTCTCTCAAGTGTTTTTTAGACACTTCAGACGATTCTTCTGTCAGCGAGTTCCCATCAGTGTTTAAATATTCTTCTCATGGATCTGAGCCCAGTGCGAAGTGCGTTAACTCAATTTATCTTGTTTTAAGTGTTTGCATGTCAAAGCTACATGACATCCATAAAAAGCAAGTCTTCAGCTTATCCCCTGAGCCTGCAGGCCATTGAACTTTTGAGACAGGAAGCTCAACCTGATCTTGGCTTAGAGTTCACACAGTAAATTCTTTGGTGTCTAGGAAATATGAATGCAACGCAATGAGAAGGTGTAGCACCATTTTGATTGACAGAAAGTCTCTCAAACAATGACATCCGCGGTGGAGGTGCAAAAGCTTCGGTTTCTGTGTGGTGCAGTTCATGTAAAGATAGAATACTAATAAGTAAAATTTAACGTGATAAGGATTGATTGGCCTGTTTCTGCGAATGTGTTGTCTGTGCTCTGTATCTGTTCGGCGTCAGTGTTTCCACAAGAGGACCTGCTTCTCGTTCATTATAAAGAAAAAGACATTTGTCTGTGCTGGGCTCCTCTTTGATGTGTGCTTCCCTCGCTGTCAGCCACAATAAATGAGATTCATCTGAGAAGCCGAGCAAGACAAATAAATCCAATAAGGTTTTGTCACTCACTCTGTGTGTCCTTTAGTGACATCCTCTCCTCCTCTTTTCTCGCGCTCTCTCTCTCTCTTTGTGTTTCTCAATCTCTCTCATTCTCTTTATATCTGCCTCTTTTTATACACTGTTTGCCACTCCCTCGTGAAGCATAGCAATTGTTTACCTTTTCGGATGGGAAAGCGGTGCTCGGTTTAATAAACAAATGCACCCCTCCACCTCCCCGCCACCTCGGGGAGTCTTAAAGGAAGCCTGACTGCTTAGCATTTTTGCCTGTTTTGGATGCTTGTGCAGCGCAAAGCCCAACAGAGTGACAGAGTAGCAGGATAAGGTCTGCTAGACGCCACATGCCTGGAACAACAGCACATCCGTCAGCTGCCTCCCCGACACGTCTGCCGTGCCCAGGTTCCTGCTCTGAAGCCTGGCAGGCTCCAAGCTCCTCGCAGGTTGTTGATGTGCCACATGACGCTGGGCACAGCTACAAAAGACAGCTGCTGGCTTGAAATACGTAGCTGCATCCGATTCAGCTGCAACATGCTCGTGCTACGTTCAAGCGCAACCTTGGCACAGGCTCAAGGAGCAGGAACAAACCTGTAGATGCACCAGGGAAGCACGGCAATAAAGAGAGGGTTGGGCCCATGCCCAGAAGACTCTTTGTTCCTGTCACAGGGTCACTTGCGCAACACGTTTTTCACACAAAAAGGGACTCGGAGGGAGATGCTAGAGAGTGACAGGTCACCAGTATTGGTGTACAAACTTTGAGCCCATCTATGATTAAACTGCTTTTTGACACTAATTAGATGTGCCGGTGATAATGCAGCTGGGACAGGACTTGAAGGAGCGGAGGTCTGTGCAGGCAAGTCAGCTGCTGCCGGTGCAGCTGAGAGGTGAAGCGACAGGAGCTTGTTGTATCCCACTGTGCACCAGCACACCCTCAACACACCTGAACACTGCAGGAGTCTGGCTGAACTCTGTCCTCCCCCAGCAGAGAGTTTTTAGCTTATTAATTAGCTTTGATGCTCCGGCATAGTCGAAGCTGATTAGCCTTATTTCCATTACTGTTCGACTGATAGTGTTGTTATGTTGTAGAAATACTATGTGTTACTAATATGCACATATATTATGTACATACATATATCATATGCTTATATACTATGCTATACTGTATGTGCTACATACCATATATCCTATACGATTTTATCATTAAAGCTGTCATTGTTCCTGTCATTGCTGTGCATCCCTCTCTCTTCCTCTACCTTTCCCCCTCTCTCCACCCCTCTTCCCTTATAAACCACCAGACAAGACAGATGGCCGCCCACCCTGAGCCCGGTTTCGCTCAAGGTTTTTGTTAAAAGTTTTTCCTCACCACTCTCGCCAATTGCTTGCTCATAGGGGGATTGTTGGGTGTCTGTAGATAGAGAGTACGGTCCTGACCTGCTCTGTATGGAAAGTGTCCTGAGACAAATATAAATACAGTTGAACTGAGTTGCTTTGTAGCTGTTGTGACGGCTGGTGTGTGGCGTAAACCTGGTATCTGGTGCCGCTGAGGTTGGCGCTGGGCCAGAATACAATGACATTACACACATTATTGTTATTGAAAATGCTTCTTCTTCTGGCTCACTTATCTGTGACTAACTGGTCTCATTTGTTGGGAATGACAATGAAAGTGTGGCAACACTGGGATATACTCGCTGCTCAGTCGCTATGATTCCTGCTGGAGTGCTGAAAATATTGAACACAATGCACTGAAATGTTGTACACTGGTCTGATGGAGTAATGAAACAAATGACACCCTGCAATTAATCAGTTTTCCGACAGATATTTTGGGATTGTGTGTGTGTGTGTGTGTGTGTGTGTGTGTGTGTGTGTGTGATGTGCTGTCAGACGTTAGTTCAGTGTTAAAGCTAACAAATCCTTTCATCATTTGAAAACTATTCCCAGAATCACTTCTTGTCAAAATGTCAAAATGTTTCTTTCCACCAAAATCATGAGCAATAATCCAAACTACTCAAAAAGAAATATTGTGTATGAGGCATTAAAGCTGAGCAAAGACTCTGCTGTTGTGTGATCGCTGGGAGCTTTGTAAAACTTGGTGTAATGAGCCTGAGAAGTTTTTCTTTGAGGTGAAAACACTGCAGGCTGTAATGATATTAGGTTTGTATTAAAAAAAAAAAAAATCTCAATTGAAACCACACAGAGTTCTTCAAGCATGTGTGCACACAAAAACCACATTGATTTTGCGGTTAGCTGCGAGTGTAGAATGTGGATTTAGCTTCCCTCCCCTGGCTCTCTGAATGAACCAGATGCACATCCTTGCATCTGTACACTGGTAAGACAGCCTGCAAACATATCAAGAGACGCGACACCCACAGAATTAGGATCCATTAATCAGACTGAATGAATATGCAACAGGGGCTGCTGGGATGCAGCCTGCCGCCTGTCTGGCTAACAAGGCTGGCATCCTGCAGCTCCTCTCTGAAAGAAAGATATATCTTTTTCAATGGACTGAGCTCTGAGCAGCAGGCGTATGTGCTGTCGCTCCCTGTTAGCTGTCTCCCTCACTTCCTTCTGCCTGCTTCTCTCATTCCTCCTCTTTAATGCTGATGCTCACACTCGCTCATTTATGCACTCGCTCCCGCCCTCACTCACTCAGCAACAGCATCACCGACTATCAATAGTGAACTATTCTTTGGTGTTACAAGACTGGGATTATGTTGGTGTTTACATGCTCCACTGTGCAGAAGATCGGTTGCATGAGCACAATGAAAACCCTGTTCTTGAGTAAAAAGAATTGAAAGGACCATAGCAGGGGTTTTGCATGTTTTCGCCTGTTTAATACAAATCGCACACGGTTTATATCACAGCAAGCCATTTTGCAGACCGGTGCTCTACATTTTTAAATGTTTTTTTTTTTTTTCTCACCTGCTTGCCACCATCTGGTTTGCATTAATTTCCAAATAACATGACACTTAATTATTGTAGCTGCTTGTTGTGTCATCCACCATGTGGTTTTGCCAGTGTTATATTATTGTGGCTTGGTGATGCATCTCAGGTGTAGTTTTGGATGGCATTTGCTGCACTAACTGAATTATAACTGTATTGTACATTGAGGATTGTACTGTGATGGATTTAACAACTCAAGCAAGTTTCAGGAGTCTGTGAGTTGTTTTTTATGTTGTATTGAAATTGGTGGGAACCAGTGGATGCTTCCCAACCTCGCAGCCTCAATCCATTTCCCATAATGCCACAAGGAAAACGATTTGATTTGCCAAAAAAGCTAAATATGTAATGATATAACTTGATAGGCTTTTATTTTGTGGTAATCATGTTGACTCACTCATTTTCCTCATTACTCCAGGCCATGACCCCATCAACAGCATGGAGATTTTGAACTGAAGCAGGCAGTTTGTAGCTTGATAAACAGTCCACAATCACCTCTCAGTGTTTCTTTTAGCGTGCAAAAAAGGCTAGAAAGTCCTGGGTGACTTGACAGAAAATTAAACTGGGAGTTAAACTGGCAGTTTTTGCTTTAACTCATCATTATGAAGTACACTTTTACTGCGCAGTGTAATCGCTGGAGAATAATGACACCATCTGCGTTTGGATCTGTTCCCCATAAACCTCGCTTTCACTGTGCAACCTTGTCCTGCCATTGGGTACAATCTCCCTGGAAAAGCAAGGCTCGATTTAGGGCACAAAGTTAGGCTGACTGGATCAATCTATGTGAAAATCAACGGACAGAAAATTTCTTCTTCTGCGGTTTCTTTCATTTTAACGTGAAATAACGTGATACCAACACAGTTTGCTTTTCTTAGCACAAACTAAAGAGCTTCTATCTGCTTTCATGTCTCCGTTCTAAACTAAATGAATGAATGAACTAACATTTTTTCTGCTAATGTTTTCTTCTCCCCAATGCCAAACCTGTGCTGTAGTTACTTGTCAGCACGAAGCAATAATCAAACTATGTTATTGATCCTGTTGTCTTTGAGACGTCAACACTCATACCACTTGGAAAGTCGTCTGTTTTAGCAATTTATCAAAGAATAATGCACAAAAGTCTTTGGCTTTGACAGTTGCTCAGAAAAAAGAAACAGTTTGAAGATGTCACCTTTGGCTCTCGGAAATTGCGAGGGTGATTATTTTATATTTTTTGGCTTATCCGAGAAATAATCGGCAGGTGAATTGAGAATGAAAATCATTGCTAGTTGCTTCCTCTCAAACTGCACCGCATGCCTCTCAAAAAGTGTTAGCTGGAGGCCAACGCTGCACAGCTCTCTGCCAGCACAGATGAAGGGCAAGCACTTATGATTCACTTATGTTAAGTGACCGGCTCTTCCCTCTAAACCCTCCTTTCTACCTTTGAAACACCTGTTCTGTATTTAAAAAATAACCCAGTTCATACAACCCTGAGTTTGAATAAGTTGGGACGCTGTGTAAAACATCAATAAAACAGATCTTTTTGGACATATTTCGAATTGAAAACAGTACAAAGACAATATATTTAATGTTTGACTTCATCAGCTTCATTGATTTTTGTAAAGATCTGCTTATTTGATGCAGCAGCATGTTTCAAACACGTTGGGACAGGAGCAGCTAAAGACTGGGAAAGATGTGGAATGTTCCAGAAACACCTGTTTGGATCATTCCACAGGTAAACAGGTTGATTGGTAACAGGTGAGAGTATCATGACTGGATGTGAAAGGGGCGTCCTGGAAAGGCTCAGTCGTTCACAAGCGAGGATGGAGAGAGGTTCACCACTTCGTGAACACATGATTGTATGAAGGAGATTAGTACATGGGCTCAGGAACGCTTTGTAAAACTGTTGTCAATAAACACAGTTTGTTTGCAAATGACTGCATTGCTTTTGTTGACATTTTGCACAGCGTCCCGACGTTGCTGCAATCAGATTTGTATGTATGTAATACAGTCTCACCTCAGCAAGATCAAATGAATTGAACAGAGGCCCAGTGCTAGTTGATCAGGCTACATACCGAGCTCCGTTGCAGCCATTTCTTCGGGCTACAGTGTGCAGATGATGCCTCTGTAGATGCCAGTGACCTTTCTGCCCTTAATGTGTGAGTTGTCCAGACAGATAACAGTCATTCTACATCAGATACATCTGTTTGAGAAATACTGAATCAGAGATGGGATGTGGAGAGGGCCAGGGAGAGGTCGCCACTGTGTAATAATAAATGTTAGATATGGCTTTAATTGCTGGCATCAGTCACGGCCGTATTAACCTGGTTAGAGGGAACAGTCATAAAGCACATTCTGGGCTTCTTTCATACACCAGCCAATAAGGACTCGGTCCCCCGGGTGCTCCGAGGAATGCTCTTTCTCAGCCGCAGGGCTTTTCTGTGTTGAGGACTCCAAAACCTGTGTTATTGAAAAATGCTATCATCCTCCCTCTGCCTCTGGAGACTAAGTCACATGAAAACACATAAGCCTGACTTTCTATGTAAATCACTGAGGATTACATCCAAAGTGACGCAGAGGGATGATCAATACGTCTGTGCTGTCCTCCTTCCCAACCATCTCACAACATGGTTCTTGTAAGTTCATCACTTCATGTTCTCCCGAAAAAAAACTGACCTACTTAAAGTTGACTCTGCATTCTCTCTCACTCTCTCTCTCTTTCTGTGAGGAAGAAGGGGAATCTGGGGGTGGGCAACTGCAGAGCTCATCTCCCATGCATTTGTGTTTCGTGTACAGTCTCAAACTTGTAAGCGGCACAGTTTTTCTTTCTTTTTTTACATGCACGTTCTCAGCGATGCACGCATGCCATGTGAATCTCAGTTAAACCGGCTTGTACTTTTTACCTTCATGCTACAGCTGCTTCCTTTTAGTAAAAATCAGCTTATTTACTTCACACGCTGTTCATCTTTGACCATGCGCGCTTTGAAAATGTGCCAAGGGAACTTTTGTCTGTCTCAGAACGGGCGACAATCGTGGATGTGATTCTCTTTGTGGTTTGCTGGATCCAACAGATTTTGTTCTGTGCCGCTATTGTTCCATCGCATTCTCCATATTCTCGGAGCAGCAGCCGGCAGGTGACAGGAGCACCCATTAGGCTCCAGTCGTCCTCGACTGCCGAGACACTCCGCAGCATGAGGGACAGCACTGTCATCGGGGAGCAAGATCGTGCCATAATAGAGAAGCTTTCAAATAAAGAAACCCACCCAGTCTGACATGCAGCCTGTAGATGCAGGATTCAGACAGTCCCCCGTTATGATGCTGAATTTCCAACTTGGATCGAATCCGATTTAAGACGTGAGGTTTTAAGGATGCAGACGTGTGCACACTCAGTCCATCAGGTTGTACAAAATAAGACTAGATATGCACACAGACATTCATCACTACAGTAGCACCCCATTTATTACGGCAGATGGAGTGAGTCTCACTATCTCCATAGACATCTGCTATAGGGAGGAACTGTGTGCACTGTGTGAAATCCAACGCATCCTCTGGCTGTGATGAATCAGACGGTGAAGAATGTGTTGGTCAGTTCAGAGACAGCAGGTTTTAACCCTGCCCTGCATCATAACAACCACAGGGACAGTGAGCCATCCATCTACATTATATTACAGGCCGAGTGCTGAAGCCAGCGCAGAAACGCCTGAAGCTGCAGGTCCTCTAATGATTCTGACCGCACTGTGTATACAGACTATGTTCTGGCTACAAGTTAGTGTTAATGTCATGTGTCTTTATGTGTGTCTTGCTGGAAATTTTGAAATAATGAATTAGAAAATCCTTGAATTAGTTTAAATAACCGCTTCCTACCAAATTTAGGTAACGCTTAATTACATCGAGTTTCATTGTCGTCACATTATGCAGTATCAAGTTGTAACAGCTTTATTTTAATGCCTTAATCACAACAACCAGCGCAAGAACTAGTAAATATACACAGCAGTGACGAGTGTGCAAAAAAGGCTCTGGTGAACTGGGAGTGTCATGATTGATAATTATCTCTTCACTCAGTCACATTCCTCATCTAATGTCTTTAAACACTTGGACCAATCATGAAAATGGCTCCCCAAACAGAGAGGGAGACTTCTGACTTATCGGCTTATCCTTGTTTGAAACTCATGCTGTGGGAGGTGCAAGATCACAAATGTGCAGCATTTATGCACCTTTTACAGCTGTGGAGATACTGAAGGCTGGCCACAGGGTTCTCTCTACTGACTGTACTGATTTTATTGCAGTTTAAGGATGCTGGGAAAATTACATGTTAGAAACCTGTGCCAGTGCCAACTATTTTGGCTAGTGCTAATTTGTCACAGCTTGAACATTTGATTTCTAGTATCCATTTTGGTGGATGGTCCTTGATGCAGAAGCACGTTTAATATCTTTACTCAAAGCTGTTTCTGCTTGTTCTGTACTTCACTGAGCAATTTGTTGCTTATGTTGAATGAAACATTCACACACTAGATGTCACGATTTTCTGTGGCTCCACTAAAAGTCTGTCATCAAAAACATCAACATCAGTAGGCATCATTTTTAACCCTATAATCAGCCTGTCAGTGGTCCACCCTGATGTCATCCAGTAAGGCTGCATCCACACTGGTATGTTTTCGTGTTAAGATGCAGAACTTTTGCTATGTTTCCGCCTGGCGTCCACTTTACTTCAGCATTGCAGAACCCCTGAAACGGATCGAAACGGAGACTTTTGAGGATGCTTTTAGCTCCAGGAGCGTGTTGCATTTTGGGCAGTTGTTAGCAGGTTTGCCTGTCAGTCCCTGATCACATGACACAGAAGAAATCAAATGACATCAACCTGTATGCTGTGTATCTACAGTATAAGCCTTCACTACCAGCAGTTAATTCAACACAGATAAGGAGGTGATTAGAGGTGTTGCTGACCTCTGTCTATGCTAGCAGCTCTTAAAGGCTAAACGCCACACACTGGGGCGTGCACACCCGGTGTAAGTGAGCGGCCATGTGAAATGTGCTTTCAGGCGTGTAGTCTGGATGGAAATATTTTCTGATATGGTGCTAAAACCCTCGTCTGGACGAAGGTTGTTTTCATTTTAAAGCACAGTTTTAAAATGAAAACGTATTAGTGTGAACGAAGCCTAAGGCGACTGTCTCCACAGGAAACCCGCGCTTTGACCATCACTTCTCTCTGACGTGCTTTAGCTCAGCAAACCCCAATGTCTGGTTCAGTCAGCCCCACAGCCAGCAGACAGCATTATTCCACTGCTGTGAAGGTTTGAGCTTGGAGGTTGTTCTGGGTCTAGTCAACAGGAATGACCTCTGGCCAGATGTCAGTTGACCGTAACCTCTTTATGCAGCCATTGTCATTCCCTGTGGTGATGCTGCCAAAACAATGAAAGCGCACGGAGACCTGCAAGTGTTTGGCGGCACATTTGTGAATTTGCAGGGTTCGTTGCTTGTTAGTTATGAGGTTAGTGCGAGCGGTGCTGTTTCAGTGTAGTCAGCCATGACAGTGGTCTCCTTTTCTGATTTCTTTCTTTCTTTCTTTTTTTTTTTTGCTTAGCACAAATAGACACCACACATTTTGTTCTTGTCATTTCTCCATTTGTAGGAGACATTCAGCGAAAAAGTAATGGAGTCCCTGTGGAGACAGGCAGCCGATATGGCTCTCCTGTGGGGAGAGTTGTACTGGATGGATAATGTCACGGACCACTGCTTAGAGAGAGGGGGGAGGGGGAGTGAAAAGGAGATAGAGATAGGAGGAAATGAGAGGGTGTAGGAGTGTTGGACCGCAGGTAGCAATCACAAAAGAAGTGTGCGGAGCATCAGCGCCGTACACATGCATACTGTACATTCACACACTCCCTCTCTCCTTCACTTGTCAAATACCCCACAGTGCTCAGGTGGCGAGTATTAAATTAAGCAGGACTGTCAGTGTCACATGCTGTCACATGCACAGAATGTGCTTATTAAACCTCAATGCGCATTAATCACCCTCTCAAAATAATTATCTGTCGAATCAGTGACGAGGGGATTTTACCTGCAGATTGATTTTTTTTTTTTTCTTTTCAATTAAATGTCTACCCTAAATTAAAGAGCTCTGTCACCCTTAATGATGTTTTACATTACACTACATACGCGGCTCTGTGCTGCGCAAAGGCTGCTTTTGGGTTCTGAGGTCAAAGAAAAATTTCACTTTGAATTTCTCCTCTCTTACTTTTTTATTCAGTTCTTTGTCAGTCATAAGGAAGCTCAGAATTCATCATAATGATTGTTAGTGAAGAAAAATGTGGGTGACAGGCAAGAAGAAAGCTTTGATGATAATATTCGGCGCTCATTTTGTACCCTTATATGTGTGTGTATTGTGTGGGTGTACGGGTGTGTGTGTGTGTGTGTGTGTGTGTGTGTGTGTGTGTGTGTGTGTGTGTGTGTGTGTGCATTAGTCCCAAAGGAGGCCTTGCAGCAGCTGCATACCTCCCAGAGAGCGCAGGGAAACGGGGGCGGCATGCATGTACTTGTTCTCACTTTTCACAGATGGGAAAACATCACTCCACAGGTGACGCACACACACGCACGGCAACGGCACGCCTTACTGTAGTGGCAGTTAGAAGTGTACTTGTGTGTGCGTGTATAGTTGTGTGTGTGTGTGTGTGTGTGTGTGTGTGTGTGAGACAGAGAGAGAGAGAATAAGTAGGTCATGCTTCCAGAGTGAGAAAATAATAGATTCACATTCAACTTAAGTCACAGAAAATGAGTTGGGATTCAATCCCCACTACGAGAAATGTTTTTCAATTACCTCAAAGAGCGAGCTGCACGCCTCGCTCAGTGGAACCGCTTTTAGGTTGAGCTGGTGTTCGTATGCAGATGCGCACAGATGTTTTCGTGTGTCTTTCCGCGTAGAGGCGGCGATAACGTTGTCTTGTATGTTCCATGAATTACTCCTGACCAATGGTCGGAGCTTGTTTTTGGTTTCCAGGCACAGATTCTCCAGGGGTGGAGGGAGGAGAGGGTATTAAGCTCTGATTTGACAGGCTCCATTTTCACATGAAACGAGTTGCTGGAAATCACAGATATACAGGGCTGAGTAGAGGAGACATCACAGAGAAGGCATTACCTTTTAAGGCACTGTGCTGTTGTGGTGTAGCACATTGCAGCCTCGGTGTGTGTGTGCGTGTGTGTGTGCGTGTGTGCATGTGTGTGTAAGACAGCGAGACAAAGAAAGGGCGAAAGGAAGACAGACTGGGGCTACATACTATGTTAATCCTACCATATAGTTTAATCTGCTTCTGGGGATGCATTTAGGTGAGACAAATAATTCATATACATATACATATTTATATGTATATATTTATATATATGAACATTGTAAGGTGTTATTGATGCACTGGCCCTAACACAATCATATATTCTCTTGTGATATGAAGGCAGAAAATCTGCTTCCTTTCGTACATTTGAACTGAACCGTCCTGCATTCTGGCAGTTCACCTTATTTCAGCATTTCACTATTTGATGTTTGACACTGACAGAGACACTTCCCACTTTTTAGCACATTGTTTCATCATCCTGTGAAACTGGAAAGCTCTTCATAATGCAGTTAATGTCAGCATCTGCATTTTTATTTCCACATGTTTAATGCCCAAACTGAAGCTACTAGGACATTAGTGTGCTTGCTGGTGTTCCCTGTCTCCTGTTATGCTCGGCTAAGATAACAAACAAGTGCATTTCTGTAGAAACATGACTACTCTTTTTTTCCTTTATGTAAGCAGGTGCAAGTCTTGCTCCGATTAAATCTTAAACTGCCCCATTTAAAAGAAAGGCCCAACAAACATAAACAGGATAAGAAAACTGTCACACAGTGAACAAATCAGTTTAAATAAAGTCCAATTATGTTGCAAATATGTGTACGTGCGTTTCCAACCAGCATCTGGACAAATTCAAAACAAAAGCATTGACTCGAGTCATAACCCTAAAAAGTCACTTTATACCAGGATGAAAAGCTGTGTTTCTGTTGTACCTGTGGCGCCCAGCCTCACTGCCGGGTATGCTCAGAGGGGCGCTTCTTCGCACCTGTAACCACACCCGACAGCGGTATCAGTGATGAAGGTTAGAAGTTAAAGCAAAACCAAGACTTTCAGCTGCTATAAGTGGCTCTTAAATAGTTTTGTTATTTTTTCCCAACCCCGTTCAAACTTGGGGAACTGTCATTTGTATAAGTCATGAGTGCATCACGAGGATGGAGGAACCAGCCCACTGAGGGATTGACTGCCGGTAGGCACACCATTCCTCAAGTGCAGTGCTGTGCAGGATAGCTACACCCAGTGATTAATGCACCCCTTTAAAACTAACTACACCCAGACTGACACTCTTTCTTGAGTCAGCCGGCACCACTTCACAACTTGGCCTTGTCACCTGCGTGGCGGATCTTACTGACCGCCACTCACACCGTACGTGGGCGTGGTCACAAGACACTCCGTCAGCCTTGCGTCAGTGCTTTGTCACCGTGCGACTCTGAGTGTGGAGTTTGAGAGTGGTGTGTTTGTGTTCCACGCACTGATGCTCGTCAGCACCATGGAGCTGCTCAGTTTAAGTCCTCCTGAGAGAGACAGTGTGAAGCTGACAGACCTGATGTTCTGTGATCGGCAGGAGGAGCCATCCAGCTGGGTACGGAGTCCAGAATGTTCTGTAAGTGACAGAAACCAGCATCAACGACGACAAGTTTTATGTTTATTTTATAGTTTTATGGCCATGGTAAAGATTCTCACATGCACAAATACTGATAAGCTGTCCTGGTCCATATGCGGATAAATTGTGTCTCTCATTAGGGGAAGTGGTGGAAAGAGTAAAAGACATCCCAAAAACTGTCATCACCTGGTGACAATCCACTGTTAAATGAGTTTTCCCTTTCAAAACAGTTTGTAGTATTGTTAGAAAATGCCTGTAGGCACTGCTGAAATGCTGCTGTGTGACTTTATGCAGTTCTTCTGTCAAGTTCACCCAGCAGCTATTCCACCTAAACGGGAAGCCGTGTGCGTCAACACCGATTCTGTTGTAGCAATACGTTCTCACCTGTTATTAAAATGCAGAAGGATTTGTTTTATGTTACAGCGTAGGCGAGGAGTTCAATTAAAATGCATCTAATTATGGAGTGTGCGTTGCAGTTGTGGAAATTCAAAGGACAGGAACAGAAAGTGAGGGAGCCTTTTAAAAACTTCCTATAGTGATCTATTAAAGGTTGGCTCCCTCGGCGATGCTGCGGGATTGTTAAAAAAATAAAAATAAAACTTGACAGAGAAAGAAAAGTTGAACATTGACATTCATTCTCCCTCTGCTGCTGCTGCGACTTCATGCGTTTCATGAATTTTATTTATATTTTTCTTTCCTCTGCAGAGTTTTTCAGGTGCTTGTTTAGCTTTTAGGCTGCCAGCACAATGTCTGTGATACCATCCCGTACGACAGTGTATGATCTGAAATAGAAATCTAATATAGCATATTCAGAAATAATGTATGCTGCTAATTTGTGCTCATTTTCTACCTCAGTAGCACCACGTAAAGTTTGATATATAGCTTCAATATTGTTTGTATAAACAGCTTTGTCTCCACTCTGCAAGTTTTCATTGGCTCGGTTCACTGGAAAGAGATGTTTAGGCAAATCTGGTGCATTATTGATAATGCATTGCTTGCTCTTTATGTCTCCCCAAGTCCACTTAATTAGAAAGAAAATCACGCGGTGTTATTGCTTTCCTTTGTTCAAGTTTGATGGCGGAGTTATGATAAATGTTGTTTTGAGTGCGTCGATAACTCCGCTGTGAGCCAGATCAGCTTGTTTAGCAGAGATGTTTTGGGGGAGAAAAAGATTTTCTCTCAGCTTTTATCTATACTGTCCTCTGTGTTCCCGGGCAGACAGGTGTAATTGATTGAGAGCTCGGCGTGCTAGACAGAAACGGCATGTACAGTACTCAGAAAGCTACTTTAAAAATTTTGGTGCCTCGCGCTGAAGTGATATGCTGTCTAGACAGAGCAACGTTGCATCATTCTAGTTTTACAACCAGCACCACGACTGCAACATAAAACCTGTGTAAAGTACTTGTTGTTTTTGTGACTTGCCATAAGCTGCAGATAACTCTTTCTGTCTTCCACAGAATGGATGTTATTTTGTCCACTGGCACGGAAAATGTCACGCGGGACGTGAAGGCCATGGGTCCCAGCCCATTTCAGCCAGTATCAGCCAGTTAACACCTTAGTCGGACTTAAAGGTCACCTCCCTTACAAATCTCCTCATACATATTCATCCCCGCTCTTCTTCGAGACTTTGCTGAGCGAGAGCTTAAGCGTTTCTTTTATCCCCTCGTTCCTTCCCCTTAACCGAAGGAAACCAGCCTCTCGTTCACATCCTCCTTCTTCAGCGCCCTCCGGTCTCATCTCAGCTCCTCAGCCAGCCGGCTCCTCAGAGGAGGCTGAGCTAGCACCCTCGGATAGCAAAATGCCCGCTTGGCCTCCAGGAAGAGCGAAGTGAGGAAGTGAGCTGCTGAGCTAGCTGGCAAAGCGATCTACTCCAAGTCCTCTCTCTGCCCTCAACATTACTTTAGCACCAGCAAACTATCCCCTAATTAGCAACTAATCTATTATGGATGAACCTCTAATGCATCTGTAGAAATAACTACACGGTCGTGCCTGCGCGGGTGTTTGTTGGTTTGGGTGCAGATCCTCAGCCGTGCTGTATCAACCATGCATGCACTAGTGTTTGCATGACTACATGTGCGTGCCCACATCCAATGCACGTGTGCTTTACCGTGTTTGCACGAGTGTGGCTCCAAGATGTTGGATATCGCCGTCAGCGTTAGTATCTGGTGCTGCCCGGCTCATTAAAAGCACCCTGCACTCAAACCACAGGCGAGAACAGAACAGTAGTGGATAATCTCATGAAAAATGTAGGGGAGCAGCAGCCTTATCTCTCGGGCCCTGTGCTGGGGTGGTTTGTGTGCAGCTCCAGCCCTTTGATGTAGTCCATTGATCTCCCCTTGCTGACATGTTCTCCCAGGCCCATGGCTGCACCAGCCGGAGGGGTGATTAGCCTTATTAGTGTAATGGAGGGGAGTAAAGGGCTTTAGAGGTGGAAAGGATGGAGGAGAGAGGAGCGAAGGAGGAGGAGGCAAGGAGGGAAGGAGGGATGTTTGGCCTTTACAGGAGATGACGATCAAGCTCTTGCCCATAAGTTTCTCTGCCTGTAATCAAAGCGAGGGAGGAAGGGAGGAGGCCGGCTGCAGCAGCGCGAGCCGCTTTGTGACTGGGTTGGGTTAAAGTGCAGCACTGCAGTCCTTTGTTGTACTGCATGCTTCACTGCCGTGATTTATCGTCTGTCTCAGAGGATGAGTGCTACTGTAGAATGCAGAATTGGTTTTGACTTTCAAGGAGGGGTCGAGGGGATTTGGCTACATTTATGCTGAAAACTACGATAAACACTGGAGCACTGTGGGTTTTTGGCTTAGCTGCCAGCTGGTGCTTCTGAGCGCAGCGTGCTACAGCAGCAGACATCATTTAATATGAGGAGATAGGTCAGCAGCAGGAAACCAAATGAATGACAGCGGAACACTGTAGGGGCTTGCTAGTGGACCCGTGGTGACGTCAGTGTTATGTTGGCAGCGCTGAGTTCTTTTAAGGCGCGTGGAGAGGAATAAACGTCAGGATGTACTGCGTCGCACATCGCAGAGATAAGCTGTTAACTGCCAATTTGGGAAGATTACTTCAGATAAGAGACTCTGAATGTGTGCTTTTTTCTCTTAAGTAAGACCCAATTTGAAAGCATTTCCTCGACAAGGCTGACCACTCCTTCTCTATGACTTTCCCATCATTCACTGCACAAGTGCATAGACAATGAATGTGATTTACTGCCATGCATTACACTGGCAATCCGGCCAGAGTAGCCGGTCTTAGTGAATTCCATTAAAGCGCTTTGGTTACAGTGAGAAAGCTGAGCGGTTCAATATCCCTGCTTTCCAGACGCTGCACTATCGCACAGAGACGCTCCGTCAGCCGCTGCGAAGCTACACATCTGCCTCGCTGTGGAGACGCTGGTTGGAGATAGAAGGTCATGGTGTAAAGGAGGAGCAGAGGCTTTAAGGGAAGGGGAGGTTGTTTGCGGTCGTGGTGAGAGCAAACAGTCTGGAGGGGGTGGGAGGATGCTGAAGTTTGACAGACAGGAGCCTTGTCATCCTTTACTCCTTTCTTCAGCTGTCATCTCCTCCCGCCTCTTCTGCCGCCATGTTTTTTGGCAGCAGCTCAGGGGCTTGAACGCTTGTGTGTGTGTGTGTGTGTGTGTGTGTGTGTGTGTGTGTGTGTGTGTATCCTGTGAGCGGACACGGCCGTGCCACAGTGCCAACGAGAGGGGTGCATCGGGCAGCAGAGGGACAGAGCTCATGTCTGTAACAGTATAGTAGCCTGTCGCTCACACCTTCAGCTTCCTCGCCAAAGTCGGCCTCGGGCTCGATCAGCCTCACAGCGCAGCTCGGCACAAAGCTGGCACCTCTGTCCAAACATTTGAATCGTTGCACTAGCGAGAAAAAAACCTTCACTACTGCTAACATCAAAAACCTGAGATGTGCTGTGGGCAAAATACTCTCAAGATAGTGTTTTATCATGATATTTATTTATATAACAACATAGTAAATAAAACCAAGCTCAGTTTATTTACAGTAACTACCTGGAGTGTTTTTGATTTTTATGAGTGATAGTTTTTATTATTGAACTTAATTCATTGATTTATTGAAAATAACTTGCTGCAGAGGTCTGACGAGGAGTGTGACACATGCACACACACACACACACACATACACACACCCCTCTAATCACACATGACAGTCCCCCTTTTTTGCAACACATACTTTTGGATATGACTTTACTAATAAAATAAAGTCTCTTTCTGTGCTTTGACATCTCGGTAGTTACTTTTTTAAATCAGTTATCTATTCATAACTAGAATACAGGAAACACAACAAACTACAGCCTTCACTTATTTCTAAATCAGTTATCAGAGAATCAGCATTAAAGGAGCAGTTTGGTCATTTTCAAGGCTTTCGGCTCACGTGTGTTGCGTCATTTGTTTTTTCCCAGTCACATTCAAACATTCCTCTCTCAAGTTCTTGGAACTCGTCAGTTGTGGGACCATGAGAAGATTTAGCTGACTTTTTGGCATCTTCAGAAATGACTGAGATGATTCATTTCTGTGGCCCAGAGGTTGGGGAGGTGTGTGCAACTAGAAACACACATCTCACACACTCTAGCCAGTGCAGCTAACCTGTATCTGCTTGTCAGTGAACAAGGTGTTGCAAACAGACCGACATGTAAAAGCAGAGAAACTCCTGAAGAGCCAGGCTAGCTGTTATTCGGTATTTCCCAGAACCGTAAATGTAAAGTTGGATGCTACAGTAGCGTATTGCTGCCCTTTACTGTAAGTTTTTAATGTTCAATGTTCAGACAACTATTTATATTTATATTATAGATATTCAGTTTTTTTGCATTTTAGTCCAGGTTGATTAAAGTGTGCAGAGTAAAAGCAGAGGACACTGCTCCCAGGACAGCTTCCTCCTTTTAAGTGAATAACTGATTTTATGATCAAGAACTGGTAGAGTCAAAGGATCAGTACTGGTATTGGAAATGTTTGAAGGATACCCAGCCCTGCCTGTGGGGCAGTTGGACGTTCGGTGAAAACACACAGCGGAGGGTAATTTTGATCCTTGATTCTACAAACCCCTTTTCATCCCATATCAGCGACTAAGAGAACATCTGCCGCTGTGTTGTCGTCGAATGCAATATGATGACAAATGTAATTTTGGAGAAGGAAACAAATTAGAGTCTGACCAGCACATCATGATCAGCCCCTTCTGAGCTGCCCTACGTGCTCATGTTCAAAGCCTCTTTTTCTCTCTGTGTCTGCGTCTCTGTCGGCCTCTTTCTCACAACCACACATTCACAGATGATGACACAGTGTTAGAGTAAACAAGTCTTCCTCTCTCAGTTGTTTTCACTGTTTCTCTCTGCCCAGTCATGCCCCCAACGCGCACACACACACACATCTCGTCGTCCATGTTGCTTTATCACCAGTAGACCGTGAAGAGAGACCTTTTTTTTAATGAACACAGTAAACACTAACAGGACGACAATCTGTCTCTGCTGGGGACCTTTTCTTTTTCCAGCAGGCTGTCTGGCCCTTGCTGTATCACACCTCAATAATCTCAGGTCAATTGCTTTGACCACAACACCTGCTGGCTGCAAGATTGCCCGCTATCATCTTAATGGATCGCCACTCTAGATACACTTTAATTATGCTTCACTCCTGACACATCGCACAGAATGTCAGTCTTTTTAAATGGCTAAAGTGCAAGATAAGCAGGAAGTTTAAAAGAAACGCTCTTCTTTCGCTTCTCCTCTCTAAATCTGCATCTGACCGATAGCACAGGGAGTAAATATTTGCTAAACCATGACATCTTGTTTCTTCTCCCACAGCTATTTTCTCAGAGAGCAGCCGGGCTCTTGCTGTGACAAGATGACAAGCTGTGTCATGGCCCTGTAGCAGGCCATGATTTACACACACACTCGTGAGGACAACGACATGCAAAGGCCACATGTTCAGAATGCACACACACACACACACACACACACACGCACACACACTGCATGCATACATTGGGGAGATGCACACAGATAAATACACACAAAGGCTGACCCAAATCTGTGCGTTTGTGACTCTTCAGCCCCCAGGCTGCAGACCAGCAGCGCATACCAGCTTCCAATACCACACACCCGCAAGTGTCGGTGACACACATCGGCCACCGTGGCAACCCCATCTGTCTGCCAGCATCAGCACCACAGTGGGCGAAACGCGGGTGGTCTTTTGCTCTGAACTCAGCCGGTCCGTTCTCCCTCCTACTCCCCTCTTGTCCCTGCTGCCGGGAAACGCTTCAGTCCAACACCGTTTCCACTCAGTGGCACTGACTCATTTGGTTTTATTGTTAGCTGGTCTGTTGTTGTTGTTTGAACCACTGCAGGGTAACACACTGTAATTTCAAGTGCCAATAATCTGTTTTATTTATAAGCCTGACAAATACACAGGAAGACGGTCTGGATATTTGATTTTAGCAGTGCCTTGTGTTCAATATTTACTTCCACTTTCCCCTTTTATTTTATATTTATAAGGGGCTTTACTGGATGTTTTTAATGCTGCACCATCAATGGTTAGTCAACTGTAAAAAGACAGAGGTCTGGTTTATGAGATGCGATGTCTAATGAATCCTGAAGCCATTTGCATTCTGTCGGCGCTGAACAGAATGGGCCAGGCAGGAGAGCTCTGAGGTGCCTCAGAGGAGATTTACTGTTATAACATCGAAGACAAACAACGAAGGGACGGGATGTCTTGATAACAGCAGATCATCGCTCCCCTCTGAACAAGGCTTGAAAATCATTCAGCCACAGCCCCATCGCTTCCACGTCGCAGTTTGCATGTTAGTGGCGGTGTCGAGTGATGACTGAATAATGCCAAAGTTGGCTTTTTGTGTGGAGAGGGAAGAGTTGACATAAGGGAGCAGCCTGTGTTGTGGTGATATGCTCTCATATCGTATTCTGCCTGCGCAAACGGCTGTCATCCAAGGCAGATCAGGAAGACTAATTCAAAGAGCTTATGCATGCTTAACAGCACTCTGCTTGGTTTTAGCAGTTTATTTACACACTGTATCTGTGTGCATAAAACTCTCTTTTTCCTTTTTCCAGCCGACCTTCAGACTGGAATTGGGGCCTGTTTCTGACTCCGACAAAATGGGTCTGTTTAGCGTTTTACATCGCGTTCAGAACGGAACAGAAAAAGGACATTCACGTTTTAAATTTATACAGTTTCCATCTTTATCTACAGCGATGAGTGAGCTGGAGAGTTAAGTATCGTGCTGAAGGACACTTGTGTCAAACACATTATCCATAGTGGAAATCAAAATAGTTTTTTACGAGCTGGTGCCTGCAGAATACTGTTGAACAGCAGCAGGACTGCAGCAGCCACGACTGCGCTAAAGCTGTAAGGAAGGACCAACTTTTTTTTTCTTTTTCTTTTTTTTTTTTGTAAAATAGAGTATGTGAAGAGCATACTGAGTAGCATTCTGCTTCTTTTGGCTTATTAACACAACATGCTGCCTCCTCACAAGCTCAACAAGATGCAAATCACACACTCCTCCAGCTTTGGTTGCCAGATCACAACTCGCTAAGCTAAACGGAACCAGCGGAAAACAAGAAGACTCCTCATCTTCACCCTGTTCTTCAGTATTCACCGGTGGCTGAGAGCAAACCTCCAGATGACTTTCATTTTGGAATGAGCCTTATCTGCTTGGAGTTTTGCCTGGCGGGGCTTGAGATTTCCAGCGTCTGCCGTTGCCATCCCTCCCTCTCTTTCGCATGCTGAAATATGCTCAGTAAAATGAACTAGCTGAAATTAAGAGCGGAGATTTAAAGTTGATTAGTCATATGAGTCGGGGAAAATGTGCTCTTGGATCCCACACACCCAAAATATCAGTATGGAGGCTGAATTGGAGGCACGCATTAAATTTCTCCTTCATGACTGTGTAACCTTGAATATATTTGGCCTGCGAAGCCTTCACAGTGAGAGTGATAGATTCTGAAGGTGTGAATTGGACTTTTAAAGGGATGCTACAGTGGTAAGTGATAAATGAGCCTGTATGACATGCAGCACCCCAGGGACAGTCAGCTCCTTAATTGCGGAGAGGGAGAGCTGTGCTGGCATGCTAAAACCGGAGTGGTGTTGATTGCACAACACACTGCATGCAGTCATGTGACACAGAGATCATTATCTTAGTGTGTTTGAATTAATTATAACCAGCGAAATTCATTATGGTCTTGCTTAAGGTGGCTAAAGAGCTCAAATAAATCTGAAAAAAATCCTCAGCGTAATCGCTTCCTGAGCTGCATTCACTCCCCTGTGACCCTTGTTGACTTTCTAATTCTTTGTGTAGTGATGTCCTCCACTTGTCATTTCCCTTGAAATTGAAAGAAGCTGCGCTAAAGCTCCGCTGGATGGATAGAAATAGAAAGCGGTAGATAGGAGGGGAGGGGTTGTGGCCGGAGAGCGCCCTGGCATGGGAGGACGGCGATTTGGCAACATCGGCATTGAGCTGCCTGCCTCTGATCCCCTCTCTCTAATTCTGTCTTCCCACGACAGAGAGCACCCAGCCTCAGTCTTCCATCCATTATGCATGGATGAGCTTTATTGCATTATGTTTTTTTAGGCTAACACACTTAGCAAGCTTGTAGCATGCACAACCCCTCTCCACCAACTCAGTGAATAATTCAAGGCCAGGGCATTAGGCTCAGAATAGAGGTGCTTAATCAAAGGCTACAGCTTTCAGTGCGGCTCAGCGCCGCCCCATTGGCAGTTGTAACCTCGAGCTTGGCACAACTTAGATTTTAAATAGGAAGTTGAATTATCAGGCCAAAGGCGGTCTTTGGAGGACTGTGTGCGCTCTAAGAGTCTCGAGATTGTAACGCAATTCACAAATCTTGCATTCATCAAACCTCTTAGTTCATATTGTGTGCGGTCAGGACACCTTGTACGGTAAAAGCTCCTGAAGCTACCGTAAAGACACGGCACCCTCGTTCTATTTCAGCTTGAATCCACAATTCTGATTTACGCTACGTTTTTTTATTTCCCCCTGAAGATCATTTGCCTATAAGCGCTCCTTGGATGTTTGCCTAGCATTGTGGATTTTTGAATATTATTTAATAATAAGGCTTCGTTTCATCTCTTTCGCTGCAGCTTCTGGGCTGTGGAACGTAATGCTGCTGTGAGATGAAAAAGTTGAATTTTCAAAATGTCAGCTTTTCAGGAATTTTGAAGACCTGCCTAGTTATCAGATTATAAAGCATTTTTTTTTAATTCAACAAGGGTTTATGATAATGTTTTTACAACAGCTTGAGACAAAATTTGTGCACCTACGTGACAAACCTTCAGGTCAAGTCAAATTTGCAATCTATGTATATGTGCATACATACAAACACACATAAGTACATATATACACACACACACTCATACATACACACATATATATATATATGAAATTGTGTTGCTGATTCACTTCCCATCCAGATTATGACTTCATGCCTGCTTGTCCAGCATCCATCAGTCCCTTCTCTCTTTTACTTTATCTCTGCTCCTTAAAAGCTGAAACTAATCTACCTTGATACTGATATATTTTGATTGTATTTTTCCAACCATATCTTACTTCCTCCCCTGTATCTTATTCTCCAACCTTTCTCTGTATTTGCCCTCTGTATCCTTCTCCATCTTCATCCGCTGTCTCTCCATATTTCTCTATTTTCTTTTCTATTTCTTTCTCGTCTCTGTATCTCCCTCGCTGTGTCTTCATTTCTCCATTTATTTCTTTTCTCTCTCTCCTGCTTTCCCTCTCACTCTCTCTTTCTCCCCTGTAAAATGCATCCAGGCTTCCCTCGGGGGCTAATCCTGTTGGAAACGTTTCAGGGAAAGCGGATTATCTGTCGGAGCGGCATGATTTTTGGAGAAAGTTCACTCACACTTGATTAAATTAATCATTGTCCTCCAAAACCCCTTATGGTTTTTCCTTGTGGATATTGGTGGAGATAAATAACATCCTCAAACAGCATAATTCAATCAATAATTTGGGGGGTGTGTGAGCTCCCTGTTCACGTGGAGGGGTGGGCTCTGTGGTCCAGGCGGTGCTGTTGAACCATGGAGAGTGGGTGGCGGAGCTGTCTGGAGACTATTGGCGAAGCTTTTGTCGGCACAGAGACCATTTTAATCTGGCAGTTTGCAGGTCGATGCAAAATCTTTGACAGCTTGATTTATCCTCGCTTTTTAATTCACCATTGGATTGCTTGAAGGTGGCCTCGGTATGCTTTTGTTAGAGCTAGACAGAGAGTAATGCCTGATTTGGTCTATGCTTTCATAATTTATATAGAGGTGTCAGCATGCGTCATGCTGCCACCGCGGAGATTTGCTGCAGAACACATTAGAGGGAAGAATTAGTGTGTGAATACAGGTGTGTGTGTGTGTGTTTGTGAATACAGGTGTGCGTGCATGTGTGTGTGTGTGTGTGTGTGTGTGTGTGGCCAGCAGGCAATTGTTAGTTTGTTGTTTATGGCCCATGAAGAGCAGTGTGGTCAATGAAGCATCACAGGTGGATAGGATGCAACATAACCTTGAAATGACGATAAACTTTCCACTTCTTTGCCTTCAGCCATCCCTCCCACCCTCCCATAATCTCTCCCTCTTTCTCTGTCTCTCCCACACTCCTTCTAACCAATACCAGCCTTTCAAAGGCAAGCCTGCCGAGGCTCCATTTAACAAGAATATCCCCTCATTACACAACTGCAAAACCTTAAAAGTTACCATCCGCTAAGTGGTTTAATTTAAGGCAATGAAAAATTCCCTTTCAAAGGAAATAATTACAGCTGGTTCTTCAGGGGGGCATGTAGCAACAGTGTTTATGGAGGATAATTACTATGCAGAGCAATTACTCTACAGCAACAATTGGTAGCTTTACCCCACATGAGTATGGGGATTAGAGCTGCGATCATCCTGGGTGTCGAGCGCTCGTCTGGGTATGATTATTGGAAAGGTCCAAGGTTTTGTAGGATCGAGGCTTTTCTGTCTGCCCTCTGTGCACCACGGCTATAGTACCAGGAAGGTGTGTGTGTGCCTGTGTGCAGTGTGTGTGTTTGCATTGTGTGAGGGATAAGAGACAATATAAGGGACACAAGCTTTAGAATATATTTTTGAATTTCGGCAATGCTTGTTCCTGTCAATTATTTTAAATTATCAGTAGTTTCCATTTATTGTTTTGTGTATAATATTAGTCTCTGAAAAGGTTGAGATGTTGTATGTAAAGCATAAAAGGAAAGATTATTGGATTATGTTTTTTTTTTTTAATGTGAGGTGGAATATTGTTGCCAAGGTAACAACCAGTTGGGATCCAAATAAACAACAGTCAATCAAAAGAAATGAGCAGAACACAATAGAAGAGGTAAAGTCCGTCTGAAAAGGTTAGTCCGTTTTGTTCGTGCACTTCTTTTCAAAGTGAACATTAATAATGACCAGTATGGTTTGAAAACTGCTCGTTGTATCAACCAGAATATTTGTGCATTCATAAGATGTGCGTGTGGTTGTGTATCCGTGGATGTGTGTGCATGCATGTGAGCGTGTGCGCCGTGTTTGTCATGCATCCCTGCTGCGGTACAGGTTGCCGTCTGAAAAGCGGCAGCCCCTAACATCCTTACTCCGTGTCTCCCCGGAGATTCATCACGTTACATCATGATCCACTTGCTCAGCAGACATCCTGCCTGAAATGCCTTTCAGGTTTGACTCCTCAGGTCTGGATACCATAGTCTGTCTGTTACATAATTTGTCTGCAGGAAGATGTGGTCTCTTCTTTCTTTCTCCTCTGCTGCTTTCAACTCGGCGCGCATACCTGAGGTTGTCTGTCTTCTAGAATCAATGTATCCGTCGCAGATTTCACCGTGGACTGCAGAGAAGGGATTCACACCGCGGTGGATGTGCATGCTTTTTGAACTGGGCCATGTGCAAATGGGGGAGAAAAAATAGATTCCGGTGTCTTGCGCACAGCCACTGGTTTAGAGAGGTTATGAAAACACATTGTTTCTACTTCACAGACCGCTGCTGCAAATCGCCTCATCTGTGGTTCGTGTAGGGATTTTGTGTGCATGTGCACGAGCAGATGCTGGAATACATATATATGAATGGATATATATATACTGCATATATCAGCAGGAACGATATCATCGAGCCAAATGGTTATTCAAAACAACAAAACGAGCCATATGAAGACAGAGATGAGCTTTTTATTATTATTATTCTCTGACAGTTTATAGATTAATTGATTAATTAATTAGCCTGAGAAACAGATTAAGCACTAATGGAAAATATTAATGTTGGCTGTTTTGACATGAGCTGCAGATGTGCCAGAGGAATCTGCACTAAAATGCAGTAATGAACATTTTATGGGATACATCATCTGGTTTTCTTCAGTAGTTTAAATTCTAGTGACATTTACTGTGATACGTTTACTGTCCTCTTATATTTACTGTTATTCTCGTATTTGATAATAAAGTTTATCGATGCACTGTAAAATATTCTGTCCCGGACATCTTTATCGCAGCTCTCTGAGAGTTCTCTCAGATTTTGGAGACTTTGCCAAAAATGTTTTTTTTTGTTTTTGTTACAGTCAAATATCACTCTGAGCCTGTTGGGACTCGAAAGCTTCGTCGTGTGGCTGTTTGCTGTTCTTTTTCACAACCTATGTGAGATTATGAACAGGTCACGGCACACACCTGAGCCAGGTTGTTACGGGGTCGTCATGCGAACTGTCAACATCCCCGGCCGTCGCTAACAAGTTCTCCTCTCCTGCCCTCCTCACGTGTTACCTCCTCCTCCTCCATTCAGCTCCGGGCTGTGCTGACTCACTCTCCCTTCTGTCCTGACCGCACTGGAGTGTGTCTGAGAGCGAACTTTCCCCAAAGCCACAGACATGTCAAAGCTTACCCTCCATGCTTGTCTCCATTGACTTCTCGCCCAGTTAAGTGTCAACACAACTGGCAGAAATCCCTCGGCCTCTGCAGCAGGCTCTCTCCTCCTCAGGCCGCTCCTTCCTTTTTGCCGCCCCCCCCCCCCCCCCCCTCCTCGGAGCACATGACTGATTTCCCTGTGCTCCTCGTCGGAAACGTGACGTCTCTCCTTGGTCACATGACTGCAGAGAGTCGGCCTGACAACCTACGGACGTTTGTAGTCTTTTTGTTTCTTCCTCCCCTCTCGCTCTTCTCCCTCTGGTTCTTCTCCTCTCTTGCTTTCTCTTAAGCCAAATTACAAAAAAGGAAAAAATAATATATATATATACAGTGTGTGTATGTATAGTGTATGTGCATGAGGGTGTGTAGTTGATTAATTGAGTCCTTTTTAAAGCAAAAATGACCAATTAGCTGCTTTTGTTAGTCTTATGTAATAGCAAAGTGAATATATTTGGGTTTTGGACTGTTACATAAGAAATCTGAAAGCGTCTTCAGCTTTGGGAAATAGTGTTTTTCGAATTTTTGTTCATGCTTTACTCATTCATTCAAGAGTAAGAAAAATCATAGGAAAAAGATTCTAGGCACCAAGAAACACAAATAGGAAGCTACAAATGACAAAAAGCCAAATCGGGAAAATAATAAAACTTTCGGAATAAATAATGCAATTAAAATTTGACATTTTTATAAAGCAGAAGGATTTATCCAAAGATATTTGGCAGATTAATCTGAATTTAAAATGTTTTGAGTTTTGAAGTCCGTCTCAGAGATTTCTGCTGCTGCTAAAATGCAGTGAAGTTTTTCAAATCATTATCTTTTTTTTCAGTATATTCCACAAACCTCACATCAGGAGTTTAACAGGAAGTTTCATTCTGCAGAAATCAGTTCTGAACTGCAGCGCTCTTTGTTTGAAATATCATTTTTCTGTTATGTAAGCACCACAAATAGATTTCCATTCACCTCCGTTGTATTGAGGTGTAGGCAGAGACCTCAGACACTGATGTCTTACAATTGGGCCAAACAAAGCCAAAATCTCCACTCTCTCAGTAACACCTCCACACTCGAATTTCACTGGGATCCTCCGTATCACCACGATCCGATGAAAACCATGTTTGTTCATTTTTGGGCTTACAGATATAGTGAGGAATTAAAAACTGTCGCAAAGCTAAAAGCAAGGTGTTTTTTATTGAAAAGTTGGTATTTTGGAGGTACGTGATATTTCAGACAGTAATAACGTGAGCTTCTACCCAGGGCCTGGGTATAATTGGACATCTTCTGTGCTGGTATGATCCCTCAGTTTCAATAAACATACCAAAATGATACTTTTGTTTTCTAGTATTTAACAAAAGAAGCTCTCAAAAGGTAACAAGGTGCAAAGAAAATCAGCCATACAAGAACTTTGCCTAAAAAATAAATTGGAGTCTATAATTGTGAACGTTCGGATTTAAATCAGAAGCTTTCTGATCAAAGTGAAAGTAAAGACTTTCAGTATTTGGCTGCAGCTGTTAGCACATTTTAATAAATGCCAACAAAGTACCGGGCTTTGATACCTAACCCCCTTCTCACCCATCTCAGGTGCCTCTCAAAGCTTAACTCGTACAGTTTCTGCACAGTCACTTGGGAATACAGTTCAGTTGTGTCCCTACCTGAATACGTACAGTACATGCATTATATATAAGCAGCATTTCAGGCCAGAGGAATGGAGGGAGTCTAGCACAGTCTCAGCTACTGTGGCTGCTTTTTGGTTGACAGAAACTATTTTTCAGAGAGCCACCAACAGTGCCTGTATCCCTCAGCACCCAAATCCTGCAATCCCTCAAACTCCCCCAGCCTTTTGCCAATTAGGAGCGCCGCACATTCTGTTTCCAGCCGCTTTCCTGCAGACTCCCTCGCTGTAAATGGTAGTTATAGCCAATATAGCCTCATGATGGGGGTGAGCAGTTAATCCCCGGCTGCAGATACACAAACACACCTCTACGGTCTAATCAGCACGGTCTGTTTTCACCTGCGACGAAATTTCTCTGTCACTTTTCCTCTCTGTCAGTGTAATATCCTGGCACGGTGCCGACACGTCGTTCATCCGTTCGCGGTGCAGGAGGTCAAGGTCTGAATAAAAGCGTCATCATAATCTGTGTGGAAGACTGAGAACAGACTCAGACTGCAAAATGCTTTCATTGTTGTGGACATAAATATACATTAAGCAGACATTGATGCAGAGACATAATGGCAGCTTATAACATAAAGCAACGAGGCTTTGCATAAAGCTGTGTTGCACTTTAGTTATTTTCCTGGTGTCAGAGCTGATGTAATCGGGGTGTCCTGTCATAAACACTGCAGGGATGTATTGTGTACTGTCCTTTTTATTACTTGCATTGTTATAAATGGCTCTCTGGGTCCTCTCAGTCAGCAGGATTAGAGCCCAGGATTAAGATTCTGCACAGTGAGCGAGTGGGTGTGCAGTGAGCGAGGAGAGTTATTGGAATTGCCATCATTATCCTCTGGATATCTCATCATGAACTTCTCACCTCAGTGCTCCTTCAGCTGCATTGTACGCTGCATTTGCTCAATGCACACATCTGCAGAACATTACACGTACAGATGTTCAAGAAGTTCCACTTTTCACTGCGTGCTTGCTGGAGTATTGCAGCACTTCCGCGTCGGCAGCAGCCGTGGCCGGAGGCGTCGTGTTTTCGGGTTGTCCGTCTGTCTCAGGCTTGTGAGCGCAATATCTGAGGAAGGCATTGAAGGAAGCTCTTCACATTTTTCACAAATGTTCACTGGACTCAAGGATGAACTAATTGGATTTTGGTGGTCAAAGGTCACGATTTAGGCTATTGCTCAAAAATGAATACACTAGTTGTGACACATAATGCCTCATAGGATAAAATTATTATTAAAGTGTCAGAATATTGTGCAAAAGCTCATTATTCAACACCATAACTCAGGAGCAGCAGGAGAGATTGTGACCATATTTCACATTTGGTCAGATGATGAATTGGTGACACTAGCTAATCTTGGGAGCCTTGAAGCACCTTGAAGCTGTATTGATCCTCAGTGCTGCTGGGTGAATTGGAAATTATTCACTGGAATCATACATGTCAATGCAGTGGTAACTTCCATTTCACCAAAAACACACTGAATACCTTTTATTCAACTTATTTTATTCGAGTCTTTACTACATGTGGCTGGACAGACATGAGTATAAACTGCAACTTCACTGGTTTGCGGAGGCAGTAATTCTAGCTTTCTAGCTTTCTTACCACTTCTCTTCTGCAGTTATCTAAAATTTGATCCTAAGCAAAATCTTATTTTGACAGTTATTGACAAGAAGTGGGATGAGTACACCCTGCAATACTGCAATCATATTGGTGTGGTAAGATATTGTATGTATAGTGCATTTCCTGTCGTATGCTTTGCACTGTGGCGGAGGTGCTTTTGTCCCGTGTAGGTTCTCAGCATGAGGTTTCAGATCCTCTCAAGGGGCGGCGAGGTGAATCTGAGGTGTCACCGGATTAGCAGGATTTGAAATAAGAAAAATAAAATTGTTTTTCTGACTTTCTCTCTGATGTTTGTTTTTTTTTTGTACTGTGCATTTTAACAGTTTATAGCTTTACTTAATTAGGCATCTCAAAGAAAAGCTGACATTGGTTTTTGTTGAAGAAGTTGCAAGCAAAAAAAGAAAAAGGCAGGAAGGCACTGCTGGTTTTTTTAATTATTATTTTATTTTATCAGTGGAACATATAAGGGTTGTGGTTTACCAAAAGCTCTGAATGGAGTGAACATCACTTACTCGCTCTAACAGTGATGACAGATGAAAGAGCAGGCTTTTCTTTTAAATTTAACATATTCAAAAATGTCTTACATCACAAGTACCTGAGTGTGTGTCGTAACTGATGGATGTAATCACTGCTGAGGACTGTTGGGTAACTGGGTGCTGCAGTTTTTTGTGGGAGTGTGTGTGTATCTGCGTGCAAGAGGTGAAACGTCTGTGTGTATGATGCTCTCTTAGCACAATGCACTTTCATAAGATGCCCCATTGCCCCCGGGGTGCTCTTTGCTCACTCAGCAATAAAACGCATGGTATTGGAGGCGATGGGCTGGCATTTCAGGCGGCACGGAAATGCCTGTGCCTTCCACAAGATGATAAAAGAGAAAGTGGAAGAGGATTCTTAGCCCGGAGAGTAGAATTAGGCGGTGAGCTGCCCCCTTTGTTGGGTCTTTGTGTGATGACAAACACATCCAGATTGACTTGTCCTTCACTCGGGAAGTTACTTCTAATGATAGCGTACTGTAATAATCTACATGATGGAGGACTAGAGAGTGCTGAGTGGCACACAGATTCTCACTGTTGCTGCTCTGGCAGGCACACACACACACACACACACACACACACACACACACACACACACACACACACACACACACACACACTGTCTTGCTCTCTTTCGCTTTCTTCCTCTGCAAAATCTGGTGAGGCGGCTGCTGCTGTCTGAAAACAACAAGGCTAGCACATCTCATCACCACAGCAACAATTACAGTTCTATTTCAAGCATATCTTTGCCTGTGTGTGTGCGTGTTGTTGAATTAATAATATGATCCTCCTCTGTCAATCTGTCAGTCACTTAAACGCCTCACAGAGAGACAGAAACAGAGAAATCGTGAGCCAGAGATTTCCCTGATTCCCGTCCTCTGCCCTGCGACGGCCTGAATTAACGAGCACTTTGTCGCCTGGCTCCTATCTGCCGCCATTGAGGAAGATGACTGCGATAGCCCATATGTCTCATCATTCCCTGACGGCTGGTGGGATTAATGGCAAAGCTGCAGAACACGTCACTCGGCAGCAATCGCCGGTTAAGGATGACTCAGCCTTTTTTGCCCATTGTAGACTCATTAAACATCAAAAGGAATGCCTGATGAGCTCCGTGGTTGAAATAATGCACAGAATCTGTTACACAGTAAACCGTATTTAAAGCAATCCTTTGGAGAGCCTCTTTCAGGTAACTGCATTTCCCACTTAGAGTGCCTGCTAGTGTGTTTCCCAGCGTACATTGTGAGATACTTGTGTTTACAGTGCCTTGGTGTGACATTTTAAAGAGAAAAACAGACTGTGCCATTAGGTCTGAGGCAGATGTAAGTGGTGGTGGGAGATTAGGAACCAGGCTTTTGTCTCGACTGCCTGAGCATGTTGGTCGGCTTCTACCTCATTTCAGTGGCTAATACGTTCCCTGTCTTACTGTTTCCTCCCGCTCTCAATAATTGAGTACGTCTGGCCGAGTTCTTGCTCCACAGAAAACACGACTTCACTTTTATGGAAACATGATTTGACAACAAGCTGGGGATTAGACGGACCCTCCCACAAGCGCAGAACAACACAGCTCACTTGAGTCACACTTGTTTTTTTAGATATAACTCGAAAATGTGTTTCTCTCTAGCAGGAAGTGTTTGCATGCATTTGTGCCAGATTTAGTTTTGCATGTGAAACAGGTAAGAGTGGAGAGCGGGGGCTAATAAATGCTCACCGGGTTACAGCGGTGCTTCCAGGCTGTGTGTGCAGAGAGCCGCGAGGATGCGCATGACTGCAGGGAGCAACGTGGATTGGAATAAAAGCTGAATGAATATGATTCATTTGGGAGCAATAAATAAACAAGAGTGATTTGATGCCGGAAAGGCTGTCAAGATTCAGCTTAGCAAGATTATTCAGAGATCAAAACAACATGTAAAGTACAAGATGGACAGATTTTTGACTGGAGACAAAAGAGCTGGTGGTGCATGTTGATCAAACATGCCTGTCAAATCAAAAATATGAAAATGCTCGTCTTGCATGTGAAATCTCTCTTTTCTTGTCTACGGTCTCTGGTCTAGTTGCATTATTAGCCATGCAGAAATATCTTAACAACTATGCAATGAATTGCAATGAAATTCTGCACAGACATTAGCTCAAATTTGAGCTAAATCATCAGCCTCAAAGAGCCTCTATCCCGGCTGTGGTACAAACTAATGAGAAATGTATGAAATTATTATTTGGCTCCTTTTTTTTTGCTAGTTTTCTCAGTGTTGTCATGAGCTGATAAACTTAATCTGGTTTACTTGTCAAGGGTGTGAGGTGTCTGTAATTGTAACATTCACACGCGGCGAGGAAGAGCAAAGTTCACATTTGCCCATCAGTGTGGTGCAAACTTTGGCTGGATGGATAAATGCTCTCTTATTATGAGGTTTAGCAGACATGTTGTCTGAGCCAGATGCTAAGTGGGGACCCACATGGGATGTAAAGTGCGTGTGTGTGTGTGTGTGTTTGTGTGTCTGTGAGTTCATTCTCCAGCTGTCTCATTCTGCACAGACCACATTAATGATAGAACAGAGGCATGGGCCATAGTCTGCTCATTAAAGAGAGAGTGGAGGAAGAGATGTGAAATGAAGAAGAGCCAGACTGGAGGAGCATGAGACAGCAAAATAGAAAACTAGAGATGGAGTCCGACGGTTTGAGGAAGGAGAACGTGAAGGTACGCAAAAAACAGCGCAAAATAGAGCAACACCATGACTCAGCACCTGCGAGACAGCGCTCCGCCTTCCTCTCACCACCTTCTCTCCCTCCTCCCTCCCATCTCTCCGTCTCTCTGGGACCAGGACTTCTTCTTTCCCCTCACATTATCACAGCGGTGCTGGCACTCCTGCTGTTGATGCTGCTGTTAATTCGCACAACCCCAGCCCACCCCCCCACCCCCCGCCACCCACCCTCCCCTCCCCTGCAGTTCTGCTGAGTTGGGCTGATCTCGCCTTTACCTTACAGGAGGAAGGTCATGCCTCCATCTCCTGAGTGGTGATGGACGGAAGGGGAGGGGTGGGTGGGGGGTGGCAGAGGACAAGGGAAGAGAACATATGGTTAGTTAACTTTAATGCAGAGGCAGATGTTTCATGTGTACTTATTAGATCAGTGGGCTGGAAATTGTGTCATGCTATGATCATATGAGGGAGTATTTGTAGTGTTTAGGGGGGGTGGGGGGGGGGCTGTGGCTCTGACATAATACACATGTGGCTTGCAGTTGGTGGAAAGGGATTTAAGCTTTTTGTACTGTTGCCATTCTTATAGTAAAGGAGAATAAATACTTACTGTGTATTTAAAATATCTGAAACAGTCACACACTGCAATTAATTCCAGATTATTTTCACTGCACACTGTTCACACTGCCACAGAAATAATTACCTTATAATACTTTAATTTCCTGAAGTCACACCAGCATCAAAAACACACATTCTAATCACCTTTCTGGATTTTTATTTTGTCTTGTTTTTTTTGTTGTTGTTTTTTTTTATTTTACTCCCTCTTTTAGGTCATCCTTTTAAGCTGCTTATGCCAGACCTCTGGCCCGCTGCTAAAATGAGGTGAAATGACAGAGTGTGCAGAAAGAGGGAGAGAGAGAGAGAAGCTTGGGCGTGTGAGACCGCCGCCTGTTTAACTTTGCATAGCTCTGTAGCCAGCCAGCCAAGCAGACAGACCGAAAACAGCCACACAGCGGCCCGTCAGGCGAGCCGCTCCGCTCCTCTAATGCAGGATCCTCCAGCCGTAGTAACACTCGCCATTCCAGTTATATAAGTGAAGAGAATTCATCTGACGGTACTGCGCGAGGTGTGAGATCATAAGCCAGGCTTATGGCACAACACTCACACTCTTCGCCTCTCTCAGCAGAGTCGGCGAGATGCCCCGTGATCCCAGTCTCACGTACGGCTGTCTGAAAAATTGAGCGGACTCCCTGCTGTAACCTTGCCACTCAAAGGCGCCCCTGGGCAATTTCGTCCCCTGAAATGGCCACAGGAAGCGGCAAGGTTAGAGCAGGATGGAGGAGGTTGGTGGGGGGGGGGAGGGGGTCACTGCTGTCAGGCCAGGAGAGTGATGAGAGGAAGCAAACCAGAGGTCTTTCAGGTGTTGGGGGCCTTTGAGGGCCACCGTTTGACTGAGCGCCACAGGGGAAGAGGAGAGGCTGATGAGGAGGATGTTGGTGACCTGTCACAAACCACATGATGGATGGAGAGGGAGGACAAGACTGGGGGGGGGGGGGGGCTCTGTAGTAGCATCTGCCGGCCTGCGAGTACGGGTGAAGCAGAGCATCACAGAGAGGGATTTAAAAGCACAGAGTGTAAGAAACACCTCGGGGTAAAATCTCCGAATATGGAGAGTGCAGAAAACCAGAAACATACAAAGAGGCAAGAACAGGCCAGAAAACAAACAAAAAACACAAAAACAGCCAGAAAGATGGCTGCCCTGTTGTTTTGGGTAGTGCTGGGATTCCATTTTTATGATGATTGTTCACAAAACGCATTGGTTTTCAGTTATTTTGTTTTTCATTTGTTCTTTTAATTTGTTGTTTCTGACAGTTCATCGGCTTCTTCCAATTTGTTGTACAAGTGAGGGTTGAGCAACCACCTAATTATAACTTAATGTCACAAAATTGTGTTTGACTTTGTTGAATTTGCTCTCTTCTCTCATGAAAAATATTCCTTTTTTCAGTTACACCTCATGTGTCCAGCCTTGAGCCAGGCTGTGGGGCAGCCCAGGTCTCAGGATGTGATGTTGGCGTTGTGCGTTTCTGTAGACCACAGATCCGTTAAATGTTAGCGTTTCATATGTATCACATCCATGTTTTTACCACAGGTATCAAAGTGATTTAGTTCAGATTACTGGTGCGTGTATATGAGCTGATTTTCTCATCAGGAAGAGGAGGGGATGGAGGTGGTGTGACAGCGAGGTGAGATGTTTTCCAGCTGTGTTTGTGGAGACAGAACTGGGTATTTTTAACGATCCAATAAAAGATTCAGTGCTGCTATAAATCACTCCAGCTCACTGATTTTCAACTCTGCCCACAGTTCAACCAATAGAGATATTAAAGGGAAATCTACCATTGTATAAACAGAATGGAAATATCTCTGACTGTTCACAAATTAGTAAGTTTCAAAGTGTATAGAGTCATACTGCCCATCTGTAATTGAAGCTAAGTGATGTTTACACTGAAATAATCAAGATTTCATGTTTTTTTCCTGACATATTTGGTGTCTTTGGAAATTTTAGGACTTTGAAATACAGTACTGTTGGTTTGAACCACTTTCTCCGACGAAATATGACAACATCAGCCCAGAAAAAGTGACAAAGCCCTCGGAAACATGGCTTTTGTCCATTGGAAGCAGAAGAGGAAGTATTGTGACGTTGCTATGGAGCCATAACGGAGACCATTGCCCACTCCTCTTTTCCTATTTACAGTCAACATCGGTTTCTTTTCACCACAACCACAATCATAATTACGTAACCCTGACCATGATCCTTCCCCAACCCTCAACAAGCTGTTATTGAGTCTAAGATTGGTCATTCTGGTGGGCAATTATGAACAACGTATTTTATTGGACTTGATGTTTAGCTGCTTAGCGAACTGTAACTTCATAACAGCTGACCCTCTAATAGGTCAGAGAGGTAAGAAGTAAATTCACCAGCTACTTTAACGGTAAATAACAAAGCAACTTATCATTTAGTAAAGTAAATTCTGACAGATCTCTTCCTCCTCTTCTTCAAAATTATCTACCAGTTACACAGTGAAGATCTTTGGATCAAAGCATACTGTATGTAGCAGTGCCTGGAAGTCCCATGAGTGTCTATTAAAGAGAAAAAAAAACAAAAGGAGCGCATTCAGTCAATCACAGGTGTTACATGTGAGAAACAGAAATTGCAGCCTTTTGCACAAACATCCCGAGCATGCAGTCCATGTGCACCGTGTGGCTTTCCAAAAGTCTTTGGGTAAAATACGCCTTTGTTGTCTTGATAAGATGACCCAGTGCGCTGAGAAAGGTGTCAGGGAACAGACCTGATGACATATTCTCCATTCAGAGGACTGTTAATTAAGTGACAGTCAGACAACAGAGATAATGACCTCCCAGTGGACGTCCCACCTGCCTCGGGGAGAATGCCTCCGACAGAAATGTCGCAGTAGACACCCGGCGTTTGTTTGCACACATTTCGCTGTGTTTAGAAAAAGATCCATCAAGAGGAAAGAAGATAGTTCCACACACAGCCGTGCTGCTTCAAGGAGGATTTCGACATTTGGGAAAATATGCTTATTTGCTTGGTTGCTGAGAGTTAGATGAGAAGATTGATGGAGCTTCTCATGTCTGTATGGTAAATATGAAGTTACAGCCAGCACACGGTTAGCTTAGCTTAGCATAAAGACCCCTCAATAAGCCATGTCTTCTTTAATACTGCCTTATTTGTACGGCTTTAACAAACAACAATATAATGTGTTAAGAGGTGAGCTTCAGAGGTGCTGGTTGATACTTTCAGACAGACCCAGGCTCGCTGCCTCCATCTGTTTCCTGTCTTTCTGCTAAGCTGCTATAAGAGAACTGGCTGCTTGCAGTAGCTTCATCATAAGCGTACAGATAGAGATGGTATCTATCTTCTCATCTCTCAGCAAGAAGGCAAAAAAGCAGATTTCCCGAAATGTTGACCTCTTCCTTTAAGACTTGCATTCCTCGGTGGCTCACGCTGGTTCATAAATGTATTTTTACTTGTCTCATCAGGAAACCTCTAACTTGCAATCTAGTGATTGCATCAGAATTAGATAATTGGTTGGAAAGTGCAGTTTTGATGAATACGATTCAAATTGATTTGGCTCTATAAGATAAAGTAATGTTACGCATTCAAAACAGCACATGAGTTCTGGGAATTTTAGAAAATAACTGATTGAGAAGCAGATGAGGCTCATTGAAGGAAAGTTGGAGCACCACTCAAAAAAATGTAAACACTTCATTGCAAATTAACTAATAGAACTGATAATAGATTTTTTTTTTATCTTTCTTTATTGCTCGCAGTGATATCAGTGTTTTTTCCAAATTCATTATCTCACATTATCATTCTTATAAAGTGAATTAGTGCATTTTTCAGGAACATACAAACAACCGAACGAATCTGAGATGCATGACATGTGCTTGTGTGAGAGTGAGATCTGTCTGGAGCTCCGAGTGTTAATCTAATTCTGTGGCCTCTGAGCGAGGTGTTGGTCTAAGTGAAGACGTTAACAGTCTGTCGCCTCGCAAGGGGTGCCAGGCGCAGCTTCCGCCGCTGCGGATATTTTCTGTGAGCCTCCGTTTTTTGAGAGGAGGAGCACTGCTGATGCTAGGTGAGATGGCAACACGCTGCCGAAGGATTCCCGTGGGTGACCTTGTTCTTTTCTGACACATCCTCTGCCATCGCTTCACGCAAAAATGACGAGGCAGCAGAGGGGAGCGGAGGAGCTGAGTCTAAAGCAACAGCTTAATTTAACGGAATCAGTTTGATTAGTCTCATCCAATTCTGAGGAAGCCTGAGGACACAGCTCATGATATAAATGACAGGAAATTTTCTGCCATCTCACTGAGTGCACGGAGCGGGGTGGAATGACATGAGTGAAATGAAACAGAAATGGGAAAAGTTGAGAATTTCAAAAAAAGAAATGTGACCCCTCGTGATTTTTGACAGCCACAGTATGTCCATCTCCCCGGCTGTAACCTACAAGTGAGTGGATGGCTGATTGGGCACAATAGAGCCCATTGAGTCCTCATCACTGAAAAATGAGGCCTGCTACAACAGCGGTGTTATCTGTGGGAAGGAGGAATGAGGAACTCTCCCTCTGATGTGACAGCCTCACTAACAGTCTCTGACAGGACCCAGGAAGCCACAAAGACCGCACTGTAGCACTCTGCTTGTACCGCAATGAGCAGATCAGAGGAGTGTGTGCGCCTTTTTCTGTGTGTGTGTGTGTGCTTTTTCTTTTATTTATCCAGTGAAGTGTGACTGAGCATGCTTGCCATACTGTCTCACAGCGGGACACGCAGTCCACACCTGGTAGCTCTACTGTACAGCCACTAACATCTACTGCTCAGGCCTGCTGGCTACTGATTGTTAAGACGAGATGTGTGTGTGTGTGTGTGTGTGTGTGTGTGTGTGTGTGTGTGTGTGTGTGTGTGTGTGTTTGTGTGAGCTACAGAGAGCACTCAGCTCCTGCAAGAAGATGTTATCATTCTTTCATCATCAAAGGGAGAGTTTCATCATTGCGAATGTAAAGTTTTAAGTCCACAATTAAGGACTGAATATGTAGAGCAGCATCTGATGTGAACCGCTCGTGCTCGGGGAGAACAGGAGAAGATGAAAAACCAGTCAAATCAAGTTTATTTGTAAAGCCCAAAGCCCTCGCATGCAACGTCTCAGTGGGCTTTAAAGGCCCTCAACATCAATGATTCCTGACCCAGCCCGAGCTCTCAAAGAAAACAAGGAAAACAGCAAGAAAAGACCCTTCTCGAAGTTTAGGAAGAACAACAAAAAAGAAGGCACATCAGGGAGGAAAGATCCAGGACATAAAGACATTAATGAAAGAGTAACTAAGACGTTACCAGCTACAGTGGCATGGCAGGTGTTAATATCTCACTAGTTGCATCTTTCCTCCCCTCACACGGCTCAGGATTTGCTATTTTCTGAGTTTTCTACCTCGAATCTGAATCTGAAGCACCTGCATTCATGCAAGAAGTGAATAAAGGAGGTGGAAAAAGCAGCCTTCACATCTGTGTTTGGAAGGTCTTAGCTACTGTATGCTTAGCTTTGGTTGCTATTATTAACTGTTATGTAATTCATTCTTATTTCTGTAGTATTGACAGCAAACTTTGAGTGAAAAAACTGTCACTGAAAGGCCAGTTGACGTGCTGCAAGACATAATGACATGATGTCAGACGTCTCTTACATATTGTGGGTTTAATTGCCCAAAAGTTTGGATGCTGTGGCTTTAAGGTTTTACAGATTGGCTGATTTCGAACTGTGTTGAATCCTCCTTTGGATGCTACGTCACAAGCCTCCATAAAGCATATGGAGCACATGTAGTTTGTTGAAACGGCCTTGTTTCTCTATTAATTCCCTCGTGTGCGAGCTGAATTTGAACAAAAAGGATATTCTGGGACAGTTTTGCGAGGGAGTTGCCAGATTGGGCCTTGGTTCCCCAGCCTCAGTCTGTTTGTCTGTCAGACCAGCTGTGATGCAGCCCTCTTTGGAGAGGCAGACGGAGAACATGCAACCTTTATTCTGAAAAGCCAGGCCCGCCGGGATGACGGCTCCTAAAACAGCGTCAGATGGCAGCGAGGACTGTGGACATGAGGGGCATTTTGATGTGAGTCAACAACAGCCTCCAAAACTTGAAGCGAGAGCGAGTTTAGAGCACAAAATAATAGGATTGCCGTGGTGTCACAATAATGGCCCGTGTTGGTTTCTGTCACGAGTGGAGCAGGAAGGGAGGATTTGAGGGTTGAGAAAGCTTGCTGAAATATTCCCACAGCTCATCATTATTCTATGGCCCCTCTGTACTGAAGTACATCTCCCTCTCTATTAGCACATACAGTACTTCTACAGTAGCAAGATCTCATCTTTACTCCCGCCGATTGGTATTCATAGCAATGCAGAGACGAGTCATGCTGAGCCGAGTTTGGTCTGTGTGTGAACAGAGGGGGAAAGGGAGACGGAGAGAGAACAGGGGGGAGAAATGGGGGAAAAAGTGATTACTCCTCTGTAGTCAAACTGTTTCAAAGCCGAGTCTCCCCTTTCCGTCAAGAGATGAGGCTCACGCTGAAGCTGAGGGCAGGCAGACACCGAAGATCTCTTCCTGTTTTCCAAACTCCTCATCATGTTCTTTCAGAGGAAAAACTTTTTTTCCCTGCTTGTGTATGACGACTCTGAAGTCTTCCTCTGCCTCAAACTTTGCATGAACTTCCTTTGTTTTTACAAAGGCTTCTGGGAGTTGAGAGCAAAGGCGAAATCTTTTCAGATTTTCTCATGAAAATCTCCGGCGCCTCCCTTTTGAGGCTGTGGCATTGCGCATCTTTGGTGAAAAGTTTTTGAGGCTTGTTGAAACTGTAACAACAGTCGAGCGTGAGCAGTGCATCCATCATCCGTCACTTAGCAGTTTGGATTTCAGATTTGTTGCTTCAGATGAACTAAGGCGGCGATGACGATGAATTCGGCTCAGTCCAGTTTGTTCTTTGAATTTCTGACAAGCTGTCTTCACTCAGAATGCAAAATAATCGGAAAAGTAATCCAATGCAGCGTCATGCTCCCTCTCCACCCCACATTTTAAGTATTTCTAGGCCAAATATCCATCTGTAACCTCTCTCCCACCCTAAATCTCCATTTACCTTTAATGATTGAAGTGGATTTAACGGAAGAGATCAGAGTTTAAAAATCTGTTTTACTTTCGTCCTCCCCCTCAATCTGACCCTCAGTGATTAAAAGGTAAATCAACGAGGATTTAAGGACTTAGTCAGAAATAACAGGTGGTCATACATGCTGTACATACATACTGTATACTGTATATGTAACGCTGCCGAAGATATTGCAATTGTGTGAGTGAAAACCTTGTGTGATATATATAAAATCTAAAAAACACATACTCTGACCGCTGTAAGTTTATCCAAAGGGCTTTGAGAGGGTTTCACAGACGTTTTTAGATCAGAATGGTGACGGGCTTTAACCCTGGATAACTGTGGCTTACTAAAACTGACTGCTTAACTCTGCACTCTCACAGAATAAAACCTCTCTTTTTGTAATGCGCCTTTAGTCTACCCTTTTGTACTCAATATGTGGCCTCTAGTCTGTACTTTTTATATTAATGCCGTTTGCTCAGCCTTTAACATGCCCTCGTGGGATGACTAAATATTGAACTGAATTTAACTGAATATATTTATTTTAAAGCAATCTCTTATATTCTATTGAGCGCTCAGTATCTGTGAAAATACCATGAAATTAAACATCTGTGCTATTAATGACTAAGCACAGCAACAGTTGTATCTGTGCTGTGGTATTGATCGCGTTGTGAGGGTACGTGTCACTTGGATAAATGTCCTTCTAGACCTAAACTCTTCTCAGAGACCACCACCATGCTTTTACTGACCCTTCATGCCTCTGCTTCTGTTGTCGCAGGTAAAGTGCTGAACACGGATCTGCGTCACTACCTCAGTCTGCAGTTTCAGAAGGGCTCGCTGGACCACAAGCTCCAACAGATCATCCGGGACAACCTCTACCTACGCACCATCCCCTGTGAGTACATCACACAGGACTTCATATGTAACCCTCCTTCACGACACTCAAAAGCATCTGCGAGCACAAAGAAAACCGGGCGAGTGCAGTACGGCCTGCTTCCAGCACGTAAATGCTTTTATCTGAAGCACCTTATGGGAACGACGAGGACGTTATGTATGCATCACACAGCTGGAAATCCAAACCACTGGAAGCAGCGTTAATGTGTTCCCTCCCTTGTACTCACAGCACACACACACACACACACACACACACACTGCATTGTCACCCTCTCACAGCCCTCTGTCGCACATTTTATAAAACACGCACACTTCAGTGTCACCATAGCAACCCGACCAAGGACATCTCTCTAACCCCCATGTAACTTATTTACTTCTGTGCGGTATCATCGCAGTGATCAAAGTCATATTCTTTCCATAAATAACCTTGCGTTTTCCCTCGGCTGCTCTGCTTTTCCCTCGCTGACATTCTGCTCAGCGGGGCCGTCACCAACTATTATTCTTCGCCGAAATCAGTAATGAAGTGGTAAATAAAAAGGTTGCTACTGCGCGCTGCCAAGAACCACCGCGAAGAACGGCAGCTGTATACATTTTCAGAGTCACAGTAATTCACGCTTAATGGAAACGTCCATTGATTGCCGTCATTAACTGATAATCTGAATGAAATAGCACCCTTCGTCAGTGCGAAGAGTGGAAATGTTTCTGATGTCACCGGTGTTCAGAGCGGATAAGTGTGCAGTTTGATTTTTCAGACATAAACCTTGTATCTGTAAAATTCCAAGAGCTCAGGAAATAAAGGAGCTTTTTTAGTCTGACGTCACTTTATTTTCTTTCTTTTTTTTTTCCCGTGTAGGTTATTCAAAGGGTTTTATAGGCTTGGATATCGTAATCTTTTTAAGTGGAGGCATGAAAATTACCAAAATTAGAGCGATAAGGCTGTTAGCACAGTAAAGGTGCAAATTAATATCCTGATTAATGTTTGTGTGGGTTGCAGAAATGCAGGTTATTTGTCACAATGGTGCGAATGCCTCCCAATTTAGAAATCCAGATTTCTTTCAAATAAATAGCATCTGTCTGCTCCTACTGTAATTTACACACACAGCGATGATTATCAAATTAAAAAGGCAAGGTAATTTCTATGTCATTTATTAAAGGGGCCTGAACAAGTCGCTGAATTCCCTCCTAAAGTGATGCCACTTGATGTTTTAAAGAGCCGCAGCGCTGCGTTTGTAAAGCACCAGATGACGTGTGGACGTGAAATTGCATCAACAGGAGACGTGACTTTGTAATCCTGAAACTGTGATGATGTTCACGCAGATATTCTGGCCTAAATATTTACCACATCCTGTTGAAGAGTGACTCCGCTCACAGGAGCGCTGTAATTGAGTGTAGTCAAGGTTTTAGTCACATGCAGAGCGACTGCTCCTGAGGCGATGACAGACTCTTAGGCGCAGCACTGTCACAAACAAGCAGCATCTCTGCTCTCTACCCCCCCTGAGGGCTGGAAGTTGCTTGTTCAGAGGGGACTTGGATGCACAAGTGTGACATTTTTCAGGAAGTAAGCTGCTTACCTTTCATGTATATTTAATTTGTTTGTTTGTTTTCATCTTGGAGGTGGAGGAACTTTCCTGCAACCCCCTGCTCAGCCGCTTGGTTTTCCTTTCCTTCTTCTTCTCCCTCTTCGTCTGTTTGGTTGTCCCTGTCGCCCCTTTATTCGCTCGCTCTCTCCTTCATGTACCTGGCAGTTCTCGTCTTTGCTGTTTCCTGGGTAGTTGAGTTCACTGCGACTCATCTCAGGTCAGCTACAGTGGATGGACGGAGGATGATTATAGAGTTTTACAAAACCCATGCATCAGTAATTTCTCTTCCAAGGACAACCTGTCATTCTCACCTGCTCCTTCCTCCACACACTGCTTTCCATCACCCGCATTCACCTGCACACCCCTCGATCTTAACTACCACAGGAACATGGCTTTCTGTTTTTTACATGTACAATAGCGGCGGTCGTTGAGGCTTTATGGCCCGTAACCACCATTCATCATCAGCAGCCAGTACGCTCGCTGCATGAGTCTGACTCTCTAATCCCCGGCTTGAATTACTGTCTTAATGAGCAAGAGACCAGGACTCGCACAGTGACAGCACCTCCATCATTCACTTGCTCGCCTTCAGTCTCCCATCGTTCACCCTCTCTGTTTCACTTTCACTCTTTCTCTGTTTCAATTACCCTCGCCTGCCTTTTTTTTTTTTTTTTTTTTACTTGGTTTAGCCATGTTTTTCTTTCTGGTACCAGCTTTCTTCTTATTTTTACGAGTTCATTTTGTTTGTGTGTCAAGAAAAAAATGGAAAAAATTTTTTTATTAATTGCATTGAACGGTGTTATAAGCTGCAAACAAAACAGGTGAAATAATCTTATAAATCTGCAGTTCTTGTCTGTAAAAGATTTGGATGTTGAAATGGAAAAACCCTAAGCTACAGTGTAAAGTGTTCACGTCTCAGTATCAGGTGCATTAACGGTGCAATGTGTAAGATGTGGCTTGATGTTAACTAACACGTGTTGTGTTGCAGAGATATCTACTTAAATTAGCATGCTAACCAGCCAGAGTCCAACAGTATGGAAACCTGTAGGTTCAGCGGGGAGATGTGTGCAAGTTGCAAGCGCTCTTAGCTTTTTTAGTCTCATTAATGATAAAAATAAACCCACAAAATGTCAAGAAAGTAAATAATCTTACTCCTTATTAAACAGAAAAACAGACCTGCACACCTTCTGACTTCAAGTTTCTCTCCTTTACTAACGATCTTAACCACCCTGGTTTGCTTCTGCGAGTTAATCCCGGTCCTTGGCTCAGCTTGTTGTGTTTTCATCTTCCCTGGCATCAGACTCATTTTGGGAGCTGCTGTAAATCACCTTGGCACCTTTTTCCCTGTTGTCAAACTGGCCTCTGCTGGTCTTGGTGGCTGCGTTTGGTGCTGATCTGGCTGTTTTTGCTGGGAGGCTGCCGGTGTCCAGTTCTTACATATTAAACCATTTAAAAAGGTGCATATGCTGTATAGGTGTCACCTGATCCAGAGCAGTTGTTGGTCTGAACCCTGAACTTAACCAAAACAAAAATAACATTGACATACAGTATCTCTGTATTTTCTCCAAAACATGTTGAATATTTATAACATGCAAAGTTTGAATCCAAGCATCAGCTGTATTTGGGCATCAGTTCAGGATGCAGGCGTCTTTTTTCTATGAATTTCTGATGAAAATGTAACATCTGTATGCATAGATATATGATGACAACTGGGCACGCTGACATTAACCACAGTGGACCACAGTGCAGTGCACACACAAGACAAGCTGCTTGTTGAGTAATGGGCTTGTCTGTTACTTTTTCTCAACTCCCAAAACTCAACTCTATCTCCTGCTCTTTCCACGGTTGTTTTGCTCTTGCAGCTTCACCCTCCAAACGTGCTGTACATGCTCGACTCCTCATCTTTTTTGGCAAAGAAACTTGAGAAGTTATTTTCTCATTGAGGGAAATCAATACTAGGTAGAAGTACACATGGCAGCTGAGGGAGCAGTGGTACGCCGCAAAATTACAAATTACGATACAAGACTATTTCTTGAACGTGTCGAACATCATAAATTGCTTATAGATAAACATGTCGGAGGGTGGATTTATGAAATAAAATGTGTGCGACAATCACACAGATAGCAAGAGGATTAGCAGAGGCCGTTTGTGTCACTGCGCCAAAGGTCCACTTTACTTAACCACCAGCCACGGTGCCGTACTCACATACAACTGCAGCTGATCTGTGCTGTCCTACCAACACCACAGGGTCAAAATGCTGAGCCACGGCGCACCGGGGCCATAATGAAAGTATTAATATCTACTTTTGGGCCAGTTATGAAACCTGCAACAGGAATGTTCAAATAGAAGAGAGAGACAAGCATCGAGTATGTTCTGTAATGGAGGGATAGGAGAGACAGTGAGGAGCAGGGAGGCGAAGAGAGCAAGGTCTTTACTGTGTGTGTGTGGTAAATCCCAGAGGCTCCTTCGCTGGGTCTTGGGCTGGGCTTCATCTCATTTGGACTCTTACGAAAAAGCTGGTGGAGGCTCTCAAGAGCTCCGGAGAGGACAAAAGGAGGAGGATTTCTCTAAGAGCTCTGGGTCACAAGCAGCCCTCCGACGCCCCGCTGAGATCAGAGATGGGCAGAAACAGTTTGATCTCACACAAACTCTCAGCCTCACGCCTGCACACACACACACACACACACTCACACACACTGCTGTGATGTACAGTGTAGGTACACGTGCACAGAAACGCAGGGACGAGCTACGCATCTTTGTGCTGCTTCATTTCAGCAGCAGATTTCTTCTTCTCCCTCTGCTCCTTCTGCTCCTCAGTTGATTATTATTATATTTGAGGATAAAAAATAATGGTAGAACGTTGATGCACAAGTTGTTTTGTATTTCTTGTTAAATGTTAATAGTTATGCTTTTTCCAGCGTGACAACAGTGGGGTAAGCGTGCGTATATGACAGAGCTTGCCTCAGTGTCTTCAAAGCGAACACTCTACAAAAGGACCAAAAGGCTTTGGCTTTGTAATGATCCTCTTTCCTCTCTTGTTCCCTCGTTCTTTCTCACCATTTCGACAGCAAAGCCATCTCTTTTCTCTCTCTTCTTCTTCTTTTTTTTTTTTTGAAGTACCAACAAAAAAACCATGCACGAAATCACCATGTTAAATTTATGGCCTGCCATTTCTGACTGACTACCTCTGATGTTCCCGTCGTGACATCCTCTCAGTCCAGTTGGTTTGAAAATAGGTCTCAGCAGTGCACACGTGTGAGACTTTGCAAGACTGCGGTGACAATTTGTTTCGGTCCGGGATAGACAGACACATGTGAACACAGTGGCTTTAAGCGCCGTGCATGGCCATAAAATTAAAGGAACAGTTTGACATTTTTGGACATTCTTACCTGTCAAGAGTCAGATGAGTCCAGTAAATACAAAGCTACAGCCAGCAGCGGGTTAGCTTAGCCTAGCATAAAGGCTGAAAATGGGGGGAAACAGTAATATGCACCTTTAAGGCTGCCTAATTGCATGTAATATCCCATTCACTTTATCTGTACTAAAGCTGAAATAATGACAAGTTTTGGTTCATATGGGGGTTATGTACCAGTGTTCCTTGGCAGAGCACATGCTGACTTCCTGGAGTATTGGCGTCATTGTGAGGTTGCCAGGCAACCAGCAGAAACTGAATGGTCTTTTTTTGTACTATTGTTTTGCATGGATTAAAGAAAGATACGACATAGCATGTTCATTACTGAGCTTTAAAGGTCCTGTTTCCAGTCCTTATGCTAAGCTAAGCTAACAGGCTGCTAGCTGTAGCCACATATTTGCTGTTCACACATGAGAGTGCTATCCCCTGGTCCATCTGCTTTCCCAGGACTGCACGATCCAAACACGTCCCCTGATGTATTCACCAGCACAGTCTATAACTTTGTGTTCTGGCACAAAATCTTTGTTTTCTTTGACGAAGCCGCTCCACATTCCTCTCTTGTCTGGCTTAATTAACTCCATTAACTCCTATCGACTGCACCTTTTTAAACATGGGCTGACATCAACATACACTTTGTTTGAAGGCAGGTTGTTGGCCTTTTTGTCGACACCTGCATTTAAAAGGAAAGTACGTCATGATGTTACAAAGTTCTGCTTTAAAAGATCTGCTGCTTTTACTCGGATGTGCCCTCAAAGCTCAGCAAGCCCTCATTATATTGTCGGTGACCGATCCACAATAGGAGGCTTGTGGTATGTATCACTGTGACATCCAGGATGATGGTCCGGGGAGATACATAACTGTGGCTCAAGTAATTGGTCTGCAGGGGACATTTCTGAGTGACCAAAGCCAGCGACGGCAGGCAGGCATGTTGGTAATGAGAAGCATCAGAGTCTGGCATTCTCACACACGACGCAATGTCAACTGCTTTTGGTAACATAAACTGTGGTACATGGCGCACCGTGGAAGGAAGCTTCTCTGATGGTTTTTTCCTTTTTCAAACTGTGCTTTTACTCCTCTGCTCGGGTGCAGGGAAGCTGTCACAGCCCAATTAAGCGAGAAAATATAAGAGTGGAAAAACAAAAGGGAATGGCAACATAAAGCTATTTAATAGGCCATTGGGCCACCGCAGTCTGCACGGCGGCTTCACTGCTAATTGGCACAGACTCTACAAGTGTCAAGAATTCTACTAAGAAGGTACAACGACATATTTCAGTGAGATCCCATCATAGCTGCGGAGTAATATGCTACTTAAGGTTGTTTCAATGCAGCACAGTATGTGTATGGTTATCAAACAGATCAGCAAATGATCTTAATGTATAATGAATATAAAACACTGCTGCTGTTGTACCCTGTTGCATTGTTTTAATGTGTGAAAGACAGTCATTAAACTCTGATCCAGCATAGCCTCAGCTGATAATGCTTTCTGTGAGGAGTTTGTATCTTCTCCCGGTTTGCTGGGCCTTTCCGGGCTGCTGCAGCGTGCTCTCATTTCCTCCGACACTGAAGTCAAGTTGATTTGAAATTTTAAATTGCCTGTTTTATATGGATGTAAATGAGTATGTTAGCCCCTGTGATCGGCCGGTGGCCTGCCCGGCCGTCTCTCAGCCTCCCTCTTACCCTCAGCCCACTGTCCTCCCTCCTCTCCCCACGACCCTGAAAAGGTTTTCTGATCTGAAGAATGAATCTGCTCCCTAACCGTGGGTGACAGTAAATTTAGGTGACAGAGATTGCCATGGAATGTAGCAGTGATGATTGGTTCATGCTGTGCGCTTTGTTCAGCCTCCCATGCAGTAAATAACTGCTGCACTGCCTCCTATTCAGCTGAGGTTATTTCTATGGAGTTTACAAGTTTGGTGACACGCCACCTAATTAGCCTTGAGTGCAATAGTGGCACGGTCCTATTTATTTATTCATGGAATATGGTTTACATAATCCTCATGCTAATGTAATCATTTGGTGTCCATTTGTGCCTTGTGGATATTCACCGTGGAGGGAAAAAACCATCAGTATTGAAATAGACTGTGGCTTCACCACAGGAGCAGAATCTGCACTCAGAACGGCCTCCTGTCATTTGCATTGATGCTACCCTCTGTGGGACTGAGTGCACCTAAACCCCACCAGGAGTTTACACAAGCCAATGCTTCCATCATATTTCAAATCCCTGATTTACTCAGCTGTTTGCTTCATTTCTGCTGCAGCCAGTACATCGAGGACCTCCCAATAATAACTTGTTAGCAGAAGCTGTAGTTACTCATAGAGGATTAAATGAATTACACCCCTCAGTGCTCCACAGTCCTTCATCAATTATCCATCTTTCACAGGATGCCACCAAGGTCTTTTTGGGTTTTCGTTCCAACAGGAGATATCTACCCTTTTGAAAAATGTGCTGCAGTCTTTTGCAGAGATGCATCATGAAAACACTTCCAAACTGAGTCCTCTGTATCGGGCGGAGGTCGTGGTCGAACATGTATACGTGCAGTGAAACAAATGGTTTATTCACAAGTTGATCAGCGGCGCTCATTAAGAAGACACATCTTGTTGCTGCGCTGGAAGAGAAGAAGAAAGTGTTTGATAAACAGCTCCAGTTGAGTGGTTTTGCTTTTGTTGTGTGGAAACCTTGAAAGTGTTTGAATCTCAGCTCAGAGCTCCATTCAAACACGTTGCGTGATGTAACGTCATTAACCTAAGGACAGTCTGTTTGTTAGATTCTCAAATGTTGTTATCTCCAAACCAACAGCCACATTTTCTACACTCCTGTCATATCTACACTTGTCTACACTTGCATCTCGTATCTAAAGCTGGCTTTGTTTATGCATTTCTCTCTTTTTTTTCCAGGCACCACACGGCTTCCTCGAGATGGGGAGGTGCCAGGAGTGGACTACAACTTCATCAGCGTTGGAGACTTCAGGATCCTGGAGGAGAGTGGACTCCTCCTGGAGAGTGGGACCTATGATGGTAGGTCTCACCACAGAGTGAAGGATTTGAGAAACCTGCAGGTGTGCGTGTGGCTGCATGTGTTCCTGTACGCTATTCACGCTGGCAGCTCTCTGTAATGGAGTGAGTGTAAGCTCGATATTCACAGTCATTATGACTTACAGCCTGCCTTAGTGAAATGTGACAAGTGGGATGAAATGTATTGATCAGTGAAACATGATTAAAGACTTGTTGGAGGTGACAGCCAGATTAGCAGCGATACTGGCGGCCGTGTGGATGAACTATTCAGTTTCTCTGCCACTGAGGGAAGCACGCAGACGTTATAGAAATGGAAATACTGTAGAAATCAGGACAAGGGAGGAACTCTGTTGTCAGCAGGGATTAAAATAAACCTGAAATTTATCAAAGACTAAATACCAGCAAGCTTTTTAGAACCAGAAATAACCAGCAGATGATGACAGTTGTGGTCTGCAGGTGCAGATGTAATCTTTTATTGCAGCATTCAAACAGTTAGTGAGCTAAACAGTGAATTACAAGGCCGTAGCCACCATTGTGATCATGTTTGGTATTGCCGACACATGCAAAACAAAGGAAAAAACAGGCTCTACTTGTTGCCTTTTTATGTTTGTGTCTTGAAATCTCCCCAAAAATCCAGTGAGTTACGGGGTCAGCGCTTAAAAATGTTCTTCTTACATTTTTCCTTTTCCAAAATAAAGCACCTGTTTCAAGCTCTGCCCTCTGAAATATCTCCACCACGTCTGTATCCATTCTTGCCAATATACAGTAGATATTCGCATAACAGAGCGTGAGCATGCAAGCAGCCGTAGCACCTGATGGTGACCTTATGTAAACCAGTCAACCTGCTGATCCCACCGGCTGGCTGCACAGTCACACATCGCTTGTGTTCTCACTCTTCAGTCATGCTTTATTCATGGGATAAACCAGCATCCTCCTTTCCCCCTCCGTGTCTCCTCCCTCAGACACAACCAGTAAGCTTTGGCTCATCGCAAACATCCAAAATTTGAACTTGAACTTTTAGAGCTATTCAAAGCATCAGACCTCCCCCTCTCCTCTCTTCACTCTCAAAAAATTATGCTTTTATGAATGTCTATTTGGCAGCACCTGGCTGCAGTATGTTTACTGCAGTGGTGACTGATGTCTTACAATAATAAGCACGTGTTCTTTCCAGTAAGAAGTTTGCACAGAGAGAGATATTTCAGCTGAAGTGTTTACCATTTCTAACACCTTATTCTACAATGGAGCCTAAGCACTCGCCTTGCATTGAGAGGTCTTGGAAAGTCAGACGGTCGCAGTGTATTTGTGTCATGAGAGGATTGGAATGGAGGATTTCTCTCACATTACGCAATGATTATGGCAATAACATGATAATCTTCCCGTTCTCTTTAAGCTCATTCTTTCTTACTGTAAATCCAGGCTGCTGAGGAATGGAAGAGGATTTTTGTAAACACTTTAGGGCCAACCTCTGGTCGCGTGAATGGACCTTCCCCTCCCCTGCATCTTTCTCTCATTCACATTCAGCTGTGTCTTGTGCTTAATAATTAAAAGATGGAGCCAAATCCTCATCCAGAGAGAAATGTTCTCATAGGTTGTTTGCACATGACAAATCGATTTATCGAGGACCAGAAGTTGTTGATCATGAGGGTGAAAAATGCACGAAATTGACTGAAAAACAGCTGCAGCCTGCAGTCGGGAGGAGCACAGTCTGATAATGGTGGAAATGGTGTAACATTAGCTATTGTTTTAAATGGTGATAGGTTTAAAGTAATAGTTGAAAGCAACACAACAAACACTTGTTAAATCGGCATTAACAGTTTCACATAAGACAGGTGAATGTAAATAACGTACCCTGTCTTGTTTTGCGATGATCCACTTTAGCGGCATTTCACTGGACCTTTGCGAGTGGCTAACCCAGCAAACAACTGTAACATAAACATCAACATTCAGCACTGCGGCGCTGAACGTTTGATGCTAGGTCAATTCACTGGACAATAAAAGCTACTCACCCTCGCAAAAACAAAACAACTCTCAGAGCACCTTGGTATCGAGATCGTGGACCCAACCGCTAACAAAAAAGCTGTATGCCTCCATACTTTTGGTTCAGGTGAAAAATCGTCTTCACAACGTAGGGTCACATGCAACATATGATCTGATTTTCTCTGTATAGGTATCTCTAATTATTTCTTCTAAACTAGCACAGTCAGAACCTTCCTCCATCACATCCGTTGCGGCTTTCGCTTCCTGTCCTCCATCTGAGCGTGACGTGACTGCAAACGACCATTGGCTGAGAGAAGCTTTCTGTGTGTGTTGTGTTGTGCATTTATGGATGGTGAAGTGTATTCAAACCTGTGCTGGCTGCCTGTTGAGGGAATTTCTTCCAACAGTCTCTGATCCTGGCGATAAGGTATTAGTCCCCCTCCCCCATCCTTCATCCTCGTAGCACGGTGGCAGCAATGACATTGGACACACACACACAGACGCCAGCACACACACATACTGTATGAGCACACGCTTGCTCATCTGTGCACACAGAACAAATCCCATCCCTCCTTGTGTCGGGATAGATCATCTAAGAACTCGGAAGATCAGGTTTCAGGAGCTGCCAAGTCGCCCACGAGCTGTCCTTCGTCTTTGAGCTGAAGCCAGGTGGGATTTACACCTTTTATAGAGACGTTGACCGTGGGTAGAGAGGGAGAAATGGAGAGCGTGCTGAGGAAGAGCATATAATGGAGAGAGAGAGTGGATATAGAAAGGCGCTGAGCTCTTCAGCTCCCAATGGAAACCCCCTTTGCAGTGGAAGCAGGGCTGCCTTGGCTGCGTACAGATGTGTGGATTAGCTTCTCAAAAGTTGGAAGTTTCAGTACGCTTTCCTTGAGAGAGAGAACTGAACACTGTGATAGCAGCTGCCCCCCCACCCCCCCCAAAAAACCCAGTCAGCACAAGTGCTGCATGGCTACTGTGGCAGAGAGTGTTGATCTCTCGGCAGCACAGTGAAGTCAAAGAGGAGCTGGAAGTAATTGGATTGAGGACTGGGATTTACTCCATTTGGTTGTGCTTGAAGTGCAGTCTATTTTTTTTTTTTTTTTTTTTTTTCCGTTGAAAGGAGGAAAATAAACAAGGACAGGCATCCACTTGTATAGGTCACATGGGTTATAGCCCTTCTGTAAAGAGCTCATGAGTTACCTTCACTTTTAAGTGTACAGTCAGTGAGTTGTGCTCAAGGTACTGAGCTAATGGGATTCTTAGCTAATCATAATGGTCTTACTAATAGTCCCAAATGACTTGCCTGAACGCTCATTATGTTAATGGTTCATGTATAAGGTTTTTTTCTCTGCCTAGAAAAAAATTGTGGGAGTTATTTAATGCATTGTGCACATAATTTCAGTTTAAACACCCTCTCCTCCACTCTTATCAATCTCCCTGCCATCCAGGACCCTGTTAAAACCCCTGCCTCCTCTGCAGAAAGGCTGATCTGAGGTCAGGAAACAACACACATACGTACTAGACAGGGTAAGGCTACATCTGTGGCCTCTCTATGATTGGTAGAGTACATGCTGGCTGCTCCATGTTGCTCCGGAGGGTCCCAGGTTGCCTGCCAAGCAGACACATCAGCCATCTGCAGCAGGCACTGAGAGTGAGTCTTTCTGGGCTTTTGCTCCCCGCTCAGTCTCGGCGCCTCTGAGGTTCAGGTTGGGTCACTCTCAGAGAGCAGAACAGAGCAGCCGAACAAGAACTGAACAGTCCAGTGCAGTAAAGTGCAATACTGGAGGGACAGCTGCCAGGAAAATAAAATTCTGCACGTACAGAGGAGGTTTTTTCCTGACAAACGACATCTATAATCTGCAACTGTGGACAGCACAATTCAGCCAAATCGAGATCCACTTTAAATCCGTTGTTTTGGGATCCCCATTGTGATAATGAGTCGGATTTTAACAAGGAAGGAAAACAGACCTGCAGATTAAATTGGTTGTGAATGTGAGTGCAGAATTCATGAATTAGTAGCAATGTGTGGTGGGTGGGTGGGTGGTTGTGTGACTGCGTAACTGTCTGTTCGGGATCTTGGCAAGATGAAAGTGCGCTCCTGACCTTGTGTAGCTTATGCATAGTGCCCTTGACAACAGGAGTCTTTTCATTACCGGCAGCCATGAAATTGCTTGGACGCACTTTGAAAGAGGAGGCTCATTCTTCCTGGCTCATCAACCCCGTGACACGGGGATCACAAGTAACGTCGGACAAGCTCCCCTGCTCATCAGCTTATGAGGCTTCCCTTCATTTATAATAGCAAATGGTGCCACAAATCTTCACTGACGCGCCGCTTTCACACACCTCTATATCTGCGACACACATTTATCAGGGGCCAAGAGACATGTTTGTAAGTAATTAATCACAGGGGTAGCGTCTGGCTGATGAATGTCAGCGTGTGGCAGGAGACAGGCGGGGATTAGCTAGCAGACCCAATCTCTCCTTGCTATCGTTGTGCCACCCCTGTTAATGAAGCCATCTTTGACAAATGCGGATGTGTGTCGCTTAGTAAACACAGAGTGGAGCGACGGGGTGGGTGGGGGGATTCAGGCTTTCATCCTGCCTCCTTCTCCTCCCCAACATTCCCGCTGCTTTGAGGAAGATGAGCATAGCTGCATTAACCCAGTTTGCTGTTTATTGTAGCTGGCACGCCTGAGGAGATGAGGCCGCGCTCGAGATGGACTGACTTACCAAAAACCGCTGTTGTGGTGTTGCTGTGTCGTCCCATAAAGCTGCTGGAATGACTGTGATGTGGTCCTCCGAGCCCTCTGTTTTCCCTGGCATGCACGCCGTTGTCAGCTTTCCCTCTTTGTACCAAGCTATAAAAAGATCTGGAGCTGATAAATGCTGCTTTTACAGTACTGCATTTGTGATGTCTGCATGTTCACGCTTAAGTACATCAAAGGTTCATAACACAATGGTCCCGTACGCAGCTGGGTCCAAATGAAAATAAGATCAAGTTTATGGAGGCTAATTAAATCTCTGAAAATCCCTGTTTCCCAGTGGAATCTCTCCCCATTCCTTAATTAATCTAATTATAAATCATGATTTCGCTGAGTCGGCTCAATCTGATGATCGCTTATTGTAAAAAGCGAGTAAATATTTGACCTTACAAGTGGATTGATATCATTGCGTAAACACATCCGACTGAGCAGCATTTAGCAAACAAATAATCATAATAAATGGTGGGGATGGAAATGAGTATAACCATTATTTATAATCCTAATAGAGGTTGAATAATTAGCCATCCTACGCCTAAATTGAGTTCCACATACTGCTCACCAGCCGTACATAGATAGATCATCCCCTGAGCTAAATGAGCAAATAATTTAACAAAGTTTTGCACTCTATCCCCTCTCTTTACGGTGCTCCGTTATCCCACTGAATATTTATAATCCGTAACACAAGGTTTTTCTTCATTAGCAAGAAAAGCAAGCTGAGAGATAGATAATTGCTGTATTCAGTGATCAGTGTAATTAGTTGCTGGCAAATTCCAAGTGAAGTGATTTTAATGTTACATGAGTCATGACAGGCCTGTGGTACAGTTACCGAGGGGAAACAAAGCGGGGGGTTAAGAGACGTGAAGATCATGCAGAGGGAGCAGACCGCCGAAACTTGTAAATAGTCAAACTTGAGTGCCGGTGTGTGACATTTAGAGATTTAATTTCTGATTTGGATGCAGTGAACTGGAGTGATGTTAGACACGGTGGATGATCTTTGACTGTGTCTCCTGTGAAATTGTAGACTTAATGACACACTGTTCCACTTGTTTCTTTCATGCTGGCCTGCACTCCTTTTCTGTGCCTCTTTATCTGTTTTTGGTTGCATTAATTTATCAGTCAGTCTCTCATCCTCCCGTCTTTTACTCTGTAAGGTAACTACTATGGGACCCCGAAGCCTCCGGCGGAGCCCAACCTGGTGCAGCCTGACCTGGTGGATCAGGTGCTGTTTGATGAAGACTACGGTGGCGAGGTCCCCAGGAAACGCACCACCTCAGTCAGTAAGATGGACAGGAAGGACAGCGCGGTCCCCGAGGAGGAAGATGATGATGAGAGGCCACCGCTGGTCAATGGATTGCCTGGTCAGTAAATGTCAAAGCACAGAATGTCATGTTAAATAACGGAGATTGTGCTATACTCTGTTTGTCCTTTAGTTGTGGAATTGCCACATTAAGTCAATGTCACTGTCTGTTTCTCTTGTAAGACATGAAGACTTGGGCTTGTTGCAGATTGTGTACCGTTTGATGGGCCCAGAGGGGGTTTGAGGACACTACAGTACCATTCACGTCTCAATCTGTCACATAAAACGGCATTAAAACATTGTTTGACTACACCCTCCTGAGCACATTGATCATCTTTCTTAAGCTGTCGTCCCATCAGCTTGTCATTCGTCTGTCAGTCAGGGCTGTAGTATTTTGTAAATGCACATCAGATGGTGCACAAAACACTTTTTTCCTAATTAGATGGCAGATCAGAGAAGGAAATTTGTTGTACTGGAAAATGTAACTGTTGCAAACACTTTTTTGTGTTCGACCAAACATATTACTGAAAATTACTGCTGATATTGAGCAAAGCAGACAGTTTTGGTTTTGTTCCTCCAGGTTTTTAAATATTTGTCTCTGAGATTTCTGTCACCACCACAATACAAGGAGTGGAATTTTGTTTGTGGTGCCATCAGTGGAGGAGATCCAGTATTTTGGACCCGCTCTGACACAAAACCATGGAAACCCCACCTGAAACTACTTAAAATGAGTTTCCAAATGAAGAAACGTAACCAAAGACTGTCAGACACAATCTCAGGGATAACCAGATCCAATCCAAAAGCAGTTGACCCAGATAGAAAGAGGACAACGGCTCCAACTCTTTTCTCATTTTTGCCCTTTGGATATTGGATCAACTCATGTTTTAGACATACTGACACGCAGGCCTGTGGCAGCAGATCGGGACCCTTTCTGACCCTAGTGATTAAATGTAATTAGGACCTGGTCCGCCTTGGGTGCCAGGTCAGGTCTCAGTTAATAATAGCCGAGCAATCCCATGAAGACCTGTAGGTCACACAAAAATCACCAGCCACAATCACAGAAACTGTGCCCCCCTCATTCTGCAACAGAGCTGAAACGATTATCAACAGAAAATTAATGGGCAACAATTTTGATTAATCAGTTAATCGCGCTTCATTTTTCAAGCAAAAGTGCCGGTCTGTCGACGGTTCCAGCTTCTTATCTGTGGGGATTTGTTGCCTTTTACTTGCCTTGCATCAAATGGCGAGGAAATAATCAGCAGATTAGACAATAATGAAAGTAATTGTGAGTTGCAGCTCTTCTGAGGATAATCCACAGACCTCACTGTCAACAGTTACATCTCCAAACCTGAGCTAATGAAGCAACATATCTGGATGCCGAGAATTTTGGAATCTATTAGTGACTACACATGGCTGACACGCCGTCTCCAGAGTGACAGTATTTGCACACATATTCAAATGTGCTGGCTACACTGACGATAAATCTTCTGCTGGCAATGCTGTTACTGTAACCTGCTAATACACTGTACCACAGGTCACCTTGAGAAAGCCTCATCCAGAGAGCAGGACACTGTGTATGTGATCAATCAGGACAACTCATCGGCTCTCTAAGGAGCAAATCTGTCCTTAATGCTCACAAGGAGAGCAGCCCTGCAACAGAAATAGGTCACTACTGTGCACCATACCTGGGGTTTTGTAGTAAGGGAATGGGGTTAACATCGAGGCAAGGCCAAGCTGAAATTGTTTGGTTTTTTTTTTTTTAGAGAACGAAACATTGTTTTGACAGTCACGGCTCAAACACTGCTTGCTCAGCTGTACAAAGGATTCACATAAATCCAAAGTCTGTTTGCCCAACCGCTCTGTCATATTGAAATCAAACACAAAATGATGCCCAGACATCCAGGAGTTCTTTTTATGGAAAGAAACCAGTCACAAATGGCTGCTCAGCTCCAGCCCACAGCTGTGGCAGTGCAGTCTCAGACCAGCCATAGATGGGCAGAGTTATGGTCGAATGAAAAAAGAGGTTAATGGAAAATGTGAGCTCTAAGTCTCTGAACTCTTGACTGCAGCTTTCCCCCATCTTTGCTCAGACTGTCCTTATCACACACCCTCTGCCCGCTCCCCCGCAGACCCTTCTGTAACCCACCTGGCGGGTATTGTGGAGCAGGCCCTCGTCATACTGTGAACCCGAGGACCTCAGCTCTCCTCCAGGCTCTGCCCTCGGGCAGGTGTTTACATGGCTAGAGCACATGCAACATCTTCACACGTGTGCGTTTCCTCTGTCTGACTGTGCCTTTAAATACGAAGCACAAGTGTGTGTTGTTGATCAGCGAAACAAAAGAGGAAAATGTGTTTTAGATGCTGCAAATAACTAACGTGTTGATGCTGCTGAAGGGGTTCTGCGGTTTGATTTTGAGCAATTATGTATTCAATCTAAAATTCAGACGGCATGATCTTTAGGAAACACATCCCCCAGAAATTCTTTTTTGTGGTGTGCGTAATATCTTTTGGCATCGTCCTCTGTTGCGAGGAGGTTAGCTCCACATAAAAAGAAAGGGATGAAAAGCACTTGTGTTTCATCCCTTTATAACCATCTTCTGAGGGAAGGCATGAAGTGCTAAGTGAATTAGCAGTGCCTTTGTTGCATGCTTCATGTTCATTGTAGAGCAGTTTCTCATTAAAGGGGAGTGTCTGCAAATGCAGTGTATATATGTGAAGAGCAGCAGTAAAGTATTATCATAAAGAAGCTGCCTTTGGGCTCAAATGGCCCTTTCTAATGTGAATCCCTGTCCCTGTCATTGCAAGCCAAAGGGAATGTACATATACACATTGGTATAAGCATTAACACTGTGTGCACATGCAAATGCAAAACAGCCCTTTGGCAAACACATGCACACAATCACTCTCATGCAAATCCTATGAGTGACATCGGCTCTCCCTCCACTCGCCTGCAGCAGGCAGGAGAACAGGAAGGCAGAGGTGTTCCTGCAGGCTAACCTTCCCCTCTGCTCTGTTTTCTCCCCCAGTTTTTCCCCTTTAACCATTCGCTCTCTCACTCTCCAGACCACAAAGAGGGGGCAGACTGGAGGAAAGCGGTGCCCAGCTACACCCAGTCCAGCAGCACCATGGACTTCCGCACATGGAGCTCTCTCCCCCGCGATGACAGCCTGGAGCCTCTGCCCCTGAACTGGGAGATGGCTTACACTGAGACCGGCATGGTCTATTTCATAGAGTAAGTGAAGGACACAGCCCACAGGTCATGTGACCATTTAGGGCTAAAACAATCAGTCAGCCACTTAGTCAGGCGAACTGATAAGCATCAGCTGAACTGTGGTCTCATTGATGTAAATGGGGTGGACAAAATAATAGAAAGACCTGTAAGTAGAACTCAACAGCAGCACAAACTGTGTCCTCTAAAATGATCGTAAAGTTGATTCAACACCTCTTTAAATCCATTTTAACTAAAACTGAACATTATGGCCTTCCTGTAGGTAGGATTTAATACAGGACGGTCAGTCATTACCTTGAACATGTCAGTCCTAAATATACTAAATAATACATGTTGGTGTTAGTGTAATCTGTAGCTGAAAATAGTCCCTGACAAATGCAAAAGACTCTGTTTGAATAAAGCTATTGTAGGAAATGATTTAGGTTTTTTGTGTATGAATTAAACCTTATTTTCGTGAGCCTTTGTTTAAGATTTAGAGTGTCGATAGGAACCAGTGGGCTTTTGAAGAAAAATATGGAATAACAGAAGCTGTAAGAGTAAGATTAGGTGCAGTGCAGTCTATATGCTGGATGATGACAGTTGAAATTTAGGGCAACTGTCGACTTGAGTGCTGTTACTTGTTGTTAATTATGCCGTCTTACAACTGCAGTGAGGTGTGTTGCAAGATGCGATGTTAAAAATGAAAGTGTTGTGTGTATATTTGATGTCACACAGCATTGTATTTACTGCTGTCGTCTTTATGCATAATGAAACACAGATAAATGTTTCTGTCAGCATCTAATCAGCCCAACAGTGGGCTTAGGCTTAATCCTGGGTGTGTAATGATGGGTTTGTGACCCACAATTTGCATCATTTCTCATCGCTGAATGATTTAAAAAATGGCACTTCAAAAACACTGTGTTCAAATACAAGAAAAGGAAAGAGTGAACTGCATACGATACACAAACACTGATACCTCCATGATGACAGAGTGAGACAGGAGTTCACATGATTTGAGGCCCCGTGCTTAAAGGGATAGTTCGGGGTTGTATGAGATACTTATCCACAGGCAGTGTCTTACCAACAGTAGATAGCGGAGACCCACCTAAAAAAGTTAATATCATTTTAAGTGTGTGTTATATTTAAAATATTTTCACTGCTTTATCTTCCGTCAGACGTCTCTTTCCAACAGGGAACAGAAGCTGTTATATCGTTCTCTTAAAAGCAACCAGACTCCTTTGACAAAAGCAGCAATTTTACCTCGTTGCTGGTCTCCCGCTGCCTCGCTTGGTCAGTCTGTGTTATTGTTTAATTTTGGTGTTTTGTGTTATTTGGGATCCAAACTAAACAGCGAAACACTAACTAACTAACCAATGGAGGCAGCGGTAGACTCCCATGATCTGCCGGGTAAGATTATAGCTTTTTTCAAAGCGGTCTAGTGGCTTTGAAGAGAGCTTCAGTTCCCCATCAGATTATTGATTTTCTCAGGTGGGTCTAAGGAGGCTAAACATGTTTTGCTGCTGCCCCTGTCCACAGCAGTGCATTGCTTAGCTTCTGTACCGGCTCTCCTGTCTGCTCCTCCAAGCTAAGGCGTGCCAACCGCCCTCTACTGTAGCTAATACACTGCCGATGGATAAGTACCTCATACAACCCCACTTCAAAAAACCAGAGCTAGCCCTTTAAATAAAGCTCGGAGCTCCAGGATGGCAGAAAGGCTCAGATTTATTACCCAGTGACTCCCACAGTTGTTTACCTAACATAAAGACAAGAGGAGCTCTCTCGCTAAACCAATCGATACTTTGATTTTAGAACAATCGAGTAAACAAACCTCTCTCAGAGGCATTTTTGTGTATGTGCATACATGCATGCGTGTGTGTGTGAGTGCAAGCCAGTGTGTTATTATTCATATTTGGCTCCGAGCCACTTGTCTCTGAAGATATCAGAAGACCATTGTGATTTTCCTCCTGATTACACACCCCACTTGTTTAACACATTTGAGGGTAAACGAGTTTGTCGTGTTTCACATTCAGAGGGGTTTTTTCTCCCCTCTGAAAAAGCCACCTAACCATGAACGCGGTGATGTGACAGCTGAGCGTAAACCAGTGGATTAGGTGTTTGTTGATGAATGCAGTAACCCCGGTGCACAAGGGCGGATCACACAGCAGAAAAAGGTTGCCGTTTTTCTGTTTGCTGGCTACTTGTGCCTCAGCAGCGCTTTCTCTGCTGGCACAGGTCATTATTGTTGATATTTACTGGCTGCTCTTTGTGCTCCGCAGCCACAATACCAAGACGACCACATGGCTGGACCCCCGCTTGGCAAAGAAGGCGAAGCCCCCTGAGAAGTGTGAGGACGGAGGTACTGCACTACTCAGCTGGTCTATTCAAGCATGCAGTCATTCCATTAATTACTGCACCAGCATTTACATAAGGCCATACCTCTATTGTACATTACATGATCCATCACTGCACATGATTTCACACATTTAATTAAACAACCAACCAGGGTAAAATGTGACCGTGTAACTTTGAAATGACACGTCACCTAAGAGTAACCTGAGGCGTCACAGTCACGTGGCCTAATTTTTCAGAAATCTAGAGCTCGGGTATACTTTAAGGAATTCCAGACGTGCCTTTGTATCCCCAGGATGCTAATGTGGGCTTAAGTGCAAGCAGAGACAGAGAGCGGCCACGGCTGAAAGAGTGGGACCCTTCCAGCTGGGTTTTAATGGATTTTTACAGGCGGACAGAAAGCTAGTTGGTGTGCTGCTTCTGAAAAGCAACTCCAAAGCTCTGTCTTCCGTGAAGAGCTCTTTTCTCTCTCTCTCTCTCTTTTATTCTCTCCCTCTGCCTGATATGTTCATCAGGGCATGACGTACATCAGCCATTCCAGCCGGCCTGCTTGTTGAAACCACAGAAATGTTCACTGAATTATTGTATCCTATTTTCATGGCTACTCTCTTATGTTAAACATCCCAGTCAGAGGGAAAAAATACACTGGTAACTACTGCTGTACCTCACCACCCTGTCGAATGACCTACAACTCCCAGATGATTGTCTGCTAAATACTGCGCCCGCTCTTCTGCTTCTGTCTTCCATTCCGTTATCTTTATGTGCCCTCCCGATTTGCATCCTTCCACAACACAATGACACGCTGTTTTCCTTTTGCAGAGTTACCTTACGGCTGGGAGGAAATTGACGATCCGCAGTACGGCACGTACTACGTTGAGTAAGTTTTATCGATTTGTTGATATATGCAGTTTCCGAGCCCTCCAGCTGCCAACATCAGTGCAAACTGTTTTATCACACTTGTTCCTCGCAGATGCGTGTAACACAAGCGCATTTCACCAGAGGGATCAGAGCACAAGTGCATATTACACTGCTTAGTGTACATTAGCAGTGAACCGGCTTAAATCAATACTGTCTAAAAATAAACAAATGGATGTTGTGCACGGCTCATTTTGTTCATCTCGGATGAGAACAGTTGAGGATTCTGATCAGGATTTTCCTATTGTTTATCAGTGGGTGGCAAAATGAAACTCTGCGGGTAGCTTTGCAGTGACCTGTATGTGAACACAACACTGATTGTTCTCTCGCAGTGTTTTCGCAGCATCTGTGTAATAAGCATGTGCATCCAGTAGAATGTGAGTCTGTATATATGTCTCCACGTATTGTTTGTATATTTGTCCGTGCAAAATGTGTTTTTGTGCTCACCACCCCAGCAGGAAATCACTGAAACACGGCCGTCGTAACAGCAGTAGGGAGAAGTGGGGAGATTTTCAGCAAGAATGCATGGAGGGAGGAGAGTGGGGGCTGGAAGGCGAGGTAGCAATCTGTTGTGATGAAAAGAAAATGGGAACGCTGGCGTTGTTTTATTGCTCAGACTGCAGAAGGATCCCTCCTAGGTAGAAGTGACATGAGAGAGAGACTCGTGCTGTTTGGACAAGGAGAGTCAATGGCATATAGATAGGGCTTGTAGCTGCCAGTGTTTTAGCTTGAAATGAGCTCACTATGAAACAATGGCCGTGGTTTTATGCCAGGGGGACAACAGGCTGTTTACCTTGTTGTAGAGGAACAGGATGTTGCTGGCAGTCGGGAGGTTCATTTCCTACAATATTAAATTGCTAAAAGCCGTAGTAGTTTCCCCACATAAGGGGAGGCAAGCCAGCCTTTACTGTACGTATGCATGCTGTGTTTATGAATTTATTTATAATGGCGCCACTATAGCATCCTTCTATTAGAAAATCATGGTTCCTTTATAGGGAAGTGCATACATAATTAATTGCAGAAAAATGGTGCAGTAAGCTCAATAAGTCAGACGTGTGTGTGTGTGTGTGTGTGTGTGTGTGTGTGTGTGTGTGTGTGTGTATGCATGTCTGTATGCTTACATAGAGTCAGAAGTCTCTTCTCTTAAATCCGAGCCTCTTTATGTTCTAGCCACATCAACCAGAAAACCCAGTTTGAGAACCCAGTCCTGGAGGCAAAGAAGAAGCTGAGCCAGGAGACGGCTGCGATCCAGCAAGCCGCCGCGGCACCGTCCCAAGGTAACAACAGCACTGCAGAACCAGAATCCTGTTTGGATCGTTCCAACATGTCACAACTGCAGAGGAGCCGGACACATGTAATTAGGTTTTGCACACATGGAAACTTGCAGCTGCCACATTGCTGCTCTAAAACAGTGACCTTTAAAAACATCATGAGATGTTGCACCTTTTCTCGAGTCTCAGTCGGGTTTCTAAGACATGCTATCACATGTATCGCTATAATTACTTCCACCAGCTTTGTTACTGAACAGTCGCTGTTTGTAAAAACACCACAAGAAATTCCGGTCAGACTGAAGTCATCTAAGACGAAGAATCTCTTTGTGTGCTCGTTCCTTCCTTTTTGTGCTCTCATTAGCTGATCTTGTACTTCTATTATTTATGATATTCAGGAGCAACAAGAGGAGAATTTTGGCTTCATTCACGTTGTGTAAGGTTTTCTCTGAACCCGTTCTATTTCTGCACTCACGGTAAATCACTCTGGACATGAGCATCGACTAATTGTCTAAAATATAATTGTAGTTTAATTACTTTGGCTTATGCTCTGTACAGAGGGCAACCCTTTCCCCTCAGTCACTGTGATGTGATAAATATTGTTTTCAGGGAGTAGAGAGCGGTTGTCGTTTCATGCAAGGTCAGCTGAACGTGTCATCCTTCAAGTAGCCTCAAACAATAATAGATTGTCAAAATTAGGTTTTTTTCCCCCTAGTTTGCTCATATAATACAGGTTTTTGTCAGCGTTGCAGTAATGGTCTGTTCTTTAGGTTGACAAGCCATTTTTCTCCTGCAATAAACATTATGAATAAACAGCATGTTTGCATTACAATGGATGTTTAATATATTGCAGTGCTGCAGCGGTGGAGATAGGCAGGCTCGTAGCGCTTGCAGTGTTTCGGGGAGTGAGAGAGGGAATGCAGGGGAGGAGGCCGGCTTTTAGCGGTGCATATGGCAACAGCTGGTGGAACAGCACGTCAGAGAGGCCAAGCATAATCAGACGTTTCTCTGCTCAGGTGTGTGGGGACACAGGAAACCGCCATCTCGCCCCTGATTACAGATTACACAACCTAGTGAGCTGTCAGACGGTTGCTATGATGAAACCAAAGCATCATCAAACAACGGTTGCACCTCAGGCTAGAATTCAGATTTTTACAGTTTTCCAAGATATGAGATTCCTGGGGAGTTTTATATCACGGAAATGACTACTATTAGAACATAAATACGCCATCTGAATGGGGTGTGTGCAGATACCCGTATACAGGAAATGAACCAATACATGCATGCTGTAAAATAATTCAGTATTTATTAAATCTAACTAATTGTGGCATTTTCCTCATTTGTATTTTCACAGGTTTACTTGACATCATAGTATTTTTATTCCAAAATGCCCATTTTTGTCATTTTTACTTTATGGTGATCTATTGAATATTAGCCATTTAGATGCAAATTATATGACGTGTTGCTGCAGTTAAACCTGCAAAAGAGACAACACTGTGGTTTTTGCAAGTTGGCATACAGCCAACATACCAGCCTTAAATGTGCCAACACGTGTTCAAAGTCTGCTTTGCTCTAATAGGTACATAGAGAACATTGTATGCTTAGGACTTTCCCCTTTTGTCAACACTTGGCTTTGCAATGAGAGATGTTTTTAAATTCTGCTCTTCTTGGAAACAGCAGCTGCATTGATGTAATAAAAAAAGATGTCTTCCCAATTATGTTGTATAGTGTCATTGAGATTTACAGCGCAATTGAGTCACACATGAGAAATCAAGAACCGTGGCTTTCTGATGCGGTGGATCTGACGGATTTGTCTGCCTCTGGCTTTCAAACCCTACCCACAAACATTGGCACAGAGACCTTCCTTGGACTCTCCCACACGAGTACAGTCTCGCACTCATTTTCTTCCTCCGTTTCACTCTCACTCCATTACATCTGTCTGTTTCTTCACACACAAACGTGCAGTGAAATGGTTATTTCAGCACTCAGTCAGTGGAAGAAGGAAAAACATTCCATGTTGAGTTTATCAAGCAATTTGAATGTGATTATGCAAATGAGCTTTGCTTGATCCATGCGACAGTGTGGACATCTGGAGTCCACAGTGACTGTGATAAGTTACACTCACTCACACCCGTTCATGTCTGCGCTGGATGTTTCTGACTGCTGAACCGTTTGATAGTTCGAGAGTGCCTGCATTTAAATTCCTCGCACACAGCTCCCAAAGTTATAGTTTTTAAAACTGAAAGAAATGAGAGGGAAAATGTGCAGTTGTTGCTTCCCGGTCCAACTAGAAAGCTGCTGTTGTGGTTTTGAGGAGTAGATATGGAAATACTGGAAGTCACTGTCCAATCACCGTGTGCATCAGAGAGAGATAAAGAGGTGGATTCCCGCTTTAGATTTGCATACACAGAGCAGTTGTTTTCTGGTGAAGCACACACATACATTGATGCAGTCTTCTAAAATCCAATTTTAGCAGTGAATCTCAAAAGTCTCATAAACGTGGCAAGTGTAAATCTAAGCAAAGGGAGCCGCAACTCTTGCTTTTATTTACCTTAAAGAATAAGGCTGCTGCTTTTCTATAATTTTCCTACTGTCAGCAAAAGCCATTAAGTATTGTTTGTGTAGCCCAAGCCTAATATCACTTATTCCTGTGGGGCATAGGCCTCAGTTGTTGTCCAGAAACTGGAAAACTACTAAACTGGTAAAAACACACGAGTAAGCTGCACTGTTGCACTGAGCGACTTTCCTTCGTTCCCATGCACACAGACACTGTTTTGAGTCAAGCCCACATTCATGTACTGGTGGCATGAACACTCATTAGCGCGACAATTGTGGCTGAAAAGAATCAGTAACAAACACAAATGCTAATTTAATGTTTTGTCAGTGCTGGAAGTGTGCCGGTACTCACCTGCACACAGTACCAGCACTTCCTCATGTTACTATTTGGTGTACCATGACTTTTTCTTGCGCACCAGCACTTCTCACAGGCTGTTGGAACACTTTACTACCTTTTCCATTACAGTTTCTGTGGGAGATTCATAGTGGCTCTAAAAAAACAGCATTACCAGAGCGTGCCACATGACGCTCACCTGTTCGCGTTCTCACCTGCCTGCTTTTCTCTGTCAAGGATATCGAGGAGCTAAGGGCATGGTGGCTTCAGTGCACCACACACTAAAGCTAGTGCACGGAGGCAATTATTTTTCACTCTATTAATTGAAATGTTTGTCCCCTTGATTAATAAATGAATATATGTTGTGAACATCAGCAGTATCTCCTCACATCTTTTATTCTCACAGATATGATAATTAATACTTAGCAGAAGTAGTGAGTAAGGTTGTTTTCTGCTTATTTTCCCTTTGGCTGCAGTTCGTTCACTTTTAAATAAAAAGAAACGGGTAGCTTCTTTAAAATAATGGCAGGCCATTTTCTAAAGGTACGACACTTCTGGCTTCCCAGAGACAGACGGCCACGTCACAGTCTCTCAATATACAGCCCAGGAGCTGGAATGTGCGTCATTTGTCACCAGCTGGCTTCAGTTTTACTGTTTTTGAGCTGAAGCTATAGCGCAGCTCGGGCCAGAGACCATCAGGCAGCAAGGAAAAAATGGTGTGTCCATGATCTAAAGTGCTGATACCACAGTAATGCCAGATAGGCGAGCTGCTCAGTTTAATGCAGTGTGACCCTGACAGTTGGTTATCTAGTGTATTGCGTATGCCACAGCCAAGCTGCAGGTCCATATTGATGTTGCCACTGACCTTAAGTTGTTCCTTACTCAAGTTATAAAAAGTCGACACTGACAAACCCATTTTTTTTCCGAGTCACTGGCTGCAGTATGGAGGGGATAAGAGAGGACATTGTGCTAAATTGGACACTGTCAGAGGTGTTCTATCAGTGTTCTGCTCTATAGTTTTGTAAAAGGAGAAGGCACATTACAGTTAACAAGTGAATTAGCATCCAAAGCTAACATTTTATATCATCCCATCTGTCTGTTTGTGCTCCTTTGTCAGAAGGGTTGCGCAAAAAGGTCTCTGTTGATGGGTTTATCTAGTTTTAGGCATGTACATCATGCCTGTTAATTAGAAATGACTAATTACTATGTTGATCCTCAGCACATAATGCGTATAATTGAGGTTCAATGCAGACATGGATGGATTTTGCTGTCTTTCAAGAGGGATATGAGTTTATTAATCAGCGCTGCTGCGTTTGATGCTGAGCTCTGTTTGGAGATTTGCACTTGTGTTTCATAAAGCTTGTCATTCACTCAAGCTTTCTCCCTACGCTTCGCTCTCCACCAGCTTTTCACACGCATATGCTCACATGCACACTTTCTTTTGCAGGTAAGGGAGCTGCGTCTGGCTTCACTGCAGACCCCAGCCAGCTGAAGGGTGAGATGTACCACACAGCGCTGAAGAAGAGCTCCCAGGGATTCGGATTCACCATCATCGGAGGTGACCGCACGGATGAGTTTCTGCAGGTGAAAAACGTGCTCAGTGACGGCCCCGCCGCCCACGACAACAAGATGGCGTCCGGTGAGCAAAAACCTCTGCAGATGTGCACACACTGTTTCAGGCAGAGAGGTTATTCCTGCTCAGATAAGCACTAAAATCTCCTTCAGCTGGCTGGAAGATGTATGAGTTTATAACCGCTACTTTCTGCAATATTACAGAAAATTATTTTGCAGCCCACTTCTACCAAGTGTGCTACAACAAAGCACCTGGAGGTTTTAATTTTACCTCCGTAGTGTTCACTTAACCTAACACTGTCCCTTGAGTTCAACAAGGCAATAACAACAACTCTAGCTCTGTCAAGGGCATCGTTTTAAAGCAGACGTAGTGGGTGCGAGGCCATTCAGCGTCTTTGTTTTTTACTTTCTGATTGTGCTGTTGCCTTGCGGCTGTCTACATAAACCAACAGCTGTGAGCTCTGTGCGTGTGTGAGTGTGTGATGGGTACAATGTGACAGAAATCTGCACTCGTCTCCCTTCCAAGTAGTTGTATCAGAGAGTGCTGTTCGGGACTGTTCAACAATGGAGCGAGTGAAGGCGGGACAGGGGTAAAGTAAGAATGAATGGTAGACTGAAGATAAAGCAAAAGGAAGATGTGCAGCTGCCAAAATGAAAATGAGAGAGCGGTGAAGAGGAAAGGGACATTTTAGAGGAAAGATCCATTTTTACAAAGGAACAAGTGAGTGCTTTCCAAAGAACGTACAGAAGTGATGTCTAGATTCCAGAAGAGAAACTCCCCGTCACTCTCTTATCTCTCTCTGTTTTAGGTGATGTGATTGTTGAGATCAACGGGATGTCTGTGCTGGGGAAAACCCATCCAGAGGTGGTGCAGATGTTCCAATCCATTCCCATCAACCAGTATGTGGACATGGTCCTCTGCCGTGGCTACCCGCTTCCTCCAGATGTGGATCTAGACAGCGACGACCCTCTTCCACCTCCTCCTCCCCCGCCGGCCACCCAGCCTCAGCAGACCCTGCACGGTGGCGAGGTGGTGACGGCCGTGCCCCTCATCAACGGACAGCCGCTGCTCGTGAAAGGTGACGTCCTCCACGGCTCCTCTCAGGAGCTCCATTATGTCACTACGGACGCCAGCGGTCGGCCCGTTGTGGCGGCCATGCCCAACGGGAGGCAGGGCGAGCGGGGAGAGGTGGCCACCACAATGCTGCAGCCAGAGCTGGTGAGCGTGCCGCTGGTCAAGGGGCCCGGAGGATTCGGGTTTGCCATTGCTGACTGCCCGCTGGGCCAGAAGGTGAAGATGATCCTGGATGCCCAGTGGTGCCGTGGCCTGCAGAAAGGAGATGTCATCAAGGAGATCAACCGGCAAAATGTCCAAACGCTGAGCCACGCCCAAGTGGTGGACATCCTCAAAGACTTACCAGTGGGCAGTGAGGTCAACGTGCTCGTGCTGCGAGGAGGTGAGAGACTGAAAGAACAACTCGTCTCTGTATTTGTCCGGCTGACTTTCTGGCTATCTCACCACCTGTCAGTCTGTCTGTGTATCTATTCATCTGGCTGACTGAATGGCTGTGTGTCCATGTTATTCTATCCTTTATTCTCATGCTTTAATGCCGGCTCCTGTGTGACGTAATTTGCTATTGCTGTCAATACAATTTCAACAGTGCCCATGGGAGGTGAGGTCAGCGTGCTGATACTGACAGGAGGTGAGGTGATGTTGTGGTTGCTTGGGGGCATCAACTGACCACACACTGTTGTTCTGTAGAAGCCTGGGTGATGCCACTGTGTTTGTGGTCTGTATAAGGTCACCACAATAGAGACTGCTGCCTTTTTTAGCTGAATAGATCCACCTGCACCTCAGTAGCTGTTGCATACAGACTCGAGTCGTATTTCTGGGCGTCACATGTTGCTTATTTAGAAACTGTGCATCTCGAGCATTTCTCAAACATTCCTCCTGTGTGTCTCTGCTCAACCCGCCTCTGTTTATGATGACTCCCGTTCAGGCGTAATGCAGTCTGTTACAAGTCTTAGAGCAGGAATTACATAAGTGTGGGGATGTGCTTGATTCCAAGGGAGAGAGAGAGGAGGGTATGCACCCTTCAAATGTCTCCTACATCATCTCCAACCGCCCCAGGGTTTCGCCGCGTAAGTCGATGAACCCCGGATTGGCTTTGATCATCAGCAGGGTGCAGGCGATTTCTGCATGCCTCTACATCCATGGCCCCTTAAAGAGCCTTGGCTAAATGTCTATAGAGGGAAGGTCCCCAGGGGCCTCCTCCCCGTAGCTGCTCCCCAACCCTCCCCTCTTCTCTCCCAAACACCCACATTACTCACCCTTGCTGCTGCACCACCATCACCATGTGCTACTCCACTGATGCACTGCATGACCCCACAGTCCAAGCAGAACTGGGCTCAGCTTCACCCAGACTGCCCAACTGAGGAGCTAATGCCAGCTTTAACCCTCATTAGACAATGGCCTATGGCTTGGAAGAGGATCCTTCTGTGTGTGTGTGTGTGTGTGTGTGTGTGTGTGTGTGTGTGTGTGTGTGTGTGTGTGTGTGTGTGTGTGTGTGTTGGGGTGACATAAATTAGTTTACACAGCCACATTGTGGGGACTCTGTCCTTGTGGGGACAAAATGCAAGTCCCCATAATGTAAATCATTCAATTTAGGGTAAAGACTTGGGTTAAGGTTAGCATAAGGGTTAGGATTAAGGAAATAGTGGTTATTGGTGCAGTAAGTCTCCAAGAAATTAGTGTAAGTCTATGTATTCTTTATGTCTATGTACTGTCCCCATTGTCCCCAAAAGTGATGGAAATGCATGTTTGTCTATGTGCAGACATGTATTGCTTACGTTTGCACCAAACTCGCCTTTCTTACGGGGACAAAAAGTCGGTCCCCATAATGTAAATCATCACATTTTATGGTGAAGACTTTGGTTAATGTTAGGGTAAGGTTGCAATGAGGTTAAGGTTAGTTATGGCAAGTTTCCAGGGAATGAATGTAAGTCTACCCATTGTCCTCAAAAATGATGGAAACACATGTATGTGCATGTGTGTCTTTTACTCGCATTTTGGGGACACGGATCTGTTTATACGGTCACATAATGGGGACTCTTCTTCCTTATAGGTACAAAATACCAGTCCCCATGACGTAAATCATTACGTGTGTGTGTGTGTGTGTGTGTGTGTGTGTGTGTGTGTGTGTGTGCATGCGTGCGAGCATGTATTGCTTACATTGTGGGGACTCACGTACCTTATGGGGACAAAGTCCCCACAATGTAAAAAAATAATCATTCAATTTTAGGCTGAAGGCTGGGGTTAAGGTTAGGTTAAGGGTTAGTGTTGGGCAAGTAGTGGTTATGCTTATGGAGAAAGGATGGAGGGAAAACAGTGCTGTGTTTCAGGTGTGTGCATGGCACACTTCTTTCATGCCTTTGATGCCTCCAATGTCGGATTGGGAATTCGGCAGTGAAGCGGAAAAATGCCGCTGTGTCTCCCCTTTTACATCAGGCTCCATTAACCCCTCATCAAGCCAAGTGTTAGTCCGGCCCCACATGGCTGCAGGCTCCAGAGGAGTGTTTGTTAATCCAGTTTATGCAGGGAGTTCAGAGGAGGGGAGGAGGGGGCTGTAAGAGATGATCTGTAGGGAACAATCTGAGCACTTGAGATGGAACGTGTGGGTGTGCTGTAAAGCGAACAGAGAGAGGGAAGAGAATTATCGGTCATTGAATTATATGCATGAATCTCTAATGCCCTCATCCGCTTCCTCAGCCCCTGCAGTCGGCTTCCATGTAGTCAGCACTCCAGCACATGTACTACCTTTATATTCCCTATGTATCTTTAATCGCACATGGATGTATATTCCCTAATGGAGCATTCTTTAGTGAGTACACCTCTTGAGTTTAGAGCAGCTCACTGGTTTATTTTTATGCTCGCTGCTGCTGTTCCACAGTCAGAGAGGCAGTGCCACCTGGTGGACGCTGGTTCAGTGATCATTGTTGTTCCAGTTCATATCATAGCATTTCTTATCACATTCCTGTTGTCTTTCTATGTCTCTCCATAGGTCAAACATCCCCTGTGAAGAGTCTAAAGCCTGTGAGTAAAAACATATCTTTTCCTCTTCCCTCACTATTGTTTCCCCATGGGAACTTATCCCGCAATTTAATTTCAAAGCTTTTTGTCCTTCAGCTTAACCAGTAAGCCTCTGTTGCATCGAATTAAATGATAGCAATAAATTTGAATATTGATTATGTTTCTGGGCGCCTCCTTTTGTTTGCTCTGAAAAATGGTCTTAATTACTTCCTTTCAGTGTTCGTATTCTTAGGGCTGTTGTCAGGGGATTGCAACAGTAATGAAGCATGGATGAGCCTCTTCAGATACGCTGGTATTATTAATACAACAGTTTTAGATAAGGAAGTTGCCCTTTCTGCCTGAATAGGTCTGTCACAACCAGGGGTAAATCTTTGGTTTGTCCCTTGGACGTTATATTACGTTCAAATCCCACTGCTTAGCCTTCAAAGTAATCGGAGGAATGTAAAGTAAAAACAGCAAAAAAAAAAAAGAAAAAAGAGAGAGCCAGTGAAGTGACCTTTATTGCTTTAGGTAATCTATCACCATTAGCTGCTCAGCTGCTTGTCTGGGATAATGAGTTGTTCAGACTATCAATAAAATATGTCCTTCTTAGCTGAATACCGAAGCATATGTGATCTAATGAAAATCTAAGATTGAGATTGTAGCTGCAAATAACAACACTCAAAGCAGTAGGTGGTGTTGATGGTACATGTATTTCTTCTCAGAGACTGGAAATGACGGCCAGTACAGAGACTTTGGACGGTACAGACTCAGCCCCCCAGGCCCTGCCCTACCACTCCAACACGAGCACCCTGCGCTCCGGCGACTCCCCCAAACGAGACGCCGCCGAGATGTACCTGAAGTCCAAAGCCCTGCTGGAGAGCAGACGTAAGTCTACGCCCACACACCATCGCTTCCTCTCAAAAGTTTGCTTCTTAACCTTATGTCCTTCTCAACTTGAAACCATGACCTCCCGTTCAATACTGATAGAATATTACTCATCCGCAGAGCCTCACACCAAAGACATTGATGTTTTTCTAAAGAGAGACATTGAAACAGGCTTTGGCTTCCGCGTCCTGGGAGGAGAAGGTCCTCAGCAGCCAGTAAGTATATATAACAAGCATAGTTTAAGTATTTTAATCTCTATTATGTAAAGATTGTTCTATAAAGAAGGCGGTTGATGTGGAACTCCAAAATAATGAAGTTTTATAAGCCTTGATTTTTATTACACTTTCTATTTCTTTAAAGGCCTCTTCTCCATTATACTAACCCTCTCTCAGAACGTCTTTCCCCAGGTGTACATTGGCGCCATCGTGCCCAACGGAGCTGCAGAGAAGGATGGTCGTCTGAGAGCGGGAGATGAGCTGATCGGCATTGATGGTGTGATGGTGAAAGGTCGTTCACACAAGCAGGTGCTGGATCTGATGACCAACGCCGCCCGTAACGGTCAAGTTATGTTGACCGTACGCAGGAAGGTCATCTACAGGGGTGAGTAATAATCAGAACAGCGCCTGACACAATTTCGATGTTTGTGAGACTGTTGTATTGATAAACATGTTCGGCACTCTCTTGATATAATGACGGTGAGTGTCTAGATCATGAAAGCTTGTTCTAAACACCCAGTGTCTCCTTGGGCTCTCCTGAGAAAAATCCTCTTTCACAGCATCTTTGTCCTTTGATTTCAGAAGCGACAGAGGAAGAGGCTCAGGAAATGGCCCCAGTGCTGGTGAACGGTTCTCCCAAGCTACCTCGCCTCCCGATGCCCAGCGCCCTGGACCACGAGTCTTTTGACATCACACTCCACCGTAAAGACACTGAAGGCTTCGGCTTTGTCATCCTCACCTCCAAGAGTAAACCACCGTATGGAGGTTGGAGTTTTGTCAAAGTTTTTAGCTTAGCATTTAATTTACACAAATCTTTTTTTTTTTTTTGGTATTTTTTCTCCAGTCCATATTGGAATGCATGTTTGGTACAAAACAGATGAGTCCAGATTCATGAAATCGTTAAGAAAATGCGGCAGGGTATGCACATCAAAAACAATAAGAGAAAGACCATTATGCTGGCTTTCTGGATATATTTCAAGGTTTTCATAGTCGTCTGTCCATCTGGGTCTCAATGTCTCATTCCTCTTCACATCTGTCGTTTCAGTTATTCCACACAAAATTGGCCGAATCATCGAAGGCAGTCCCACCGACCGCTGCGGCCTCCTGCACGTCGGAGATCGTATCTCAGCGGTCAATGGGCGCTCTATCATCGAGCTCTCTCACAATGACATTGTTCAGCTTATCAAGGATGCCGGCAGTGTTGTCACACTGACTGTGGTTCCTGAGGACGGTGAGTGTCTCTGTGTGCCCACGTCTGCCTTTATTATAGTAGTATGTTGGCCTTGTGATGAATTTGGTTCAGTATGATTTTTGAACTTGCTTTATTCTGCCAAGTAATCAAAGCAATCAACCATGGATTCAATAAGAAGATATAAATATTTAGTTCTAAATTGAAAGTAAATGAAATGACATCTTCATATCACTGTAAAGCTCACTCATTTAGTAAGAGTCAGATTACAATGCTTAGAATTATTAAGTGTGTATGAAGCACGTTGTAGAAGGATTCTGTACACTGTGCGGGCATTTTAACAGTCATGGCTGTAATGACTGAATGTATTTTAGAATACAAGGGCCCTCCATCTGGAGCCAGTTCAGCTAAACAGAGTCCAGCTCTGCAGCACAGAGCCGTGGGCCAAAGGTCAGCGCTGCAGGATGAACGGTAAGGATCTGCTCTCACACAAAAGAAAAGCATGAAAGCAAAATCAAAGCTTTTGGCCACCAGGGGAAAAGGGCCTTTGAAACTGTTGAAACATCTTGTGCATACTGGGACATTGTAGCTCCAACTATACTCTGACTGCACCAACACAGTGCATAGCTGTCCCAGGATCAGTACCCTATAGAAGTAAATTAAGGTTTCAGAACAAAACCATCATCACAAATACCTTAAAAGTACAAGTCACCAAAATATACATATAAAACTTGGTACATATGGCAATACTGGGAAAATTACTGTGCTGCCTTTTTTACGCTTTTTTCTCCAAATTGTAATGGCCAACTCCTCCTTCACTGTTGGCGCTCTGACTTACTGCTGCCACCCCCACTTCTGGCCTGAGGAAAGCGCACACTGAAGCAGATCGGAAATGCAACAAGAAACTCCTCTAAAATTGAAAATTAAATCACATTATAGCACGGTTATGGTGCTATTAATACAATGATGTTGCTACCTGCCCTGACAAATTCTCCTGAAACAAAAAACTAATAGAAATATGATATAAAGTGTGTGTGTGCAAGTGTGTGTGTGTGTGTGTGTGTGTGTGTGTCAGACATAAAAGTGTAGAGTGTGTAGAGCATATGCAATACAGTGCAGCGTTCAAATTAAAATATCCAAGTGTGAAAAAGCATCTCTTTCTCATTTAATATCCAGCATTACATTTTTCCATAATGGCTTTTTGGGTTTATGGCCTGCAGCCTGCTGTTTAGAGCATGTATTACTGAAGGAATACATCTGTTGTTTGTTTTAGTTATAACCTGGATGTGGAGGAGAAGAGGGAGGGAGTCAACTGGTCCGACCACAAAACTCTTCCACTTAGCGAGCAGGGAACGCTGTGTGTGACAGGACCCAACCAGGTCAGAGGAATCCTCTTATTCCTTCCATTATATGTTAGCAACTATCTCAAACTGCTCAAGGCTCAAGTTTTTACATAATGCACATATAAACTCCAGTTTTTATTCAAATATTATGTTTGAGTACATATACTGCACATGTATTGTCTTTGTGTGTCTCTATATGAGTTTATTCCTGACTGAGTGTTATGTTATGCGCTGTGTAGGGGTGTCTCACAGTGGAGTTAGAGAGGGGTCCCAGAGGCTTTGGCTTCAGTCTGCGAGGGGGAACAGAGTACAACATGGGCCTGTACATCCTGAGACTGGCTGAGGATGGACCTGCTCAGCTGGACGGAAGAATCCATGTGAGAGCTCCTTCTATCTGTTCCACCCCTAAATACTCAGGGTTGGATGGAGAGAATGACGTAATGCTAATTTTGCCATTCTTAGAATAAGTTTGCCTTCAGGGGGGTGTTAAAAGAAAGGTTACGGGGTCATTAAAATCTAAGGTCATTATCCCAAAGGGTTAATGAATGTGCTCAGAGTCACTGAAATTAGTGTATCAGATTGTGACAGATCTTGTGTGCTCAGTTGAGCGAAGGGAAAGCCAGTGGAATTTCTAAAAACTGAAATTGTGGTGGAACTGCAAGAAAGGTCAGAGGTCACCGGAACCATTAAGATTCATTCTGTCTGGATAATATCCACATCAAATTGCATGAGAATCAGCCAGTAATGTTGAGTCTGTGAAGATTCTCACTCATTCAGGTCATGGTACGTCTGAGTGCCTTAGAAGGCAACTGGAATTGCTCGAGTTCTAGAAGACATTTCACCTTTTATTCAAGAGGATTCTCCAGTTCTAACTGACCGGTGGGGGGGGTCCCAGGTATTTATCCTCTTGAAGGATCCTTCACACCTTGTGAGTCGCAGGTCACAGGTCGGTCACAGGAATGATTCACATGTTGGCCGGCTGGGTCAATAACTCACATAACACCCATCCACACCATGACTCATGTGACCCATATGACTCACATGATGGTGGGTGGGTCAACAACTCACACGAATGCAGACGTCGCCATCCACAGGGCCTCCAGTTAACAAGAAATATCTGATGCTTGATTAAATAAAAGTCAACGCAGTCCTGGGAAGCTCATTTAGCTGCGCTCAATATTGTTAGATACAGTTTGGTGTGCCATTATAGACCATTACGCTGCTAAAATCTGATACTGAACATTTACTAGTTTATGAAGGGGAGAGGTAAATCAGAAAAAATACAATTTCTGTTGCCACATGCTGAATGCACCAGAGATTAAACTAATGAATTGTATTTCAATAACTGCCAGTTACACTGTTGCCCTGCAGATGCTTTCAGCTATGATGTGTTTGCAGTTTTTTTGTTTTCATTTACCAAAGTAATCGAACTCAGTCTCCACACAGCAAAACACAAGGAGTTTGAAGATGGTCTTTAAGTCTCTCTCTGCCTCAGATTTGATTAGATTTTATTCTTGTTTACTATTTATTGATTTTTATCAGATTTGTTTCTCGCCTACTGTACACCCTCGAGTGTCTATCCACCCATGCATGTCAACAAGCATCAATCTGTCTTTAGTGTCCTTAATTATGACACTGACCATTTCCAGGAAGGTCACACTGTAACTGACCCTGTGCTTTTTCTGTCCACGGAAGAGGCTCAGCAAAATTAGGCTTTCCCCATGGGGATTAAATTATCACATTATTATTATTATGATCAGGATGAGAGGGAAGGTGGTGCAGGGAGGGAACAGAATTGAAGCTCCCAGCAGAAATCAGTCTTCGGCTTGCCAGATTGTGGTCTCTGGGCATGACTTTGCCTATCCAAGGGTGGAGAGGAATGTCAACACTGATTAGATCCCAACAAACTGACATGTTTACATGCTTTATCCTGAGTTATTTTGTCATCTCCAATAATAGATGGTACCTCCAGGGTATTACAAGGCGCCCGCGTGTGTGTGGTATGAAATTCAGATTCTTCAATTATGCGTGTTCGTGTGTAAACATACCACTTCTGTATGTTTGAGTGAAAGTGTGTATGCATGCACAGCGGCGTGTGCTAAGCTTTGAAAGGTGTGTTTCTGTTCAATAATTGCATTTTCTGTATTGCTGACAGGTAGGAGATGAGATAGTGGAGATTAACGGGGAGGCAGCACGCGGCATTTCCCACACACGGGCTATTGAACTGATCCAGGCTGGAGGAAACAAAGTGGTGCTGCTGCTGAGACCTGGGGCAGGCCTGGCTCAAGATGGCAGTAAGTACTGAATACACACAATTCATTCAATTTTGGTACAAGGTGAAGGATTGTATTAGTAGGCAACTTACTTACTTAGCCAAATGACATTTACTAATTTGCTCCAAAAATACCTGTTTGGAACGCTCCACAGGTACGTTAGTAACAGGTGATAGTATCATGATTGGAATATGAAGTGTGAAAGGGGCATCCTGGAAAGGCTCAGTCATTCACAAGCAAGGATGGAGCGAGCCTGTATTAATGATAAGATAAGCTATGCTGTTGCTGCGTATTCAGAGCAGAAATATGAGAGAGGCGTCAATCTCTTCATCTAACTCTAAGCGTCCAAAGCATTTTTCACAAAATGTAAATTGTACAGCATGTCACGTATTATCGAGTTGTAATTGTCATCTTTGATAAATGTTTCAGTAAAACTTGGCAACAAGATTTGCTTTATTTCCTAAATATGTTTACTGGTTAACAAGGCCGAGACACTGGGTCGTTAAATACATGCTGAATCCATAGATCCACCTGATGTCGAGCTAATGATAATAATCCTCTTGTTAATTGATGGAGACTATTTTGGAATTGTGACACGCATAGATTTGAATTTTCCTTTATTGAACTTTTTATTTATTCGTTTAATCTCTAACCATCTTCTTCCTTTTGGCTCTTCTTCTCTTGCCCCTGATGCAGGTAGTACAGCTTCTTCTACTGTGTGCTACTACACTGAGCACCAACACTAACATCTTCACTGCTTTTAGTGGCCTCTTCTCTTTTACCTTGGTAATTCTGCCCTTTCTCACATATCTTCCCTCTGCTAATCTCTCAGTACAATTGACTTTTACTTTCTTCTTAGTCTAAATTTCGTTTTTTTGCATGAACATCTAATATCCGTGTGTCGATGTTGACCAACCAACATATGGCGTCTCTGTAAAATATGTGCTTTTCTTACAGGTCAACATGATCAGAAACGCATTTCACCCACAAGCTATTCCAGAGAGGTGTTTTTCTCTGACACATCACCCCTGTCCTCTCCATATCCCACTGGGGCTTCCATCTTCGTTTCCCCTCCCTTCTCCAGCAAACTGAAACACTCCCACAGCTGGAGTGCCATATCCCCACAAGGCCTCAAGCCCCGCAGCAGGGGTTTAAGCTCAGTGGAGGAGAGTGGTGAGTGGGCAGACAAGGAGGTACAACGGCTCTCTCCCGCCTCCCCTGAGCATATGAACTTCTACAAAAGGACCAGGCCCACAAAGGACTCCAGAGAGCTAAGCAGCCCAAAGAAAACAGGGGAGACATTTCCTAAAGCCAAAGAGCAACATAACACTCCCAAAAAGACTGCGAGTCAGGCACAGGAAGAAACACTGAGCAAGAGCAGGACATCTCAAACACAGACAACAACACGATCCACAAACCCTAGGAAGTCTCCTCAAGCTGGACAGCAGGTGGCTTTGACCCTGCAGCGTGCAGAGCATCAGCAGGGCCCTCAGAGGAGATTAAAAGACTCTTCCGGCAGAGAAAGCTTGGATCTCGAAAAGAAAAACGGCAAAGCGGGCAATCTTGAAATCAGGCGATACACACAAGGAAGGGAGATGGAAGGGAGAGGAGAAAGGCCTGACCGTGAGCAAGAAAGCTTTAAAAGAAGGGTGGCGGCAGATTCTCACCACCACAGGACAACTCCAGTCAGAGAGAGCGAGAAAGGAAAAGACTCGAGGCAGAGAGATGCTAACGGGAAATCTGCAGACGACATGAATACAAGTAACAAGGCTATCAACAGAAGAGAGTCGCTGCTGGCTTTTAAAGATAAATTGAGTAGAAAAAGTTCTGTGGTTTCGCCAAAAGAGGCAAAAGGAAGGGAAGACACGTTTTCCTACTCCTGCAAAGATGGCAGTAGTAAGGAGGGCAGTGTGGCCTCTCTCAACAGTATTCCAGGGACCCCGCAGAGCCCAAAAGGACCTCTTAGCCCCGGCCCTTGGAAAGTGCCCAGCTCAGCCAGAATCCTCTCCCAGGCAGAGGTCCTCCGCGACCCTTTGTGATAGAATACTGAATCGCCCAGACTTGAGCTGTGCCATGGAATATTTAACAGTGCCCTCAGTGGACAGTTTTTTCTGAGTTCTTCCATAAAACAGAGACGTGCAACATGGTGCCACTTTTATTACCTTTGGACCATGTCCAGATTTGTCTTTTGACAAGGTCTTTTTTGGGAGTCCTGTGACATCGGACGTGGCATGTAGCAACTCCCCTCCGCCTTGTCCGCTGCTTCGGCATCTTTGATGTGAGACGTCAGCATGTGCGGCATGCTCGGGGCCTTGCTAGACAAGACATTCTGAAATGTGAATATGTGCCAATCCTGGGAGCCTCCTGTGGAACATCGACTACCAACAGCGCTTCACCCATTACAATGCAATGACCCATATGCAAAGAAAAGGAGAAAGGCTCTCGCCTGTAGTATACACCACATGTGACTGTCATCTAGGGTTTGATTTTGCTCTCGGTCTCATTGTGGGATATTTTGACTTGTCTTTTTCTTCAAAGTTTGCTCAACTGCATGCAGTCGGTCCTTCTGTTTGTTTTACTGCACGTGTTCTGCACATCACTGAGGATGATCCTGTTTCTTGTTTATGATTCTCATTCTAAGCACCAGGCCGATTTCTAATACAATCCAGCAAGCATTCACTTTACCGGGGACTCTAGACTGTTCTTATGGTTATAGACATGGCTCTCCTTCATACAGACAGCATCATTAAAAAGACCAGAAACTTGTGGTTTGAGAACTTGTTTACCATGTGTATGATAACCAAGCTGTGTGTAATTTATTGAGATAATAGATTAATATGTGTATATGTAGCTGTACCAAGCCATTCCACATTTTGATATAGACTTCAAAGATTTGTCCCATGTTATTTGAGCTTTCACCATCCTTCCGATGTACTTCAGTGGTAGGGATTACCATGGATCTTGTAGTTCATGAAATGTATAGGTAGCGTGCAAACGGCTGTACCAAATGTTTGCAGTCGCTCAAAACGTGTCTCATTGTGAAATATAATATATATATATTTGAATGTGTCATGTTTTGCAGATTCTAACTTTCAAATATCTATTGAATTCCATTGCACTGCATCTGCCCTTGTAGCATAACAGAATGACCATGAGTTGTATTTAATTCGTGATGTTGACTTGCTACTAATGCATTAACATTTTATTATTGTTATTATTATTTTATAAAGCTGTTTCATTTTTTCTAAAGGATTCTCCGTTTAAGGCCAAAATGGCAATTTATATAATACTGTGCAAGGTCTGAGTCATGCCCCTGATGGTTTTACCTTTGCCTATTGAAAAAAGAAAAATGAGGGTTTTAAATGTATTTTGTCAATCCTGCTGTGTGATTATGTGCCAGGGTAGCTTGAAGGATAATGGAGCTTAGGGAGCGATGTGGTGGTTTAGGGACATATTGAGCATGCTGCTGATCCAAGACAGGTATACAGAGACCCCCACCTTTTTACATATTTTAAGGGAAGCTGAGCTGATGGATATCAGATAAACAATTGGATGTGGGAGTCAGTGAAAATGAGAAAAAGTCTAATTTCACTGTTGCTTTACTACATTTTTTAAGCTTCTGCTGTAAAATCAGAGAAAGGAAATAGACTCAAGGTACCCAGCTATAGCTAATGAGATTAAGACATATTCAGATGAGCTCAGGGAACGCAGTATAGTAGCAAACGTGTGATAAAGTCAATATCAGGGACAGTGAAATGGTGGTTAAGGTCTGTGAATGACTGTGATAAGAGCTTGTGATTGTATAAAGGAGTTTTCAGGTTAAAGATAATGAGATCGTGCGCTTTTGAGCCAAACAGTGGTAGGTTTTTGTGCAATAGTTTGGTTGGTCGAATGAATCAATCCAGCCCCGAGTGTCAGGTACAGGCAGTTCAGTCTGGTGAATCAGATAATGCCCTTTTTATTGTATGTCCCCTGCACTGTTGTACTCCTTTACACTTTCATTTTGACCATTTTCTGTCTCATCTCTGTATCATACTGTGGCCTTGCATCGCTTCATTAGAAAAACAATCCTCGTGGTATCTTCTACATTCTGTAGGAACAGTAGATGTAAATGTTTGTACATTGTACAGCACCTTTATAAATACTTGCTGAGTGCTCTTTCTGGGGGAAAAAATAGAGGTATATTAAATCGCTCCATTATTTTTTTATGTAAAAAAAAAAAGAAAATATTTAAAAATGGATTGAAAAGGATAGACTATGACCTCGACATGGTGTTCCGTTCATGCACTGAAAAATAAAGTTTTACTGAAAACACCCTCTGGGCCTCTTGTACTGGAAGTAAAACGCACATTAATTACAAGATTTGAATTAAAACCATGCTTTTCTATTTATGGTTTTTCATTGTACCGCCAGCGCAGACAGGTGTCATGTGTAGATCAATTTCTTTCACACCACGGTCCAACATTGCTGTCCTTTCACACGACAAAGCAACATAAGCTACTGTTACTATGGCAGATTTCCATTTGCCATGGTAGCCAGCTGTTTTTCTCGACAGGTCAGAGAGAGCGTGACGACGCAAAGTAGATGATTTTTCAATTACAAGAGAAAGCTCAGAAGCATCTTATGCATGGCGTCGGGGCCATTAAATATCCATTTTTCAAAAGCAGGCATGAATCATGGGGCCATACTGCGAGAACACAGATGAAATTTGTTCAGATCCGGATGAAACTTTCAGACCAACTGCAAATCCTCAATGAAGTTCCAGCTGCGTGAGCGATATAAGGATTATATAAGCTACGAATCTGGTGAAGTGCCCCACTGTATATTGTACCTAAAGCTGAGACACATGAATGGATCGAACACACTGAATTGGACAAATGACTCGAGACAGGTGTAGCTGTGAGAGATTAATTAAAAGCTGTTTGTCAAAGGCTCTGCAGCGTTTGTGTGGGATTCAAACGTTTGTAAATGAAAATTGGATTATCTGCAGGAAGCTTCAAATCAAGACTGATACAAGTTTACTCTGAAATTCTGCACATTTGCAAAGCTTTTGTTGGGAAACAGACCAAAGATTTATAAGTTTTCTATCATTTGCTTCAGGAATACTCTGCTGTGCATGCTTCTTCTTCTGCAGCTCTTTATTACATCAAATGCATGATTAGACCTGAGAGAGTCCACCACGCTGACCAGCTCCTGCAGGGCACTTAAGGGCATTGGACCGGTTGTTTTGAAGGTTTTATCGATGTAGAAGTACAATTTATCTGAGAATGACTGCTAAGATTCTGCACCTCTGTTATGTTAATGACTTTGACCTGGTTTGGATGAGACCTGCTCAGTCATTGAGAGCTTGACACCATCTTAGAAGAGCTGCCTTAATGGCGACAGAACGACTGGTAATTGCACGTGGTGGGATAATTGACTAAATTGCTTAGAAATGGCTGGAATATGACATTTGTTATGTTCTATTTCCGCCACAGGCATGAAATGATGTGCAGAGCTGGATTGTACTGACAGTTTCAAAGCAGAGGTAAATGTTCTGCGAGGAGCGATTGTCTTTGACCTTCTTTTTTAACTTGCACTATAATTTTTTTTTTTTTTCCAGGAAATGTCACACTCTCGGTGGTTTTAGAAAAACGCATTAGGAAGAAAATCTGACTTCTAAGATCCTCGAATCCAAATATGTTTTTATTGCTTTTTCTGTTATAAAACAGACACATTCTGCAGCGTGAATGTGGAACCCAAGATCAGACGTGGGTCACGTTTTATTAGAAAAAAGAAGAATTGTCTTTGTTCTTTGCAAATACACAAAGTTATGAAGAGGGTCAGAAGCAGCTGCTGATATCTGTAGCTTAGAGTTATCCAAAGTTAGACATGTCAATGGGCATAAATAAATATTTTTTTCCTTATTCAGCATTGCACCACAATCTTCACCTGGTGTTAGTTCACCACCTACAAAGCATGTTTTCAAATGGATGCAATGATGTCACTTTGTTGGACACCTTTAGTACTGAATCACATTTCTCATTGGAAGAGCACAACACCACATAACTTGTACACTGTTTACATAATAATATAATAAGCAGTTTTGAAGCAGTTCCTCCTTTACACCACTAGATGGCATCTCTGTGCATGGTTGAAAATGGTACACATTTTTGTAGGATTAGGTGTAATAGTTGTCTGGGTTGGGGTTTCTGTTGATTTCTGTAGAGATCATAATCATTAATGCATACCATGAGTAGAATATGCACCATTTGAGTTTTTTCTTCTTAAAAATAGGTCTTTCTGGCAAGAGAATATGAGCGCTTCTGAATCCCATGAAGGCTTTTGGCACTGTAGTTTTGTGAAATGTTCATATGAGAGGAAAGAAGTTTGCCAAAATGACGTCTTTTGTACGGTAACATCTGTTATGTCACTGAGATATATGTGTGTGAAGATGTACAGCATGTGTTGAGAAAAAGATACGATCCGGCTACTCAGACATCCCATTCTTTGTATGACTGAGCAGGAGAAAGGCAGGTGAACTCTGCAGCACTGCTGACCTTTTTTCCCCTCCATTATCAGTCAGGAGGAGAAGCAGATGCATTCTTCTGGGTTGCTTGTTGAGAGGGGAGTTGTCTTAATCTTTCACTTGGACAGGGGTGTTTGGAGAGATAAGAAACGCAGACTGTGCCACAGTTCGCGAGGCTTTCGAACATGAGAAGTCGCCTGGTGAACGAGCATTAGTTACCAACTAATGCAAGTTTTTTAAAGGCCTTAAAAGGACATGAGGTGCACCACAGGGCACATTTTATTGGCTTTACATCCAGCTGAGATCTCAAGCTTCTTTTAATACCCTGTACTTTTTAATGACGTAATGTGCATCACCAAAAATCTCCCCCGTCCTGGTGTTTCCTCACTTGTTCAAAAACACTGAAGAGAGTAACAGGTTGCTAAACTTTATTTGCTCTTTGTTGCCAGGTTTGTCTGTCTGTGGGTTTCTCAGGCAACCCTGGGTGGAGGTGGGAGACGGGCCCTGTCAACAAACGTCTGTGGTTGAAAATGGGTGGTGGAGTTACTTGGAATTTACCCCAGACTGTGTGAGGCAATGAGGCACAGCCCTCTTGTTGAAGAAAACTGTGGAATGTATCCATGACAATAACCCAAACCCCAGAAAGTGAGTCAGGCTCTGTCGTGTAGTATAAACTGTTATGGAACATATTACTTTTCACTAAATCATATACTGAAATGTAATTCCAGTTGAGTTTGTTCTGATCTGTTAGTGAGACTCCACAAACTTTTGGATCTGAATCTCACCAGACCTGAATAATAAAGGATTCCCCTTTTGGGGACTCACAGAGGGAATACCCCCTTTAGTCCAGGACACACCCATTACATTTCCACTTTTTGCTGTTGCTTGGGGAGACATCTCCACGTCTGAGCTGGGTCTTCTGAGCTGCTATAACTTGTGGACAAACCAGCAGTTTGTGCTCATTTACTGATCTTTAAGAGAACAGACACCTCTGTCACTGAAGGTGATGTGTTTACCGCTCTTTGTTCACCTTGAAACCTTTGTCCGTGCCTGCTCTCTACACTGACGCTGGAATACATTAATGTCAAGGTAGACAGTTCTAAATGCGAAACTTCCTTTAGCGTCTTTCAAAATAAGACGTTGACGATCGCATATCAGCAGAATGTATTTTCCAAGGGAGAAACTGCAAAATTTACATCAGCTCACGTGAGCTACAAAATAATAGCTTGACACAGACAGAGGTACAGAAGAAATGAAAGAATTACAACAAACAAAACTAAAATCCTAAGGCAGTGGAAATACATACCTGTAAATATAACAATGCATTTACAGGTATATGATATTTAAAACATGCTATAGACATCAGATGTATAATTTGTCAGTTCTGTGTGTTGTCAAATGTTATAGAAACACGTAAAATATCTTTTATATTTAACTTATGTGCAATTAAATAGTACCTTTAGTCAGCAGCGTGTTGATTACGCCTCTGCTTTTATTATGAAGGTGGTGCTTTGTCACTTCCTGTCAGTCTGGTTGTTGAGAGTAACTTGACCTCGGACAAAATGGACAGTAGTGGTGCGTTTATGGGAGGATCGCGGATGACCGGCAGCGGCTCGCGTCTCTGGAGGAGTTAAACTGAGACACAGACGCAGAATCTGGATGTTTTTTGACCTTCTTCAGGCCGGGATGGAAGTTTTACTGGACACCTGTGGACGGCGCGGAGTGAGACCTCTGCTGTTAATATACCTCTTTGTCGTGAAGGCAACAGGTCAGTAATATCATGAGCCGGCACTGTGCTTAATGAGATAATATTTATCAGCGTACCGAGTCACATGAGAGTCCCTGAAAGAAAAGCCAGGCTGTATTTTCTGTTAACTGTCGCGCGCTGTTTTGTCTTCCTCTGTCCAAAAAGCTCACAGACTTATCATTGGTAATTGTAAAACTTTTTCGCAGTAAGATCACTGTTTTAGGCCAAAATTTACCATAAAAATGCGTAATTTTCCATGCGATTCATGAGTAATAAATAGCAATGTAAACAATCTATAGTATCCTATACAACTGTTTTGTCAAAAAGTATTTTTATGGTGCCTGTTTTTGTGAATGGTGTCATAGAAATGTTGATTTAATTATATAGTTTTTTGTATTGGGGTCATAGTTGAAGGTGGTGTTTCGTGATATTGAGATGTTTTTCTAATAATTTGCTCCCCTCATGTACATAAATGGGAGGTACAAAAAATTAGAAACAGCTTTCAGTAGAGTCCAGTGCATCACCTTTAACTATGACCTCTGCAATAAACGTATACCTTGTACAGATGTGCCTAATAAAGTGGCCACTGAGCATATAAGACTGTAAATTAACAATATTGAAGTAGTTCTTCTTTGGCCTCTGTATTAATATTCCAAGACTATTTTTTTGAGATGAACTGTGAAGACGAGAGATAAATCTTCCACCATAAAGGCCCCTGAAAATTTCAGAAATGTTGCTGTAATTTCCTTGGAGATAAGATGTGATTATTTTGGCACCACTTGCTAATAAGCCACCCTTGACAAGTTTTATAAATCCTAACTATTGGCTTCATATTTGCTCGGAAATAATGTTTTATAGGTCAGTAATCCTTATGGGTTATGGAAAACCACTTACTTGGACCAAGATCCATTCATTAATAACTTTAGTTCTGTCGACATTTACAAAATAATTGCAGATTTGATGGATTAAAACCCCTCTATTAATTATTAATTGACATTTATGACTTCATGACTTATTAGAATGGATTACTAACATTTAGAACAAAACTATTAATTACCAAGTGGAAATGCCCGGCAAACATGTTTTGTCTTGGTGGCGGCTCATAACCATAAAGCATTAGTTGACACAGCGGTGAGGCAGAGTGGCGGCAGGGGAAGCACCCAGACGCAGACAGAGGAAGCAGTATGATGACTTCAGTGTTTTATTGACGAAATACCTCACAGGCAGGTACAGGCAGGCAGGCAGACAGGAAACGGGGAGATCACAAAAATGACGGTTACATATCCAGAGGGCTGATGGGGAAAGTGAGGACAGGTGAGCAGGTGGGTGGGGCTGTCGGGTGATGGGGAAAGGAGGGAAAGACAGAAGACATCTGGTGGAGGAATGGGAGATGGCAATAAGCCTGGAGAACAGGGAATGTGGCTTTAGGGTGGGACAGAGACTTCAATAAATGATTTATTAATCAATAATAACACCACTAATTAAATGATCATAAATCCTTGATAAAGGAGGTCATATTAGAAAGTGTTTTTGTCCTGCTAAAGACGATTGTGCAGTGAAATCAGGACATTTCCTCACATGCATGGAGTCGTCTCTAGAAACGAGTACACAGTAGTCTATTTGTTTTATTTATCTGCTCATATCAGGATTTCATGTTTACAGTATTATTGTCTGATGACTGAGACACAAAGATGTTGTGGCTGATGTTGCCTCTTCGTCTCTTTCCTTCCTCAGCCGACTGTCCTAAACCTCAGGGCACAGGAAACAGTGTCTTAACCAATGAAGCGCTTCTAATTAATGATTTTCGAGAGGGCTCCAGTGCCACTTTAGAATGTGCTAATGGATATAAGAAAGAAACGGGCTCTGGGATCACAACCTGTATCAATGGGAACTGGACTGAACCAGATATCGTCTGCATAAGTGAGTCCTGGTTGCTTTCAGTTTAACTCTACTGAAACCTTATTATTCTGTCATTCTGGGGTTAAAGTCCTGCACAAAACTCCAGCATTGATGTTCTCTCCTTTCTTTTTCTATGACAGAGAAGAACTGCGGTCTCCCTAAACGTCAGCCAAATATGAGCTTTAATACCAGCGGTGGTACCCTGTTTGGTGATGTAATAACTGTATTTTGTGATAAAGGGTGAGTATACATGAAAAAGATATCAAATCGTCACATCTAATTGCTGTTTGGCTGAAAATAAATGTCTTAAATTTAGACAAGCAAGTGCGGGCACGGTGCAGCTCCAGTGACAGCACACAGGGAGCCCTCAGTGGTCGCTGTAGTCATTTTGCTGTTTTGCCAGACAGTCCTGCTGGCAAAGAGGCCGAGACGGCTGTAGCTAAGGTGGATTTGCTAATGGAAAAGATTTCTAAAGAAAAAGACAAATGGAGCCGCGGCGAGAAAGTGTTACGTCATGGTTTCACTGATTAGAAGCTTTGCTCATGCCAACATCGAGAGCTGTTGATACACACAAGTAGCTCTTCACTAAACTCTGCAAGAATTAAGTTTCAATGTTGAAAACGACCTTTCTGTTGCATTACATGACTGCACAGTATTAATTCTCCCTTAAATAAACAGCCCTGCTCTATTTTCCGTCTTCTTTCAACAGTTACCAGATTAGCGGATCGAGCTTCAAGCAGTGCTACGCGACAGGGTGGTCTGGAAGAGCCAAGTGTCAACGTAAATGTCTCTTTCTTTGTATTTCTCGAAGCCATAAAACAATTCTTCTTCAGCAAAAGCTGTTTTCAAAAGACAACCCCTGTTTCTCGCCTCTTGCATTAGTTGTTTGAATACATGGCAGCAGTGGTTTTGTTTTTTCTCCCTTCTCTACGTCAGCCAGCAAGTGTTTCTATTCTAAATGACCTGATCTGGAAATGAGAGGAAACACCTTTTTGTCTGATTCCTCAGTTGTAACCTGTGCCACACCTGCTAAAGTGGCCAATGGCAGAAGCTCATGGGATTCTCAAGGTGTCCCAACATATGGAGAGATCATACGTTACATCTGTAATGAAGGATACGCCCTCGTTGGGAAAGATAGCATTGTGTGCAGCGAAGGTGGCGAATACGATTCTCAGCCTCCTGAATGCAAAGGTAAGCTCACTGTGTCCGCCGATGAGAGGCAGGCTGAGGAGGCGTAAGCTTAATGCATAACAAGTACTGTTGAAGTATTTGAGGACCACACGGGTACCCTTGCATGTTTGAACCACTTATAATGCTCTTTGCATCATTACCAACCCTTTTCAAACCATTCAGTGAATTTGTAGATAGATGTCCAGTCTTTCTCTGGTTTCCATTCAGTCCACTGCAACATGAAAATCAGCCTGCAGCTGGTCCAGGTTGGTGTTTTCAAGGACATTCAGGCAAATATGTGAGAGTCAGACAGCGATTAGCATTGCATTCACCAGCTGAAGTAGATGTTCTGAAAATTAAACCATGAAAGAGAACAACTCCAGATCACTCTCACTCTCAAGCCTCAGAAATCAGAGGGTTGTCCCCAATGAGACAAGTTTTAAGCAAGTTCAAAAGCTCTGCAAGTGGATTTTCACACTGTAGTGGAAATAAAATCCAAACATTGGCTGCCTGCCTGCAATAAATCAGTCAGAAAACCTCAGTTGTGCTTTGAAATACTGTCATGTAACATGTGGACAATTTGTAGTTAACGGGCTGAAACATGCAAAACCACAGCCGTGGTCTTGTATTCGTTTTACAGTCCTGCAGTGCGCTTTCAAACACCCAAATGTGTTCAGCTACATACTGTCGGTGTTGCTATGGTGCCACCAAGGACACTCAGCATTGAGCGGCTTTAAACGCGTCTCCACACACTCCTCTCCCACCTGTTTTATGAAGCCGTCTTCAAGCCTTTTTTTTCTATTTATTCTGTTCATTCATGTCCGTGAATGTCTCACTCCAAGCTTTTCTTGTTCTAACTGCCACGCTCATATTCTTCATTAACAGTTCAACTGTGTTTTGACCTCAGAGTAACCTCGCTTTTAAAGACAAGTATTGCGTAATGTTTTCTTCAAGAGGATGATTAAACCTCATGAAGCACAAGGCTGGTGTGAGAAAAAAAAAATCCCATTCGAAGATGCATAACTGTCATTTGCAAGCACAACACATTCTGCATGTAACATGAAATCTGTTTGCACGCTCCACCGTCTCATAAACGCCTGATGAACGATGCTTATTTTAACCTCAGATGAATTCTCGCAGGTGTGACAACAGTGGATAGAATTACAACAGAAATGCTCACAGCAACACCTACGCCTCCAGCGCAAGGTAGAGAAATAGAAATATAAGTAAATATAATAATCGATTGCGACGAGAAAAACTTTTTTTTGACAGCAATGATTATTTTCCATGTCACAGAAACCTCCACTTCTACAGATCCATCAGCCACAGCTCACAGAGATAAAACTATCACACCAGCTGCCACACCTTCAGCGCCAGGTACAGAAAAAACATCTCAAAACGAGGCTTATCGGGATGTAATTCAGCTGGAACTCTTCTAGTTGCAGCACGAATGTATTATTGGCGTGCATCTCAGGAATGGCTTCTCAGCTTCACGGCCTGTATGCTGTCCGAACATGAATCAGGAATCATTGTGGTCGTTCTGTTCAAAGGTGGCAGAGGCATTTTGACAGGCGAGGATAGAGCGGCTACAACCAGTGTAACGTCGACAACATCATTTCAAGGTATTGACCAGTTTAATGAAAAAGCAGTCAAGTTTGAATCTCCTTTCCATTTGGAAGCTGCACAATTACAAGCTTAAGTTTAATAACGGAGCTCTGTTGCATGGATTTCCACTGTGCCTCCCCTCAGCACGTGCTTCCCAAAGCAATCCTCAGTCTGAATATAATGGACTTTTCTAAACTTTGTGAGTTCTGCGTGTATTTGCTCTGTGATTTGTTATTACAGTTAAATTTCCTGGTCGCTTCAGTGGAGGGAAGACAGAGTTTTTTCACTGTGGGATGGAAAAATGTAATAATGGAATACCTGGATTTTTCTGAAATGGATCTATGAGTCAAACTCTAGTTTTAATACTTTGAAACTGGTCATAAACGGAAAGTAATGGGTAGCAGTGGAAAATATAGACAGCACCGTAGTAGAAATATAGCGACTCCTGCGCTTCGCTCGGATACACAAAACCATTTAGGATGACAGTTATCATCAGTGTGGGCAGCTGAACCTCAACCACCAGACAGGTCAGCCGGTATTAGAGCTCACTGAATGAGATTCTCCGTTATTTTGTTGCCTTTTTAGACATTTCCTGGACTACTGGAACTAACAAAGTTAACTCAAAAGGCTTATTAGCTTCCTGGCAGGTGCACCCAAGTGTAAAACTGACAATTTGCCGTTTATCGGAGTAATGTGCCGGGCTTTTTCTTGCCGCTGACCCTCCAGGAAGCCACTGCTCACAGCCAAGATGTAGAGCGGCACATAACCCTCCTGTAACATGGGAAATTGTGTTTTCACACTTTTGCACAGATTAAGGAAATGAGATATAACGTGTAATTAGTGAGGTGCTGGAAAGGGGATCTTGTCAGGCTAGCTGTTCCTCCCCCTTTCCAGTCTTTATGCTGAGCTAACTGGCCTGTCCTGTAGCTCCATATTTAACCGAGAGGCATCAAACTTCTCATTCAAGTCTCCGCCAGAAGGCGAATAAGCATTTCCCAGAATGTCAACCTTCTCCTTTAACACGATGATTTATGTTTTTATTGTTTGCACAGCAAATGATAATGGCTTTAATTTACTGACCGAAGAGAGCTGTCATGTCTCCCTCCCTCAGTCCCTGTCCCACTTAATGCCGTCAATGTTTCTGGTCTTCTTCCCTTCACTGACCCGACATGGAGACATAGAGACAAATGGGCTCAAAGCATCGCATGCGACTTTTTCCACATATAAAAACGCACACCAGCAAATTAAAAGGACAGATGCTCTAATCAACTTGAAGTCTGACACATAGTGAATTTAAATCAGTAAACGAGATGCTCAGACCTTCTTGTGTGAGCTGATGATGCAGTCTGAGTCAGTCAGTTTGCTCACTAATAACACTGTTTTATACTTGCAGACATGCACAATGGGGCTGTAGATGTTAACAAGGATATCGGTGAGTTATGGAGCCCCAGTCGTATTCAGATGATAACATGAGTGCTTATTTATGCTCTGCATGTAACTCTGCGTGTGTCTTTCAGGATATGTACCTGTTATAGTCAGTGTGATATGCATTTCACTAGGTAATGTACAATTTGCTCTTTGGACTTTACACTTTAACCAAATTTTGTAGCTGAAATACAAAATACATTAAATCTTTTTTTTTTCTTTACAGTTGTTTGCATACTCGTGGTCTTTTTACACAAGTATCTGCTGAAGAGAAAAGGGTGAGATCCAGTATTTTACTCTTAACTCTTTAATGCATGACTCATACTGGATTATGCTTTTTATCCTTCTGTTGCTTTTTCTCTTTGCTCTTTTTGCTCTTAATTGCACAGTAACACACCGGTCAATTATAGCACATATTTCTGCGAACAAACACAGCATGCAGGGAGGTAACACGCAGTAACGTGGAGCCCTGCAGCAGATCAGATTCACATTCTTCACAGCTTTTTAGTTTTTGAGCCGTTTGAGGAAATCTAGATGTCAGTGTTTCCAGACTCATGCTGAGAAATGAGGGAAGTCAACAGGAAATTCTTGAATAAAACCGGCTCTGACATAGAAAGCGGCATCAGGAAAAATGTTTCCCTCAGGCCGGAATGAATCAGGATGTCTTTAATAATCAAGTTCAATAAATGTGCAGGAAGTCAAAACTACGCAGAAACAGGAGGACTTATTTTGAATGTCCAGAGCCGAAGACGCTTTTCACTGCAAAACAACAACTTCATATTAATGTTGGGAAATTCATTTGTAATCCATTAACTGTGTGTCTTATTGCATTAAATCAAGGTTTAAGCTCATAAAAACTCATTATTCTCTCCAAGCTGCAATGACTAACACTAACATTGCGGAATGCCAATTAAATATGCAATAAAACACCATTTGGTGAACTAATCAAATTTTAACCAACAAATAATCAACAACTCTGACACAAATTCCTTATTTGATGACACTATAGCTCATATGACACCAGAGAAGACCTGAAGCCGGAGTTATTACAGTTCCAAAATCTTTAGGTTGCCTGCGCGAATAAGGTACCTGTCCATTCCTGTGTATTTACTTTTATCGAGAGCTTTTGCCATAAAACGACCAAAATACCTCTGAAAACCATATTGAAGAAATGTTTATGTGCTCACTTCTCATAAAAAAGTGGAAACATTAGATATATATTAGGAATGATGACAAAGAAAGCATGATTGATCTCTTTTTTTTTTCTTTTTTACACCCCTGTGTGAATGAAGCTCAACGTGAACAGTTTTTTCTTTTCTGTCTCGTTCACACCAGCTCTGCAAATGGAACCAGGCCTATCTGTTAAAGAGCATCTGTGACCAGGAGGGGCGTGCCAGCAAACTGTAGCAGAGCCTCTCTGACTCAATGAGGGAATAAAGTCACTTCAGCATTATTGCATTTGAAATGGTGGATAATCAAACCTAAAAGTATCTGAATTTAAATCACCGTCCAGCGATGAAAAGCACTTTTTGTAATGATGTATTTTTTATTGCCACTTTATTTTAACTATTGTAAATACTTCATGCCACTATAGTATTATTATTTTGTACATTATTTATGTAATAAACTAGAATAAATATTTTAACAGTCAAGCCATGTGTTATGGAGTACTTTGAGTTTTTAAGAAGTCTTAAAGTCGTAAGTTTACGTGTTACTAATGTAGTGTTTTGTTGGACTCATGAAAAAGGTGATTCAAGACGCATACAATGCGGTTTATTCAGCTTGCAGGCTGAAATTGTGACTGATAAAGATACAATCAGCTGCATTCTTCGCCTCCTGACTTTCTTTTCTTCATTGTCTATTGTTCTGGGGCTCTTTTCGTAAGCTGTGCAAAAGAATGGGAAACCTTCTTTCATGAGAAAAGAGTCCAGCAGGGCACCTACCATCAATGAACCATGTAACACGAACTACCGCATCAATCATGAGGGGAAATCCTCAGGAAAGTGATCAAAATGTTTTTGACCTCGAAATGTGGAACTGAAAGGGCTTGTTAAGTCAACGAAGCACAAACCTGTACGAGCTTGTTAACCATTCATTTGATATGTGGAGGAGGCTGTTATCTATTAACCTGTGACTACCGGATGAGAAAGAAAATGTCCAATCTGAGTCATTTTTGTGCTGCATGGCACGACTCAACGTGCTTTAAAGGAGATAAGCCTTCATTCTGAGGAATTACCTTAAAGCACTTTGTTCACATTTTTCAAAGTAGCAGATTTTTTTTTGCTTAAAGGAGAAACTCAATGGTTGCATTCACATGGCAGCAGTGAAGGACCAAGCCATTATCCTGGCAGGGGTGTGGACCAGTACAGAGAAAAGCCTCATAATAAAATGTGGCTCCAGTGCTTCATTGTACTCTGGTCTGCTGTCATGCCACAAGGCGTGAACTGTGCCAGTTTGGGATCAGAAGAGAGGGCTTCTTGTTTCTGCTTTAAAAGAACGTACAAGTTTCAGTAAATCATTTTGGTCAGATTTTACAGTTCGTGTCAGTTATATGATTCAAAAAAGTGAGCTTTAGATGGATGCTTTGATGCTTTGAGAACCTCTGTAAGCGAAAAACACGGTCGTGAACAGGATATGCATTCATCATGGGAGTTATTTGTCTCAGTTATGTGGACAGCAGAGAGGAGGAGTTACTCAGAGAGACAGTGGTGGTGTTTGTAGAAGCTGTCAACCATCCTCCAAACCCAGCCCTAGAAAAGAAAAGATTTTATGATGCTGCTCTCTTCTTTTTTATGTTGGAGCCACGTCCATAAGTCTGTGGATTTAAATCAATACTTTTGATTTAAAAGATAAATCTGGTGATTATTTTTCGTTTGTCAGCAAATCCCAAGAAAAGACCAAAACCAACAATGAATTAATCCAGCAAGCAAGTATTTTCTGTGAAGCCATTGTTGCCCAAAGACTATTAAGAACACAGCACTGAATCACACGGTTGCAGTAGATGACACGTTCCTTTTAAGCACGTTTTTTTAAGTCAAGCGCACATACACCGTATTAGTGCTGCAAATCCTGAACACTGAGATCAATCCACAGAAAGTAGTTCCTCAGAAAAACACAATTTACTCCAGTTTGATTAATGTTTGCTAACAACTCAATGTTCCTCAATGTTTCCCTACTTTGGGAAATGACATCGCCTGATAGTCAATATTTGAGATTATGTTTGAGGCTGAGAACCACAGACAGACTGCAAAAGTTGAAAAGTATTGAGAGGTAGCTGACACACTAAAACAAGACCACGAGTCTACATCCATGCTAGCTGCTCTGTGAGGCTGTACTTTGGTGCTTTGAGCTAAACACTAACGCATCTTAGTTTAGCGTGTTAGCATGCTAACCATTGCTAATTAGCTGTGTGGACACACTACAGCTGAAGCTGATGTGAATATCATTAGGACTTAAATGTCTGTACCAAATTTCAGAGCAATCCATCCATCCAACATTTCACTCAAATCCACAAAAGTCAACCCTTGCCAATGTTTGTAGACTTATTCCCTGTTTCTTTTGCCTTCTAAAACCCTTTTCAGAGACAATTTGATACTTTTCAAAATGGCTAGATGATGTTCAGTGCCAAAACAAGCTGGAACAAGAAAATCTGACGTGTGGGAGATGCTCCATACGGCAGTGATGATACAGCCAGGGCCAGGATGGGTGTGGTCCTGTGGTTGAGCAATGGAAAACAGGTTTTGAAAGAGGAATCAGTGCCTCTCATTTAATGTCTGTACCACACCATTCATAATGATAAAATCACAATCCATCAAATAGTTCTTAAGGACTTCCTGTTTCACACACACCATAATCCAGTCATGGTTCTATTTTACACTTCTACACATATTAAAGGTTAACATATTCACCATCAACTACCCACTTGTTAGCATGCATATTAGTAGCTTAGACGTCTTTATCAGTGATAATAAAGCACTTATTAATGCCTTATTCTGATAACCATATCCTACAACTATGAGGTCATTAACTGCTCATTGATAGTAAGTAAAGAAACATTAATTATTATCTTGATAACCAATCCCTCAATAACCCTAACCCTCAGAATAAGGTATTAATACTGTATAAAGAACCAATATGCTACTAAAATGCATGCTAATAAGCAGCTAGTTAATCATGAAAATCTTGACTTCAATATAAAGTGTGACCCTATTTTTATGTAACAGTATCTTGAATAACCTGCTTTACTGGCCCCCTGCTGCACCTGCAACAGTCCTGTCCCATGTGGCCTCAGCACAGGATGTGAAGAGGCAAAAAAATCCTGACAGCAGGAAATGTGCTGGGTGTCCTCCCTATCTCAGCAAGTTTTCCACTCACTGAAATCAGAAGCATTGATCCCCCGACCTCTTTCAAACCCTGTTTTTCCACCGCACAAGTTCAGCACCACACCCATCCTGCCTCGTATCATCACTGTCTGGAAATCTCGTCAGAAACACGTTATCTCCCAAACGTCAGGTTTTTAACAAGCTTCTTTTGAGGCTCAACGCCATTCAGGTGCTTTCAAAAGTATCCAGCTGTCTTTGAAAAGGCTTTTATAAGTCCCAACTTTTCTTTAACATAATCCTTCAATTCAAAATTAAAATGGGAAAATGACCAAAATTGGAGTTACGAGGCTTTCACGTGACGAGAGCAAGATGTTACTCAGCACCTACTAGTTTTCCATTTAACTTCCATGAGTGCCTATCCTGTTTGTGAAGGACGGGAACATGATAATGACAGATCTGTCCATCCTCTTTGTGGGGATCCTATTACAGGAATTCACTTTGTTCTTATAAATCATAGCATAACATAAAGCTTTTATGCTTTAAGTGGTGTTCAAAAGACATGTGGTTGTAAACACACATCTGGCTCGAGGCGATTTCCATACATGCTTTTGCAGTATAAACAATTGCGGCCCTTCATTTGTTTACGTGTTTTAGTGTGTTTAAACTTTAGATGTAAACACAGCAGCATGCATGTTTTAAAGTGCTTATTCACACAATTATAAAGACTTGCAACCCCTCCCATTAAGCATTTGCACAAATAAATTCAATGTAATACATGTTTATAATGGACAGATGCTTCATGGGGAGTGAAGAGGATTCATTCTGACACAAGGTGGTGAATTAGCTGGTACAGATGCTGTCACGATGTCAGCCTCAGCTGAGTGAATTCCTAATGATTCTGCCTCTCTGACCCTCTTCAGCCACATTTCCACTTTCCCAGGCCCCTCTGACTTTTCTCCCTCCACCCCAGTCTGCCACCCGAGCCTCCCTGCTCTTCTCCCCACCTGCACCTCATTCCCTCATTAGTCACTCACACACTTTATGTATATACCCATTGTTCCTCTGCCAAGATCTGTTGCTGTTTTTTTTTCCTGGTACCTGTTCTGCATGTTGATACCTGCCTACCTGCCTTGGACCTCTGGATTTGTTTGTAGGATTGCGCTGCCCCCGTGGCATTGACCCTCACCTGCCACGTGATTCTGTTAGTCTACACATACTGTCTCTGCTGTAAAAAAATCATTGCACACTAGCACTCACTCTGCATTTGGATCCTGTGATAGATATTAATGCAAGAAGACCGGATGAGGCTGGAGGGGAGTTCAAAGCTTATTATGATAGAAATGAGCAGCAGGGCAGCACTCAATCAAAACATTTTAAGCTGCAACGCAACAAGTTTTAAACTTCAACAAGACGTGTAGCTTATCCAATGCTGGGGTGTCACACTCCCTTTAAACTACGCCACTTAAATAGTATTAGTATTAGAAAAGCAAAAAACAGCAAAAACAGTGACAAAGAGGGGTCAAAATAAATAGTATAAAGGATACAGTGCAAGAAAAACATCACTATGTATCTGACCATTATGCACAGATTATAAAATACTAATTTCCATAAACAATACTAGGCTGAATAAGACATAAAACATTCACTAACTGCTGATACAATTGATTGTAAATGCATTAATAATAAGATGAAATACTTAAATGTGGTTCATGTCAGTGAGTTTCAAGACAGTTAATGCACATTTATAGATATTTATGGAGGTTTCCTTGAAGTGTCACATCTAAAGTCATTACAATGTCAAAAATCATTCACTCTCAGGAAGTTTTACATCAAATACAACATGTTACAGCTGGACTTTTATCTGGCTCCCATGACACTGGTCTTTATCGTGTGCCACACAGAGGAGGAAATTCATCCATCAGCCGTGCGTGAATTCCCCCCTTTTACCCTGTTCCAGCCACGTGGTTAAGCATTGACCAGCGGGGGGGAAATCTCAGAGGAAGTGATGCAGTTTTACACACGAGGTAAACAAGACAATGAATCACAACACCACACACAATCAGACTAACTCATGTTTATGTGGCACTGCAGCGTAAACGTGGTGAACTGGCTGGGACACATACTGTGGCATACGCCGCTTTGTTTATGTAATTTTCCTGCATCCCTGACATGGTCACACAAAATGTGGCGAGTGTGGTGAGAGTGGTTATGGCACAATAGACTGTGGGGAAAAAAAAGGAAAAACCTAAGAAAGAAAGGCTATAAGGCTTTGTAAAAACTCCTCTTTAAAGTTATTCTCATGAGTAGGGCGGATGGAGATCTTTCAAGTTAAGACAAACAAGACATAAACGGTTCCCACTGAAGCCGGTAGACCAGAAACAGATGTTACGTGTGAATACCCTACCATCAGTGTGGCAGCGAGCTCAAAGTAAATGTTTACATGCTTTTAATAGAGCCGCTCTTAGCGCAAGCACCCTCACCAATATGGATAATTATTTTTAATTGCGCAGTCAACTCCAGTTAAAGAAAAAATGAACATCGGCTGTGGCGTAACGCTGCACACTATGTGGCCTTTAAGTGACACAGCTTACACTGACATTTGTGGTATAGGCATACAATGACACTAACAGACTTTCAGTGCTGAGCTGGTTCTGCTTTTTGAGGACTGTAGTGTCACTTAAAGTGAGTCTATGTTGCTTAACAGCGGCCACTCCAGCCATGTAAGCACTAGTTATGGAATAATGGCAAATTCAGCAAAGAGGAGCTACTTTACTCCAACAGTTGAGCTTAGCGGAGGATCAATCTGATATTCGCTCTCACTTCACGCAGGTGTTGACCAGGTGTGTGGAGTGAGTGGATCTTGGCTCCCTCGAGACATCTTTTTTCATCCTTTACCTGCTTCTGTCTCTCTTTCCACGTACAAATGCCCATGAATGCCTTCCAGGAAAGACTGTCTGTACTGTTAAGCTCATATTGAAACAATTGTCAGCTCTTGCCCCTCTTATATCCAGCTTTTCACCTTGCCTCTGAGTGTGGCCAATCAGATCAACCCAACCTTAACAGTAGCACAAGTAGAGAAGGTTAAGAAGTCAGAAAAGTGGCTCATCAACATATATCTAAAGTTTGCAGACACTAGCCACCATCCTGTACACCATTGGTCATCCCAGACCAATAACGGCTGTAGCAGCACAATCTCTGAGAGTACTGAGTAGAGAGAGGGTGAAGTTCAATGCTTATAAATCCAACTTTTCATTTGTGAGAGAACGAACATGCTGTTTCAAAACTCAGTCTCCTTCACTTGAAAAAAAATATTTTCCTATCTTTACTCCAACTGTGCTTTTAATCTTCATGTCTGCAGTGACCGGTCTGTAATTTTAATTGTTGGTTGTGAGCAGGATATGCACTCATCATCGTCTCCCACATCTGCTGAGGTCGAAGGAAAATTCTGAATGCGACTTTAATGCAACCAAAGATACCAGTCATACTTGCCACATCACAGTGAGGCAGGCACGGCAAGTCAAAGCAGGGCTGGGTGGACTCAGAGCTGATGATGCTGCTGCTGCTGACGTCATGTTGAACCGAGGCACTCCTTATGACTCACGTTCACTCTGAAGTGAAACAACGTCGATGAAGTTGACAAATGAGTATGGTCTTGTTTGCTGTTGATATAGCAACACTCCCTGCTATGAATATATCCTTAGCCATTCGCCAGGTTGGCTTCTTGCAGACACCAGAGATAAAAATAAGCCGGTGCTGAGGGTGGAGATGTCTCCCCCCTTTCAAGGCTAGCATTTCAGTATTTTAAGCCTTTTCGTTTTAGCTCTGATAAAGCTACACAACACTTATCCCTCTGTTTGAGAAGGTCAGCTGGTAGTGGGGAGTCATTAAGAAAGCGGTGGTGGACGATCCTACTCAGCAGTTAACTGTTGGTGTCTTGTAAGAGAAAATGTCAGAGCAGGAGAAGGAGACAGTTTCTGCTGGTGTAACAGTGTGAAATGTTCTTATAAGTTATGGCAGAGCTGCAATTCACAGCCAAAACAGCAAAATGCTCACACTAACAGCTGAAGTAGGACTTGGCTGGTGCAGTGACTATACTGCTAACACTGCTGGTCTTTTACACATATGTTTCTGTTCAAAGACATACTGGGATGCTGGGGGAGGGAGGCGCTTCTGCCATTTAGCTTGCCCTCAATGATATAAATGGGGTGGACAAAATAATAGAAACACCTGTCAGCATAACAGAACAGCTCCATACAGTGCAGCTTCCAAAATGATCAACTGAATGACGACAGTAACTGAGCAACTGAGCGATGAAGGTTATAATCATTATTATTAATCTATTACAGGACTGTTGTATTAGACCGCTTGGTGTACCTAAACTGGCAACTGAGCTCAGGAGCATAATTGCTTTTTCTGTTAACCTGCTGTTAACCTTGACAGTGTGGGTTAATCATTCATAAATTTTAATTAAGATTTTTTACTCATTTATTCAAAAAGACAACTGCATTAATATATATGTCAGTGATTCGACATGTGGAGGGTAATAAGCTCGACAGTTACAGGCTTGATTTTTCCAGTCCAATTTTGGCCCCAATTCCCCATCTAGTCTCCATGTAATGGCACAATCAGGCAGGCATGTATTAAAAGATTACATGCCATAATTAAATTAATCTCAAAGCACAAGAACTCAGAAGAATTGCCTCTGTGATCTGGTGTCAAAGAAAGTGACAGGCTGTAATTAGAAATGGTTCAATAACAACTTACAGTCGTTGAAGTCAGACGTGAAGTCTCCGAACAGAGGTGACATGGTGGTGACAAATAAATAATTTAAAGGCACACTGAACTTTAACATAGTCATATCAGACACAAAAACCTTGTTGTTATCATCAAGGTCGAAACACTGAGACTTTAACAAATGAAACACTGTACAACTTTGAGTGAAACCAGTTTTGCTTTATTAATGGACGCACAGTGTGAAGGTATGAACAACGTGTGTTAAAATAGCTAAAATTCTGAACTATTCTAATCTTTAAATACAAGGAAAACCTCACATGAGTTTGACAGCTCTGCAGTGGGCGGACACACATCCTCTGAAGCAGCGAAGCATTTAATGAAATAATCTCATTTTTTATCATCTGTTCCTGCAAGAAAAGTACAGGACAAGATAACTGCAGCTGGAACTTGCACACGGCGCGACTGAGGTTGATAATTCGAGAACAAACTGAATTCTTAATAAAAGCAAACACCCCAACGGAGGAGAATTCGGATAAAGTTGAGCTGATCGGGGTCATCCAGTAAAACCATTATGGTGCCTTGGACAGCCTGGCTGGTGGTTCAATGGTGCCATCTTCTGGTACTTTGAGGAAATGCATCATGCAGCTGATAGTCCCTCCACATTGTAACCGATTTCAAATGGTGCTAGACATGATGGAAACTCTGAACACCAGAGGAAAACGGTCAACCTTGGTGAGAGGGGGCAGGCGGGCGGGCGGGGGGGGGCAGGTGGTCAGAAGACTGGACTCATCCAAAACCTTCTTTACTTCTCATCACTGGAGCTGTTTGGAGAACTGATCCCTGGAACCAATGGACACATACTCATCTGTGGATATGTGAGTTTCACACATCTGGATGCAAACCAAACTCAGTCAGTGAGGTTGTTCCTGCTGTCACTCCTGAAGTCTGTTCCCACTCAAGAACACCGATTTCAAATGGTGCTAGATGGGATTTTATACTCTAAGACACCATCTGAAACCAGTTCCCTGGGGAGGATGCCTTTAGATAAAACGCTTTTTGGAAGCCACGTCCTTCTGTGATTAGAAAAAAAACCATTACTGTCTAAATGAATCAACATGTTGCATGAATTTGACTAAATGACTAATACTACCAATGAAAGCGGATCATCTTTTCAGAGGGTACATTTGATTTGTGCAAAGGGAATGTAATGAAATTTATACTAATTAAATTTGCCATTAGACGTTTTCCAGTGTCTTTCCAAACTGCTTAATATACTCACTGCTTTGCTTTGTGATGATGGACACGTCTCAGAGGATACTGTCCTTACCGATCCATCGTCTGCACAAACCATATTTCAAAGACGCAGAAACAAGCATTTAAGACAAGGTAACAGCATGTTAGCCTGGACACGTGGACAAAGAAAACAATGCTACGCAGGCAGTCAGTTGAATAACCGATTTGTTTTTGCTCTGGCTGCAGATAAAAACAAATTCCGGCTTATTAGGGTGCAGATCTCTTCTCGTCATGGCTATTTGATATGGGGAAGTCTGATTTCTTTTTCCTCTGAAAACCTCTGCAGTCTGTTTGAAACGCTGCCTTCATGTTTAGGTGTGGAGTTGAGATTGCATAAAAGAATGCTTGATAACCATCACCTCGACTTTTGGTGATTTAATGGGAAACAGACTACGCACCTGTTTTATCACACACACACACTGTGAAGGCAAATATTTGCACAAACCACATTTGACTGACTACAAAGCGCATTTTAGAATATAGATTGATACGTTTGACAGATTTCCAAATGTCTGTGTTTGAGCTGATACTGTTCCCTGAAACTTGGGAGTTACAGCTCTCTCCAAACAGAGACAGACTCAGAAAGAACCAGAAGATGCAGACTCTTCAGTGGCACCGAGACCAATGAGAAGAGCGACTGAGTCATGGCCAGCTCCCCTAAGGATGACACAGCATCTCAATTCCTTGCATTAGACGTGCATCAGATGACCAAGATCTCAGTGTAAGAAAGGGCACGGCAGCAGACTGGCACCAGAGCCCCCAACAAAACCTGTCTATGAATCATACTGGGGAAAAATAGATGTCCCTGCAGACTTCTTTGTAATGCACAATAGGATACTGTGTCCTCTCCTGGGTCCGCCTCAGGCATCCAGTCCCACTCCTGGTCCAAGAGGGGCTGACTGCGTTTGAAGATGGAAAAGCCAGATCCTAAAATAGGTGAGGATTCATTAGTGTGAACCCCTGTTGTCCATTCCTATGAGGCATGCAGTACAGTACGTCTACAGGGAGCTCATTCGAGACTTTCTCTGTCACTATTACTTTTGCTATCTTTTGAAATGACGGCACCACAACAAGACAACTAATGTGGAAAATTCACTGGATTCTGTTTGCAGCTCTGGCATTAAAAGACTGGCAGTAAGTGCTTTCTCAGTGTCTCGCACGCTGTTGTCCTGTTGATGGGAAAAGGTGACGTAGCAACTAATCCAAAACCTTCATGTGTCTTTCGGGGACAATTTCCCTGTCTGTCACTCCCTAATCCTCTTCACTGCTAGTTTAGTGTCTTGGCTTCTAAAATAACAATTCTGATTGGTTATTTTTCACCACTGATAATCAAATTTGCGCATATACGATGGCCGCCGTTTCACGGACATGTGCTCTGACCCTAACAAAAGATTAAAATATCCTCGAGTGCTCCCAGTATTTACATGAACACAGTCAGCTGCAGGAAGTGCTCGGGCAGACAGTGTACTATGAAGGCTGCAACACTGCTTTCATCCGTCTTCTCCTTGTTTTCGCTGTCCTGACTCCTCCCATGTAACGCTGCTATTTGTGAACTCTGCATCTACCTCCCTCTTGCTCCCTTGTTCTTTTTACTACGAGCTCTCTTCGCCAACTACTGCGTGCAGAGGCTGCTTTCTGCATCAAAGCATTTTTTTTTTCTGCCAAGTCACCTGACCGTTTACTGCTTGTTTAAAGGCGCATCAGCCCATTTTAAAACCAAAACAAAAATGAATTGGTTTAATGTGGGGCCACTGTATCGACCTTTATGTGCTGTGCATCTTCACAAACAAGGCGCAGTAACAGATGCAACAAATAAAGTTAAATAAAAGCCAATGATGCAAATAATTCATCAATCAGAGAAAATATTGATCTTCTGATTTTAAAAGACACGTAAAATCCATTTGGTCTACAGACATAAGACAACACATCCCACCGTGCATCAGGCTCAGATGACTGTAGAGGCCAAATTGTGTCACAATTTGGGTCACATTAGCGCAGGTGACGTAAATTGACCCCCCGAATGCCTCTATGTGTGTCACAGTGTGTGTGCGTAACAGTAGGGGGTAGGGCTGTGTGCATGTGTGCATGCGTGCACGTGCAAATTGGGTAGGTGGTTAATCCTCTTACAGATTAGAGGTCCTAATTTATCAGGAGTGAGAGTGGCAAACTCATCGAGGTAATGTGTTTTTAAACCACCTCTCGATGTTTGCTCAATCAGGGAAAAACTGCAGGATGTCTTGGCTCAAAATTCTCACAGCCATTAATACTATAGTTCTATATACAGTATTATTACTATGTACAGTACGGTGGAATTTTAAAGGAATCAGGATACTTGACCGGACCAATTAAAGCCAAAGTTGGCAAAGCCTTCATTTCCTAACTCCTAAGAGTACCATCTGTGTTTGGATCGTGTAACAGCTTGGACGTTGCCTTCTCCGTTGCATCATCTTCTCTTCAGGGCAACCAGTTGCGAAACGCTGGGAGATGTGAGGGCCTTAACGTGTTTAGATCAGCCTGACGCTTTGTTTGTTCTGTCTGCTGCACGGTGGGTGGAAACAGATGAGAGGGCCACGACGTAAGACTTGATTTACACTTTGTCACCCTCTTCTGGCTCCCACTCTGCCTGTTAGGAAGCATCAGATGCCTCGCTGATTACAGGAGTGGCTGTATGGGTTAAATGACTGGAGATTAAAGCGTACATGAAGATTTAAAATGTGCCGGTGCGGCCGTGAAGGAGATCAGGTTTCTAGAAAAGCTGGCTGATGTTCCTCACTGATTAGCTGTCATTTTGGACAAAAACACCGAATCAACAATAAGTTATCTCACGATTTCATCTTAGAGAACATCTACAGAAGCTAAAGCGTACCTCTGCACAGACAGATATGGAGGTAATTAATGACGGCAGTAATGAGAGGCACCTTCTGCGTCTATGTTAGGTGTCTCGCTGCTAATGATACCTGTGAATGAATGCTGCCTCACACTCGTCTATTAATACATCATCATCTAGTGAGGCGAGCGGTGCTCCGAGTTTAATTTTAGCACTGTCATCTCTTGGCTCTGCGCCACCTCCTATTCTATAATCTGTGCGTAGGAGGGATCTGTTTTAAATGGCAGTGGGTCGCTCACCATGTTCCCTGAAGTCTTATGTGGGCTACAGGTGATGCCGGCCCCCTGCTGTAAACACATCCATCAGGAGATTCACCTCCTCAGGAGTCTTGTTTCCTGCATCTAGTTTTGGCCCGACAGCATCTGCTGAAATGCGTTTGCTCCAGCTGAAAAAGCAGAGATCTTTTTTTTTTTTGTTGTTGTTGTTGTTCTAGTACTCAATAACAGCATTATTGTGAAATTTCTCCAAGAACTCTGAATAAAACTGGGCTGAACGCATCGCATTTAGCCCACTTGTCCGGGGCTCTTCTGTTTGTTTGACTTGAGAGGCAGCGCTCCTCCCTGCAAAATAACTATTGAGGTCACGTTTCCTTGTCGGTGAAAGTGGGTCACTTGTTCTGCTGGTCAGCCTCAGAAGACATGGTAAACATTACTCACAGTCAGAAAATCTATTCTGATGAGTGGGATTTCGCTTTTCATATTTTCAGAATAATGCTAATAAGCACAGGGCCTCTGCTCTCAGGCCATCCGGGACACTCTTTCAGTGATCCTCTTGTACCTTCTCTCGTGACCTTTACCTGTTTGTTTCAAAACTACCATAGTGACATTCCCTCTGGAGTCAAGTTTCTATTCAGTACACATAATTAAATTTCTAAAGCTCCCCTTCCCTCCCCTCCTCTTCTCTCTCCTTCTTTCCATTTCCCTGCCAATGGTTTAGCACCTCATGAGCTCTACTGCTGATTCACCAATTGACCGAACAAATCCACTTGGCAGTAAGGAGTTTGCTCCTCCTGCGTGGCTGATTTTCGCCTCGGAAGCTCCGAGAGGCGAGGAGGCACTCTGTCTCCCGTCCCTCTGGCAGGTAAGCAGCAGGAGGCGCCACACCCTCCTTCACCAGGGTCATTAGGAAGTACGAGAGGCCGGCAGCCGTGTCAACAGCAACAGTGTCATCACATCAGGTGTGTCAGCGTCCTGTTGTGTTCTGGCAGGTGTGCATTACGACAAATCTGCTGAATGGCTCTCTCACAGCAGCGGCAGCTTTGGGGAGTACAAAACTACAACTTAATTAGAGACAGCTCAAGGATTTTAATTTAGTGACATAATCACATAGTATTTGGGGGGAGGCAGGCCCCAGAGATAAAAAGTAAAACCTCAGGGGGAGAGGAGGAATACCTGTATGTCAACATCCCCATTACTTTACAGCAGATGATTCAGCCCAAGGACTGTGTGACTCGACAGCACCCCCTGTGGTTGGGAAATAGAGCTTGTTTTCATCATATCAAGTGCGCACTAAAAAGCCACATTACTATTAAGGATCTGCTGGGATCTCTGTGACGCAGTTGTTTGACACCTGGAAGATAAAACAAGCTGCGTCACTGTTGTGTCGTCAACTTGAATCTTAAGTTTTGACTTCCTCTGAAATTACACGAGCATTAGAAGAACCGTCCGTGTGTCAATTTGCAACCAAGTTTGGAAAGTATCTTCATACCGCTTCATGTAAAAGGTGTCGTTTATTTTTTTTTTAATTAACACTGGAACAAAAGACCGGGAAGCCATGAGGTGTTCAACGATCGTGCCAATATGAACTGCGTAATATCGTCCTCTCCCACAACAGGATTACGCACTATCCATCTCTTGCGCAGCATCCTATTCCGAGCTCTCCCTTCACACGCCATCCCCGCCGATTCCACGCTTTGTTTACCTCTACGTTTTAACATTAAATCCAGGCACAACTTCTGTTTCAGACCGAGAACAACTACGCTGTCATGCCGTCGCAGCAAGTTTCACCATCGCAGCGGAAATTCCCACTGGATTTTATGTGGCTTGTCGGTCCTTCTCGCTGACGCAGTTTAATTTACCTGTTGTCATGTCGATGATGAAACACTCGTGATTATAAAAAGTGTTCAGAATCTTTCTCGTCGACATCCCCACGCGCCTTGTTTGGCTGTAAATACGTGACTTTCGTTTTCTTTCTTTCATTATTTCTTTGCACTTTCACAACATGCCTCCGGGCTTTTATTGTTACCTTCTCGCCCAGCGCTCGAGTGGTCATGAATTACATAGTGGTATTCTCTACGCAACATACGCAGCATTATGTCGCTCTCGCCCTATAATAACATAAATAACTTACGTGTTTATCCCAAGCCTGTTTCCCTCCCGTGCCGAAGGCGTTTCATCCATTTCCCGGCCGGCGCCACTCAGACCCGGTCCTCGGTGAATGGACAGTCCACCAGGTTCCCCCCGTTTCGGCCTTATTGTCGCTATTATCAATCTCGGAGCGCACGTTTATCACAGTGTATCCCCCTAACGATTTTCCATAGCGCAACACGGAACCCCGCCCCTGACACTCCCCCAGCCGCTGGTTGGCCGGCCGGCTGGAGAGTCTTTCCTCATCGCCAGAATCACATGCGGCTGACGCATGTTTACAAACATCGGTGAAATCACATGGTAATGGGCGCCGATTTGCCGTAAACTACCTCATCTTGACGCAGCTACAGATGTCGTGCCGAGAGGCTATTATTCTACTTTCAATGACTATGGAAAAATGAAATAACCATTTATATTTAGAATGACACAGTCTGTCTGTAGCCATACATGCAGGATATGGTAATATATCTAAATATATATCTATATTTATATCTATATATATTACCATTGGGATATAGAGAGTGAGAACCCAAGATTTAATTTACTTCTTGGTCCAGTGGGTCCCAGCTTGGGGAATTAGTAGATATTAATTGTTATAACAATAAAAGAATAAGATGCAATGTAGAAACGTATTCAGTTTCTTTGTTTTGTTTTGTTTTGTTTTGTGAAATACTGGAAATCAAAGAAGGAAAAATTACTTTTGGTTGAACTGTTAAAACCCATGAGGGGCCACATTACGTTACAGGCCAAAAAGGTTTGGAATATTTGTCCTTCATGTTACACATTGTTGTCGACTTCTGACCTCCTGCCATAACCTCAGGTAATTTTGAGGCGTCATAATATCCACACGGTATCTCAGATTAACAGCTTTTATGGTCCTGTTTTTCCAGCTATCTTTATTAAGTCTAAAGGATCCCTGTAAACATGTTTTGTATTTTACAGTGCAACGTGTGAGGTAAGGGGGAAAGGGGAAGACTAAATTGCAATGCCATTTCTCTGCCAACAGATGGCAGTGTGAACCTCAAAAATGGCTTGGTAGAGTGAGTGGCTCTGTTTTTGAACATGCTTTGACATCACCATATTACCATACTGACATCACAGGCCTTCAGTATACATTTCAATAGGGTTAAAGCCTACTCAGTGCTGAATTTATTTTACAGATATCTCTGAAAATGAGATACTGTATGTTTGTGTGGGCACAGACGTTTTGTTTACTAATTTTTTAGACTCAAGAAACCAAACTACTAAGCGACTAATAAGAAAAACATAATACAATGAACCCAGAGGATATTGGGGATACTCGGCGCTATTTTCGTAGAAAAGCCACACACTGTGGGACAGTTCTGTCGTGCCTTGGGCGTGACTTGTGATTTGTGTGTACTTTACGGTAACTGACGTGTGCTCCACTTTTATGTCCCTTACGGTAATCAGTACGTACAGTTATAACGCGTCACGTTTTGGCGGGATACCAGGACCTCGGTGAGTGACGCCCTCCATTAAAATCAGAGCGAAAGACGTCACATTTAACTGGCACCTGTGCAAGTGCCTTGATAAACACTCACAGCCTTTAAAGTAAGTACATGAAGGCTATGTTTGACCGGTGTTCAGTGAAGTATTCCCTGAAAGTAGCTGTGGTTGTAATTAAAAAAGGCTAAAACTGTCAGTTTTTGAAGAGAGAACAAGCTAACGTCTGTTTTAACCGGGCCTGTCAGCCATGTTCTTGCGACTTAAACGTCAAGCACACCGTTAACTCGACTTCCGGGTTGAAAAACGCCACATGAGTTCCATTTTAAGGTAGTTTTCATCACAGTCTCTCTCCGACTAATCAGAAAAGTGTCTTGTGGTTATTTAACTGCAACCTGCTAGCTGAAATGACAAAGGACTCCCAGCAGGTGGAGATACAGTATCTACTATTGGTTGTGCTTTGGTTGAGACACAATTGGCACACTCACTGATCAAGTTTTGCTCTACCCAAATCAGATTCTCCACAGGATGTTTCCTGTGCCTTCAGATTAATGATAATGATTATGGTGACTGTTCATTTTCTCCCTTGTATCAGTGCACAAGTGTGCTTTGGTGGAGAGTAACTTAATGAAGCACTTCAAATACTTGTACTATTTCTGAATAGTTGAGTTTTATACATCTCCAGAAAAAGAAAGCTGGATGTTGTACTCAAACCTGATGGTTTGTCTGTCTTAATACATTCCCCTGATTGCAAGCATAGAGTATAGCGTGCAGAAGGCTTTTGTTCTGTTTTGTCAACCCTGTCTTGTCCTGCACACCTGTCCATCCACAGGTGTGCAAAAGCTTTGCTCCTTGGACTTTATACTCAGGAAATATTGTACATTTTACCCCACTGTATTGTTTGACAGCTGTAGTTGTTTGCAGATTCAGATGTTACCTTTATACTAAGGTAAAATCTTGACTGCAGGACATACATTTAGTTTTACATAGGTGGTATTGCCACTTTTACTTAAGTCAAGGATTTGAATACTTCTTCCATCACTGCTTATAGATTAGGCTGCTTGGCTTATTTTTGAATGTCTGTGATTGTGTGAAAGATGCATCTGACCGTCAAGTCTAGGGTCGTAGCTCAGTTAGTTGAGTTGGTCATTGGGTGGTGTCATTACTGGCTCCTCATATCCACATGTCAGAGTTTCCTTAAGCAAAGCACTAAACCCAAATTGCTCTCAAAATGTGTTTGTGTGCGCTGAAATATTTATGCCGAATGAGTGGAAAAATGATTTTGCAAGAGGTATTGTGAAACTTATTAACTGTGGCCCTGCTTGTATGGCAGATTTGATGTTGGTGTTATACACAGGTTGGGATATTTGTTGTAAGAATAATCCTCAGTGATGGAGTGATGCGGTCTTGTTGTTAGCGACTGCTGAGCTGCTATCAGCAAATTGACCTTTGCACCCACTCAGCTTCCGAGCAGTTGTTTGGACGATGGTAACCTCTAGCCTAGTGCGCTTCGTCAGTGAACTGTTACAGCAGGCGTGTGTAGGCTGTCAGAGTGTAACAACAAGGGCTGAAAAAGGTCACACCAGCTAGAAAGACTGTGGTGGTTAATTTGCTATGGCTGCATCAACTACACACACACACACACTCCAGAATATCCACACCCAGAACGACAGGTGACCAGGTGACCACATGTTGTGTGACTGAATCTTCTCGGGCATCAGGAGCCCATAGGTCATGTACTTTTGTCCCAAAGCACTCGCTGGCATTAGCACTACTGGACTATTGTTGACAGAAACACCAGTAACTACAAGTCTGTGTTGCTTTTTGTTGTTCAGATTTAGATTTAAGACCAGCAATTTCTATTTTAAGATCATGAGATCCAAATATTAAAATGGGATTATATACCAGACTAAATGGTTAGTATCAGTCAGTCAGTGAACCAGTCAGCAGATGTTTAGTATTTATAATCTTTACTCATTATGCCATAAACTAAAAACACAAGTTGGATTTTATGAATATTTAATATCTATTTACACTAAGGATTAGCAAATGGATGCAACTGAAAGTCTTTGGAAAGATATGTACATAACAAGAGCGTTAAGCAGATAATGACCCAGCAGAAAGCTATTGAATTATTTATATTGAGTAATTCACCAGTAACATGCATAACATAGCTTAACAAATGAAAATCACGTCACAGTTTCACCTCTTAATGTGCTTGTAAGGACATGTAACAGCTATACGTAACAGCTCAAGTGTGGATTATTGTAGAAATCATTTGCTCATGGCTTCTGGAAACCATCAAGTGGCAAATACTAGTGTACTATCATAGCACAAGACTATTGGACTTCTTGGAAAGAGAACTTACATGCTTTGTTTGATATGTGATCTGTCATACACCTACACG